>NC_138538.1:84858093-86173687 GCF_964234715.1 Podarcis melisellensis | reverse complement strand
ATGATGTTGGGCCATAAATTTGTCTCAACCCATTTAAAGCCATCTTAGGTCATGGCCATCACCACATCTAGCAGCAGCAAAATTCCATCGAGTAGTTGTATGTTAACCATGAGCATTTGTAAGAATTACCTGTTAAGATCAGCCGGGCAGTTTGGAACAGCTGCTCATCATCCCATTCTGGATGCTCGCCCTTCAGAATGTCACAGACCCGGTTGTGTTCCCGGAGCCATAACGTGGCATACATCATCAGCCCTGGAACCAAACCAAAGACCTCTTGCCCTACAGAAAATTTCAGGTGCTCAGGGACATGTGGTGGGTAGATCATTTCTGCCTGAGTTTCTTTGACCGTAGGTGGGTACATCTCTCCATCAATCATCTGTAATTAAAAAAACAAATAAATGAGCATGGCACCATATAGAATCTTCTATCATACTGAATTTGAGCCAAGAATACTAAAATCCAGTGAAAATATAATATGTTTATACTGGTCAATTTCCAGTGGTTTTCAAGTACAGATGTTTATTGTAAATTGTAGCATTGATCTAGATGCACATAGTTATCTAGTAAGAATAGGGTATCTAATGCAGTTATTGAAATGCCTGTGGACCTTCTCTGCATCAGAGGAAACACAAAAGCTCCTCTCTTCCTGGTTAAGATGTTAACATAAGTGATGCTCTCGTTTTCTCAGCACACTGCAGGATTTTCAGAAGGAATCCAAACTAACCTGAAATTTCAGCTTCCCGTCCTTAAACAGTCTGAGTTTCATCTGCCTGTCCAAAGTTTCTCCATAGATGTGATTTAGATCAACCTGTTGAAATAATAGGAACATCAAAGTCTAATTTTAATTTGTCAGATGAGACAGAAAAACAATTAGATTCTCCCTCTAAATGTTTCAGAACATAGTATGTTGCAGTGACGTTCCAATGGAAGTGAGAGTTCTATCCACTCATTATAAGTGTTGGAAAACAATGTTATTTCTCAAATGTCATTACTGATAAAATTTCAGAAGCGCAGCTCTTTCAAGTTTTTGCGCTGTCCTCAATGACAACTTCAAAAAGCAGGAGCCCTTGTAAACAACCACTATTACAACAGTATAAATCACCACCACCCTTGCTTAAAGTATTATCTTAGAAAGTTGTGTTACAGACAAAACCTGTTTATAAACAGACACACCGACTGCATTTTTCACCCCAAATTCAGGGATGCAATAGTTATTTTTCCATAAATTGAGGAGAACCTAATTGCTATTTTAGAGACTGACCAAATAAAGTCAAATGGTTCTCCCACACAGTGGGCACATAAGATTGTGGGAACAAGCTATTCTGAGGTTATGCAAGAAAGATTTGCTGTACATTGTGCCTATCACAATATTGATGCAACTCCTTTGTGGACGGCAAGATATCCCTCTCACCGCAGGAGTTGATAAAAAGGTTTGTTTGCAATAACTCATCAGTCCAAGTCACAGTTCTGCCATCTTACCCCATGTCCAAGAGCTTTGGTGAAGGCTGGTCCTTTGTGATGATCTGTTTTGAAGAACTGGTGTGTGAAATGTTGGGCAAAGAATGTGAACATGATATTTGTGCCTTGTGGATCGGGAATAAATTTTCTCCGCAGTAGAAATTTCTCTACAATGAGCTTGGAATCGGGAAGCTCCTTCTTACCTGCAATCAAAGCAATCATTTATTTTTCTGACACCCAAAGGGACTAGAGCAGCAGTCAGCAAACATTTTCAGCAGGGGACTGGTCCACTGTCCCTCAGACATTTGTGAACAAATTCCTATGCCCCACAAATAACCCAGAGATGCAATTTAAATAAAAGCACACATTCTACTCATTTAAAAACACCAGGCAGGCCCCACAAATAACCCAGAGATGCATTTTAAATAAAAGGACACATTTGACTCATGTAAAGACACGCTGATTCTCAGACTGTCCACGGGCCGGATTGAGAAGCCGATTGGGCCGGATCCAGCCCCCGGGCCTTAGTTTGCCTACCCATGCACTAGAGACTGAATAACTGCAGCTGTTTCCTGTCTGTTCTACAGGAGTTTGACAGGAAGAATTAAAAATGTCAAACCCCAGCTTAATGCATGTTGATAGCTTCTTTGCAGTTTGGAAACCTGTCCAATTGTTAATTATCATATTAAATATACCGGTAGTTGTCTTGGTTTAAACCTGTTAGTTATTCATTTGGTTGCCAATATACACACAACTTGTTGGCTGATTAACAACCACAGCAAGTTTTCTGTTTCTTTGACAAAGGAAGACAAAACGTTTCGCTGGGAAAATATGTGCTGTAACGCACACTCAATATCGTGTGTTTCTCCTTCAGACATATTCTCTAAGATTTAAGCCGTTTTCAGGCAGTCACTGAACATAATTAACTATTGCATTGAGAAAGGAGGTCAACGTTGCCCCCACTGGCCTTGTGTACATACAGGAGGAATAATATTTCATTTTGTCTTACATTCACATGCACAGATTCCGCCCCCCCCCTTCTTACCTTTCACACCCATAGGGGTTGGGCAGTTGTGGTCTACCGGCGGAAGAGTTCTAGTATAGTAAGAAAGGTTCGAATAGGCTTCCCAGCTTTTGTAACCATAATGGCTGTTATATGTTGGTGGGCTCTCTATTAAATGGGATCTTGCTGGAAGGGGAGAGAAAGAACCAGGAAAATTATGACGATGCTTAAATGACCACAGTATGGAGACAGAGAACCTTCCTCACAAAACTTCCCACACAGTCTAATTTCACAGTCTGAGCCCCACGGGGGGTAAGCATCTGACCTTGAAAAGTCCATTTTCAGAAGTGACGTGGAATGTAAAAATCCATTTTCAATTTTACTCTCTCCGCATTTTTGTCTCTTGGGTCACAACTACGCCGAAAGATTCTTACACTTAAAATGTCCATCAATGGTTTCTCTCAGATTCCCAAGAACTGGAGTTTGGCAAGGGTGCTCAAAACTCTTTGACAGAGATTCCCCACCCCTGTCACAGAACTACAGTAACCCATAGAGAGGAAATTACCGCTAAACCTATTTTCAGTGTGTACCATACATGGACTTTGAAGAAAGGTTTGGACTTCTGCTCTTATCTTCAAAAAGAGGCAGATGGCACCTAAAGAAGCAGCTTGACTTAGCCATTGTTTTGCCTAATGTCATTTATTAGAAGGCTGAGTGGCTAGTGTGAGGCTACTGCATTAGATCAAAATAAATTGTAACCAACATATAACACTTCAAAGTGCTTGGGTAAATATCTACCCCCAAGATTAAGCCTCCAGTCCAATGCTCATTTACCCAAGAGCAAGTGCCAATGAACTCAACGAGACTTACTTCTGAGTAGACGCGTACGGGACTGTGCTGTAAAAGTAGCATCAAGAGATACGGATACTTACACATCAATACGTATCTCATGATGGCATTGTGGAGGAAAGGGAAGTTGTTGATGACATCCCAGACTGCTTTGAAATGAGTGAGAAGGTAGTGGACTGTGGACGGTGTGGGTTTCAGCGTCACTTTCAGCCAAGTAAAAAATTCCGCTGCAAGGAACAAAACGCAATGAACATTAGCAAAATCCGTTAAATGCTCCTAAATGCTAATTGTGCAAGCGTAACTTTCTGGAATACGTACGTGTAGTGCAGTTTTCCCCGTAATAACCAGTCCGCGTACAGTCACATTCATAGCGGTCAAATCCTGTTGTCATGCAGACTCCTCTGTTTTGGCATGGATTTGAGCAGCAAGGATTAACTGGAAGGGAATCAAGAGGTGTGCTGTCAAAGCGAGATCTAGAGTCTTATAAAGGCCCTTGGACCAGTGCTAATTGATTAGTTCCCTAGAGAACAACTGCCACTTGATACCATCATATTATATTTCCCCACAGAATGCATCCAGCCTTTCTAGTTTGTTAGTGCATCACGCACATGACGTTACGGTATAGCTGTTGGGAGCATGAAGAAGCAGCAGGAGGCAGATCTAACTATCTTGGGTGGAAAAGACCCCAATTTTGGAAAATAGTTCTAAATGCAGCTGCCTACAGAATCATCACTAGCACCCCTGTATTGTTGCTGGGGAAATGATTTCTGCCGTAGCTGCTGCTTCTGCAGACACACTAACACCGAAGAGTCATTTCATAGGAACTTTCAGCTGGAGAAAAACTCTTCTCGAAATTGATGGGGAGTCCGCTCTGGGCAAAGATGGAAGAGAAGGCGATTGCCTACAAACCCCGAAGAATGGATTTCACTAGTCGTGATACTTAAATTCTTGGGCAATAGTCTTTCTTATGAAACATGTACAACTTTTACTAGATCATGTTAGCAGAAATTAGTACCACTGGCAGGAACAAAGGCAGGCAAATATAACACGCATCCCTGAAATATAATAAAGCATTCATCTAGGATATTGTATTGTGTATCTAAGGCTACAACCCCTATATCTGAGAACAAGCTCCAATTAGGCTTCCTCCTCTGGTTAGACATTTATAGGTTTGTGCTCTAAGAAACTTAAGTTCACTTTCCAGTGAACATAATGATGCCAGCAGCTTCTAATAAAGTCTCAGAGTACTACCGGCGCTGATGTCTAATCCTTCCTCTATGCCACCGTGCCCCCCCCCCCAAGCGATTCTAAAAGTTTCTGGCCGTCTCCTAAGAAGATACTTAGCAAGATGCACTTCCAAAAATCACTGGTAACCGTTTACATACATTTGACTCTGCATCATGGTTTATCCACACTTAAATAAAAGAATGTAAAAAAGAAAAGGCATACACTAGTTTGAAAACAGAAGTTACGATGCCTCTCCCCATTTTACAGGCTAGGCAAACGACGTACAGAAAAAGGCTGCCCTTAGCACCAGCATCAAACACTTTTGATGCTTTCAGCTCCTTGCCCTCCTTTACATAACTTTTCCTGGCCAAGGAAGAAGAAAGAGTATGAATGGGCATAATATTGAGTTACTGCTTCATTAATCTTTTCAGAATGAGTGCACAGAAGGCTGGAGGAAAAGCACCAGGAGATACTGGTTTTTCCCTCTACATTTGCCTTTTATTAAAGGAAATTAACCCTAATTCAGACAACATAGGTGCCGAGGAGACAAAGCCAGAAATAATTATATTCAGTTAAAATACATTCATAGATACAAGAATAAAACCACTCATGTTCTTACAGTCCAAAACGAGTCCTCTAAATACTTTTATCTATAGTCCCTGACTAAGACCCTACATGATATTTTTCCCCTAACCTAACCTGACCCAAAAAAATACTTTTTGGGGGACTGTCAGCACTTTTACAAGTTAACCTCTCATTTCAAGGTTACTTAAACATTTCCAGGCTCCTTCAAAGTTCAAGCCTGCATATATTGCAACAAAACAGCATCGGTGCTCTGAATGGTAAGTGTACCATTCTTAAAAACCCGAAGAGCGCCAGGAAAAGGACAAAATGAGATAGCAATGCGCAACCCTAGGAAGCCAATAGGATTTGCACCGAAGGTAAGTGCCCCCCCATCCCAGCTCAACACAGCGCTGGATTTTTTTGTAGCTAGCACAGACTTAATTTTAAAAAGATCAGCAGCACTTACCTGCTTGGCTAATGGCCAAGATAGAAAACAAGACAACGCAGGGTGCAATCATTTTTGGCGCACAAAGTAGCAGGCTCAGCTTCCGAAATCGCGGATATGATAAAATAAATAATAATATATATATTATTATATAAATAGATATTCCCGAGGAGCTTTCACTAGCTGCCCAGCGCCGTTCAGGATCCGCAGCTGGTGCTCTTGAAGAGATCTCCGAGTCTGGAGCAGCTGGCGCGGACCTGCTTGCCTTTATGCGCAGCCGGAGTGACTCACGATTGCGCGCAGGAAGCGAGCAGGATCCGCCCCCGGAGACGCAAGTGGGGGTGGCGCGGAGACGAGGAACGTTTGGCACTCGCTTTTCCCCCGCAGGTTTGCACGGATTCTCACCGCCCCAAAGCTGGGCGATCCCTTTCGTTCCGCTTTGAAATCAAAGCCAAGTGGGCTTGTGCGTTGAACTCCCCTGCATTTGCCACGGGAAAGGGAGAGAGAGGTGGGGACGGAGAGGGATATTGCGCGATGGGGTTTGTGGAAA
Source organism: Podarcis melisellensis (assembly GCF_964234715.1). NCBI lineage: Eukaryota > Metazoa > Chordata > Lepidosauria > Squamata > Lacertidae > Podarcis > Podarcis melisellensis. Next base: position 86,167,591 of record NC_138538.1, on the reverse strand, counting down.
TGTGGGAGAACGCCAGCCCCCAACATTTCTCTGATCTTTTTCTTGCCCGACATGGGACTCGAACCCACGACCCTCATATTCAAGAGTCTCCTGCTGCTCTCTGAGCGATCTCAGAGGCGGAGCCAGCGCGTAAAGAGTCGCCAGGTGGGGCCGTGAAGTTAGAGCCAGAAGCAGATCCGCAAATGCCGATTCTTGCTAGGGTTAAGTTGGTCGTTACTTCTTGCTGTGGATCCCAAGCCTGCGGAGGATCACTGTGAGGGAGGCCAGTGCCTTCCGGCAAGATCTTGCTCACCTGCTACAGGTGTTGAAGAAATGATTCTTCCGGCAGGCAATGTCTGGGTTGGCTTCCAACGCAGACGCTTCCTCGCCACCGCGCTCCTTTCTGACATTCTTAATTCGGATCTTGAAATAACGGCATGCTCCGGGTTGACTGGCAGCTCCAAAATCTTTCCAAAGCCTCCTATAAGTCCGTGCCTTCCCCAAATATCTCTCTCTCTCTCTCTCTCTCTCTCTCTCTCTCTCTCTCTCTCTCTCTCTCTCTCACACACACACACACACACACACACACACACACACACACACACACACACACTTTATTGGTGACCCAGCCCCCACTTCCGATTCACAAACTGGATCCCTGGGAGTGAGGCTCAGTCAGAAAAGTTCAGATATCATGAAAGAACAGCAAATGGTTAGAATAGATTACTATGGTTGCATTTTTGTTGCCCCAGCTATATAGCCTTGGATGCCACATGATTTGGGTTGGATAGCATTTGTTACACAATGTACAGTGGTACCTTGGGTTAAGTACTTAATTCGTTCCGGAGGTCTGTTCTTAACCTGAAACTGTTCTTAACCTGAAGACCACTTTAGCTAATGGGGTCTCCTGCTGCCGCCACGCCTCCGGAGCGCGATTTCTGTTCTCATCCTGAAGCAAAGTTCTTAACCTGAGGTACTATTTCTGGGTTAGCAGAGTGTGTAACCTGAAGCGTATGTAACCTGAAGCATATGTAACCCGAGGTACCACTGTATTGTTTTCTGGGTCCTATGGAAGAATAAGAATAAGGGTGATGTTGATAACCGCCTGACTGCAGCTGCCAATCGCACACCTCACAGAAGGCACCAATCCATAGCTGTCAAGTTTCCCCTTTTCTTGCGAGGAATCCTATTCTGAATAAGGGAATTTCCCTTTAAAAAAAGGGAAATGTTGACAGCTCTGCACCAATCGTCTGACCGAACACAGCCACAAATCGCCCGTCCAAAAGCCACAACAACAAATCCCAACCACACCTGGCCGCATACACCAATCACACGCCCAATCACCGCTGTGTAGCGCCTACCCTCTGCACCACCTGTGTATAAGTCGACCCCCAATTTTTTATATTATTTTTGGACTCATCTTATACACAGAAAAATACGGTATTAAATTCACCTGCCTTACCACTGCAAGAACCTTGTAAGGTTGACCTTACAGTAGGTAAAGCTAAAGGGACCCCTGAACATTAGGTCCAGTCGTGACCAACTCTGGGGTTGCGGCGCTCATCTCGCTTTACTGGCCGAGGGAGCCGGAGTACAGCTTCCGGGTCATGTGGGCAGCATGACTAAGCTGCTTCTGGCAAACCAGAGCAGCGCACGGAAACGCCGTTTACCTTCCCGCCGGAGCGGTATCCATTTATCTAATTGCACTTTGACATGCTTTCGAACTGCTAGGTTGGCAGGAGCAGGGACCGAGCAACGGGAGCTCACCCCGTCACGGGGATTTGAACCACCGACCTTCTGATCGGCAAGCCCTAGGCTCTGTGGTTTAACCCACAGTGCCACCCGCGTCCCTTAACAGTAGGTATCTTCCCTTTATTTGATCTTCCCTTTCTTTGTTTTGCTTGCTTACTTATTTATTAGAGAACTAGATGCAGTGAGCAGCAGTTTGCCCTGTTCACATGGGGGAAAAGGGAAGAGCATCACACAGCTTAGTGGCCAAACATTTGCCTTCTGTGTGGAAGGGCCTGGGTTTCACCTCCACTTAAAAGGGGCAGCACGTTGGCAGAGGCTGGCAGAAGTTAGATCTGGCTATGCTAACAGATCTCTGGGGATCAGCAAGGATCACCAATTGCTTAACAATCCCAACATCAAAATGGCTTTCCTCCAACCAGAGTGGATTTGATTTAAAACAAATCAATTTAAATCACTAGTCAGTAAGACTTGATTTAAATCACTAGTCAGTAAAGCTTGATTTAAATTATTTTTACAGAAAGCTTCAACCTTGCTGGCATCCTCTTAGTATTTACAACCAGAGGAAGGTTTCGTTCTTGAAATAATAAATTTTCAGAGTAGTTTTCACAGTTACATCAAAAATTACTGATTTGGTTATTCTATCAGAAATGCGTAGTCAGATAATTATGAAATTCTTGTTTATATTTGGACAACTTTTCTGCTGTGCTTTATTGGAAGGAGGAAAAATAATCATTTCCTTAAGAACAATTTAGACAATTTATTTAACTAAAACAATAACATTATAGCATATGTATCCATGTTTGTTAGCCGATGTGGTTAAACGTGTTTTTTTAAAAAAACTTACACTGTGTTTTAGTACACATGAAAAACTTAGAACAAATCCTTATTTGCTGATGAATAGCCCTTGGACTATAATGTAACTTAAATAGAAAACTATCTTTAGAAAGATTTTTCCTCCAAAAGCATTTCATTTTTAAATTCCGATTTAAATTTTTAAAAAATCTGAATTATTATTATTATTATTATTATTATTATTATTTTAAAAATCATTGATTTTTATCCACCCTGCCCCCAACTACATTCGGCTGCTGAAATGAAAAAAAGTTAGGAGCAGGCCTTTGTGCGAAAGGTCTGTGGTCTCAGTTCAGTACTGATGCTGCGCTGAAAAGAAATTCCTACTCTCAAAATGTGCTCCCTCATTTTTGCACTCGGCTCTGGTTAGCAGATCTAAACAATACTGGGCAAAATGGACGAATACCCTGGCATGCCAGCTACTTCCTTCCTTTCCCTCTCTCATCTCCTCAAAAAGGAGGAGCACATAAGCCAGGAACAAACCCTGTCCCTGTCAGATTGCTGTTCCTTTAAAGGACTTTTCTCCCAGCCCAGCTCCAATAACTTAAAGGAGTCAAGGTGAAGAAAATGTTTTTGAAGCAATGGAATGCAGCCAGGTAAGGTGAGAGCAGGTAAGAAGGGAGCTGAGATTAGCTTCTCTTAGCTGCTTGTATCTTTGGTGTGCTTAAAAAGGGAGCTACTGCCTAATATCTGTATTTCATTTTCCTCCGGACTCATGATTAACATTTTCTCTCTCTCTCCTTTAGATGTTATCCTCCTTTCACCTACCTATCTAACGTATGTGATGGAATGGAGTCCAGTCCATGAAAGTTTATGCTGTAGCAATACGTTAGCCTTTAAGATGCTTTTAAAAGTAATAACTTTTTTTTTTTTAAGTGCTCACTGTAGTAAATCCATAGTAGGATTCCTTCATGCAGCTCACTCTGCAGCTGAGGAATTTTCTTGTGCAATAATTTTTATTAGTTTTCAATTACAATAACCCAATAAAAGCCTCATTGTCACAATACCAAATTATAATACAATCAATAATGCCAATTGTTCGAATGCCAAATTATATTATTTTGTTGTCTGTCTTTCTAGTGCATGCTAGAATTGATGATTCGATAATTTACTTTAACTCTGCATTCCAGAAACTTATAAATTCCAATTACACACCAGTCAGAATAACCAGTTGAGGAATTTTCAAGACATGCTTGAACTTTCCGAAATGGGAGCGAGGGCAGAGTTAAACTGTGCTGTCCTGAATTTACAGGGAGGGTTTGCTCCCATGGTTTGGGGGAAATTTGAGAAAGTGCATACACATCCTTTTGATTATAGTGTGTCTCCAGTTTGAATCCAGGAAGGGAAAAAAGTGGATAAAAATAATAATAGGAAATAATCATAATAGTAATAGTAGGAAAATACTGGAGACTGAGTTGCCTCAATAAGGGTAACCTGTAAAGCAGAGGTCAGCAACCGTTTTCAGCCATGGGCCGCTCCACTGTCCCTCAGACCTTGTGAGGGGCCGGACTATTTTTTGGGGGGGGGATGAACGACTTCCTATGCCCCTCAAATAACCCAGAGATGCATTTTAAATAAAAGGACACATTCTACTCATGTAAAAACACGCTGATTCTTGGACCGTCCATGGGCCGGATTGAGAAAGTGATTGTCCCATGGGCCTTAGGTTGTCTACCCCTGCTGTATAAGGCATCCGGGGTGTGGATCCTGTCCGAAGCCTGGACGTGGTCTAGGGCCATGTCACAGCCCCTACGAAGACCCCTCGGGGTGCCACTATCTGATGTAAGTCATAGGGCGCCCCCTATCGGTGGTTTGCCCTTAAGTGGACTCCCTGCAGACAGGCAAGACACAGCCTGGCTTCACCCCAATGCCTAAGCCAAACCGCTCACATCTGTAACCAATAAAGTTGTGGCCTGCTTGAACCCATAAACCAAAATCCTTTGTGTCAGTGTGTTTTATTGTTCTGCTAGGAACTTTGTGGTTAGGATGCCTTGGCACACAATCTTTTGAGGGGAAAGAATGTGCTCCAAATGAGCTTTAAGGGTAGAGTGTATGTACACAATTTGTTTTGTCCGAACTGGGTATCCACTCTCCTCTGTTCCTACAGAAGAGAAAACCATGTCTGCCTCACTCATCCTCACATGCAGCTAAATTCTCTGTTGGCATGCAGGGGATCAGACATCTACTGCAGAGTGTTTCAGTACAGCCCCCCTCCTGAGGTAGATGCATTGTTATGTACTGAGCTGAATCCTAGAACAATAGGATCCAGAATGCGGCAGTCTGATTGGTCCGCAGGAGCCACCCAATCCAGCTCCAGGTGGAAGTGAATCAGCGACCTGATTGTCCTGCAGAAACAGCCAATTAGGCTTCTGGAGGAAGTGAATCTGCAACCTGATTGGCCTACAGGAGCAGCCCCGGAATTAGCCAATCACGTGGGGCCCATTGTGTGAATAATGTATATATAGCTAGATGTTTTGGGGAAAGTTTGATTCATTGCTACTACGAGATGAATAAAGAGCATGAAATTCAAACTCAGCTGCAAGTATATTTCATGCATACTTCCATGTCCTATAGTCTCCCCTTTCCTGTCAAACATTAAATAGCCATGACTACTGACCAATGGCCAGAAGGAGAGAACCCTCTCTCCCCCTCCCTGGGGAGAGCATTCCACAAATGAGGAGCCACCGCAGAACAGGCTCATTCTCACGTTCCCACCCTCCTGACAAAAGCATGAGGAGGCACCAATCGCAATTCTCCCAAACCTCTTCGCAAAAACCCATTGTACCAGGGACAATGTGCCTCAGTGACTAGCTATTGCTTCTTTATTCTCTCTCTAGCACAGCCTTTCTCAACCTGTGGGTCCCCAGATGCTGTTGAACTACAACTCCCATCACCCCTAGCTAGCAAAGCCAGAGCTCAGGGATGATGGGGGTTGTAGTCTAACAACATCTGGGGACCCACAGGTTGAGAACAGCTGCAAGTCTAGCGGGACGCGGGTGGCACTGTGGTCTAAACCACTGTGCCTCTTGGGCAGGCCTAGGCAAACTGGGCTCTCCAGATGTTTGGGGACTACTATTCCCATCATCCCTGACCACTGGTCCTGCTAGCTAGGGATCATGGGAGGTCAGAGGTTCAAATACCCGCAATGGTGTGAGCTCCCGTTGCTCTGTCCCAGCTCCTGCCAACCTAGCAGTTCGACAGCATGCCAGTGCAAGTAGATAAATAGGTACTGCTGTAGAAGGAAGGTAAACGGTGTTTCCGGGTGCTCTGGCACTTGTCACAGTCCTCCATGCACCAGTAGCAGTTTAGTCCTGCTGGCCACATGACCTGGAAAGCTGTGGACAAACACCATCTCCCTCAGCCTGAAACCAAGATGAACGCTGCAACCCCATGTGGACTAGACCTAACTGGACCTAACCTAACTATCCAGGGATCCTTTACCCCTACCTTCACCTACTCTCTCTATTGTACCTCTTCTTGCTCTCTGGAAGGTATTTGTTATATACTGAAGTTCTCACCCTGGGCCAGCGGGGGGGTACTGTAGATAGTTTTCACTCAGGTCCACATATGCAAATAAGGAATTGAAAGTGACGTTCAGCGATTGGATAGCTACAGAAAGTTGTTACAGTTGCGTTGTTGTTGAGCTCTATATAAGCAGGTTGGCTCAACCCTTCAGTTCACCCCCCACAAGGTCTGAGGGACAGTGGATTGGCCCCCTGCTGAAAACGTTTGCTGACCCCTGGAATAAACCTATTGTACAACTAGTTTCTCACAATACAACTGAGAATGGTGCTTGGACAGTTTCCTTCATATTTCAGGTTCTATAAATGCTAGAAACATACTTTTTAAAAAAATAAATAAATAATAAAGCTAGGAATCTGGAGATTACGGTTCATTAGGTGGGAAGCAATTCCCAACAGGGATCAGCACCAGGTTTAGGCAGTTGAGGCAGTCCCCCTACCCCTCAGGGTGATGAGCCGAGGACGTGCAAAAATTGAGAAGATCCATAATTGAGAAGATCCATAACTGGGGGGTACCAAGATAGATAGATAGATTTATTTATTGCGGCCATTGGCCCATATCGAAAACAATACATCAAAATTTATCCATAAACAATGCAATTTAAACAGTTCCAAGTTAAAACAATTTTACTTCAGTTAAGTAAACACTATACACAATAAGCTCCCTCTATGTAAACCGCAATTCAAATCCATCAGATTTTGGGGGGTATGCGTCTTGGTTCTGGCACTTATTGATGGTTCTTAAGTTTAGCTAAGCTGTCAGAGTCATACAGTGATCCATTTCTCCTCTTTTGAAATAAAACATTAATCAGGTATCTAGCGACTGCAAGGGATCTACACTTGTATCTTCGTCGTTTAATAAGTATATTATTTCGGCTTCCTGAGGTCCGTCAGCAATTCTCGATAAATATGGGGCCAGAAACTTGGACCGTGAAGCCGAATGTAATGGACAACAGAAGATTATATGATATAACGATTCTAACTGGGGGGTACCAAATTTTGGCCTCGCACAGGGCGCCATATTGGGGATCCACAGATGCAGAGAGCTTTCTGAGCTCATGTTCCTCTAGTTCCCAGACCAGGCTTTCTCAGCCTTGGGTCCCCAGATGTTCTTGAACCACATCTCCAACCATCCCTAACAGCTGGCTAGCGATGATGGGAGCTGTAATTCAGCAACATCTCGGGACCCAAAGTTGAGAAAGTCCCAGACTACGACAGGAGCAAAGCTTTCAGGGTGCACAAGGTAGGGTGGGTACTACCCCCAGGAACTGTCAGTGGGCAGCCAAGCCCATGAAGCCTGCAGAGATATTGCTTCTCCATACCAAGGCTGGCCTATGACAGTAAACCACATCATCCTAATTAAAGGTAAAGGACCCCTGGATGGTTAAGCCCGGTCAAATGCGACTTTAGCATTGCAGCGTTCATCTCGCTTTCAGGCTGAGGGAGCCGGCATTTGTCCACAGGCAGCTTTCTGGGTCATGTGGCCAGCATGACTAAACCGTTTCTGGTGCAACAGGACACAGTGATGGAAACCAGAGCGCATGGAAATGCCATTTACCTTCCCGTCAGAGTGGTACCTATTTATCTACTTGCGCCAGTGTGCTTTCGAACTGCTAGGTTGGCAGGAGCTGGAACAGAGCAACGGGAACTCACCCCGTCACGGGGATTCGAACTGCCGACCTTCCGATCGGCAAGCCCAAGAGGCTTAGTGGTTTAGACCACAGCGCCTCCCGTGTCCAGCATCCTAATTATAACACGTTGCAAGGGGAAAACAGTGACAGACAGCATCCACTGGCAATAAGCAGTTTGAAAAGGAACGTAAAGGATTTTAAAACCGCATAGCTGACCTTTCCAAAACCGGATGAGCATGTTCTTGAAATTTAAAAACAAAAAGAAAAAACAGCTGAAGTAAAGATGTTTTCATTGCATGCTTTCAGAGCCAATCTACACATCAAGATGAAGCTACAGCCTGCTGAGGCTAACATTTTAGAATGCAGGTGGAGACATGTATGTATATGGAGAACATTTCTATACTATCCTTTCATTCAGAAAAAAATATATATATTGGGGCAGTTCACAATATATGGTGAAATCAAAATTATCAGATCTTCAATAACAAACACTTTAAACATGTTCAGTGGCAAATTTTAAAAAGCCTGCAAAAATCAAAATCTTGTGAATTATTAGTATGCTTCATTATTCACCTGGTGTTGACACAGAAAAGCATCTCCATAACCTGTGGAAAAACTTTTTTGTGAAAAAATCTCAAATCCCTAACCAAAAATCTGAAATATCCAATTCATTCAAAAATGGTGCCAAACTGCTGCAAATACTCCCCTGCAAGGTTTGGCGGTGCAAAAAGCACGCTTTATCATAGATCAAACAGAATAGCCCTCGGTGCCTGAACCCGCAGAAAGACATTTTTTCGGGGGAAAATCCCTAACCCGCGGGGTCACAATTTCACAAAAAAAATCTGACGTTACCCAATTCACTCAAAAATGGTGCTAAACAGTTACAAATTCTCCCCTGGAATGTTTGAAAGTGTAAAAGGAACATTTTATCATAGGGGGGGGGGGAATCAGGCCACAGAAAATCTTTTTCCAAAAAAATCCCTAACCCGCGGAGTCACAATTTCACCAAAAATCTGACATCCAATTCACTCAAAAATGGTGCCTGGCAAACTGTTGCAATTTCTCCCCTGGAAAGTTTGGTGGTGTAAAATGTACATTTTATCATAGACAAAAAAAAATCAGCCCTCGACGCCTCAACCCGCACGCTCACAATTTTTTTTTGGAAAAAATCCCTAACCTGCGGGGTCACAATTTCACCAAAATTCCCTCAGCGCCTCACAATTACAGGGTTCCCCCCTTTCTTTTCTTTCATTTTACTTCCCCATTGAAGTCTCTGTCTGTCTATCATCTATCTATCTATCTATCTATCTATCTATCTATCTATCTATCTATCTGATCTGCAAGTTGGAGACCACAATAACAATATTCTTTCCCTAGTTTCCACCTGGTTCTGCCTCTTCCCCATCTCTATTTTAAGGTAAGTATTGCATGTCTGGGCTGGCCATGCATACAGATTTCCATCTAACTCTACATTCTAAAGCAATACACTTTCTCTGTGGAGACTATTCTCTGTAACCAAAAAAACCACCATGGGAATACATTTTGCTGATTACAGAAGAAATAATACTTTCATCATTTTCTCTAGAAATGTTTCACTTCTGTAGAAAACCAGGAAGCAGACTTACTTCCAGGCAAATGAACTTTTTAGATTTGATGCTATGAATTTTTTGACACATTTCTGTGTGTCTGTAATCTGTCACAAAATCTGCAGAGTCTAATAACACACATAGCATCGCTATGCGCTAGAGGCACAGTTCAGTAATTTTAGACTCTGGGCTTGATGGACTTACCAGAGGTGTGCTGTTTTTTCAATATTGTGTATTGCTTTCCTTGTTTCAAAGTGTGTTAAGAGAGCATTGCTGCCTTGGGTGACCTTCATTCTCATTCTGGTTTTTTTTAATAGAATATTTATTAAGATTTTACAAAAACATAAATACAAAAATGCATAAAAAAGAAGAAAGAAAAATAAAAATACAAAAGACAAAAGACAAAAAGATAAGAAAAAAATTAAAAATTAAAAACAAATCCATATTTTATAACTTTAAACTCATTAGCTTGTTTCCTTGACCTCCTCACACCTCCCCTTTTTGTAATCCCATTTACATAATCAAATCAGCAAATCCTTGCCCTCTTTCATTTATCTTAACTCTATATCTTAACATATTATAACTCTATATTTCCATCCATTATCAATTCCTTTTTGCATATTCTTATTAACTTTGTTGCTAATGCCACTTATTTTTAATCCAACATCATTTTAACATTCATTAATTTTACAGTGTTTCTGCAAGTAGTCTTTAAATTTCTTCCAGTCCTCTTCCACCAACTCTTCTCCCTGGTCTCGGATTCTGCCAGTCATTTCCGCCAGTTCCATATAGTCCATCACCTTCATCTGCCGCTCTTCCAGGGTGGGTAGATCTTGTGTCTTCCAATACTTTGCAATAAGTATTCTTGCTGCTGTTGTTGCATACATGAAGAGACCTTCATTCTCATTCTGGTGACTGAGGCCCTTGCCTTCTCTGTCCTTATATTCTTTCAGGTGGACCTTCACCTGTGTCAGTGCCAGATATTGGGTGGTGTGGGCAGTTCCACTGCACAAGGCATTGAGCCAAAGGGGTATAAGATTGAGAAGATCCAAAACTGTGATGATCCATTTTGTGGTGCCAAATTTTGGCCTCGTACTTGGTACTGTATTCCAAAAGATTACCAAAGTCCAGCCCTGCCTTTCTGCATATAGTCGTACCTTGGCTCCCTAACGCCTTGGGAGTCGAACGTTCTAGCTCCCGAACGATCAAAAACCAGAAGTGAGTGTTCCGGTTTTCAAATGTTCTTTTGGAAGCCGAATGTCCGACAGGGCTTCTGATTGGCTACAGGAGCTTCCTGCAGCCAATCAGAAGCTGCGCTTGGGTTTCTGGACATTTTAGAAGTCGAATGGACTTCTGGAACGGGTTCCGTGTGACTTCTGAAGTACCGGTACTTATGTATCTCTCTGCATTGTGATGGTTTTGGAGAAAGTCTCAAAAGTTCCATGATTCCAGTTAGGTATCCAATCTCCCTTTACACTGAATTTATGGATAAACTTGATATAGCTTTAATCTTATGTATTTTGTTACTAGGGATGTAGGTGGCGCTGTGGGTTAAACCACAGAGCCTAGGATTTGCCAATCAGAAGGTTGGCGGTTCGAATCCCTGCGACCGGGTGAGCTCCTGTTCTTCAGTCCCTGCTACTGCCAACCTAGCAGTTTGAAAGCATGTCAAAGTGCAAGTAGATAAATAGGTACAGCTCCGGCGGGAAGGTAAATGGCATTTCCGTATGCTGCTCTGGTTCGCCAGAAGCGGCTTAGTCATGCTGGCCACATGACCCGGAAGCTGTACACCGGCTCCCTCAGCCGCAACCCCAGAGTCGGTCACAACTGGACCTAATGGTCAGGGGTCCCTTTACCTTTACCTTATTTTGTTACTAGTTCCAATGGCAGTGGACCGTTAGGCCATTAAGCATTTTCTGAGAAACATTATGTATGTGTGAATGAACGGTAAACTTTGACGGACCAGAACATAGATCTGGGGAATATTGAGGGGACCCGGCTCCCACCATGAAAATTTGGGGCCCCTTGGCTCACCCCTAGATGGCACCTCTGGTTAGGAAAGAAAAGACCTGCTACTTTTTCTTCAATACACAAAGGACCTGGCTCTTCAGCCTAAGCGACTGCTCTTCCTGCAGTGCCTTCTGAGTTTTTCTGGACGCGCCACAAGAAATGAATTTTCTAAATACCTGCAAAATCCATTGAAATATAATCGGGGTCCTGTAGTGATTCCATGCTCTTTATTGCAGCTTGTAAAACAGTGGTTGAATTGCCCCCCATATCTCAGGCTTTTATATACATTATTTACGCAATGAGTCCCGTTTGACTGGCTGATTCTGCTTCCCTCCTGGAGCCTGATTGGTCTTTTCCTGCAGGCCAATCAGTTGTTGCATTCTATGATCCTACCAGCCTAATAGGCTGATTAACTTCTTCCTGGAGCCTGATTGGTTTTCTCCTGCAAGCCAATCAGTTGACTATTGTTCTAAGATCCAAGATTACTACATAACATCCATCTTTATAACTGGATTGACCTCTGGAGAGAACCAGTGGACCAGCCCTGGAAACTACCAAATAGCTTACATTTCAGTAGCTGTGGTCTAAACCACTGAGCCTCTTGGGCTTGCCAATCAGAAGGTCGGCAGTTCGAATCCCTGCAATGCGGTGAGCTCCCATTGCTCTGTCCCAGCTCCTGCCAACCTTGCAGTTCGAAAGCACACCAGTGCAAGTAGATAAATAGGTAGTGCTGTGGCGGGAAGGTAAACAGTGTTTCAGTGCCCTCTGGTTTCTGTCACAGTGTCCCATTGCACCAGAAGCGGTTTAGTCCTGCTGGCCACATGACCCAGAAAACTGTCTGTGGACAAACGCCGACTCCCTCAGCCTGAAAGTGAGATGAGCGCTGCAACCCCATAGTTGCCTTTGACGGAACTAAACCGTCCAAGAGTCCTTTACCTTTTTACCTTTTCTTGCATAACCATTTAGTTCCACAAGACTTCAGTTGGAAAAGTTTGATGCAGTAGTTGGCAAAGTTCATTAGGACATTCCCTGAAATGAACTAGAGTTCTGGAGAACAATGGCAGGTAGGTGTGTTCTGTCCATCAGAAGCGGAATTAAGTGACAGGTCACAAAGTAGCAAGAAAGCTTTTGAACTCATTAGCACCCATTCACTCTGGCTATTAAAAAAACGTGGGTGGGGATGAGAAAACAGAGACCGTTGATGGGTGTGATGGGAAAAAACACTGGTATGAACTGCAAAATCTGACATCACATCAAATAACATTGTTTCTTCACGCCCACTTCTTTTCTTATGTAAGTAACGTCCAGTCTGAATAAGAATTCTGGTGAACTTGAAAGCTTAGCTCTAATAAAGGCTTTTCAATCAGTTTATGTGGTAGTCTTAGCTATCTCACCTCCCCGGGAGTAAGCCCCACTGAGCTCAGTGGGACTTCCTTCTGAGTAGACATGCCTGAGATTGTGCTGTAAAGAATGCTAATCTTCACCAGAGTCTTTAGTTGTTGGTGAAATACCCACATAATTCAGAGGCTGCTGTAAGTTTGTCATTTCCAGAAGAGATGTGTCTGATTTGCAGTTGTTTAGAAGAAGAAGAGTTTGGATTTGATATCCTACTTTATCACGACCCGAAGGAGACTCAAAGCAGCTAACATTCTCCTTTCCCTTCCTCCCCCACAACAAACAATCTGTGAGGTGAGTGGGGCTGAGAGACTTCAAAGAAGTGTGACTAGCCCAAGGTCACCCAGCAGCTGCATGTGGAGGAGCGGGGAAGTGAACCCGGTTCACCAGATTACGAGTCTACCGCTCTTAACCACTACACCACACTGGCTCAGATCCTGAAGCTGAGGCTCCAGTACTTTGGCCACCTCATGAGAAGAGAAGACTCCCTGGAAAAGACCCTGATGTTGGGAAAGATTGAGGGCACAAGGAGAAGGGGACGACAGAGGACGAGATGGTTGGACAGTGTTCTCGAAGCTCCCAGCATGAGTTTGACCAAACTGCGGGAGGCAGTGGAAGACAGGAGTGCTCTGGAGTCGGACACGACTAAACGACGACAATGCTGAAGCGCAGCAAAAAATGGAAAAGAAGGGAAGGCACCAAAAATAAAGACTGTTCAGGGCACTACTATGCTACTGATCTTCTACTTCAGGCATATTCAGGAGCAGCCCATCCTGTTTCGCAGCCTGAGGCGAATTGGGAAAGGGTTGCCCTGTGTGTGCAGCCCCTTGCCACCCCTGCCAAATCCTCGCTTGCCAGGGCTCCAGCAATATCTTGTGGGTTCTCATGAGACTTGCCAGTTCTTGGAAGCCACTTTTCCTCACTTCTCTGGTGGCAGATGCCCACAGAGGCACCCCTTGAATTCCACCGCCTGAGGCAGCTGCCTCAGTCTGCCTCATAGACAGCCAGGCCCTGGTTATGTTACACTACAGTGCACTTGAATAAGTTCATTAACTTCAGTGAGTTACATTGCTGTATTAAAGGTAAAAAGGTAAAGGACACCCATGGTGTATAATAAGGTTACCAGATTTTTTTTTCAATGAATCCGGAGACACTTTTCAACTTCAATGGATTTTGTAAGGGGACTGATTTGTAAATCCTGGGACCATCCCCGGGAAACGGGGACGTCTGGGAACCTTAGCATATAATCCAGTCAAAGGCGACTATGGGTTGCGGCGCTCATCTCGCTTTCAGGCCGAGGGAGCTGGCGTTTGTCCACAGACAGCTTTCCAGGTCATGTGGCCAGCAGGACTAAAGCACTTCTGGTGCAACGGAACACCGTGATGGAAACCAGAGCACATGGAAATGCCATTCACCTTCCTGTGATAGTGGTACCGATTTATCTACTTGCGCTGGCGTGCTTTTGAACAGCTAGGTTGGCAGGAGCTGGGACAGAGCAATGGGAGCTCACCCCGTCGTGGGGATTTGAATCGCTGACCTTCTGATCGGCAAGCCCAAGAGGCTCAGTGGTTTAGACCACATCGCCACCTGCTCCCATTTACCATTGCTCCCTTTACCATTGCTATATTATCCACAGAAGGCACTTCTGATGCAATCTTAATTCAGTAATTCTCTTTCTGCACTATGCCAGAACTTCCCGCTCTCTCAAACTTCCTGTATTTTCACAGCATGCTCACACTCTCTGCATTCATTTCAATATTTCTTCTTTGCAGCACAAGGCAAATATATGGCGAAGGAGTCTCATATGCGAGCAGGTCATGCAGTTGTGTGGGGTTTCCTGTGAGAAGGAGGTTGGGGGTGGGATGGCTGCTAGCTTTACCAGGCACATCTCAAAAGACCGAGGAGAAGCAATGCAAATATAAGAATCTCACACATATTCCAGTATTTACTTCCAGTATTGATAGGTCCGTGTGGGCTGCAGATATTCTGATAAATAAATGGGAATGGTCTGCAAACAATTGGAATTTCTCTCAAGGGTCCCACTTGTCTGGGAGATGCCTGCAGTAGGTCTGCAGCCCTTTTCTACATTTACCTTCCATTTCTTTGCTGCATTCAGAGTTGTTGTTTTTGACAAAATCACAGTGGACAGGCAAGATAATTTAAGCATTCTGGGAAATGATTTATGATGAGTTAAGGTAAATGTATCTGAAGAAGTGTGCATGCACACGAAAGCTTATACCCAGAACAAACTTAGTTATTCTCTAAGATGCTACTGGACTATTTTTTTTTTTAATTTAAAATAACATTTGCGGGGAAAAACCAGAGGCTTTTTTGTTAGGCGTTTTAGGCACAGAGATTCCAAGAGAGCAGAAAAGATTTATGTACCCGACGACAGCAGTGAGGATACTACTGGCTCAAAGATAGAAAGAAGACAAAGGTCCAACCAGGGGAGAATGGATGATGAAGATGATGGACTATACCAAAATGGCAAAACTGACTGAGAAAATCAGAGACCAGGAGGAGAAGAACTTTACGAAGGAATGGAAAAAAATTATAATATATCTAAGAGAACACTGTAAACAACTAAAAACTTTGGCATGATTAGAGTAATGCTTGTAATGTACAAAATACAATGGGAAAATGGCATTTTTTTAAAAAACAAAACAAATTATAACAAAATAACATAAGCAGAGCGAAAAAAGGATTGATAATGGTAACTGTGGAAGGGCGGAGGGAAGTCAAGGGATTCTGAGAATCCTAAATGTGAAGGGGAATGATATGTTCGAATTAAAATTTGTTATGTAAAACATAATAAAAAATATTTTATACAAAAAGATTGCGTGGGGAGCGGTACTTTTTCAGTTACCTGACTTAAATAAAAACAGCGCACAGGTACCATGATAAAATCTATTGGGAACATAGGGTGATATTCAACGTAGAGATGAATTTTGGACCTTCTGAGTGCCAAGCAGGGACATTCTCACAGCTGCCTAATTTGCCTAAATCTCTAAGTGCTTCCATTGGTAGGAATGTTTTGCAGGCATCCACTTGTTTGAGGAGACTTTAAAATGCTCCTGCTCATTTCTGAAAGATGCAACTCTCAAGCTCCTTTGAAATGTTGAGAAACCAAACCAAACCCAAAGACACAAGTTTGAATAATAGCTATAATTAAACACTTTTTTAAAAAATGAAGAAAATCCAATAAATATCAGAAAAAAGAGAGAAGATGATTACACACTATATCTTTGAATCACAATTGAAGCACACGCCCCCCCTTGAAATTCTAGCCACACTCGTGTGTTAACAGTTGGTGAGAATTGTAAGTCCTGGGTATAAGATGGTATATAAATTCAAATAAGAGGAGGAAGAAGAAGAAGTCATCTGTGAGGGGTATACTGCAGCACCCAAAAGTCTTTGAAAGTGCTTCGCATGCTTTCAAGTTGTAAGAAAGGAGATTCTGACTAAACATTCAGAAAAACATTCTGACAGGGAGAGCTGTTCGGCAGTGGAACAGACTCCAACGAGAGGTGGTGGACTCTCTTTCCATGGAGCTTTTTAAACAGAGCTTGGATCGCTGAGATTCCTGCATTGCAGAGGGTTGGACCAGATGACTCTTGGAGTCCCTTCCAGCACTAAGATTCTATAATTCTCTGTGACGAATTACATGTTGCATTAACTATCTAGCTGTATCTTTAAGTTCAGGCTGCTTAAACAAAACAAAACACAAAACAAAACAAAACAAAACGCAAATTTCTAGTAGGAAGGACTCATGGCCATTTTTTAAGAGTCCTTTAGCCCTTTAGCCCCTGCTGTGGTCCTGGTCTGGGCCCAGGCAACAGCTCCCTCCCAGGTTTTCTGAGGCAAGGGATTGGGACTGAAGTCCATGATGAAAGCAGTCTTCCTTCCCACACCTGCCCTTGTTCTGCTGCTTTCGTCACCCTCCTGGAAAAAAACTGCTCTTTGGTGCTCAGTTGGAGCCAACAGGAATCTGGGTTTCCCCCAGATTGCCTTTTGTTCTGATGTATCACTAAAGAGCGGGTTTTCCCTTGGAAAGGAGCAGGGCAAGCGGAAAACTCCTTGGACCCATGCTTAGAAAGCGTGGGTCAAGTAGGAAACTGCCAGGACTTGTGCTTTCTAGGCACAGCACATGTGGAAGTGTGTATGAGCCCTGTATTATCTATCTATCTATCTATAATCTGTAATTGCAGTCACCTGTGTATGACAGCTATGTACATTTTACAATTTTTAACGTGCTGTAAGCCACCTAGAGTGGCTGGGGAAAACCAGCCAGATGGGCGGGGTAAAAATAATAAAATCTTCTTCATCATCATCATTCTGGCAGGGAAGGAATTCAGGATCAAAGAGCTAGCTTAAACGTGCTTGGCTGATGGCAAAGTGAGAAAACAGCATAGACTGGATGCTCCACATTCAGATCATAGCATTTGGCCAAAATGCTGACAATGTCCATTTCATTTTATTCATCTCCGTCTCTGTCTGCACGCACCAACAGTTCCTCTTCTTGATGTGACCAAGTCCCAGTTAGACTGCTGTCTCTTCAGCTGCGATGACTCAGCTTTGTTTTTTATCTGGAAATGCAATACTCTACCTCAGATAAACTCAATCATGGGTGAAGGTTGTGACCAAAGTTTTTAGAAACACACGAAGAATTGAACCATAAAAATAGAAGGCAGTATCATTTGAAATTTTAAAATGAAAGCAGTCCATCCACTCAGAAACCAGGGGGACCAAGAATTCAACTAAGTATATCATTGGTTTTTCTTCAGAAACATCCCTTTTTGTCAATTGCATCACGTCACAAAGAGATTTTGTGGAGTTTTCTATTCTCTGTGTGACATTTTAGACCTTCTGCTACCTACTCCTTGTTCTCCGTTTAGGGTTAAAACTGCAGTTGAAGAGCAGTCCAAAGATTGTTACTGCCCCCTTCTGATTAAGGTAGTTTATTTTATTCTTTTTGAATTGGACAAGGCATTAAGTGATGGCAACAAAAACCAAGCAGTTGCTGCTTTTGACTCATTTCCCATTGTGCCTGCAGTTCAATCGTCTACATTTATTTGTCTATATAACTCACATTTCTTATAAGGTTGAAGCATACTTTTCCTTTGTACACTATAGAACCTGGCTCTTTTCGATTTGACATTTGTGTTAGAGACCATAATAAATGCCAGACCATTAGTTGTACTATCTAAATGCCAAGCTGGGGTAACAGGAATGGTAGCAGCAACAGACCAAAGTCTATTGGTTCAAGAACCCAAATAATTATATTATATTTTTTCCAGATGTTTGGTAAAACAATCTGCCTACTTCAAGCTACTTCCCTCCCTTTATGTATCTGAACTACTTCATTTATTTTATACTTGCCATTTACCTATTTCATGCTGATTTTCACCTTGCCTTGCTCTGTAGATTCAGAGTTCTTACAAAACTTTAAAGTTTTCTCCCCTGGGTCTTCCCTGGTCTAATAATCTTTCCTTCATTAGCCTCACCACAGTCCAAACAACTAGCCCATCAAGATTAAATCTCATCTAAAGGTAAAGGGACCCCTGACAGTTACGTCCAGTCACGAATGGCGCTCATCTCGCTTTATTGGCCAAGGAAGCCGGCATACAGCTTCCAGGTCATGTGACCAACATGACTAAACCGCTTCTGGCGAACCAGAGCAGCGCACGGAAACACCGTTTACCTTCCCGCCGGAGCGGCACCTATTTATCTGCTTGCACTTTGACGTGCTTTCAAACTGCTAGGCTGGCAGGAGCTAGGACCGAGCAACGGGAGCTCACCCCGTCACGGGGATTCGAACCGCCGACCTTCTGATTGGCAAGCCCTAGGCTCTGTGGTTTAGACCACAGCGCCACTTGCGTCTGACATTAAATCCATGCTGGCAACGTGTAGCTTTTCTCTTGCCCCTCCATATTCTCATTATTTAAATTTAATTAAATTAGGGAATGCTGAGGGGGAAATCTCATGGTTTGTCCTAACGTAGACCAGAAACACTTCTGGACCATGTAATGAGGTCCCTTCACATGCCACTAGGGAACTGAGTGGTAAAGATGTGGCAAGTAATTGTGGAAAGCCACTTTTTCTATTTCCTGGTCCAGATTTTGTTATGTCTCCTACGTAGGCTGAAGCGGACCCAGACAATTACTCATACGCAATCTGTTGAGTTCAATGAAATGAGAGTAACTCAGTAATTACTAATTTGCCCTATTGATTTCCATCGGACTGAAATGTGTCTAGCCTAGTCTGGATTCACTTGTCGCCAGCGATGCATACTTAAATTCATGTCTCTGTTCTTCGTCTTCATGAGCGATACCCGGCAGTTAGTTTTTTCATGCAGAACTTATTTTCTGTGTTTTAGCCACATCGTTGTTCTTCAGATGACTCAGCTACTGAAAAGTCCAATAATCCCCTGCTTATATAACAAACTTAATGATGGTCATTGAAAGGAATGCCTGGTTTTAACTATCCTTTGAGCTAAAATGGGACTGAATTTAACATTTTTTCATTGTTTCCATGCAGTCATAGACAACATATAACTAAACAAGGTTGCACCCCCCCCCCCAACGCAGCTGATAAACTTTGCTGAAATACAACTCTACAGTTCTGGTGGTTGTCTGAATTCTGTACATTTCCACTACAGCATTCATGTGGAACAGATTAGAAGTTTATGGGGACCATAAATACAGTCCTATTCAAAGCACCTGTTAATACTTAATTGGAAGCAGTCATGGAAGAGAAGGCAAGGGCGAAGACAGTGAAGTTAGGTAGCAGAAGTGTTGGCTTCCTAGCACAGGACTTAATTTTCATGCCAAAGGTCCTATTAACAGAGGATCCCAAGTAGGCTAGGAAAAATCTTGGTGAATACAGTGCTAGGCTATACAGCAGGGACAAAGGACTCAGGATATAGGCCCATGACACAAATTTGCAGAAGTTTACATGCACTTAATACTGTATATAAAGGTAAAGGTACCCCTGACCATTAGGTCCAGTCGTGGACGACTCTGACGTTGTAGTCCTCATCTTTACTGGCCGAGGGAGCTGACATTTGTCTGCAGACAGTTTTTCCCGGTCAAGTGGCCAAAATGACTGAGCCGTTTCTGGTGAACCAGAACAGCGCACGGAAAGGCTGTTTACCTTCCCTCTGGAGTGGTACCTATTTATCTACTTGCACTTTGATGTGATTTTGAACAGCGCCACCCACGTCCCTATTCTGTTTACTATAGGGGTGCTATTTAAAATATCAGGTGGTGTTACAGAATGGGAAGGATAAGCTGTTTGTCTAGGTTATTTGTTGCTGTTACAATCAGGGCAATGGACATTTTTCACAAATAAAAAAGGTGGTTCCCAACCCTGCATGTAATCAAACAAAGGAAGAGTGGGGATGGAAAATGGAGTTTAACAGCATCTGGAAGGTTTAATTTGTGGAGAAACAGGTGAAAAAGAAAGCTGGGCTCCTGCAATTTTAACAGGTGAGAAGCAAAAGGAATTGTCATGAAGCTACAGCCGCAGAAATTCTCTATTCTACACATCTATTAAAGGTCCTGGAGCCTCTTTTGCTACCTTAATTAGTGATGAAGCCTTTTTCTGTTTCGGAAGAAGTGACTTTGAATTTGAAGGAAGATGATATGACCGATATCATTACAAGGGAGAATCAGCAGAAGTCCTGAGTCGAAGCCCTGAGAGGATTTATTTAGATTTAAGTGGCGCAAAGGAATGGAGAATTTCACCAGAAGCATTTGTTTCCCAGCTGCAGATACATGACTGAATTTGTCTTCAGTTTAGCTCTTAAGTCTCCCTCACAGGCTGGAACTGGAAATGCTAGCTTGTTGTGTGAGATACCACGGGAACGATAACATTGAATTTTGTATCATCATTTTTCTGCTACTTTCCCCAAATACGTTGCCGTCTTCATCTTGGCTGTCCTCACGACAGCTCTGCAAATGTGGCGTTAAAAAATTCCACAGGTTTACATAAGTCTTCCATTGTTTCTCATTTCCTTCTTACTGTAGTGGGAGACTCGTCATCTTTTAATGTTACGGGCATTTTGGGGCATGACCAGATATATTTCTTCAGCCTGTACTTTTCCATCCCTTTGTTGCAATACATAAATGTGTAAGAACCCTTTGAGGTGTAGCTAGAGCCCAAGGTGTGACTTTCACAATCTGAACAGAAGTCAGAATACAGTAGATTCTCAAATATGGTTTGCTTGACTTACCTGAACAAACAATCTGCTTTTCCCCCCCTAATGCATTCTCAGCAATGCCACAAGGCGGTGGAGTCCTTTCTTAAGGTACTAACTGTGATTCCAAATTTAGAAAGAAAACATTAAAGCAGAATGTAATATTCTTGCTAAGATATTGCGCCAGGCTTTTCGGCCCATCATTTATCCACTATCGAAATTCACTATAGGATTAGGCAGTATAATACGTGAATAATTAAGAATAACAAAGTGTGATTTTTGCAGCTGTTGTAAAAGTTGCAAAACAGTGAATCACGGGATGGAGCAATGGAGAATTTCTGAAACAACAATGGTATATTAGCTCCACCCAAGGCATGATGGAGAACAGCAACAACTGGGAAAAGATAGACATAATATTTTAAAAGGACATGAAGAACCGTCACAGACAGAATAACTACCACACAGAGGAAGAACAAGGATATAGTTTGAGTGCCTCACCTGTAGATTTAGAAATCATTTAATGTGTCAACACAAATGGAAGTTGTTAATATTGCAGTTGTTGTATAAGGGATTGTTATTTTGCCAGGAATGTAATTGAAATTAATCAGATTTGGGAAGGCGGAAATAAAATAATTGACAAACCATCAATTATGGCATTTTCCTTGGCCTCTACTTTTCTGGCTTTGTAGAGCTTGAACCAATATGAGATAGCTTTAACTCTGGTCTTAAACTGTCAAGTTGTTGTTTTTTTAATCATTTGTGTTTGTTACCTTTCGGGGCCTGGCGGGGAAAAATTAGGTCAGAAAAGATTAATGCTAAGGTTTCCAGCTTCACTTACCTGCTTTCTTTGCGAATTCCTATTTTTACTGCAATAATTATCTAAAAGCAGAGGACAAGGTTGTGAGCGCTATATTCAAACTCTTCCTTTGTTCTCATACAGAATTTCTTTTGCAAATGATCACGAACCAAATTCTCTCTCTCTCTCTCTCTCTCTCTCTCTCTCTCTCTCTCTCTCTCTCTCTCTCTCTTTTAAGCAAATGCAAGCAAATATAGCTGAAAGAAAAACAATCCATTCTTGTATTCGTTCTCTCTTACACTTTGCATTTCATTATTATATGGTCCCATGCACTTGCGATCAAGGCCCACTAAATGCAGTGAGGCTTACTCCTGAGTAAGCGTAGAATTTCACTTGTCAACTTTTTCGTGGCTCCTCACCTTGCTCGACACATAGAAATTGAGCAAAGGAAGCCTTTCCTGATGTTTATTTATTTCATAAACTTTATACAGTCATACCTTGGGTGACAAATGCTTCAGGTTGCGTTTTTTGGGGTGAGGATCGCCAAAACCCAGAAGTACCAGAGCAGGTTACTTCCAGGTTTGGGCGGTCGCGCATGCGCAGAAGTACTAAATCGCGCTTTGCGGATGCGCAGAATTGCAACCCGCACGTGTGCAGACGCGCGCTGCAGGTTGCGGACGCTGAGGGTTTTAAACATGCATCCCACACGGATCATGTTCGCAATTTGAGCGTCCACTGCTGGGTTGTTTTAAAAAACCGAAGAGTTGTTTGCTCAAAGAATAAAATCACGCCTAAAAATAGTTAGAAACAACCATTTAAAACATTCAAAAAGGAAATAAAATGAACAATAAAATGCTGTACAAACAAATTAAACACGTGCCAGCATTCTACATATATTTTAAAAAATCCCCTGAACTTTTATTTATGGAGAAAGTGTCATCTACTTAATTGCTAAGTGAACGTGTGTGCCCATCTCCTATTAAAGGTGCGATAGCAAGGCATATGAACTCTCTGGATCTGCTAAGATGTGCTGTGGTAGCATCTCTCCATGACTCCTGGAGCTACTGTCTAGAAAGCTGGAGGGTCTGCCTTCCTTTCTTTAGGGCAACTAAATACAATAAAGTACAATAAAATGCAAAAATCCATTCCTTATTTCCCTCCAGACTTCCTTCATTTCCGCAGCCTATTTCCGTGCCCTCCAACATTTCTCTGATGAAAATAGGGGCGCCCTAATGAAAAAATGGGACATTCCGGGATCAGAATCTGGGGTTGCTTCTGTAATTCCGGGACTCTCCCTGGAAAATTGGGGCACTTGGGGGGGAGGTCCTGTATTTCTTCTGGGGTGGGGAGAGTTGTAGGGCGGTTTCGTTAACCAGATGAGAGACAGAAATCTTTCGTGATCTACTGTAAATGATCCACAGCAGATTTCAGTATATCTCCTGCCCATACCTGCCTGCCCTAAGAGTTTGGATTTGCAGCTTAGGGTGCATCACAACAGATGGTGTTGGTGGTGAGGGGTGTCTTTTCCGAGCTTTGACTGGTATATAGGGTTGCCCTTGAATGCATTCAGAAACTTGAATTGTTGCTACCGGGTTGCTGGTTAATAATAATAATAATAATAATAATAATAATAATAATAATAATTTATTTATTTATATCCCGCCCTCCCCAGCCAAAGTTGGGATCAGAGCATCTAACAACAGTAAAAATATTTTTCTAAAAAATAAAAAATAAAAATAAAGGACAATGAAGATTAATTTTGTTTACGGAGGTGTCGAACAGGGCTGTCCTGGGCTAAACCCACACAGAGAAGCCAACTTTCAGCCTGCTTGTGAGAATCATCAGAGATTGCAAAGAAAGGAATGTACGATAACAACAAGATGAAGAAAAATAATAAAGAACTATCTGGACTGAACTGGATAGAACTGATTAATTAATGCAGTAAAATAAGTGAAGTCTGGACTTATCCGGAATTTTGGACTCGTGCGGAGCTGGATATATGGGTACCCCCCAAAAAAATTAAAATTTGGCTGTATAATTTGGAACCAATGTGATATGAATAATGTGGTGTGATTGGCTTGCTAATAAAAATTATTTAAAACAACAGTAAAAATAGCAGTTTACATAAAATCACAGTCAATTAATTGAAATACATTCTAAAATCAATTCAGAATCAAATTAATGGCAACCATTGGGCTAGAGTCCTATGAGGATTACAGAAGGAGTCTGTCTTGCAGGCCCTGTGGAAAGATGTCAAGTCCACAGGGTCCTAGTGTCTTGTGACAGAGCGTTCCACCAGATTGGGGCCACAGCCGAAAAAGCCCTGGCTCTGGTTGAGGCCAGCCTAACCTCTCTGTGGCCCAGGATCTCCAGGATGTTTTTAATTAAAGACCGTAAGGTCCTCCGTGGGACATACCAGGAGAGGCGGTCCCTTAGGTACGAGGGTCCTAGGCCTTATAGCACCTTAAATCTGATCCTGTACTCCACCGGAAGTCAATGCAGCTGGTATAGCACCGGGTGAATGTGATCCCATGGCGAGGACCCCATAAGGAGTCTCACAGCGGCATTCTGCACACACTGGAGTTTCTGGGTCGGTCTCAAGGGCATCCCCACGTAGAGTGAGTTACAATAATCAAGCCTGGAAGTGACCGTCGCGTGGGTCACAGTGGTTAGGTCAGGGCGAGAGAGGTAAGGAGCCAACTGCTTAGCTTGGCAGAGATGAAAAAATGCCACCTTTGTTATAGCTGCAATCTGCGCCTCCATAGAAAGGGAGGAGTCGAAGATTACACCCAAACTCTTAACGGACGGTGCTGGCACTAATTGCGCCCCCGCAAGAGATGGGAGTGGCCTCCCCAATCCCATATCATCCCGACCCAGCCAAAGGACCTCTGTCTTTGAAAAATTTAACTTCAACCGGTTCCCACATAACCATCCAGCCACAGCTTCCAAACTTCTGGTTGTAGCGGCGGAGCTAGCTGCTCTGGCTAGCCACTCTGGCGCCCAGGGGGGCAGGGCGTTGGTGTGGCGATTGGCGCTCACTGGGGTGATTGGTGTGGTGATTGGCACCCAGGGGGGCAGTGCAGCGATCCGCCCAGGGGGGGTTTTGTCACCCACCCCAGGGATGACACCTGGGGCAGACTGCCCCAACCTTCCTACACCCCTGGCTCTTCAGGCTTCAGGAAGCTATCCGCAAGCCTTCCTACACCGACCCCTCTCGCTCTCCAAGCTTCAGGAAGCTATCCGCAAGCCTTGGGAGCCCACGGGAGTTCCCACTGGGCTCCCAAGGCTGTGGACAGCAGCCTGCAGCCCGAAACCTGGGGAGCACTGAGCAGCGCGCCCTGGGCTTCGGGCAGATATCTGCAAGCCTTGGGAGCCCGGTGGGAGTTCCCGCCGGGCTCCCGAGGCTTGCGGATAGCAGCCTGTTCTGGGGGCTGTGGTCGGGGGAAGCTTGGGCGGGGGAAGCCCCGCGCCTGGGGGGGAAATAATTTTTTCCCCTTTATTTCCCCTCCAAAAGAAAAAAAACTAGGTGCGCCCTATGGGCTGGTGCACCCTATAGGGCGAAAAATACGGTATTTTTGTAATTTTATAGTGGGTATATTTTTATTTAGGGTGTTGCGCTCTTATGCTGTAAGCTACTTTGTAAGTTCACTCGTGTGGGGAAACGCAGGCCATGGATTTCAGTAGCAAGGAAGAGTTATTTTCCTTTTCCTTAATGCATATTTCAGAAGGTGCACTTCAAATGTCCTGTGTGGTTTCTGGTAGAATGGAATCTGTTGTGTAACGCATTTTGTGATTCACTTTCTTACCTATCAGGATATTGTTGATCATGGAAGAGTTTTTTTCTCTCGTCAGAAGGAAATTGCGATGGGTTACTACACTGATCTAAAGAATGTTATTCAAATATGCCTTACCCTGTTGCAAGAGGAAATTCATTTCAATGGATTCTTATATCTGTTTTGTGTGCTTTCTTTTTCTTGTTATAGCTTGTTAATCAGCAGACCGTCACCATTATATCATATTTCTTCAAGGGGGGAGGAATCAACCATACCTTGGAAAACTTTTATGATGGCATCTATGTTTCATATCATGCCCCTTTACCTACATCTCTGCCCCATTACGCAACAGTGGACTTTCTCCGCTAAGTCCTATAAATGCATTTGATTCCCGGCCACCTGCCCACTTTCTGGCAAAACTCATAGCGCAGCCGTTATTTATCGTTTCCGACAGTTTTGGCTCCCAGCTATTTACATTCGTTATGTGCTAAATACCACCGGAGACTGAAACATGAATAATAGAGCTAATTGTCCTTTACTAATCCAGTGGAACGACAAAATGTTAGACAAGGAATCTTTTCCGCAGGAAGCCCATAAAGATTTAGAATTTCCATGAGTGCAGTTGTGTTTTGTGTAGTTATGGCACACTTCAGTCAAACAGGATTGCACGATTCCGATAGAATAAGAATGTGGGGCCATTCTTCTGCTGGTTTAACCTTTGTCACTTCTGTAATGGCTTTCCATGAAGATGGATGTCAGGGAAGGAAAACAAAGCCGAGGCGTTATAATGGGGAAACTTTAAATGCCCACTTGGAAGAGATAGCTATTGCAAATGTTTCCCAGGTTGGGCTAGAGTGTTGTATCCAGTGCTAGTCCTGCTCCAAATAGACCCACTAAAGTTACAGAGCATGACTAAACTAGGCCCATTAACTCTGACTTGTAGTGCATGATACTCTAGGTCTCTAGGGTCATGGGTTGAGTCCCACTGTGCTGGTCCCAAGGGCTAACCATGCGGCGTGGTCCGAGTCCAGTCCGAGGTCGAGGATGCAGTATGGAGGCTGTCCGTCAAAGCTGAAATGGGGTCCAAGGCAGGGAGTCGGGTGCGGTCAGGAACTCTGGCAGAAGAGCAGGACAGGGTGCAGGCAGGAACAGGCTACCAACAATGTTGCTCCCGCAACCTGGGATTGGGGCTGGCCAGCTTTTATCTGCCCCGAGGCATAGGGCGGCCCCGGCCCACAGGTGACTCTCCTCTCCTGGCCTGCAAGCGAGCACTCCTCCTGCGAGAACTTAGTTCCCTCGGCCTCTCTGCCCTGAGCCTCTGCAGCTCAGGAGAGGCTGGAGGGTCACCGGACCCAGAGGCAACCTCCTCTTCCCCTGACGAGGCTGAGAGTGGAGCACCTGCAGGCAATGGGTCCTCCATCACCTCAGGGGCCAGAGCAGCCTCAGCTGGTGCCTGCACCTGAGGATCCAGCACAGATGAGGACCCTTCAGGCTCAAGCCCCAGTCCTGGCTCAGCTGGTTCTGGAGGCGGGGAGTCCTGTGCAGGCTGGGATTCCTCAGGTTCAGCCTCTGAGTCCGAATCCCAGGCCATCACACCCACATTAGGCAAAAGATTCCTACATTGTGGTCCCTGCCAACTCTACAATTCTTCCGTTCATTCTACTTACAATAGGAGTTAGACTGGCAAAAATGTATAAAAACTGTAGTGATGTCTGTTGGAGATGCAACAATGGGGCAGGAACCTTTCTACACATGTGGTGGGAGTACAAAGAGATAGTGGGATTCTGGGAAAATATTTATGACGAATTGAAAAAGATGTTTAGATTTTCATTTGGGAAAAAACCAGAATCCTTTCTCCTATGTATCATGTCAGAGGAAATAAAAAGAACGGTCAGACCAATATTTATGTATGCGACTATGGTGGCAAGGTTATTAATTGCCCAAAATTGGAAAAGCAGCAGTGTCCCAACTAAAACAGACTGGCTATCTAAAATGATGGAATACTTCCATATTGCCGAATTAACAGGGAGGATAAGAGGAGATATGGTACAAAAATTGAATAAGGAGTGGGCTATCTTTAAGGAATACATCAAAATCTATGTGGGGGAAATTGAATTTTCGACAGATATTGAGTGAATCCAAAAAATGATTAGAGTAATAATAAATTTTATTTATACCCTGCCCTCCCCCAGCCAAGACTGGGCTCAAGGCGGCTAACACCAGATATAAAAACTATTGATTGAAATACAACTTTAAAAACAAAATTAAAATACAACATTAAAACATTAAAATGCAGCCTCATTTTAGTGGAAACTCAAATCAAAAACTTTTTATATTATTATTATTATTATCATCATCATTATTATTAATTCCCCACCCATCTGGCTGGGTTTCCCCAGCCACTCTGGGTGGCTCAAACATTAAAAACATCAAACATTAAAAGCTTCCCAGGAGTTCCCTAAAGGAGTAGTTTTCTACAAAAACTCCTGGGTAATGTGGCCATTCTACAGCAATAGAAATTCTACATTTTCTTCCATTGCTTAACATCCTCAGGTTTTTTTCTCACCAAAGGGATGTCGGCGGCTTGATACAATTTATTAAGCTTTTGGGGTGCTATTACCCCCAGATATTGAAACTGTATAAAAGGGGTGTATAGTAAAACTAATTCTTGCTTAACATAAGGAGGGAGCGCTGCCAGTGGGTCAATTAACACGATTGCCATGTTGTTGGTAAAGAGAATCAAGTTATGCTCCCTTCTCTTGTCAGATATCTCTTTGCTATTAGGATTTACTTATCCATACATATCAACAAAAGTGAACAACGTTTTCAGAGGGCTCTTGAGATCTCTAGCCCAAATCAAAACATTAGCTGTATTAAACAGGAAGTTGCAAAAACCAGCAACAGATGTTTTCTAAGTGATGTCAGTTATCAGAGAAGCCAATTTCCAGGTGCTTAGCATGTTACAGTGGTACCTCGGGTTAAGTACTTAATTCGTTCCGGAGGTCCGTTCTTAACCTGAAACTGTTCTTAACCTGAAGTACCACTTTAGCTAATGGAGCCTCCCGCTGCTGCCACACTGCCAGAGCACGATTTCTGTTCTCATCCTGAAGCAAAGTTTTAACCTGAAGCACTATTTCTGGGTTAGCAGAGTGTGTAACCTGAAGCATATGTAACCTGAAGCGTATTTAACCCGATGTACTTTGTAGTTTGAGAACCACAGGCTTAGCAAATTCTCCGCTGAAATAATAATAATAATAATAATAATAATAATAATAATAATAATAATAATAATAATTAACAACAACAACCCTGTCCATCTGTCTGGGTTTCCCCAGCCACTCTGGGTGGCTCCCAACATAATATTAAAAACAAGATAAAACATCAAACATTAAAAACTTCCCTAAAGTTCCCAAAAGGAGTAGTTTTGTACAAAATCTCCTGGGTAATGTGGCCATTCTACAGCAATAGAAATTCTACATTTTCTTCCATGGACAATCCACATGTTTATTTTTTATTTTTTTATTTTTAAAATGTCCGTAAACAGGAATTGGAAGAGATGTGAGAGATTTTTTGCATTCCAATATATGGTTATAGATTTGGGAGGAGAACCCCCCCCCCATACTAGAAATTAATAAATGGCAGGATTTTGATGATGTGAAGGGAGAAATACAAACTGCAGACTGGGCTAGCCTATGCAGAGAATGACCTGGCCAAGCTAGCATTATTAAGAAAAAATTGAGGGTCATTGGCAATGCAGGAGAACTGTCCTTCTCCCTGCCCTGGGGTATGAACCAAGACTGGGGGTTTGGAAGGTTCCCAAGTTGTGAGGTGACAGGAAAGGAATGTTTTTAGTGGGGTAGATAAAAATCAATGATTTTTAAAAAATAAAATAAAAAATTGGATTTTTTAAAATTTAAATCAGATTTTTTTTTTATTAGAATTGGATTTTTAAAACAAAATGCTTTTGGAGGAAAAATCTTTCTAATGATAGTTTTCTATTTACCGGTAAGTTGCATTATAGTGCAAAGGTTATTTATCAGGAGATAAGGATTTGTTTTAAGTTTTTCATGTGTGCTAAAACTCAGTCTAAGGTTGCTGTTGTTTTGGGGAAATTGTTTAACCACATCAGTTAACAAACATGGATACATATGCTATAATGTTACTGTTTTAGTTAAATAAATTGTTTAAATTGTTCTTCAGGAAATGATCATTTTTATCCTTCCAATGAAGTACAGCAGAAAAGTCATCCGAATATAAACAGTTAACTTATTAAACCTCACCATAATTTCATAATTATCTGTCTATGTATTTCTAAGAGTATAACCAAATCAGTAATTTTTGATATAACTGTAAAAACTACTCTGAAATTGTATTATTCCAAAAATGAAACCTTCATCTGGTTGCAAAGATTAAGATTATACCAGCAAGAATGAGTCTTTTGGTAAAATACTAATAAAAATCAAGTCTTAATGACTAGTGATTTAAATCACTTCGATTTAAATCAAATCCACCCTGGTTTTTAGCAACATGTTCTTGGAGGATGAAGGCGGAAGAATACAGACTGGGGTCCACCTTGGGAAGGCTGGCTGGGAGAGATGCCTTGAGCTTCAGGGCTGCACTACCATGAGGTGAAAGCCCCTCTGGAAATGACCATGCTCTATGCAGACTGAAGCCATAAATAGGTGAATAAACCATATTTCTTAAAGCTACGACAGGATTTGCAAACCCGTGACGCAGCAGTTCGCCGCGCGAGTCGACGGCTAGGAAGAAGAGAAGGGCCCAGCAATGAGCCTCTTAGAATCATAGAATAGAATCATAGAATCATAGAGTTGGAAGAGACCACAAGGGCCATCGAGTCCAACCCCCTGCCAAGCAGGAAACACCATCAGAGCACTCCTGACATATGGTTGTCAAGCCTCTGCTTAAAGACCTCCAAAGAAGGAGACTCCACCACACACCTTGGCAGCAAATTCCACTGTCGAACAGCTCTTACTGTCAGGAAGTTCTTCCTAATGTTTAGGTGGAATCTTCTTTCTTGTAGTTTGGATCCATTGCTCCGTGTCCGCTTCTCTGGAGCAGCAGAAAACAACCTTTTTCCCTCCTCTATGTGACATCCTTTTATATATTTGAACATGGCTATAATATCACCCCTTAACCTCCTCTTCTCCAGGCTAAACATGCCCAGCTCCCTTAGCCGTTCCTCATAAGGCATCATTTCCAGGCCTTTGACCATTTTGGTTGTCCTCCTCTGGACACGCTCCAGTTTGTCAGTGTCCTTCTTGAACTGTGGTGCCCAGAACTGGACACAGTACTCCAGGTGAGGTCTGACCAGAGCAGAATACAGTGGCACTATTACTTCCCTTGATCTAGATGCTATACTCCTATTGATGCAGCCCAGAATTGATCCAGCCCAAGAGTGAGATGGCCCCAGAGGAGCTGCAAAACAGGGAGGAGGAAGAATTCAACACGGGGCCCCTTTCTGTTCTCACCCAGTCTGTAAAAAACAATACTCAGGTGCTGATCAACTGTCAAAACAACAAGAAGCTGCTTGGCCGGGTCAAAGCCTTTGACAGGCACTGCAACATGGTGTTGGAAAACGCTAAGGAGATGTGGACAGAGGTGCCCAAGAGTGGGAAAGGCAAGAAGACATCGAAACCTGTCAAAAAGGACCGCTACATCTCCAAGATGTTCCTGCGTGGAGATTCAGTCATTGTGGTGCTGAGGTACCCCCTAATCGCTGGGAAATAATAGTATGTCAGCAGGCTGTAGGTGCTTATAATAATAATAATAAATTTTATTTGTATCCCGCTCTCCCCAGCCAAAGCCAGGCTCAGAGCGGCTAACATCATATAAATAAGACAATGTGCATAATACAATATACAATATGCAAATAAAATAACATTCAACATTCATTAAAATAATATAGAATAATATTAAATATCAGCATTTCAAAATGAAACAGAAATCCACTCAACAATTACAATACGTAATTTCTAAACTCCAATCAATAAAACAACAGCAAACCACAGAGCACAACATAATACAATACAAAATGAGAAGCAGAGACTGGAGGGTGGGGCAAGGCAGGTGGAAAGAGGCCTTGCCTGATGGAGTCTCTCCCCTCACAGCTCTTCCTCTAGGCATAGCTTCCTTATGAAGAATCCCAGGACCAGGGGGTGGGGCAAGGCAAGTGGAAGGAGGCCTTGCCTGATGGTTGAGAGCCTAGTCCAGCAAAGAGCTGTCTTCAGGGTAACTACCAAGAGGCTGCTATGGTCTGCTGATGGCTTTAGCCAATAGCATCTTCTTAGCAGCTGCCTGCTCTTCGAGTCATTTTTGTGCCCACGAATGTACCCCAATGAAGGAAAGTGCAAGGCTTCTTGCTATTCATAGAGTTGGCTGATGAATTTTCCAATCCCCAGACACCTGGTTATGTTCATATATGTTGCCTGATGACCTTTTCTTTTGTAATAAACATTTTGTTAAAATCCTAAAAAAAAAAAAAAGAGCTACGACAGCATGTGTCATATCTCAGTTACGAAAGGATCACAGACCCTGGGTGAGTGCCTGGAACGCTATGAGCTCTGGCCACCATTCAGCAGTGGAGTTTCTAGCAGGTGTTCCTCTATCAAAGAAAAAGCAGTTGTCTTGCAAAAGGCCCTGGATAGATGTTGACCTCAACATAAAGATTTTCCTTTGAGTTAGCACTAGAGGGTGCACTATGTTTAGGACATAAATGCCAAACCCTACCTCTCTCTTCTCTTTCTTTGCCGCCAGCTAAGATCTACTCCAGGAACTCTGGTCTAAGGTAAAGCATGTTTGGTGCCTTCTGCCAATATGGTTACAGAAGCTGGCTTCTGCAAATTTGCTCCCAAAATATTGGTAAGAACAAAATGATCCATACGTATAGTTTGGCTTCCCCAAAGCCAACTTGTAGTACAAGTTGGGACATGGGTGGTGCTGTGGTCTAAACCACTGAGCCTCTTGGGCTTGCTGATCAGAAGGTTGGCGGT
Source organism: Podarcis melisellensis (assembly GCF_964234715.1). NCBI lineage: Eukaryota > Metazoa > Chordata > Lepidosauria > Squamata > Lacertidae > Podarcis > Podarcis melisellensis. The sequence continues at coordinate 86,135,089 of NC_138538.1, read as the reverse complement.
TCAAATCCCCGTGACGGAGGGAGCTCCCGTTGCTCTGTCCCAGCTCCTGCCAACATAGCAGTTTGAAAGCATGCCAGTGCAAGTAGATAAATAGGTACCTCTGTGGCAGGAAGGTAAACAGTGTTTCCGTTTGCTCTGGTTTCTGGCACGGTGTTCCGTTGCGCCAGAAGTAGTTATGTCCTGCTGGCCACATGACCCAGAAAGCTGTCTGTGGACAAACGCTGGCTCCCTCGGCCTGAAATTGTTTTAGCCATCAGAAGCGTGTCTGCTTACAGATCAGAGAACACCAATGGAATATTAGGAGCACGGAGAAGGATAATATGTCAGAGCATGACTGCTAAGGGAGGAAAATTCAATGTCAATGTCATAAGTAGTTGGAATTGGTAAGCAATAGATGTGGAAGGTGACTATCAGAGTGGTACAAGCCCCGAATTATTGACATTTCTTCCTATATACATAAAAACGTAAGGCTGTTGTCACGCTGTAGTTGGCATGGCCACTGATAGGCAACCACTCCAACATGACAACAGAATGGCAGGCAGGTAAGTGAGCAAGCAGGGGGCTATGGCATGGGGAGGGCATTTTAGAAATCAGTTTAGACCTCACAGAATTGGAATTACCAAAGGTGCCATGGGCTCTGAAGACGCTCAAACTCAGGACGAAAGGGAGAAATGTGCTAAGAGGAAGGAATGTTGGGCAAACCCTCACCATGATCAACTCCCACCTGGAAACCTATGTCCCCACTGTGGAAGGATGTGTGGATCCAGAATTGGCCTCCACAGTCACTTATGGAAGACAATCTTACTCGGCTATGAGTGTTCGCCAAAGAAGAAGAAGACCCTGCCCACCCGCCCAACTGCTTCCACCACCACTGGAACATTCCCCTCTCACTGAGTTTCGGAGAGAGGGTGGCATTCTGGTGGGGTGGGCAGGGTGTGGTAGAAGGCAGCATATCCACATTAGCTTCTGATGGCAAAAGGAGCTGGGCCACTCCTGCTTGCAGCTAGCAACCAGCTGAAGGAAAATTTGAAAGGCTGGATACATACATCCTGGAAATGTGTCCATTTTTCAAGTAGAAAAGCTCACTTAGGGATTATCTGCAGGTGTAAACTTATTTAAGCCATTTCCTCTCTCCGGGGAACCCTAGGAACTGTATTGCTGCTGGAGAAGGCTGGACCTCCCTAACAGAATTCTTCACATTCATAACAAACTACAGGTTCCAGGAATCTTTTATTCCATGGCACTTAAACTAGTGTCAAAATCATACCCTCCAGCATTTCTCCAATAAAAACAGAGGCATCCCATCATGCTATAACTTTAATAAACTTACAGAACCAATTTCTTTCTTGTTCACCTGTTACCTGCATTCTAAGAAATTCTGAAGTAATATACCCAGGAAATGTGTGTTTTTAACAGCTAATGGTCTGACTGAACTGTTTCCAGCCTAGGGCAAAGCTTAAGGATCTTTCTTTCTTTCTTTCTTTCTTTCTTTCTTTCTTTCTTTCTTTCTTTCTTTCTTTCTTTCTTTCTTTCAAAAAACCTCTGGAAATGACTAGTTTGTTTCAAAGTAGTGTTGGGAATGGTATCTATAGCTTGCAACTCTGAGCATATTCCTTCTGCTGCGTCCATTAATCTTTTAATGCCCTTCAAAATGTATTGGGTAGAAGCAACCTTGCCTGTCTCCCGTCGGCAGAGGGCAGGGTTGAGACTAACAGATAGTCTGGACTCTGGAGAAAATACACTTCAAGGTTTTCCATTAAATTTCCACGTTCTCTCCAATCGCCTTTCTCTCTCTCTCCCCTCTCTCCTGTAGGAGGCGGCCATGAAAGTATCTTCTGGCATGTGGGCTTAGGATCTGAAGCTGTGCTTGTAAATATGTAAGGAAATAACATTTTCCTCTTTACTAATGGAACCTTTATTTATTCTTTTTAAACAATGAGACAGAACGGGTGGTGGTGGGATTGAGTAGCTCCAGCTTCTAAGTTTTTTAAAAAACCTCTGCTATAAGCTATACTGTTTTGTTGTTGTTTAGCTATACTATATATTAGCCAATTAAAAAAACAACTGAGGAGAGGAAGGGGATTACCGTATTTTTTGCTCTATAAGACGCACCAGACCACAAGACACACCTAGTTTTTGGAGGAGGAAAACAAGAAAAAAAATATTCTGAATCTCAGAAGCCAGAACAGCAAGAGGGAACGCTGCGCAGTGAAAGCAGCAATCCCTCTTGTTGTTTTGGCTTCTGTGACAGCTGCGCAGCCTGCATTCACTCCATAAGACGCACCCACATTTCCCCTTACTTTTTAGGAGGGAAAAAGTGAGTCTTATAGAGCAAAAAATACGGTGTTTCCTCCTCCCCACCCATCAGTTGATCAGTCTGATGAGTGTGGAGAGTCAATGCACATCTGCACCAGAGCGCTGACGTGGGTGGAGGGTTTAAAATCTCTTTGCCTAGTCCAGGAACATGTTTAGGATGGAAAATGCCCTGGCTCTGCTTGTCTTCTTCGGTTCCCCATCCTCTACACCAGGGGTCAGCAAACTTTTTCAGCAAGGGGCCAGTCCACTGTCCTTCCGACCTTGTGGGGGGCCGGACTATTTTTTTTTGGGGGGGGATGAACAAATTCCTTTCCCCCATAAATAACCCAGAGATGTATTTTAGATAAAAGGACACATTCTACTCATGTAAAAACATGCTGATTCCTGGACCGTCCGCAGGCCAGATTTAAAAGACGATTGGGCCGGATCCAGCCCCTGGGCCTTAGTTTGCCTACCTATGCTGTACCCCAACCCCTGTGCCATTGCTAATGGAAAATTGATTGGGGGAGCTGGGGGAACTTAGTGGGTCAAATCATCCCTGCAGACTGGCAATTTGCTTTCTTTACATTAAGTGTTGAACTCGCTGCAGAAAGCTAAGCAGACACTCCGGTATAATACTTAAATGTAGAAGCAGCTCCAATAAAGAATAATATCCCCTGAGCAGAGGTGCCAACAGGACTTTCAGGGTCCAGTGCACTGTATGTGGATTTGGGGATGCGGGTGGCGCTGTGGTCCAAACCATTGAGCCTCTTGGGCTTTCCGATCAGAAGGTCGGCAGTTCAAATCCCTGTGACGGGGTGAGCTCTGTCCCAGCTCCTGCCAACCTAGCAGTTCGAAAGCACACCAGTGCAAGTAGATAAATAGATACCACTGCAGCAGGAAGGTAAACAGTGTTTCCTTGTGCTCTGGTTTCTGTTACAGTGTCCTGTTGCACCAGAAGCGGTTTAGTCCTGCTGGCCACATGACCCAGAAAGCTGTCTATGGACAAACATTGGCTCCCTTGTTCTGAAAAGCGAGATGAGCGCTGCAACCCCATAGTCACTTTTGACAGAACTTAACCATTCAGGAGTTCTTTGACTCTTTCACTGACCTCAAATATTCCTCTTCAGTGAGGAAGGAAATAGGGAAGTCTCCCCATTGCTCACAAATCCTGACTTAAGGGCATATTTGTGTATGAATCAGGACCCGCGCACGCACAGACACATGGACACGGGTTGCATTCGCTTCTGGTTGCGAATGGGGCTCCGGAACGGATCCCATTCGCATCCAGAGGTACCACTATATTTAGCATCTCAAAATGAATGGTCAGGGTGCCCAGGTAATGCAATCAGTGTCCATTGTCAGGTATCCTGACAAACAGGATTCTGTTATAGACCGCCCCCCGTGATGTATTTCTGTTGTGGACCACCTCCTTCAGTGATGTATGCATGATGTTTTGGGGGGTGGTCTTGAGCCACAGGGTGGGCAATTTCAAAAGTCTATATAAGGGCTGGCACACCATTGTTCTGGGTGCCTCCTCGCACCTGCATATGTTAAGTGCGGACCATGTTGCAACAGTTTAATAAAGATCAGGCTTACTAGCCGCTTTGCTTCTCAATATTCTCAATATTCTCTGGTTGGCCTCTGTTATTTTCTCCTTACCTACGTAAGGACTCTATATGGGCTCTTGGATACCCCATAAGGGAAAAGGAGAAGAATTTTCTTATAACAGATGTAACAAACTAACTTGGGCCCAGCATACCTTAAGGACCACCTGAGACCAATATGACACCCGGGTCATGAAGTTGATCCAGAGGCATAGGAGCCACCCAATAAAATATTTGAGGGGAACCAGACCCCCCAAAGTTGATGGACATTGCAATTCAAATAGAGAGTCCCTTGAGTAGTGTTGCAGGAATTTATGTATAGGTTGCGGGGGGGGGGTTTGCCCCTCCAGCAGATATCATGCACTTGCAGCCCACTACAAAAATCAGCACAATCACTTTTGTGGCTTTTGTGATTTGTCCCCACAAAACACTTCATCACAGTTTCTTCCTATCTATTCAAAGGACCTCTGCTGCACAATACCAAACGTAACAATTCACTGATCAATGTATCTATGTGCTGACTCACTGGGAAAACTTCAGAAATTCATATAGACATGTGAGCTCAGCTACTCAGCAGCCCCTCTGCCTGAGTGATAATTCCTGGCATCTTGATACCTGAGTGCCAGAAAAGCAGCTGAAATATGCTCAGATTCGCAAGGTGATTTCATGCTCTTTATTCAGCTCATAGTGGTGAGGAGGAATGAATGAAAGTCCCCTCAAAGTATCTGCTTTATATACATTATTTACACAGTGGGCTGCACATGATTGGCTAATTCCAGAATTCTACTGTAAGCCAATCAGGTTGTGGATTCACTTCTATCTGGAGCATGATTGGGTGGTTCCTGCCAACCAATCATATTGCTGCATTGTTCTAGGACCAATCAGACTGCTGCATTCTGAATCCTATTGTTCTAGGACCAATCAGACTGCTGCCTTTTGGATCCTATTGTTCTAGGACCAATCGGACTGCTGCAGTTTGGATCCTATTCAGTTCAGTACATAACAGCAGCCATTCCAGAAACTAACCCAGATGAAGACAAAAGGGTGTGATTAACTTGGCTGGGAAACAGGGAAATGTAGATATCTTTTTTGTTACACTTGACAGGTATTTTGTGGAGGGCAAGGGGAACCATGGGGCAGGGTCCAGGATGCTCAAATTACTGCCACCAGACCTCCTCTTTCATGATGTAACCATGATGTGTTAGTGATGTAGTTTTTTGGGGGTGTAACATGGGGATTAGCAGCTAATAAAAGTTTGGGTTCTCTTTTGTTCGGGGCTTCCATCTTGTTCCACCTTATGGCAGGTGGGAGTCCTGTCACGACAGTCTTCAGTAAAGACCAAGCCTACTGGCTGCTGTTTTGCTCTGATATTCCTGGCTGGTGTCCTTGTTTTTTGTTCAAGGGAGCCCTCAGATTTCTCCGTTAACAGTTGCTAGCCATTTTTATGATTGCTTCATACTGCTTTTAAAGTTTTGGGGGATTTTTTACATTGTGGAAAACCACCCTGATGTTGTAGAAAAGGGCAATACAGAACTGATTTTATAAATAACTAAAAAAAATTCTTCTGTTCTTTAGATGGAGGCCCGTGGCAGTGAGATAAAGGATGGCAAGGCCATCCTTGTCCAGAAACATTTTAATTTTTCCTCACATGTGGTTATCTCAGTGCACTTTGCTCTGGTTGAGTAGTTGAAAATGGTGTTATCTGAAAGCAAGGATTTTATATAACCTTCGTCTCTAGCTTTTGCTAGTCCAGAGATTAAAATGCTGAGCAAATGAGACCCTCGGGGCATTATGACCTTTTTGTCTCCCTTGTCAGTGTTAGTTGAAAATTTACAGAGCAAAAGCCATATTTCCTATTTGTATTTTGCCTTTTTTCCTAATGTGCAAAAGATGCTTGTGTAAGGATCTGCCTCAGGGTTTTGTGGACACTTACTGCATTCCAAGAGAGATTTTTTTTTTTTAAAAAAGTTCAGATTGGATAGGAAATTGAGACAAAAAGAGGAAATCACTTCATCATCTGTTGAAATAAAACATTTTGGCTGCTGGAAATATTTACAGGCAGGGAACACACAAACATAGAAAGAGAAAGGGGGAATGTATGCAACAACAGCAGCAAGAGTCTTGATAGCACAAAGATGGAAGAATGAGGAAATCCTGACAAAAGAACAGTGGCAAGAGAAATGGATGAATTATGCAGAACTGGCTAAATTGACATACAAATTGCGAGACAACTGTGACTTCAAGGAGGAATGGGAATGTTATACAAATTATTTAAAAACCCAACAAAATGAATTGGACTCCTTGGCAGGTTTTGAATAAACATACACAAATTTATTGATTGATAACACGGTAGATAGATAATGTAAGGATTTGCATAATTTTATAACATGCGGAGAATAATATGTGCTGAGAAATCAGAGAGAGGAGCTGAGGGAAGTCTCTGGGGGGAGGGGAGGGAGGGTTTGAGGGGGGTGGGAAAAAGCGGGGAAATAATGAATATGATATGTGTTGATAAGTTGTTATGGTGAAATTGAAGTTGGAAGTTTAACTAAATAATTAAGTTTTATTGTATTTGTGTATGTGGTCGTATTCTTAGTTAATATTTGTTAAAGGTAAAGGGACCCCTGACCATTAGGTCCAGTCGTGACCGACTCTGGGGTTGCGGTGCTCATCTCGCCGTATAGGCCGAGGGAGCCGGCGTACAGCTTCCGGGTCATGTGGCCAACATGACTAAGCCGCTTCTGGCGAACCAGAGCAGCACACAGAAACGGTGTTTACCTTTCTGCCACAACGGTACCTACTTATCTACTTGTACTTTGATGTGCTTTCGAACTGCTAGGTTGGCAGGAGCAGGGACTGAGCAACGGGAGCTCACCCCGTCGCGGGGATTCAAACTGCCGACCTTCTGATTGGCAAGTCCTAGGCTCTGTGGTTTAGCCCACAGCGCCACCCGCGCTGTTAGGTTTGTATTATTTCACTTTTTTCTTTTGCTATTTTTTTTCTTATTATTGTTTTATTGAAGTAATGTGTCTGTATGAAATTCAATAAATATTATTGTGGGGGGGAAATGAAATTGCTAATAAAAATATTTTTAAGAAAGAAAGAAAGAAAGAGAGAGAGAGAGAGAAGGGGGGGGGGAATCAAATTGGGAGCTGAAGTTGATGGTGAGCAGAGCCACAGCTGACAATGGGCAGTTTGCAGGAGCATGCATAGCATTCTCTGTGCTGTTATGGTAGTTCAGAGGGACATAGTACGAAAGGGAAGGAGAGGCCAAACGTAGTGCAAGGAGCTGTCAGCAGCCCTGGGAAGGGGAACTCAAAAGATGTGCAGAACAGATCACTCAAAAACACAATCCAAGCCAAAAAGCACAGGTCAGCTTCCATACTGCAGATCAGCTGATTCAATTATTTGCATCTGTCTCCACAATGGAAAATATTGAGCAGAGCTTAGTGCCTGAATGAACTTTGGCAGGGAGGGAGCCTGAGGAACTGAGGCAGATAGGGGTGACGAGAGATGAAGTTCTAAGCCTTATAGGCAAAATAAAAACTGAAAAATGGATGGGCGCAGAGGGCTCTGAGAGTTCTCAAGGAACTCAAATGATAAATTCTTGATCTACTCACAGTACTCAGTTCTCATAAGGATATTTGTCCTCTTGGTTTATTTTAAAATACGTATTGTATTCCTTTGAGGGTGCTGATACTAACTTCTTATTTCTGTTTGTGCAACTAACCTGACATCACTACAGTGGTACCTCGGGTTACAGACGCTTCAGGTTACAGACTCCGCTAACCCAGAAATAGTACCTCGGGTTAAGAACTTTGCTTCAGGATGAGAACAGAAATCGCGCGGCAGCGGCAGCAGGAGGCCCCATTAGCTAAAGTGGTGCTTCAGGTTAAGAACAGTTTCAGGTTAAGAAGGGACCTCTGGAACGAATTAAGTACTTAACCCGAGGTACCACTGTAATTGGGTTTAATGGGGCGGGGTAACTGGAATCAGCAAAATAGAAACGCGAGCCACTTATTCAGTGCTTAAAAAAATGTTTAGGGGTACTCTCATTTTCCTACTCATATTTAAATACTAAGGCCAAACTTAGATTCACAAATTGTTTAGGGTTATGTGTACCCCCGCGTCCCCCCAGAAAAAAGCACTGCTCTTATTTGAGAATATATTGGCAGGCCACAATATATTGCTACACGCCACCTCAATGTAAACATCAGGAAGAATTTTCAGACAGTAAGACCTGTTCAACATAGGAATGAACTCCCTCGGGAGCTCGTGGACTCTCCATCAATGGAAGTTTTTGAGCGGTGGATTGTTTTGAGCGGTGGATTGGCCAAAACAATTTGGCTGGCAACCCTGCCCTTAAATGTGATGCAATGCAGACTTGTTGAACTAGCAACACATGAAGGCAAAAGCAGACTATCTGCAGCTCACCAGGGGACTCAGTCTATAGGTTTCACTGTCTGCCTGAGACTATAAAAATGGAAATGGAGGTGGGGGGACTGTTGTCAACTGGGCAGCCCACGATATATTGTTACATGCCAGGGACGCAGGTGGCGCTGTGGTCTAAACCACTGAGCCTCTTGGGCTTGCCAATCAGAAGGTTGGCGGTTCAAATCCCCGCGACAGGGTGAGCTCCTGTTGCTCTGTCCCAGCTCCTGCCACCCTTGCAGTTTGAAAGCACACCAGTGCAAGTAGATAAATAGGTAACACTGTGGTGGAAAGGTAAACGGCATTTCCATGCACTCTGGTTTCCATCACGGTGTCTGGTTGCACCAGAAGCTGTTTAGTCCTGCTGGCCACACGACCCGGAAAGCTGTCTGCAGACAAACATCGGCTCCCTTGACCTGAAAGCGAGATGAGCGCCACAACACCATAGTCGCCTTTGACTGGACTTAACCATCCAGGGGTACTTTACCTTTATTATTATTATTGTTATACACCATCTCAAAGAAGTGCAAGATTTCAGGGGTACCAGGGTCTGTGTTTTCTTTTGGAACAATGAGACGCAGCAGAGTCTGTGGCGTCTTTATGATATATGGTTTATTTACAAATATATTTAACCTGCATTTCAGTGGAGCTGTCCCCAAAAGATCCTGTTCCTCGCATTGCTGCAGCCTCGGATTCCAAGAGACTCCAAGAGACTTTCCCCGTTTTCTGTTTGGCCCAGAGAGTCTCTGTTAATGGCCTTCTTAATGAGTTAATGGCTCGGCCAATCCGGTGATTTGTTGATCATCTGCCAGGCCGTTTCCTGGATATGGAAAAACTGGTTTAAACTCTAGCCCCCACTAGAACAGGGAACTTAGGGGTTTGCTTAAATTCGAACCCTTTGCCGAATCCAGATGTTTTAGGGGAGTCTTGCCGCCCCACAAACTTATAACAATATTTGTGGCCTGCATCTGGCATGGTTTGCCACATGTTGTGCAGGCATTGTGAAGAGTGTCTTGATCTAGGTAATGGTGCATGCTCTAAGGGGAAAACATGCTTCTGGTCATTTTAATTTAAATGCATCTTTTTAGGAAGTAAAATAAGTGTGCTGTTATTCTTTAACTGTAATACATGCATCAGGAAAGCCAAACAGTATTTTGAAAACTAATGACCTGTGTTGCAATTAATAAAGTGCTAAGAGGCTACCAAATGTCATACAAGGTTATTCATACAATTCATTGAAGTAAATATCCAATAATAGAAACTGCAACCGGCATCAGCTGGAGAAATTTATACAACACTGGGGCCCAAGTGGTGGTTTTCAGCAGCCCAGGCTTTGATGAATGAAATCTCTGCCCATAGCAATGTGTGAAATGTGCATTTGAAAGTTTCACTTCAAATCAGGGAAGTTATAGAATATATTTCAAACGTGGAGGAAGCTGAATGCGTATGTGTTTTGCTCTAGCTTAATTTTAAAATAAAATTTTAGTCAGTATAAATGCAGCTGACACTGTGATGCCATGCAATTGTTTCAAAACACTAACAGAAAGAGAATTAATCTAAATAATCCTGTCAACCAATAGGGATTATTCTCACTTTCTCACTAGAAAATTTAGATTAATTCTTTTTATGTTAGTGCCTACAGTTGGGTTTTCCACTCTCTTTTCTGCCCACTTTTTCTTCACTTGACACCACCACAAAATCTGGTCAGGCCCTTAAGGAAGATGAGGGCTCTGTGCCTCTCAGGCCTCCTTCCCTTTGCTATTGATCTATTGCCACAAAGTAGGCCATGGAAGACTGGGAATTAATCCAGGGCCTGCAACAGGTGGAGAAACAAAATAATAGCGCCCCAATTAAATTCTGTACCCTGGAATTAAACGGTACCCTTCCAAACAAGAATATTTATGGCAGGCTAAAATATTGACAGAAATGATGTTGTCTTAATAATATTTGTAAGTATTACACAAGTCTTTCAAAAACTCCATCCAGTATGTAAGAGACCATTTCATACGGAATGACGTTTTTGAAAAGAATTATACCCAAACAAAAGTCCTGCAGAGATGCAAACAGTCTTTAGGGCATGTGATGGTTTTCTGATCATGGTTTGCAGACTGGTAGATTTAGGACAGGAAGTTGATGTTATCTGCCCACAAATTTCACAGATGACAGAAACCGATCTGTGAGTCTAGCGAGAAAGAAAGAGCTAAGTTAGTCCAACAGCAAATGACAGAAAACCACAAGCTAAAGGCCACCTTTGTGACTACTTCTTGTTCAGCAGGATAATTAAATTTTACATTTGCATTCCTACTACTGAAGAACTTCTTGTTATCCCCCCCCCCAAGATGTTCCCACAGGGATACCTGCACCATTAGTTTCACATTTTCATAAACTCAAAACTCTCAGGCTACAATGGCCATTGTCTAAGGATGGAAAGGGTTCAGAAAGACAATGTTATATTGCCAGGAGGATATGGCAACAATTCTCCAGCATCTTATTTTCCTTCCAAAAAAGGTTACTTGTTTAATTGAGCTCTGATTTCAGCGAATGCAGCTTTGGTTCTCTACATAACATCACAGACACCTCCTTTTCAGCTGGCAATTTCTAGAGACAGCCTCTTTCATTTTGTACTCACATACAGAGAGGAACGTACAAAATACCATAGCACAATCTTCGATGTGAAGGACACCCACATGCAGATAGCGCTGCTGGTTCCTTAAAACGCACACACAAACACACACAGAAAAGAATCACGAGTACCTCTTAAGTGAATCATTCCAAAATAATCCCCCTATGAGAAAGTAGACAATATAGCCCCCAAAATAATTGTCACAAAGATGCATCTTCACAGTATGAAACCTAGGTGTGACTGTTACCTGTTTCTTCCTTTGGGCTGATCCTGACTATAACATCACAGATGGCGTCAGAAGGTCATGTTTGCGTTCAGCCTAGGGTGTCCTCATGCCAAGAATAGTTGGCATTCAGCTTGATTCTCCAGCAAGTTTGATCTCAATCTATGACATGTAAGCAGCAAGGATTTTAGAGTCAGGTGACACCTCTGTTTCTAGGGAGAAAAAAAAACCCACTAGCTAAACCCAAGCAGGCCTGTCTAGTACCTCTTTGGGGCGCTAACTGAAGCACCCTAAAACGTGGATTACCCTGCCTCCCTCCCTACAGGGGCAGACTTTGGTAATATGTTGTTGTTTTGTTGTTTAGTCGTTTAGTCGTGTCCGACTCTTCGTGACCCATGGACCAGAGCACGCCAGGCACTTCTGTCTTCTACTGCCTCCCGCAGACTGGTCAAATCCATGTTGGTATCCTCGAGAACACCATCCAACCATCTCGTCCTCTGTTGTCCCCTTCTCCTTGTGCCCTCCATCTTTCCCAACATCAGGGTCTTTTCCAGGAGTCTTCTCTTCTCATGAGGTGGCCAAAGTATTGGAGCCTCAGCTTCAGGATCTGTCCTTCCAGTGACCACTCAGGGCTGATTTCCTTAAGAATGGAGAGGTTTGATCTTCTTGCAGTCCATGGGACTCTAAAGAGTCTCCTCCAGCACCATAATTCAAAAGCATTATGTATCATAGAACTATATCACAGCAGTCTACAACAATATGGAAACAAACGTTCACATAGAAAAAAAAACAAGTTTAAGGCAAAAAGAAACAAAGCGTGCATCAAATAGACCATTGTGGTGAGTGAAGATCTACATCAGAGCAAGAGAGGACTAATGGCAGGAATAAAGATTTCCACTGGGATCTTCTGCCCTTGTGGATCCTGCCACCTTAGACGGAAGCTGCATGGACCGGTAACTCATAATTGCTGCTTTCATTTTGTTTTTGCTGTGTTAGCAGCACCAAAGTGATCTCTCCAGGGCACATGCCTGAGCAGTATGTAAAGGACCCCTGGATGGTTAAGTCCAGCCAAAGACAACTATGGGGTTGTGGTGCTTATCTCGCTTTCAGACCGAGGGAGCCGGTGTTTGTCCCCAGATAGCTTTCTGGGTCATGTGGCCAGCAGGACTAAACTGCTTCTGGCGCAACAGAACACCGTGATGGAAACCAGAACGCACAGAAACACCGTTTATTATCCCGCCGCATCAATACCTATTTATCTACTTGTGCTGGTGTGCTTTCGAACTGCTAGGGTGGCAGGAGCTGGGACAGAGCAATGGGAGCTCACCCTGTCTTGGGGATTCGAACTACTGGCCTTCTGATCGGCAAGCCCAAGAGACTCAGTGGTTTAGAGCACAGTGCCACCTGCGTCCCCTCTTGAGCAGTATGTATGGAGGTCCAGGGCCACGCAGACGACAAGAAGCCCCTCTTGGCCTTGTTGATGTGGGCCAAAGGAAAGCAGAGCAAGGCGTTTGGCAGCAGCTTAGGGACTCCACTCGGGATTTGTGTCGGGTTTACTCCTTAGCCTTTTCCTCCCCCAAAGAGATCCCGCAAGGCGGCGGGTACAGATTTTTCCTTGAGGTTTACTCCCAAAGCCTTTCTCACATAGCAGCACAGTAGAGTTTCTCTTCTCCTAGATGGGCTCCCTCTGCAGCTTGACAAGCTCCACCTGCCCCTCACTTCCCTCCAGAGTGCATGTAGAAACTGCCTTCTTGACCATTGGACCCAAGTGCCAAGTGTCAACAAAAATAAATGTATAAAAGAGAACCTACCCACAGGATACTGACACCCAAACCTCGCACACACACTATGTAAAAGAATGAAAGTTTACGTCCTTCTCTCTCTCCCCACCTCTCTTCTCCCCAGCTTTACACTATACAGTGGTACCTCGGGTTACAGACGCTTCAAGTTACAGACTCCGCTAACCCAGAAATAGTACCTCGGCTTAAGAAATTTGCTTCAGGATGAGAACAGATATTGCGTGGCGGCGGCACAGCAGCAGCAGGAGGCCCCATTAGCTAAAGTGGTGCTTCAGGTTAAGAACAGTTTCAGGTTAAGAACGGACCTCCGGAACAAATTAAGTACTTAACCCGAGGTATCACTGTATATAACATTAAAGTCTTATGTTGCATGTAACTGATCTGTAAAAAGGACTCTTCTAATATGAAAACAAAGACAATGTATGTGCTTTTGTAACCAAAGGGAATCTTTAATAAAAGCAATAAACAAAACAAAAAAGACAGAAAAGAGGGGCGGGAAACAGTAACATAGAAAATCTATAAACAGAAAAGAAAATACAATACATTCATTCATCAGCTTTGAGTGGCAGCTTAGGTTCAGGTGAGCAGGGGGGGCAATTTGAATAAAATATTGGGGGGCTGTTAAGTCCAAGCTGGCATAATGAATTGCATGATGCAGCACATGCACACTATTTGAATGGCAATGTCCATCAACTTTGGGGGTTCTCGGTGCTCTCAAATATTTTTTTGGGGGGGGCAAAGGGACCTCGGCCCCTAGGAGTTGGCTCCTATGAAAGTGAGCCTGGAGCAAGGATGATAATGAATGAAGCTTAAACGTTGGCAGCATTAAGATAAATTCAACAGTGTAAATAAGTTTTGATGGATGTAATAATGGAATACTGAATGGTTTGGTTTATATAAAATATGCAGGGATTTATGTTATGCAAAACGAACCATGGAAAGGAGGAAGTCAAGGATATTTTAAGATTAGATGTGTTTGGAGCTGCCCCCCCCCCCCGTTTTAAGAAGGATTTCCTTTGTCTTTTTCAGAAGCCCAAAGCTGGGCTGCCGGGGCTTCTTCTCTCCGCAGCCTGAGCGCCTTCTCGCGCCGCCTTAAAGTTGGAGGCAGCGGCCAGCTGACTTGGCCGGGGACTCCGCCCGCCCCCGCTCGGCTCGCGAATGGCAATTCTTCCCGGGCAGCCCGCCTGAGAAGGGGAGGAGAGAGACCTCGAAAGAAAAAGAGAGCCACAGAGACGCAGTGCATGCGTGTGCGCGCGGCTCGCAAAGCGGAGATCTGCGCGCCACCGGAGGATCCCTGAGCGCTCCGAGACGGCGCTGCAACTGTAAGCAGGGCGACTTTGGAGAGGAAGGAGGCGCGCGGGGGCGCACGGGGCTTCCTTACTGAGGTTTGGGTTGGCTTGGGTTCGGGGTGGTTCGTTCGCAAGAAGCTGGGACGGGAAGGAAATAAGGAAGCGCATCGCCCGGTCCCTTAAAAATAACTTGAGAGGAAGGAATGCAAAAATGAAACACGAATTCTGCGGTTCTGTCAGTTATTTTTTGCAAACAGCTGGTCAGATTGCGATTGGCACGGGCTAGATGAGATGTTTGGGTCGCCTGGGCAGTTGCAAACGGGATAGGCTCTCATGCCTTGGGTATTACGGAGCTTTGATTTGATGTGTTTCTTTGCGTGGGTCAAGGATGGGGGGGGGGTGAAGTTGCATGTTATTTACCTGTCTAGGGACCAGAGAAAAGTAAGGAGCCTGTCATTATGGAGCTAATAATCATCGATTTGTAGAGTTGGGAGGGACCACGAAGTCATCTATTGCAGCCTCCCTTTACTGCAGGAATCTTTTGCCCAACGTGGGGCTCGAACCCACGAGCCTAAGTCTCATGCGCTAACCACTGAGCTATCCCAGGTGCATCCCAGCACGTGATGCTGTTCTCACGTGCTTTCGTGGGGATGGCGATCAAGCGCGCAAAGTATCCACAGCCTTCCTTTCTACGCGAGTGCAAGCCTCTGTAGGGTGGCCTCAGCTTCTCCGCCTGCAAAATGGGAAGAAGCGATTCGATTAAAAGCCGCCCTTAACTGATGCGAGGCAAGCGCACGCATGCCTTGGCTGAAGCAACTGCTCAGCAGGGAGACTTCAGGCCAGGAGGCAAAAGGTTTCGCAACGGCCACGGAGATGTTTTAGCAAACGAGCTGGCAGTTTCTTCATTCGCTCTGCGCAGCTTCCTAATGCAAAAGGAGGGGGGCGGGGGGAAGCCAGGATTTTTGAGCGTGAAATTGAAAATATGCCCAGTGCCCAGAGAGCATTTCTGTCACTGAGACTGCAACTCTGCACACACCAAGAGGAAGTTAACTCCGTGGAATACAGCAAGCAGTTCTGAATGAACTCACAAGGGGCTGAAGTATGAAGGATTTTTTTTGTGTGTGTGCGCACACACACGTGCAAATATTGTTTATTATCTGCCTCTGCTTACTCTAGCATCCACATAATTTGTAGATTGCTTGTGTGTTCTTTCCCTCAGTTTATCTGGTGACCCTGATGTTTCACATTCCAAGCGTGATTTCATTCTCCTTTGATAAAAAACAGCATGCAATCTAATATTAATATTTGCATTTCTAGGTGCTGCAGGAAAGACTCAGGAATAGTGTGCAAAAGTGTTTTGATGCCTGAGATCTCTGTGTGGAACGTAGAATTTGAAAAGTGTTTTCAGTGCAGAGCTAAACCCAAGCCAATGTGTGCAGCCTTATAACCTAAGGAGCTCTAGTCTCTGTGGCAGGGCCATCTGAAATAATTGTGCATTTTTAAATTTATTTATTTTAATTTTGACTTTACTCCACCTGTCCTCCCTGACCTACATTGTTCCTTCCTCCACCCACTTGTTCCCCTCACAACAATCCTGTGAGGTAGGTTAGGCTGAGAGAAAAAGAGTCCCTCCGAGTGGGCTGTTTGACAGCTGAGTGAGGATTTGAAACCAGGCCTCCCTGATTCTAGTCAGACAGTCTAACCCAGGGATTGGGAGCAGGTAGATCTGCTGATCTCCAGGCATTTGGCAGTAGATCAGCAAGAGTTTCTGACTCCCATTAATTTAATACAGTGGTACCTCGGGGTACAGACACTTCAGGTTATAGATGCTTCAGGTTACAGACTCTGCTAACCCAGAAATAGTACCTCGGGTTAAGAACTTTGCTTCAGGATGAGAACAGAAATTGCGTGGCCGCAGCAGGAGGCCCCATTAGCTAAAGTTAAGGTTAAGAACGGACCTCCAGAACGAATTAAGTTCTTAACCCAAGGTACCACTATACCAAGTGAAATGGCAAGTGAAAACAAAAACCTGTGGCTTAGCCTTGTGCTAATTGCTTGTCAACCTTTCTGTACCTCTCCTTACTGCAATTTTAGGAATGTAACTTGGTTTGCCTTTGATCAGTTATTTTTGCACTTCCACTGGCCTGTTGGGGAGTTTGGTTCTCAAATCCCTGATCTGTTGCAACTCTGTAGTCAATTCGTACAAATACACACAGGTTGTTTTGCTGTATGCCTTCTGGCAGTTGTAGGCAGACTCGGCCTTCCAGATGTTTTGAGACTACAATTCCCATCACCCCGACCACTGGTCCTGTTAGCTAGGGATGATGGGAGTTGTAGTCCCAAAACATCTGGAGGGCTGAGTTTGCCTATGACTGCCTTCTGGGATGCAGGAGAGGAGTGGCTCCGCCCCCTTTTTGGTTTTGCAGCTGGCTCTGATTGGTAGATATTGGTAGTTTAAGCAGAAATGCAAACTAGGTCGCATAACCCGAAAACCTGCCCACCCTGCTCTAACCACAGCACCACATTGGCATAGGTACCACCTCTAAGCTTATGCCAGTTGCACATTTAAAGGCACAGCTGCTGCCAATTCATAGAGTGATGCTGGGATAATAAACAGAATCAACAACTGCATCCTTAACTCAGGGATGGGAAATCAGACATCCTTGGACCACAGCTTCCATCATTCAAGACCATTGGCTTTGTTGGCTGGGGCCAACAAAGAACATCTGGAGTGCCACAGGTTCGCTACTCCAGGGATGCGGGTGGTGCTGTGGTCTAAACCACTGAGCCTCTTGGGCTTGTCGATTGGAAGGTCGGCGGTTCAAATCCCCGCGACGGAGTGAGCTCCTTTTGCTCGGTCCCAGCTCCTGCCAACCTAGCAGTTTGAAAGCACACCAGTGCAAGTAGATAAATAGGTAGCGCTGTGGTGGGAAGGTAAACGGCGTTTCTGTGCCCTCTGGTTTCCGTCACGGTGTTCTGTTGTACCAGAAGCTGTTTAGTCCTGCTGGCCACACGACCCGGAAAGCTGTCTGTGGACAAATGCTAGCTCCCTTGGCCTGAAAGCGAGATGAGCACCGCAACCCCATAGTCACCTTTGACTGGACTTAACTGTCCAGGTGTCCTTTACCCTTATCTTTTTTAAAAAAGCTCCAGCTCACTTTTTCTGTTTTACACAGTTTATAAAACCTCTCTTTGGTGTGCTTGAGACTAACTTATAAATAAAAAGGAGAAGGCTATGGTCTTTGGTAGTCTTGCTTCTTTACTTCTAACAGTTGTTGCTGGCATAGTATTAATGACATTCTCCAGATCATCATTGGCATTTTGCCTTTGTTGTCGTCTGTCTCAAGAGACAATGCAGTGCGCCTCTGGGAGTGAAGTCAAACCAAGGTGACCTCTTCAGGGCGCAAGCCTGGACAGTGTGCGTGGAGGTCCTGGGCTGCGCCCTCACTGATGTGGTCTAAAATAAAGCAAAGCAAGACATATGAACAGCAGCTAAATCAATTAGATCAGGCTTCCTCAACCTTGACCCTCCAGATGTTTTGGACCAGTGGTCAGGGATGCTGGGAATTGTAGTCTTAAACATCTGGAGGGCCGAGGTTGAGGAAGCCTGAATTAGAAGGTGTGGAAGGATATGAAAGACCTACATTGGCTCCCAGTACGTTTCTGAGCACAATTCAAAGTGTTGGTGCTGACCTTTAAAGCCCTAAACGGCCTTGGTCCAGTATACCTGAAGGAGCGTCTCCACCTCCATTGTTCTGTCCAGACACTGAGGTCCAGCCCCGAGGGCCTTCTGGCGGTTCCCTCACTGCGAGAAGCCAAGTTACAGGGAACCAGGCAGAGGGCCTTCTCGGTAGTGGCGCCCTCCCTGCAGAACGCCACTTTTCTACATGTATAGAATCATAGAATTGCAGAGTTGCAAGGGCTCACAAGGGTCGACTAGTTCAACTCCCTGCAATGCAGGAATCTTTTGAACCCACAACTCTGATATCACATTTATCATCTTCTAATAATAATAATAGTAATAAATTTTATTTATACCCTGCCCTCCCCAGCCAAGACTGGGCTCAGGGTGGCTAACAACCGATATAAAAACAAATTGATTGAAATTGTTGCTGTTGTTTAGTCGTTTAGTCGTGTCCGACTCTTTGTGACCCCATGGACCAGAGCACGCCAGGCACTCCTGTCTTCCACTGCCTCCCGCAGTTTGGTCAAACTCATGCTGGTAGCTTCGAGAACACTGTCCCACCATCTCGTCCTCTGTCGTCCCCTTGTCCTTGTGCCCTCCATCTTTCCCAACATCAGGGTCTTTTCCAGGGAGTCTTCTCTGCTCATGAGGTGGCCAAAGTATTGGAGCCTCAGCTTCAGGATCTGTCCTTCCAGTGAGCACTCAGGGCTGATTTCCTTAAGAATGGATAGGTTTGATCTTCTTGCAGTCCATGGGACTCTCAAGAGTCTCCTCCAGCACCATAATTCAAAAGCATCAATTCTTCGGCGATCAGCCTTCTTTATGGCCCAGCTCTCACTTCCATACATCACTGCAGTGGTACCTCGGGTTATATCAAAACATTAAAATGCAGCCTCATTTCAATGGAAACTCAAATCAAAACCCTTTTTGGGGATGAAAACATCAGGTCTTCACCAAGGCCTCACTAAGGATCTCAATGTGGTGTACAAGTTCATCCTCAGAACAACCTTGCGAGGTAGGTTAGGCTAAGAGATGCTGACTGGCTCAAGGTCACCCAGTTAGCTTCCTGGCTGGGTGGAGATTCAAACCCTGCTCTCCCAGGGTTCTGCTCTCCCAGACTAAGTTTCACATGCTATGTTAGATGTGCAGTTTGCAGCCATGCCTGGTTGTTTTTTCTTTTTTCCCCTTTAATTAATTAGAGGAAGAGGAGGTGGGTTGTCATTGGACCACCACCAGCATGCAGGAGACAGAGGTGTAAGCCTCAAACCCGTTTGAGGGGGTGGAATTTTGTCCTGGATCTGTTGGAATGGGATAAACCACCTCTTCTGCCAGTCTCTGTGGTCCCAACGATTGTTGGCTCCAGTGCCTGTAATTAAATAAAGTAAAACACAGATGTTTCTGCTTACTGCACAAATTAAAGTTAGCACCTCGTTTGGCCTTTAGCGTCAGCTGTTCAGCAATGTTCAATTTATGTGGGTCAGTAATAATCTTATCCCCCCTCCTGCCCCAACCCCATCTCATCTCTTTTGAGGACAGTACAGCAATTCAGCAGCGGAGTGGACTAGACAAAACAAAACATTATAATATTTAACATGCATTTTGCTTCATTCAATAAGATGGTCTTCATTAAAATTGACAGATTCAATGGGTCGGGAGTACTTTTTTAAAAAAGTACTCTACGTTGTGTTGATCTGTAAAAAAGAAATATTGATAACTACATTTTTTTAAAAAAGCTTCTTTTCAGTGGTCTGATTCAGCTCTTTCACCACTGACGTGAAACAGTTTATTGTGAAATATGAAGAGAAGCAGCAGGGTGATTCAATGAAGAAAGAGTCTTACAAAATTTCCTGCTGCGTAAATTATTTGTGAGGGAGAGAAAGATCTCGACAGCTGCTGCTGATGGCTTCTCAAAGATATCTTGTAGTTTAAAGTAAGCTCACAAGTTAGGTGGGAATTATGTTTTCAGATCACCTCTAAACATAGCTGTCGACGTTTTCCTTTTTTTATTTTTTTATTTTTTTTAAAAAACATTTATTGAGAACTTATACAAAAACATTACAATTAATGTGTATTCATGAGTACATAGTGTCAATATTGCAAGCTCAACACAACATACTGTAAAGCATTTGATTTACCTCACGTCCAAGCTGCATGTCCCTAAGATACTTCCCATCACAGTAGCCTTTAAAAGACAATCTTTACACGGGTAGTTTCTGTAGCACTATCTTAGGACGAAAATGCATCTTGCGTTTTCCTTTTTTTAAGGGAAATTCCCTCATTCCGAATAGGATTCCTCGCAAGAAAAGGGAAAAGTTGACAGCTATGGCCCTAAAGCCCAAATGGTGTATAGTAAAAACACATTGGGTGCAATGGTGTCTGGGATTACCAAAGTTTCTTTTCTTGGAAGCCTGCCCCTTTCTATTTATTATTATTTCTTCTTTTCCTTCTCCTCCTCCTCCTCATCCTTCGCATATAAAGCTGAATATGCACAGGTTAAAATCACAAAAGTTGCAAACTAAAGCAGTGCTTCTAAAAAAAATTGAACTACCTCCACCAGGTTGCACTCTCTTCTGGAATTGCCTCCTAAGACTCTGATGAAATTGGGAGAGCACTACAGTCAAACCTCGGTTGTCAAACTTCATCCGTTCCGGAAGCCCATTTGGCTTCCGAAATGTTTGACAACCGAGGCACAGCTTCCGATTGGCTGCAGGAGCTTCCTGCACTCAAGCGGAAGCCGCGTCCGGCACCCAAGCGGCTAGCAACGCTGCTGGTTGGGGTTTGACTGTACTTTACAGTGGTACCTCAGGTTACAGACACTTCAGGTTACATACGCTTCAGGTTACAGACTCCAGTAACCCAGAAATAGTACCTCGGGTTAAGAACTTTGCTTTGGGATGAGAACAGAAATTGCACAGCAGTGGCGTGGCGGCAGGGGGAGGCCCCATTAGCTAAAGTGATACCTCAGGTTAAGAACAGTTTCAGTTTAAGAACGGACCTCTGGAACGAATTAAGTTTTTAACCCGAGGTACCACTGTATTACAGAATCAAACTGGTTCAGCAGTCATTCCTCTTCTAGGGATTCCAGTTTTGGGTGTATGTTGGGATCTATAATACAGTGGTACCTCAGGTTAAGTACTTAATTCGTTCCAGAGGTTCGTACTTAACCTGAAACTGTTCTTAACCTGAAGCACCACTTTGGCTAATGGGGCCTCCCGCTGCTGCCGTGCCGCCGGAGCACGATTTCTGTTCTCATCCTGAAGCAAAATTCTTAACCCGAGGTACTATTTCTGGGTTAGTGGAGTCTGTAACCTGAAGCGTATATAACCTGAGGTACCACTGTACAGGCTTCCCTCAACCTCAACCCTCCAGATGTTTTTTGGCCTACAACTCCCATGATCCCTAGCTAGCAGGATCAATGGTCAGGGATGATGGGAATTGTAGTCTAGAGGGCTGAGGTTGAGGAAGCCTGCTCTAAAAGATCATTCTTAATAACCGTGCCAAACTACAGATCCCGGGACACTGTGGCAGAAGCCGTGGCTAAAATTGGTATGAAGTTGATACAAGTTTGTCATGTAGATATACGGAGGGAGATCTTCCAGTTCTTTCTCCAAGAGGAATTGCCCCATAGTTTTAGAAACTAGGCATTAAAGAAGAGATGTCTTTTTTAAAAAATAAGATAAAATCTCCAACTCAAGGAGTTCTTAAATTTCTAAAGAAATGTTGTACAGTGGTACCTCGGGTTAAGTACTTAATTCGTTCCGGAGGTCCGTTCTTAACCTGAAACTGTTCTTAATCTGAGGTACCACTTTAGCTAAAGGGGGCTCCTGCTGCCGCTGCACCGCCGGAGCACGATTTCTGTTCTCATCCTGAAGCAAAGTTCTTAACCCGAGGTACTATTTCTGGGTTAGCGGAGTCTGTAACCTGAAGCCTATGTAACCTGAAGCGTATGTAACCTGAGGTGCCACTGTAAAAGGAAAAACAGCCCACCTATCATTCATCTCCTGTCATACCGCTGTCAGGTGATTGACAGGTGGACAGGACCACCCGCCTGTCAAAGATGGTCAGTGTGGGTAGGATTAAAACCCTGCCCATCAGCGGATGGGTGAGAGACCAGTTCTGCTTTCTTCAGAAACAGAGTTTTGTATGGGGAGCAAGTGTGCACAGCAGAACCAAGCAGGGCTGAACCCTCTGACCCTCAGGTGATGTCACCTGATTGATAGGTGGTTAAAAAAATGGCTGCAAGGACCAAACTGGAAACTTGGGCAGGCCAAGATTAGCATGTATACTGAGGATTCCTCACCGGTGTTCTAGCCTTTGAAATGCATTCCACTTCATTCTGCAAATTCCTCTACATTTATACTGCCGGACTAGATCCTTTTGGAGCACAAAACTTTGTTTTAGCTTTGCCTAAGCTGTGCTAAAATTTATTCAAAATGACTAGTATCGGTCTTTGCCTTGCACAGATACTGAGTGCTTATCATCTAAAAAATAGCACTTGAAAAAATTGAGTCCTTTATTTGTCTCAGTCGCTATCAAAAGCAGAACATACCTGTCAGCCAGGTATGTGGTGCAATCCTGTACATGTTTACTGAGAAATAAGTCTTCCTGTGTACAGTGGTGCTTATTTCTAGGTAAGTGTGTATAAAATTCCAGCCTAAGAGTTTCTGGAAATGCCCTTGTCAATTGGCACTGTGCCACTAGGTACCCCTGGTAAGCAAAATAAATAAACTGTTGTGTTCATGTGATGCTAACCTCAGCTCTTACTATTTAAGGAAAAGGAGTCTGTATAAAGGAGTAGCAGCTGATTTGATCTTTAGTAATAAATTGTGGAATGATTGCTTTGTAGTAGCCCTAGGTTACAACAACGTGTTTCAACAGAGCTGCATCACTTTCTTCACATATCTTATTATCACTCTTCTTTTATTATTTTACTGATCAATTGAATTCTTTTTTTATCCAGATGCGCTGTGCTAATAAGGAATGAAAAGCATCTGTTTAAGAGGCAGAGGTCTGGTGTGCCAGTTCACTCGTGAAAGATCCTATTGAAAGCTTTATTAATTTTTAGACAATCGTATAATTCTATAAATACCAGGTACACGATAATTCCCCATCTCCAAACTAAGCTATGATTGGTTCCCCTCTCTGTCCCTCTCTAGTTATTGTTGGACTCCAATGCCCATCATCCCTAGCTAGCAAGATCAGTGGTCAGGGATTATGAGAATTGTAGTTTGACAATAGCAGTTGGAGACCCAAGTTTGAGAAACGTGACTCTACGGCCATTTACAAACTCACAAAGTTACCATGTAGGTGAGAGTCCTAGCTCCATGCTGTTGCATCACTAGTTCAGACCCATTCCAACTCTTTGAAGGAGACTTATATGCAGAATCCATCATGCGAAAGGCTGGGCTGGATGAATCCCTAGCCGGAATTAAGATAGACGGAAGAAATATCAACAACCTCAGATATGCAGATGATACAACATAGATGGCAGAAAGTGAGGAGGAATTAAAGAACCTTTTAATGAGGGTGAAAGAGGAGAGCGCAAAATATGGTTTGAAGCTCAACATCAAAAAAAACAAAGATCATGGCCACTGGTTCCCATCACCTCCTGGCAAACAGAAGGGGAAGAAATGGAGGCAGTGAGAGATTTTACTTTCTTGGGCTCCATGATCACTGCAGATGGTGACAGCACCAATGAAATTAAAAGATGCCTGCTTCTTGGGTGAAAAGCAATGACACACCTAGACAGCATCTTAAAAAGCAGAGACATCACCTTGCCAACAAAGGTCCGTATAGTTAAAGCTATGGTTTTCCCAGTAGTGATGTATGGAAGTGAGAGCTGGACCATAAAGAAGGCTGATCGCCAAAGAATTGATGCTTTTGAATTATGGTGCTGGAGGAGACACTTGAAAGTCCCATGGACTGCAAGAAGATCAAACCTCTCCATTTTGAAGGAAATCAGCCCTTAGTGCTCACTGGAAGGACAGATCCTGAAGCTGAGGCTCCAATCCTTTGGCCACCTCATGAGAAGACTCCTTGGAAAAGACCCTGATGTTGGGAAAGATGGAGGGCACAAGGAGAAGGGGACGACAGAGGACGAGATGGTTGAACAGTGTTCTCGAAGCTACCAGCATGAGTTTGACCAAACTACAGGAGGCAGTGGAAGACAGGAGTGCCTGGCGTGCTCTGGTCCATGGGGTCACGAAGAGTCGGACACGACTAAACGACTAAACAACAACTACAACATGGGATGCGGGGAACTCTTATTTATCTGTGGAGGCTACCCACACATTCGGAAACTTGATACTCAAATTTTAAAAAGGTTCTAAAATGTACACAGAGTCGGTGTGTTTAGAAAAGGGGCTCCAAGTCACACAGTTGCCTTTTGTGAATGGAAAGACAACCGAACTGGGCCTTGGTGGGGCGGCAGAACTAACTGCACCCTCGCTGTACCCCTTGCATAATAATTTTGCCGGAGAGTGAATGCCTGATGCAGCCAAATTTTGGGAGAGAAATGTGAGGTGCAAGTAGTGTACAGAAGTCCTCATTTCTCTCAGGAAGTTGCCTCGTACCAAGTTGGGTCATTTGGTCACTAGCTCTGTAACATGTGCACTATTTTAGCAGCGACTCTCCCAAGATTTCGGATGAAGCTTTTCCCAGCCCTATTTGGCAATCTCAGGGGTTGAACCTGGAGTCTTTGGCGTTCAAATCGTGTGTTTTGCCCCTGTGCTGCATCTCTTCTCATCGAGCCATGTTGACGCATTTAAAATATTTTCATATCACCATTGTGTAGTGGCTTCCATGTTACGTTATGGAGAGCCTGAGAAACTCAAGTTCTAGACGGGCTGAAACCTTTTGATATAGTTCCACTTTCCTAACTGGTTTGGTTATGATGACTAGCTTTATGTTGGAGATACTTCTCTTTTTCTGAAGCATTGATTAGCTGCAGTTTAAAGGCATCTGGATACAGGAGTGTGAACATGAGCCTCATGCATGCTCAAGGTTTTGTTTGAATTGCTGTGTTCTGAGGCAGGGATGAGGAAATGAACATGTGAA
Organism: Podarcis melisellensis; assembly: GCF_964234715.1. Taxonomy (NCBI): domain Eukaryota; kingdom Metazoa; phylum Chordata; class Lepidosauria; order Squamata; family Lacertidae; genus Podarcis; species Podarcis melisellensis. The sequence goes on along the minus strand of NC_138538.1, from coordinate 86,110,081 downwards.
CCAGATCTGCGTCACATTTTACGCTGGCTGCTTTGTTTCCCAAAACAACATAAACAGCCTTGGTTCAGTATATCTGAAGGAGCGTCTCCACCCCCATCATTCTACCTGGACGCTGAGGTCCAGCGCCGAGGGCCTTCTGGTGGTTCCCTCACTGCAAGAAGCCAAGTTACAGGGAACCAGGCAGAGGGCCTTCTCGGTAGTGGCACCCTCCCTGTGGAACGCCCTCCCACCAGATATCAAAGAGAACAACAACCAGACTTTTAGAAGACATCTGAAGGCAGCCCTGTTTAGGGAACCTTTTAATGTTTGATGTATTACAGTATTTTAATATTTTTTTGGAAGCCGCCCAGAGTGGCTGGGGAAGCCCAGCCAGATGGGTGGGGTATAAATAAATTATTATTATTATATTGTTATTATTTTTTATGGAGGAGATTCATTTGCCTCTTCACAGCAGGGGTGGGTGCTCCCCAGATATTGCTAGACTACAACTCCTATCATCCTTGACCATTGGGCATAATGGTTGGGGCTCATGGGAGTTGAAGTCCAGCAGTATATAGAGAGCCACAGGTTAGTCACCCCTGTTTCAAGCAGAAAAAGCTTATTGTACTTGTTTTGAAAAAGTTGCACCCTTTGATACATTTTTTTAAATAATAATTTTTATTAAGTTTTCCATTTAACTATCCAATCATATCACATTGATTATTTCAAATTATACCAATACATATCATAAAGTCCAAATATTTTACCAAATTATAAATTTTTGTTGGGGGTTCCCATGCTTCGAGTAGTTGACAGCTACTCATATCCAATCATACTCCAATCATCTCATATTTCTGCTGCTCTTAGTGTTCACCAGTCCCATTTTCCAATCTTCTTGTTATCCTTTTTCTTCTTAATAGCCTCTGAGTTGTTTCCACAGGCGAGTTAAAGTAAGCAATATTATGCTTCTGTGTGAACTTTGTAAGGCTCTCCCCCCCTTTTTTTTTAAAAAAGCTGTCTTTTGTTTGCAATAAATCCTCACACGCTGATCCAAAAGTCCTCTTTGAGTGGCAGACGCCATATTTCTCAGTTCCAATGAAATAAAATCTAGGTGTTTGCTCATTAATTTCCCCAGGCAAGCCTTTGATATATTTTAAGGTGCCAATACTCTTTGGTCCTTCTTTGTGAAGTTGATTACATGTACAAAATATATTTAGGCTTTTTCAGAGAGACAGGTCTTGCAGGAAAAGAGGAAACACAATTCGACATATCCCTCTTGTGTGCTAGTGAATGGTATATTTGGCTTGGATTGGTGTTCAGATTTTAATTATGGGCTGATGCACAGATTTTATGGAGGTAAACCTGAGTTTGCTACTTGGGGATTTCTAACGACTTTTTATTGCTGCTGTTGAGTTATTTCTCGCTGCCGTTTTAACATTAGATTGTGGGGGATATTTTAGAGGGTTTCATCTTCTTGCTAGCTGCCTCGAGCTCTCTGAAAGCAAGGCTGGGTTTAAGTGTTTTAAATAAGTATGTTGTTCTCTGACTTAAGTTGTACTTAGACCAGATCCATTGAAACCTGTGGTTTCAGTTGGTCATGATTAACTTTAATCCATTGGTTTATTCTGCGTATGACTTGGGTGGATTCTGCCCATAATATAAAAACATCTGCTCAGCTCAGAGCTGTAGCTACTGCAAGGAGACTAATGTTACATTGTGCTCCTCTGTTTTTTCTTTTTGTTGGATATGTTAAGTTTAGCCCTTTGTTCTTTGTTTGCAAATATTTGCATCCATATACAAACGAAGTATATGGGACGTGGGTGGCGCTGTGGGTTAAACCACAGAGCCTAGGACTTGCTGATCAGAAGCTTGGCAGTTCGAATCACCGTGACGGGGTGAGCTCCTGTTGCTCGGTCCCAGCTCCTGCCAACCTAGCAGTTCGAAAGCACATCAAAGTGCAAGTAGATAAATAGGTACCGCTCTGGCGGGAAGGTAAACGGCGTTTCCGTGTGCTGCTCTGATTTGCCAGAAGCGGCTTAGTCATGCTGGCCACATGACCTTGAAGCTGTACGCCGGCTCCCTCGGCCAATAAAGCGAGATGAGCGCCGCAACCCCAGAGTCGGTCACGACTGGACCTAATGGTCAGGGGTCCCTTTACCTTTACTACAAAAGAAGTAGCTCAAATGTGTCACTGTAGCTCCATTTCCCAGAGCCAGAATACTGGAAGTTTCGTCCAAGTTGTTGATTCCTTATGGAATCGACAAAATAAATTACAGGTGGTGACCATTTTAGGCGTGTCCAATTGAAGTGTGATCGCCAGTGAGCGGGTCCTTTTGGACTTGGAAGAAGGCAGATCAGGGACGGAGTGGGGTGGAGCAGAACAGAATAGGGGCACAACAGGGTGTGGTTGGTCACTGCCTGTATTCAGACTATTAATATGGACACATTTATAGGCTGGCATGAAAAATGTACATTTTTTGGAAATTTATTTATTTGGTTTTTCAGATTAAAATTTTACAGTCGTATATTGAACATAGGTAATAAAAACAAGATTCCAAGGAATCTCTTAGACTTAATCCTCCCCTTTATGGGCCCTATTTATTACTCATTTCCTCCTGCATCTTTTATGATGATCCAAATCTTTTACATCTCCATTATATCCAAATTTCACTATTAAATTACAAGTGATATTCCAATCCTACTAACAAATCTAACTGTTTACAATGGTCTTTAAGATAAGTTAATTTTTTCCCCCCATTCGTTATTACAATTTTGGTCTTCCTGGTTTCTGATTCTTCCGGTCATTTTTGCCATTTGGGCATAGTCCATCAACTTCATCTGCCATTCTTCTCTGGTAGGGACTTTATCTTCTTTCCATCTCTGGGCCAATAACATCCGTGTAGCCATGGTCACGTACATAAATAGTCTTTTTTGCTACCTTGGGATTTTGGCACCTAGGGTTCCTAAAAGGAAGGCTTCAGGTTTTTTAGAAAAGGTTATTTTTTATTTTTTTAAAAACCCAACTCATTATACAGTGGTACCTCGGGTTAAGAACTTAATTCGTTCTTAACCTGAAACTGTCCTTAACCTGAGGTACCACTTTATCTAATGGGGCCTCCCACTGCCACTGCGCCACTACCACGCAATTTCTGTTCTCACCCTGAAGCAAAGTTCTTAACCTGAGGTACTATTTCTGGGTTAGCGAAGTCTGTAACCTGAAGTGTCTGTAACCCGAGGTACCACTGTATATCATTTCCTAAAATGGGAAAAAAATTACATTTTGGGGAAAATGTACAAGAACAAAGTACAGTGGTGCCTCAGGTTAAGAACTTAATTCATTCTGGAGGTCTGTTCTTAACCTGAAACTGTTCTTAACCTGAAGCACCACTTTAGCTAATGGGGCCTCCTGCTGCCACTGCGCCGCCGGAGCACGATTTCTGTTCTCATCCTGAAGCAAACTTCTTAACCTGAGGTACTATTTCTGGGTTAGCAGAGTCTGTAACCTGAAGCGCATGTAACCCGAGGTACCACTGTAGTATTGTTCCTGGGGCAGTGTGCAGAAGGAAACATGACAGCCTCCACTGGCAATCTCTACTACTTCTTCCCACAATGCTTCAAGACCATTGGCAATGTTGCGTTATTCCCAGTGAACATGAGGTGGCGAAGAAGTTGCAGAAGTCTAGTTAGCACCTACTCTGCTACCCAGTAGTGATGTATGGAAGTGAAAGCGGGACCATAAAGAAGGCTGATTGCCGAAGAATTGAATTATGGTGCTGGAGGAGACTCTTAAGAGTCCCATGGACTGCAAGAAGATCAAACCTCTCCATTCTGAAGGAAATCAGCCCTGAGTGCTCACTGGAAGGACAGATCCTGAAGCTGAGGCTCCAATACTTTGGCCACCTCATGAGAAGAGAAGACTCCCTGGAAAAGACCCTGATGTTGGGAAAGATGGAGGGCACAAGGAGAAGGGGACGACAGAGGACAAGATGGTTGGACAGTGTTCTCGAAGCTACCAGCATGAGTGTGACCAAACTGCGGGAGGCAGTGGAAGACAGGAGTGCCTGGCGTGCTCTGGTCCATGGGGTCACAAAGAGTCGGACATGACTAAACGACTAAACAACAACTGCTACCACTGCTTTTGGGGAAGGTCACTAAAAAGAAATGAAACTGGTACAGCTGACGATATATTTTGCATTGAAGAGCACATGAGGGGGTTGTAGAGGCCTATCTTTCACTACTACATGTGCCTCAGAAAAGCCCCACTGGCCAGCATATTCAAGGGCCATGTTCGGAGGCCCTAGGCATATCCATTTGTGTGTGTGTGTGTAACTCCTTGACACAGTTACTGAATGAGTGTGGCCCCTTTGTGCCTGTGATGACTGTGGGGGTTGTGTGTACCTGTGAATAGCACTCAAGAAAGTTCTAGTTTGGCTTCCTCTCTGTGACATGAGGGCAGCTGGGCCAGTCGCTAGCATACAGTTTTATCGTAATCAGCACCACAGAACTGCACACTCCTTTCTCCATTATGGTATAGAATGATTTTACAGTGGTACCTTAGTTGTTGAACTGCTACTTAGATCAAGCATAGCATCTTGCAATCAGATGTGAGCTTTTTACCTACTTAGGTTTATTGCATTCTCTCGCTTTCATTTTTTCAAACATTTGCGCAATAACCTCAAATATTTATCAAATATCAACCTCAGAAATCAAATACTTTGTTTCATAAGTTGACTTCCCACCCTCATTTCCACAGTGTTTTTATCCAAACCTTTTCTACTGCATTAAATCTTTATCTATTACAAAAAAATTATCTATTGCAATTATGTTGTCATTCTCCTTCTGCTTTTATCTCAAACCCTGCCTGTGATTTCATTTGGCTGTAATATTTTTTAATTACTTCATCATTTTGCTCTCTTAATTTTCACTTTCAAAAGCCACACTTTGTTGAAACCTGCTCACCTTTATTTCTGTGCATATAATATTCTAGCTGATAGGTTTAGTGCAGTTCTTTACTGCATTTTAAGACATTTATCTACCTGCTTAATTATTCACATTTCAACATGGTGGTTGCCTAATTGGTTTCTTAGCCAACAAGCTAGGCAGGTCTTAGTTGAACCCAAATACCTCGAGCAGAACAAAATTTAAAGATGCTCTGCATCTTAAAGCATCTGAAGAAACCTCCTCAGACTTTCTTGTTTCCAGCACATATTTTTAGGTGGATAAACAAGGTGTATAAATGCCAGCAATCTCTATTTTCCAAGATTTTCAAAAATTGGCAGGTATTGTGTGTTTAAACGTGCCAGGGATCTAAGTGTCTCTGTGTACAAGGTGCATATTGAGTTGCATTTTAAGATTTTGCCTAGGGTGCCAAAATACTACCAGTTGCCCCTGGGAATTTAATAACAGGTCTGGGCCCATGCCAAGGGCTGGAATTTATTGCCCTGTGGCTCCTCAGTTCCTGTTGCTGCAGTCAGTAATAAACACTACATAGTGCTGATGGTAGAAGCAGCCAAGAGCAAGTTGAAGCCAGCCCTCCCGTATTTCTTGGGAGATTTTTGCAGCAGCAATAAGCTCTTGTTATCTTCCTCTGTGGGTTAAACCACAGAGCCTAGGACTTGCCGATCAGAAGGTCGGCGGTTCGAATCCCCGTGACAGGGTGAGCTCCCGTTGCTCAGTCCCAGCTCCTGCCAACCTAGCAGTTCGAAAGCATGTCAAAGTGCAAGTAGATAAATAGGTACCGCTCCGGCGGGAAGGTAAACGGCGTTTCCGTGCGCTGCTCTGGTTCGCCAGAAGCGGCTTAGTCATGCTGGCCACATGACCCAAAAGCTGTACGCCGGCTCCCTCCACCAATAAAGCGAGATGAGCGCCACAACCCCAGAGTGGGTCACGACTGGACCTAATGGTCAGGGGTCACTTTACCTTTACCTAGCTTCCTCTTCTAACTAAAGAATGAAAAAGTGAATGCTGGATTGCTCATCATTTGCCAGATTTAAAGGTGGCAGCCTTATTCTAGCTGTCAGCCCCTTTTAAGCTGCAGTAGCTGGGGCTCTTCTCATCCCAGAGGTATGTGTCATTCTTGGATTACACAATTTATGGACTATTTCCCTACAAAACGTAACCATGATTCAGCCTTGAGGTTAAAGCTTGTGTCTGTTGGGTAGGGTGGGGGAAACCCCCCGTCACCATTTGTAGTAGATTTCCCTGCAGATGTGATTCCTAGCACGATGCGTCTTTTGGAGAGGAGTCAGCAAGTCAGCCTTTTACAGGTTTTAAAAACAAGGCAGCAGATTAACTTCCACATGTTACCGATTTCTTCCGGTTCTCTTTTTGCGGGGGAGGAAAGCGAGAGGAATCTGGATCAAGTTTTTACGTGTTTCGTGAAGCTAACCGTTGCGGACTTTGAGGAAACAGAATGCTGTCGTTTGTAGAGCAGAGACAAAAGTGAAATTAGCATTAACAAAACGTTGGGCCAAAGCCTGAATTTTAGCGTTTTTGATTTGTCCTGTGTGATAAGAATTTTAAAGTCTTAGATATATAATAAATGTTCATAAACGTACCAACCAAGCACGTACATAGATCAGCACAGGAAGACCGACCTGAAACCATTTTTGATTCCCAAACTGACCAAATATTTTCTCTGCAAGGTCAAAGGAAAATGGAAAAGCCTCCCCACTGTCTTTTCCTTCACAAATCCTGCCTTAAGGGTATGTCTGTCTGTGTTTGAATAGGGTGAGCCTGTGACTTGGCTCAGGAACTAAGTATTTATCATTACAAAAGACTGGCCAGGCTCCCCAGGGTATCCAATCAAGTGAGCATTAATAGGTAACCTGTCAGACGAGATAAACAACAAACTCAGATTTCTGCTGTAGACCGCCTTTTCTGTGATGTAGGTATGATGTATCTGGGGGTGGGTGGTCTTGGGTTACACCCCTTCTATGATGTATGTATGATGTATGGAGGGATGGTCTGGAGCTCCAGGGCAGGGAATTTAAAATGTCTATATAAGGCCTTGCGCACCGTTGTTCGAGGTCCTCCTCCTTTCCTGCGTGTGAGGGGAGCTCTCTGTTGCAACAGATCCATAAAGATCAGGCTTACTAGCTGCTTTGCTTCTCAATATTCTCTGGTTGGCCTCTGTTATTTTCTCCTACGGGCTCTATACGGACTCTATACAGGCTCTTGGATACCCCATAAGGGGAAAAGGGCAGATTGATTTTGTTTACAACACCTGTCCCGAGGATAAGCATGCAGATGTGATGATATGTGAACCTGGAAGAGAAAAAGGCCGGGACGCAAATCACCTTGCAAGTTGTGTCCAAGGAAATTAGTGAAATGTTTTGCTCCCTCCCAACTCCCTTGAACCGCCAACTCCCGTGTTGTATCATAAACTGATTTTGGAAAGCCGTCAAATAGTTTCAAAACAGTTTGCCATGTGGCTGTGGGGAGCTGCTGTCTTAGAATCATAGGATTTAAAGCCCTAATCCACCCAGAGGAAGCAATAATAGCAGTTGATTAGGTTATATGCATCATTTTGTTGTCCAGATTTAGCATAGGTACCCCTCTCAAGTACCTTTGGGAAGACTTCCTCTTTCTTCTCTTTTCTCTTTTTAAAGAAGCACTGCTCTACTTTCCTGTAGGACTTTTGGATACTCTGGGCTTATAGGCATTTGTGAAGCAGTAAAGGTAAAGGGGGCCCTGACCATTAGGTCCATTTGTGGCCGACTCTGGGGTTGCGGTGCAAATCTTGCTTTATTGGCCAAGGGAGCCGGCGTACAGCTTCTGGATCATGTGGCCAGCATGACTAAGCCACTTCTGACGAACCAGAGCAGCACACGGAAACGCCGTTTTCCTTCCCGCTGGAGCAGTACCTATTTATCTACTTGCGCTTTGACGTGCTTTCAAACTGCTAGGTTGGCAGGAGCTGGGACTGAGCAACCGGAGCTCACCCCATCGTGGGGATTCGAACCGCCGACCTTCTGGTAGCAGGACTTATATTACTATTGGGAAGCAGTCGTAGGTCTTAAGAAGAGCTTTGCAGGATCACACCAAAGGGCCGCCCAGCGGTTCTCAACCTGTGGGTGCCCAGATGATGTTGGACTACAACTCCCATAACCCCTGAGCTCTGGCCTTGCTAGCATTTAGAATTGTAGAGTTGGAAGTGATCCCAAGGGTCATCTAGAGTTCTAGACCAACCCCCTGGAATGCAGGAATCTCTGCTAAAGCATCCATAACAGATCGCCAAGAAACACACGCCCAAAGAACCTCTTGGGTATGGGGAACTAGTTGCACAGATCTTGGTTTCCTAGCTGGAATCACACACTGTTCCATTACTCTACTCAATAGGCTTGCTCATGTGTCATTTCTGTGTAGAAAAATGGAAGAAATATTCTGAAAGCCAATTTGGACTGATCGCCACGCTACCCTGGAAGGTGCAGAAACCTTTCCCAGCCTGGAGGTGGCATTCACTTCTGGCCAGCCTGCCAGGGACAGAGGCAGAATTAGTTGGAGCAATTTACACAAATCTTCCCTTCCATACACGAGGCTAGTTTTTGTGCACACTCGCATGCCCTGCTCTATTATCGATGAAGCGGTTTGTACATTGTTTTCAAATTATTTTAAAAATGTAACTTTAAGGCAACATTCCTAAACGCTGGGTTGAAGTGTTCTGGAGCTGAAATGAAGTGTTTGTGCAAAATAGATTAAATGCTGGCCAAGAAAGCTAAATCCCGATTGTAAAGCAGTTCATGAATTGTGTGAGCTGCTAGCGCCATCCAGTGGTCAAAACAAAATGGCTGCCACAGGTTCCCTGCCTGTACCCGTGCAATTCTAGTAGGTTTTCTGTCCAAATTGTGCAGAGATGCTTGCCATCCTTTCCTTCGCTCTTGGCGCTGTTACTTTGCCCTTCCTTACAAAAGCGATTCAAGGATTTCTTCACTGATTAGTTAGGTTAGTTTGTGCCCATTGCTGACTCCAAAGCATACATTACTTGGACCAAAAAACCCCATACTATTCTGATTCATTCAATCTTAAATTTGATGTATGGCATTGTGTGGTAATGCAGATTCTAAAATACAAAGGAATACAGTACATCCTATGCCCTTTGAAAATGTGTTTTTTTGGGGGTGGCGCTGTGGTCTAAACCACTGAGCCTAGGACTTGCCGATCAGAAGTTCAGCGGTTCAAATCCCCGTGACGGGGTGAGCTCCCGTTGCTCGGTCCCTGCTCTTGGCAACCTAGCAGTTCGAAAGCACGTCCAAGTGCAAGTAGATAAATAGTTACCACTCCAGCGGGAAGGTAAACGGCGTTTCCGTGCGCTGCTTTGGTTCGCCAGAAGCAGCTTAGTCATGCTGGCCACATGACCCAGAAGCTGTATGCCGGCTCCCTCGGCCAATAAAGCGAGATGAGTGCCGCAACCCCAGAGTCGTCCACGACTGGACCTAACGGTCAGGGGTCTCTTTACCTTTATTGGGTTAGTGTTTTTATTTTTATGATGTATTTTGTGGTTTTATATCTTGATTTTATTCTGTGAACCACCCTGAGACCCCCCCTTGGGTTTAGGGCATTATATAAATTCTATAAGTAGATAAAATAAATATTATCCAACCAGGAAGTGAAGGCGTTCCAAGGACACGTTTCCAGCCAAGCAAAAACACTTGGGGTGTGGAGCAGGGCTGGTGAGAGGATGTAGCTAGGGAGAGGGTGTGGCTTGGGGACAGTTTCAGGGGCCAGGTTGAGGGGTCTGGAGGGCCACCCCTGAGGTTCCCATCACTGCCATAGTGTGGCCATATGCAAAGGGAGGCAGAGATTACATGCCTTCAAGAGCTCTGTAGAAAGAAAGAATTTCGGCACGTTCCGCTTGTGTTCATGTGGAGGTTAGAAAAACTGCAGCTGCCAGAAATTCTCTGTCTGTTACTTACTTAGATGCCTTTCCACAGTTCAAACCATGCTCAAGGCTGCTTGCAAGATGAAATGAATGCATAACTACAGCATAACCAAAGTACAGTGGTAGCTTGGTTCTCAAACTCAATCCGCTCTGGAAGTCCGTTCGACTTCCAAATCATTCAAAAACCAAGGTACGGCTTCCGATTGGCTGATTGGCCCCAGAAACAATGCCGACAGCCGAAACGGACGTTTGGCTTCCAAAAAACGTTTGCGAACTGGGACACTTCTGGGTTTGCGGCATCTGGGAGCCGATTTGTTCATCAGCTAAGCCGTTTGGAAACCAAGGTACCACTGTAGTCATAAACAATATGTAATAAACAAAAATCTGCCCTTATTCTCTTATGGGGGACACAAGAGCCCTTATTAGAGTATTTTGCAGGTTCTCCATCGGTCGGAGAAAGTAACAGAGAATATTGAGAAGCAAAGTAGCTAGTAAGCCTGATCTTTATTGAACTGTTGCAACAGGGTGCCCCCTTCACACGCAGGAGAGAGGAGGAGGACCCCAAACCAAGGTGTGCCCACCCTTATATAGACATTTTAAATTGTCCGCTCTGGAATCCATGACCACCCCCAGAAACATCATACATACATCACAGAAGGGGTGTAGCTCAAGACCACCCCCTATCATACCTACATCACAGAAAGGGCGATCTACAACAGAAATCTGAGTGCGTTGTTTACCTCCTGTCTGGCAGGTTACCTATTAATGCTTACTTGATTGGATACCCTGGGGAGCCTGGCCCATCTTTTGTAATGATAAATACTTAGTTCCTGAGCCAGGTCACAGGCTCACCCTATTCATACACAGATATACCCTTAAGACAGGATTTGTGAACGAAAAGACAATGGGGAGGCTTTTCCATTTCCCTTCAACCTTGCAGAGAAAACATTTGGTCAGTTTGGGAGTCAAAATGGTTTCAGGGCTGTTTTCCTATCCTGCTTCAGACATGTGGTTTATATATTTATGTACGTGTTTGCTTGGTACATTTATTTTATATATATATATATGACCTTAAGTTTTTGATTTCAAATAAATGAACCATTAAACAAAAATACAAAACCCAACTGAACAATTTCCACATATATCACAACAAAATCTAAAATAAAGATACAACAAACCACCACCAGCAACAACTCTCACCCATCAACAACCCCCCCTCCCCATTGTGTCACTTTGCTTTGTCATTAGTGTCTCTTGGGAAGGCATAGATAGTTTGAGAAAGCAAGGAAGGACATGGCTGGCATATCTAGTCAGGGGATCTGTTTCATAATAATAATAATAATAATAATAATAAATTTTATTTATATCCCGCCCTCCCCAGCCGAAGCCGGGCTCAGGGCGGCTAACAACACCAAAATAGTGCGACATTATAAAAACATTATAAAAATTAATTAAAATCAAGATTGATGGCAGCCATAAAGTTTTGTAAAGGTTGCCAGAGGAGGGAGTCAGGCTGCGCCCTAACCAAAGGCCTGGCGGAACAGCTCTGTCTTGCAGGCCCTACGGAAAGATGTCAAGTCCTGCAGGGCCCTTGTCTCTTGTGACAGAGCATTCCACCAGGTTGGAGCCGCAGCCGAAAAGGCCCTGGCTCTAGTTGAGGCCAGCCTAACCTCTCTGTGGCCTGGGACCTTCAAGGTGTTTTTGTTTGAAGACCGTAGGTTCCTCTGTGGGGCATACCAGGAGAGGCGGTCCCGTAGGTACGAGGGTCCTAGGCCGTATAGGGCTTTGAAGGTTAAAACCAGCACCTTAAACCTGATCCTGTACTCCACCGGGAGCCAGTGCAGCTGGTATAGCACCGGATGAATGTGATCTCGCAGCGAAGACCCCGTAAGGAGTCTCGCTGCGGCATTCTGCACCCGCTGGAGTTTTTGGGTCAGTCTCAAGGGCAGCCCCACATAGAGCGAGTTACAATAATCCAGTCTGGAGGTGACCGTCGCGTGGATCACAGTAGCTAGGTCAGGGCGAGAGAGGTAAGGAGCCAACTGCTTAGCTTGGCGGAGATGAAAAAATGCCGCCTTTGTAATAGCTGCAATCTGCGCCTCCATGGAGAGGGAGGTATCGAAGATTACACCCAAACTCTTAACGGACGGTGCTGGCACTAATTGCACCCCCGCAAGAGATGGGAGCTGCCCCCTCAGTCCCATATCATCCCGTCCCAGCCAGAGGACCTCTGTCTTCGAAGGATTTAACTTCAACCGGCTCCCACGCAACCATCCAGCCACAGCTTCCAAGCATCTGATCAGTGTGTCTGGGGCCGAGTCAGCATACTGATGGCAGCCCAGCCCAAAACTCCTGACAAGCTGGGCGAGGGGGCGCATAAAGATGTTAAAAAGCATCGGGGAGAGAATCGCACCCTGAGGCACTCCACACACCAAGGAGTGGCGCGATGACAATTCCCCCCCAAGCGCCACCCTCTGTCCCCGACCAGAGAGAAACGAGCGCAGCCATTGAAGGACTGTGCCCTGGATCCCCACGTCGGCAAGGCGGTGGTCCAGAAGTTCATGATCGACCATGTCAAAAGCTGCTGACAAATCTAGAAGAATCAGCAGCCCCGACCCGCCTCGATCCAGCTGTCTACGAAGATCATCTGTTAGGGCAACCAGAGCCGTCTCGGTCCCATGGCCAGCGCGGAAGCCGGACTGGAATGGATCCAGAGCCGATGTTTCATCCAGAAACCCACCAAGCTGTTCAGCAACCGCTCTCTCAATCACCTTACCCAGGAACGGAAGATTCGAAACCGGGCGGTAATTGGATAGATCTAAAGGATCTAATGATGTTTTCTTTAAGAGCGGGCGCACCACTGCCTCCTTCAGTTCCCCTGGGAATGTCCCCGTGCCAAGGGACAAATTGATGATATCCCCCAGGAGGGCCCGCACCTCGTCTGGACACGCTCTAATCAGCCAAGACGGGCACGGGTCAAGAGGACAGGTGGTGGGCTTTCCAGCTCGGAGGAGTCTGTCCACATCGGCTGGGGATATCCGGTCGAAGTGGTCCAATACTGGACCCGAGGACAGTCGAGGGGCCTCCAGTTCCTTTATTGTATCCAAATTGGCAGGGAGGTCATGGCGGAGCGACAAGACCTTCTCCGCAAAAAAGCTCGCAAATGCCTCACAGCTGTGTGTCAATTTGTTATTTAAATTTGGCTGTCCTTCGAGGGACGTTAAAGACCGAATTATACTAAATAATTGCGCCGGGCGAGAGCTAGCGGATGCAATGGAGGCCGAGAAGTAGGACTTCTTAGTGGCCTTCACAGCCATCTCGTAGGTTTTCATAAAAACCCTATAAGATGTTCTTGAAGCTCCGTCACGGGCACGCCGCCATACTCGCTCTAGCCGTCTGAGGTCCCGCTTCATTTTCCGGAGCTCCTCGGTAAACCAGGGAGCCCGGTTTCTGCGGGGTCGCAGAGGGCGCTTAGGTGCGATCTCATTGATGGCTGCCAGGAGATGGGTATTCCAGCCCTCAACAAGCTCAGTCAATGAGTCGCCAGGGGGAGAAAAGTCCCGCAAGGCTTGACGGAATCTATCAGGATCCATCAGCCTCTGCGGGCGAGCCCAAATCGGCTCGCCACCTAAGCAGGGTGGGGGTGGAACGTCAATCCTGGCTTTCAGAGCGTAGTGATCAGACCATGGCACCTTCATCGAAGGAAGCATGATCACATCTATACCAGCGCCAAAGATCAAATCCAGCGTGTGGCCTGCTTGATGTGTGGGGCCCGAAACAAACTGGGAGAGCCCTAGTGTCGCCATGGAAGACACCAGGTCCAGAGCCTGTGAGGAGGGAGTGGCATCAGCATGGATGTTGAAGTCCCCCAATACCAATAGGTTAGGGAACTCCAAGGCCCAGCCGGCCACCGCCTCCAGCAGGCCTGGCAGGGTGGCTGCTGGTGCGCTAGGTGGCCGGTACACCAGCCAGACAGCCAAGCTCACCTCGGAGCCCCACACTAGGCCAACACATTCAATGCCGGGGATTGATGGCGATGGTAGAGCCCTGAAAGAACAATCTTCCCGGATTAATAATGCCACCCCTCCCCCCCGGCCCACAGTCCGCGACTGGTGGAGGACGGAGAAACCTGGGGGCGCCATCTCTCGTAAAGTAACAGTATCCCCTTCGCGCACCCAGGTCTCCGTCACACAAGCCAGGTCGACCTCCTGCGAGATGAAGAAATCTCGCAGGGTGGCGGTTTTGTTGCCTATAGACCTGGCATTGCACAACACCAGTGACGGAGGTGAGTAATCTTTGCTCACCCTACCCTCGTCTCTCGGGATGGGGCGCAGATTGGAAGGGGTACGAGCATATCCGTATCTCGATCCCCTTCGCCTATGACATCTGCCCCCACCGCCATACCTCCCTCGCCCCTCCACAGTAGGAATCCCAAGCCTCATATTTGCCTCCATTTACAGAATATAAAAGCAAACAAACAAACAAACAAAATTACACTGAAACAAACCAATCCCCACCCCACTCCACAATCACCCCACCCCAACCCAAAATAAACCAAAACAAAATAAAAATACATAGATAAAAACCACAGCTTATGGTGGTACAACAAATCAAAAAATAAAAACAGTTTAAAACATATAAAAACACTTCAAACAACCGCTGCAGCAGCACTAGTGTCCTCAAAAGCTGCGGCAGTGGTGAGCGTGGGCCCCGCCCCCTGGCCTGATGGAGAGTGGGCCTGCAGGGGGAGGAGTCCTCCCCCCAAACGCACGGCAAAGCGGCAGCAGCAATGTTCCGAGGCCTCCTGAGGTGGAGTCTGAGGCCCGCCCCCAGGCCCAAGATGGAGAATGGGCTTGCAGGGGGAGCGGTCCTCCCCAAGACTCACCGGCAGAGCGGCAGCAGCAGTGTCCCGGGCCTCCTTGGAGTCTTTTATGGATGCAGCAGCCGCGATGTCCCTGGCCTCAATGAGGCCTCTTAAAGCCGTGGCGAAGGCTTTAAGTCTTGGTCACTCTTCATAGAGTGACCAAGGTTGGATAAATTAGGGGAAAGCACTTTAAAACCTTCAAGTACTTAATTGTGCAATACCCTATGCAGCAGAATGTGAGAAAGCAGGGTTTATTATCGAACCTCTTCAAGAGTTATCAGTTAGTCATTAGCTGTGGCTGCATGAGCCAGTCGGACTGGTTTGATTGCATTCCCAAAGGATGATGAAGACAAGTAGCCTTTAAGGATCATTGGAGTTCATTTTTAAAGAAGATTTTCAACAGGACTGGACAACCTCTGGCTAAGCCAAGTGCAGCCCACCAGTTGTATTTTGTGGCCTGTTAGGTGTTTGGTACTCCCGTTTTGTTGGTCCAAGGTAAAGGAATAGGTATAACATGAGAATTCCTGGATGCCAAGAACCAGGGTTGATGCAAGCACCCTTTGGTGAGAGAATTTCAGCAGAGGTTTAAAATCACAAGAGATGCAGAAAAGTAAAGCGTGGAAATATAAGCTGTTAGACCTTTAAACTATACCATTCAAAGCTCCTCCCAAAATTTCCCAGTCCCCCAGCATACAAAAAGACCGTGTTTGGTGAGTTAAAAATGGTTTACTTACAAAGGTCTCCAAAGGTCAGTTTCATGTGCGACAGAAAAGTTGCACAGCAGTAAAACTTAGGCTAGTTACAAAGTGGTGAAAGTTCCTAAATTTCTGATATAGGAACTCAAGAGTGGCTTATGGTTGCCATATGGTCTGAGCTGGAGCAACCAGCTCAAATCTCTTTATATGTTCAGCTTCTCAGGTAGACAGAGGGTGAACAAAGGCTTGATTACTTAGTTCCTCCCAAGGTGAGGGGAAGCGGACATTGCTAAGCCTGACAGGACAGTTTACTCTATTGTATTAACCCCTTCATGCATTGGTTAAAGTTAAGCATGCTGATTATATGAAGCTGTTTATCCAACACATTTAACTGCTAAGTGTGGAAGGAGATATTCCCTAAGATAGTCAGAACCCGGGGAGATGAGAGCTTTAAGACTGAAAGCAGTACTTGGTCTGGAAACCTGGTAACCAGTGCATATTTTTCAGAATACAGAAGATACGGGTACAATATGCTGACTCTAACCTGCCAATAATCAAGCATTTTGTGCTAGCAGGACTTTTCAAACAATTTTCAAAGGCATTCTTATGTTGAGGACAGAGCTGTGCTGCAACCTGGGAAACTTATTTGTTTGTTTGTTTTTGTTATTATATGTATAGTATAGTATTATATGTATATTATATGTATTAATTTCGTGACAGCAGCCACGAAATTAAGAGACGCCTGCTTCTTGGGAGGAAAGCAATGACAAACCTAGACAGCATCTTAAAAAGTAGAGACATC
The DNA here is from genome assembly GCF_964234715.1 of Podarcis melisellensis. NCBI lineage: Eukaryota > Metazoa > Chordata > Lepidosauria > Squamata > Lacertidae > Podarcis > Podarcis melisellensis. The sequence continues at coordinate 86,093,861 of NC_138538.1, read as the reverse complement.
ACCTTGCCAACAAAGGTCCGTATAGTAAAAGCTATGGTTTTCCCAGTAGTGATGTATGGAAGTGAGAGCTGGACCATAAAGAAGGCTGATTGTCGAAGAATTGATGCTTTTGAATTATGGTGCTGGAGGAGACTCTTGAGAGTCCCATGGACTGCAAGAAGAACAAACCAATCCATTCTTAAGGAAATCAGCCCTGAGTTCTCACTGGAAGGACAGATCGTGAAGCTGAGGCTCCAATACTTTGGCCACCTCATGAGAAGAGAAGACTCCCTGGAAAAGACCCTGATGTTGGGAAAGATTGAGGGCACAAGAAGAAGGGGACGACAGAGGACGAGATGGTTGGATAGTGTCTTCGAAGCTGCAAACATGAGTCTGACCAAACTGTGTGAGGCAGTGGAAGACAGGAGTGCCTGGCGTGCTCTGGTCCATGGGGTCACGAAGAGTCGGACACGACTAAACGACTAAACAACAACAATGTATAGCTCACCTATGCTCCAATTTGCTAGACTGAGGGGCAATGACTGGCTCACCGTCACCCAGGGATCTTCACCGCTGAGTGGGGATTGGAACCTGGGTTTCCCAAGTCCAGTGCTCCTAACCACTATACCACACTGGATCTCACCACAGAATGAACAATGCTTTTTTAAAAAAATGTATTTTTATTAAAGATTTTCTTGATTTACAAAGGTATGTGCTATGCCTCTCTCTCGTATCCCCCCCATGTAACATTTTTTTTAAACAAATCGGTTTCATTTGTTGAGACATTAGGAAGAATAGGGGGAAAGAGGTGGGGGAAGATGAGTGGGGTTGGGGTCGGGTGGTGATATTTCTATTTTACTTAATATATGTGGGGTTTTGTGTCAGCGTTGCTTGTGCAGGTTCTCTGCTGTTCACTTGTGTTCCTTTGGTGGTGAGAGAGGTTGGGGTTGGCCTAGGTGTGGATGTTCATTTGTGGTTGGCTGTGATGGTCTTTGTTTCCATGTCTGAGTGGGGTGGGCGGGTGTTTTGGATCAGGTTAGCCATATTGATTTGTATGCTGTTGGTGGCTTTTTGTCATTGTCTTGTTGGGGCTGTGTATGTGATAAAGGGGAGCCATACCGGGGTGAAGGCATCTTCCTCTATTTGTCCCAGTGTCAGTTTCAGTTTACAGTGGTACCTCGGGTTAAGTACTTAATTCGTTCCAGAGATCTGTTCTTAACCTGAAATTGTTCTTAACCTGAAGCACCACTTTAGCTAATGGGGCCTCCTGCTGCTGCCGCGCCGCCGGAGCACGATTTCAGTTCTCATCCTGAAGCAAAGTTCTTAACCTGAAGCACTATTTCTGGGTTAGCGGAGTCTGTAACCTGAAGCGTATGTAACCTGAAGCATATGTAACCCGAGGTACCACTGTATTGGTTACCGTATTTTTCGCCCTATAGGGCGCACTGGCCCATAGGGCGCACCTCGGTTTTTTTGGGGGGAAATATATTATTCCCCCCCCCCAGTCGCGGGGCGGAAGGTCAAGCTTCCCCCGACCCCAGCCCCCAGAACAGGCTTCTATCCGCAAGCCTTGCGAGCCCGGTGGCAACTCCCGCCAGGTTCGCAAGCCTTGCGGATAGCTTCCTGAAGCCTGGAGAGTGAGAGGGGTCGGTGCCTCTCGCTCTCCAGGCTTCAGCGAAAGCCTGCATTCGCCCCATAGGACGTACACACATTTCCCCTTCATTTTTGGAGGGGGGAAAGTGCGTCCTATGGGGCGAAAAATACGGCAATTTTTCTAGTAAGGCTGTTTCCCATACTATTTGGTACAGCATGAACAATGTTGGCCGAGTTTCTGTTTACCTGAAGCAGCTGTAGCTGGCACAGGTAGCCCGGGTTACAATAGGAGCAGTGTGGAATCCAGCAGTTGAAGCCACCAACCTGAATCTTACAGGCGAGTCTGACCCCAACCCATACCAGTCATATCGCCAGCCAACGGGTCTACTGAGTAAAGTTCAATCCAGATAAATCAGAACTGATAGCAAAGCACTCATTAGACCAGTTGGCTGGGGATATGTCTAGTCTGGGTGGAGTCATACTCCCTTGAATGGTTCACCCATATCCAGTCCCAGGATTTCAGCTTATTCTTGAGAAGATGCCAGCAAGTTGCAATAATACTTCATAATAAATGACTACTATAAAGGGCATAGCCTTTGTTACTTTCCTTTTCCACTTATTTAAGGAACAGACATTTAGAGCTACCTAATGGAAATGACACAAGCTTATTTTTTTTAAAAAAATTGCACTCTGACCAAGGGTATCACATCATACTTCAATAAAAGCAAATATACAACTTCAAAGTAATGCCATTGTTGAGTCACAATGAACGGAAGTTCTGAACGTTGCCTGACGTACGGAGCCCTTTCTTCCATTGTTGAGTTTTACTGTTATGAGAAAAGTATTTAACCTTCTTGTGGCTAATTATCGCTGACTTCACACCTTTGAACTGCAGAGTTTTACAACTTTTGTTTTCATTCTCATGGCAACCCTGTGAGATAAGTCACCGACAGAGGTCAATCCTAGGTGGAAATTTGAACTGGGGCTTGCACCACATACTATACTGTACAGCCCATTGGTTCTGCACAATTGAAGAAAGTCATCCGGTGTCTGTTAATTGTCATTTAGTTTGGTCTCCCGAGGTGACAATGTATAAGTGTGAAACATATGATTAGCCAGTTCTTTAAGAATTCATTGTGATGGTGTAGTTCTTTCGAAACACCCTTATAGGGGGTGGCATACAGGGGATGAATAGCTCAGTTGGTAGAGCTTGAGACTTTTAATCTCAAGGTTGTGGGTTCTAGCCCCCTGTTGGGCAAAAGATTCCCTCATTGTTTGACTAGATAACCCTTATGGGCCATTCCAACTAAACAATTCGATGATTCTAGGGAGGTCTGTATACAGTGGTACCTCAGGTTAAGAACTTAATTCGTTCCGGAGGTCCGTTCTTAACCTGAAACTGTTCTTAACCTGAAGCACCACTTTAGCTGATGGGGCCTCCTGCTGCCGCCGTGCCGCCAGAGCACGATTTCTGTTCTCATCCTGAAGCAAAGTTCTTAACCCGAGGTAATATTTCTGGGTTAGCGGAGTCTGTAACCTGAAGCGTATGTAACCTGAGGTACCACTGTATTTTATACAGCTTGCCTAATGCTTTTTCTCAGCTTTATGAGTGAAGCTGTGGGAAACTTTTTTAGCATGTTGTAACAGCACAATCCTGTGCATGTTTACTTGGAGCGAAGTTCTTCAGTGTTCAGTGGCACTTGTGTATCAGCTGTAATTAAATATTGGTAGTGCTATCAGAATCTAGGTAAAATGACTGGGATGTGATATGATGATATGATATGATATGATATGTGGGGCACAGGTCATTATCTCCAGCTCCCAGAAATGTGTGTAGAAATGGCATAATATAAATATAATGGTCTGTTTTGTATAGCTCTTGATATTTCCTGAAATGTATGTGTAATGGTTCTAGGGGTTGCTCGTGCGTAAGTTGCCGCCACTCCTGGCTAAGTTACCTGGTTGAACCCTTTCTGTCTGGACAGCCCTTCACTTCGTGGCTGTCTCAGTCGCTGGCAGAATCCGTCAGTGGGCGTTTCTTGAACTTCTTCCAGCAAAGATGTTCTTTGACGCCAAGTCTCCTCCTACTCTCCCTGCGCGGAAGTCTTCTGCGCAGGGAGGGTGTGGGCAGCGGAGGACCCGTGCTCTCCCCGCTGGTCTCCGGTGAAGAGTCTTGGAGCCTCCTCTCCGATTCCCCCATCTGCCCCCCTTCTCCACTGGTGTTACGCTGATTTCCTTCCCCAGCAGATGGGCTGCCTCTCTCCCTACTGGGACCCTCTCCGGCATCCCTCTGGAGCCTTCCCTCCGCCTCTAGCTCCGATGGCAGTTCCCTGACAGTATGTTTGCACAATTTTGCATCTTGCCTTACTGTTTACACGGAAGATGTCTCCTTCTTTCCCCTTAATCTTTCCATTATTGTTTTGAGTGATGACTCTTTGCAACACCTCTAAACAAAGCATTTGCTGTTCAGATACCAGGAAGTAAAGCTGCATACATGGTGTACCACTTCAATTTGGTTGTGCTTTAACAATAAAAGTTTTAGAAGTATGGAAATACCAAAGCTACGTCAAGGACTGTTCAAAAGCACTGACAATTGGTATGGGGTTGTCCTAAGAACACAAGAAGGTGCCCTCTGTGGGTTAGACCAGGGTTTTTGGAAAGGAAAATTTAGAACTGCCCAGTGGTTATAATTCATGTGCAAAGTGTGTGATGATACAACACCTACGGATTTTCCTTGTGCGCATATACAGTGGTACCTTGGTTCCTGAACGGCTTAGTTGTCGGAACAAATCGGCTCCCGAACGCCACAGACCCAGAAGTAAGTGTTCCAGTTTGAGAATGTTTTTCAGAAGCTGAACGACGCAGCTTTCACTTGAGTGCAGGAAGCTCCTGCAGCCAATCAGCAGCCTTGGTTTTCGAACTCTTTCGGGAGTCAAATGGACTCCTGGAACAGATTAAGTTTGAGAACCAAGGTACCACTGTACATGCTATCTTGCTTAGAGTTGCATTCCATGATCATTTAGAAGCCTACAAAGAGTGGGAGGAAATCCTCAAAAATGGGTCTGTGTGTCTCTGTGGGCTCTAGGACCAGCCTGACTTTCGACGGGTAAGAAGTGATAAATCTAGATCTCCATTTTTCTTTTTGAAGCTCAAATTCAATAATTTTATGCTGTGGTGATACTTTCAGACATAAATGTTTCATGTAGCTTTGCCCCCGAAAGATTCCTCTTAAAAATGCCATGTTGGAGATTTCTGACAATGCTGTCCTTATCATGACATCCTAGGAAAAGGCAGTCTGTGTTCTACAGTATAATTATTTGCTTCATATTATAAATATTGGTGAATGCTCTGTGGAGAATAGCAGTGGAGTCTGTGGGGAGTGCCTCTGGCAGGAAGAAGGAAAAATGGATATGCTTGTTCATGGTCTTTTTCCACATTTGTTCCCAACAGCTTTTTTGCATCACTTAATACAATATTTGCATGGCTTGAATTATGGAACTGTCCTACTGTTCTTTTTGAACTGCTCATAAATATGGCCAGCACATCACCCTAGTTGCTGACATCACCATATGATTTCAGGCTCCCTCAGCCTGAAAGCGAGCTGAGCACCGCAACCCCATAGTCGCCTTTGATTGGACTTAACCGTCCAGGGGTCCTTTACCTTTACCTTTTACACATAGATCTGTCACTGCTGTTGGAGATACTGTAGTTGGCAACATGCCTCACTGGACAATGAAAACCTTGCAATAGTTATCTCAGTTAATTCTGAAAGACAAGTTAGAAATATTTTTAAATATATAAGCGAAATACTTGCAGGTATAGTGACTACCTTTGAAAAATGGACAGCTGAATTTTCTGCATTTTATTCAGAGTAAGCCCCAATCAAATACAGTGATACCTCAGGTTAAGTACCGGTACTTAATTCATTCTGGAGGTCCGTTCTTAACCTGAAACTGTTCTTAACCTGAAGCACCACTTTAGCTAATGGGGTCTCCTGCTGCTGCCGCACCATCGGAGCACGATTTCTGTTATCATCCTGAAGCAAAGTTCTTAACCCGAGGTACTATTTCTGGGTTAGCGGAGTCTGTAACCTGAAGTGTATGTAACCTGAAGTGTATGTAACCCAAGGTACCACTGTACACTGGGGCTTCCTTCCATCCCACTATGCCTGCTTAATTTTACACGTGGAATTCCATAAATTTGAGGCACTGGAAAGAAATGCTGGAAGGCTCTTTCCACCTTAGTTGAACTGAACTTTGCAAAGCCCCCTCTCAACGAAGAGAGAAAAATGAGGTGCTGGAACACAAACCTGCCACCGGGACTTTTAAACTAGCAGCCCGAAAGATGGCAGGTAAGGTTTCAGTCTGTAAGCCCAAACGATTGTTTTTGCTTGTCTTCCCTTAAAGCCAGCAGGAAGTTGGTTTGGCACAAGAGAGGTTTTCTTTGGTGGGTGGTGCATTAGGGGCACGGTATTATGTCTGGAGATTGGCTGCAGAAATAAAGAGAGTTAAAACTTTTTTTCTGGCTTTTTTAATTGTACAGCCCTTAAAAGACTGTGTGAGTCCAGTGTGAAACGAACATTACATCAGCAGGTGATAACATCGTCCACCGCCTGTTTCAGACAGTTACCGAAACCAAAATGTCTTCTACAGATCCTTATCAGCAAATTATGGTGAGTTGATTAGACTTTCTATTCCCAGTGCTCAGGATAAACTGCGGCTAATAACAATTGCATTAACTACCACAAATTATTTTAACGAGGCTTGCAATTTTAGGGATTGTTGTGTATAAGCACTGTAAGTTTGGGCGAGCCGGGAAAAATGTGAAAAAAACTTGACGTGAAAATATTTTAAGTGCACTGAGTAAGGGAAAAAATATTCCAGCTGGCCTCAATTCATGTATTTCTGAAGATAAGGGGATATAAACTCTGTAAAAAAACAACCGTAAACGCGTAAGCTGATATGTTTAGTAAGATAAATTCTGTACTAGCGTGTAACTAGGTAACTAAAACTTTAATTACAGATTAAACTGATTAGCTGAGGGGCTGAAAATAAGCAAAGACTTCAGGATTTTGGCTTGCCGTTCGCTTTTCAAGAAGACAGTCAGTGGCGTAGCGTGGGTTGTCAGCACCCGGGGCAAGGCAAGTAATTTGCGCCCCCTAACCCGTGGAGCCAGGTAGGGGCAGAGAGCTGCGAGTGCGAGCGTGTCCCCCCCAGATGTTGCGCCCGGTGCTGCCGGCCCCCCCTGCACCCCCCACGCTACGCCACTGAAGACAGTTTCCCCTCTGACAAATTACGCAAACTAGACGTGGAAGGCTTGAATTAAAAACTTGCGAATGACCTTCCTTCAAGCAAGAAGAACCAAAGGCAGAGGAAGTTGAAGGAGCTCAACTGCAAGAAATAGTTGATTTCAGGTTTTAGAGGTGTAAAATTTGTTGAAGCCGTGGAAAAGTACCTGTGCCTCAACTATGGGCGTAGCCAGGAGATTTGTTAGGGAGGGGGCAGGCCTTTCATTAGCTATGTATTTTTATTAATTTAGGGCGGGGACAATTGCCCCTCCCTGTCCCCCTTTGGCTATGCCCATGGCCTCAACACAGGGGTGGGGGAGAGGATGACATTTTTGGGAAAAACCAAAATATCCACTAAACTTAGAATCATAGAATCATAGAGTTGGAAGAGACCACAAGGGCCATCGAGTCCATAACTTACTTATGAACCCTGCACCATAGCTGTCATCTTACAGATTTGAAAATAAGGGACCAGCAGCCTCGAAAATAAGGGATTAGCAGCCAAAATAAGGGATTTTGCTTAGCTTATACAGAAATCCAGCACTGATGGATCCATGCTGCTTTTGCTGCCACTGACAGTGTTTTGCAGAGGGTTGGAATAGATGATCCTAAGGGTCTACAACTCTGACCAAAGAAGAGGGGCAGACAAAACTGATGAACGACGTCGAGATGGCAAAGCTTACAGGCAGAATTATAAACCAGGAAGAGGACCTCTTTCATAAAGAATGGGGAAAGTTAAAATTTTAGTTGAAAAGCTATTGTAAAGAGTAACATACATTGGTAGGATTGACAGAAAACTTGTAGTAAAAATTTGAACTATGGATGGACAAATGATTTATAAAAAATAGAGTTATGAAGGGATGCAGAGGGGGAAATCACTCCATTAAGATGCTGCTCTGGTTGGAGGGTATGCTAAGCGGCACGTCGGGGCTGCCGTCGTTCTGGCGCGAGGAGTTCCATCGGCCCTTCCCTGCCGGAGAGAGAGGGAGGGAGGGAGAGAGACTCTCGCCCACGCCACCTGCGAGCCTGGCATGAGGTGGTTGCAGCGCCACAGCTGCCGCTGAAGCACTGCCCTTCTGCATCCCTCCCCATCTCCTCCTCTTCCTCCTCCCTCAGGCAGCCTCCTCAGCCGCCGCCGCTGCCGCTGCCACCTCCGGCTTCCCCTGGCATCACGGCGGAAGTCTCGCAAGTGAGGGGCTGCCTGCCTGCCCGCCGCCACCTGTCTCCTCATGACGCGCCCTTGAGGGGGAAAAGGGAGAGACGGAGACGTGGCAGCTCTTGCACTCTCTCTCTTTCTTTCTTTCTTTCTCTCTCTCTCTCGGCGGAGGACCCTGAGCCGCTGCTTCCCTCCCAAGCCGGGCGAGCATGAAACCCGGGAAATTTAAGGGACATCATCAATAAGGGACAGCAGCGGGAAACGGCACTGGGATAAGGGAGTTTCCCGCCAAATAAGGGCCGGTTGACAGCTATGTCCTGCACCATTTTACTGTTTTAACTACTTAAGTGGGTTATTTTATTACTTGTTTGGAATATAAAATTGTACTACTTGGTATACAGTGGTACCTCGGATTAAGTACTTAATTCGTTCCGGAGGTCCTGAAACTGTTCTTAACCTGAAGCACCACTTTAGCTAATGGGGCCACGCCGCTGGAGCCCGATTTCTGTTCTTATCCTGAAGCAAAGTTCTTAACTTGAAGCACTATTTCTGGGTTAGCGGAGTCTGTAACCTGAAGCATATGTAACCTGAAGCGTATGTAACCCGAGGTACCACTGTACAGGCAAAATCGCACAAAGATAGAACACCCCCAGAATGACCACAGCCAGTGCTGAGTGGGACTTGCTCCCCTCATGCAAGGTGGGTAGCTTTTTAAGCCCCCTTTGCCTTGCTTACCGGCTCTGGGAAGGTCATGCGAGGCCTCAGGAGAACCTCTCACAAGATCTTATAAGATTGCAGAAATCTTGTGAAATCTTGCAGGAGGTTCTTGCAGGAGCCCCGTCTAGCTTACAGGGCTCTGGGAATATTACCAGAGCCCTGTAAGCTAGACAGGGGCTTAAAAATGTTCTTTCTGCACGTCACAGAAAGAGCTTTTTTTCTGGAAAATGTCTCTTCCCCCACCCCCTAATTTTTCTGCGGCCTTTACAACTCTATATCGTTCAGACGTCATTTTACAGACTTGATCAGGAAACTCTGCTTAAGATTGGGAGGGAGGCCAGCTGAGTAAATTAGTCAAAAACCAATAAATAATTAGAAATTTAGCGGACAGTCCTTGAGTATCTAAGGCTCTCCCTCTGTCCTTTACTCAATGGGCTGAACAAGAGTAGTGCAAATCAACTATTGTTTATGGATTATTAATTTTTAGTTAAGGCAAAATGGTTCAGTTTGAGTTCTGTTTGCTTCGGTTCAAATCATTATGGACAAATGCATTTTAACTTTTTTTACTGTGAAAATTAGTAATTGCACCCTTAAATGCAGGTGTACTTTTGCTGAAATCAACACGTGGGTTCTTATTCTCCGCAGAACTGTATGAAAATATTAGCTGTAGTATATCCAGATTCTCTGGAAATAGCTGGTAGCAGGAAAAGAAAGCAGCGTCTGTTCGGAGGTAGCTGCCGGATTATTCATCATAATGCTAAACTACTGGGGTGCTAAAAATACCTTTCTGTGCTTCCTTGAAGTGATCCTTTTATCATCTCTGTGGCTTTGGGTTTCCCTCCACATACAGTCACATCCTTTTTGGTGAGTCTGCTGCAAAGAGGCTGTAAAAGCGCGTATTTCACCACTCTGTGGCTTTACCAATGGCAGTCTAATGTGCGCATGTTTGTTTGTGAGTGAGGAATGGAGGACGAACATGATCATATTAGAGGGTTATCCTGTTGCAGGTTGTCACGTAGTAGTAAACCTGCGCATTGGCTTGCATCTTTTCTGTAAGAGGATGAGGTTAGCTACTTCTGCCACCTCCTGGATGAATAGGGTCACTTGGCATATTTGAATATCTGAAAGATTTACAGTGTGCTCAAACATTTCCAACGACTTCCAGATCCAGCACTGTCTACTGTGCTGCAGAAGCAGCTTATTGTCTTATTCTTTTCTGAGGTTTTCTTTCAATCGAGTGGTAAATAAATGTTGTGAAATGAAACAAATAAGCAAATGACTGACACCAGGTAGCCAGAGTCAGGTAAAATTAAAGGGACCCCTGACCATTAGGTCCAGTCGCAGATGACTCGGATTGCGGCGCTCATCTCGCTTTACTGGCCGAGGGGGCCGACGTACAGCTTCCGGGTCATGCGGCCAGCATGACTAAGCCGCTTCTGGCGAACCAGAGCAGCGCATGGAAACGCCGTTTACCTTCCCGCCGGAGCAGTACCTATTTATCTACTGGCACTTTGATGTGCTTTTGAACTGCTAGGTTGGCAGGAGCTGGGACCGAGCAACGGGAGCTCACCTCGTCACGGGGATTCGAACCGCCAACCTTCTGATTGGCAAGCCCTAGGCTCTGTGGTTTAGACCACAGCGCCACCCGCGTCAGAATACCAAATACATAATACCAAACAGCTAAAGCTTTACATGGTAACAACAACCAACTACTATGAAGTACAGTCCTGGTCACCACCATCAAATAGCTATAAAAAGGCAGAAATTTCAGTGAGTTCTGTTTTCGTTATGGTCCCTCGCAGCTACTTAGGCCTGCACTTTGCTGCAATAGGACACACCTTGTTTTAGAGGGGGAGAACAAGGAAAAAAAATTCTCCCCCTCTCTGCTCAGTGCCCCTTCAGTGAAGTGGCAGGAGAAATGGAGCCCCTTCTATTTCTCCTCCCGCTTCGCTGAAGGGGCGCTGCACAGCTCTCCCTCTCTGCTGAAGCCAGGAGAGGCTTCAGTGAAAGGAACCCGAAGCCTTCGGAGCGCAGCGTGAGTTCCCGCTGCGCTCCAAAGGCTTCAGACGGCTACCCTTGAAGCCTGGAGAGCGAGAGGGGTCGGTGTCCACCGACTTCTCTCGCTCTCCAGGCTTCAGCGAAAGCAACACAGTGAAAGGAGCTCTCCATCTGCACTTCAGAGGCTTCGTGTTCTTCGTGTTGCTATCGCTGAAGCCAAGGAGCCTGCATTCTCTCCACAGGACGCACACACATTTCCCCTTAATTTTTGGAGGGGGAAAAGTGCGTCCTATAAAGCGAAAAACACGGTAGGTTAGTGTGAGTAGAGAACCAGGATGGTGTATGGATAAATGAATGCAGGCTGGAAGAAAATGATGTTGTTTATGCACACTCAAACACTCCCCTTTCCTTTTGTGCAACAACTGCTATCTGGAAAGACTGGGGAGAAGCTATTTTCAGTTCCAGAGTAATGTTGAGGTCTCTGAGTTTATCCTCTCTGAGTTTAATTATGTAGTATAGCTGGAGTAAAATTGACAGTTACCATTCAGCAGAACCTGTATTTATCTAAATCTTATTTGCAACAGAAGCATAAGCCTGTAGGACACATGCCACCTTTTATACTCACTGTAGGGGTGAATGGTTGCATTTTCCTCTGCCTAACCCTGGCATAAATGTGTGTGTGTTGGGTTTTTGTGTGTGATAGGATTGTGCTCTAACTCTGTCTTTTAAAAAAACCACACACATGTTTTTGAGTTCCTAAGACAATAAACGGGAGCAACAGGATTAAATATTTATAGTAGACCAAAAGAATAAGCTTAAGATAAACAGGCTGAGAAAAAGGAAGCCTGTGCAGAAGGAAAAGTGATATGATTAAAACGAGAAGTAGAATGTTCATGGAAGGTTTGGATGACATATAAACATAGAAAGCTTATTCGGAGTGAGATGATTGATCCCTGTTGCGTTCTTCTACTGAGCTATAGCCCTTCCCCTCATGAGTACACCCCAGTCAGGAAGCTAGACAAGAACTTTGAATCTTGAAGTCTTCCTGAAGTCTAGATTGAGTGATGATCTTCCATTGTTGTCAGTCAAGCGAAGTCTTGAGTACAAAAGACTTCATAGATGAACTTATCAAATAGTACTGCATTTGATAAGTGAATGTTTTCAGAAGAAGGGAGAAGTAGTCATCAGCATCTCTTACACATTCCCATGTTCGGTCTCAACGGAATACATTCTGGGTGATTTGTATTACCTTTGTATGGTACCTGAAGTATGCAATGTCTTTTCTTCATCAAATTTAATATATAAACTGTCTCCTGTGGTAGTTCACACCGAATTCTGCCCGTTATAGAAATGTTTATAGCTTCTGTTAGCTTGGTAATCTGACGTAGCAACACTTTCCAGGCAGTCCATTTTGCAACGAGTTCCTTCTTTAGGATTTGAATGTGTTGTGATTTCTCACCCTATTAGCAGTTCTGTTGAGCTATAGTCAGCAGCTATTGATTGTATTGAGTTGTCACTTAAAATAGCAATATGTGGGCATCTCTCTCCGCCTTACAGTTAGTGCTTAGTGAGGGCTAGTGGTAATGTGGCAAAAAGTTGTAAGATGCACAGAATGGCTGAAATTCTACGGCCATAAGCTGGGTTGCATGGTTGGTGCAAGCTCTTCTGAAAAGCCGAAGTAATCAAATATATTCTTCAGTTATGCAACAATGCTATGGCAGGTAATGTCAGGCAAGGGGGGTATCTCAGTACTTGAATAGTACATAATCCACAAAAACCCAATAGTGCTGGGCTCCCAGCTGCTAGCCTTTTCCAAAATTTATTGGTAAGGTGCAGTGATGAATGGTTCCTTTTCTTCTGATGTGTCAGCAAAATTGTTTCTATCTTAATCATTGAAAAACAAGCAAACGTGAGAGCCTGGCGATCAGACCAAAGGCCCATCTACACAGGGTCAACCAGATGGCCTCTGATATCTACTGTATATGCTGTTTAACACTGTCGGAAAACTCTCAGCAGTTAGTGAGACAGGACTTGCCCTCACAGAGGCCATGTTGATTCTCCCTCAGCAAGACTTGTGCTTATATGTGCTTGGTATTTCCACCTTCTACAATGCTTCCCACCAGTTCTTCCAGAACGGGCGTTAAGTTAACCGGCCTATAGTTTGCAGGACCCCCCCTACCCCGGATCCCTTTTTAATAATTGGTGTTACATTGGCTGCCTTTCCCTGACAAATGACTCAGTAGTTTCTCTAGGCTTTTGAGCAATATGATAGAAGTAGGGCCCACTCATAAACCGCATTCTTCTTGGGAGTTGTGTCAGAATTGGCCAGAACAGTCTCGCCTTACAGCTGTGCTTTTGGCCCTCTGCTCCTCTCTCCTGTTGGTCTTCAATATAAGGATAATAATCATAATGGCCTACCTTGGAAATTAGTTATAAGGAATGTATGTGAAGTGTTCTGAATGGTCTATAAAGTGCTATTCGTGCATGCTAAGTAATTATTATACTTAATATATGCCAGTAAATAACTACCATAAGTGTTTCTGAGGAGAGCCCAAAGAGAAGGGAGCACATAACCACCAGTGCCTGAAGGAGCCCATCAGTGGCCTGAGAAGACAGTTGGAGAAACCCCAGCCGCCATTTTCCCTGGGGCCATTCAAGACCTGGGTGCCTTGAGGGAAAGCAGTAGCCAGGGAGCTAGTGTCATAAGCCGCTGAAGGGCCAGCTTGAGAAAAAATTGTGCCTTTTTTTGCTTGTGTTAATGCTTCGCATTGTAAACTGCCCTTGGTTGCCTTTGGTGTAGAAAGGCAATACTGTATATAAATGCCCTTAATAACCAATTAATAAGTAATTGGGAGGGACGCGGGTGGCGCTGTGGGTTAAACCACAGAGCCTAGGGCTTGCCGATCAGAAGGTCGAATCCCCGCGACGGGGTGAGCTCCCATTGCTCGGTCCCTGCTCCTGCCAACCTAGCAGTTTGAAAGCACGTCAAAGTGCAAGTAGATCAATAGGTACCGCTCTGGTGGGAAGGTAAACGGCGTTTCTGTGTGCTGCTCTGGTTCGCCAGAAGCGGCTTAGTCATGCTGGCCACATGGAAGCTATATGCCGGCCCCCTTAGCCAATAAAGCGAGATGAGTGCCGCAACCCCAGAGTCGGCCACGACTGGACCTAATGGTCAGGGGTCCCTTTACCTTTAATAAGTAATTATTTTATCCTTAGTTCTCTCTGTCCCTGTGCAAAGAAGGAAATGTGCTTTTTTGAAGGGAGCTGTTGAAACAAAGCTTTCCCCCTTTCTTAAACGTCTCCTTAAGCTTCCTTGCTGCTCCCAAGGAAGTAGAAGGAAAATGCGGGTGCGGACATGATGCGTTCAGTTTCAGCACCATGACTTAGAATTCCTGTCACAGACACTGTAGGAACGGTCAGGGCGAACTCTGGGCTTTCCCAGTAGGCCTAGAAAGCTTTGGTTGGCTTTTACTAGGGAACGCTCTATCAATAGAGGTTTGGGAGGAATCATCCCTCCCTTCTTGGAAACTTTTTGTTTTGTTTTGCAAAGCACATTGTTTAGACAGGCCTTTGAGGTATGAATCTTCTCTTTTTAACCAAACAGTATTTATTGATCTGTTTAAAGACGTTTTCATGAATGAATGGTTATTCACTGGCTTTATACTCACATGCTGTTTGTTTGTTTTTTTGGAGCTTTTCTCCTGTCCTTCCTCCCCAAGGATACATTTAAACAAAAGTGCTGATTATATAAAGAGAAGCAAGATCAGCGTGATTTCCCTAAGGAAGCTTGCTGGCACCTTGTTAGCCACCCAGTACCTGCTGGTTAGAAGCAGAGGACCCTACACCCTGCCAGATATTTTTCGCTTCTGTTGATGGCATGAAGGAAGAAGAACCAACTTTCACTCCATGAAACAGGAGTGGGGACCTTTTCAGCCTTGAAGTTGTGTTCCCTCATGTTCCCACCTAGTTCTGGGTGGACTCTTGAGGGCCAGATACAAAGACCTGGGGGTTGTTTTTGGCCTGAGGTCTCCCCTCCCTGTTATAAAAAGTTCTCTGCCTACTTCCTGAAGAGGATCCTTATTTGCCCCAGGCAACGAAGCTAGTTAATAAACTAATATTCTGACAATAATGTCAAGTTAACCCTGCCATTGTATTGTTAAAACCCAGCCTTGTTTATGGTGTTTGAGGTGTGTCAGCTGGGCAGATACCATCGGAAAACAGGAATTCCCAAGCAGCATTTCTTTTACTTTATTTGTTTTTTACCCTCATTATGTTTTCCTCTTATCAACCAGCTCCCCACCTCAATAAATCTGTTCCTAGACTAGCTGTTGAAAGGACAATAAAGTTGAGTGTCCTCAGTACGTTGGGGACAGCTACTCCACAAATGTGTAGGGTCTCCTAATTGCAGATTCAGTATGGTTCTACACAGTGCTGGATTTACGTATAAGCTAACAAGCTATAGCTTAGGGCCCCACTCTCTTGGGCCCCCCCAAAAAAATTAAAGAAAAAAATAACAACTGGATTACATTTCCAAAATGTAAGATAAAAAACAAATAAAATAAAACCTACATACAGCAACAGTGTTTTGTGTTGTGTAGGCTCCTATGATGTAAGTAATGGGCCCCACCTGACAGCCTGCTCCCTAAAATATCACTGGTAATTATTTCACTATTAATAAACTTCTTTTTAATTGTATTTCAGTTCAACAATTACTTTGATAAAATACATATTTTGTTATGTGCAAATGGCTTTAGATACCTATTATGTCCATAAGTTACCATATAGCATATATTCAACACAAAAAACAGCGGCAATTTGTTGTTGACAAAGGACAGCTGGACATATAAAGGGCCCCATTACCTTCAGTAGCTTAAAGGTAAAGGGACCCCTGACCATTAGGTCAAGTCGTGGCTGACTCTGGGGTTGCGGCACTCATCTCGCTTTATTGGCCGAGGGAGCCGGCGTCCAGCTTCCGGGTCATGCGGCCAGCATGACTAAGCCACTTCTGGCGAACCAGAGTAGCGCACGGAAATGCCGTTTACCTTCCCGCCAGAGCGGTACTTATTTATCTACTTGCCCTCTGATGTGCTTTTGAACTGCTAGGGTGGCAGGAGCAGGGACCGAGCAACAGGAGCTCACCCCGTCGTGGGGATTCGAACCGCCGACCTTCTGATTGGCAAGTCCTAGGCTCAGTGGTTTAGACCACAGTGCCACCTGTGTCCCTTCAGTAGCTTAATCAAACTTAAATCCAGCCCTGGTCCTACAAAATTGCAGAATATATCTTGCCAGGGTCCAAGGAGGAACCTGGGGCTATTAGAAAGGAACCTAGTTGTTAAAGAACGCTGATGGCACAATACTGAACTTCACCCTCAGCTAAAACTCATAGTTGGGCTGATACAAGAATGCAACTCACTGTGTCAAAAGCCACTGAGAGAGGAGACCTGGAAGAGGCAACAGAAGTCAATTTCCCTTCCAGCCAATTTCCCTTCCAGCTGATGTCAAAAGCTGCCTTGATTGCGCAGCCAAACTGGAAGGTGATTTGGGGTAAAGCAGAGAGTCTGGCCTAACAGGTTAGGGCAAAACGTTGGGGTACTACATCACAGAACACAGTGTTACTGGTGGCGTCAATAAAGCTGCCTGTCTTGATAGCAAAGGACATTTGCATGGTCCTGGCAAGCCGTTGTGTGGCTTAGCATGGGGTCTGAGCCAGGCCATTGTGGAAAGGATCCTGTGAAGTTAGAAAGTTGGAAAACAACTGCTCTAGTATATGTAAGTATCCTGAATGTAAACCCATTTCCACATGCACATAGGCATACGGTATGCCTTCTGCAATGTAGTATTTAGGTATAATTGTACCTTTCCCGTAGGAGGGAATTACAAGGACAGGGTAAAGTTAAAGGCATCTATAAAACAACTTTTGGCTTCCTCAGCCCCTGCTGTGTTTTTTGATGACTAACGAAATGTCTGTGCAATACCAGTGCTTGGAGGGGAGGAGTGTTGAATTCATTGACGCTAAAAATTAAAAACACAAAGGTGTGGTGGTGAGGGGAACGAGCAGTTGTGTAGGAGTAGTTCTAGTTGGTTACGCTCAATGTAGTCTCAATGTTCAGTAAAGCTGAAGACTTCTGATTCAGGATGCTGTGTCTTCCAGTGGGTGCTTCATTTGCTTTTGGGAAAACAAACTCGGGGAGTGTCTTAGACAAGTTGAAAATGGGTTGGAGAGGGTTGTTTGATTTATGCGCTCTGTGGCCTTTCATTTCCTTCCTAATATCAGCTGTTGTTTTGGTATGCAGGTGGAACACCAGTATTCGCACATCTTTAGCGTGACAATTAAGCAAGCCAAGAATGTCACCAAAGGGTCTTTTGGCGACATGCGTAAGTATCACTTCAGCTTTGTTCCTATTGCTCTGTGGGATATTTTGGTGTGTGCATGCGCTCCAAGTTACACGTGCTGGGTTCTTCCCGTATGAGAGGGGTCTAATCTTAAACTTGCTATTTTTATCTGGCTTTTAAATTGTAATCAGCCAGTTAGAATCAATGACTAAGGTAATGCGGGTTCCTTAAACAGCATTTTTGTTGACTGTATTTTTTTTTTTAATGATAGGCTTACTTGTTATTTTACACTTCCCAGTACAGTGGTATCTCGGGTTAAGAACTTAATTCGTTCTGGAGGTCTGTACTTAACCTGAAACTGTTCTTAACCTGAAGCACCACTTTAGCTAATGGGGCCTCCTGCTGCCGCTGTGCCGCCGCTGCACGATTTCTGTTCTCATCCTGAAGCAAAGTTCTTAACCCGAGGTAGTATTTCTGGGTTAGCAGAGTCTGTAACCTGAAGCGTATGTAACCTGAAGCGTATGTAACCCGAGGTATCACTGTAGCAGCAAAGTCAATGAGTGTGTTTGCTTCCTTTACTCTTCTTAGACTGACTTAGAATTCAGCAATTCACTTACTGAAACTTAGAGGTTAGCTGTGGTCAAGAAAGGGGTGTGTGCAAATTCTGCTGAGTCCTTATGGCAAAACAGAAAGTAAAGCCAAAAGTGTGCTTTTTGTTTGAAAGGCAATCTAGTATGAGCTCTTAGAATAGGGGTGACCACTGCTCACCCTCTCGGATGTTTCAGGCTACAATTCCCATCACCCCTGACTATTGGCCATACTGACTTGGACTGGTGACAGTTGTGGCCAACGACATCTGCCTTTAGAAATTAATGTGTGATCATTTAATGCATCAATGTGCTTCTCTGTCCTGTGCATTCTCACCCTTGCTCAACAATACCGGGGGCTGAAGTTTTGAAATTTCGGCACGTGTTGCTTAACTTTACTACTGATGAATTTTCACAGTAATTGTGTGCATAGGAAACCGGTGGGTAGGCAGTTATATCCCATCCAGAACCCTGTGCGTGTGTTTGTTGTTGTTAGTTTCTGAACTATTTTTCCTTCCTTCCCTGCATATGTGAATATATGTTTTTTTGGAATTGGCAGAGCCAGAGGTTTATGCAATACTTGTGGATATCAGTGGCAAATGCTGTCTCATATTCCTTCGAATGAAACTAATTGCTTGTGAATGGTAACATATTCATATGTCACAAAGCACTGTGGGGCAGTCTAACGTGGTGAGAGGGTCTCTTGCCCTACAGATTGCACAGAGGGGCAAGTTTGTTTCCCATATTGGTAGTTCATAATCTCAGGACTTTATTGATGATTGTGAAGGAGGCCAGTGATACTGTTCCAAGGAAGTGTTGAGGGCAACCTTTGATGACACATTTTGCAAAAAAAAAAAAAATTCTGCAAAGCGAAAAAAGTAGTCATCTAAAGATCCTTGAGAGTTGCCATTACGTCTTGGCTACTTGCTGAAGTGAAGTTGCTGCTCACCTACAAATATTTGCAGTTGTAATTGGAGTCTCACCAACCTCAAAAGCTGGATTAGTAAATTTTGTGCAAGATGATAACTATGATGAAAAGTGATATCTTTATAAGTTCTGTAGGTACTTATTATAAAGGTAAGAAACTAGGGTGGGTATGTTTGAAAGCTTCTCCCTGGCAACTCTTTTGCCTTGACTGGTTACTGATATCACCTGCTGGTGATGGGATGTGGGTGGCGCTGTGGTCTAAAGCACTGAGCTTGGGCTTGCCAATCAGAAGGTTGGCGGTTCGAATCCCTGTGACAGGGTGAGCTTCCGTTGCTCTGTCCCAGCTCCTGCCAACCTAGCAGTGCAAAAGCACACCAGTGCAAGTAGATAAATAGGTACTGCTGTGGCGGGAAGGTAAATGGCATTTCTGTGAGCTCTGGTTTCTGACATGGTGTTCTGTTGCACCAGAAGCAGTTTAGTCATGCTGGCCACATGACCAGCAAAGCTGTCTGTAGACAAAAACCAGCTCCTTCAGCCTGAAAGCGAGATGAGCGCTGCAATCTCATAGTCATCTTTGACTGGACTTAACTGTCCAGGGTTCGTTTACCTTTACCATTACCTATCACCTGCTGGAAAACCCTGGGAAGAAGGAGGTGGAGAATGCTGGAAACATTTGGCTCCTTGTTCTCTAGCCTTATATACTACCAAGGCCTGTTGGACTGCCCTGACAGGGTGACCTCAGAGGGTGGACATTTTGGGGTCACTGCTTTTGCCATTTTTGGGAGAATGGTTCACTCCTGAGTGGGAAACAGGAATGGCAGACTGTCAGGTGTGTATTTCCAACTCAGTGAGAGGGGGAGTCCTGAGGGGGCCGTCACTTGGTTGAGATCATAGATGTGGTTACACACTTGAATAAGTGGAAAGCCATCGATTCCCCTGTTGCCTGGGGGATCCCAGCCATGTCAGAGCCCGGCCAGCCAATCCACTGGCCGGGGGGTGCATGGCCGGGACCATTTAATTGGAGGCGCGAGCTGGAGGGCTTCCTCTTTGGCTCACTTCCTCAATCACACTCCCTCTCTCCATATTTTGCAGGTTTAGGCACTGGCTTTGCTATGGACCTTGGTTGGTCGCCGTTGAGGGGCCTGGCAGGAATTTTTCCACTTGGCAAATTGGCACTGGCCATTTGGTTTTCGCCTACCGCGTAGCAATCCTCACAACTTTCTTAGGGTTGTGGTGGGGGAGGGAAGGTGTGGCCATCACCTGTCCCTCCAAGCTTAAAGGTATTCCGTTAAAGGAATCCGGGGGTGTTGATCTTGTCCAAAGCCCGGGTTGGGGGCTAGGGCCATGGCACGACCCCGATGGGAATACCAGTGGGAGCTCGAGTTGGTATGCATTGACAGGGCTTCCCCTTCCTGTAGTTTACCCTTACCAGACTTCCTGCGCATTGGGCAGGAGTCAGATATAGTCGGGTCCATTCAGTGCCTAAGCCAATACCGCTCACATTCTGCAATCAATAAAGCTGTGGCCAAATTTGCCCAATAACATTAACCTAATATCTGTGTCTTTGTGTGTGTTATTTCTCAACGAGGGGGTGGCTTCGGGGTCTTGACACGCAACTCCTGCAGCCAAGCTGGTTGCTCTATTTCACTCCTGGAGGCAACATTCCATTGTCTATCGAGACAGATGAATACCAACAACAACTACTGTTGTGAAATGGTCTGCCTGCTAAAATATGCATTGACATTCTACCAGCTTCTCAGATGAGCATTCCTTTGATCTCCTGACCTGAACCTCCTGCTTTAATTGCCGTATTAGCAATTATGATTTTTGAACTCTTTTAATAGGCTTGTTTTATTGGAGGTTTAGCTTAATGTTTTGATGGACTTGTTTTATTGCGTATTTTAATTATGTGTGTTTATATATATATATTTAGGTAATTGGTTTTATACTTCTAAATCACTTAGAAGACACGTTGGCAATTAAGAGGTATATTAAGTAAATAACACCTGTTATTAAAAGGCCAGTGTGGCTGTGCCCTCAGGAAGGTTCTGGCTGGGGAAGAAAAGGCTGGAGCAGATCTGGAATCAAGGGAGCCAGGTTTCTTCTTCCTCTGGCAGTGGAGATGCAGGGAGGTCCTCCATGTGGGGTTTCCCCAGCTTTCCGATGGCAGCTTTTATCTGTGCACCATTTTGCATATACATGCTGCCCCTGGAGTGGAACCTTTGCATGAAAGGTGCCTGTACAGCAGGTGACGCTGTGGTCTAAACCACTGAGCCTCTTGGGTTTGACGATCAGAAGATCAGCGGTTTGAATCCCCGCGACGGGGTGAGCTCCTGTTGCTCTGTCCCAGCTCCTGCCAACCTTGCAGTTTGAAAGCACGCCAGTGCAAGTAGATAAATAGGTACCACTGTGGTGGGAAGGTAAATGGCACTTCCATGTGCTCTGGTTTCCATCACGGTGTCCCGTTGTGCTAGAAGCGGTTCAGTCCTGCTGGCCACATGACCTGGAAAGCTGTCTGTGGACAAATGCTGGCTCCCTCGGCCTGAAAGCGAAATGAGCGCCACAACCCCATATTCGCCTTTGACTGGACATAACCGTCCAGGGGTCCTTTACCTTTACTGCACTTGTTTCACATATTTTATTAATGTGATGTGCTACTGTAGGAGCAAGGTGAGGGCTCTGAGCAAGCAAAATATTTGACATTAAGTCTACTCTTTCCGTGCCAGCGTGTTCTGGCCCTTTCACTGGCAGTGGTGATCAGGCAACACTGCATTCTATGCTTCAAATCCTGTTAGTGTAGGGCCATTGTGGGAGGTGTATTGAAGATGCACCAATGTAAGGACTTCTGCCAAATTTTAGCTCTCCCTAGCCAGCACACCTTGGGCACAGGGCTGTGGCCTTAACTCGATTTGTGCAAAATAGCATCTGTTCAGCCCAGGGTTTCATATGTCTGTGCAGAAGAAACACACAAACAGAAGTGCAGTTGGTGAAGATTCCGTGGAGTGCAATTGGCTGTTCGATTTACCTCCATGTTTTTGAAGAGTCTGTTACTGATTCCTGCGTGTCTTTGTTTTATTTCAGTGGACACTCCTGACCCCTATGTGGAACTGTTCATCCCAACAGCCCCAGATAGCAGAAAGAGAACGACACACATCAACAACAACGTGAACCCCGAGTGGAACGAAACCTTCGAAATAATTTTGGACCCCAAGCAGGAAAATGTTTTGGAGGTACCGGCACACGTTATATTGGCCCCGGGGGTCATATGTGCAGGGCTGCTTATATCTTTTGCTGGTTTGTTCCAAAGATATTTAAACTTACCTCAGGAAAACTGTAGTATTCAGAATAATTTATACAAGTTTGCATTCTTTTAAGTCTATTCATCTTTCTTGCTGAATTTGCAAAATGGTGTCCGGAAGCATGGTTTGACAAAGGGAGGAAGAATGTAGCATTGGCAACGTGTTTGCAGAACCCTCAAGCTTCCAGTCCACAGTGTTCTAGGTATGAATTTCCTGAGTTTACAAGGGACTGAAGAAGGACATTGGTACAGGCTGGGGAGTTCAGCAAAAAGTGAGCAAAAATATTACTAGACTAAGGCATTTCCTACAGAGACGGTACACCTATGTTTGCAGTGTAGTGGGTGATGCTGTGGTCTAAAGCACAGAGCCTCTTGGGCTTGCCGATCAGAAGGTCAGCAGTTCAAATCCCTGCGGCTGGGTGAGCTCCCGTTGCTCTGTCCCAGCTCCTGCCAACCTAGCAGTCCAAAAGCACACCAGTACAAGTAGATAAATAGGTACCACTGTGGCGGGAAAGTAAACGGCACTTCGGTGTGCTCTGGTTTCCATCACGGTGTCCTGTTGTGCCAGAAGTGGTTCAGTCATGCTGGCCTCATGACCCAGAAAGCTGTCTGTGGACAAACACTGGCTCCCTCGCCCTGAAAGCGAGATGAGTGCCGCAACTCCATAGTTGCTTTTGGCAGAACTTAACCATCCAGGAGTCCTTCACCTTTTTACATCAGGTTACAGGTGAGAGCTCACATAATGGAACTCTTCCCCCAAAAGATAGCTTCATGTGGGAAATGAATACATCAAGCTAGGCTTGAACTCTTCCCCTTTACATTGAGTTTTCTATGGTCAGGGAGTTAATTTGTTTGGAGGAACATGTGAATCCCGACCGGCAGTCTGAAGTGATATAGCCCAGCCAGGAGTCCCCCACCTCGGTGAGATCTGGCTCACTCAGTATGAGAAGAGAGAGCAACCTGTGGGCTTCTTGAGAGGTTTGGAGAAGAGAAGGTCATTTGAGGACCTGCCCTGCGCAACTAAGTCTCTCACGACCTTTTTCCCCATTTGTAGAATGGCTTTAATGGCGAGGTTAATAAGATAAGATAAGAGGGACGTGGGTGGCGTTGTGGGTAAAACTTCAGCGTCTAGGACTTGCCGATCGTCAGGTCAGCGGATCGAATCCCCGCGGCGCGGTGCGCTCCTGTTGCTCGGTCCCAGCGCCTGCCAACCTAGCAGTTCGAAAGCACCCTCGGGTGCAAGTAGATAAATAGGGATCGCTTGCTAGCGGGAAGGTAAACGGCATTTCCGTGTGCTGCGTTGGCTCGCCAGATGCAGCTTGTCACGCTGGCCACGTGACCCGGAAGTGTCTCCGGACAGCGCTGGCCCCCGGCCTCTTAAGCGAGATGGGCGCGCAACCCCAGAGTCGGACACAACTGGCCCGTATGGGCAGGGGTACCTTTACCTTTAAATAAGATAAGGAAACTTTGTGAGGCAAAGCTTTCATATCTCAACAGAACTGAGCCTTTGAATTTTTTTTTAATGCTGCAACTGGAACAAACAAAACAAGAGTAAAGAAATGAGCAACTCTGAGATCATAATTGAGTGTTGTTCTCTTCACTCAACGCTGTGTAACCACATCCATTCACCACATTATCTAGGACATTATGAGTAGTAGCAAGGGGCCTACTGGTGTTTGTGATAGAAGGAAATCCAATACTCTCATGCATGGTATATGTGTGCTGAGCTTAAATGAGTATATCTGTTCCAAATTGGGGCTTTCATTCCAGCAACATCCTCTTTTACTTCTCTTTATGCTGTTCTTAGTACGCATTATGTGAACTTCCCTTATTCTCGGAGGCAGAAAAAAATATCGAAAGGAATTTTCTTAAGGGGCTAGCTAGTTCGCTCATTTCTGTTGCTATAACTAGGGTGAATTGAAATAATTTCCCACTGGGCAGCTTTAAAAAGGAACATTGAGAAACCTGCTTTTATTGTAATAGATTTAATAATTTAAATTGACATGCTCAGCTGCTTGTGGAAACACATGACGAAAATTCTGAAAGCTAACACTAAAGAACCAATAATGTTGTGTAGGCTGGATAAGAGTGTTTATCTGACAGTAATGCAGTGGCATTTGCAAAAGTGTTTTCCCTTTACATTTCTATAATGTACACAGTATTAAATTTAGTTTGTAATTCAGTCCTTAGAAATGTATCATTGTGGAGGCCTACCCTTCTCTGCTTAAATTCTATTTTTCAAGTAAATTTGTTAACCAATGTTGTTAGTTTGACAAATGAAAGAATGACACCCATGAACTAGCTAGTAATGGGGGAAATGCAAAGCTGGGGAAATTTGAAATAAGGATTCAAAAAGATGGAAAAGCTCCATTCTGAGCTGGGCCCAGACCCTTCTGAATTTGGTCCAGCTGGAAATGGGCTTTGCCAGCCATTCCTACTGGTCTCATTCTCTCCCTAGCCCTATTCCCAAGCAAATAAACCTGGCCTTTGAGAAGAAGAGGGGGAAATCTAACAGCAAGAAGAGCTTAAAAGTGGCAGGCAAAACCTTGTAGTTGGAAATGATATTTCTGAGCATACTTACCAGAGTTCATGAAATTCAAAGTTTCCTTTACCTCTTGAATTTAATTGCCATTTACTTTCTCCTGCCTCTGGTGTATGGGGCTAGACCGAAGTGGAGATTAAGTGTTCGCTTCAGTTGGTGTTAACTACAAAATAATAACACAAAATTCTGCAAAATTATATGGTCATTAGAGTAATGTATATGTTTAGCATCTCCTTTTACATTCCCCTGCCTTTGGGGCCACTTACTGATGATCTCCTGAAGCTGGGGCTCCAATACTTTGGCCACCTCATGAGAAGACTCCCTGGAAAAGACGCTGATGTTGGGAAAGATGGAGGGCACAAGGAGAAGGGGACGACAGAGGACGAGATGGTTGGATAGTGTTCTCGAAGCTACCAGCAGGAGTTTGGCCAAACTGCGGGAGGCAGTGGAAGACAGGAGTGCCTGGCGTGCTCTGGTCCATGGGGTCACAAAGTCGGACACAACTAAACAACAACAACAACAACAACTGATGATGATCTCCATTCTACACTATGAGAATGAGCATAGGAGGGAAAAGTAAAGAAATGGCTATAGATCAACATCTTTATGATGTTGGAATGTCATACTCCGTGCAACCATTGGCACACATCTGCGAGTTAATTATTTTAATAGCTGCAGCACCAAGCACAGTGGCACCTTGGTAGTTGAACGGCTTAGTTGTCGAACAAATTGGCTCCCAAAAGTCGCAAACTCGGAAGTGAGTGTTTGCGAACGTTTTTGGGAAGCCGAACGTCGGACATGGCTTCCGATTGAGGGCAGGAAGCCTTGGTTTTCAAACCATTGCGGGAGTAGAACGGACTTCTGGAATGAATTAAATTCGAGAACCAAGGTATCACTGTATGCATGAATGGACTATTACAGATAAGATTCACATATCACCTCAGACTACAACACTGTTTCAAGGGAATCAATTCCCACAAGTCTCAAGTAATACACTAAATACCCAACTGATTAAAAATCATATCATAATATTGCTTTTTTGAACTGGCCCCCAGATGCATGTCTTGATCTCAGAATACTTTCCATGCCTCATTCTAGTATGTGGTTGCTCTGATGTTAGAATATTATGTGTCTTTGGGCACATTTTGCCCACTATTTCAAAATGTTTTTGTCTACTGGTGGTGCATATTTCTGCCAGATTTTAATATTTTATTTTCCTCATTCATGCTCTGTTTGTTGTACACCAATGTATACCAATGTACACAAATGCTTGAATTTTCCTTTTTCCTGCTTAATTTCTGTTGTTTTTTTTCTACATTAGTATTTTTAAATAACCCATCATGGCTTAGGAATGAGGTGGGCAAATTTGCAGCTGTCCTAGACTCCTGGCAAGACATACTGAAAAATAGGTGGTTGGTGCATTATCAGAGTCTGCCCATTCATACTGAGGAACAGGAAGCTACCCTGTAACCAGATATCTATACTAGTAGTCTAGATAGAGAATGGGACCAAAAAATGTACATCAGAAATGGCAGTAGAGAAAGGCGATTGGATGACAAAAGAAAAAGAAAATGCTTAGATATATCAAGTTTGGTCCCTCTGCTTTGCCATATCTGACAAAGGTGTACTAATAATTGCTTGGCAAATATGTTGCCTTTAATGAATGTTATCATAAAGGCAAATATGTGGTTTTTTAAAATAATAAAATAATAATGTTTATCTTTTGCAGGTCACTCTTATGGATGCAAATTACGTGATGGATGAGACAATTGGTACAGCAACGTTCCCCATATCTTCTTTGAAAGTGGGAGAGAAGAAAGAGGTCTCACTCATCATCAATAAAGTAGGTTTCAAAATTCCGCTGGTAGAAGATCAGTTCCATTGATGTCGGTGGCAAAACTGGTGTTGTGCAGTATTATGGAGGGCTAAGAGTGTTTCTAGTCATTAAAGTATTACAAATCTGCTCCGCACTTGAATGTCCCAGTGTGGAAGTTCATAAGCTTCAAAATCAAACTTTCAGTAGGACTAACAGCAGCCTACTATAAAATGAAACAAATGTAAAATACAAGTTAAAAGACAGCAGTAGAACCCAAAACATATAAATACATTGATTCAATGAGTGTATAGAAGCAGTTCTTTTATATAATGTATCCCAAGTAGCCATGTCCAACAGTGATATCCTTTCTTAATCATGGTGGAATTTAGTGTGATGTGAAGAATGCTATAAAGCAGGGCCCTTTCAAACAATAGTAACTTGGCTTACAAGGCTGTTGTGATTTACTTGTATAATGAGACAACGTTATTAACTGTGCTGGTCATAGGAAAAGGGCATGATGTGCATTTAAAAAATGATTAAAACTAGATCCTTATTGCTGTTGGATTAGCTTGGTAATGCTTTCTCAGGAGAGAAAGAGCTTGGGGAAATGGCAAGCCAATTGCAACACTTTTTATACTATTAGTAATATTACCATTTTCCTTGGTGAAGACTTTATTTCCTGCGCATCTGGCTGGGTTTCCCCAGTCAGTCTGGGCGGCTTCCAACAATATATATATATATAAACATCAGTCATTAAAAACTTCCCTAAACGTCAGATAGTTGGTAATTTCTTTGACACCTGATGGGAGGGTGTTCCACAGGGCAGGTGCCAAAACCGAGAAGGCCCTCTGCCTGGTTCCCTGTAACCTCACTTCTTGCCGTGAGAGAACCGCCAGAAGGCCCTCGGCACTGGACCTCAGTGTTCGGGCTGAATGATGGGGGTGGAGACACTCCCTCAGGTATACTGGGCCGAGGCCATTTAGGGCTTCAAAGGTCAGCACCAATGCTTTGAATTGTGATCGGAAACGTACTGGGAGCCAGTGAAGATCCTTTATATATATAGTCCCGACGGCCCCTTCCAGTCACCAGTCTAGCTGCCACATTCTGGATTAGTTGTAGTTTCCAAGTCATCTTCAATGGTAGTCCCACGTAGAGGGCATTGTAGTAGTCCAAGCGGGAGATAACTAGAGCATGCACCACTCCTGCGAGACAGTCTGCGGGCAGGTATGGTCTCAGCCGGTGTATCAGACAGAGCTGGTAGGCAGCTGCTCTGGACACAGAATTGACCTGCGCCTCCATGAACAGCTGTGAGTCCAAAATGGCTCCCAGGCTGAGCATGTGGTCCTTCAGGGGCACAGTTACCCCATTCAGGACCAGGGGGACCCCCATATCCGCCTGCCCCTGTCCCCCCAAACAGTACTTCTGTCTTGTCAGGATTCAACCTCAATCTGTTAGCCGCCATCCTAATAACCACCACTGAGAAGGTTGATATGGGGGAAGGCACACTTCTAAAATGTCCGTGGAAGAGAGAAGGGCGATATTTATTTTTATGATCAGCACCATCAATATATATGGTGCTTTCAGGAGCTGGGCAGACCAAAAGAAGAAAAAAGACTTTATCCATGCCACCCAGGGAGAAACAATTGACCTGGAGCCAGGCTGCTTATTTGGCACACAACTTGGCAAAGAGAGCTGGAGGGGAATCTAAGTTAAGCACACAGGAAGGGAGGAGCTGTCGGCTGGCTTTTCGTTTGTGGTTTGCCTCTAATTATGTCTCCTTAGTGCTAAATATTTTTAAGGAGTTGGGAGCAGATGGAGCTGGGGAAGATTATCCACAAAGGGAAGAGGGCTGTGGACGGAGACAGAGGTGGAAGAAGTCAACCTTTTCTTCTGTAAACTGCCTTGGAGGTGTCTTGTTTTAAGGCACCAAACAAGCAAATGACCCAACAAGAGCAGAGAAGGTGGTGCTGTATTTACAGTATCAATCAATCAATCAGTTTATTACAGTCATAGACCAGCAGTCAGAGAATAGAATATCAAGTGGATAAAAAACAAAATTGATAATTAAAACAGATAAAAACTAAAAACAAAGAAAAAAACATTCAGTTACTATTTACTATGGATACAGTGGTGCCTTGGTTCTCAAACGCCTTGGTACTCAAACAACTTGCAACCCAAACACTGCAAACCCGGAAGTAAGTGTTCCGGTTTGCAAACTTTTTTCAGGAGCCAAACGTGCTCCATTTTGAGTGCCACACTTCCGTTTTGAGTATTACGCTTAGGTCTGTCTGTTTTTGCGGCTGTTTTTGTGACTGTGTGGAACCCAGTTCAGCTACTGGTGGATTGATTGTGCGACTGCAGTACACTGTTTATTGCTTTCATTTTATGGATCAATGGTCTGGTTAGATAGTAAAATTCATGTTAAATTGCTGTTTTAAGGTTTGTTTTTAAAAGTCTGGAATGGATTAATCCATTTTGCATTACTTTCTATGGGAAAGTGCACCTTGGTTTTGGAACACTTTGGTTTTGGAACGGACTTCCGGAACGGATTAAGTTTGAGAACCAAGGTACCACTGTATAGTGAAAGTCAGGTGAATTGTAGAAGTTAAAGGGGGTATTTTGCAGCAGCTTAGGATTAAAGCACTGTCCTGAAAGTTGGATGGCCGCTACACCAGGTGATGGTTTTAGGAACAGGTGACAGGAAAGGTCAGCAGCACAAAGCCACTAGGGCAGGAAAGATGAAGAGCAGTAGGGAGTTCAGCATGACATGCACTGCCACCCCTTTTCTCTGGCCACTCCTGCATTGTCATAATAATAATAATAATAATAATAATAATAATAATAATAATAATAATAATAATAATAATAAAAAATAAATAAATAAATAAATAAATAAATAAATTTATTGTTTATACCCCTCTCATCTGCCGGGGTTTATACTAATACTAATAACATGACAAAACATCAAAACATCAGATACTAATAACATGACAAAACATCAAACCTTAAAAACTTCCCTAAACAGGGCTGCCTTCAGATGCCTTCTAAAAGTCGGATAGTTGTTTATTTCCTTGGCATCTGATGGGAGGGCATTCCACAGGGCAGGCGCCACCACCGAGAAGGCTTTCTGCCTTGTTCCCTGTAACCTCACTTCTCACAGTGAGGGAACCACCAGAAGGCCCTCGGAGCTGGACCAGGCTGAACGATGGGGGTGAAGTAACCTACAAGCTTTGGTCTGTTTCTTTAAACTTGCTGGAATTCTCTGTCTAGCCACTGTGAGAAACAGGATGGACTTTTGGGTCTGATCCTATGAGGGTTTTATTTTTAATCTTACTTAGTAGCCCTCTTAAGTTCTGTACTTTCTAAAAGTTTCTGTCATTCCATAGCTTAATTAATTGCATTGTTGAGTAAACTACATTTTGTTGTTATCATTTAACTGCAAAGACAGACCATGATCTTTCCCCACAAGAATCTAATCCTATTGTAACTTGTCTTGTTTAGGTCATTACCGTTAGTTTGGAGGTATCTCTGGAAGTTTGGTAAGTCATCTTGATACAATAAAAACAGAAATTTAGAGATTTCAGAAGCAGTGTGGTTTTGAGAGTAGGTTTTGGTTGTTGTTGCTTTGCTATGTTTTGTAAATTTAAGTGTGAAGCTGTAAAATTAACTGTGTAGAGCTAACTGTTAGAATAACTTAGCACTGAAAATATCAGGTAGGAAGTTCGTATTATCCAGCAAGCCCCATTAATCTTTAGAGGAGGTATTTGACATGTACTTAATTATCCCACTTATTTAAACTGATGGGATTCAAATGTACCATACTAGAGTCTAAGCAATGTTTGCAATATTCTAAAAATGTTGCTGATTTTGGGTACATAAAACTAGAAAGCCTAGAAATCTGCTGGACTATAACCTTTCTGCAGAACACAGAATATGACATCAAACGTACAGTTCAAGTTTAAAGGGCAAATGTCCAGTTTTCATGCTGGTTGCTGTTTTTTCTTCTTCTAAAACACAGAGGGAACAATTAAACACAGTTAAATATGCTTGACCCATTGATTTTAATAGGATTAAAGATGGTGAACTGTCTTTGTGTTGAGAAAATAAAGTCTAAATGAAGTCTCTTGGTGGTCGCAGAGTAGAGTATCAGCAACTATCAGCCACTCCCATGTAAAAATTTACAACAGCACTGACATATAATTGCCATTAGTTATCATAGTCAGTTCCACATTGCAAGTGTCATTACAACCCTGCCAATGATTTTAACTGTTTACAGTGGGGTTTTAAAAAAATAAATTAAGAATTTTACTCCGATCTTTAAAAAATCCTTGATCTTCCTGGTTTTTGATCTTCCCTGCCAGTTTCACCATCTCTGCGTTTTCCATCAGTTTCGTCTGCCATTCTTCTTTTGTTGGTACTTTTCCTTCTTTCCTTCTCTGGGCTAGTAGCATTCTTGCTGCTGTCATTGCATACATAAAAACTCTTTTATCCTCTCTTGGTAACTCTTCACCTATTATACCTCCCGAAAGGGCTTCTGGTTTCTTAACAAATGTATTATTAAACATTTTCTTTAATTCATTATATATCATTTCCCATAAAGCCTTTACCTGTATACATGTCCACCACACATGATAAAAATTACCCTCATTCTCTTTGCATTTCCAACACAAATTTGAACTTGTTTCATACATTTTTGCAATTTTACTTGGTGTTAAACAGGCATAGGCAAACTCCGGACCTCCAGGTGTTTGGGACTACAATTCCCATCATCCCTAGCTAACAGGACCAGTGGTCAAGGATGATGGGAATTGTAGTCCCAAACATCTGGAGGGCCGGAATTTGCCTATGCCTGGTGTTAAATATCATTGGTACATCATTTTCATATAATTCCATGCTGTAAAACTTGTCTGTTTTTTGCCCGGCAGCTCATCAACAGACCTCCGTTTCAGCATGGCACTGTGTGATGAGGAAAAGGCTTTCCGAGAGCAGCGGAAAACTAAAGTAATGCACCATCTGAACAGTTTCCTGGGGACAGACCTCACCTCTACGCGTGATGTAAGTTTGGAAGGCTCATGTCAGTAGCTAATAATAATAATAATAATAATAATAATAATAATAATAATAATAATAATAATAATAAATTTTATTTATATCCTGCCCTCCCCAGCCGAAGCCGGGCTCAGGGCGGCTAACAACACTAAAACAGTACAACATTATAAAACATTATAAAAATGAATTAAAATCAAAATTGATGGCAACCATAAACTAAAGTTTTGTAAAGATTGCCAAAGGAGGGAGTCAGGCTGCGCCCTGACCAAAGGCCAGGTGGAACAGCTCTGTCTTGCAGGCCCTGCGGAAAGATGTCAAGTCCTGGAGGGCCCTTGTCTCTTGTGACAGAGCGTTCCACCAGGTTGGAGCCGCAGCCGAAAAAGCCCTGGCTCTAGTTGAGGCCAGCCTAACCTCTCTGTGGCTTGGGACCTTCAAGGTGTTTTTATTTGAAGACCGTAAGTTCCTCTGTGGGGCATACCAGGAGAGGCGGTCCCGTAGCTAAGATGGCTGTTGCTGTCAGAATCTCAGTAGTGAGTTTTTTAAATGCAAATACTCATAAAACAACAAAGTTACTGAATAGGTGTGTCTGTAGTCCAGACTGTTAAAATACCAGCAGCATATCTGGTGCTGAGCATATTTACTCAGTTGGCTTTGTTAATGCTTGACTTTGAAATTTATTCTCTATTCCTGCTATCTATAGTCCTGCAGTTTCTTGTTTTAAAGTTCAACACACTCATTTTCTAGCTTCTGCTGGCAAAATCTTTATGCTAGGATTTGTTTTCTGGAAATTGTCGCATGTCTGGGACTTTATTTTAATCTTAATTTTAAACAATTAGACCAGTCTCTCCCTCCCACCCTAAGCCACACACATTGAATGTTAAAAAACCCATCTTTATTGTATGCTTATCCAGGTACCGGTGATTGCAATATTGGGATCTGGTGGTGGATTCCGTGCCACAGTGGGGTTTGCTGGGGTGATGAAAGCACTGTATGAATCTGGAATTCTGGACTGTGCAACGTATATCGCTGGCTTATCTGGATCCACATGGTATGCTTCCCTGTCCTCATCTCAACTTTCTCATATAATAATAACTTCCTTCAAATCTCTTTCTTTCTAGATGTAGGTCAATGCATGAAAAGTTGAAATGGTTTTGAATAGGAACATCCTGAGTTCCTTATCTGCTGATCCTTTTAACCAGGTTGCAGGAATGGAAACCAATGCAGAAGCAAATCCCTTTTCAGTTAATAGTTGATGGAGCATCTGGCTTGTGCCTCTAGGCCAGTGATGCCCGAACGTGGCCCTCCAGCTGTTTTGGGACTACAGTTCCCATCATTCCTGACCACTGGTCCTGTTAGCTAGGGATGATGGGAGTTGTATTCATGTTTGGCCCTCACTGCTCTAGGCTCTTCTGGTGCTTTGATTCTGTGATTTTAAAATGCTTTCTGAATGAATGAAATTGAAAAAAGGGACCCCTGGATGATTAAGTCCAATTAAAGGCAACTATGGGGTTGTGGCGGTCATCTTGCTTTTCAGGCCAATGGAGCCAGTGTTTGCCCACAGACAGCTTTCCAAGTCATGTGACCAGCAGGACTAAACTGCCACTGGTGCATGGGGGAGTCACAATGAGTGCCAGAGTGCATGGAAACGCCATTTACTTTCCCACTGCAGTGGTACCTATTTTTCTACTTGCCATGGTGTGCTTTCAAACTGCTAGGTTGGCAGGAGCTGGGACAGAGCAACGGGAGCTCCCCCCTTTGCATGGATTCAAACTGCCGACCTTCTGATCGGCAAGCCCAAGAGGCTCAGTGGTTTAGGCCACAGCACCAGCGGCCTCCCTACATGAATGAAATATTGCAATGTAGGAAATTTTGTAATTGCATCTTCAGATGTAACTGAACCCCCCCCCCAATAAGTTTGCTCCTGATTCATGTATTTTACAGTACATCGTTTCTCTGGCTATCTTAAATCATCCAGAGGGTGGAGTTAAGGGATCATTATTTTTACCTTGGTACTGAAACATCTTCAGCTGCTGCTGGAAATGATTTTAGATGTTCTGCGCAGTAACTCTAAACTTGGTTGTGGCCATTTGCAGGTATATGTCAGCCTTGTACTCTCACCCAGATTTCCCAGTAAAAGGACCAAAGGAAATAAATGAGGAGCTGAAGAATTGTGTCAGTCACAACCCATTAAAACTGCTCACTCCTCAGAAAGTAAAGCGATATATTGAAGCGTTATGGAAAAAGAAGAGGTCTGGGCAGCCTGTTACATTTACAGATATCTTTGGAATGTTGATTGGAGAAACTCTGATCCAAAATGTAAGTTTGCAAATAAAACTTGGAGGCAGGCGCAGGTTTTACTGTAGCACGGTCAAAAATCTTTTGGGCCGATCAGTTTACTTTTTGCTTTGCAAATCAGTATATCTATCTGTGGTTTGGTATGTGTGATGTCAAGTTTTGTATTCTGAGCTTATTTCTCTCTCAGCCTTCCAGAAGAATTCACAAAGTCCACATATTTATTTATCGAGACTCTCCCACAGTGTTTTATGCCGTATAATAATGTTACAATTGATGAACAATTTGTGTAACTTCAGTGTCCATTGAGGCAGTGTCTGCTGTTCAAGCCCACAAGTATGGCATAAAATTCTATTACGTTGCAGTTCTAAAATAATATTTGTTTATGATGCAAAAATTTCTGTGGAGATGGAAAAAGGTGCCCCAGCAGCTCAAGTCTGCTTTGTGCAAAATCTGTTCGCTCTTTGACACTGCTGAAATATTTTTAAATTTGCCTTGGTCTTGTAGTTTTATTTATGGAATGTTTTATGATGATCTGGTGTATAATTGGTGCTTTAATGTGCTCTACGTGGGGCTACCTTTGAAGGTGACCCGGAAACTGCAATTAATCCAGAATGCGGCAGCTAGACTGGTGACTGGGAGTGGCCACCGGGACCACATAACACCAGTCCTGAGAGATCTGCATTGGCTCTCAGTACGTTTCCGAGCACAATTCAAAGTGTTGGTGCTGACCTTTAAAGCCCTAAACGGCCTCGGTCCTGTATACCTGAAGGAGCGTCTCCACCCCCATCGTTCAGCCCGGACACTGAGATCCAGCACTGAGGGCCTTCCGGCGGTTCCCTCGTTGCGAGAAGTGAACTTACAGGGAACCAGACAGAGGGCCTTTTCAGTAGTGGCACCGCCTTGTGGAATGCCCTCCCTTCAGATGTGAAGGAAATAAGTACAGTGGTGCCCCGCAAGACGAATGCCTCGCTAAACGGAAAACCCGCAAGACGAAAGGGTTTTCCGATTTTTAGCGGCTTCGCAAGACGAATTTCCCTATGGGCTTGCTTCGCAAGACGAAAGCCCATAGGGAAATCTCCGGGGACAGCGGGGAAGCGCAGCGCGCCTTCTCCTCTGTTCCTGGACCTGTCCTGAAGGCTTGCGGTGGGAGGTCTGGGAACAGAGGAGAAGGCGCGCAGCGCTTCTCCTCTGTTCCCAGACCTGTCTTGAAGACTTGCGGTGGGAGGAAGGTTTTCCTCCCCACCACCAACATTCAGAAGGCTGTTCTGAAGGCTGGCGGTGGGAAGAAAAGCCCTTCTCCCCCGCCAGCCTTCAGAAGAGGTCCGGGGACAGACTGTCCCCGGACCTGGTCTGAAGGCGGTCTCCATAGGAACGCATTAATTGATTTTCAGTGCATTCCTATGGGAAACCATGCTTCACAAGACGAAAAACTCACAAGAAGAAAAAACTTGCGGAATGAATTAATTTCGTCTTGCGAGGCACCACTGTAGCTATCTTATCTTTAAAAGACATCTGAAGGCAACCCTGTTCAGGGAAGTTTTTAATATTTAATTCTGTATTGTTTTTAACACTTGATTGGAAGCCGCCCAGAGTGGCTGGGAAAACTCAGCCAGATGGGCGGGGTATAAATAACAAATTATTATTTAATGCAGATATAGGATACCTGTGGCCTTCTAGATGACGTTCAGCTCCAATTCCCATCATTCTCAAGTAGCCACTGGTTTTAGTTGCCATCATTCTTAATCCAGTAACATCTGGAGGACCACAGGTTCTCCATTCCTGCTTTAATTACTGTCTTGTTGTTTTAATTAATTAAAACGTTAATTAAAATGAGCACTATAATTAAAATCAGCACAATAGTTAATTAAAAAGCCAATTGAAAGTATCTATTTCCTGTTGGACTGAATTGCACATATGCTGTTTTGTAGTTTTATTACTGCTTTAATCTTTGTATATTGTTCAATAATTGATTCTGGGCAAGGCTTTTGAGAATAGGGTGGGCTTGCTTGGCTTATTATTATTATTAATCAAATCTCTATAGCGCTCTTCATCTGAAGATCACAGGGTGGTTTGCAATCTAAAAACACAAAAACTCATACCACAGTAACAAACAAAAACACTCTCCACCCCAGTGTAGAAGGCAATATAGTTAGCCTGGGGGAAGGGGAATTTTTTGCATGGCGCTATGTAATGAAGATGCAAGGTGAGCCACTACAGAAACGGCCCATTCTTGTGTCGCCACCCTCCAGAACTTTCGTGGAGAAGGCACACAAAGAAGGGACTTGGATGATGACTACAGTGTCCCTATTGGTTCATACGGGATGGGGCAGTTTTTGAGGTATTGCAGTCCTGAGCCATTAAAGATTTTATAGGTCTTAAACCACCACTTTGAGTTGGGCCTGGAAACTAATTGGCAGACAGTGTAAATTGAGCCAGGATTGACGTTATATGCTTAGCAACCTGGTCGCTGAATTCTGCAATGGCTGAAGTTTCCAAATCATCTTCAGAGACGGCCCGATGTACAATGCGTTGCACTAATCTAACTTAAGAGGATGGGGTATAAATAATAAATTATTATTATTAGTAGTAGTAGTTTTCTGTGAGTAGTTCTGTTGTCCTTTGCCTTCTTGAACGATTTCACAAAAGCGACCAGATACTAGCTGGATTGCTAACTCTATTCTTTAAATTATTTCTGCTCTCTTTTTTCCCCTGTAGAGAATGAACAACACTTTGTCTGATATGAAAGAGAAAATCAACAAAGCGCAGTCTGCTTTGCCGCTCTTTACATGCCTCCACGTTAAACCTGATGTATCAGAACTGATGTTTGCAGGTAGTCAAATCACACCGTTATATATATATGTGTGTATCTGAATATAGGCCAGATAGAAGGATCAAAACAGCCTTATTTAAGCCCCCTTCAACTTGATTATTTCTTTCTGCATGTGTCATTTGGCATATCTGATTTAAGCACGTCTGTGGTATTGGCTACTCTTGCCTTCTGGCCCCTCTCATTTTTTTGCCACTGTCCCTGCCAAAACCTGGCATGCGTCTCCCAAAACTTGCCCACAAAGAAGGTTCCTTCCCCTGAACTTAAATAATCCTCCCTGACCCACTTAGACTAAAAGGTGTGTTTAGAAGAGCAATAATTAGTTCTCCTTTCATGAGCTGGTCTGTGAATTCTTAAGATTAATCTTGCATTCCTTCTTGGTACTTTTACTATTCTGTTTAAAAGAACGTTGCTTAGAAAAGCAACGGATCAAGGTATTTGCCAGCTGAGAAGAGTTTTCACAATTTTGGTTGAGTTCCCATTATCCATAATATTTTTATTCTGAGTGAGCGCTGATCACACCTATGACTGCTCGTAATTACGATGACTCAGACATAATTTAGACCTATTTCTGGAAAGCTGTTGTGAAATTTCAGAGTTTAAAATGGAAACTCATGAACTGTATAGGCGGGAACAAAATAGAGTCTATCGCGGCACCTGTTGCAGCAATGGGTTTTGTGGGGACTTGTTCACAGACCTATTTTCACCTATTAATCTGTAAATATCTCCTCTCCCGCCCCAATTTCTCTCTCACTCTGTGTGGGTGTCATGTATAATTTGCTGAAGGGCATACCATAATAACACAGTAAAGTTCCTGGAAGAACGCAGAAAAAGATGAAAAGGGAGGTGCAAGTAGGTGCAAAATGAGCTGAGGAAAATAGCAGTGTCTGCTTGCCGTAGTGCAAGCAAGAATCTGGCTGAATATAGAGGGTGGCATGCAGTTCAAAAGCACACCAGTTCAAGTAGATAAATAGGTACCACTGCGGTGGGAAAGTAAACAGCACTTCCATGCACTCTGGCTTCCCCTTGCGCCAGAAGCGGTTTAGTCCTGCTGGCCACATGACCCGGAAAGCTGTCTGTGGACAAACACCGGCTCCCTCAGCCTGAAAGTGAGATGAGCGCCACAACCCCATTGTCACCTTTGACTGGACTTAAGCGTCCAGGGGTCCTTTACCTCCCCCCTCTTTTTTTTCACTTTACCACATGGGCTAGTAGTTGTTGGCATATATGCAGTTTGGCAATGAAAGATAGCAGATGGAAGTCAAGATTTTGTTGAGCCTTAAGAATCTTTTGCACACCACTTCTGTTCCTGTGCTGTATTAAAGCAATTCTTCTTCTTCTTCTTCTTCTTCTTCTTCTTCTTCTTCTTCTTCTTCTTCTTCTTCTTCTTCTTCTTCTTCTTCTTCTGTTGTTGTTTGTTAACCAGTGCCCTTTTTATATTTTTCTTTACAGATTGGGTGGAATTCAGTCCCTATGAAATCGGGATGGCTAAATATGGTACCTTTATGGCTCCTAATTTGTTCGGCAGCAAATTTTTTATGGGAACAGTAGTGGATAAATATAAAGAAAACCCTTTGCATTTTTTAATGGGTAAGTAATTGAGGGGATATGTGAGCATTTCCAGAAAGTGAACAATACCTAAGCATCTACCAATATCTACCAACAGGAGGGGAGACAGGAGGCGGGCAGGTGGTGGTTATTATGTTGACGGCTAACAGATTGAGGTTAAATCCTGACAAGACAGAAGTACTGTTTTGGAGGGACAGGGGGCGGGCGGGTATGGGGGACTCCCAGGTCCTGAATGGGGCAACTGTGCCCCTGAAGGACCAGGTGTGCAGCCTGGGAGTCATTGTGGACTCACAACTGTCCATGGAGGCACAGGTCAATTCTGTGTCCAGGGCAGCTGTCTACCAGCTCCGTCTGGTACACAGGCTGAGACCCTACCTCCCCACGGACTGTCTCGCCATGCTGTAGTTATCACCCACTTGGACTACTACAATGTGCTCTATGTAGGGGTACCTTTGAAGGTGACTTGGAAACTACAACTAATCCAGAATGTGGCAGCCAAATTGGTGACTGGAAGTGGCCGCCGGGACTATATAACACCAGTTCTAAAGCATCTTCACTGAATCCCAGTACGTTTCTGAGCACAATTCAAAGTGTTGGTGCTGACCTTTGAAACCCTAAACGGCCTCGGCCCAGTATACCTGAAGGAGCGTCTCCACCCCCATTGTTCAGCCCAGACACTGAGGTCCAGCGCCGAGGGCCTTCTGGTGGTTCCCTCACTGCGAAAAGCCAAGTTGCAGGGAACCAGGCAGAGGGCCTTCTCGGTAGTGGCACCCGCCCCATGGAAGGCCCTCTCACCGGATGTCAAAGAGAAGAAAAACTGCCAGACTTTTAGAAGACATCTGAAGGCAGTCCTGTTTAGGGAAGCTTTTAATGTTTAATAGACTATTGTATATTAATATTTTGTTGGAAGCCGCCCAGGGCGGGATATAAAAAAATTATTATTATTATTATTATTATTATTATTATTATTATTATTAATTATAACAACATCAACAACAACATTGTTATATTTCATTTTTTTCAGGTGTCTGGGGAAGTGCATTTGCTATATTATTCAACAGAGTCCTTGGAGTTTCTAATTCTCAAAATAAAGGGCCTACAATGGAAGAAGAACTAGGTAATGTTACAACAATAAATCTACAAAGACATTAAACAATAGGCCCAGGACAGAACCCCATTTGCGTGTTCAGACCCAGAAACCTTGGCTCAAATTTTGGTTTTGGTTTTTTGGCAGAATTTAGGCTAGAATTTTATTGATTACAGAAAGTGACTGGTTGCATAGGCTCTGGTTCGACTAGCTCCCTGCCATGCAGGTAGCACTGACCCAGGGTTTGAGCATAGGTCAGCCAAGGGTGAACACCTGGATAAGCAGAAAGCCGGGAACAGGCTATCTCCACCACCCAAATGTCTCCCTGGACTCGGGCATGGGCACAACCCCCTCTCAGGGGTTGACCAAACCATCGAGTCCCTGGATTCCCCTAACGGAATACCCTTCACATAGGGATGGCGAGAGCGTTCTCCCATCCCTATCATCTGAACCAGTGCCTATCCGCAACCCTACAAGTTGTGACCATTTGCTACGCGGCAGGCGAAACCCAGATGGCAACAGCCAATCAGCCAAGTAGGGAAAATTCCTGCCGTGCCCCTGTCCCAATGACAGATGACACACAACGGCATAGCAAGGTCAAGCGCAAAGCCCTAAAAGTAGGGAGAGGTGGCGTGTGTTCTGAATGCATGCGCCGAAAGAGGAGGCTCTGGGTCATGTGCATGGGCTTAAATAGGTCCCTCGAACCGAACCGTTTGGACTGCGTCCCATTGGCCAGAGTGTACCCAGCTTCGAGGGACCTACCAATCGGGTGTTGTGGCTGACCAATCGTACCCACCCACAACACAGGGTGTCGGTTTCCAGGTCTCACTGCAATACATGCCCTCTTTAAGGGAGGACCCCATTTGTCACTTTTTTCCAGGATGACCTGGGACTGTTCATAAGCACTATTTTGGTTCGGTCAATCAACCAGCTACAAATCCACCTCACGTTACCTCATTCAGCCCACATTTTACTAACTTCTCTGCTATAATATCATGGGGGACTTTGTCAGAAGCCATACTGAAATCAATATTCACTAAATCCATAACATTCCCCTGATGTTCCAAGTTTGTAACTCTGTCATCTCCCTTAAATGTCTGTTGCTTTTTCTTTAGGTATTAGCTTTTAGAATGGCTTGAGTAGTGTGAGTAATTGTGAAGCTGGGAAGATTACATGAAAATATGTAAATCTGTCATTGATGTTGATCTACACAGATGTAAATTGCTTGAGGGCGTGACTTTCATAAAAAGTCATTGTAATCAAATATACTTGCAAGGAATCTACCTGGGCTTTTTTTGGTGCAGATCTAGTTGAGTTAAACATTCCTTTGTGAGTTAATAGAACCATTTAATATTCAGCCTACCCAGTCTGAGACTGTTTCATAAGGATCTTTTGAGATAATGTAGGAAGAGCTTCTGAGACAAGCTAAGATTTTTCTAGGGTCAGTAAAAAGCAACGGTCTGTTTCAGACATTCGTTCTTGGTTTCAGAATGAATGTTTTTGGAGCTGGGAACGAGAGTCAGGGCCGCACATACCTTACTTAACTCCTCCCCTCTTTAATTCCTTCAGACTGGCTTGTTTTAAACCACAGTTTCCAGTTGTATAGAAAACGAGAAACCCTGGCTTAATGTCTTTTAACCTGGCTTAATATCCTAGTTATCAGATGCCAGTAAAGGTAAAGGGTAAAGGGACCCCTGACCATTAGGTCCAGTTGTGGCTGACTCTGGGGTTGCGGTGCTCATCTCGCTTTATTGGCCGAGGGAGCCGGTGTACAGCCTCCGGGTTATGTGGCCAGCATGACTAAGCCGCTTCTGGCGAACCAGACTATTCCCGCCGGAGTGGTACCTATTTATCTACTTGCACTTTGACGTGCTTTCAAACTGCTAGGTTGGCAGGAGCAGGGACTGAACAACGGGAGCTCACCTCATCACGGGGATTCAAACCGCCGACCTTCTGATCAGCAAGTCCTAAGCTCTGTGGTTTAACCCACAGCGCCACCCGCGTCCCTTATCAGATGCCAGTACAAATACACTATTTCATCTTTATCAAAGGGGATGCTGCTGTGGGAAAGACCCAAACCAGAGGCAGCGTTTAGGAAGCACTTCCCTCTCCTGATGCTTTTTGAGCTTGGTCCATTTGTTACCTCAGCTAGGTGGTTCCTTCCCATGGCTGGCTTCTCTGTTACCAAGGTGAGATACAGACATTTCTTGTTTCGTGGTCCACATTGTGTAGGTTGCTTCTCCTATCAGCAGCCCCCATGGAAGGGAGAAGGACTGATAGGACGCGGCCTACTCACATGTGAAGATGCTTTTATTTGATACAGAGGGTAATGTGGGAGCCAGACATGGGGCAGTGGTTTTGTGGCAGGAACCACAACGCCAAGGTAATGTAGAAACTCGACCTTGATGTGGTTCTGAGAGGCAAGTTTGAAGAGTTCAGCAATAGTGTGAAGTCAAGAAGAGGCTGAGAGGGGAGTCTTTGCCCACTAGCACTTTTGTAAGAGTTCTTTTTATGGCTCATAATATGATATTTTGGCATCATATGCTTCAGGAAGCGCTCGTCTCCTTGGGTACCTTGGGTTAAGAACTTTGCTTCAGGATGAGAACAGAAATCAACGTGGCGGCAGCACAGCACCAGCGGGAGGCCCCATTAGCTAAAGTGGTGCTTCAGGTTAAGAACAGTTTCAGGTTAAGAATGGACCTCTGGAACGAATTAAGTACTTAACCTGAGGTACCACTGTAGTCTAGAAAGCCAACATGTTGTGCATTAGGCTGGCGACTGTCATATAATTCAAGTTAGCCGTGTTTCTCTGCTCAAGCTTAAATTAGTGTTCTTCTCTGCTTGTATGTTTTGAATTTGGTAGTGGGAGAAGAAAAATGGAGTTCTCGTCAGTTGGTCAGAAAAAAAAAGTAGTTTTGAAACATATTAATCTCCTGTTTAAGTTCCTTCAAAAGACAGTGCTCTGTATTGTAGTTTTAACCGTAGAGATCTCCAAGTGTCCTTTAGCTTGGCGATCTGCTGGTTTTATGGATGTGGAAAATCCTTTTGTCATAAAGTTAGCTTCAGATTGTTTATTGTTTTATACCAGCGTTACTCTCTCCTTCCAAGAACTTGTGGAGCTCCTTTGATTGCCATTTTGCCAACCCAGCCATTTAAGGTACCCAAATCTTCCTTTGTTTATTTCCACAGAAAATATCAGGATGCGGCACCTAGTGAGCAATGATTCAGACAGCGATGATGAGTCACAGGGACCAAAAGGTAAGAAAGGTCACCAGACATGATACTTCATACAACTATTTTTACTGGTGTGTCCCAATAAAGCAAGACATAATGAAAAGGAGAAAATTCAGGTACTATTTAGGACCCGAGAAAGGAATACTCAGCTTTTTGATGAACTGTTTCCTGGTGCTTCATAAAGTTAGGTAAGGTGGAGGTGGTTGGGTGGTGTGTGTGTTAAGATGAAATGTGAGACCTTTTTTGGTGGCAGAGCAGAGCACAGTGGCACCTTGGTTCTCAAACTTAATCCGTTCTAGAAGTCCGTTCCATAACCAAAGTGTTCCAAAACCAAGTCACGCTTTCCCACAGAAAGTAATGCAAAACGGATTAATCCGTTCCGGACTTGTAAAAACAACCTCTGAAACATCAATTTAACATGAATTTTTCTATCTAACGAGACCATTGTTCTGATCCATATAATGAAAGCAATAAACAATGTACTGCAGTCGCACAGTCAGTCAATCAGTAGCTGAACTGCGTTTCACACAGTCACAGAAACAAAACAAAAAAGAGCTGCAAAATCGCAAAATAAATAGCAAAAACAGACAGACCCTCAGCCTAACACTCAAAACGGAAGTGTGGCACTCAATCGGAAGCATAACACTCAAAATGGAGCATGTTTGGCTTCCGAAAAAAGCTCATAAACTGGAACACTTACTTCCAGGTTTGCAGTGTTTGGGTTCCAAGTTGGTTGAGTACCAAGGCATTTGAGAACCAAGGTACCACTGTACTGCTGATGGAGCTGTTCTTCTGTGGAGGAGACCTGACCTCTGCCCAATTTCCTGGGGTTTCAGGGGTGCAGTAACTATTGACCAACCAAGGCTCTCCATGTTCCTAAGCCAGTCCATTGCCGTGTGAAGCCTGGAGCTTGTGCAGCCAAAATAGGTCTCCTCACTTTCCGTCTTGCAGGACTTTGGATGCAACAGTGACTCCAACTAATTTTTGAAATAGTCGAAATAGTTGAAGTCACTTTGTGAATCACATGTTCTTATTGACGAACCAGGCTGCGGTTCATTAGAAACGTCTGGGGTATTTATGGAACCTGGAATGAGAGTTCTCTTTACGGTCAAAGGAGAGCCCACCCTTCTGAACAATGTTGGGCAGGGACAGTATGGCTCTGAGCGTGTCATGCCTTCCAGGGGAACATTAAGACTTGCGTGTGCCTCTCTCAATTACATCAGTAACAAAAAAGCTCAGCTGGGCAGATAAGATCTTCCTTTTGGCCAGACAGTTTCCCCTTTCACTTTTCCACATGCAAATCAGTTCCATTTTCTCATATCTACTCTGGTCATGGAAGATTTTTCCTTATGGCGTATCAGTAAAGTGAGGAAAAGGAGTGTTCCTTCCTTCCCTCCTTCCTTTTAAGATGGAAGCAGATTAGTATGTCCTTTTTTGATTTGCTACACAAGAAAATATTCAATACTTTAATACTTATATTTAGTACTTATTGCTAGAAGCCCTTTGGGTTTGTTTGTTTTATTGTTTGCTTTC
The DNA here is from genome assembly GCF_964234715.1 of Podarcis melisellensis. Taxonomy (NCBI): domain Eukaryota; kingdom Metazoa; phylum Chordata; class Lepidosauria; order Squamata; family Lacertidae; genus Podarcis; species Podarcis melisellensis. The sequence goes on along the minus strand of NC_138538.1, from coordinate 86,050,034 downwards.
TTTCTTGTTAGTTCAGGTATGCATTTGTATTTTGCTGCACCGAGGGACTTTTCAGAGTCACTCACAATAGAAAATAATAAACATTAAACGCTTCCCTGAACAGGGCTGCCTTCAGACGTCTTCTAAAAGTATGGTAGTTGTTCCTCTCTTTGACATCTGGTGGGAGGGCCTTCCACAGGGAGGGCACCACTACCGAGAAGGCCCTCTGCCTGGTTCCCTGTAACTTGGCTTCTCGCAGTGAGGGAACTACCAGAAGGGCCTCAGTGTCCGGGCTGAACGATGGGGGTATACTGGACGCTCCTTCAGGTATACTGGACCGTTTCCTTCAGATCACTTTTCCAGAGTTTCCTCCATATGCTGAAGTTCTTTCTGCTCCTACTCGGTCTACAGGCTCAGAAAACCCTGATGCTGAGAAAGAACGTGAACAGAGCAACCAGGAGAGCTGGGTTCAGCGGATGTTTATGGCTCTCGTGGGCGACAGCGCCCTTTTCACCACCCGGGAAGGACGCGCAGGCAAAGTACACAACTTCATGCTGGGCCTGAATCTCAATACTTGCTACCCGTATTCTCCTTTGGCCAGCTATGGTGCTCAAGAATCTGTGGACGAGGATGAAATGGATACTGCTGTCGCAGGTAAGTGCATACACTTTCATTTATTCTTCCTCTCTCATGAAAGCGTCCAAGTATGTGAACAGCAAATGCGACTTGCTTCCCAATAGGTAAAGGTAAGGGACCCCTGGATGGTTAAGTCCAGTCAAAGGTGACTATGGGGTTGCGGCACTCATCTCGCTTTCAGGCCAAGGGAGCCGGCGTTTGTTCACAGACAGCTTTCTGGGTCATGTGGCCAGCAGGACTAAACCGCTTCTGGTGCAACGAAACACCATGACAGAAACCAAAGTGCACGGAAATGCCGTTTACCTCCCCACTGCAGTGATACCTATTTATCTACTTGCACTGGCATGCTTTCCAGCTGCTAGGTTGGCAGGAGTTGGGACAGAGCAATGGGAGCTCACCCCGTCGCGGGGATTCAAACCAACAACCTTCTGATTGGCAAGCCCAAGAGGCTCAGTGGTTTAGACCACAGCACCACCCACGTCCCTGGAAAGGCACTGGAAAGGCCTTCTGCATGGCTGGTTGGCAAGCCAATGTGTTTGGTGGAGGAGCAGCAGCCTTCTGCTTTGTCATCCTGGTTAGCTGTCTATTCTGTGCTGCATGCAGAGATAGGGAGCCACTTTCTCATCTCATACCGTGGATGCAACAAGGTGAATTTCCTGTGTGTGTTTGGGTATGTGTGAAAGAGAGAGATCAGTGTTTTGTCTAGGTCTTGGACCTGCCCATTTTGGGCCATGTCTCCACTTACCAACAGAATGCAACTCTGAACATTTTTTCTGTGGGAATGCAGCCCTTTGAGAGGGGATATTCCCCACCCTGGTCTAGGGATATAATTCTCACTTCAGCTGGCGCAACTCCCAAGCAACCCCCTGCAATTGGAGAAAGAGTGCCTGGCTTTTCTATCAATAGCTGTTATCCATTGTAAATACAGTGGTACCTCAGGTTAAGTACTTAATTCATTCCTAACCTGAAACTGTTCTTAACCTGAAGCACCACTTTAGCTAATGGGGCCTCCCGCTGCTGCCGTGCCACTGGAGCCTGATTTCTGTTCTCATCCTGAAGCAAAGTTCTTAAACTGAGGTACTGGTTCTGGGTTAGCAGAGTCTGTAACCTGAAGCGTCTGTAACCTGAAGCGTCTGTAACTCGAGGTACCACAGTACATGGAGCCAGTGTGGTGTAGTTGTAATCTGGTGAACCGGGTTCACTTCCCCGCTCCTCCACATGCAGCTGCTGGGTGACCTTGGGCCAGTCACACTTCTCTGAAGTTTCTCAGCCCCACTGACCTCACAGAGTGTTTGTTGTGGGGGAGGAAGGGAAAGGAGATTGTTAGCCGCTTTGAGACTCCTTCAGGTTGTGATGAAGCGGGGTATCAAATCCAAACTCTTCTTCTTCACAGGGAGTATGCCTAATCGAGACATGAGAGAGTGGTCACTGCTTCTGAGCTCCGCAAAATAGTCAAAAAATATTGCTCTCTTTTAAATGGTCTATTTTCATTGAATATACTAACTGCCCTAAGGTCACTGGAAATAGAACTAGACATTCTGTGGCACAGTGTTTACCAGTTTTCACCGCTAAGACTTACCACATTAAGATAATTGAAGTCTGAATGGGGAACGAAGCCATTTAGGTGCATAACTTAGGAAGTTTGTAGTCATGGATCTCCATATTACACCATTCATGCTCAGAGCCACATCACTGCAGAGTATCTCAAAATAACAACAATTACGCCTTGTTTTAAAAGTCATTAGGTAAGATGGAATTTCCCTCCATCATGCAATTGTGCTCAGGTTTTGCAATAGTGCAACCTTTTATATCTCTGTTCAGTGGGACATTCGCCCAAGTGAGCCTAAACATTCAAATAACTCAGGAACATGCAGAAGAGCACATGCTTCTCTTAAGTGGCTGTCTCATCATTTCCATCTGTGCTTTGCTAAATATTTTTTTAACTTATTATAGATGTTTATAACTATCTAATCCTAATATTTGAAGAAAGAGTAAAAGTGGACATCCATCTTAAACAGTGGAATGCGGAAAAATAGTAGGGAAAATAGATTGGATGGCAGCTTTAGGCTTTGAGTAGATCTTTACACAATTTTCTAACTACACACATGAGGTCAGTATGTGTTTTTGGGTGGCCTGTTGACTGTGGCCTTGTTCAGAAGATCTTTCAAGGCTCTATAAACCTATTAGAAATGAAAACGTGATGGTCTGTTTCAGACAATTACCCAAAGCTTCATAAACCATATTTGGCTGAATAATTCCCCCATAGAGGGTTTTACAATATTTGCTTAACATTAGAAAATAGCTCATACCATGCATTTAATATAGTTAAATTATTTTAAATTAGCATTTCAAATATTTTGAGATGTGAGATATAGATATAGATATAGATGAGAATTCTGTTTTGAGATTGGAAGAAATTTAAAGACTATTTGAATAAATGTTGTAATGTTAAAGATATGTAATCACTTGAAAGAACTAATTAGGCCTAGGATTAAATTAGGATTAAATAAATAATAAAGAAAATGTACGATAAGAAAAGTCAGGAAATTTGATCATGACCAGAATATTGTTATATGAAATAATGATATTGGAAACTGCTACATTTAATTACAAGGAAATTCAGATGGAAGAGATTAGAGGAAGTCAAGTAATATGTTTATGAAGATGGATCTTAATTAACTAAGTTTTAGTGTATGTGGTAGTATATGGGATGTGGGAAGTATTTTATGTTCTTTACTTTTTCTTTTATTATTGTTTATTCTCTTTTTTGTTATGTTATGCTTTTGTATGAAAATTAATAAAGATTATTGTGAAAATAACAATAATTCTGTTTTGAATTGTGTTTGTCAACAAATGGCATCGTTTGTCTCATTCTGCCCAGATCCTGATGAGTTTGACAGGATAATGGAGCCATTGGATGTGAAGAGCAAAAAGATTCACATTGTGGATAGCGGGCTTACATTTAATCTGCCATACCCAATTATCTTAAGACCACAACGAGGGGTTGACCTTATCATCTCATTTGATTTTTCGGCACGTCCCAGTGATTCTAGCCCTCCTTTCAAGGTGAGAAATCCAGGGTATTGCAATTCATGCAGAGGAAGCGCTAAATAAGAATTTTTTTCCTCTCACACAAATGATGATAGGTTGTTTTACACGAAGTTCATGTGCAAATGGAACAACTTCTGCTCAACCAATGGAATTTTCTCTCCCTCTACTCCCCCTCCCACCTTGCGCCCCCCCACCAACTGCACACATCCAAATATGCTCTACAGCATGGGTAGGCAAACTAAGGCCCAGGGGCTGGATCCGCCCCAATCGCCTTCTAAATCCTGCCCATGGATGGTCCAGGAATCAGGGTGTTTTAACATGAGTTTAACATGAATGCATCTCTGGGTTATTTGTGGGGCCTGTCTGGTGTTTTTACATGAGTAGAATGTGTCCTTTTATTTCAAATGCATCTCTGGGTTATTTGTGGGGCCTGCCTGGTGTTTTTACACGAGTAGAATGTGTGCTTTTATTTAAAATGCATCTCTGGGTTATTTGTGGGGCATAGGAATTCGTTCATTCCCCCCCCCCCAAAAAAAAAATATAGTCTGGCCCTCCACAAGAACTGAGGGACAGTGGACCGGCCCCCTGCTGAAAAAGTTTGCTGACCCCTACTCTACAGATTAGGGAGGAGTTGAGGGAGGAGCAGTCCTGTTGCACAATCAGGTCACCCCCCCCCCCTTGTGCAAAGACATATAGAATCATAGATTTGTAGAGTTGGACGGGACCACAAGGGTAATCTAGTCCAACCCCCTGCAATGCCGAAACCTTTTGCCCAATCAGGGGCTTGAACCCACGAACCTGAGATTGAGAGTCCCATGCTCTACCATTATCCTTGAACTCAACCCAATATGTGAACATGGAACTGCCATTTTTGGTGTCTCCGTTCAACAACGCCATGAGTCTACCAGGCAAACATGGGAACTGGTCCGTTATCTGCTGCCAGCATGCTTACATGGTATTTTTGTATAAATATAAATGGCAACTCTAAATTTGTGTGCATTTGATGTATGCAGAACCATGCATGCATGTGTCATGCTTGGCACTGGAAGGGAGCAGAACCGACTGAAGGAGCGTCTCCACCGCCATCATTCTGCCCGGATGCTGAGGTCTAGTGCCGAGGGCCTTCTGGCGGTTCCCTCAATGCAAGAAGCAAAGCTACAGGGAACCAGGCAGAGGGCCTTCTCGGTAGTGGCACCCGCCCTGTGGAACGCCCTCCCATCAGATGTCAAAGAGATAAATAACTACCTGACATTTAGAAAACATCTGAAGGCAGCCCTGTTCAGGGAAGTTTTTAATGTGTGACATTTTGATGTATTTTTAATCTTTGTTGGAAGCCGCCCAGAGTGGCTGGGGAAACCCAGCCTGTCAGGCGGGGTACAAATAATAAATTATTATTATTATTATTATTATAAAGCACACTCCGATGCGCAGTGACCTGGAACATAACCCTCCACCTAAATGGAGGTTTGCCTGTATTCTCTTTCCATTATTTATAACTAAGGTGTCCACATATAATGTCATTTCTGCTTGTCCCAGCCTTCCTTTTCTCATTGCTTCTTTTTTTTTTTTTTTTGCTTTCTTCTAGGAAATTTTACTTGCTGAAAAATGGGCGAAAATGAACAACCTTCCTTTCCCCAAAATAGACCCAAATGTTTTCGATCGCGAAGGTTTAAAGGAGTGCTACGTCTTCAAACCCAAGAATCCTTCTTCTGACATAGACTGCCCAACAATTATCCACTTTGTTTTAGCCAATATAAATTTTAGAGAATACAAAGCGCCAGGTCAGTAGGCTAAAACGACAACACAAAATTAATCCTTTGTTATCTAAAGATACGGTTACAGTACAGTTTAATCTTTCTGTGTGTCTTTTCTCTTAATTATGTGCATGGTTTTTTTCTCACCTCTTCATCATCATCAACAACATCAATATTTCTCATTTTCCCCAGACTGGTACTCAAGGTGGCTTATTAACTTACTTTTACTGAATAAATATTATACTGTGGTATAGCAACTGAACACTTTGCCCTTTAAAATGCCTACCTTCGTTGTGGTCTACTTAACAGGTGTTCCAAGGGAAACTCAAGAAGAGAAAGATTTTGCTGAGTTTGATATTTTTGATGATCCTGATACACCGTTCTCCACCTTCAACTTCCAGTACTCAAATGAGGCCTTCTGCAGACTGCACGATCTAATGGAGTTTAATACCCTGAACAACTTAAATGTATGTTTAATGCACAACGTGCTTCAATTCAAAGATGCTTCGGTTGCTTTGTGGAAGTGAAGTGGTAGTTCTTAATGACTTTTCCACCCTCTGCGTGCAGATTTTTACGGGTGTGGTGCCACAACCCTTTGATTACTATTTATTCTTAAGAGGGCTGCTTATCGCTTTCAAGAGCTGTTTTTTATTATTACAGTGGTACCTCGGGTTAAGTACTTAATTTGTTCCGCAGGTCAGTTTTTAACCTGAGGTACCACTTTAGCTAATGGGGCCTCCCGCTGCTGCCGTGCCACCGGAGCACAATTTCTGTTCTCATCCTGAAGCAAAGTTCTTAACCCGAGGTACTATTTCTTGGTTAGCGGAGTCTGTAACCTGAAGCGTATGTAACCCGAGGTACCACTGTATTTGTATTTCACAAAGAAAACATGGCCAATTAATGTGATACAAAGGAATTGCTGTAAAAGAAAAGTCAGAATACTTTTAAAAGCGGGGTTATGCCTTAGCTGTGTTCAAAGGGTTCCTGGAATTTGCTCTGTACACCGGGGTATGTTCTGCAGGCAGATTTGGGCGTAGAAGACTCAAATGATGGGTTTCTATTTGGCATCACTGTGTAAAGTACCTCATGTGAATTTTTATTTTTATTTTTTTGCCAAATTTGGTTCGAAAGGCTTCTTCCTTCTTACAGTAAAATGTGTGATCTGATGGAGTATGGCAGCACAATGGGACTGTTGTGAAAGAAAAGGGTTTTTTTTGATCCTATGAAAGAAGCTCTGCCCTACGAAAAAGCGCCGAGAGACAAAACTAAATCAGAATCTGAGGACTGTACATACTCCCTACTTTTGTGATGCCATGAAGCTCTCTTGGCAGAAAGTGGAGGCACCGTGTGTTGGGCAGTTTGTTACGCTGATAGAAATATGTTTGCTGCAGTCCTAATTAATCCCGCACAGTGTAGCAATCACACTATAGATCCTGTGATCCTAATATGAAGGGCAGCAATACAAAATTAATAAAGAAAGTAGATAAATAAAAATAAATAGAGCTTCCCTTCAGCCGTGTTTATGGGGTAGGAAAAAATATTTAAGCACTCCTTAATAATATTTAAGTATAATATCACAACTTAAATGATTGCTGTACTTCTGGTATTATGTTAAAGACTGAATGGTTATTACAATGCAGAAGACTAGAGTTTAATATTAGATGTATGGTTTGTTTTTTTGTTTTTGCTAACAACTTACCGGTAATTAAATGAAAGTAGTAGTGTTTTTTCTGCTGTAGATGCCCAAATGGACAGTTAGAATGTGATCAAAATTTGCCACCTGCTGGCTAAATTTCATTCTGTATTTCTTCTGTGAAAATACAAATAAGGATCAAAATTGCTTGGTTGCATTAAGAGCAAGAGATCCATTCCAAGTTTAAATGGATAACATTTTCATCAGAAACATCAACATAGTTTGCTTATGCTGGTGCAAATATTTTTTTCCCTATTGTATACAATCAGGTATACAATCTACCTGTATGTAGGTACGCATGCTCACGTGTGTATGTGTGTGTGTAAATTGCTATCCTGAGAATACTTATTTCCAGTGGTGAAACCCTCACATAGGCTCAGCTTACTTTCAGAACCTAATTATTAGTGAGTCTTGTGCAGCTGCTGTCTGGAGAATAAATCTCTCCCATGAGTTCACCAGCTCTGCTGCAGGACGGTAATTTCAGGCTAATAATAATTATTTATATGCCACCCATCTGACTGGGTTGTCACAGCCACTCTGGGTGGCTTCCAGCATATACAGAAACATAATAAAATATCAAACATTAAAAACTGAAGGGCTGCCTTCAGATGTCTTTTAAAAGTCAGATAGTTGTTTATTTCTTTGACATCGGATAGGAGGGCATTCCACAGGGCAGGCACCACTACTGAGAAGACCCTCTGCCTGGTTCCCTGTAACTTCACTTCTTGCAATGAGGGAACCACCTGAAGGCCCTCGGAGCTGGACCTCCGTGTCCAAGCTGAATGATGGGGGTGGAGACGCTCCTTCAGGTATACAGGACCAGGCTGTTTAGGGCTTTAAAGGTCACCACCAACACTTTGAATTATGTTTGGAAACGTACTGGGAGCCCATGCAGGTCTTTCAGGACCAGTGGTATATGGTCTTGGCAGCCACTCCCAGTCACCAGTTTGGAGAAGACTTGCTTTAAAACATTTAAACAGTTTTCATGGATAAAAATGTACCCAAGGCATGCAAATCCACCTGCCATTTGAAGAAAGGGGAGGGACTGCATGTTTATTACCTGGTTTTCCAGGTTATGCAAAGAAGACAAATAGCATCTGCATCTGATGACCTTTGGTTGTTAGTTAGTTTCTTCTGCGGCATGTTTACACACTCTGAAAAATCGTCCGTGTAAACAAGCACTTCACATCCACTTAGCATGCGGTGACTTGCGGAAGAAGTGGCTACTAATGAGTTCAATGTTGTTTTGCTTCTGTTTTGCAGATAGTCAAGCAAGCGATAGCGGACAGTATTGAGTACAGAAGACAGAACCCATCGCGCTGCTCTGTGTCCCTCAGCAGCGTCGAGGCGAGGAGATACTTCAACAAGACACAAAGCAACAACCATACATAGGGATAACACATTGCAGGCTTATCACCCAGAGCAGAATCTTCCTGGATTGGTTGGACAGACATCATGATGAAGAAAATTGCTTCTGGTAGAAACAGTGTAGAAACACAATGTGGGCGTTTTATAGACTTTAAAATGGCACTGAGTTATCTTACAGTCAAAACAATATCCTAAGCTACCTGTCAAGGTAGCTCATGCTACTACACAAATGTGCAGCATAATTTTGATACCATTGTCTGATGCTGAGTTCATGCTAACGTGCTCTGTGTACAAAACGCCAGTTCACTCGTACGTTAGCACCAGTGGGAATATAATTGGATTCTTTAAAATGTTACTGTTTATTTTTTATTACATATACATATATATAGATATGGCTGAATATTGTTTCTTGTTACTCTTTAACTTGGTTGGTAAACGGGCTAGACTTTTTCTTTTCTTTTTTCAAGCAAGGTTGAAAATTCTGGGATGGGGTCTGAAATGTCACTCAGGTGGGGGCGCAGAAAGCACTTTATCTACAACCCTTTCACTTGTCTTCTGCGGTAATATTGCAGTGTGCCAAAGAGCAACGAAAAGAAAATCTCCATAAAGTGATTTCTTGCTACTTGCTAACTGTCTCAATTTGCTACATGAAACCATTTCGTGCATCCTTCCTTCGTGGGATTAGAACAGGCATGGGCAAACTCAGCCCTCCAGATGTTTTGGGACTACAGCTCCCATCATCCCTAGCTAACAGGACCAGTGGTTAGGGGTGATGGGAATTGTAGTCCCAAAACATCTGGAGGGCCGAGTTTGCCCATGCCTGGATTAGAATCACATGAGGGGGAAACCTGGGCCCAGATGACTGGCCCCACTCTATCTCATTGCACCCTTGCCACTCCTGTAACTGTCCACAGGTTTTAGGGGATAGTCTGCAGTGGGGAGCCTGTTCCATTCGTGCTGGCTTCTGACATAATTTTGAACTTTGGTCACAAAGGGTTCTAAATCTTAGAGGGATCGTACATATGTGGAGCAGGCTGGTCACTTCAGACCTTCTCCTCAATGTGTGGACAGGATGGAGGAATGCAGATGGGGCCAGTAATCATGACCCCCATTCCTCCTCTCACACTGGGGCATAACATCTGAATGGTGCTATAGCTATCATACTGGTGCTGTGGTCTAAACCACTGAGCCTCTTGGGCTTGCCGATCAGAAGGTCGGCGGTTCGAATCCCCATGACGGGGTGAGCCGCCATTGCTCTCTCCCAGCTCCTGCCAACCTAGCAGTTCGAAAGCACACTGGCACAAGTAGATAAATAGGTACTGCTGTGGCAGGAAGGTAAACGGTGTTTCCGTGCACTGTGGTTTCCGTTTTACCAGAAGCGGTTTAGTCCTGGCCACATGACCCAGAAAGCTGTCTGTGGACAAATGCCGGCTCCCTCGGCCTGAAAGTGAGATGAGCGCCGCAACCCCATAGTCGCCTTTGACTGGACTTAACCGTCCAGGGGTCCTTTATACTAACATTTCTATGTAGCCCTATGCCACTGTTGGGATATGCAAGTCTTTTATTTGTATCTGATTGGTTGGATGTTTAGATTGTTCTAAGGCTGTGTGGTTAAGACCCTGCTCATGCACACCTAGAATGAGACACTTGCTGCTGAAAGCTTCTCTCTTTTTTCACTACCTGAAATTTGAAGAGTTAACTACATGGTTCTACCATTAGCAGCTGGGATGTTGTGAGGCAATGTGATGCTAGTATTTGCCTGGAGCTGGATGATACACATTGTGATTCAAGGACCCGATCCCCGCTTGGGTATAAAGACATGTGGACACAGTATATTAGGTTAATGGGCTTGAAAAAGGCCACAACTTTATCGATTACAGCATGTGAGAAGGTATTGGCTTAGGCATTGGACCACAGAAAAATTGACTCCACCCACTCGGAGAGGGGTGAGTCTGATGAGGGGTTAACCACCAGTAGGGGGAACCTGTTGATGCAGGAGCGCAGTGGCGGGGAGAGCTGGCAGTGGCGGGGAGAGCTGGCATGGCCGCATTTGAGCGGCTAAACAATGCCCCTGCGGTGTCACTCGATTGGGTGCCCAACCGGGAGGCGTGGCGCGCCAGCGATGGTGACAGAGCAGGGGGCAGGAATCGGCTCCCGCTCACAACCCCTCCCCTCCGGAAGGAGGAGAGGCTTTCTGGAAGGGCCGCAGAGCCCTTTGGCATGCTGAAGATGTTTTCAGTATCAACGGCAGGTACATTGGGCAGCAATAAGGTTATACTGCAAGCAAAAGAAATGTTCCTTCCTGGTTACTTACAAAGCCTTGTTTCAAACCTTGGAAAACAAAGAAACAGTGCCTTTGAGAAATAGACTAAGGGCTAATGAAAGTGTCATATTTTAGAAGTTTGTTTTCAGGATAGGTTGAAATATGGTGGACCAGTTCTCTGCAGTTGACCACGAGTCCTCTTCACCAGAGAGCTCACAGTGATCTATGAGCAAAATGATCTAGCTGATTTGCTCTTCGCAGTGGGCTGACTTTCCCAGACATTCCCATAACTGCTGTAAATAAGGTTTTTCATTATGCTTTTGTTGGATATTTTATGTCTAGCTGCCTCCTTTGCTTTCCCACAAAAATGCATAAAAATCCATAAGCATCAATCACTAGCACTGCACCCCAGTTCTGCAAAACGAGGGTGAATTCATATACACTTTTTCCCTCATTTGATGATTGTACAGTGGTACCTCGGTTAAGTACTTAATTCGTTTCGGAGGTCTGTTCTTAACCTGAAACTGTTCTTAACCTGAAGCACCACTTTAGCTAATGGGGCCTCCTGTGGCTGCCGTGCCACCGGAGCACGATTTCTATTCTCATCCTGAAGCAAAGTTCTTAACCCGAGGTAATATTTCTGGGTTAGCGGAGTCTGTAACCTGAAGCGTATGTAACCTGAAGGGCATGTAACCCGAGGTACCACTGTAGTTATTTCACGCAAGCCTGATTGTTGGCGATAAAACAACACATTCAAGAAATTCTGTCAGTAAAGGTAAATTTTACCCATGATGACTTTATCACCATATCCATAGCTTCTTAATTGTTTGTCTGAATTCAACCGTGGTCTTTTGTGTTAATTTGCTTTTACTGTCAGAATTTCAGCTAATGGATAATGATTCTGGTTCGTCTCCCAAGGTGCCACTGGGCTGTTGAATCTCAGCCGAACAATGTTAATGGTTCATAAGCTTTCATGGCTAGATCCCACTTTTTGCATAGGTACCCGGAGTTTGGAGAGGCGGCACTTTATCGAAGCCAAAAGGCCAAGCAATCAAAGAGACAAAAGGCTTGTCATCGAGCGGAACATATTTAAATTGCCCTGTCGTGTTCCTTGTTTTTATTTATTTATTTAAGACTGTAAGCTGCTTTGTGGAAGTCAATCAAATGAATCCAGAATCCAGTCCAAATGAATGCAAGATCCAAACGTCTGGGTGCGACCCACTCCTGATGTCAGCCACATTGATGTGGTCTTCCATTGAGACCCCCTAGACCAAGTCTCTCACCAGCAACCCTGCTCTGCATTCTCTTTGAGTGCTACCTGGAATTTAACTTTCAACCGTGATAATGGCTACTGTTAGCTTGTGAGAGTCCTTTGGTAACAACTACCTGCTAATTTCAAGCATTGATCCTGAAAAACAAATGACTTAAGCCTTGCATGGTGAGAAGTCTAATATAACCCCTTTCTACGATTTAGAAGAAGAAGAAGAGTTTGGATTTGATACCCTGCTTTATCACTACCCTAAGGAGTCTCAAAGCGGCTAACATTCTCCTTTCCCTTCCTCCCCCACAACAAACACTGTGTGAGGTGAGTGAGGCTGAGAGACTTCAGAGAAGTGTGACTGGCCCAAGGTCACCCAGCAGCTGCATGTGGAGGAGCGGAGACACGAACCCGGTTCCCCAGATTACGAGTCTACTGCTCTTAACCACTACACCACACTGGCTTAGTTAGGGATGGATGCTTTCTGATCTGGCAGATGTACTGGATAGCTCAGTTGGTAGAGCATGAGACACTTAATCTCAGGGACGTGGGTTTGAGCCCCACACTGGGTGAAAGATTCCTGCATTGCAGGGCGTTGAGCTAAATGACCTTCCTGGTCCCTTCCAACTCTGCGATTCTTTTGAGAATCGTTTCGATAGCCAAACTTTCTGTGCTTAGGTGCCATATTGGGATTTCTTCTTGCATCTGCTGGGTCAGAAATTTTGAAGCATCTAGTCTCTTGAATTCTCAACTCTGTTCCGAACTTTCTAATTGCTTGCCTTGTTTCTGTCAAAACTATAAATAACAATCATTGCTATAATGAGCTAAAGCAGTTTTCACAGTGAATTAGTAGCAGCTAAACTAAATTTGTATATGATTCTGCCTGCAGTAATTTTTTTTCAACAGCTTTTCGTTTATCAGAGAGATTACTTATCCAATGGTGGCTGCATCTATTATAAACAATTCCATTTTTCAATTGTCTACAATTTGTGACACCTACAACTAAGAACCTGGTAGAGCTGCTTTCTTTCTTAATAGCTACTTCACCACCCACCTTCAAATGTTTGTATAATACTAAGGGATTACTAAAAACCCCTATCCTTGATTAATCAAGTTTTATGTTAGTTTTAATTAGTACTTGTTTAAAACTGCGAGAGTAAAATAAGCACAATGTATTTTAAAAGTATTTACAGTGAAACAAAAAGAAGCCGGTACTATATTTTTAGATATATCTTTTTAAATATTTTGTTCATAAATACAATAGCACTGGCTTATTCAGTTTTATACAGAAAGCAATTTTGTATGCATCTTTTCTGATACTTGGAGAATTTCCTCTGGATCTGTGTTGTAATATGAAAATATTTGTTATTGTCTTGTTACTGGGTACTTAAAACAATAAAATATGAACTTCAGTATATTACTTCCATTTCTCTCAATTTTGTGGTTTGTTTCGCCCGTGGTCTGCAAATCAGGAGATGGCCCTGGCTACGTCTGTCTTGGTCCCTTCTCATCTCCCAGAGGCATTGCCTCACTGCCTTTCCTTCTGGTGGCTTTATATTACACGTGAGCTGATGCAAACTAAACTAGGTTCCCTTGTGACTATGGCTCAACCACATTTCCACTTGCCCCACTGCTTTCCCCCAGAGAAAACCTGCTCTTTACCCCTTTCTTGCAGAGGTTCACGGTAGTGGAGTTGCACATGTCTTGTTCCCAAAACTGCAAGAGGAGGCTGTGGAGGTACGTCTCTCATTGAATTCTACTCAGTATTGATCCAGAGTAGATTCCAACGTAGAGTTAGCAGAGTAATAACTTAAACACATTGCAGGATTCCCAAAAAATAGACCAGAGGCTATTATATTCCATCCAGCAGAGCTTTACTGCTACTGAAGGCAAATGAGCATCATGGTCACAAACCCAATACATTCAGGATTGGCCCTGTCCCTAAGAAATCCAGTTACAGCCATCTTAACTTAAACTTACAATAACTTATAATAAGACTAAACCTTAACACTAAGCGTACGATATACAGAACACCACACCAGAAGGAAAAGAGAAAGGGAAACCCAGGCGCCTTCTGGCCTTATTATTATAGTCAGTATGACCTTGACAAGAGATAACAGAAGCAGTTTAATCCAGCTGTACTCAGCTTCTCTGAATGAATAACCCAAACATCATGAAGCTTCTGCTTGTTTCTTTCACACAGAGAAGCTTCCAGGACCCTCTTGAATTAATTAGAATAGGAACGATCTCTACACATCAGATCAACACTTTCTGCACTAATAAACACAAACTGACAACATTATGAGGGAGGAGTTGAGGCTGACTTTCAGCACTTTTGTTGGGATTCCATCCTGTCCTGGGGTTTTCTCATGCCTGCGAGTTGATGCCATTCTTCGACTCATCAAGGGAGGAAGGCTCTTTCAGCTCTTCCAAGACAGGCAGTCTGGAGGCTGTCAAGTGCTGTGTTGACCATGTTTTCCCTTGAGTACAGTTCTTGATAGTGTTCATTGGGTGAATATGTAGTTAATAAATTTTTACCAGTTGATCTAATTATTTAGTCATTAAAAATGCTATTAATCTACACAGTATATATATATATATATATATATATATATATATATATATATATATATATATAGCAATTGTACATCATGGTTAACAGATGGATACGGCAGCATAAATGTCAAATTCCACAGGCAGTGGATGGTGGCTGTTGGTTCATCCGGGAAAAGAGAGTTTTAGATCTGACCTGGGTTACGTAAACAAGTTTCCCCTCTTGCTTACTCACGGTAGACGCAAGTAGACATTTCCTAAAGCTCTTAAAAGTCATTCCCTTGCACTTTATAGTTTTATTTGTTATGTTGCATAATAGCCAGATCTCTTTATCTGTTGCTTCAGCAGGTAGAATTTAGGCCTTTCTCACGCTAGGGAGTAGGAAAGACCATAAATCATAGAAGTTGCATCAAACATTAGAAAACGAAGTGTAACTATGCGACTGATTCACTGTTGGAGTTTGGGAATGACGTTGAATATTGTGGCGTGCATTCCAGATGAGGCGAAGTGAGGCAACTCAGAGAACACAGTTCTGGCCTTGGTTCACTTCCAATTTTGCTGTGGCATGTAAGGTCTCACCAATTCTGACTGCTTCTGGGTTAGATTGGCATCTTGAAAATACCACTGGAGTTCCCACTTGCCTCTGTGACATGGGGCACCAAACTTTTGGGACCTGTGGGCTTAGTTGCAAACTGAAGAAACCATGCACTACAGCCATACACATTTGCATAAATGGCACCCTTACGTATGCTAACTCTCTGCCCCAGCAACTAGGCTTGGAGTTTTCCATTTTCTCCTAAGCCTTACGGAGGAGTGGTCAGTTGGGGCATGGACCAGATGTGGCTGAAGAGTGCAACTGGAGAGGCAAGCAATCTTCCTTCCCTAGTTGTAATTTTTAGGAGGATCAATCCTGCCCCTGCAAGAATTATAAGAAGAAGAATTTTATTATTTATATGCCACCCATCTGACTGGGTTTCCCCAGCCACTCTGGGCAGCTCCCAACAAAATATTAAAAACACAATAAAACATCAGACATCAAAAACTTCCCTATACAGTGGTACCTCAGGTTACATACGCTTCAGGTTACAGACTCCGCTAACCCAGAAATAGTACCTTGGGTTAAGAACTTTGCTTCAGGATGAGAACAGAAATCGTGCTCCGGCGGCGCGGCAGCAGCTGAAAGCTCCATTAGCTAAAGTGGTGCTTCAGGTTAAGAACAGTTTCAGGTTAAGAACGGACCTCCGGAATGAATTAAGTACTTAACCGGAGGTACCACTGTACAGGGCTGCTGTCAGATGTCTTCTAAAAGTCAGATAGTTGTTTATTTCCTTGGCATCTGATGGGAGGGCACCACTACCAAGAAGGCCCTCTGCCTGGTTTCCTGTAGCTTCACTAATGACAGAGATGGAACCGCCAGAAGGCCCTCAGAGCTGACTTGAAAAAAGCTCCAGCTAGGGTGGTTACTGAAGATACAGCTACTTGCCAGAGTGGTTTTAACAGGGGCGCTGTGGTGACATTCTGAGAGGGTTTCTTGCACTTTGTCTCCAACTGGGACTTTCTTAGTTCTGGTTCTTCGTCCCTGCCCCCTCCTGGACTCTCTCCAGCTAAGTGCTCTGGGGTCAGATATTGAGACACTAATTCATCTATTCCTTTGGCTTGACTTTCTTTATTTCCAGTTGTCAGGACTGCAAGGAGGGAGAGAACGAGCTACTCCACAAGGTCAAAGATTGTTTAGGCTTCCCTCCGGCTGTTATTTATGTATCCCCCCTTCCAAATGCTGCACTGAGGTTGGTTTTCTGATATGTAAGGCACATAATGAGTTGTCATGAAGCCTTGTCACTTTGCCTCAATGTGAGGCACCATATATCTCTCTAAATAATCCCCAAATAGGTTAAGTCCACTGCATGTTTGGTGTTAAAGGAAAATATGAAAATGATGTCTAGATGGTACTTAACTCCTGTAAAATTAGCAAAGATTTATCACAATAATGATAATCTATGTTGGAAATGTAAAGAAAAAGAAGGTACCTTTTATCATATGTGGTGGACCTGCCCCAAGGTGAAAGACTTCTGGGAGATTTATAATGAATTGAAAAAAATGTTGAAATATACATTTATTAAGAAACCAGAGGCCTTTCTTCTTGGAATAATAGGTCCGGAATTGCCCAAGAAAGAGGTTAGATTGTTTTTGTATGCCACAACTGCTTCAAGGATTTTTTTAGCCAAGAATTGGAAAACACAAGAAGTGCCAACAGTGGAGGAATGGCAGATGAAGATGATGAACAGAGCTCATCTTCCTTTCTCATCAAAGTCTATTCCCGGCTGGCTGGCTTCATTTCAGAAGCCTAACTGACGTGGGAGAAGCTGCTCTATTGTTGCTATTGTAAAACAAACAGGGAGCTAGAAACCCTTTCAAAAGTACTGTAAATCCTCTCAAGAACTAACAGTAGTTTCCCATCTACTGTATGTGTGGCCCACCCATGAATTAAAGAGAAAAAAAGAGCAGCTGTTGGCTATGTTTGCAGACCCAGAATCAGTTTGGATGTATAAAACTGGAAAGGATGCAGGAAGTATAGTGGAAATTTGCCCAGGTTTCGTCACTCTGTTTTCACCTGCTTCACTCAGTATCATTTGCTTTGCAGTGGTGCACCTGTAGGGCTTCTCCAGGTGAAAAGAATTCCAAATCTCTGATCCAGCCAACAGAAAGCTATCAGGTGTAACTCAGAAACAACAGCAATAGGAGTCCGTAGATGCTGCTAGCTATGATCATGGTTTTCAGATGGCCCATGAAGAAGGGACAATAAAATCAGAAGAGTTATCTATCTACCTGAAATGAGTTGGTGGGACTAATTCTGGGCTATAATAACATGTGTGAGGCTGGGCAAAAAGTACATACAAGGAGCACTGCTGGATCAGACCCAAGGTCCCTGTAGCCCACCCAATGCCTGTTTCCCCCAGAAGTCAACCTGTTGTCTCTCAGATGCCCACAGAAGAAAGTGGCTGTTGGTGAGTGTTGAACCAAGGGACTTCTGAGCTACCAGTCTTAGCTATTACAATTTGTGAGTTCATGTACCCAAAGAACTGGTAATGACTCAACACCAAGGCTTTGGTGCCCCATAGAAAGTGAAGAACACTTCCTAAGATGTTGCGGTCCATATAAACAAAGCTGTGGGTGAGAAAGAGTGGGTAGCACATGTTGCAATTCCCCCAGAGGGGAGGAAAAAATGCTTAATAAATATCATGTTCATCAGCTGACCCTTGTGCGTCATAATCCCGTCCTTACAATGACATGCTTAGAATTTGCGGGACGAAATCAAAGAAATAGATTAGTCTAGCCTCAGGTCATGTGACCTCAGTGTTGGTCACCATGGTGAGCAAGTCTGGATTTAACTGTTTTGTATTAAGTTGCGTGCATGAGAGCAGTTGACAAGAGCTTTAAAACAGAACAGGAACCTGATATGAGAAACCACAGGACAGGAATAAGCCAGCCCCCCCCCCCAATGGCCTTAGTAAAGTAATTGGAATATTTACATTTATGTTGCGTGGTAGCAGGGGCTATGTGGCGTCTGTTTAGCATCAACAGTCAGTCCGCAGGCTTGGAATACTCTGCCCAATGTACCCCAGTGTTCTCGGTTTCTGTTCCATTAGTTGTGGAACAGCCTGGCTGTGGGAAAGTGGGGGTTAAAAATAAGGGGGGAGAGAGAGGGGGAAAGAAATGGCAAGCCTCGGGGGGCGGGAGCAACCAGTAACCCCAAACTGCAAGGCAGAAACATTTACTATGCTGTTGCAATGATTCATTCTGCTCTGACATAGGTTTTCCAGGTCTCAGAGTCTGTAATTCAAGTTTCAGGAGATTAGACGGTAATTTTGCACCCACATATCTAAGGTGAAGGGACGCGGGTGGCGCTGTGGGTTAAACCACAGAGCCTAGGGCTTGTCGACCAGAAGGTCGGCGGTTCGAATCCCCACGACAGGGTGAGTTCCCGTTGCTCGGTCCCTGCTCCTGCCAACCTAGCAGTTCAAAAGCACGTCAAAGTGCAAGTAGATGAATAGGTACCGCTCTGGCGGGAAGGTAAACAGTGTTTCTGTGCGCTGCTCTGGTTCGCCAGAAGCGGCTTAGTCCTGCTGGCCACATGACCCGGAAGCTGTACGCCAACTCCCTCGGCCAATAAAGCGAGATAAGTGCCGCAACCCCAGAGTCGGCCATGACTGGACCTAATGGTCAGGGGTCCTTTACCTTTACTATCTAAGGTGAAATCACCACTGAAGTCTGTTGGGCTTACTTCTGAGTAGACATGTACAAGATTTACACTTTTAGCCTCCTTCCCTCTCCAAGGTCAGCAGCTGATGCCAAAACCAAGTGGCAGAATATTATCTGCTCCACTGGGAGCTGGGACAGAGCAACCAGAGCTCACCCCGTGGCGGAATTTTGAACTGCCAGCCTTCTGGTCGGCAAGCTCAAGAGGCTCAGTGGTTTAGACCACATATCCAGAAGTGACTTTTATGTCATCTGAAAGCTCAACTATACAGTGGTACCTCTGGTTACCTACTTAATTCATTCCAGAGGTCCGTTCTTAACCTGAAACAGTTCTTCACCTGAAGCATCACTTTAGCTAATGGGGCCTCCCGCTGCCGCCGCACAATTTCTGTTCTCATCCTGAAACAAAGTTCTTAACCCGAGGTACTATTTCTGGGTGGGCGGAGTCTGTAACCTGAAGTGTATGTAAGCTGAAGTGTATGTAACCCGAGGTACCACTGTAATGCAGAACTTAACAGTTAGGGAAGAGTCATGGAAGCTGCCATGTGAATGCAGTTACTAATTTTAAACTTGAATGTTTCTGACATTTCTGACAGTGGAAGCTAATCAAAATCAAAATTGTAGAGTTGGAAGTCAAGCCCACTTCAGTGAAGGAATCCTGCCCACAGCCATCCCTGGTTGAATCAGCACCCACCTTGGCCAACAACCGTACCCGATCGCGGGCGCCACGCGGAAGAAATAATAACCCCAAGCCTATTTCACATTTTCTGAATGCTTTCAGATCATTCATTGATGACTATGATCAACGCTTTTCGGATCAACCCCCCAGTCCCACCCCCTCCCCCGACGCCATTCCGGATACGCTTCCGGATAGCCCAGCTTACTTGCAGGTTGTTCCGGAGAGCCCACTGCTTACCCAGGTTGAGGAGCTCCTGGGCACCTCTGCCGCCCTCTTTAACGACTCTTAATTGGCAAGGGCAGGTGCCAGCTCTCGGAAGACGGTACAGACTAGGTCCCAGGCTTGCTCCTCAACAACTGATCCTCAGAGCCGAACTGGGGCTATTTGGCGGTTAGGCATTGGAATGTGTTGTTGGTGTGTGGAAGGGCAAAGTGTGGCCATCACTTACCCCTTTAATTTTGGGTATTCCGTTAAAGGAATCCGGCGGTTGTGGATCCTGTCCAATGCCTGTGTGGCCGGGGGGCCATGGCATGACCCTTGGTGACATCAGGGGACAGCTTATAGTTCTATTAGCATCAACAGGCTTCCCTGACTGGTGGTTAACCCCTCGTCAGGCTCACTCCTCTCCGAGTGGGTGGAGTCAAATATTCCGTGGTCCAATGCCTAAGCCAATACCTTCTCACATGCTGTAATCAATAAAGTTGTGGCCTTTTCTTGCCCATTAACCTTATATACCGTGTCCACGTGTCTTTATTCCCCAAGCGGGGATCGGGTCCTCGAATCACAACTAATTTTAAACTTGAATGTTTCTGACATTTCTGACAGTGGAAGCTAATCAAAATCAAAATTGTAGAGTTGGAAGTCCAGTCCACTGCAATGCAGGAATCGTGCCCACAGCCATCCCTGCTTGGTCTTTTGCCATCAACCTTCTGGTTAACATCCAGATGCACTAACCCATTGCACCACCTGAGGCCTAATATGCACTGCCCTTGGTCTCTGAAATAAGGCAGCATTTCTTCAGTTGATTGAAGAACCATTATCATTACTGTCAGGGGCTCAGGAGCAGAGGCACAGGAGAGGGAGGCAATGGAGAGCGAGGGGGAGGAATCCGAGGGGAGCGTAGGCGATGACAGTGACCCGAGGAATTCCCTGAGTCTCTCCAGCGAATCAGAAGATTCGCAGAAGGGGGCGCCCATGGCCAGGGCAAGGGGGGTGCCAAGGGGGACACCCTAGAAGGAAGGGGCCAGCGGGAGCTCAGAGAGCAGCAGTTGGAAATCAGGACCAGCTTCCCCACCAGAGCGCAGTGGGGGGGAGGAGTCCCAGGTATCGGGACCAGGGTGTTCACCACCAGCGAGAGGAGATGAGTCAGGATGGACCACGCCTCCATCGGAGAGCGCGGAAATGGTCAAGAGGAAGGTTGGCGGTTGGGCGCGCCCGCCAAGTTCAAATGTACAGGCGAGCGGCACAGCAGGTAGCCCGGATAGGGAACCAGGTCCTAAAGCACGCCGAAAGGAGGGACAAGAGTCAGGGGGGTCAGCGTCAGAAGAGTCCAGAAAGGAGGAGACCCCGGGGGGCAGAAGGACCCAGAGGAGGAAAGAGCAACGGAAGAGGTGGAGTAAGGCTAGAGTCTTAAACTGGTGTATAGGGGGCGGAGACTCAGAAGGAGCTTCGCCGGTCTAGGTTCTAAGACGTAGAGCTGCACGCTGCGGCTTGTAAATGGAAACTGAACTTCAATAAAGACTTTTGTACATTACCACCGGCTAGCGTTGGTCCTCTGTGAGCTGGGACCTGGAGGCAGCTCTGACAATTACCTTGAACAGCGCTGGTTCCTTGAGGGACCTTAAAAGATAACATCTGATTGAGCATAATTTTATAGTGGCTTAAAAAATCCCCTCTCCCCTTCCGTCCCCCAACAATCTTAGCTCAGCATCATTCTCAACAATAATTGCTGTTTCTGACAGGAAAATGTCAACTTTCCTGTCTCTTAAAGGCAGGCATCCTGTTGCCTTCATCCTGGGAGGAGGCCCTACTGAATTCAGTGGGATTTATTTGCAAATAAACTTGTGCACGATTGTGCTGTTCGCCGGCTCTCTGCTAGACCCTTCACAAGACCCGACTTGCTTCTCCAAATCAGGACTGTCAGCTTTGCAGCCAATTAGGTGCTCCCTCATGGAACCTTTTTTTGTTTTGCCGTTTCCCCAATTACAGAAGTCTTTCTCTTCCCCAGAGCAAAGGTCTGTGTGGCACTTTCACAGAACAGACAGTTTTGACAAAGCAGATAAGCAAATCATTCCTCGCTGGCTATCAGCAGGCAAGCAAAGACAGCTCAACAAACCCTTCAGGTAAGCGAGAGGGGTTGCGGAGAAGCTGTTTCAGTTGTGATACAACCCAACATGGAATATGCTATGAAAAGAAGCTGTCGCCATTCGCTGCTGAGGAATAATTAGCTAAAGTTGGTAAAACTCTTCGGATTCTCTGAAATTTTCTACACACCCAAACACTGATACATGTAAGTGTTGTTCAGAAATGCAAAAGGTAACAGAGAAGATAAACACAACTGTACAGAACAAAAAAATTTTTCCTTCCAGTAGCACCTTAAAGACCAACTAAGTTAGTTCTTGGTATGAGCTTTCGTGTGCATGCACACTTTTTCAGATACAGTGTATCTGAAAAAGTGTGCATGCACACGAAAGCTCATACCAAGAACTAACTTAGTTGGTCTTTAAGGTGCTACTGGAAGGAAAAAAAAATTTGTTTTGACTATGGCAGACCAACACGGCTACCTATCTGTAACTACAACTGTACAGAATATTCTTAAATTTGCAGAGGAATATAGCCTTTTGAATTATTTACCCAATACATAGAATCTAAGGAAGGGACAATATGAATGGACTCTCCATGCCTTTACTATGGCAAAAAGACAGGTATTGATGAACTGGAAAAATTAAAATGCAGTGCCCTTCCCTGATTGGATTGAAAATATGTACAAACTCGCTACACACAAACAATTTTATGGGTAGGCAAACTAAGGCCCAGGGGCTAGATCTAGCCTAATCGCCTTCTAAATCTGGCCTGCGGACGGTCCAGGAATCAGGGTGTTTTTACATGAGTAAAATGTGTGCTTTTATTTAAAATGCCAACTAACCAATCTCTGGGTTATCTGTGGGGCATAGAAATTCGTTCATCCCCCTCCTACAAGGTCTGAGGGACAGTGGACCAGCCCCCTGCTGAAAAAGTTTGCTGACCCCTGATACAAGTTGCATAGAAATGTAAACTTGCCATGGACGAATTCAATGATATTTGGAATTAGTTTTTATAAACACCATATTAGGTTACAGTCTGATTAACTACAATAACATTTTTTTTGTAACGTATACAATTTTTTTGGTTGTTTTGTTTTCTACATGGGTACTATTTTCTTTTCTTCTTCTTTGTCTTCTCTTACTCTGTGCACTTGTAATTATGTAAAGAATATAAAATAAAAAAGTGTTCTTCAGAAATGACAACTGTAAATGCATGCATCAGTCTTGCTTCTCCATTAGCTACTGTAATAATGCAAAATGCAAAGTGTGAAGCGGTTGTGAGAAGATCAAGCAATTCATAACGATAGCTGGAGGTGACTTCAAACATCAAGGTTTGTTCTAAAAGGCCAAGAAGAGAGACATCATAATTGGCTCTGATGCACCAAGAGCTTTCTTTCGAAGCTGCATAATTCAGCTTGGCTGTAAAATGTCACATTGGGGGAAGCTGAATTTATTTTCCTCTTTGCTGCATTTTGTGATAGATCAGAATTATCGCTGCCAAATAGATCAATCTAACCTTCAAATTTTTAGAATTGCTATCGTGTTAAATTTAGCAGAGCAGTTTATGACTAGTTTGTGAAAAGATCACCCTTCTCACAAAGCCGAAGGACCAGATTGGAAAATGTATGGTTTACTAGCTTCTTCTGGCGTTCCTCAAGAAGTAGGCCAAGAACATATGTTGTTGGGGGAAAGGGCAAATGTTTTCAGGATCCTGGGGAATCAAGAGGTGGGCATCTGGATGAATGATTACTTGTGACAAAGGGAGATGGAAATATGGTAGTACGCTAATAGTGCAACTGAGACCTTGAATGGGAGTTTCTCATAGGAGGCTCTTCTGTAGGAATTCCCATCCAAGGCAGTTCCCAGGCCAGGAGTAAGTGTCCAATGGAGGAAAAGACAGAGGGGTGTGTGCAGCTCAGCCTCATGATGGAAAGACACTGACAGGGATCAGTGTAATGGTCAGGTGTGGCACGTGAAATGGCCTGCGATGAATTGCCTCCAGGTAGGCTATGTCAGGAGCTCATCCTACACTTGAGTTGGACCCTGGCAGAGACACATGCCCGACTGGCATGTTCCCTCCCTCCTGGTCGATCATTCGGGAGCTTCATAAGCTTTCTTCAGCCCGAACATCACAGCGACCGATGCCAACAGACATTGGCACATTTAGGGATCCGCAGAGTTTGCACATCATGCGTAACAGACCTCAGCAAACTCAGCATTGTGGCTAATCTACTTTATTTACATATAAACACACACTGAGCACTGCAATATGGCTCCCTCTCTCTCTAGCATCAGACAGCAAAGAGAAAGAACAAAGGACAATAGTCCCACTTCATGGAACACAGTAACACAAACATCCTGTCTCCGTCACTTCCCACTTTGTGGAGTCAAAACATACCACGTCCTGTGATAGACAACAATCCCATGACTGCAATCATGGAGCCAGGAATTCTAACAGGCTAAAGTAAATAAAGTGGTATTTCTTTTGAGGGAAGGGAAGGGAGATCCACATCCAGCTTTGTTTAGTGGACTGAAACACCTAGACTTGTAGAACTGTAGGGGTCATAATCCTCCCTTCTTTGATGATCACTCATAGCCGAGAAAGACCATCTTCCATAAACATGGTCTTAACAGTGAGTTGGTAAGTGACTGTGGAGGCCAATTCTGGATCCACACGTCCTTCCACAGCGGGGACATAGGTTTCCAGGAGGGAGTTGATCACGGTGATGGTTTGGAAGTGTGCCTTCCTCTTAGCTCGTTTCTCCCTTTCATCCTGAGTTTGAGCGTCTTCAAAGTCCACGACACCTTTGGTAAAGGCTGTTCTCCAATTGGAGTACTCACAGGCCAGTGTTTCCCAGTTGTCTGTGTTTATACTACATTTTTAAAGATTTGCCTTGAGTTTTTGAACCTCTTTTGTTGACCACCAGCATTACGCTTTCCATTTTTAAGTTCAGAATAGGGTAGTTGGTTTGGAAGATGATAATCAGGGATCTACACGACATAACCAGTCCAACGTAGTTGATATTGAAGAATCTTTGCTTCAACACTGGGGGTCTTTGCTTCTTCCAGTACACTGGCATTAGTTTGCCTGCCTTCCCAAGTGATGTGTAATTTTTTCTGGAGACACTGTTGATCGAATCTTTTGAGGAGTTGGTGTTTATAAGAGGTCCATGTTTCACAAGTATACAATAAGGTTGGTAGGAGAAGAGCTTTGTAAACAAGCATTTTGGGTTCCCTAACCTTCACTGGCTGACCCACTGGCTGTTGTAAGGCATAGATGTATCAAGAGATCCCAGTGTAAGAGAAACCTAATTCCCACACTCGCAAGTGTGGAGACCCTGCATCATGGCAATGACTAGGAGGAGAAAGACCCATTGTTCTATAGACTTATCTATAACAAGCACGTGTATGTGTGTGTGTGTGTGTGTGTTTACCAGCTTCTGGGCTCTTATGTTTATACTTTTCTTCATCCCCATCATTCTGAGGGCCAGCTCTGAGGGCCTTCTGGCAGTTCCATCCCTGCGAGAAGTGATGTTACAAAGAACCAGCCAGAGGGCCTTCTTGGTGGTGGCGCCTGCCCTGTGGAACACCCTCCAATCAGATGTCAAGGAAATAAACAACTACCTGACTTTTAGAAGACATCTGAAGGCAGCCCTGTTTAGGGAAGTTTTTAATATTTGATGTTTTATTCTGTTATTAATCTGTTGAGAGCCGTCCCGAGTGGCTGAGGAAACCCAGCCAGATGGGTGGGGTATAAATAATAAATCATTATTATTGTTATTATTATTATTTAGAAAACCTTGTGCTGCATGTAACAGAAGACCAGTTATGGGACTCTGTGATAGGCTACTTCAGGAAGCAAACTTGCAGTATGGCATGTGGGAAGGGGAAATCTTAGAATCCATCCCTACAACAACTGCAGGAGACAAGGGCTCTTCATGGTTACTGTTCTGACATGGGGTTGAAAGCCTCCTTGTACACTAATAGAAATAGCACACTGTTTAATAATTTTGGTGTAAATCAAGGCTCATAGGAGACTTATAAGGCAGCCTTTCAGTGACTGGCTGCCAATCTCTGGTCCCACACTCTGAAAATTCCTCTTCTACCTCTCACGAGGCTTTGAAATAAACAACAGCAGAGCTGAATATTTGCAGGAAACTTCATATCCCTCAGCTGGTCCAAATCTCGATACAATGTCCTCTCTAATTTTGCACACATCACAAGTGATGCTCTCA
This sequence comes from Podarcis melisellensis, assembly GCF_964234715.1. Classification (NCBI taxonomy): domain Eukaryota; kingdom Metazoa; phylum Chordata; class Lepidosauria; order Squamata; family Lacertidae; genus Podarcis; species Podarcis melisellensis. The sequence continues at coordinate 86,024,005 of NC_138538.1, read as the reverse complement.
AGGGAGCCTAGCTGAACAAAATAGCTAGCTGAGCCGGTCCAAAAGCAAAACGCCTGAAGGAAATTGCTGCAGGAGACAAAAGAAAAACATGGCCATTCACATTTGTTGTTGGCAGACACTAACATGAAGATGCATGGAGGACAAGATCATAATGAAGTGAGACAAAGTAATCTAGGAGATGTCTAGATTGGGAGAAGATATAAACTTGTAAAGTCTATTGAACCCTTTTAAAAAAGTGGATATTTGCAAACTGGAAGGCTTGTTTTCTTTAGGAAGTAAACATTTTGGGCAAGGTTTTCCTGTTGACAAATCTAATTATAACATAGTCAGAACTAAATCAATGTTCTTCACCATCCCTTCCTCCTTCTAAACACAGCTATGACGTTGGTGTCTTGCAGTAATTTCCCTATGGGTCAGGAATTTTTTCTGCATTATCTGCAGAGTTTTGCTAACTTTATGCGGTTGCTGAGGGGTAATCCCCCCCTTCTTTTGCTCTTGAAAAGTATTGTGGTTGTTTGTGGCAGCCATGTGACTCTCTGTAGCATTTTCTAGAATGTCCGAAGAAAGGACACTATATCATGACTTTGCCTACCCTCCTGAAAGCAGCTGAAAATCCTTCCCTCGTGTGTGTGTGTGTGTGTGTTTGTGTGTGTGTGTGTGTGTAGTGAGTTGAATTATGGTGCTGGAGGAGACGCTTGAGAGTCCCATGGACTGCAAGAAGATCAAACCTCTCCATTCTGAAGGAAATCAGCCCTGAGTGCTCACTGGAAGGACAGATCCTGAAGCTGAGGCTCCAATACTTTGGCCACCTCATGAGAAGAGAAGACTCCATGGAAAAGACCCTGATGTTGGGAAAGATGGAGGGCACAAGGAGAAGGGGACGACAGAGGACGAGATGGTTGGACAGTGTTCTGGAAGCTACCAGCATGAGTTTGACCAAACTGCGGGAGGCAGTGGAAGACAAGAGTGCCTGGTGTGCTCTGGTCCATGGGGTCATGAAGAGTCGGACACGACTAAACGACAACAGCGAGCAGTCTTGAAAATGGAAGAGGGTTGTTTCCCGATCCCTGATTACAACTACCAATATTGCAGAAACAAGGTGGCATGAATCAAATTACCTGTTCTGGTCCAGCTTCTCATCTGAGCAATGCCAGTCAGGAGTGCATACCTGTCTGCACATCCTGATACAAGGAACTCTTTCCCCATTTTTAGGGAACTGTAGAGAATTCTGTTTGTGCATTGGTTCACATGTGAAGTGGGTAAGGTGGGGTTCACTGTTACCTCATGCATACAGAGTCTGTGCTGAGTAGAATACCCAGTTCTACCACAGCACTGCACCAAATTTGTTAGAAGTGGGCAAACTCTCTCTTGGGAAAGAATATCTCAGACGCCCAAATGTCCCTATTTACGTGTCAAGGTCCCCAAGTCACCCTTAAAGGTAAAGGGACCCCTGACCATCAGGTCCAGTCATGACCGACTCTGGGGTTGCACGCTCATCTCGCTCTATAGGCCGAGGGAGGTGGTGTTTGTCTGCAGACAGCTTCTGGGTCATGTGGCCAGCATGACTAAGCCGCTTCTGGTTAGCCAGAGCAGCACACAGAAATGCCATTTACCTTCCTGGCAGATTGGTACCTATTTATCTACTTGCACTTTGACGTGCTTTCGAACTGCTAGGTTGGCAGGAGCAGGGACCGAACAACGGGAGCTCACCCTGTCGCAGGGATTCGAACCGCCGACCTTCTGATCGGCAAGTCCAATTCACACAGAATTTTTTATTTAAGGTTTTTGGCATAATTTTGGCCACAACTTTATTAAAATACAAAATGTGAGTGGTTGCTTAGGCATTGGTTGCGACTATCTGCCCCCGCCCAGGAACAGAACTGACATCTGCCAGCCTCCGAAAGTCAGGAAGGGAAAACATTTTGGGGAGAGAGGTGGAGCTGGGTACCATGCCCTCACCTCTCCCCAAATGCTCCCAGGGGCTCTTGCGTGGCCCTAGCCCCTTGACAGGGGTTCAGACAAGAGCATGGCGAGCCCCTGGATTCCTTTAATGGAATACCCTTGCAGCAGCAGCATTGGAGGGGCAGGCACAGCCAATCCATACCCCTCCACCAACCAATTCAATAAAACCAATGCCTAACTGCAAACCTTACAAGTTGTGACAATTTGCTACGTAGTAGGCAAAAACCAAATGGCAGCAGCCAACCAGCCAAATGGACAAAATTCCTACCAGGCCCCTGCCCCAAAAGCAGACGACTCCATGACAGGCATAGCATAGAATAACCCTAAATAGGGAGGGTGGGCAGGTGATGTGCACAGCGAAAAGAGGAAGCTCAACACTGCATGCAGGGAATGTAAAGCTTCTAGGCTGTGAATCTAAATTAGCAACATTAAAATCTCCCCAGCAACATAGAGGAGCCCAATCACATTCGTGGCCATCTAAACTTACCTGCCCAGCAACAGAGGAATGACTTGTTAAACCCCACTGCAACACGTGCTCTCCATGAAGGAGAACACGCCTTCCCAGGGACAGTCCTGGATTTACGGAAGCTGCCCTGGTTTCTGATTTGATCCTAGAATGCCCCGCTTTTCCATAGGACATCTCCCTATTTTCGTTGCAGAAATGTTTCCGGGTATGATATCTGCCCTTATTGACTTGCTCATGGAAGCTTCCAAGTGGCACTAGGGTTCAGGCCCAAGGTCAGCAAGATGCCCACCATTTTGCATTCCCCCACAGTGCTCCGGAACAACACTTCCTTAGGAACTGCAGGAAATTTAAAATGGTGGCTGGGCTTGCAGCCTTCTGCTGCAGATCCTAACACTACTGTTGCTCCTTGTGCCACAATGGCTGGTGAAGACTTTGGAAAGCGACAGCAAGTAACACCTTTTGAGAGGTAAGGTAAAAAGGCAAAGGACCTCTGGACGGTTAAGTCCAGTCAAAGGCAACTATGGGGTGCGATACTCATTTTGCTTTCAGGCCGAGAGAGCTGGCATTTGTCTACAGACAGCTTTCCGGGTCATGTGGCCAGCATGACTAAACTGCTTCTGGCGCAACGGAACACTATGACGGAAACCAGAGCACATGGTAACACTGTTTATTTTCCCACCACAGCGGTACCTATTTATCTACTTTCACTGGTGTGCTTTCGAACTGCTAGGTTCGCAGGAACTGGGAGAGAGCAACGGGAGCTCACCCTGTCGTGGGGATTTGAACTGCCAACCTTCTGATCGGCAAACCCAAGAGGCTCAGTGGTTTAGACCACAGCGTCACCTGCATTCCATCTTTTACTTTTTACCTTTTGAGAGGAGGGGTTTTAAACCCTGATCCAGCCCTGCTAGGGTTCACCAGAATGCAGCTGATTATATAGGTTTTATGAAACCGTGCCTTTAAAATACAGTGGTACCTCAGGTTACATACGCTTCAGGTTACATACGCTTCAGGTTACAGACTCCGCTAACCCAGAAATAGTGCTTCAGGTTAAGAACTTTGCTTCAGGATGAGAACAGAAATCGTGCTCTGGGGGCGCGGCAGCAGCAGGAGGCCCCATTAGCTAAAGTGGTGCTACAGGTTAAGAACAGTTTCAGGTTAACTACGGACCTCCGGAACGAATTAAGTGCTTAACCTGAGGTACCACTGTAATACAATAGTGGGTCTCCATTTGTGCCAGAGCTTGCCAGTGATCAGTTCCAGTGCATGTTTTCATTACTAAGAATTAATCCTGACATGTATGAAGTAAGAGGGCAGATGCAAAGTATTCCCTTCTCTACTGAGTCACACCGTAGAAAATTCACATACACCAGGGATTTGAGGGAAGAACTTTTCAGTGAAATCATGCTGGTTTCAGACAAACTTGATCTCCATCATCTCTTCTTTCTAGAAATAAAATACTGTGCATGAGTAGGAAGATTAAAAGTACAATCCTCTCCATATCTGCTCAACAGTGAGTCTCTGATTTCAACGAGGCTTAGTCTTTAGTAAGTGGATTGCAGGTTATACCGTATGATGGATAGTTGATGTAATGATGTTCCTCCCTGCAGCGAACTTTTCAGCTAGTTTATATTCCTGCTTTTAATACAGGCTTGCCATTAAAATGAAAATCTTAAGGATTTAAGCCTAAGCTGTGACTGGTCAAACAGAAAATGAGAGGGAAATCTCCATTTCTTGGAGGTATTACAGAATTTATTTTGTATTCTCTTCAAGCGGTAAACTAAGAAGACACATGAGAACTAGTCAGTGGTTTTTGAAAGGATGCCACAGGAGAATTTCAACCTATTCTTAATAACCCAATAAATGAATAGTTGGCAGAGGAGATAAATGGTGGGCAACTTACACCCTTCACGATCGAGACCTCAATGCCTTCCATATTTGCCGCTTCAGGAAGATTTTGGGCAGAGTCTCAAACAAAGATTTGCTCGTCCAAACCCATATTCCCAGCATGTTCACACTTCTGTCCCAGTGACGTCTTAACTGGCTTGGTCATGTACATAAAAAGGAAGATACCAGGATCTCAAAGGATATTGCTCTATGGGGAACTGGCTTCAGGAACTTAGCAAAAACCTCTTATGTTTCATAAGTTGTATTTCCAGTCTACATTAAATATTGAGGTGGGCTGGGGGAGAGCTTGGAAACTGGAATGAATTTTGCTTTTTAAAGATGCCCCTCCCCCCCATACAATTTGTCCTGTTCACAAATGCAATTTATTTCAAATTTAAGTTATTTTAAGAGATGTTGTCAGGGAACTGCCATCGGAGAGTCAGGTGGTGGAAGGGCTCAAGGAGGCTAGGAGACCTTCGGATGCGGAGGAAGGAACCAGTAGGGGTAGAGGGAGAGTTCCTGCAGAAACTCAATCGGAGGAATGGCTCCAAGATGTTTCCAGTGAGAATGTCCTGAGCGGGGAGGGCTCAGGACCTCCGCTGGGGACACCCACTCCGCGCAGGAAACTGTCACGCAGAGAATCCAGAAGGAGAGTTTCCGTCAAGGAACTCTTATGTTGGCGTAAATTCCGGAAGCGCCCACTGACGGATTCTGCCAGCGATTGAGGTAGCCATGCACCCATGGCTCCGCGGACTGGGAGAGTTTAGGAACTGATGGCAAAGCTTGGAGGGCTTAAACGCTTACGCACGAGCAGCCCCATTTTCCAATTACAATAAGATATTTATTGGCATTTCAAAAATTTTACAAAAAAGACAACAATAAAAACAAAAAAAATCAAATATGAAAAAATACAAAATTAAAAACAATTTAAGAAAAACAAGTAAAATTTCATTCCCTTATTTTCTTATACCTTACTTCCCAGACCTCCTCATACCTCCCCTTTGTGTATTCCAATTCTAATTATTAATTCAGCACATCCTCACCCTTAATTTCCATTTAATTTTCAACCTTTCTTTTCTTTTTACTTAATCATTACAGCTGTAGACCACTTAATTTCTAATCCAGCATCATTCTAACACTCATTAATTTTACAATATTTCCCAAGATAGTCCTTAAATTTCTTCCAATCTTCTTCCACCGTCTCTCTTCCCTGGTCTCGGATTCTGCCAGTCATTTCTGCCAGACCCATATAGTCCATCATCTTCATTTGCCATTCTTCCAAAGTGGGTAGATCTTGTGTCTCCCAGTACTTTGCGATGAGTATTCTTGCTGCTGTTGTTGCATACATAAAAAATGTTCTATCCTTCTTTGACACCAATTGGCCGACCATGCCCAGGAGAAAGGCCTCTGGTTTCTTCAGGAAGGTATATTTAAATACCTTTTTCATTTCATTATATATCATTTCCCAGAAAGCCTTAATCCTTGGGCACGTCCACCAAAGGTGAAAGAATGTACCTTCATTTTCTTTACATTTCCAACATTTATTATCGGGCAGATGATAGATTTTTGCAAGCTTGACTGGGGTCATGTACCACCTATAAATCATTTTCATAATATTCTCTCTTAAGGCATTGCATGCCGTAAATTTCATGCCGGTGGTCCACAACTGTTCCCAGTCAGCAAACATAATGTTATGACCAACATCTTGTGCCCATTTAATCATAGCTGATTTAACCGTTTCATCCTGCGTATTCCATTTCAACAGCAAGTTATACATCTTTGACAAATTCTTAGTTTTTGGTTCTAACAATTCTGTTTCCGATTTTGATTTTTCCACCTGGAAGCCAATTTTCCTGTCCAACTTATAAACCTCCATTATTTGATAATAATGAAGCCAGTCTCGCACTTTATCTTTTAATTTCTCAAAACTCTGCAATTTCAATTTGTCTCCTTCTTGTTCCAATATTTCCCAATATTTCGGCCATTTGGACTCCATATTAAGTCTTTTCACAGCCTTTGCCTCCATTGGCGACAACCACCTTGAGGTTTTATTTTCCAACAAGCCTTTGTATTTAACCCAAACATTATACAATGCTTTCCTGACAATATGGTTTTTAAATGCTTTGTGAGCTTTAACCTTGTCATACCACAAATATGCATGCCACCCAAAAATATTGTTAAAACCAAAATGTCTGTATTCTCGAGAAGCAGCCAGTCTTTCAACCAGCAGAATGCTGCTGATTCATAGTAAAGTTTGAAGTCTGGCAGGGCAAATCCACCCCTTTCCTTTGCATCAGTTAATATCTTAAATTTTATTCTGGGCTTCTTGCCCTGCCAGACAAATCTAGAAATATCTTTCTGCCACTTCTTGAAACAGTCCAATTTGTCCACAATTTGCAATGTTTGGAACAAAAACAGCATTCTAGGCAATACATTCATCTTTATAACCGCAATTCGACCAGACAAGGAAAGCTTCAAGTTTGACCAGATTTCTAAATCTTTTTTCACTTCTATCCAACATTTCTCATAATTATCTTTAAACAAATTAACATTTTTGGCTGTCATATTAATCCCCAAATATTTCACCTTCTTAACCACATTTAAACCTGTCTCATTCTGAAACCTCTCTTTTTCAATAGCTGTTAAGTTTTTCTCTAAAACCTTAGTTTTTGACTTATTCAGTTTAAATCCTGCTACTTGACCAAACTCTTGAATTAATTCTAAAACCCTTTTAGTACTAGATTCTGGCTCTTGTAATGTTAGTACTAGGTCATCTGCAAATGCTCTCAATTTGCACTGTTTAGCTCTGACCTGTATACCTTTAACCAACCGGTCCCTTCTGATCATGTTCGACAAAACCTCCAGGACTGATATAAAAAGTAATGGGGAAATTGGGCACCCCCTGACGTGTCCCTTTTTCTATCTTGAATTCTTCCATAACCACATTATTTACGATTAATTTAGCTTTTTGCTCAGAATATATTGCACCTATACCGTTTTCAAATCCTTGGCCTACCCCCATCCCCTGAAGATTCTTCTTCATAAAACTCCAAGAAATATTGTCAAAGGCTTTCTCCGCATCCATAAGTATCAAAACTGCTTTAGTGTTTATGTTCACTTCCAATTTTTCCAAAATGTCAATTATATTCCTCACGTTATCTGAGAAGTGACTTCCCGGGAGAAAGCCCGCTTGGTCTCCATGAATCTCCTCCATCAACACTTTTTTCAATCTCTTAACCAAAATGTCAGCAAAAATTTTGTAATCCACATTTAATAGTGAAATGGGGCGGTAGTTCTTAAGTTGAGTCTTTTCAGTCTCTGTTTTCGGTATAAGTGTAATATAAGCCTCTTTCCACATTTCTGGTGCCCTTTTCCCCTCCAGAATTTCATTGCAGACTTCCTTCAAAGGTTGTAGTAGCCACTCCTTCAAAGCTTTATAATATCTGGAAGTCAGCCCATCCGGTCCCGAATACTTGCCCAATTGCATGTTTGGAATGGCACCTTCTATTTCCTGTTCAGTTATTTTATGATTCAACAGTATTTTACTTTCATGGGAAATTTTTTGTAATCCATTTGTCTCAAGAAATCGGTCTATGTCCATTTCTTTCTGTGGCCCTTGTGAGTATAATTGTTTAAAGTACCTCTGGAAACAATTTCTGATCTCAATTGGGTTATAAATGTTTTTTTCTTCCACTTCTAAGTTTGTAACCATATTTAATTTTTGTCTTTTCCTCATTTGCCAAGCCAATAGTTTACCACATTTATCTGCGGATTCAAATGTCTTTTGTCTCATTTGTTTAATCTTCCATTCTATTTCTTGATTCATCAATTCCATATATTGTGTTTGATATAACTTGATTTCTCTCAAAATCTCTTGAGACTTTGGTTTCGCTCTTAGTTTCTTTCCCCCCTCTCTTATCTTCTCCAAGATTTTATCTTTTTTCTCATTTTGGGTTCTATTCTTTATTGCATTTTGTTGTATAAAAAACCCTCTCATAACAGCTTTGCTTGCGTCCCAGATTACTCTTTTTTCCACATTGGTCTTCATATTTATTTCAAAATAGTCTCTCAGATTTTTTTGGGCCTTTTTATACACTTCTTCATCTCTAAATAAAGTGTCATTCATCCTCCATCTGAAAGAACCAGTTGTTATTTGCTTCATATCCATTCTTACAGCATTGTGGACGGAACAGGTTTTTGAGCAGATTTCAAGTTTTGATAAAAAAAGCCTTCTGTTTCCAAGGAAAAACCTTTCAGGGGAGCATTTGCAATAGCTGGGCACCATTTTTGAGTGAATTGCAGAACGTCAGATTTTTGCTGAAATTGTGACCGCGCAGCTTAGGGATTTTTTCTTAAAATTTTTTCCCGCAGGTTAAATTGTGGAGGGCACCATTTTTGACTGAATTGCAGAACGCCAGATTTTTGCTGAAATTGTGACCGCGCGGCTTAGGGATTTTTTCAAAAAACGTTTTTCCACAAGTTCAGTGTCGAGGGCTAATTCTTTGTCCGATGATAAAAAAGCCTTGTGTTTCCACCGAAAAACATTTCAAGCGAGCATTTGCAAAAGCTGGGCACCATTTTTAAATGAATTGCCGAACGTCAGATTTTTGCTGGAATTGTGACTGCGTGCCTTAGGGATTTTTTTCAAAAAATAGTTTTTCCGCAAGTTCAGTCGTCGAGGGCTAATTCTGTTTCCGATGATAAACACCCTTCTGTTTCCACCGAAAAACCTTTCAGGGGAGCATTTGTAACAGCTGGGCACCATTTTCGAGTGAATTGCAGAACGTCAGATTTTTGCTGAAATTGTGACCGCGCGCTTAGGGATTTTTTCAAAAAAAAGTTTTCCCACAAGTTCAGTCGTCGAGGGCGAATTCTTTTTCCGAGATAAAAAGCCTTCTGCTTCCACTGAAAAACCTTCCAGGGGAGCATTTGCAAGAGCTGGGCACCATTTTTGACTGAATTGCAAAATGTCAGATTTTTGCTGAAATTGTGACCGCATTGCTTAGGGATTTTTTCAAAAAAGGTTTTTCCACAAGTTCAGTCGTCGAGGGCTAATTCTTTTTCCGAGATAAAAAGCCTTCTGTTTCCACCGGAAAACATTTCAAGGGAGCATTTGCAACAGCTGGGCACCATTTTAGAGTGAATTGCAGTACCTCAGATTATTGCGGAAATTGTGACCGCGCGGCTTAGGGATTTTTTTTAAAAAAAGTTTTTCCACAAGTTCAGTCGTCGAGGGCTAATTCTGTTTCCGATGAGAAAGAACCTTCTGTTTCCACCGAAAAACCTTTCAGGGGAGCATTTGCAACAGCTGCGCACCATTTTTGACTGAATTGCAGAACGTCAGATTTTTGCTGGAATTGCGACCGCGCGGCTTAGGGATTTCTTTTAAAAAAAGTTTCCCCTCAGGTTAAATTGTGGAGGGCAGATTTCTGGTCCTGTGATAAAAAGCCTTCTGTTTCCACCGAAAAACGTCTCTGGGGAGCATTTGCAAGAGCTGGGCACCATTTTTGAGTGAATTGCAGAACGTCAGATGTTTTTCTGAAATTTTGACCGCATTGCTTAGGGATTTTTTCAAAAAAAGGTTTTTTCCGCAAGTTCAGTCGTCGAGGGCTAATTCTGTTTCCGATGATAAAGAGCCTTCTGTTTCCACCGGAAAACATTTCAAGGGAGCATTTGCAACAGCTGGGCAACATTTTTGAGTGAATTGCAGAATGTCAGATTTTTGCTGGAATTGTGACCGTGAGGCTTAGGATTTTCTTTTCAAAAAACATTTTCCCGCAGGTTAAATTGTGGAGGGCAAATTTCTGGTCCTGTGAAAAAAAGCCTTCTGTTTCCACTGAAAAACGTCTCTGGGGAGCATTTGCAACAGCTGGGCACCATTTTTGAATGAATTGCAGAACGTCAGATTTTTGCTGAAATTGTGAACGCGCGGCTTAGGGATTTTTTTTAAAAAAAGTTTTTCCACAAGTTCAGTCGTTGAGGGCGAATTCTTTTTCCGAAGATAAAAAGCCTTCTGTTTCTACAAAAAAACCTTTCAGGGGAGCATTTGCAACAGCTGCGCACCATTTTTGACTGAATTGCAGAACGTCAGATTTTTGCTGAAATTGTGACCGCATTGCTTATTGATTTTTTCAAAAAAAAGTTTTTCCACAAGTTCAGTCGTTGAGGGCTAATTCTTTGTCTGATGATAAAAAACCCTTCTGTTTCCACCGGAAAACATTTCAAGGGAGCATTTGCAACAGCTGGGCACCATTTTTGAGTGAATTGCAGAACCTCAGATTTTTGCTGAAATTGTGAATGCGCGGCTTAGGGATTTTTTTAAAAAAACGTTTTCCCGCAGGTTAAATTATGGAGGGCAGATTTCTGGTCCTGTGATAAAAAGCCTTCTCTTTCCACCGAAAAACGTCTCTGGGGAGCATTTGCAACAGCTGGGCACCATTTTTGAGTGAATTGCAGAACGTCAGAAATTTTGAAGAAATTGTGACCGCGCGGCTTAGGGATTTTTGCAAAAAAAAGTTGTTCAGACGTTGAGGGCTAATTCTGTTTCCCATGATAAAAACCCACCTGTTTCCACCGAAAAACCTTTCAGGGGAGCGTTTGCAACAGGTCCGCACCATTTTTGAATGAATTGCAGAACATTAGATTTTTGCTGAAATTGTGACCACGAGGCTTAGGGATTTTTGCAAAAAAAAGTTGCTCAGATGTCAAGGGCTAATTCTGTTTCCGATGATAAAAACCCACCTGTTTCCACCGAAAAACCGTTCAGGGGATCCTTTGCAACAGTTCAGCACCATTTTTGAATGAATTGCAGAACGTCAGATATTTCCTGAAAATGTGATCGCGTGGCTTAGGGTTTTCTTCCAAAAAGTTTTGTCCGCTAGTTCATTCGTCCAGGGCTAATTCTGTTTCCGATGATAAAAACCCTTCTGTTTCTATCGAAAAACCTTTCAGTGGATCGTTTGCAACAGTTTGGCAACATTTTTGAGTGAATTGCAGAACGTCAGATTTTGCTGAAAATGTGACCACGCGGCTTAGGGATTTTTGCAAAAAAAAGTTGTTCCGACATTGAGGGGTAATTCTCTTTCCAATGATAAACACCCACCTGTTTGCACCGAAAAAGCTTTCAGGGGAGCGTTTGCAACAGGGATTTTATCAAACAAAAAGTTGTTCAGAGGTCGAGGGCTAATTCTTTTTCCGATGATAAAAACGCATGTGTTTCCACCGAAAAACCTTTCAGGGGATCGTTTGCAACAGTTTGGCACCATTTTTGAGTGAATTGCAGAACATCAGATTTTTTCTGAAATTATGACCGCGCGGCTTAGGGATTTTTTTTTTTTTAAGTTGTTCAGATGTTGAGGGCTAATTCTATTTCCGATGATAAAAACCCACCTGTTTCCACCGAAAAGCCTTTCAGGGGAGCGTTTGCAACAGTTCAGCAGCATTTTTGAATGAATTGCAGAACGTCAGATTTTTGCTGAAATTGTGACCGCGCGGCTTACGGATTTTTGCAAAAAAAAAAGTTGTTCAGACGTTGAGGGCAAATTCTGTTTCCGATGATAAAAACCCACCTGTTTCCACCGAAAAGCCTTTCAGGGGAGCGTTTGCAACAGTTCAGCAGCATTTTTGAATGAATTGCAGAACGTCAGATTTTTGCTGAAATTGTGACCGCGCGGCTTAGGGATTTTTGCAAAAAAAAGTTGTTCAGACGTCGAGGGATAATTCTGTTTCTGATGATAAAACCACACCTGTTTCCATCAAAAAACCTTTCAGGGGATGGTTTGCAAAAGTTTGGCACCATTTTTGACTGAATTGCAGAACGTCAGATTTTTGCTGAAATTGTGATCGCGCGGCTTAGGGACTTTTTCAAAAAAAGTTGTTTAGACATCGAGGGCTAATTTTGGTTCCGATGATAAAAACGCATCTGTTTCCACCAAAAAACTTTTCAGAGGATCGTTTGCAACAGTTTGGCACCATTTTTTAGTGAATTGCAGAAGGTCAGAAATTTTGAAGAAAAAAAAAGTTGTTCAGACGTTGAGGGCTAATTTTGTTTCCGATGATAAAAACGCATCTGTTTCCACCAAAAATCCTTTCAGAATATCGTTTGCAACCGTTTGGCACCATTTTTAAGTGAATTGCAGAAGGTCAGAAATTTTGAAGAAATCGTGACCGCGCGGCTTAGGGATTTTTTTAAAAAAAGTTGATCAGACTTCGAGGGCTAATTCTGTTTCCGATGATAAAAACCCACCTGTTTCCACCGAAAAACCTTTAAGGGGATGGTTTGCAACAGTTTGGCACCATTTTTGAGTGAATTGCAGAAATTGTGAAGAATTGTGAAGAAATTGTGAAGAATTGCAGAAATTGTGAAGAAATTGTGACCGCGCGGCTTAGGAATTTTTCAAAAAAAAGTTGTTCAGACGTCGAGGGCTAATTCTGTTTCCGATGATAAAAACGCATATTTTTCCACCGAAAAACCTTTCAGGGGATCATTTGCAACAGTTTGGCAACATTTTTGAGTGAATTGCAGAACGTCAGAAATTTTGAAGAAATTCTGACCGCGCGGCTTAGGGATTTTTCAAAAAAAAGTTGTTCAGACGTCGAGGGCTAATTCAGTTTCTGATCATAAAAACCCACCTGTTTCCACCGAAAAACCTTTCAGGGTATCGTTTGCAACAGTTCAGCACCATTTTTAATTGAATTGCAGAACGTCAGAAATTTTGAAGGAATTGTGACCGCACGGCTTAGGGATTTTTGCAAAAAAAAGTTGTTCGGACGTCGAGGGCTAATTCTGTTTCCGGTGATAAAAACCCACCTGTTTCCACCGAAAAACCTTTCAAGGGATCCTTTGCAACAGTTCATCAACATTTTTGAATTAATTGCAGATCGTCAGAGTTTTGCTGAAATTGTGACGGCACGGCTTAGAGATGTTTCAAAAAAAAGTTTTTCAGACGTCGAGGGCTAATTCTGTTTCCGATGATAAATACCCACCTGTTTCCACCGAAAAACCTTTCAGGGGATCGTTTGTAACAGTTCAGCACCATTTTTGAACGAATTGCAGAACGTCAGATTTTTGTTGAAATTGTGACCGCGCGGCTTAAGGATTTTTGCAAAAAAAAGTTGTTCAGACGTTGAGGGCTAATTCTGCTTCCGATGATAAAAACGCATCTGTTTCCACCGAAAAACCTTTCAGGGGAGCGTTTGCAACAGTTCAGTACCATTTTTGAATGAATTGCAGAACATCAGAAATTTTGAAGAAATTATGACCGCGCGGCTTAGGGATGTTTAAAAAAAAAGTTTTTCAGACGTTGAGGGATAATTCATTTCTGAGGATAAAAACCCACCTGTTTCCACCAAAAAAACCTTTCAGGGGATGGTTTGCAAATTTTGGCACCATTTTTGAGTGAATTGCAGAATGTCAGATTTGTGCTGAAATTGTGACCACGCGGCTTAGGGATTTTTTGAAAAAAAAGTTGTTTAGACATCGAGGGTTAATTTTGTTTCCGATGATAAAAACGCATCTGTTTCCACCAAAAAACCTTTCAGAGGATCGTTGGCAACAGTTTGGCACCATTTTTGAGTGAATTGCAGAAGGTCAGAAATTTTGAAGAAATTGTGACCGCGCGGCTTAGGGATTTTTCAAAAAAAAGTTGTTCAGACGTCGAGGGATAATTCTGTTTCTGATGATAAAAACCCACCTCTTTCCACAGAAAAACCTTTCAGGAGATGGTTTGCAACAGTTTGGCACCGTTTTTGAGTGAATTGCGGAAAGTCAGAAATTTTGAAGAAATTGTTACCGCGCTGCTTAGGGATTTTTCAAAAAAAAGATGTTCAGAGATCGATGTCTAATTTTGTTTCCGATGATAAAAACGCATCTGTTTACACCAAAAAACCTTTCAGAGGATCGTTTGCAACAGTTTGGCAACATTTTTGAGTGAATTGCAGAACGTCAGAAATTTTGAAGAAATTGTGACCGCGCGGCTTAGCGATTTTTTCCAAAAAAAGTTGTTCAGACGTTGAGGGCTAATTCTGTTTCCGATGATAAAAACCCACCTGTTTCCACCGAAAAACCTTTCAGAGGATCGTTTGCGACAGTTTGGCACCATTTTTGAGTGAATTGCAGAAGGTCAGAAATTTTGAAGAAATTGTGACCGCGCGGATTACGGATTTTTTCAAAAAAAGTTGTTCAGACGTCGAGGGTTAATTGCATTTCCGATGATAAAAACCCACCTGTTTCCACCGAAAAACCTTTTAGCGGATCGTTTGCAGCAGTTTGGCACCATTTTTGAGTGAATAGCAGACCGTCAGAAATTTTGAAGAAATTGTGACCGCGCGGCTTAGGGATTTTTTTAAAAAAAAGTTGTTCAGACGTCGAGGGCTAATTCAGTTTCCGATGCTAAAAACCTAACTGTTTCCACCGAAAAACCTTTCAGGGGATCGTTTGCAAAAGTTTGGCACCAGTTTTGAGTGAATTGCAAAACGTCAGAAGTTTTGAAGAATTTTTTTTCAAAAAAAAGTTGTTTAGACATCGAGGGCAAATTTTGTTTCCGATGATAAAAACGCATCTGTTTCCACCGAAAAACCTTTCAGCGGATCATTTGCAAAAGTTTGGCACCATTTTTGAATGAATTGCAGAACGTCAGAAATTTTGAAGAAATTGTGACCGCGCGGCTTAGCGATTTTTTCCAAAAAAGTTGTTCAGACGTCGAGGGCTAATTCTGTTTCCGATGATAAAAACCCACCTGCTTCCACCGAAAAATCTTTCAGAGGAACGTTTGTGACAGTTTGGCACCATTTTGGAGTGAATTGCAGAAGGTCAGAAATTTTGAAGAAATTGTGACCGCGCGGATTACGGATTTTTTCAAAAAAAGTTGTTCAGACGTCGAGGGTTAATTGCATTTCCGATGATAAAAACCCACCTGTTTCCACCGAAAAACCTTTTAGCGGATCGTTTGCAACAGTTTGGCACCACTTTTGAGTGAATAGCAGAACGTCAGAAATTTTGAAGAAATTGTGACCGCGCGGCTTAGGGATTTTTCCAAAAAAATTGTTCAGACTTCGAGGCCTAATTCTGTTTCCGATGATAAAAACCTAACTGTTTCCACCGAAAAACCTTTCAGGGGATCGTTTGCAAAAGTTTGGCACCAGTTTTGAGTGAATTGCAGAACGTCAGATTTTTGCTGAAATTGTGACCGCGCGGCTTAGGGATTTTTTAAAAAAATGTTTTTTAGACAACGAGGGCTAATTCTGTTTCCGATGATAAAAATGCATCTGTTTTCACCAAAAAACCTTTCAGAGGATCGTTTGCTACAGTTTGGCACCATTTTTGAATGAATTGCAGAAGGTCAGATTTTTGCTGAAATTGTGACCGCGCGGCTTTGGGATTTTTTCAAAAAAAGTTGTTCAGACGTCGAGGGCTAATTTTGTTTCCGATGATAAAAACCCACCTGTTTCCACTGAAAAACCTTTCAGGGGATGGTTTGCAACAGTTTGGCACCATTTTTGAGTGAATTGCAGAACGTCAGAAATTTTGATGAAATTGTGACCGTGCGGATTAGTGATTTTTCCAAAAAAAGTTGCTCATACGTCGAGGGCTAATTCAGTTTCCGATCATAAAAACGCATCTGTTCCCCCCAAAAAACCTTTTAGAGGATCGTTTGCGACAGTTTGGCACCATTTTTGAGTGAATTTCAGAACGTCATAAATTTTGAAGAAATTGTGACCGCGCGGCTTAGGGATTTTTTTTTTTAAAAAACTGTTCAGACATCGAGGCCTAATTCTGTTTCCGATGATAAAAACGCATCTGTTTTCACCAAAAAACCTTTCAGAGGATCGTTTGCAACAGTTTGGCACCATTTTTGAGTGAATTGCAGAAGGTGAGAAATTTTGAAGAAATTGTGACCGCGCGGCTTAGGGATTTCCCAAAAAAAAGTTGTTCAGACGTCGAGGGCAAATTTTGTTTCTGATGATAAAAACGCATCTGTTTCCACCAAAGAACCTTTCAGGGATCGTTTGCAAGAGTTTGGCACCATTTTTGAGTGAATTGCAGAAGGTCAGAAATTTTGAAGAAATTGTGACCGCGCGGCTTAGGGATTTTTCAAAAAAAAGTTGTTTAGACATCGAGGGCAAATTTTGTTTCCGATGATAAAAACGCATCTGTTTCCACCGAAAAACCTTTCAGCGGATCATTTGCAACAGTTTGGCACCATTTTTGAGTGAATTGCGGAATTTCAGAAATTTTGAAGAAATTGTGACCGCGCTGCTTAGGGATTTTTCAAAAAAAAGTTGTTCAGACATCGAGGGCTAATTCTGTTTCCGATGATAAAAACCCACCTGTTTTCACTGAAAAACCTTTCAGGGGATCGTTTGTAACAGTTCAGCACCATTTTTGAGTGAATTGCAGGAGGTCAGAAATTTTGAAGAAATTGTGACCGCGCGGCTAATGGATTTTTCAAAAAAAGTTGTTCAGACGTCGAGGGCTAATTCTGTTTCCGATGATAAAAACCCACCTGTTTCCACCGAAAACCTTTAAGGGGATGGTTTGCAACAGTTTGGCACCATTTTTGAGTGAATTGCAGAACGTCAGAAATTGTGAAGAAATTGTGACCGCGCGGCTTAGGGATTTTTCCAAAAAAAGTTGTTCAGACGTCGAGGGCTAATTCTGTTTCCGATGATAAAAAGCCACCTGTTTCCACTGAAGAACCTTTCAAGGGATCGTTTGCAACAGTTCAGCACCATTTTTGAATGAAATGCAGAACGTCAGATTTTTGCTGAAATTGTCACCGCGCGGCTTATTGATTTCTCAAAAAAGAGTTGTTCAGACGGGCAAGGCTAATTCAGTTTCCGGTGATAAAAACCCACCTGTTTCCACCGAAAAACCTTTCAGGGGATCGTTTGCAACATTTTGGCACCATTTTTGAGTGAATTGCGGAACGTCAGATTTTTGCTGAAATTGTGACCGCGCGGCTTAGGGATTTTTTCAAAAAAAAGTTTTTCAGACGTCGAGGGATAATTCTGTTTCTGATGATAAAAACCAACCTGTTTCCACAGAAAAACCTTTCAGGGGATGGTTTACAACAGTTTAGCACCATTTTTTAGTGAATTGCAGAACATCAGAAATTTTGAAGAAATTGTGACCGCTCGGCTTAGCGATATTTCAAAAAAAAGTTGTTCAGACGTTGAGGGCTAATTCTGTTTCCGATGATAAAAACCCACCTGTTTCCACAAAAAAACCTTTCAGAGGATCGTTTGCAAGAGCTTGGCACCATTTTTGAGTGAATTGCAGAAGGTCAGAACTTTTGAAGAAATTGTGACCGCGCGGCTTAGGGATTTTTTCAAAAAAAGTTGTTCAGACGTCGAGGGCTAATTCTGTTTCCGATGATAAAAAGCCACCTGTTTCCACTGAAAAACCTTTCAGGGGATCGTTTGCAACAGTTCAGCACCAATTTTGAATGAATTGCAGAACGTCAGATTTTTGCTGAAATTGTGACCGCGCGGCTTAGGGATTTTTTCAAAAAAAGTTGTTCAGACGTCGAGGGCTAATATTGTTTCCGATGATAAAAACCCACCTGTTTCCACCGACAAACCTTTCAGGGGATGGTTTGCAACAGTTTGGCACCATTTTTGAGTGAATTGCAGAACGTCAGAAATCTTGAAGAAATTTGACCGCGCGGCTTACGGGTTTTTCAAAAAAAAGTTGTTCAGACGTCGATGGCTAATTCTGTTTCCGATGATAAAAACCCACCTGTTTCCACCGAAAAACCTTTCAGGGTATGGCTTGCAACAGTTTGGCACCATTTTTGAGTGAATTGCAGAACGTCAGAAATTTTGAAGAAATTTTGACCGCGCGGCTTACGGATTTTTCAAAAAAAAGTTTTTCAGACGTCGATGGCTAATTCTGTTTCCGATGATAAAAACCCACCTCTTTCCACTGAAAAACCTTTCAGGGGATCGTTTGCAGTAGTTCAGCACCATTTTTGTAAGAAATCCAGAACGTCAGATTTTTGCTGAAATTGTGACCGCGCGGCTTAGGGATTTTTCAAAAAAATTTTATTTAGACATCGAGGGCTAATTTTGTTTCCGATGATAAAAACGCATCTGTTTCCACCAAAAAACCTTTCAGAGGATCGTTTGCAACAGATTGGCAACATTTTTGAGTGAATTGCAGAACGTCATAAATTTTGAAAAAATTGTGACCGCGCGGCTTCGGGATTTTTTTTTAAAAAAATTGTTCAGACGTCGAGGGATAATTCTGTTTCTGATGATAAAAACCCACCTCTTTCCACAGAAAAACCTTTCAGGAGATGGTTTGCAACAGTTTGGCACCGTTTTTGAGTGAATTGCGGAAAGTCAGAAATTTTGAAGAAATTGTTACCGCGCTGCTTTGGGATTTTTCAAAAAAAAGATGTTCAGACATCGATGTCTAATTTTGTTTCCGATGATAAAAACGCATCTGTTTACACCAAAAAACCTTTCAGAGGATCGTTTGCAAAAGTTTGGCACCGTTTTTGAATGAATTGCAGAACGTCAGAAATTTTGAAGAAATTGTGACCGCGCGGCTTAGCGATTTTTTCCAAAAAAGTTGTTCAGACGTCGAGGGCTAATTCTGTTTCCGATGATAAAAACCCACCTGTTTCCACCGAAAAACCTTTCAGAGGATCGTTTGCGACAGTTTGGCACCATTTTGGAGTGAATTGCAGAAGGTCAGAAATTTTGACGAAATTGTGACCACGCGGCTTAGGGATTTTTCAAAAAAAAGTTGTTTAGACATCAAGTGGTAATTTTGTTTCCGATGATAAAAACGCATCTGTTTCCACCGAAAAACCTTTCAGAGGATCGTTTGCAACAGTTTGGCACCATTTTTGAGTGAATTGCAGAACGTCAGAAATTTTGAAGAAATTGTGACCGCGCGGCTTAGGGATTTGTCAAAAAAAAGTTGTTCAGACATCGAGGGATAATTCTGTTTCCAATGATAAAAACCCACCTGTTTCCTAAGAAAAACCTTTCAGGAGATGGTTTGCAACAGTTTGGCACCATTTTTGAGTGAATTTCAGAACGTCATAAATTTTGAAGAAATTGTGACCGCGCGGCTTAGGGATTTTTTTCAAAAAAAAGCTGTTCAGACATCGAGGGCTAATTTTGTTTCCGATGATAAAAACACATCTGTTTCCACCAAAAAAACCTTTCAGGGGATGGTTTGCAAAAGTTTGGCACCATTTTTGAGTGAATTGCAGAAGGTCAGAAATTTTGAAGAAATTGTGACCGCGCGGCTTCGGGATTTTTTCAAAAAAAAGTTTTTCAGACGTCGAGGGATAATTCATTTTTGGAGGATAAAAACCCACCTGTTTCCACCCAAAAAACCTTTCAGGGGATGGTTTGCAAATTTTGGCACCATTTTTGAGTGAATTGCAGAATGTCAGATTTGTGCTGAAATTGTGACCACGCGGCTTAGGGATTTTTTTGAAAAAAAAGTTGTTTAGACATCGAGGGTTAATTTTGTTTCCGATGATAAAAACGCATCTGTTTACACCAAAAAACCTTTCAGAGGATCGTTGGAACAGTTTGGCACCATTTTTGAGTGAATTGCAGAAGGTCAGAAATTTTGAAGAAATTGTGACCGCGTGGCTTAGGGATTTTTCAAAAAAAAGTTGTTTAGACATCGAGGGCAAATTTGGTTTCCGATGATAAAAACGCATCTGTTTCCACCGAAAAACCTTTCAGAGGATCATTTGCAACAGTTTGGCAACATTATTGAGTGAATTGCAGAACGTCATAAATTTTGAAAAAATTGTGACCGCGCGGCTTAGCGATTTTTCAAAAAAAAGTTTGTTCAGACGTCGAGGGCTAATTTTGTTTCCGATGATAAAAACCTAACTGTTTCCACCGAAAAACCATTCAGGGGATCGTTTGCAAAAGTTTGGCACCAGTTATGAGTGAATTGCAGAACGTCAGATTTTTGCTGAAATTGTGACCGCTTGGCTTAGGGATTTTTCAAAAAAAAGTTGTTTAGACATCGAGGGCTAATTTTGTTTCCGATGATAAAAACGCATCTGTTTCCACCAAAAAACCTTTCAGAGGATCGTTTGCAACAGATTGGCAACATTTTTGAGTGAATTGCAGAACGTCATAAATTTTGAAAAAATTGTGACCGCGCGGCTTCGGGATTTTTTTTTTAAAAAATTGTTCAGACGTCGAGGGATAATTCTGTTTCTGATGATAAAAACCCACCTCTTTCCACAGAAAAACCTTTCAGGAGATGGTTTGCAACAGTTTGGCACCGTTTTTGAGTGAATTGCGGAAAGTCAGAAATTTTGAAGAAATTGTTACCGCGCTGCTTAGGGATTTTTCAAAAAAAAGATGTTCAGACATCGATGTCTAATTTTGTTTCCGATGATAAAAACGCATCTGTTTACACCAAAAAACCTTTCAGAGGATCGTTTGCAAAAGTTTGGCACCGTTTTTGAATGAATTGCAGAACGTCAGAAATTTTGAAGTAATTGTGACCGCGCGGCTTAGCGATTTTTTCCAAAGAAGTTGTTCAGACGTCGAGGGCTAATTCTGTTTCCGATGATAAAAACCCACCTGTTTCCACCGAAAAACCTTTTATCGGATCGTTTGCAGCAGTTTGGCACCATTTTTGAGTGAATAGCAGACCGTCAGAAATTTTGAAGAAATTGTGACCGCGCGGCTTAGGGATTTTTTCAAAAAAAAGTTGTTCAGACGTCGAGGGCTAATTCAGTTTCCGATGCTAAAAACCTAACCGTTTCCACCGAAAAAACCTTTCAGGGGATCGTTTGCAAAAGTTTGGCACCAGTTTTGAGTGAATTGCAAAACGTCAGAAATTTTGAAGAAATTTTTTTCAAAAAAAAGTTGTTTAGACATCGAGGGCAAATTTTGTTTCCGATGATAAAAACGCATCTGTTTCCACCGAAAAACCTTTCAGCGGATCATTTGCAAAAGTTTGGCACCATTTTTGAATGAATTGCAGAACGTCAGAAATTTTGAAGAAATTGTGATCGCGCGGCTTAGGGATTTTTTGGAAAAAAAAGTTGTCCAGACATCGAGGGCTAATTTTGATTCCGATGATAAAAACGCATCTGTTTCCACCAAAAAAACCTTTCAGAGGATCGTTTGCAAAAGTTTGGCACCGTTTTTGAATGAATTGCAGAACGTCAGAAATTTTGAAGAAATTGTGACCGCGCGGCTTAGCGATTTTTTCCAAAAAAGTTGTTCAGACGTCGAGGGCTAATTCTGTTTCCGATGATAAAAACCCACCTGTTTCCACCGAAAAATCTTTCAGAGGATCGTTTGTGACAGTTTGGCACCATTTTGGAGTGAATTGCAGAAGGTCAGAAATTTTGACGAAATTGTGACTGCGCGGCTTAGGGATTTTTTCAAAAAAGTTGTTCAGACGTCGAGGGTTAATTGTGTTTCCGATGATAAAAACCCACCTGTTTCCACCGAAAAACCTTTTAGCGGATCGTTTGCAACAGTTTGGCACCATTTTTGAGTGAATTGCAGAAGGTCAGAAATTTTGATGAAATTTTCACCGCGCGGCTTATTGATTTCTCAAAAAAAAGTTGTTCAGACGGGCAGGGCTAATTCAGTTTCTGATGATAAAAACCCACCTGTTTCCACCGAAAACCCTTTCAGGGGATCGTTTGCAACATTTTGGCACCATTTTTGAGTGAATTGCGGAACGTCAGATTTTTGCTGAAATTGTGACCGCGCGGCTTAGGGATTTTTTCAAAAGAATGTTTTTCAGACGTCGGGGGATAATTCTGTTTCTGATCATAAAAACGCATCTGTTCCCCCCAAAAAACCTTTTAGAGGATCGTTTGCGACAGTTTGGCACCATTTTTGAGTGAATTTCAGAACGTCATAAATTTTGAAGAAATTGTGACCGCGCGGCTTAGGGTTTTTTTTAAAAAGAAAACTGTTCAGACAACGAGGGCTAATTTTGTTTCCGATGATAAAAGCGCATCTGTTTTCACCAAAAAACCTTTCAGAGGATCGTTTGCAACAGTTTGGCACCATTTTTGAGTGAATTGCAGAAGGTCAGAAATTTTGAAGAAATTGTGACCGCGCGGCTTAGGGAATTTTTCAAAAAAAGTTGTTCAGACGTCGAGGGCTAATTTTGTTTCCGATGATAAAAACGCATCTGTTTCCACCAAAGAACCTTTCAGAGGATAGTTTGCAACAGTTTGGCACCATTTTTGAGTGAATTGCAGAAGCTCAGAAATTTTGAAGAAAGTGTGACCGCGCGGCTTAGGGATTTTTCAAAAAAAAGTTGTTTAGACATCGAGGGCAAATTTTGTTTCCGATGATAAAAACGCATCTGTTTCCACCGAAAAACGTTTAAGGGGATGGTTTGCAACAGTTTGGCACCATTTTTGAGTGAATTGCAGAAGCTCAGAAATGTTGAAGAAATTGTGACCGCGCGGCTTAGGGATTTTTCCAAAAAAAGTTGTTCAGACGTCGAGGGCTAATTCTGTTTCCGATGATAAAAAGCCACCTGTTTCCACTGAAGAACCTTTCAAGGGATCGTTTGCAACAGTTCAGCACCATTTTTGAATGAAATGCAGAACGTCAGATTTTTGCTGAAATTGTGACCGCGCTGCTTAGGGATTTTTCAAAAAAAAGTTTTTCAGACGTCGAGGGATAATTCTGTTTCTGATGATAAAAACCAACCTATTTCCACAGAAAAACCTTTCAGAGGATCGTTTGCAACAGTTTTGCACCATTTTTGAGTGAATTGCAGAACGTCAGAAATTTTGAAGAAATTTTGACCGCACGGCTTACGGATTTTTCAAAAAAAAGTTTTTCAGACGTCGATGGCTAATTTTGTTTCCGATGATAAAAACCCACCTGTTTCCACTGAAAAACCTTTCAGGGGATGGTTTGCAACAGTTCAGCACCATTTTTGAATGAAATGCAGAACGTCAGATTTTTGCTGAAATTGTGACTGCGCGGCTTAGGGATTTTTCAAAAAAATGTTATTTAGACATCGAGGGCTAATTTTGTTTCCGATGATAAAAACGCATCTGTTTTCACCAAAAAACCTTTCAGAGGATCGTTTGCAACAGTTTGGCACCATTTTTGAGTGAATTGCAGAAGGTCAGAAATTTTGAAGAAATTGTGACCGCGCGGCTTAGGGATTTTCCAAAAAAAAGTTGTTTAGACATCGAGGGCAAATTTTGTTTCCGATGATAAAAACCCACCTGTTTTCACTGAAAAACCTTTCAGGGGATCGTTTGCAACATTTCAGCACCATTTTTGAGTGAATTGCAGGAGGTCAGAAATTTTGAAGAAATTGTGACCGCGCGGCTAATGGATTTTTCAAAAAAAGTTGTTCAGACATCGAGGGCTAATTCTGTTTCCGATGATAAAAACCAACCTGTTTCCACAGAAAAACCTTTCAGGGGATGGTTTACAACAGTTTAGCACCATTTTTTAGTGAATTGCAGAACATCAGAAATTTTGAAGAAATTGTGACCGCTCGGCTTAGCGATATTTCAAAAAAAAGTTGTTCAGACGTTGAGGGCTAATTCTGTTTCCGATGATAAAAACCCACCTGTTTCCACAAAAAAACCTTTCAGAGGATCGTTTGCAAGAGCTTGGCACCATTTTTGAGTGAATTGCAGAAGGTCAGAACTTTTGAAGAAATTGTGACCGCGCGGCTTAGGGATTTTTTCAAAAAAAGTTGTTCAGACGTCGAGGGCTAATTCTGTTTCCGATGATAAAAAGCCACCTGTTTCCACTGAAAAACCTTTCAGGGGATCGTTTGCAACAGTTCAGCACCAATTTTGAATGAATTGCAGAACGTCAGATTTTTGCTGAAATTGTGACCGCGCGGCTTAGGGATTTTTTCAAAAAAAGTTGTTCAGACGTCGAGGGCTAATATTGTTTCCGATGATAAAAACCCACCTGTTTCCACCGACAAACCTTTCAGGGGATGGTTTGCAACAGTTTGGCACCATTTTTGAGTGAATTGCAGAACGTCAGATATCTTGAAGAAATTTGACCGCGCGGCTTACGGGTTTTTCAATAAAAAGTTGTTCAGACGTCGATGGCTAATTCTGTTTCCGATGATAAAAACCCACCTGTTTCCACCGAAAAACCTTTCAGGGGATGGCTTGCAACAGTTTGGCACCATTTTTGAGTGAATTGCAGAACGTCAGAAATTTTGAAGAAATTTTGACCGCGCGGCTTACGGATTTTTCAAAAAAAAGTTTTTCAGACGTCGATGGCTAATTCTGTTTCCGATGATAAAAACCCACCTCTTTCCACTGAAAAACCTTTCAGGGGATCGTTTGCAACAGTTCAGCACCATTTTTGAATGAAATCCAGAACGTCAGATTTTTGCTGAAATTGTGACCGCGCGGCTTAGGGATTTTTCAAAAAAATGTTATTTAGACATCGAGGGCTAATTTTGTTTCCGATGATAAAAACGCATCTGTTTCCACCAAAAAACCTTTCAGAGGATCGTTTGCAACAGATTGGCAACATTTTTGAGTGAATTGCAGAACGTCATAAATTTTGAAAAAATTGTGACCGCGCGGCTTAGGGATTTTTTTTTTAAAAAAACTGTTCAGACATCGAGGCCTAATTCTGTTTCCGATGATAAAAACGCATCTGTTTTCACCAAAAAACCTTTCAGAGGATCGTTTGCAACAGTTTGGCACCATTTTTGAGTGAATTGCAGAAGGTGAGAAATTTTGAAGAAATTGTGACCGCGCGGCTAATGGATTTTTCAAAAAAAGTTGTTCAGACGTCGAGGGCTAATTCTGTTTCCGATGATAAAAACCCACCTGTTTCCACCGAAAACCTTTAAGGGGATGGTTTGCAACAGTTTGGCACCATTTTTGAGTGAATTGCAGAACGTCAGAAATTGTGAAGAAATTGTGACCGCGCGGCTTAGGGATTTTTCCAAAAAAAGTTGTTCAGACGTCGAGGGCTAATTCTGTTTCCGATGATAAAAAGCCACCTGTTTCCACTGAAGAACCTTTCAAGGGATCGTTTGCAACAGTTCAGCACCATTTTTGAATGAAATGCAGAACGTCAGATTTTTGCTGAAATTGTCACCGCGCGGCTTATTGATTTCTCAAAAAAAAAGTTGTTCAGACGGGCAAGGCTAATTCAATTTCTGATGATAAAAACCCACCTGTTTCCACCGAAAAACCTTTCAGGGGATCGTTTGCAACATTTTGGCACCATTTTTGAGTGAATTGCGGAACGTCAGATTTTTGCTGAAATTGTGACCGCGCGGCTTAGGGATTTTTTCAAAAAAAAGTTTTTCAGACGTCGAGGGATAATTCTGTTTCTGATGATAAAAACCAACCTGTTTCCACAGAAAAACCTTTCAGGGGATGGTTTACAACAGTTTAGCACCATTTTTTAGTGAATTGCAGAACATCAGAAATTTTGAAGAAATTGTGACCGCTCGGCTTAGCGATATTTCAAAAAAAAGTTGTTCAGACGTTGAGGGCTAATTCTGTTTCCGATGATAAAAACCCACCTGTTTCCACAAAAAAACCTTTCAGAGGATCGTTTGCAAGAGCTTGGCACCATTTTTGAGTGAATTGCAGAAGGTCAGAACTTTTGAAGAAATTGTGACCGCGCGGCTTAGGGATTTTTTCAAAAAAAGTTGTTCAGACGTCGAGGGCTAATTCTGTTTCCGATGATAAAAAGCCACCTGTTTCCACTGAAAAACCTTTCAGGGGATCGTTTGCAACAGTTCAGCACCAATTTTGAATGAATTGCAGAACGTCAGATTTTTGCTGAAATTGTGACCGCGCGGCTTAGGGATTTTTTCAAAAAAAGTTGTTCAGACGTCGAGGGCTAATATTGTTTCTGATGATAAAAACCCACCTGTTTCCACCGACAAACCTTTCAGGGGATGGTTTGCAACAGTTTGGCACCATTTTTGAGTGAATTGCAGAACGTCAGAAATTTTGAAGAAATTTTGACCGCGCGGCTTACGGGTTTTTCAAAAAAAAGTTGTTCAGACGTCGATGGCTAATTCTGTTTCCGATGATAAAAACCCACCAGTTTCCACCAAAAAACCTTTCAGGGTATGGCTTGCAACAGTTTGGCACCATTTTTGAGTGAATTGCAGAACGTCAGAAATTTTGAAGAAATTTTGACCGCGCGGCTTACGGATTTTTCAAAAAAAAGTTTTTCAGACGTCGATGGCTAATTCTGTTTCCGATGATAAAAACCCACCTGTTTCCACTGAAAAACCTTTCAGGGGATCGTTTGCAGCAGTTCAGCACCATTTTTGTAAGAAATCCAGAACGTCAGATTTTTGCTGAAATTGTGACCGCGCGGCTTAGGGATTTTTCAAAAAAATTTTATTTAGACATCGAGGGCTAATTTTGTTTC
The DNA here is from genome assembly GCF_964234715.1 of Podarcis melisellensis. Lineage (NCBI taxonomy): Eukaryota > Metazoa > Chordata > Lepidosauria > Squamata > Lacertidae > Podarcis > Podarcis melisellensis. The sequence continues at coordinate 85,997,313 of NC_138538.1, read as the reverse complement.
CGATGATAAAAACGCATCTGTTTCCACCAAAAAACCTTTCAGAGGATCGTTTGCAACAGATTGGCAACATTTTTGAGTGAATTGCAGAACGTCATAAATTTTGAAAAAATTGTGACCGCGCGGCTTCGGGATTTTTTTTTAAAAAAATTGTTCAGACGTCGAGGGATAATTCTGTTTCTGATGATAAAAACCCACCTCTTTCCACAGAAAAACCTTTCAGGAGATGGTTTGCAACAGTTTGGCACCGTTTTTGAGTGAATTGCGGAAAGTCAGAAATTTTGAAGAAATTGTTACCGCGCTGCTTTGGGATTTTTCAAAAAAAAGATGTTCAGACATCGATGTCTAATTTTGTTTCCGATGATAAAAACGCATCTGTTTACACCAAAAAACCTTTCAGAGGATCGTTTGCAAAAGTTTGGCACCGTTTTTGAATGAATTGCAGAACGTCAGAAATTTTGAAGAAATTGTGACCGCGCGGCTTAGCGATTTTTTCCAAAAAAGTTGTTCAGACGTCGAGGGCTAATTCTGTTTCCGATGATAAAAACCCACCTGTTTCCACCGAAAAACCTTTCAGAGGATCGTTTGCGACAGTTTGGCACCATTTTGGAGTGAATTGCAGAAGGTCAGAAATTTTGACGAAATTGTGACCACGCGGCTTAGGGATTTTTCAAAAAAAAGTTGTTTAGACATCAAGTGGTAATTTTGTTTCCGATGATAAAAACGCATCTGTTTCCACCGAAAAACCTTTCAGAGGATCGTTTGCAACAGTTTGGCACCATTTTTGAGTGAATTGCAGAACGTCAGAAATTTTGAAGAAATTGTGACCGCGCGGCTTAGGGATTTGTCAAAAAAAAGTTGTTCAGACATCGAGGGATAATTCTGTTTCCAATGATAAAAACCCACCTGTTTCCTAAGAAAAACCTTTCAGGAGATGGTTTGCAACAGTTTGGCACCATTTTTGAGTGAATTTCAGAACGTCATAAATTTTGAAGAAATTGTGACCGCGCGGCTTAGGGATTTTTTTCAAAAAAAAGCTGTTCAGACATCGAGGGCTAATTTTGTTTCCGATGATAAAAACGCATCTGTTTCCACCAAAAAAACCTTTCAGGGGATGGTTTGCAAAAGTTTGGCACCATTTTTGAGTGAATTGCAGAAGGTCAGAAATTTTGAAGAAATTGTGACCGCGCGGCTTCGGGATTTTTTCAAAAAAAAGTTTTTCAGACGTCGAGGGATAATTCATTTTTGGAGGATAAAAACCCACCTGTTTCCACCAAAAAAACCTTTCAGGGGATGGTTTGCAAATTTTGGCACCATTTTTGAGTGAATTGCAGAATGTCAGATTTGTGCTGAAATTGTGACCACGCGGCTTAGGGATTTTTTTGAAAAAAAAGTTGTTTAGACATCGAGGGTTAATTTTGTTTCCGATGATAAAAACGCATCTGTTTACACCAAAAAACCTTTCAGAGGATCGTTGGAACAGTTTGGCACCATTTTTGAGTGAATTGCAGAAGGTCAGAAATTTTGAAGAAATTGTGACCACGTGGCTTAGGGATTTTTCAAAAAAAAGTTGTTTAGACATCGAGGGCAAATTTGGTTTCCGATGATAAAAACGCATCTGTTTCCACCGAAAAACCTTTCAGAGGATCATTTGCAACAGTTTGGCAACATTATTGAGTGAATTGCAGAACGTCATAAATTTTGAAAAAATTGTGACCGCGCGGCTTAGCGATTTTTCAAAAAAAAGTTTGTTCAGACGTCGAGGGCTAATTTTGTTTCCGATGATAAAAACCTAACTGTTTCCACCGAAAAACCATTCAGGGGATCGTTTGCAAAAGTTTGGCACCAGTTATGAGTGAATTGCAGAACGTCAGATTTTTGCTGAAATTGTGACCGCTTGGCTTAGGGATTTTTCAAAAAAAAGTTGTTTAGACATCGAGGGCTAATTTTGTTTCCGATGATAAAAACGCATCTGTTTCCACCAAAAAACCTTTCAGAGGATCGTTTGCAACAGATTGGCAACATTTTTGAGTGAATTGCAGAACGTCATAAATTTTGAAAAAATTGTGACCGCGCGGCTTCGGGATTTTTTTTTTAAAAAATTGTTCAGACGTCGAGGGATAATTCTGTTTCTGATGATAAAAACCCACCTCTTTCCACAGAAAAACCTTTCAGGAGATGGTTTGCAACAGTTTGGCACCGTTTTTGAGTGAATTGCGGAAAGTCAGAAATTTTGAAGAAATTGTTACCGCGCTGCTTTGGGATTTTTCAAAAAAAAGATGTTCAGACATCGATGTCTAATTTTGTTTCCGATGATAAAAACGCATCTGTTTACACCAAAAAACCTTTCAGAGGATCGTTTGCAAAAGTTTGGCACCGTTTTTGAATGAATTGCAGAACGTCAGAAATTTTGAAGAAATTGTGACCGCGCGGCTTAGCGATTTTTTCCAAAAAAGTTGTTCAGACGTCGAGGGCTAATTCTGTTTCCGATGATAAAAACCCACCTGTTTCCACCGAAAAACCTTTCAGAGGATCGTTTGCGACAGTTTGGCACCATTTTGGAGTGAATTGCAGAAGGTCAGAAATTTTGACGAAATTGTGACGACGCGGCTTAGGGATTTTTCAAAAAAAAGTTGTTTAGACATCAAGTGGTAATTTTGTTTCCGATGATAAAAACGCATCTGTTTCCACCGAAAAACCTTTCAGAGGATCGTTTGCAACAGTTTGGCACCATTTTTGAGTGAATTGCAGAACGTCAGAAATTTTGAAGAAATTGTGACCGCGCGGCTTAGGGATTTGTCAAAAAAAAGTTGTTCAGACGTCGAGGGATAATTCTGTTTCCAATGATAAAAACCCACCTGTTTCCTAAGAAAAACCTTTCAGGAGATGGTTTGCAACAGTTTGGCACCATTTTTGAGTGAATTTCAGAACGTCATAAATTTTGAAGAAATTGTGACCGCACGGCTTAGGGATTTTTTTTTTAAAAAAAACTGTTCAGACATCGAGGGCTAATTTTGTTTCCGATGATAAAAACGCATCTGTTTCCACCAAAAAAACCTTTCAGGGGATGGTTTGCAAAAGTTTGGCACCATTTTTGAGTGAATTGCAGAAGGTCAGAAATTTTGAAGAAATTGTGACTGCGCGGCTTATGGATTTTTTCAAAAAAAAATTTTCAGACGTCGAGGGATAATTCATTTTTGGAGGATAAAAACCCACCTGTTTCCACCAAAAAAACCTTTCAGGGGATGGTTTGCAAATTTTGGCACCATTTTTGAGTGAATTGCAGAATGTCAGATTTGTGCTGAAATTGTGACCACGCGGCTTAGGGATTTTTTTGAAAAAAAAGTTGTTTAGACATCGAGGGTTAATTTTGTTTCCGATGATAAAAACGCATCTGTTTACACCAAAAAACCTTTCAGAGGATCGTTGGAACAGTTTGGCACCATTTTTGAGTGAATTGCAGAAGGTCAGAAATTTTGAAGAAATTGTGACCGCGTGGCTTAGGGATTTTTGAAAAAAAAGTTGTTTAGACATCGAGGGCAAATTTGGTTTCCGATGATAAAAACGCATCTGTTTCCACCGAAAAACCTTTCAGAGGATCATTTGCAACAGTTTGGCAACATTATTGAGTGAATTGCAGAACGTCATAAATTTTGAAAAAATTGTGACCGCGCGGCTTAGCGATTTTTCAAAAAAAAGTTTGTTCAGACGTCGAGGGCTAATTTTGTTTCCGATGATAAAAACCTAACTGTTTCCACCGAAAAACCATTCAGGGGATCGTTTGCAAAAGTTTGGCACCAGTTATGAGTGAATTGCAGAACGTCAGATTTTTGCTGAAATTGTGACCGCTTGGCTTAGGGATTTTTCAAAAAAAAGTTGTTTAGACATCGAGGGCTAATTTTGTTTCTGATGATAAAAACGCATCTGTTTCCACCAAAAAACCTTTCAGAGGATCGTTTGCAACAGATTGGCAACATTTTTGAGTGAATTGCAGAACGTCATAAATTTTGAAAAAATTGTGACCGCGCGGCTTCGGGATTTTTTTTTTAAAAAATTGTTCAGACGTCGAGGGATAATTCTGTTTCTGATGATAAAAACCCACCTCTTTCCACAGAAAAACCTTTCAGGAGATGGTTTGCAACAGTTTGGCACCGTTTTTGAGTGAATTGCGGAAAGTCAGAAATTTTGAAGAAATTGTTACCGCGCTGCTTAGGGATTTTTCAAAAAAAAGATGTTCAGACATCGATGTCTAATTTTGTTTCCGATGATAAAAACGCATCTGTTTACACCAAAAAACCTTTCAGAGGATCGTTTGCAAAAGTTTGGCACCGTTTTTGAATGAATTGCAGAACGTCAGAAATTTTGAAGTAATTGTGACCGCGCGGCTTAGCGATTTTTTCCAAAGAAGTTGTTCAGACGTCGAGGGCTAATTCTGTTTCCGATGATAAAAACCCACCTGTTTCCACCGAAAAACCTTTTATCGGATCGTTTGCAGCAGTTTGGCACCATTTTTGAGTGAATAGCAGACCGTCAGAAATTTTGAAGAAATTGTGACCGCGCGGCTTAGGGATTTTTTCAAAAAAAAGTTGTTCAGACGTCGAGGGCTAATTCAGTTTCCGATGCTAAAAACCTAACCGTTTCCACCGAAAAAACCTTTCAGGGGATCGTTTGCAAAAGTTTGGCACCAGTTTTGAGTGAATTGCAAAACGTCAGAAATTTTGAAGAAATTTTTTTCAAAAAAAAGTTGTTTAGACATCGAGGGCAAATTTTGTTTCCGATGATAAAAACGCATCTGTTTCCACCGAAAAACCTTTCAGCGGATCATTTGCAAAAGTTTGGCACCATTTTTGAATGAATTGCAGAACGTCAGAAATTTTGAAGAAATTGTGATCGCGCGGCTTAGGGATTTTTTGAAAAAAAAAGTTGTCCAGACATCGAGGGCTAATTTTGATTCCGATGATAAAAACGCATCTGTTTCCACCAAAAAAACCTTTCAGAGGATCGTTTGCAAAAGTTTGGCACCGTTTTTGAATGAATTGCAGAACGTCAGAAATTTTGAAGAAATTGTGACCGCGCGGCTTAGCGATTTTTTCCAAAAAAGTTGTTCAGACGTCGAGGGCTAATTCTGTTTCCGATGATAAAAACCCACCTGTTTCCACCGAAAAATCTTTCAGAGGATCGTTTGTGACAGTTTGGCACCATTTTGGAGTGAATTGCAGAAGGTCAGAAATTTTGACGAAATTGTGACTGCGCGGCTTAGGGATTTTTTCAAAAAAGTTGTTCAGACGTCGAGGGTTAATTGTGTTTCCGATGATAAAAACCCACCTGTTTCCACCGAAAAACCTTTTAGCGGATCGTTTGCAACAGTTTGGCACCATTTTTGAGTGAATTGCAGAAGGTCAGAAATTTTGATGAAATTTTCACCGCGCGGCTTATTGATTTCTCAAAAAAAAGTTGTTCAGACGGGCAGGGCTAATTCAGTTTCTGATGATAAAAACCCACCTATTTCCACCGAAAACCCTTTCAGGGGATCGTTTGCAACATTTTGGCACCATTTTTGAGTGAATTGCGGAACGTCAGATTTTTGCTGAAATTGTGACCGCGCGGCTTAGGGATTTTTTCAAAAGAATGTTTTTCAGACGTCGGGGGATAATTCTGTTTCTGATCATAAAAACGCATCTGTTCCCCCCAAAAAACCTTTTAGAGGATCGTTTGCGACAGTTTGGCACCATTTTTGAGTGAATTTCAGAACGTCATAAATTTTGAAGAAATTGTGACCGCGCGGCTTAGGGTTTTTTTTAAAAAGAAAACTGTTCAGACAACGAGGGCTAATTTTGTTTCCGATGATAAAAGCGCATCTGTTTTCACCAAAAAACCTTTCAGAGGATCGTTTGCAACAGTTTGGCACCATTTTTGAGTGAATTGCAGAAGGTCAGAAATTTTGAAGAAATTGTGACCGCGCGGCTTAGGGATTTTTTGAAAAAAAAAGTTGTCCAGACATCGAGGGCTAATTTTGATTCCGATGATAAAAACGCATCTGTTTCCACCAAAAAAACCTTTCAGAGGATCGTTTGCAAAAGTTTGGCACCGTTTTTGAATGAATTGCAGAACGTCAGAAATTTTGAAGAAATTGTGACCGCGCGGCTTAGCGATTTTTTCCAAAAAAGTTGTTCAGACGTCGAGGGCTAATTCTGTTTCCGATGATAAAAACCCACCTGTTTCCACCGAAAAATCTTTCAGAGGATCGTTTGTGACAGTTTGGCACCATTTTGGAGTGAATTGCAGAAGGTCAGAAATTTTGACGAAATTGTGACTGCGCGGCTTAGGGATTTTTTCAAAAAAGTTGTTCAGACGTCGAGGGTTAATTGTGTTTCCGATGATAAAAACCCACCTGTTTCCACCGAAAAACCTTTTAGCGGATCGTTTGCAACAGTTTGGCACCATTTTTGAGTGAATTGCAGAAGGTCAGAAATTTTGATGAAATTTTCACCGCGCGGCTTATTGATTTCTCAAAAAAAAGTTGTTCAGACGGGCAGGGCTAATTCAGTTTCTGATGATAAAAACCCACCTATTTCCACCGAAAACCCTTTCAGGGGATCGTTTGCAACATTTTGGCACCATTTTTGAGTGAATTGCGGAACGTCAGATTTTTGCTGAAATTGTGACCGCGCGGCTTAGGGATTTTTTCAAAAGAATGTTTTTCAGACGTCGGGGGATAATTCTGTTTCTGATCATAAAAACGCATCTGTTCCCCCCAAAAAACCTTTTAGAGGATCGTTTGCGACAGTTTGGCACCATTTTTGAGTGAATTTCAGAACGTCATAAATTTTGAAGAAATTGTGACCGCGCGGCTTAGGGTTTTTTTTAAAAAGAAAACTGTTCAGACAACGAGGGCTAATTTTGTTTCCGATGATAAAAGCGCATCTGTTTTCACCAAAAAACCTTTCAGAGGATCGTTTGCAACAGTTTGGCACCATTTTTGAGTGAATTGCAGAAGGTCAGAAATTTTGAAGAAATTGTGACCGCGCGGCTTAGGGAATTTTTCAAAAAAAGTTGTTCAGACGTCGAGGGCTAATTTTGTTTCCGATGATAAAAACGCATCTGTTTCCACCAAAGAACCTTTCAGAGGATAGTTTGCAACAGTTTGGCACCATTTTTGAGTGAATTGCAGAAGCTCAGAAATTTTGAAGAAATTTTGACCGCACGGCTTACGGATTTTTCAAAAAAAAGTTTTTCAGACGTCGATGGCTAATTTTGTTTCCGATGATAAAAACCCACCTGTTTCCACTGAAAAACCTTTCAGGGGATCGTTTGCAACAGTTCAGCACCATTTTTGAGTGAATTGCAGGAGGTCAGAAATTTTGAAGAAATTGTGACCGCGCGGCTAATGGATTTTTCAAAAAAAGTTGTTCAGACATCGAGGGCTAATTCTGTTTCCGATGATAAAAACCCACCTGTTTCCACCGAAAAACCTTTAAGGGGATGGTTTGCAACAGTTTGGCACCATTTTTGAGTGAATTGCAGAAGGTCAGAAATTTTGATGAAATTGTCACCGCGCGGCTTATTGATTTCTCAAAAAAAAGTTGTTCAGACGGGCAAGGCTAATTTAGTTTCTGATGATAAAAACCCACCTGTTTCCACCGAAAAACCTTTCAGGGGATCGTTTGCAACATTTTGGCACCATTTTTGAGTGAATTGCGGAACGTCAGATTTTTGCTGAAATTGTGACCGCGCGGCTTAGGGATTTTTTCAAAAAAAAGTTTTTCAGACGTCGAGGGATAATTCTGTTTCTGATGATAAAAACCCACCTGTTTCCACCGACAAACCTTTCAGGGGATGGTTTGCAACAGTTTGGCACCATTTTTGAGTGAATTGCAGAACGTCAGAAATTTTGAAGAAATTTTGACCGCGCGGCTTATGGGTTTTTCAAAAAAAAGTTGTTCAGACGTCGATGGCTAATTCTGTTTCCGATGATAAAAACCCACCTGTTTCCTCAGAAAAACCTTTCAGGGGATCGTTTGCAACAGTTCAGCACCATTTTTGAATGAAATGCAGAACGTCAGCTTTTTGCTGAAATTGTGACCGCGCGGCTTAGGGATTTTTTTAAAAAAAGTTGTTTAGACACCGAGGGCTAATTTTGTTTCCGATGATAAAAACGCTTCTGTTTCCACCAAAAAACCTTTCAGAGGATCGTTTGCAAGAGTTTGGCACCATTTTTGAGTGAATTGCAGAAGGTCAGAAAATTTGAAGAAATTGTGACCGCGCGGCTTAGGGAATTTTTCAAAAAAAGTTGTTCAGACGTCGAGGGCTAATTCTGTTTCCGATGATAAAAACCCACCTGTTTCCACCGAAAAACCTTTCAGGGGATGGCTTGCAACAGTTTGGCACCATTTTTGAGTGAATTGCAGAACGTCAGAAATTTTGAAGAAATTTTGACCGCGCGGCTTACGGATTTTTCAAAAAAAAGTTTTTCAGACGTCGATGGCTAATTCTGTTTCCGATGATAAAAACCCACCTGTTTCCACTGAAAAACCTTTCAGGGGATCGTTTGCAACAGTTCAGCACCATTTTTGAATGAAATGCAGAACGTCAGATTTTTGCTGAAATTGTGACTGCGCGGCTTAGGGATTTTTCAAAAAAATGTTATTTAGACATCGAGGGCTAATTTTGTTTCCGATGATAAAAACGCATCTGTTTCCACCAAAAAACCTTTCAGAGGATCGTTTGCAACAGTTTGGCACCATTTTTGAGTGAATTGCAGAAGGTCAGAAATTTTGATGAAATTGTCACCGCGCGGCTTATTGATTTCTCAAAAAAAAGTTGTTCAGACGGGCAAGGCTAATTCAGTTTCTGATGATAAAAACCCACCTGTTTTCACCGAAAAACCTTTCAGGGGATCGTTTGCAACATTTTGGCACCATTTTTCAGTGAATTGCAGAACGTCAGAATTGTTGAAGAAATTGTGACCGCGCGGCTTCGGGATTTTTCAAAAAAAAGTTGTTCAGACGTCGAGGGCTAATTCTGTTTCCAATGATAAAACCCCACCTGTTTTCACTGAAAAACCTTTCAGGGGATCGTTTGCAAGAGTTTGGCACCATTTTTGAGTGAATTGCAGAAGCTCAGAAATTTTGAAGAAATTGTGACCGCGCGGCTAATGGATTTTTCAAAAAAAAGTTGTTTAGACATCGAGGGCAAATTTTGTTTCCGATGATAAAAACCCACCTGTTTTCACTGAAAAACCTTTCAGGGGATCGTTTGCAACAGTTCAGCACCATTTTTGAGTGAATTGCAGAAAGTCAGAAATTTTGAAGAAATTGTGACCGCGCGGCTTAGGGATTTTTCAAAAAAAGTTGTTCAGACATCGAGGGCTAATTCTGTTTCCGATGATAAAAACCCACCTGTTTCCACCGAAAAACCTTTAAGGGGATGGTTTGCAACAGTTTGGCACCATTTTTGAGTGAATTGCAGAACGTCAGAAATTGTGAAGAAATTGTGACCGCGCCGCTTAGGGATTTTTCCAAAAAAAGTTGTTCAGACGTCGAGGGCTAATTCTGTTTCCGATGATAAAAGCCACCTGTTTCCACTGAAGAACCTTTCAAGGGATCATTTGCAACAGTTCAGCACCATTTTTCAATGAAATGCAGAACGTCAGATTTTTGCTGAAATTGTGACCGCGCGGCTTAGGGATTTTTTTTAAAAAAAGTTGTTCAGACACCGAGGGCTAATTTTGTTTCCGATGATAAAAACGCATCTGTTTTCACCAAAAAACCTTTCAGAGGATCGTTTGCAACAGTTTGGCACCATTTTTGAGTGAATTGCAGAAGGTTAGAAATTTTGATGAAATTGTCACCGCGCGGCTTATTGATTTCTCAAAAAAAAGTTGTTCAGACGGGCAAGGCTAATTCAGTTTCTGATGATAAAAACCCACCTGTTTCCACCGAAAAACCTTTCAGGGGATCGTTTGCAACATTTTGGCACCATTTTTGAGTGAATTGCGGAACGTCAGATTTTTGCTGAAATTGTGACCGCGCGGCTTAGGGATTTTTTCAAAAAAAAGTTTTTCAGACGTCGAGGGATAATTCTGTTTCTGAGGATAAAAACCAACCTGTTTCCACAGAAAAACCTTTCAGGGGATGGTTTACAACAGTTTAGCACCATTTTTGAGTGAATTGCAGAACGTCAGAAATTTTGAAGAAATTGTGACCGCTCGGCTTAGCGATATTTCAAAAAAAAGTTGTTCAGACGTTGAGGGCTAATTCTGTTTCCGATGATAAAAACCCACCTGTTTCCACAAAAAAACCTTTCAGAGGATCGTTTGTAAGAGCTTGGCACCATTTTTGAGTGAATTGCAGAAGGTCAGAACTTTTGAAGAAATTGTGACCGCGCGGCTTAGGGATTTTTTCAAAAAAAGTTGTTCAGACGTCGAGGGCTAATTCTGTTTCCGATGATAAAAAGCCACCTGTTTCCACTGAAAAACCTTTCAGGGGATCGTTTGCAACAGTTCAGCACCATTTTTGAATGAATTGCAGAACGTCAGATTTTTGCTGAAATTGTGACCGCGCGGCTTAGGGATTTTTTCAAAAAAAGTTGTTCAGACGTCGAGGGCTAATTTTGTTTCCGATGATAAAAACCCAGCTGTTTCCACCGACAAACCTTTCAGGGGATGGTTTGCAACAGTTTGGCACCATTTTTGAGTGAATTGCAGAACGTCAGAAATCTTGAAGAAATTTTGACCGCGCGGCTTACGGGTTTTTCAAAAAAAAGTTGTTCAGACTTCGATGGCTAATTTTGTTTCCGATGATAAAAACGCATCTGTTTCCACCAAAAAACCTTTCAGAGGATCGTTTGCAAGAGTTTGGCACCATTTTTGAGTGAATTGCAGAAGGTCAGAAATTTTGATGAAATTGTCACCGCACGGCTTATTGATTTCTCAAAAAAAAGTTGTTCAGACGTCGAGGGCTAATTCTGTTTCCGATGATAAAAACCCACCTGTTTCCACCGAAAAACCTTTCAGGGGATCGTTTGCAACATTTTGGCACCATTTTTGAGTGAATTGCGGAACGTCAGTTTTTTGCTGAAATTGTGACCGCGCGGCTTAGGGATTTTTTCAAAAAAACAGTTTTTCAGATGTCGAGGCATAATTCTGTTTCTGATGATAAAAACCAACCTGTTTCCACTGAAAAACCTTTCAGGGGATCGTTTGCAACAGTTCAGCACCATTTTTGAATGAATTGCAGAACGTCAGATTTTTGCTGAAATTGTGACCGCGCGGCTTAGGGATTTTTTCAAAAAAAGTTGTTCAGACGTCGAGGGCTAATTTTGTTTCCGATGATAAAAACCCAGCTGTTTCCACCGACAAACCTTTCAGGGGATGGTTTGCAACAGTTTGGCACCATTTTTGAGTGAATTGCAGAACGTCAGAAATTTTGAAGAAATTTTGACCGCGTGGCTTACGGGTTTTTCAAAAAAAAGTTGTTCAGACGTCGATGGCTAATTCTGTTTCCGATGATAAAAACCCACCTGTTTCCTCAGAAAAACCTTTCAGGGGATCGTTTGCAACAGTTCAGCACCATTTTTGAATGAAATGCAGAACGTCAGATTTTTGCTGAAATTGTGACCGCGCGGCTTAGGGATTTTTTTAAAAAAAGTTGTTTAGACATCGAGGGCTAATTTTGTTTCCGATGATAAAAACGCATCTGTTTCCACCAAAAAACCTTTCAGAGGATCGTTTGCAACAGTTTGGCACCATTTTTGAGTGAATTGCAGAAGGTCAGAAATTTTGAAGAAATTGTGACCGTGCGGCTTAGTGATTTTTCCAAAAAAAGTTGCTGATACCTCGAGGGGTAATTCAGTTTCCGATCATAAAAACGCATCTGTTCCTTCCAAAAAACCTTTTAGAGGATCGTTTGCGACAGTTTGGCACCATTTTTCAGTGAATTGCAGAACGTCAGAATTGTTGAAGAAATTGTGACCGCGCGGCTTCGGGATTTTTCAAAAAAAAGTTGTTCAGACGTCGAGGGCTAATTCTGTTTCCAATGATAAAACCCCACCTGTTTTCACTGAAAAACCTTTCAGGGGATCGTTTGCAAGAGTTTGGCACCATTTTTGAGTGAATTGCAGAAGGTCAGAAATTTTGAAGAAATTGTGACCGCGCGGCTAATGGATTTTTCAAAAAAAAGTTGTTTAGACATCGAGGGCAAATTTTGTTTCCGATGATAAAAACCCACCTGTTTTCACTGAAAAACCTTTCAGGGGATCGTTTGCAACAGTTCAGCACCATTTTTGAGTGAATTGCAGAAGGTCAGAAATTTTGAAGAAATTGTGACCGCGCGGCTAATGGATTTTTCAAAAAAAGTTGTTCAGACATCGAGGGCTAATTCTGTTTCCGATGATAAAAACCCACCTGTTTCCACCGAAAAACCTTTAAGGGGATGGTTTGCAACAGTTTGGCACCATTTTTGAGTGAATTGCAGAACGTCAGAAATTGTGAAGAAATTGTGACCGCGCGGCTTAGGGATTTTTCCAAAAAAAGTTGTTCAGACGTCGAGGGCTAATTCTGTTTCCGATGATAAAAGCCACCTGTTTCCACTGAAGAACCTTTCAAGGGATCGTTTGCAACAGTTCAGCACCATTTTTCAATGAAATGCAGAACGTCAGATTTTTGCTGAAATTGTGACCGCGCGGCTTAGGGATTTTTTTTAAAAAAAGTTGTTCAGACACCGAGGGCTAATTTTGTTTCCGATGATAAAAACGCATCTGTTTTCACCAAAAAACCTTTCAGAGGATCGTTTGCAACAGTTTGGCACCATTTTTGAGTGAATTGCAGAAGGTCAGAAATTTTGATGAAATTGTCACCGCGCGGCTTATTGATTTCTCAAAAAAAAGTTGTTCAGACGGGCAAGGCTAATTCAGTTTCTGATGATAAAAACCCACCTGTTTCCACCGAAAAACCTTTCAGGGGATCGTTTGCAACATTTTGGCACCATTTTTGAGTGAATTGCGGAACGTCAGATTTTTGCTGAAATTGTGACCGCGCGGCTTAGGGATTTTTTCAAAAAAAAGTTTTTCAGACGTCGAGGGATAATTCTGTTTCTGATGATAAAAACCCACCTGTTTCCACCGACCAACCTTTCAGGGGATGGTTTGCAACAGTTTGGCACCATTTTTGAGTGAATTGCAGAACGTCAGAAATTTTGAAGAAATTTTGACCGCGTGGCTTACGGGTTTTTCAAAAAAAAGTTGTTCAGACGTCGATGGCTAATTCTGTTTCCGATGATAAAAACCCACCTGTTTCCTCAGAAAAACCTTTCAGGGGATCGTTTGCAACAGTTCAGCACCATTTTTGAATGAAATGCAGAACGTCAGATTTTTGCTGAAATTGTGACCGCGCGGCTTAGGGATTTTTTTAAAAAAAGTTGTTTAGACATCGAGGGCTAATTTTGTTTCCGATGATAAAAACGCATCTGTTTCCACCAAAAAACCTTTCAGAGGATCGTTTGCAACAGTTTGGCACCATTTTTGAGTGAATTGCAGAAGGTCAGAAATTTTGAAGAAATTGTGACCGTGCGGCTTAGTGATTTTTCCAAAAAAAGTTGCTGATACCTCGAGGGGTAATTCAGTTTCCGATCATAAAAACGCATCTGTTCCTTCCAAAAAACCTTTTAGAGGATCGTTTGCGACAGTTTGGCACCATTTTTCAGTGAATTGCAGAACGTCAGAATTGTTGAAGAAATTGTGACCGCGCGGCTTCGGGATTTTTCAAAAAAAAGTTGTTCAGACGTCGAGGGCTAATTCTGTTTCCAATGATAAAACCCCACCTGTTTTCACTGAAAAACCTTTCAGGGGATCGTTTGCAAGAGTTTGGCACCATTTTTGAGTGAATTGCAGAAGGTCAGAAATTTTGAAGAAATTGTGACCGCGCGGCTAATGGATTTTTCAAAAAAAAGTTGTTTAGACATCGAGGGCAAATTTTGTTTCCGATGATAAAAACCCACCTGTTTTCACTGAAAAACCTTTCAGGGGATCGTTTGCAACAGTTCAGCACCATTTTTGAGTGAATTGCAGAAGGTCAGAAATTTTGAAGAAATTGTGACCGCGCGGCTAATGGATTTTTCAAAAAAAGTTGTTCAGACATCGAGGGCTAATTCTGTTTCCGATGATAAAAACCCACCTGTTTCCACCGAAAAACCTTTAAGGGGATGGTTTGCAACAGTTTGGCACCATTTTTGAGTGAATTGCAGAACGTCAGAAATTGTGAAGAAATTGTGACCGCGCGGCTTAGGGATTTTTCCAAAAAAAGTTGTTCAGACGTCGAGGGCTAATTCTGTTTCCGATGATAAAAGCCACCTGTTTCCACTGAAGAACCTTTCAAGGGATCGTTTGCAACAGTTCAGCACCATTTTTCAATGAAATGCAGAACGTCAGATTTTTGCTGAAATTGTGACCGCGCGGCTTAGGGATTTTTTTAAAAAAAAGTTGTTCAGACACCGAGGGCTAATTTTGTTTCCGATGATAAAAACGCATCTGTTTTCACCAAAAAACCTTTCAGAGGATCGTTTGCAACAGTTTGGCACCATTTTTGAGTGAATTGCAGAAGGTCAGAAATTTTGATGAAATTGTCACCGCGCGGCTTATTGATTTCTCAAAAAAAAGTTGTTCAGACGGGCAAGGCTAATTCAGTTTCTGATGATAAAAACCCACCTGTTTCCACCGAAAAACCTTTCAGGGGATCGTTTGCAACATTTTGGCACCATTTTTGAGTGAATTGCGGAACGTCAGATTTTTGCTGAAATTGTGACCGCGCGGCTTAGGGATTTTTTCAAAAAAAAGTTTTTCAGACGTCGAGGGATAATTCTGTTTCTGATGATAAAAACCCACCTGTTTCCACCGACCAACCTTTCAGGGGATGGTTTGCAACAGTTTGGCACCATTTTTGAGTGAATTGCAGAACGTCAGAAATTTTGAAGAAATTTTGACCGCGCGGCTTACGGGTTTTTCAAAAAAAAGTTGTTCAGACTTCGATGGCTAATTCTGTTTCCGATGATAAAAACCCACCTGTTTCCTCAGAAAAACCTTTCAGGGGATCGTTTGCAACAGTTCAGCACCATTTTTGAACGAAATGCGGAACGTCAGATTTTTGCTGAAATTGTGACCGCGCGGCTTAGGGATTTTTTTAAAAAAAGTTGTTTAGACATCGAGGGCTAATTTTGTTTCCGATGATAAAAACGCATCTGTTTCCACCAAAAAACCTTTCAGAGGATCGTTTGCAAGAGTTTGGCACCATTTTTGAGTGAATTGCAGAAGGTCAGAAATTTTGAAGAAATTGTGACCGCGCGGCTTAGGGAATTTTTCAAAAAAAGTTGTTCAGACGTCGAGGGCTAATTCTGTTTCCGATGATAAAAACCCACCTGTTTCCACCGAAAAACCTTTCAGGGGATGGCTTGCAACAGTTTGGCACCATTTTTGAGTGAATTGCAGAATGTCAGAAATTTTGAAGAAATTTTGACCGCGCGGCTTACGGATTTTTCAAAAAAAAGTTTTTCAGACGTCGATGGCTAATTCTGTTTCCGATGATAAAAACCCACCTGTTTCCACTGAAAAACCTTTCAGGGGATCGTTTGCAACAGTTCAGCACCATTTTTGAATGAAATGCAGAACGTCAGATTTTTGCTGAAATTGTGACCGCGCGGCTTAGGGATTTTTCAAAAAAATGTTATTTAGACATCGAGGGCTAATTTTGTTTCCGATGATAAAAACGCATCTGTTTCCACGAAAAAACCTTTCAGAGGATCGTTTGCAACAGTTTGGCACCATTTTTGAGTGAATTGCAGAAGGTCAGAAATTTTGATGAAATTGTCACCGCACGGCTTATTGATTTCTCAAAAAAAAGTTGTTCAGACGGGCAAGGCTAATTCAGTTTCTGATGATAAAAACCCACCTGTTTCCACCGAAAAACCTTTCAGGGGATCGTTTGCAACATTTTGGCACCATTTTTATGTGAATTGCGGAACGTCAGATTTTTTTCTGAAATTGTGACCGCGCGGCTTAGGGATTTTTTCAAAAAAACAGTTTTTCAGACGTCGAGGCATAATTCTGTTTCTGATGATAAAAACCAACCTGTTTCCACTGAAAAACCTTTCAGGGGATCGTTTGCAACAGTTCAGCACCATTTTTGAATGAATTGCAGAACGTCAGATTTTTGCTGAAATTGTGACCGCGCGGCTTAGGGATTTTTTCAAAAAAAAGTTTTTCAGACGTCGAGGGATAATTCTGTTTCTGATGATAAAAACCCACCTGTTTCCACCGACCAACCTTTCAGGGGATGGTTTGCAACAGTTTGGCACCATTTTTGAGTGAATTGCAGAACGTCAGAAATTTTGAAGAAATTTTGACCGCGCGGCTTACGGGTTTTTCAAAAAAAAGTTGTTCAGACGTCGATGGCTAATTCTGTTTCCGATGATAAAAACCCACCTGTTTCCTCAGAAAAACCTTTCAGGGGATCGTTTGCAACAGTTCAGCACCATTTTTGAACGAAATGCAGAACGTCAGATTTTTGCTGAAATTGTGACCGCGCGGCTTAGGGATTTTTTTAAAAAAAGTTGTTTAGACATCGAGGGCTAATTTTGTTTCCGATGATAAAAACGCATCTGTTTCCACCAAAAAACCTTTCAGAGGATCGTTTGCAAGAGTTTGGCACCATTTTTGAGTGAATTGCAGAAGGTCATAAATTTTGAAGAAATTGTGACCGCGCGGCTTAGGGAATTTTTCAAAAAAAGTTGTTCAGACGTCGAGGGCTAATTCTGTTTCCGATGATAAAAACCCACCTGTTTCCACCGAAAAACCTTTCAGGGGATGGCTTGCAACAGTTTGGCACCATTTTTGAGTGAATTGCAGAATGTCAGAAATTTTGAAGAAATTTTGACCGCGCGGCTTACGGATTTTTCAAAAAAAAGTTTTTCAGACGTCGATGGCTAATTCTGTTTCCGATGATAAAAACCCACCTGTTTCCACTTAAAAACCTTTCAGGGGATCGTTTGCAACAGTTCAGCACCATTTTTGAATGAAATGCAGAACGTCAGATTTTTGCTGAAATTGTGACCGCGCGGCTTAGGGATTTTTCAAAAAAATGTTATTTAGACATCGAGGGCTAATTTTGTTTCCGATGATAAAAACGCATCTGTTTCCACGAAAAAACCTTTCAGAGGATCGTTTGCAACAGTTTGGCACCATTTTTGAGTGAATTGCAGAAGGTCAGAAATTTTGATGAAATTGTCACCGCACGGCTTATTGATTTCTCAAAAAAAAGTTGTTCAGACGGGCAAGGCTAATTCAGTTTCTGATGATAAAAACCCACCTGTTTCCACCGAAAAACCTTTCAGGGGATCGTTTGCAACATTTTGGCACCATTTTTATGTGAATTGCGGAACGTCAGATTTTTTTCTGAAATTGTGACCGCGCGGCTTAGGGATTTTTTCAAAAAAACAGTTTTTCAGACGTCGAGGCATAATTCTGTTTCTGATGATAAAAACCAACCTGTTTCCACTGAAAAACCTTTCAGGGGATCGTTTGCAACAGTTCAGCACCATTTTTGAATGAATTGCAGAACGTCAGATTTTTGCTGAAATTGTGACCGCGCGGCTTCGGGATTTTTTCAAAAAAAAGTTTTTCAGACGTCGAGGGATAATTCTGTTTCTGATGATAAAAACCCACCTGTTTCCACCGACCAACCTTTCAGGGGATGGTTTGCAACAGTTTGGCACCATTTTTGAGTGAATTGCAGAACGTCAGAAATTTTGAAGAAATTTTGACCGCGCGGCTTACGGGTTTTTCAAAAAAAAGTTGTTCAGACGTCGATGGCTAATTCTGTTTCCGATGATAAAAACCCACCTGTTTCCTCAGAAAAACCTTTCAGGGGATCGTTTGCAACAGTTCAGCACCATTTTTGAACGAAATGCAGAACGTCAGATTTTTGCTGAAATTGTGACCGCGCGGCTTAGGGATTTTTTTAAAAAAAGTTGTTTAGACATCGAGGGCTAATTTTGTTTCCGATGATAAAAACGCATCTGTTTCCACCAAAAAACCTTTCAGAGGATCGTTTGCAAGAGTTTGGCACCATTTTTGAGTGAATTGCAGAAGGTCAGAAATTTTGAAGAAATTGTGACCGCGCGGCTTAGGGAATTTTTCAAAAAAAGTTGTTCAGACGTCGAGGGCTAATTCTGTTTCCGATGATAAAAACCCACCTGTTTCCACCGAAAAACCTTTCAGGGGATGGCTTGCAACAGTTTGGCACCATTTTTGAGTGAATTGCAGAACGTCAGAAATTTTGAAGAAATTTTGACCGCGCGGCTTACGGATTTTTCAAAAAAAAGTTTTTCAGACGTCGATGGCTAATTCTGTTTCCGATGATAAAAACCCACCTGTTTCCTCAGAAAAACCTTTCAGGGGATCGTTTGCAACAGTTCAGCACCATTTTTGAATGAAATGCAGAAGGTCAGAAATTTTGATGAAATTGTCACCGCACGGCTTATTGATTTCTCAAAAAAAAGTTGTTCAGACGGGCAAGGCTAATTCAGTTTCTGATGATAAAAACCCACCTGTTTCCACCGAAAAACCTTTCAGGGGATCGTTTGCAACATTTTGGCACCATTTTTGAGTGAATTGCGGAACGTCAGATTTTTGCTGAAATTGTGACCGCGCGGCTTAGGGATTTTTTCAAAAAAAAGTTTTTCAGACGTCGAGGGATAATTCTGTTTCTGATGATAAAAACCCACCTGTTTCCACAGAAAAACCTTTCAGGGGATGGTTTACAACAGTTTAGCACCATTTTTTGAGTGAATTGCAGAACGTCAGAAATTTTGAAGAAATTGTGACCGCTCGGCTTAGCGATATTTCAAAAAAAAGTTGTTCAGACGTTGAGGGCTAATTCTGTTTCCGATGATAAAAACCCACCTGTTTCCACAAAAAAACCTTTCAGAGGATCGTTTGTAAGAGCTTGGCACCATTTTTGAGTGAATTGCAGAAGGTCAGAACTTTTGAAGAAATTGTGACCGCGCGGCTTAGGGATTTTTTCAAAAAAAGTTGTTCAGACGTCGAGGGCTAATTCTGTTTCCGATGATAAAAAGCCACCTGTTTCCACTGAAAAACCTTTCAGGGGATCGTTTGCAACAGTTCAGCACCATTTTTGAATGAATTGCAGAACGTCAGATTTTGGCTGAAATTGTGACCGCGCGGCTTAGGGATTTTTTCAAAAAAAGTTGTTCAGACGTCGAGGGCTAATTTTGTTTCCGATGATAAAAACCCAGCTGTTTCCACCGACAAACCTTTCAGGGGATGGTTTGCAACAGTTTGGCACCATTTTTGAGTGAATTGCAGAACGTCAGAAATCTTGAAGAAATTTTGACCGCGCGGCTTACGGGTTTTTCAAAAAAAAGTTGTTCAGACTTCGATGGCTAATTTTGTTTCCGATGATAAAAACCCACCTGTTTCCTCAGAAAAACCTTTCAGGGGATCGTTTGCAACAGTTCAGCACCATTTTTGAACGAAATGCAGAACGTCAGATTTTTGCTGAAATTGTGACCGCGCGGCTTAGGGATTTTTTTTAAAAAAGTTGTTTAGACATCGAGGGCTAATTTTGTTTCCGATGATAAAAACGCATCTGTTTCCACCAAAAAACCTTTCAGAGGATCGTTTGCAACAGTTTGGCACCATTTTTGAGTGAATTGCAGAAGGTCAGAAATTTTGATGAAATTGTCACCGCACGGCTTATTGATTTCTCAAAAAAAAGTTGTTCAGACGTCGAGGGCTAATTCTGTTTCCGATGATAAAAACCCACCTGTTTCCACTGAAAAACCTTTCAGGGGATCGTTTGCAACATTTTGGCACCATTTTTGAGTGAATTGCGGAACGTCAGATTTTTGCTGAAATTGTGACCGCGCGGCTTAGGGATTTTTTCAAAAAAACAGTTTTTCAGACGTCGAGGCATAATTCTGTTTCTGATGATAAAAACCAACCTGTTTCCACTGAAAAACCTTTCAGGGGATCGTTTGCAACAGTTCAGCACCATTTTTGAATGAATTGCAGAACGTCAGATTTTTGCTGAAATTGTGACCGCGCGGCTTAGGGATTTTTTCAAAAAAAGTTGTTCAGACGTCGAGGGCTAATTTTGTTTCCGATGATAAAAACCCAGCTGTTTCCACCGACAAACCTTTCAGGGGATGGTTTGCAACAGTTTGGCACCATTTTTGAGTGAATTGCAGAACGTCAGAAATTTTGAAGAAATTTTGACCGCGTGGCTTACGGGTTTTTCAAAAAAAAGTTGTTCAGACGTCGATGGCTAATTCTGTTTCCGATGATAAAAACCCACCTGTTTCCTCAGAAAAACCTTTCAGGGGATCGTTTGCAACAGTTCAGCACCATTTTTGAATGAAATGCAGAACGTCAGATTTTTGCTGAAATTGTGACCGCGCGGCTTAGGGATTTTTTAAAAAAAAGTTGTTTAGACATCGAGGGCTAATTTTGTTTCCGATGATAAAAACGCATCTGTTTCCACCAAAAAACCTTTCAGAGGATCGTTTGCAACAGTTTGGCACCATTTTTGAGTGAATTGCAGAAGGTCAGAAATTTTGAAGAAATTGTGACCGTGCGGCTTAGTGATTTTTCCAAAAAAAGTTGCTGATACCTCGAGGGCTAATTCAGTTTCCGATCATAAAAACGCATCTGTTCCTTCCAAAAAACCTTTTAGAGGATCGTTTGCGACAGTTTGGCACCATTTTTCAGTGAATTGCAGAACGTCAGAATTGTTGAAGAAATTGTGACCGCGCGGCTTCGGGATTTTTCAAAAAAAAGTTGTTCAGACGTCGAGGGCTAATTCTGTTTCCAATGATAAAACCCCACCTGTTTTCACTGAAAAACCTTTCAGGGGATCGTTTGCAAGAGTTTGGCACCATTTTTGAGTGAATTGCAGAAGGTTAGAAATTTTGAAGAAATTGTGACCGCGCGGCTAATGGATTTTTCAAAAAAAAGGTTGTTTAGACATCGAGGGCAAATTTTGTTTCCGATGATAAAAACCCACCTGTTTTCACTGAAAAACCTTTCAGGGGATCGTTTGCAACAGTTCAGCACCATTTTTGAGTGAATTGCAGAAGGTCAGAAATTTTGAAGAAATTGTGACCGCGCGGCTAATGGATTTTTCAAAAAAAGTTGTTCAGACATCGAGGGCTAATTCTGTTTCCGATGATAAAAACCCACCTGTTTCCACCGAAAAACCTTTAAGGGGATGGTTTGCAACAGTTTGGCACCATTTTTGAGTGAATTGCAGAACGTCAGAAATTGTGAAGAAATTGTGACCGCGCGGCTTAGGGATTTTTCCAAAAAAAGTTGTTCAGACGTCGAGGGCTAATTCTGTTTCCGATGATAAAAGCCACCTGTTTCCACTGAAGAACCTTTCAAGGGATCGTTTGCAACAGTTCAGCACCATTTTTCAATGAAATGCAGAACGTCAGATTTTTGCTGAAATTGTGACCGCGCGGCTTAGGGATTTTTTTTAAAAAAAGTTGTTCAGACACCGAGGGCTAATTTTGTTTCCGATGATAAAAACGCATCTGTTTTCACCGAAAAACCTTTCAGGGGATGGCTTGCAACAGTTTGGCACCATTTTTGAGTGAATTGCAGAACGTCAGAAATTTTGAAGAAATTTTGACCGCGCGGCTTACGGATTTTTCAAAAAAAAGTTTTTCAGACGTCGATGGCTAATTCTGTTTCCGATGATAAAAACCCACCTGTTTCCTCAGAAAAACCTTTCAGGGGATCGTTTGCAACAGTTCAGCACCATTTTTGAATGAAATGCAGAACGTCAGATTTTTGCTGAAATTGTGACCGCGCGGCTTAGGGATTTTTCAAAAAAATGTTATTTAGACATCGAGGGCTAATTTTGTTTCCGATGATAAAAACGCATCTGTTTCCACGAAAAAACCTTTCAGAGGATCGTTTGCAACAGTTTGGCACCATTTTTGAGTGAATTGCAGAAGGTCAGAAATTTTGATGAAATTGTCACCGCACGGCTTATTGATTTCTCAAAAAAAAGTTGTTCAGACGGGCAAGGCTAATTCAGTTTCTGATGATAAAAACCCACCTGTTTCCACCGAAAAACCTTTCAGGGGATCGTTTGCAACATTTTGGCACCATTTTTGAGTGAATTGCGGAACGTCAGATTTTTGCTGAAATTGTGACCGCGCGGCTTAGGGATTTTTTCAAAAAAAAGTTTTTCAGACGTCGAGGGATAATTCTGTTTCTGATGATAAAAACCCACCTGTTTCCACAGAAAAACCTTTCAGGGGATGGTTTACAACAGTTTAGCACCATTTTTGAGTGAATTGCAGAACGTCAGAAATTTTGAAGAAATTGTGACCGCTCGGCTTAGCGATATTTCAAAAAAAAGTTGTTCAGACGTTGAGGGCTAATTCTGTTTCCGATGATAAAAACTCACCTGTTTCCACAAAAAAACCTTTCAGAGGATCGTTTGTAAGAGCTTGGCACCATTTTTGAGTGAATTGCAGAAGGTCAGAACTTTTGAAGAAATTGTGACCGCGCGGCTTAGCGATTTTTTTAAAAAAAGTTGTTTAGACATCGAGGGCTAATTTTGTTTCCGATGATAAAAACGCATCTGTTTCCACCAAAAAACTTTTCAGAGGATCGTTTGCAACAGTTTGGCACCATTTTTGAGTGAATTGCAGAAGGTCAGAAATTTTGAAGAAATTGTGACCGTGCGGCTTAGTGATTTTTCCAAAAAAAGTTGCTGATACCTCGAGGGCTAATTCAGTTTCCGATCATAAAAACGCATCTGTTCCTTCCAAAAAACCTTTTAGAGGATCGTTTGCGACAGTTTGGCACCATTTTTCAGTGAATTGCAGAACGTCAGAATTGTTGAAGAAATTGTGACCGCGCGGCTTCGGGATTTTTCAAAAAAAAGTTGTTCAGACGTCGAGGGCTAATTCTGTTTCCAATGATAAAACCCCACCTGTTTTCACTGAAAAACCTTTCAGGGGATCGTTTGCAAGAGTTTGGCACCATTTTTGAGTGAATTGCAGAAGGTCAGAACTTTTGAAGAAATTGTGACCGCGCGGCTTAGGGATTTTTTCAAAAAAAGTTGTTCAGACGTCGAGGGCTAATTCTGTTTCCGATGATAAAAACCCACCTGTTTTCACTGAAAAACCTTTCAGGGGATCGTTTGCAACAGTTCAGCACCATTTTTGAGTGAATTGCAGAAGGTCAGAAATTTTGAAGAAATTGTGACCGCGCGGCTAATGGATTTTTCAAAAAAAGTTGTTCAGACATCGAGGGCTAATTCTGTTTCCGATGATAAAAACCCACCTGTTTCCACCGAAAAACCTTTAAGGGGATGGTTTGCAACAGTTTGGCACCATTTTTGAGTGAATTGCAGAACGTCAGAAATTGTGAAGAAATTGTGACCGCGCGGCTTAGGGATTTTTCCAAAAAAAGTTGTTCAGACGTCGAGGGCTAATTCTGTTTCCGATGATAAAAGCCACCTGTTTCCACTGAAGAACCTTTCAAGGGATCGTTTGCAACAGTTCAGCACCATTTTTCAATGAAATGCAGAACGTCAGATTTTTGCTGAAATTGTGACCGCGCGGCTTAGGGATTTTTTTTTAAAAAAGTTGTTCAGACACCGAGGGCTAATTTTGTTTCCGATGATAAAAACGCATCTGTTTTCACCAAAAAACCTTTCAGAGGATCGTTTGCAACAGTTTGGCTCCATTTTTGAGTGAATTGCAGAAGGTCAGAAATTTTGATGAAATTGTCACCGCGCGGCTTATTGATTTCTCAAAAAAAAGTTGTTCAGACGGGCAAGGCTAATTCAGTTTCTGATGATAAAAACCCACCTGTTTCCACCGAAAAACCTTTCAGGGGATCGTTTGCAACATTTTGGCACCATTTTTGAGTGAATTGCGGAACGTCAGATTTTTGCTGAAATTGTGACCGCGCGGCTTAGGGATTTTTTCAAAAAAAAGTTTTTCAGACGTCGAGGGATAATTCTGTTTCTGATGATAAAAACCCACCTGTTTCCACCGACCAACCTTTCAGGGGATGCTTTGCAACAGTTTGGCACCATTTTTGAGTGAATTGCAGAACGTCAGAAATTTTGAAGAAATTTTGACCGCGCGGCTTACGGGTTTTTCAAAAAAAAGTTGTTCAGACTTCGATGGCTAATTCGGTTTCCGATGATAAAAACCCACCTGTTTCCTCAGAAAAACCTTTCAGGGGATCGTTTGCAACAGTTCAGCACCATTTTTGAACGAAATGCAGAACGTCAGATTTTTGCTGAAATTGTGACCGCGCGGCTTAGGGATTTTTTTAAAAAAAGTTGTTTAGACATCGAGGGCTAATTTTGTTTCCGATGATAAAAACGCATCTGTTTCCACCAAAAAACCTTTCAGAGGATCGTTTGCAAGAGTTTGGCACCATTTTTGAGTGAATTGCAGAAGGTCAGAAATTTTGAAGAAATTGTGACCGCGCGGCTTAGGGAATTTTTCAAAAAAAGTTGTTCAGACGTCGAGGGCTAATTCTGTTTCCGATGATAAAAACCCACCTGTTTCCACCGAAAAACCTTTCAGGGGATGGCTTGCAACAGTTTGGCACCATTTTTGAGTGAATTGCAGAATGTCAGATTTTTGCTGAAATTGTGACCGCGCGGCTTAGGGATTTTTTCAAAAAAAAGTTTTTCAGACGTCGAGGGATAATTCTGTTTCTGATGATAAAAACCCACCTGTTTCCACAGAAAAACCTTTCAGGGGATGGTTTACAACAGTTTAGCACCATTTTTGAGTGAATTGCAGAACGTCAGAAATTTTGAAGAAATTGTGACCGCTCGGCTTAGCGATATTTCAAAAAAAAGTTGTTCAGACGTTGAGGGCTAATTCTGTTTCCGATGATAAAAACCCACCTGTTTCCACAAAAAAACCTTTCAGAGGATCGTTTGTAAGAGCTTGGCACCATTTTTGAGTGAATTGCAGAAGGTCAGAACTTTTGAAGAAATTGTGACCGCGCGGCTTAGGGATTTTTTCAAAACAAGTTGTTCAGACGTCGAGGGCTAATTTTGTTTCCGATGATAAAAACCCAGCTGTTTCCACCGACAAACCTTTCAGGGGATGGTTTGCAACAGTTTGGCACCATTTTTGAGTGAATTGCAGAACGTCAGAAATCTTGAAGAAATTTTGACCGCGCGGCTTACGGGTTTTTCAAAAAAAAGTTGTTCAGACTTCGATGGCTAATTTTGTTTCCGATGATAAAAACGCATCTGTTTCCACCAAAAAACCTTTCAGAGGATCGTTTGCAAGAGTTTGGCACCATTTTTGAGTGAATTGCAGAAGGTCAGAAATTTTGATGAAATTGTCACCGCACGGCTTATTGATTTCTCAAAAAAAAGTTGTTCAGACGTCGAGGGCTAATTCTGTTTCCGATGATAAAAACCCACCTGTTTCCACCGAAAAACCTTTCAGGGGATCGTTTGCAACATTTTGGCACCATTTTTGAGTGAATTGCGGAACGTCAGATTTTTGCTGAAATTGTGACCGCGCGGCTTAGGGATTTTTTCAAAAAAACAGTTTTTCAGACGTCGAGGCATAATTCTGTTTCTGATGATAAAAACCAACCTGTTTCCACTGAAAAACCTTTCAGGGGATCGTTTGCAACAGTTCAGCACCATTTTTGAATGAATTGCAGAACGTCAGATTTTTGCTGAAATTGTGACCGCGCGGCTTAGGGATGTTTTCAAAAAAAGTTGTTCAGACCTCGAGGGCTAATTTTGTTTCCGATGATAAAAACCCAGCTGTTTCCACCGACAAACCTTTCAGGGGATGGTTTGCAACAGTTTGGCACCATTTTTGAGTGAATTGCAGAACGTCAGAAATTTTGAAGAAATTTTGACCGCGTGGCTTACGGGTTTTTCAAAAAAAAGTTGTTCAGACGTCGATGGCTAATTCTGTTTCCGATGATAAAAACCCACCTGTTTCCTCAGAAAAACCTTTCAGGGGATCGTTTGCAACAGTTCAGCACCATTTTTGAATGAAATGCAGAACGTCAGATTTTTGCTGAAATTGTGACCGCGCGGCTTAGCGATTTTTTTAAAAAAAGTTGTTTAGACATCGAGGGCTAATTTTGTTTCCGATGATAAAAACGCATCTGTTTCCACCAAAAAACCTTTCAGAGGATCGTTTGCAACAGTTTGGCACCATTTTTGAGTGAATTGCAGAAGGTCAGAAATTTTGAAGAAATTGTGACCGTGCGGCTTAGTGATTTTTCCAAAAAAAGTTGCTGATACCTCGAGGGCTAATTCAGTTTCCGATCATAAAAACGCATCTGTTCCTTCCAAAAAACCTTTTAGAGGATCGTTTGCGACAGTTTGGCACCATTTTTCAGTGAATTGCAGAACGTCAGAATTGTTGAAGAAATTGTGACCGCGCGGCTTCGGGATTTTTCAAAAAAAAGTTGTTCAGACGTCGAGGGCTAATTCTGTTTCCAATGATAAAACCCCACCTGTTTTCACTGAAAAACCTTTCAGGGGATCGTTTGCAAGAGTTTGGCACCATTTTTGAGTGAATTGCAGAAGGTCAGAAATTTTGAAGAAATTGTGACCGCGCGGCTAATGGATTTTTCAAAAAAAAGTTGTTTAGACATCGAGGGCAAATTTTGTTTCCGATGATAAAAACCCACCTGTTTTCACTGAAAAACCTTTCAGGGGATCGTTTGCAACAGTTCAGCACCATTTTTGAGTGAATTGCAGAAGGTCAGAAATTTTGAAGAAATTGTGACCGCGCGGCTAATGGATTTTTCAAAAAAAGTTGTTCAGACATCGAGGGCTAATTCTGTTTCCGATGATAAAAACCCACCTGTTTCCACCGAAAAACCTTTAAGGGGATGGTTTGCAACAGTTTGGCACCATTTTTGAGTGAATTGCAGAACGTCAGAAATTGTGAAGAAATTGTGACCGCGCGGCTTAGGGATTTTTCCAAAAAAAGTTGTTCAGACGTCGAGGGCTAATTCTGTTTCCGATGATAAAAGCCACCTGTTTCCACTGAAGAACCTTTCAAGGGATCGTTTGCAACAGTTCAGCACCATTTTTCAATGAAATGCAGAACGTCAGATTTTTGCTGAAATTGTGACCGCGCGGCTTAGGGATTTTTTTTAAAAAAAGTTGTTCAGACACCGAGGGCTAATTTTGTTTCCGATGATAAAAACGCATCTGTTTTCACCAAAAAACCTTTCAGAGGATCGTTTGCAACAGTTTGGCACCATTTTTGAGTGAATTGCAGAAGGTCAGAAATTTTGATGAAATTGTCACCGCGCGGCTTATTGATTTCTCAAAAAAAAGTTGTTCAGACGGGCAAGGCTAATTCAGTTTCTGATGATAAAAACCCACCTGTTTCCACCGAAAAACCTTTCAGGGGATCGTTTGCAACATTTTGGCACCATTTTTGAGTGAATTGCGGAACGTCAGATTTTTGCTGAAATTGTGACCGCGCGGCTTAGGGATTTTTTCAAAAAAAAGTTTTTCAGACGTCGAGGGATAATTCTGTTTCTGATGATAAAAACCCACCTGTTTCCACCGACCAACCTTTCAGGGGATGCTTTGCAACAGTTTGGCACCATTTTTGAGTGAATTGCAGAACGTCAGAAATTTTGAAGAAATTTTGACCGCGCGGCTTACGGGTTTTTCAAAAAAAAGTTGTTCAGACTTCGATGGCTAATTCTGTTTCCGATGATAAAAACCCACCTGTTTCCTCAGAAAAACCTTTCAGGGGATCGTTTGCAACAGTTCAGCACCATTTTTGAACGAAATGCAGAACGTCAGATTTTTGCTGAAATTGTGACCGCGCGGCTTAGGGATTTTTTTAAAAAAAGTTGTTTAGACATCGAGGGCTAATTTTGTTTCCGATGATAAAAACGCATCTGTTTCCACCAAAAAACCTTTCAGAGGATCGTTTGCAAGAGTTTGGCACCATTTTTGAGTGAATTGCAGAAGGTCAGAAATTTTGAAGAAATTGTGACCGCGCGGCTTAGGGAATTTTTCAAAAAAAGTTGTTCAGACGTCGAGGGCTAATTCTGTTTCCGATGATAAAAACCCACCTGTTTCCACCGAAAAACCTTTCAGGGGATGGCTTGCAACAGTTTGGCACCATTTTTGAGTGAATTGCAGAACGTCAGAAATTTTGAAGAAATTTTGACCGCGCGGCTTACGGATTTTTCAAAAAAAAGTTTTTCAGACGTCGATGGCTAATTCTGTTTCCGATGATAAAAACCCACCTGTTTCCTCAGAAAAACCTTTCAGGGGATCGTTTGCAACAGTTCAGCACCATTTTTGAATGAAATGCAGAACGTCAGATTTTTGCTGAAATTGTGACCGCGCGGCTTAGGGATTTTTCAAAAAAATGTTATTTAGACATCGAGGGCTAATTTTGTTTCCGATGATAAAAACGCGTCTGTTTCCACGAAAAAACCTTTCAGAGGATCGTTTGCAACAGTTTGGCACCATTTTTGAGTGAATTGCAGAAGGTCAGAAATTTTGATGAAATTGTCACCGCACGGCTTATTGATTTCTCAAAAAAAAGTTGTTCAGACGGGCAAGGCTAATTCAGTTTCTGATGATAAAAACCCACCTGTTTCCACCGAAAAACCTTTCAGGGGATCGTTTGCAACATTTTGGCACCATTTTTGAGTGAATTGCGGAACGTCAGATTTTTGCTGAAATTGTGACCGCGCGGCTTAGGGATTTTTTCAAAAAAAAGTTTTTCAGACGTCGAGGGATAATTCTTTTTCTGATGATAAAAACCAACCTGTTTCCACTGAAAAACCTTTCAGGGGATGGTTTACAACAGTTTAGCACCATTTTTGAGTGAATTGCAGAAGGTCAGAAATTTTGAAGAAATTGTGACCGCGCGGCTTAGGGATTTTTTCAAAAAAAGTTGTTCAGACGTCGAGGGCTAATTCTGTTTCCGATGATAAAAAGCCACCTGTTTCCACTGAAAAACCTTTCAGGGGATCGTTTGCAACAGTTCAGCACCATTTTTGAATGAATTGCAGAACGTCAGATTTTTGCTGAAATTGTGACCGCGCGGCTTAGGGATTTTTTCAAAAAAAGTTGTTCAGACGTCGAGGGCTAATTTTGTTTCCGATGATAAAAACCCAGCTGTTTCCACCGACAAACCTTTCAGGGGATGGTTTGCAACAGTTTGGCACCATTTTTGAGTGAATTGCAGAACGTCAGAAATCTTGAAGAAATTTTGACCGCGCGGCTTACGGGTTTTTCAAAAAAAAGTTGTTCAGACTTCGATGGCTAATTCTGTTTCCGATGATAAAAACCCACCTGTTTCCTCAGAAAAACCTTTCAGGGGATCGTTTGCAACAGTTCAGCACCATTTTTGAACGAAATGCAGAACGTCAGATTTTTGCTGAAATTGTGACCGCGCGGCTTAGGGATTTTTTTTTAAAAAAGTTGTTTAGACATCGAGGGCTAATTTTGTTTCCGATGATAAAAACGCATCTGTTTCCACCAAAAAACCTTTCAGAGGATCGTTTGCAAGAGTTTGGCACCATTTTTGAGTGAATTGCAGAAGGTCAGAAATTTTGATGAAATTGTCACCGCACGGCTTATTGATTTCTCAAAAAAAAGTTGTTCAGACGTCGAGGGCTAATTCTGTTTCCGATGATAAAAACCCACCTGTTTCCACCGAAAAACCTTTCAGGGGATCGTTTGCAACATTTTGGCACCATTTTTGAGTGAATTGCGGAACGTCAGATTTTTGCTGAAATTGTGACCGCGCGGCTTAGGGATTTTTTCAAAAAAACAGTTTTTCAGACGTCGAGGCATAATTCTGTTTCTGATGATAAAAACCAACCTGTTTTCACTGAAAAACCTTTCAGGGGATCGTTTGCAACAGTTCAGCACCATTTTTGAATGAATTGCAGAACGTCAGATTTTTGCTGAAATTGTGACCGCGCGGCTTAGGGATTTTTTCAAAAAAAGTTGTTCAGACGTCGAGGGCTAATTTTGTTTCCGATGATAAAAACCCAGCTGTTTCCACCGACAAACCTTTCAGGGGATGGTTTGCAACAGTTTGGCACCATTTTTGAGTGAATTGCAGAACGTCAGAAATTTTGAAGAAATTTTGACCGCGTGGCTTACGGGTTTTTCAAAAAAAAGTTGTTCAGACGTCGATGGCTAATTCTGTTTCCGATGATAAAAACCCACCTGTTTCCTCAGAAAAACCTTTCAGGGGATCGTTTGCAACAGTTCAGCACCATTTTTGAATGAAATGCAGAACGTCAGATTTTTGCTGAAATTGTGACCGCGCGGCTTAGGGATTTTTTTAAAAAAAGTTGTTTAGACATCGAGGGCTAATTTTGTTTCCGATGATAAAAACGCATCTGTTTCCACCAAAAAACCTTTCAGAGGATCGTTTGCAACAGTTTGGCACCATTTTTGAGTGAATTGCAGAAGGTCAGAAATTTTGAAGAAATTGTGACCGTGCGGCTTAGTGATTTTTCCAAAAAAAGTTGCTGATACCTCGAGGGCTAATTCAGTTTCCGATCATAAAAACGCATCTGTTCCTTCCAAAAAACCTTTTAGAGGATCGTTTGCGACAGTTTGGCACCATTTTTCAGTGAATTGCAGAACGTCAGAATTGTTGAAGAAATTGTGACCGCGCGGCTTCGGGATTTTTCAAAAAAAAGTTGTTCAGACGTCGAGGGCTAATTCTGTTTCCAATGATAAAACCCCACCTGTTTTCACTGAAAAACCTTTCAGGGGATCGTTTGCAAGAGTTTGGCACCATTTTTGAGTGAATTGCAGAAGGTCAGAAATTTTGAAGAAATTGTGACCGCGCGGCTAATGGATTTTTCAAAAAAAAGTTGTTTAGACATCGAGGGCAAATTTTGTTTCCGATGATAAAAACCCACCTGTTTTCACTGAAAAACCTTTCAGGGGATCGTTTGCAACAGTTCAGCACCATTTTTGAGTGAATTGCAGAAGGTCAGAAATTTTGAAGAAATTGTGACCGCGCGGCTAATGGATTTTTCAAAAAAAGTTGTTCAGACATCGAGGGCTAATTCTGTTTCCGATGATAAAAACCCACCTGTTTCCACCGAAAAACCTTTAAGGGGATGGTTTGCAACAGTTTGGCACCATTTTTGAGTGAATTGCAGAACGTCAGAAATTGTGAAGAAATTGTGACCGCGCGGCTTAGGGATTTTTCCAAAAAAAGTTGTTCAGACGTCGAGGGCTAATTCTGTTTCCGATGATAAAAGCCACCTGTTTCCACTGAAGAACCTTTCAAGGGATCGTTTGCAACAGTTCAGCACCATTTTTCAATGAAATGCAGAACGTCAGATTTTTGCTGAAATTGTGACCGCGCGGCTTAGGGATTTTTTTTAAAAAAAGTTGTTCAGACACCGAGGGCTAATTTTGTTTCCGATGATAAAAACGCATCTGTTTTCACCAAAAAACCTTTCAGAGGATCGTTTGCAACAGTTTGGCACCATTTTTGAGTGAATTGCAGAAGGTCAGAAATTTTGATGAAATTGTCACCGCGCGGCTTATTGATTTCTCAAAAAAAAGTTGTTCAGACGGGCAAGGCTAATTCAGTTTCTGATGATAAAAACCCACCTGTTTCCACCGAAAAACCTTTCAGGGGATCGTTTGCAACATTTTGGCACCATTTTTGAGTGAATTGCGGAACGTCAGATTTTTGCTGAAATTGTGACCGCGCGGCTTAGGGATTTTTTCAAAAAAAAGTTTTTCAGACGTCGAGGGATAATTCTGTTTCTGATGATAAAAACCCACCTGTTTCCACCGACCAACCTTTCAGGGGATGCTTTGCAACAGTTTGGCACCATTTTTGAGTGAATTGCAGAACGTCAGAAATTTTGAAGAAATTTTGACCGCGCGGCTTACGGGTTTTTCAAAAAAAAGTTGTTCAGACTTCGATGGCTAATTCTGTTTCCGATGATAAAAACCCACCTGTTTCCTCAGAAAAACCTTTCAGGGGATCGTTTGCAACAGTTCAGCACCATTTTTGAACGAAATGCAGAACGTCAGATTTTTGCTGAAATTGTGACCGCGCGGCTTAGGGATTTTTTTAAAAAAAGTTGTTTAGACATCGAGGGCTAATTTTGTTTCCGATGATAAAAACGCATCTGTTTCCACCAAAAAACCTTTCAGAGGATCGTTTGCAAGAGTTTGGCACCATTTTTGAGTGAATTGCAGAAGGTCAGAAATTTTGATGAAATTGTCACCGCACGGCTTATTGATTTCTCAAAAAAAAGTTGTTCAGACGTCGAGGGCTAATTCTGTTTCCGATGATAAAAACCCACCTGTTTCCACCGAAAAACCTTTCAGGGGATCGTTTGCAACATTTTGGCACCATTTTTGAGTGAATTGCGGAACGTCAGATTTTTGCTGAAATTGTGACCGCGCGGCTTAGGGATTTTTTCAAAAAAACAGTTTTTCAGACGTCGAGGCATAATTCTGTTTCTGATGATAAAAACCAACCTGTTTCCACTGAAAAACCTTTCAGGGGATCGTTTGCAACAGTTCAGCACCATTTTTGAGTGAATTGCAGAAGGTCAGAAATTTTGAAGAAATTGTGACCGCGCGGCTAATGGATTTTTCAAAAAAAGTTGTTCAGACATCGAGGGCTAATTCTGTTTCCGATGATAAAAACCCACCTGTTTCCACCGAAAAACCTTTAAGGGGATGGTTTGCAACAGTTTGGCACCATTTTTGAGTGAATTGCAGAACGTCAGAAATTGTGAAGAAATTGTGACCGCGCGGCTTAGGGATTTTTCCAAAAAAAGTTGTTCAGACGTCGAGGGCTAATTCTGTTTCCGATGATAAAAGCCACCTGTTTCCACTGAAGAACCTTTCAAGGGATCGTTTGCAACAGTTCAGCACCATTTTTCAATGAAATGCAGAACGTCAGATTTTTGCTGAAATTGTGACCGCGCGGCTTAGGGATTTTTTTTTAAAAAAGTTGTTCAGACACCGAGGGCTAATTTTGTTTCCGATGATAAAAACGCATCTGTTTTCACCAAAAAACCTTTCAGAGGATCGTTTGCAACAGTTTGGCACCATTTTTGAGTGAATTGCAGAAGGTCAGAAATTTTGATGAAATTGTCACCGCGCGGCTTATTGATTTCTCAAAAAAAAGTTGTTCAGACGGGCAAGGCTAATTCAGTTTCTGATGATAAAAACCCACCTGTTTCCACCGAAAAACCTTTCAGGGGATCGTTTGCAACATTTTGGCACCATTTTTGAGTGAATTGCGGAACGTCAGATTTTTGCTGAAATTGTGACCGCGCGGCTTAGGGATTTTTTCAAAAAAAAGTTTTTCAGACGTCGAGGGATAATTCTGTTTCTGATGATAAAAACCCACCTGTTTCCACCGACCAACCTTTCAGGGGATGCTTTGCAACAGTTTGGCACCATTTTTGAGTGAATTGCAGAACGTCAGAAATTTTGAAGAAATTTTGACCGCGCGGCTTACGGGTTTTTCAAAAAAAAGTTGTTCAGACTTCGATGGCTAATTCTGTTTCCGATGATAAAAACCCACCTGTTTCCTCAGAAAAACCTTTCAGGGGATCGTTTGCAACAGTTCAGCACCATTTTTGAACGAAATGCAGAACGTCAGATTTTTGCTGAAATTGTGACCGCGCGGCTTAGGGATTTTTTTAAAAAAAGTTGTTTAGACATCGAGGGCTAATTTTGTTTCCGATGATAAAAACGCATCTGTTTCCACCAAAAAACCTTTCAGAGGATCGTTTGCAAGAGTTTGGCACCATTTTTGAGTGAATTGCAGAAGGTCAGAAATTTTGAAGAAATTGTGACCGCGCGGCTTAGGGAATTTTTCAAAAAAAGTTGTTCAGACGTCGAGGGCTAATTCTGTTTCCGATGATAAAAACCCACCTGTTTCCACCGAAAAACCTTTCAGGGGATGGCTTGCAACAGTTTGGCACCATTTTTGAGTGAATTGCAGAATGTCAGAAATTTTGAAGAAATTTTGACCGCGCGGCTTACGGATTTTTCAAAAAAAAGTTTTTCAGACGTCGATGGCTAATTCTGTTTCCGATGATAAAAACCCACCTGTTTC
Source organism: Podarcis melisellensis (assembly GCF_964234715.1). Classification (NCBI taxonomy): domain Eukaryota; kingdom Metazoa; phylum Chordata; class Lepidosauria; order Squamata; family Lacertidae; genus Podarcis; species Podarcis melisellensis. Next base: position 85,963,159 of record NC_138538.1, on the reverse strand, counting down.
CACTGAAAAACCTTTCAGGGGATCGTTTGCAACAGTTCAGCACCATTTTTGAATGAAATGCAGAACGTCAGATTTTTGCTGAAATTGTGACTGCGCGGCTTAGGGATTTTTCAAAAAAATGTTATTTAGACATCGAGGGCTAATTTTGTTTCCGATGATAAAAACGCATCTGTTTCCACGAAAAAACCTTTCAGAGGATCGTTTGCAACAGTTTGGCACCATTTTTGAGTGAATTGCAGAAGGTCAGAAATTTTGATGAAATTGTCACCGCACGGCTTATTGATTTCTCAAAAAAAAGTTGTTCAGACGGGCAAGGCTAATTCAGTTTCTGATGATAAAAACCCACCTGTTTCCACCGAAAAACCTTTCAGGGGATCGTTTGCAACATTTTGGCACCATTTTTGAGTGAATTGCGGAACGTCAGATTTTTTTCTGAAATTGTGACCGCGCGGCTTAGGGATTTTTTCAAAAAAACAGTTTTTCAGACGTCGAGGCATAATTCTGTTTCTGATGATAAAAACCAACCTGTTTCCACTGAAAAACCTTTCAGGGGATCGTTTGCAACAGTTCAGCACCATTTTTGAATGAATTGCAGAACGTCAGATTTTTGCTGAAATTGTGACCGCGCGGCTTAGGGATTTTTTCAAAAAAAAGTTTTTCAGACGTCGAGGGATAATTCTGTTTCTGATGATAAAAACCCACCTGTTTCCACCGACCAACCTTTCAGGGGATGGTTTGCAACAGTTTGGCACCATTTTTGAGTGAATTGCAGAACGTCAGAAATTTTGAAGAAATTTTGACCGCGCGGCTTACGGGTTTTTCAAAAAAAAGTTGTTCAGACGTCGATGGCTAATTCTGTTTCCGATGATAAAAACCCACCTGTTTCCTCAGAAAAACCTTTCAGGGGATCGTTTGCAACAGTTCAGCACCATTTTTGAACGAAATGCAGAACGTCAGATTTTTGCTGAAATTGTGACCGCGCGGCTTAGGGATTTTTTTAAAAAAAGTTGTTTAGACATCGAGGGCTAATTTTGTTTCCGATGATAAAAACGCATCTGTTTCCACCAAAAAACCTTTCAGAGGATCGTTTGCAAGAGTTTGGCACCATTTTTGAGTGAATTGCAGAAGGTCATAAATTTTGAAGAAATTGTGACCGTGCGGCTTAGGGATTTTTTCAAAAAAAGTTGTTCAGACGTCGAGGGCTAATTCTGTTTCCGATGATAAAAACCCACCTGTTTCCACCGACAAACCTTTCAGGGGATGGTTTGCAACAGTTTGGCACCATTTTTGAGTGAATTGCAGAAGGTCAGAAATTTTGAAGAAATTTTGACCGCGTGGCTTACGGGTTTTTCAAAAACAAGTTGTTCAGACGTCGATGGCTAATTCTGTTTCCGATGATAAAAACCCACCTGTTTCCTCAGAAAACGCATCTGTTTCCACCAAAAAACCTTTCAGAGGATCGTTTGCAACAGTTTGGCACCATTTTTGAGTGAATTGCAGAAGGTCAGAAATTTTGAAGAAATTGTGACCGCGCGGCTTCGGGATTTTTCAAAAAAAAGTTGTTCAGACGTCGAGGGCTAATTCTGTTTCCAATGATAAAACCCCACCTGTTTTCACTGAAAAACCTTTCAGGGGATCGTTTGCAAGAGTTTGGCACCATTTTTGAGTGAATTGCAGAAGGTCAGAAATTTTGAAGAAATTGTGACTGCGCGGCTAATGGATTTTTCAAAAAAAAGTTGTTTAGACATCGAGGGCAAATTTTGTTTCCGATGATAAAAACCCACCTGTTTTCACTGAAAAACGTTTCAGGGGATCGTTTGCAACAGTTCAGCACCATTTTTGAGTGAATTGCAGAAGGTCAGAAATTTTGAAGAAATTGTGACCGCGCGGCTAATGGATTTTTCAAAAAAAGTTGTTCAGACATCGAGGGCTAATTCTGTTTCCGATGATAAAAACCCACCTGTTTCCACCGAAAAACCTTTAAGGGGATGGTTTGCAACAGTTTGGCACCATTTTTGAGTGAATTGCAGAACGTCAGAAATTGTGAAGAAATTGTGACCGCGCGGCTTAGGGATTTTTCAAAAAAAAGTTGTTCAGACGTCGATGGCTAATTCTGTTTCCGATGATAAAAACCCACCTGTTTCCTCAGAAAAACCTTTCAGGGGATCGTTTGCAACAGTTCAGCACCATTTTTGAATGAAATGCAGAACGTCAGATTTTTGCTGAAATTGTGACCGCGCGGCTTAGGGATTTTTTTAAAAAAAGTTGTTTAGACATCGAGGGCTAATTTTGTTTCCGATGATAAAAACGCATCTGTTTCCACCAAAAAACCTTTCAGAGGATCGTTTGCAAGAGTTTGGCACCATTTTTGAGTGAATTGCAGAAGGTCAGAAAATTTGAAGAAATTGTGACCGCGCGGCTTAGGGAATTTTTCAAAAAAAGTTGTTCAGACGTCGAGGGCTAATTCTGTTTCCGATGATAAAAACCCACCTGTTTCCACCGAAAAACCTTTCAGGGGATGGCTTGCAACAGTTTGGCACCATTTTTGAGTGAATTGCAGAACGTCAGAAATTTTGAAGAAATTTTGACCGCGCGGATTACGGATTTTTCAAAAAAAAGTTTTTCAGACGTCGATGGCTAATTCTGTTTCCGATGATAAAAACCCACCTGTTTCCACTGAAAAACCTTTCAGGGGATCGTTTGCAACAGTTCAGCACCATTTTTGAATGAAATGCAGAACGTCAGATTTTTGCTGAAATTGTGACTGCGCGGCTTAGGGATTTTTCAAAAAAATGTTATTTAGACATCGAGGGCTAATTTTGTTTCCGATGATAAAAACGCATCTGTTTCCACCAAAAAACCTTTCAGAGGATCGTTTACAACAGTTTGGCACCATTTTTGAGTGAATTGCAGAAGGTCAGAAATTTTGATGAAATTGTCACCGCGCGGCTTATTGATTTCTCAAAAAAAAGTTGTTCAGACGGGCAAGGCTAATTCAGTTTCTGATGATAAAAACCCACCTGTTTTCACCGAAAAACCTTTCAGGGGATCGTTTGCAACATTTTGGCACCATTTTTGAGTGAATTGCGGAACGTCAGATTTTTGCTGAAATTGTGACCGCGCGGCTTAGGGATTTTTTCAAAAAAAAGTTTTTCAGACGTCGAGGGATAATTCTGTTTCTGATGATAAAAACCAACCTGTTTCCACAGAAAAACCTTTCAGGGGATGGTTTACAACAGTTTAGCACCATTTTTGAGTGAATTGCAGAACGTCAGAAATTTTGAAGAAATTGTGACCGCTCGGCTTAGCGATATTCAAAAAAAAAGTTGTTCAGACGTTGAGGGCTAATTCTGTTTCCGATGATAAAAACCCACCTGTTTCCACAAAAAAACCTTTCAGAGGATCGTTTGTAAGAGCTTGGCACCATTTTTGAGTGAATTGCGGAACGTCAGATTTTTGCTGAAATTGTGACCGCGCGGCTTAGGGATTTTTTCAAAAAAAAGTTTTTCAGACGTCGAGGGATAATTCTGTTTCTGATGATAAAAACCAACCTGTTTCCACAGAAAAACCTTTCAGGGGATGGTTTACAACAGTTTAGCACCATTTTTGAGTGAATTGCAGAACGTCAGAAATTTTGAAGAAATTGTGACCGCTCGGCTTAGCGATATTTCAAAAAAAAGTTGTTCAGACGTTGAGGGCTAATTCTGTTTCCGATGATAAAAACCCACCTGTTTCCACAAAAAAACCTTTCAGAGGATCGTTTGTAAGAGCTTGGCACCATTTTTGAGTGAATTGCAGAAGGTCAGAACTTTTGAAGAAATTGTGACCGCGCGGCTTAGGGATTTTTTCAAAAAAAGTTGTTCAGACGTCGAGGGCTAATTCTGTTTCCGATGATAAAAAGCCACCTGTTTCCACTGAAAAACCTTTCAGGGGATCGTTTGCAACAGTTCAGCACCTTTTTTGAATGAATTGCAGAACGTCAGATTTTTGCTGAAATTGTGACCGCGCGGCTTAGGGATTTTTTCAAAAAAAGTTGTTCAGACGTCGAGGGCTAATTCTGTTTCCGATGATAAAAAGCCACCTGTTTCCACCGACAAACCTTTCAGGGGATGGTTTGCAACAGTTTGGCACCATTTTTGAGTGAATTGCAGAACGTCAGAAATTGTGAAGAAATTGTGACAGCGCGGCTTAGGGATTTTTCCAAAAAAAGTTGTTCAGACGTCGAGGGCTAATTCTGTTTCCGATGATAAAAAGCCACCTGTTTCCACTGAAGAACCTTTCAAGGGATCGTTTGCAACAGTTCAGCACCATTTTTCAATGAAATGCAGAACGTCAGATTTTTGCTGAAATTGTGACCGCGCGGCTTAGGGATTTTTTTTAAAAAAAGTTGTTCAGACACCGAGGGCTAATTTTGTTTCCGATGATAAAAACGCATCTGTTTTCACCAAAAAACCTTTCAGAGGATCGTTTGCAACAGTTTGGCACCATTTTTGAGTGAATTGCAGAAGGTCAGAAATTTTGATGAAATTGTCACCGCGCGGCTTATTGATTTCTCAAAAAAAAGTTGTTCAGACGGGCAAGGCTAATTCAGTTTCTGATGATAAAAACCCACCTGTTTCCACCGAAAAACCTTTCAGGGGATCGTTTGCAACATTTTGGCACCATTTTTGAGTGAATTGCGGAACGTCAGATTTTTGCTGAAATTGTGACCGCGCGGCTTAGGGATTTTTTCAAAAAAACAGTTTTTCAGACGTTGAGGCATAATTCTGTTTCTGATGATAAAAACCAACCTGTTTCCACTGAAAAACCTTTCAGGGGATCGTTTGCAACAGTTCAGCACCATTTTTGAATGAATTGCAGAACGTCAGATTTTTGCTGAAATTGTGACCGCGCGGCTTAGGGATTTTTTCAAAAAAAGTTGTTCAGACGTCGAGGGCTAATTTTGTTTCCGATGATAAAAACCCAGCTGTTTCCACCGACAAACCTTTCAGGGGATGGTTTGCAACAGTTTGGCACCATTTTTGAGTGAATTGCAGAACGTCAGAAATTTTGAAGAAATTTTGACCGCGTGGCTTACGGGTTTTTCAAAAAAAAGTTGTTCAGACGTCGATGGCTAATTCTGTTTCCGATGATAAAAACCCACCTGTTTCCTCAGATAAACCTTTCAGGGGATCGTTTGCAACAGTTCAGCACCATTTTTGAATGAAATGCAGAACGTCAGATTTTTGCTGAAATTGTGACCGCGCGGCTTAGGGATTTTTTTAAAAAAAGTTGTTTAGACATCGAGGGCTAATTTTGTTTCCGATGATAAAAACGCATCTGTTTCCACCAAAAAACCTTTCAGAGGATCGTTTGCAACAGTTTGGCAACATTTTTGAGTGAATTGCAGAAGGTCAGAAATTTTGAAGAAATTGTGACCGTGCGGCTTAGTGATTTTTCCAAAAAAAGTTGCTGATACCTCGAGGGCTAATCCAGTTTCCGATCATAAAAACGCATCTGTTCCTTCCAAAAAATCCTTTTAGAGGATCGTTTGCGACAGTTTGGCACCATTTTTCAGTGAATTGCAGAACGTCAGAATTGTTGAAGAAATTGTGACCGCGCGGCTTCGGGATTTTTCAAAAAAAAGTTGTTCAGACGTCGAGGGCTAATTCTGTTTCCAATGATAAAACCCCACCTGTTTTCACTGAAAAACCTTTCAGGGGATCGTTTGCAAGAGTTTGGCACCATTTTTGAGTGAATTGCAGAAGGTCAGAAATTTTGAAGAAATTGTGACCGCGCGGCTAATGGATTTTTCAAAAAAAAGTTGTTTAGACATCGAGGGCAAATTTTGTTTCCGATGATAAAAACCCACCTCTTTTCACTGAAAAACCTTTCAGGGGATCGTTTGCAACAGTTCAGCACCATTTTTGAGTGAATTGCAGAAGGTCAGAAATTTTGAAGAAATTGTGACCGCGCGGCTAATGGATTTTTCAAAAAAAGTTGTTCAGACATCGAGGGCTAATTCTGTTTCCGATGATAAAAACCCACCTGTTTCCACCGAAAAACCTTTAAGGGGATGGTTTGCAACAGTTTGGCACCATTTTTGAGTGAATTGCAGAACGTCAGAAATTGTGAAGAAATTGTGACCGCGCGGCTTAGGGATTTTTCCAAAAAAAGTTGTTCAGACGTCGCGGGCTAATTCTGTTTCCGATGATAAAAAGCCACCTGTTTCCACTGAAGAACCTTTCAAGGGATCGTTTGCAACAGTTCAGCACCATTTTTCAATGAAATGCAGAACGTCAGATTTTTGCTGAAATTGTGACCGCGCGGCTTAGGGATTTTTTTTAAAAAAAGTTGTTCAGACACCGAGGGCTAATTTTGTTTCCGATGATAAAAACGCATCTGTTTTCACCAAAAAACCTTTCAGAGGATCGTTTGCAACAGTTTGGCACCATTTTTGAGTGAATTGCAGAAGGTCAGAAATTTTGATGAAATTGTCACCGCGCGGCTTATTGATTTCTCAAAAAAAAGTTGTTCAGACGGGCAAGGCTAATTCAGTTTCTGATGATAAAAACCCACCTGTTTCCACCGAAAAACCTTTCAGGGGATCGTTTGCAACATTTTGGCACCATTTTTGAGTGAATTGCGGAACGTCAGATTTTTGCTGAAATTGTGACCGCGCGGCTTAGGGATTTTTTCAAAAAAACAGTTTTTCAGACGTCGAGGCATAATTCTGTTTCTGATGATAAAAACCAACCTGTTTCCACTGAAAAACCTTTCAGGGGATCGTTTGCAACAGTTCAGCACCATTTTTGAATGAATTGCAGAACGTCAGATTTTTGCTGAAATTGTGACCGCGCGGCTTAGGTATTTTTTCAAAAAAAGTTGTTCAGACGTCGAGGGCTAATTTTGTTTCCGATGATAAAAACCCAGCTGTTTCCACCGACAAACCTTTCAGGGGATGGTTTGCAACAGTTTGGCACCATTTTTGAGTGAATTGCAGAACGTCAGAAATTTTGAAGAAATTTTGACCGCGTGGCTTACGGGTTTTTCAAAAAAAAGTTGTTCAGACGTCGATGGCTAATTCTGTTTCCGATGATAAAAACCCACCTGTTTCCTCAGAAAAACCTTTCAGGGGATCGTTTGCAACAGTTTAGCACCATTTTTGAATGAAATGCAGAACGTCAGATTTTTGCTGAAATTGTGACCGCGCGGCTTAGGGATTTTTTTTAAAAAAGTTGTTTACACATCGAGGGCTAATTTTGTTTCCGATGATAAAAACGCATCTGTTTCCACCAAAAAACCTTTCAGAGGATCGTTTGCAAGAGTTTGGCACCATTTTTGAGTGAATTGCAGAAGGTCAGAAATTTTGAAGAAATTGTGACCGTGCGGCTTAGTGATTTTTCCAAAAAAAGGTGCTGATACCTCGAGGGCTAATTCAGTTTCCGATCATAAAAACGCATCTGTTCCTTCCAAAAAACCTTTTAGAGGATCGTTTGCGACAGTTTGGCACCATTTTTCAGTGAATTGCAGAACGTCAGAATTGTTGAAGAAATTGTGACCGCGCGGCTTCGGGATTTTTCAAAAAAAAGTTGTTCAGACGTCGAGGGCTAATTCTGTTTCCAATGATAAAACCCCACCTGTTTTCACTGAAAAACCTTTCAGGGGATCGTTTGCAAGAGTTTGGCACCATTTTTGAGTGAATTGCAGAAGGTCAGAAATTTTGATGAAATTGTCACCGCGCGGCTTATTGATTTCTCAAAAAAAAGTTCTTCAGACGGGCAAGGCTAATTCAGTTTCTGATGATAAAAACCCACCTGTTTCCACCGAAAAACCTTTCAGGGGATCGTTTGCAACATTTTGGCACCATTTTTGAGTGAATTGCGGAACGTCAGATTTTTGCTGAAATTGTGACCGCGCGGCTTAGGGATTTTTTCAAAAAAAATGTTTTTCAGACGTCGAGGGATAATTCTGTTTCTGATGATAAAAACCAACCTGTTTCCACAGAAAAACCTTTCAGGGGATGGTTTACAACAGTTTAGCACCATTTTTGAGTGAATTGCAGAACGTCAGAAATTTTGAAGAAATTGTGACCGCTCGGCTTAGCGATATTTCAAAAAAAAGTTGTTCAGACGTTGAGGGCTAATTCTGTTTCCGATGATAAAAACCCACCTGTTTCCACAAAAAAACCTTTCAGAGGATCGTTTGTAAGAGCTTGGCACCATTTTTGAGTGAATTGCAGAAGGTCAGAACTTTTGAAGAAATTGTGACCGCGCGGCTTAGGGATTTTTTCAAAAAAAGTTGTTCAGACGGGCAAGGCTAATTCAGTTTCTGATGATAAAAACCCACCTGTTTCCACCGAAAAACCTTTCAGGGTATCGTTTGCAACATTTTGGCACCATTTTTGAGTGAATTGCGGAACGTCAGATTTTTGCTGAAATTGTGACCGCGCGGCTTAGGGATTTTTTCAAAAAAACAGTTTTTCAGACGTCGAGGCATAATTCTGTTTCTGATGATAAAAACCAACCTGTTTCCACTGAAAAACCTTTCAGGGGATCGTTTGCAACAGTTCAGCACCATTTTTGAATGAATTGCAGAACGTCAGATTTTTGCTGAAATTGTGACCGCGCGGCTTAGGGATTTTTTCAAAAAAAGTTGTTCAGACGTCGAGGGCTAATTTTGTTTCCGATGATAAAAACCCAGCTGTTTCCACCGACAAACCTTTCAGGGGATGGTTTGCAACAGTTTGGCACCATTTTTGAGTGAATTGCAGAACGTCAGAAATCTTGAAGAAATTTTGACCGCGCGGCTTACGGGTTTTTCAAAAAAAAGTTGTTCAGACGTCGATGGCTAATTCTGTTTCTGATGATAAAAACCCACCTGTTTCCTCAGAAAAACCTTTCAGGGGATCGTTTGCAACAGTTCAGCACCATTTTTGAACGAAATGCAGAACGTCAGATTTTTGCTGAAATTGTGACCGCGCGGCTTAGGGATTTTTTAAAAAAAAGTTGTTTAGACATCGAGGGCTTATTTTGTTTCCGATGATAAAAACGCATCTGTTTCCACCAAAAAACCTTTCAGAGGATCGTTTGCAAGAGTTTGGCACCATTTTTGAGTGAATTGCAGAAGGTCAGAAATTTTGAACAAATTGTCACCGCACGGCTTATTGATTTCTCAAAAAAAAGTTGTTCAGACGGGCAAGGCTAATTCAGTTTCTGATGATAAAAACCCACCTGTTTCCACCGAAAAACCTTTCAGAGGATCGTTTGCAACAGTTTGGCAACATTTTTGAGTGAATAGCAGAAGGTCAGAAATTTTGAAGAAATTGTGACCGTGCGGCTTAGTGATTTTTCCAAAAAAAGTTGCTGATACCTCGAGGGCTAATCCAGTTTCCGATCATAAAAACGCATCTGTTCCTTCCAAAAAACCTTTTAGAGGATCGTTTGCGACAGTTTGGCACCATTTTTCAGTGAATTGCAGAACGTCAGAATTGTTGAAGAAATTGTGACCGCGCGGCTTCGGGATTTTTCAAAAAAAAGTTGTTCAGACGTCGAGGGCTAATTCTGTTTCCAATGATAAAACCCCACCTGTTTTCACTGAAAAACCTTTCAGGGGATCGTTTGCAAGAGTTTGGCACCATTTTTGAGTGAATTGCAGAAGGTCAGAAATTTTGAAGAAATTGTGACCGCGCGGCTAATGGATTTTTCAAAAAAAAGTTGTTTAGACATCGAGGGCAAATTTTGTTTCCGATGATAAAAACCCACCTGTTTTCACTGAAAAACCTTTCAGGGGATCGTTTGCAACAGTTCAGCACCATTTTTGAGTGAATTGCAGAAGGTCAGAAATTTTGAAGAAATTGTGACCGCGCGGCTAATGGATTTTTCAAAAAAAGTTGTTCAGACATCGAGGGCTAATTCTGTTTCCGATGATAAAAACCCACCTGTTTCCACCGAAAAACCTTTAAGGGGATGGTTTGCAACAGTTTGGCACCATTTTTGAGTGAATTGCAGAACGTCAGAAATTGTGAAGAAATTGTGACCGCGCGGCTTAGGGATTTTTCCAAAAAAAGTTGTTCAGACGTCGAGGGCTAATTCTGTTTCCGATGATAAAAGCCACCTGTTTCCACTGAAGAACCTTTCAAGGGATCGTTTGCAACAGTTCAGCACCATTTTTCAATGAAATGCAGAACGTCAGATTTTTGCTGAAATTGTGACCGCGCGGCTTAGGGATTTTTTTTAAAAAAAGTTGTTCAGACACCGAGGGCTAATTTTGTTTCCGATGATAAAAACGCATCTCTTTTCACCAAAAAACCTTTCAGAGGATCGTTTGCAACAGTTTGGCACCATTTTTGAGTGAATTGCAGAAGGTCAGAAATTTTGATGAAATTGTCACCGCGCGGCTTATTGATTTCTCAAAAAAAAGTTGTTCAGACGGGCAAGGCTAATTCAGTTTCTGATGATAAAAACCCACCTGTTTCCACCGAAAAACCTTTCAGGGGATCGTTTGCAACATTTTGGCACCATTTTTGAGTGAATTGCGGAACGTCAGATTTTTGCTGAAATTGTGACCGCGCGGCTTAGGGATTTTTTCAAAAAAAGAGTTTTTCAGACGTCGAGGCATAATTCTGTTTCTGATGATAAAAACCAACCTGTTTCCACTGAAAAACCTTTCAGGGGATCGTTTGCAACAGTTCAGCACCATTTTTGAATGAATTGCAGAACGTCAGATTTTTGCTGAAATTGTGACCGCGCGGCTTAGGGATTTTTTCAAAAAAAGTTGTTCAGACGTCGAGGGCTAATTTTGTTTCCGATGATAAAAACCCAGCTGTTTCCACCGACAAACCTTTCAGGGGATGGTTTGCAACAGTTTGGCACCATTTTTGAGTGAATTGCAGAACGTCAGAAATTTTGAAGAAATTTTGACCGCGTGGCTTACGGGTTTTTCAAAAAAAAGTTGTTCAGACGTCGATGGCTAATTCTGTTTCCGATGATAAAAACCCACCTGTTTCCTCAGAAAAACCTTTCAGGGGATCGTTTGCAACAGTTCAGCACCATTTTTGAATGAAATGCAGAACGTCAGATTTTTGCTGAAATTGTGACCGCGCGGCTTAGGGATTTTTTTAAAAAAAGTTGTTTAGACATCGAGGGCTAATTTTGTTTCCGATGATAAAAACGCATCTGTTTCCACCAAAAAACCTTTCAGAGGATCGTTTGCAACAGTTTGGCAACATTTTTGAGTGAATTGCAGAAGGTCAGAAATTTTGAAGAAATTGTGACCGTGCGGCTTAGTGATTTTTCCAAAAAAAGTTGCTGATACCTCGAGGGCTAATCCAGTTTCCGATCATAAAAACGCATCTGTTCCTTCCAAAAAACCTTTTAGAGGATCGTTTGCGACAGTTTGGCACCATTTTTCAGTGAATTGCAGAACGTCAGAATTGTTGAAGAAATTGTGACCGCGCGGCTTCGGGATTTTTCAAAAAAAAGTTGTTCAGACGTCGAGGGCTAATTCTGTTTCCAATGATAAAACCCCACCTGTTTTCACTGAAAAACCTTTCAGGGGATCGTTTGCAAGAGTTTGGCACCATTTTTGAGTGAATTGCAGAAGGTCAGAAATTTTGAAGAAATTGTGACCGCGCGGCTAATGGATTTTTCAAAAAAAAGTTGTTTAGACATCGAGGGCAAATTTTGTTTCCGATGATAAAAACCCACCTGTTTTCACTGAAAAACCTTTCAGGGGATCGTTTGCAACAGTTCAGCACCATTTTTGAGTGAATTGCAGAAGGTCAGAAATTTTGAAGAAATTGTGACCGCGCGGCTAATGGATTTTTCAAAAAAAGTTGTTCAGACATCGAGGGCTAATTCTGTTTCCGATGATAAAAACCCACCTGTTTCCACCGAAAAACCTTTAAGGGGATGGTTTGCAACAGTTTGGCACCATTTTTGAGTGAATTGCAGAACGTCAGAAATTGTGAAGAAATTGTGACCGCGCGGCTTAGGGATTTTTCCAAAAAAAGTTGTTCAGACGTCGAGGGCTAATTCTGTTTCCGATGATAAAAAGCCACCTGTTTCCACTGAAGAACCTTTCAAGGGATCGTTTGCAACAGTTCAGCACCATTTTTCAATGAAATGCAGAACGTCAGATTTTTGCTGAAATTGTGACCGCGCGGCTTAGGGATTTTTTTTTAAAAAAGTTGTTCAGACACCGAGGGCTAATTTTGTTTCCGATGATAAAAACGCATCTGTTTTCACCAAAAAACCTTTCAGAGGATCGTTTGCAACAGTTTGGCACCATTTTTGAGTGAATTGCAGAAGGTCAGAAATTTTGATGAAATTGTCACCGCGCGGCTTATTGATTTCTCAAAAAAAAGTTGTTCAGACGGGCAAGGCTAATTCAGTTTCTGATGATAAAAACCCACCTGTTTCCACCGAAAAACCTTTCAGGGGATCGTTTGCAACATTTTGGCACCATTTTTGAGTGAATTGCGGAACGTCAGATTTTTGCTGAAATTGTGACCGCGCGGCTTAGGTATTTTTTCAAAAAAAGTTGTTCAGACGTCGAGGGCTAATTTTGTTTCCGATGATAAAAACCCAGCTGTTTCCACCGACAAACCTTTCAGGGGATGGTTTGCAACAGTTTGGCACCATTTTTGAGTGAATTGCAGAACGTCAGAAATTTTGAAGAAATTTTGACCGCGTGGCTTACGGGTTTTTCAAAAAAAAGTTGTTCAGACGTCGATGGCTAATTCTGTTTCCGATGATAAAAACCCACCTGTTTCCTCAGAAAAACCTTTCAGGGGATCGTTTGCAACAGTTTAGCACCATTTTTGAATGAAATGCAGAACGTCAGATTTTTGCTGAAATTGTGACCGCGCGGCTTAGGGATTTTTTTAAAAAAAGTTGTTTAGACATCGAGGGCTAATTTTGTTTCCGATGATAAAAACGCATCTGTTTCCACCAAAAAACCTTTCAGAGGATCGTTTGCAAGAGTTTGGCACCATTTTTGAGTGAATTGCAGAAGGTCAGAAATTTTGAAGAAATTGTGACCGTGCGGCTTAGTGATTTTTCCAAAAAAAGGTGCTGATACCTCGAGGGCTAATTCAGTTTCCGATCATAAAAACGCATCTGTTCCTTCCAAAAAACCTTTTAGAGGATCGTTTGCGACAGTTTGGCACCATTTTTCAGTGAATTGCAGAACGTCAGAATTGTTGAAGAAATTGTGACCGCGCGGCTTCGGGATTTTTCAAAAAAAAGTTGTTCAGACGTCGAGGGCTAATTCTGTTTCCAATGATAAAACCCCACCTGTTTTCACTGAAAAACCTTTCAGGGGATCGTTTGCAAGAGTTTGGCACCATTTTTGAGTGAATTGCAGAAGGTCAGAAATTTTGAAGAAATTGTGACTGCGCGGCTAATGGATTTTTCAAAAAAAAGTTGTTTAGACATCGAGGGCAAATTTTGTTTCCGATGATAAAAACCCACCTCTTTTCACTGAAAAACCTTTCAGGGGATCGTTTGCAACAGTTCAGCACTATTTTTGAGTGAATTGCAGAAGGTCAGAAATTTTGAAGAAATTGTGACCGCGCGGCTAATGGATTTTTCAAAAAAAGTTGTTCAGACATCGAGGGCTAATTCTGTTTCCGATGATAAAAACCCACCTGTTTCCACCGAAAAACCTTTAAGGGGATGGTTTGCAACAGTTTGGCACCATTTTTGAGTGAATTGCAGAACGTCAGAAATTGTGAAGAAATTGTGACCGCGCGGCTTAGGGATTTTTCCAAAAAAAGTTGTTCAGACGTCGAGGGCTAATTCTGTTTCCGATGATAAAAAGCCACCTGTTTCCACTGAAGAACCTTTCAAGGGATCGTTTGCAACAGTTCAGCACCATTTTTCAATGAAATGCAGAACGTCAGATTTTTGCTGAAATTGTGACCGCGCGGCTTAGGGATTTTTTTTAAAAAAAGTTGTTCAGACACCGAGGGCTAATTTTGTTTCCGATGATAAAAACGCATCTGTTTTCACCAAAAAACCTTTCAGAGGATCGTTTGCAACAGTTTGGCACCATTTTTGAGTGAATTGCAGAAGGTCAGAAATTTTGATGAAATTGTCACCGCGCGGCTTATTGATTTCTCAAAAAAAAGTTGTTCAGACGGGCAAGGCTAATTCAGTTTCTGATGATAAAAACCCACCTGTTTACACCGAAAAACCTTTCAGGGGATCGTTTGCAACATTTTGGCACCATTTTTGAGTGAATTGCGGAACGTCAGATTTTTGCTGAAATTGTGACCGCGCGGCTTAGGGATTTTTTCAAAAAAAAGTTTTTCAGACGTCGAGGGATAATTCTGTTTCTGATGATAAAAACCCACCTGTTTCCACCGACCAACCTTTCAGGGGATGGTTTGCAACAGTTTGGCACCATTTTTGATTAAATTGCAGAACGTCAGAAATTTTGAAGAAATTTTGACCGCGCGGCTTACGGGTTTTTCAAAAAAAAGTTGTTCAGACGTCGATGGCTAATTCTGTTTCCGATGATAAAAACCCACCTGTTTCCTCAGAAAAACCTTTCAGGGGATCGTTTGCAACAGTTCAGCACCATTTTTGAATGAAATGCAGAACGTCAGATTTTTGCTGAAATTGTGACCGCGCAGCTTAGGGATTTTTTTTAAAAAAGTTGTTTAGACATCGAGGGCTAATTTTGTTTCCGATGATAAAAACGCATCTGTTTCCACCAAAAAACCTTTCAGAGGATCGTTTGCAAGAGTTTGGCACCATTTTTGAGTGAATTGCAGAAGGTCAGAAATTTTGAAGAAATTGTGACCGTGCGGCTTAGTGATTTTTCCAAAAAAAGGTGCTGATACCTCGAGGGCTAATTCAGTTTCTGATGATAAAAACCCACCTGTTTCCACCGAAAAACCTTTCAGGGGATCGTTTGCGACATTTTGGCACCATTTTTGAGTGAATTGCGGAACGTCAGATTTTTGCTGAAATTGTGACCGCGCGGCTTAGGGATTTTTTCAAAAAAAATGTTTTTCAGACGTCGAGGGATAATTCTGTTTCTGATGATAAAAACCAACCTGTTTCCACAGAAAAACCTTTCAGGGGATGGTTTACAACAGTTTAGCACCATTTTTGAGTGAATTGCAGAACGTCAGAAATTTTGAAGAAATTGTGACCGCTCGGCTTAGCGATATTTCAAAAAAAAGTTGTTCAGACGTTGAGGGCTAATTCTGTTTCCGATGATAAAAACCCACCTGTTTCCACAAAAAAACCTTTCAGAGGATCGTTTGTAAGAGCTTGGCACCATTTTTGAGTGAATTGCAGAAGGTCAGAACTTTTGAAGAAATTGTGACCGCGCGGCTTAGGGATTTTTTCAAAAAAAGTTGTTCAGACGTCGAGGGCTAATTCTGTTTCCGATGATAAAAAGCCACCTGTTTCCACTGAAAAACCTTTCAGGGGATCGTTTGCAACAGTTCAGCACCATTTTTGAATGAATTGCAGAACGTCAGATTTTTGCTGAAATTGTGACCGCGCGGCTTAGGGATTTTTTCAAAAAAAGTTGTTCAGACGTCGAGGGCTAATTTTGTTTCCGATGATAAAAACCCAGCTGTTTCCACCGACAAACCTTTCAGGGGATGGTTTGCAACAGTTTGGCACCATTTTTGAGTGAATTGCAGAACGTCAGAAATCTTGAAGAAATTTTGACCGCGCGGCTTACGGGTTTTTCAAAAAAAAGTTGTTCAGACGTCAATGGCTAATTCTGTTTCCGATGATAAAAACCCACCTGTTTCCTCAGAAAAACCTTTCAGGGGATCGTTTGCAACAGTTCAGCACCATTTTTGAACGAAATGCAGAACGTCAGATTTTTGCTGAAATTGTGACCGCGCGGCTTAGGGATTTTTTTAAAAAAAGTTGTTAAGACATCGAGGGCTAATTTTGTTTCCGATGATAAAAACGCATCTGTTTCCACCAAAAAACCTTTCAGAGGATCGTTTGCAAGAGTTTGGCACCATTTTTGAGTGAATTGCAGAAGGTCAGAAATTTTGAACAAATTGTCACCGCACGGCTTATTGATTTCTCAAAAAAAAGTTGTTCAGACGGGCAAGGCTAATTCAGTTTCTGATGATAAAAACCCACCTGTTTCCACCGAAAAACCTTTCAGGGTATCGTTTGCAACATTTTGGCACCATTTTTGAGTGAATTGCGGAACGTCAGATTTTTGCTGAAATTGTGACCGCGCGGCTTAGGGATTTTTTCAAAAAAACAGTTTTTCAGACGTCGAGGCATAATTCTGTTTCTGATGATAAAAACCAACCTGTTTCCACTGAAAAACCTTTCAGGGGATCGTTTGCAACAGTTCAGCACCATTTTTGAATGAATTGCAGAACGTCAGATTTTTGCTGAAATTGTGACCGCGCGGCTTAGGGATTTTTTCAAAAAAAGTTGTTCAGACGTCGAGGGCTAATTTTGTTTCCGATGATAAAAACCCAGCTGTTTCCACCGACAAACCTTTCAGGGGATGGTTTGCAACAGTTTGGCACCATTTTTGAGTGAATTGCAGAACGTCAGAAATTTTGAAGAAATTTTGACCGCGTGGCTTACGGGTTTTTCAAAAAAAAGTTGTTCAGACGTCGATGGCTAATTCTGTTTCCGATGATAAAAACCCACCTGTTTCCTCAGAAAAACCTTTCAGGGGATCGTTTGCAACAGTTCAGCACCATTTTTGAATGAAATGCAGAACGTCAGATTTTTGCTGAAATTGTGACCGCGCGGCTTAGGGATTTTTTTAAAAAAAGTTGTTTAGACATCGAGGGCTAATTTTGTTTCCGATGATAAAAACGCATCTGTTTCCACCAAAAAACCTTTCAGAGGATCGTTTGCAACAGTTTGGCAACATTTTTGAGTGAATTGCAGAAGGTCAGAAATTTTGAAGAAATTGTGACCGTGCGGCTTAGTGATTTTTCCAAAAAAAGTTGCTGATACCTCGAGGGCTAATCCAGTTTCCGATCATAAAAACGCATCTGTTCCTTCCAAAAAACCTTTTAGAGGATCGTTTGCGACAGTTTGGCACCATTTTTCAGTGAATTGCAGAACGTCAGAATTGTTGAAGAAATTGTGACCGCGCGGCTTCGGGATTTTTCAAAAAAAAGTTGTTCAGACGTCGAGGGCTAATTCTGTTTCCAATGATAAAACCCCACCTGTTTTCACTGAAAAACCTTTCAGGGGATCGTTTGCAAGAGTTTGGCACCATTTTTGAGTGAATTGCAGAAGGTCAGAAATTTTGAAGAAATTGTGACCGCGCGGCTAATGGATATTTCAAAAAAAAGTTGTTTAGACATCGAGGGCAAATTTTGTTTCCGATGATAAAAACCCACCTGTTTTCACTGAAAAACCTTTCAGGGGATCGTTTGCAACAGTTCAGCACCATTTTTGAGTGAATTGCAGAAGGTCAGAAATTTTGAAGAAATTGTGACCGCGCGGCTAATGGATTTTTCAAAAAAAGTTGTTCAGACATCGAGGGCAAATTTTGTTTCCGATGATAAAAACCCACCTCTTTTCACTGAAAAACCTTTCAGGGGATCGTTTGCAACAGTTCAGCATTATTTTTGAGTGAATTGCAGAAGGTCAGAAATTTTGAAGAAATTGTGACCGCGCGGCTAATGGATTTTTCCAAAAAAAGTTGTTCAGACGTCGAGGGCTAATTCTGTTTCCGATGATAAAAAGCCACCTGTTTCCACTGAAGAACCTTTCAAGGGATCGTTTGCAACAGTTCAGCACCATTTTTCAATGAAATGCAGAACGTCAGATTTTTGCTGAAATTGTGACCGCGCGGCTTAGGGATTTTTTTAAAAAAAAGTTGTTCAGACACCGAGGGCTAATTTTGTTTCCGATGATAAAAACGCATCTGTTTTCACCAAAAAACCTTTCAGAGGATCGTTTGCAACAGTTTGGCACCATTTTTGAGTGAATTGCAGAAGGTCAGAAATTTTGATGAAATTGTCACCGCGCGGCTTATTGATTTCTCAAAAAAAAGTTGTTCAGACGGGCAAGGCTAATTCAGTTTCTGATGATAAAAACCCACCTGTTTACACCGAAAAACCTTTCAGGGGATCGTTTGCAACATTTTGGCACCATTTTTGAGTGAATTGCGGAACGTCAGATTTTTGCTGAAATTGTGACCGCGCGGCTTAGGGATTTTTTCAAAAAAAAGTTTTTCAGACGTCGAGGGATAATTCTGTTTCTGATGATAAAAACCCACCTGTTTCCACCGACCAACCTTTCAGGGGATGGTTTGCAACAGTTTGGCACCATTTTTGATTAAATTGCAGAACGTCAGAAATTTTGAAGAAATTTTGACCGCGCGGCTTACGGGTTTTTCAAAAAAAAGTTGTTCAGACGTCGATGGCTAATTCTGTTTCCGATGATAAAAACCCACCTGTTTCCTCAGAAAAACCTTTCAGGGGATCGTTTGCAACAGTTCAGCACCATTTTTGAATGAAATGCAGAACGTCAGATTTTTGCTGAAATTGTGACCGCGCAGCTTAGGGATTTTTTTAAAAAAAGTTGTTTAGACATCGAGGGCTAATTTTGTTTCCGATGATAAAAACGCATCTGTTTCCACCAAAAAACCTTTCAGAGGATCGTTTGCAAGAGTTTGGCACCATTTTTGAGTGAATTGCAGAAGGTCAGAAATTTTGAAGAAATTGTGACCGCGCGGCTTAGGGAATTTTTCAAAAAAAGTTGTTCAGACGTCGAGGGCTAATTCTGTTTCCGATGATAAAAACCCACCTGTTTCCACCGAAAAATCTTTCAGGGGATGGCTTGCAACAGTTTGGCACCATTTTTGAGTGAATTGCAGAACGTCAGAAATTTTGAAGAAATTGTGACCGCGCGGCTTAGGGATTTTTCAAAAAAAAGTTTTTCAGACGTCGATGGCTAATTCTGTTTCCGATGATAAAAACCCACCTGTTTCCACTGAAAAACCTTTCAGGGGATCGTTTGCAACAGTTCAGCACCATTTTTGAATGAAATGCAGAACGTCAGATTTTTGCTGAAATTGTGACTGCGCGGGTTCGGGATTTTTCAAAAAAATGTTATTTAGACATCAAGGGCTAATTTTGTTTCCGATGATAAAAACGCATCTGTTTCCACCAAAAAATCTTTCAGAGGATCGTTTGCAACAGTTTGGCACCATTTTTGAGTGAATTGCAGAAGGTCAGAAATTTTGATGAAATTGTCACCGCGCGGCTTATTGATTTCTCAAAAAAAAGTTGTTCAGACGGGCAAGGCTAATTCAGTTTCTGATGATAAAAACCCACCTGTTTTCACCGAAAAACCTTTCAGGGGATCGTTTGCAACATTTTGGCACCATTTTTGAGTGAATTGCGGAACGTCAGATTTTTGCTGAAATTGTGACCGCGCGGCTTAGGGATTTTTTCAAAAAAAAGTTTTTCAGACGTCGAGGGATAATTCTTTTTCTGATGATAAAAACCAACCTGTTTCCACTGAAAAACCTTTCAGGGGATGGTTTAAAACAGTTTAGCACCATTTTTGAGTGAATTGCAGAACGTCAGAAATTTTGAAGAAATTGTGACCGCTCGGCTTAGCGATATTTCAAAAAAAAGTTGTTCAGACGTTGAGGGCTAATTCTGTTTCCGATGATAAAAACCCACCTGTTTCCACAAAAAAACCTTTCAGAGGATCGTTTGTAAGAGCTTGGCACCATTTTTGAATGAATTGCAGAACGTCAGATTTTTGCTGAAATTGTGACCGCGCGGCTTAGGGATTTTTTCAAAAAAAGTTGTTCAGACGTCGAGGGCTAATTTTGTTTCCGATGATAAAAACCCAGCTGTTTCCACCGACAAACCTTTCAGGGGATGGTTTGCAACAGTTTGGCACCATTTTTGAGTGAATTGCAGAACGTCAGAAATTTTGAAGAAATTTTGACCGCGCGGCTTACGGGTTTTTCAAAAAAAAGTTGTTCAGACGTCGATGGCTAATTCTGTTTCTGATGATAAAAACCCACCTGTTTCCGCAGAAAAACCTTTCAGGGGATCGTTTGCAACAGTTCAGCACCATTTTTGAATGAAATGCAGAACGTCAGATTTTTGCTGAAATTGTGACCGCGCGGCTTAGGGATTTTTTTTAAAAAAGTTGTTTAGACATCGAGGGCTAATTTTGTTTCCGATGATAAAAACGCATCTGTTTCCACCAAAAAACCTTTCAGAGGATCGTTTGCAAGAGTTTGGCACCATTTTTGAGTGAATTGCAGAAGGTCAGAAATTTTGAAGAAATTGTGACCGCGCGGCTTAGGGAATTTTTCAAAAAAAGTTGTTCAGACGTCGAGGGCTAATTCTGTTTCCGATGATAAAAACCCACCTGTTTCCACTGAAAAACCTTTCAGGGGATCGTTTGCAACAGTTCAGCACCATTTTTGAATGAAATGCAGAACGTCAGATTTTTGCTGAAATTGTGACCGCGCGGCTTAGGGATTTTTTTAAAAAAAGTTGTTTAGACATCGAGGGCTAATTCTGTTTCCGATGATAAAAACCCACCTGTTTCCACCGAAAAACCTTTAAGGGGATGGTTTGCAACAGTTTGGCACCATTTTTGAGTGAATTGCAGAACGTCAGAAATTTTGAAGAAATTGTGACCGCTCGGCTTAGCGATATTTCAAAAAAAAGTTGTTCAGACGTTGAGGGCTAATTCTGTTTCCGATGATAAAAACCCACCTGTTTCCACAAAAAAACCTTTCAGAGGATCGTTTGTAAGAGCTTGGCACCATTTTTGAGTGAATTGCAGAAGGTCAGAATTTTTGAAGAAATTGTGACCGCGTGGCTTAGGGATTTTTTCAAAAAAAGTTGTTCAGACGTCGAGGGCTAATTCTGTTTCCGATGATAAAAAGCCAACTGTTTCCACTGAAAAACCTTTCAGGGGATCGTTTGCAACAGTTCAGCACCATTTTTGAATGAATTGCAGAACGTCAGATTTTTGCTGAAATTGTGACCGCGCGGCTTAGGGATTTTTTCAAAAAAAGTTGTTTAGACATCGAGGGCTAATTTTGTTTCCGATGATAAAAACCCAGCTGTTTCCACCGACAAACCTTTCAGGGGATGGTTTGCAACAGTTTGGCACCATTTTTGAGTGAATTGCAGAACGTCAGAAATTTTGAAGAAATTTTGACCGCGCGGCTTACGGGTTTTTCAAAAAAAAGTTGTTCAGACGTCGATGGCTAATTCTGTTTCCGATGATAAAAACCCACCTGTTTCCTCAGAAAAACCTTTCAGGGGATCGTTTGCAACAGTTCAGCACCATTTTTGAATGAAATGCAGAACGTCAGATTTTTGCTGAAATTGTGACCACGCGGCTTAGGGATTTTTTTTAAAAAAGTTGTTTAGACATCGAGGGCTAATTTTGTTTCCGATGATAAAAACGCCTCTGTTTCCACCAAAAAACCTTTCAGAGGATCGTTTGCAAGAGTTTGGCACCATTTTTGAGTGAATTGCAGAAGGTCAGAAATTTTGAAGAAATTGTGACCGCGCGGCTTAGGGAATTTTTCAAAAAAAGTTGTTCAGACGTCGAGGGCTAATTCTGTTTCCGATGATAAAAACCCACCTGTTTCCACTGAAAAACCTTTCAGGGGATCGTTTGCAACAGTTCAGCACCATTTTTGAATGAAATGCAGAACGTCAGATTTTTGCTGAAAGTGTGACCGCGCGGCTTAGGGATTTTTTTAAAAAAAGTTGTTTAGACATCGAGGGCTAATTTTGTTTCCGATGATAAAAAAGCATCTGTTTCCACCAAAAAACCTTTCAGAGGATCGTTTGCAAGAGTTTGGCACCATTTTTGAGTGAATTGCAGAAGGTCAGAAATTTTGAAGAAATTGTGACCGCGCGGCTTAGGGAATTTTTCAAAAAAAGTTGTTCAGACGTCGAGGGCTAATTCTGTTTCCGATCATAAAAACGCATCTGTTCCTTCCAAAAAACCTTTTAGAGGATCGTTTGCGACAGTTTGGCACCATTTTTCAGTGAATTGCAGAACGTCAGAATTGTTGAAGAAATTGTGACCGCGCGGCTTCGGGATTTTTCAAAAAAAAGTTGTTCAGACGTCGAGGGCTAATTCTGTTTCCAATGATAAAACCCCACCTGTTTTCACTGAAAAACCTTTCAGGGGATCGTTTGCAAGAGTTTGGCACCATTTTTGAGTGAATTGCAGAAGGTCAGAAATTTTGAAGAAATTGTGACTGCGCGGCTAATGGATTTTTCAAAAAAAAGTTGTTTAGACATCGAGGGCAAATTTTGTTTCCGATGATAAAAACCCACCTCTTTTCACTGAAAAACCTTTCAGGGGATCGTTTGCAACAGTTCAGCACTATTTTTGAGTGAATTGCAGAAGGTCAGAAATTTTGAAGAAATTGTGACCGCGCGGCTAATGGATTTTTCAAAAAAAGTTGTTCAGACATCGAGGGCTAATTCTGTTTCCGATGATAAAAACCCACCTGTTTCCACCGAAAAACCTTTAAGGGGATGGTTTGCAACAGTTTGGCACCATTTTTGAGTGAATTGCAGAACGTCAGAAATTGTGAAGAAATTGTGACCGCGCGGCTTAGGGATTTTTCCAAAAAAAGTTGTTCAGACGTCGAGGGCTAATTCTGTTTCCGATGATAAAAAGCCACCTGTTTCCACTGAAGAACCTTTCAAGGGATCGTTTGCAACAGTTCAGCACCATTTTTCAATGAAATGCAGAACGTCAGATTTTTGCTGAAATTGTGACCGCGCGGCTTAGGGATTTTTTTTAAAAAAAGTTGTTCAGACACCGAGGGCTAATTTTGTTTCCGATGATAAAAACGCATCTGTTTTCACCAAAAAACCTTTCAGAGGATCGTTTGCAACAGTTTGGCACCATTTTTGAGTGAATTGCAGAAGGTCAGAAATTTTGATGAAATTGTCACCGCGCGGCTTATTGATTTCTCAAAAAAAAGTTGTTCAGACGGGCAAGGCTAATTCAGTTTCTGATGATAAAAACCCACCTGTTTACACCGAAAAACCTTTCAGGGGATCGTTTGCAACATTTTGGCACCATTTTTGAGTGAATTGCGGAACGTCAGATTTTTGCTGAAATTGTGACCGCGCGGCTTAGGGATTTTTTCAAAAAAAAGTTTTTCAGACGTCGAGGGATAATTCTGTTTCTGATGATAAAAACCCACCTGTTTCCACCGACCAACCTTTCAGGGGATGGTTTGCAACAGTTTGGCACCATTTTTGATTAAATTGCAGAACGTCAGAAATTTTGAAGAAATTTTGACCGCGCGGCTTACGGGTTTTTCAAAAAAAAGTTGTTCAGACGTCGATGGCTAATTCTGTTTCCGATGATAAAAACCCACCTGTTTCCTCAGAAAAACCTTTCAGGGGATCGTTTGCAACAGTTCAGCACCATTTTTGAATGAAATGCAGAACGTCAGATTTTTGCTGAAATTGTGACCGCGCAGCTTAGGGATTTTTTTTAAAAAAGTTGTTTAGACATCGAGGGCTAATTTTGTTTCCGATGATAAAAACGCATCTGTTTCCACCAAAAAACCTTTCAGAGGATCGTTTGCAAGAGTTTGGCACCATTTTTGAGTGAATTGCAGAAGGTCAGAAATTTTGAAGAAATTGTGACCGCGCGGCTTAGGGAATTTTTCAAAAAAAGTTGTTCAGACGTCGAGGGCTAATTCTGTTTCCGATGATAAAAACCCACCTGTTTCCACCGAAAAATCTTTCAGGGGATGGCTTGCAACAGTTTGGCACCATTTTTGAGTGAATTGCAGAACGTCAGAAATTTTGAAGAAATTGTGACCGCGCGGCTTAGGGATTTTTCAAAAAAAAGTTTTTCAGACGTCGATGGCTAATTCTGTTTCCGATGATAAAAACCCACCTGTTTCCACTGAAAAACCTTTCAGGGGATCGTTTGCAACAGTTCAGCACCATTTTTGAATGAAATGCAGAACGTCAGATTTTTGCTGAAATTGTGACTGCGCGGGTTCGGGATTTTTCAAAAAAATGTTATTTAGACATCAAGGGCTAATTTTGTTTCCGATGATAAAAACGCATCTGTTTCCACCAAAAAATCTTTCAGAGGATCGTTTGCAACAGTTTGGCACCATTTTTGAGTGAATTGCAGAAGGTCAGAAATTTTGATGAAATTGTCACCGCGCGGCTTATTGATTTCTCAAAAAAAAGTTGTTCAGACGGGCAAGGCTAATTCAGTTTCTGATGATAAAAACCCACCTGTTTTCACCGAAAAACCTTTCAGGGGATGGTTTGCAACATTTTGGCACCATTTTTGAGTGAATTGCGGAACGTCAGATTTTTGCTGAAATTGTGACCGCGCGGCTTAGGGATTTTTTCAAAAAAAAGTTTTTCAGACGTCGAGGGATAATTCTTTTTCTGATGATAAAAACCAACCTGTTTCCACTGAAAAACCTTTCAGGGGATGGTTTAAAACAGTTTAGCACCATTTTTGAGTGAATTGCAGAACGTCAGAAATTTTGAAGAAATTGTGACCGCTCGGCTTAGCGATATTTCAAAAAAAAGTTGTTCAGACGTTGAGGGCTAATTCTGTTTCCGATGATAAAAACCCACCTGTTTCCACAAAAAAACCTTTCAGAGGATCGTTTGTAAGAGCTTGGCACCATTTTTGAATGAATTGCAGAACGTCAGATTTTTGCTGAAATTGTGACCGCGCGGCTTAGGGATTTTTTCAAAAAAAGTTGTTCAGACGTCGAGGGCTAATTTTGTTTCCGATGATAAAAACCCAGCTGTTTCCACCGACAAACCTTTCAGGGGATGGTTTGCAACAGTTTGGCACCATTTTTGAGTGAATTGCAGAACGTCAGAAATTTTGAAGAAATTTTGACCGCGCGGCTTACGGGTTTTTCAAAAAAAAGTTGTTCAGACGTCGATGGCTAATTCTGTTTCTGATGATAAAAACCCACCTGTTTCCTCAGAAAAACCTTTCAGGGGATCGTTTGCAACAGTTCAGCACCATTTTTGAATGAAATGCAGAACGTCAGATTTTTGCTGAAATTGTGACCGCGCGGCTTAGGGATTTTTTTTAAAAAAGTTGTTTAGACATCGAGGGCTAATTTTGTTTCCGATGATAAAAACGCATCTGTTTCCACCAAAAAACCTTTCAGAGGATCGTTTGCAAGAGTTTGGCACCATTTTTGAGTGAATTGCAGAAGGTCAGAAATTTTGAAGAAATTGTGACCGCGCGGCTTAGGGAATTTTTCAAAAAAAGTTGTTCAGACGTCGAGGGCTAATTCTGTTTCCGATGATAAAAACCCACCTGTTTCCACTGAAAAACCTTTCAGGGGATCGTTTGCAACAGTTCAGCACCATTTTTGAATGAAATGCAGAACGTCAGATTTTTGCTGAAATTGTGACCGCGCGGCTTAGGGATTTTTCAAAAAAATGTTATTTAGACATTGAGGGCTAATTTTGTTTCCGATGATAAAAACGCATCTGTTTCCACCAAAAAACCTTTCAGAGGATCGTTTGCAAGAGTTTGGCACCATTTTTGAGTGAATTGCAGAAGGTCAGAAATTTTGATGAAATTGTGACCGTGCGGCTTAGTGATTTTTCCAAAAAAAGTTGCTCATACCTCGAGGGCTAATTCAGTTTCCGATCATAAAAACGCATCTGTTCCCCCCAAAAAACCTTTTAGAGGATCGTTTGCGACAGTTTGGCAGCATTTTTCAGTGAATTGCAGAACGTCAGAATTGTTGAAGAAATTGTGAATGCGCGGCTTCGGGATTTTTCAAAAAAAAGTTGTTCAGACGTCGAGGGCTAATTCTGTTTCCAATGATAAAACCCCACCTGTTTTCACTGAAAAACATTTCAGGGGATCGTTTGCAAGAGTTTGGCACCATTTTTGAGTGAATTACTGAAGGTCAGAAATTTTGAAGAAATTGTGACCGCGCGGCTAATGGATTTTTCAAAAAAAAGTTGTTTAGACATCGAGGGCAAATTTTGTTTCCGATGATAAAAACCCACCTGTTTTCACTGAAAAACCTTTCAGGGGATCGTTTGCAACAGTTCAGCACCATTTTTGAGTGAATTGCAGAAGGTCAGAAATTTTGAAGAAATTGTGACCGCGCGGCTAATGGATTTTTCAAAAAAAGTTGTTCAGACATCGAGGGCTAATTCTGTTTCCCATGATAAAAACCCACCTGTTTCCACAAAAAAACCTTTCAGAGGATCGTTTGTAAGAGCTTGGCACCATTTTTGAGTGAATTGCAGAAGGTCAGAATTTTTGAAGAAATTGTGACCGCGCGGCTTAGGGATTTTTTCAAAAAAAGTTGTTCAGACGTCGAGGGCTAATTCTGTTTCCGATGATAAAAAGCCACCTGTTTCCACTGAAAAACCTTTCAGGGGATCGTTTGCAACAGTTCAGCACCATTTTTGAATGAATTGCAGAACGTCAGATTTTTGCTGAAATTGTGACCGCGCGGCTTAGGGATTTTTTCAAAAAAAGTTGTTCAGACGTCGAGGGCTAATTTTGTTTCCGATGATAAAAACCCAGCTGTTTCCACCGACAAACCTTTCAGGGGATGGTTTGCAACAGTTTGGCACCATTTTTGAGTGAATTGCAGAACGTCAGAAATTTTGAAGAAATTTTGACCGCGCGGCTTACGGGTTTTTCAAAAAAAAGTTGTTCAGACGTCAATGGCTAATTCTGTTTCCGATGATAAAAACCCACCTGTTTCCACTGAAAAACCTTTCAGGGGATCGTTTGCAACAGTTCAGCACCATTTTTGAATGAAATGCAGAACGTCAGATTTTTGCTGAAAGTGTGATCGCGCGGCTTAGGGATTTTTTTTAAAAAAGTTGTTTAGACATCGAGGGCTAATTTTGTTTCCGATGATAAAAAAGCATCTGTTTCCACCAAAAAACCTTTCAGAGGATCGTTTGCAAGAGTTTGGCACCATTTTTGAGTGAATTGCAGAAGGTCAGAAATTTTGAAGAAATTGTGACCGCGCGGCTTAGGGAATTTTTCAAAAAAAGTTGTTCAGACGTCGAGGGCTAATTCTGTTTCCGATGATAAAAACCCACCTGTTTCCACTGAAAAACCTTTCAGGGGATCGTTTGCAACAGTTCAGCACCATTTTTGAATGAAATGCAGAACGTCAGATTTTTGCTGAAATTGTGACCGCGCGGCTTAGGGATTTTTCAAAAAAATGTTATTTAGACATCGAGGGCTAATTTTGTTTCCGATGATAAAAACGCATCTGTTTCCACCAAAAAACCTTTCAGAGGATCGTTTGCAAGAGTTTGGCACCATTTTTGAGTGAATTGCAGAAGGTCAGAAATTTTGATGAAATTGTCACCGCGCGGCTTATTGATTTCTCAAAAAAAAGTTGTTCAGACGGGCAAGGCTAATTCAGTTTCTGATGATAAAAACCCACCTGTTTCCACCGAAAAACCTTTCAGGGGATCATTTGCAACATTTTGGCACCATTTTTGAGTGAATTGCGGAACGTCAGATTTTTGCTGAAATTGTGACCGCGCGGCTTAGGGATTTTTTCAAAAAAAAGTTTTTCAGACGTCGAGGGATTATTGTGTTTCTGATGATAAAAACCCACCTGTTTCCACCGACCAACCTTTCAGGGGATGGTTTGCAACAGTTTGGCACCATTTTTGAGTGAATTGCAGAACGTCAGAAATTTTGAAGAAATTTTGACCGCGCGGCTTACGGTTATTTCAAAAAAAAGTTGTTCAGACGTCGATGGCTAATTCTGTTTCCGATGATAAAAACCCACCTGTTTCCACTGAAAAACCTTTCAGGGGATCGTTTGCAACAGTTCAGCACCATTTTTGAATGAAATGCAGAACGTCAGATTTTTGCTGAAATTGTGACTGCGCGGCTTAGAGATTTTTCAAAAAAAAGTTATTTAGACCTCGAGGGCTAATTTTGTTTCCGATGATAAAAACGCATCTGTTTCCACCAAAAAACCTTTCAGAGGATCGTTTGCAACAGTTTGGCACCATTTTTGAGTGTATTGCAGAAGGTCAGAAATTTTGATGAAATGGTCACCGTGCGGCTTAGGGATTTTTTCAAAAAAATGTTTTTCAGACGTCGAGGGCTAATTCTGTTTCCGATGATAAAAAGCCACCTGTTTCCACTGAAAAACCTTTCAGGGGATCGTTTGCAACAGTTCAGCACCATTTTTGAATGAATTGCAGAACGTCAGATTTTTGCTGAAATTGTGACCGCGCGGCTTAGGGATTTTTTCAAAAAAAGTTGTTCAGACGTCGAGGGCTAATTTTGTTTCCGGTGATAAAAACCCAGCTGTTTCCACCGACAAACCTTTCAGGGGATGGTTTGCAACAGTTTGGCACCATTTTTGAGTGAATTGCAGAACGTCAGAAATTTTGAAGAAATTTTGACCGCGCGGCTTACGGGTTTTTCAAAAAAAAGTTGTTCAGACGTCGATGGCTAATTCTGTTTCCGATGATAAAAACCCACCTGTTTCCTCAGAAAAACCTTTCAGGGGATCGTTTGCAACAGTTCAGCACCATTTTTGAATGAAATGCAGAACGTCAGATTTTTGCTGAAATTGTGACCGCGCGGCTTAGGGATTTTTTTAAAAAAAGTTGTTTAGACATCGAGGGCTAATTTTGTTTCCGATGATAAAAACGCCTCTGTTTCCACCAAAAAACCTTTCAGAGGATCGTTTGCAAGAGTTTGGCACCATTTTTGAGTGAATTGCAGAAGGTCAGAAATTTTGATGAAATTGTCACCGCGCGGCTTATTGATTTCTCAAAAAAAAATTGTTCAGACGGGCAAGGCTAATTCAGTTTCTGATGATAAAAACCCACCTGTTTCCACCGAAAAACCTTTCAGGGGATCATTTGCAACATTTTGGCACCATTTTTGAGTGAATTGCGGAACGTCAGATTTTTGCTGAAATTGTGACCGCGCGGCTTAGGGATTTTTTCAAAAAAAAGTTTTTCAGACGTCGAGGGATTATTCTGTTTCTGATGATAAAAACCCACCTGTTTCCACCGACCAACCTTTCAGGGGATGGTTTGCAACAGTTTGGCACCATTTTTGAGTGAATTGCAGAACGTCAGAAATTTTGAAGAAATTTTGACCGCGCGGCTTACGGGTTTTTCAAAAAAAAGTTGTTCAGACGTCGATGGCTAATTCTGTTTCCGATGATAAAAACCCACCTGTTTCCACTGAAAAACCTTTCAGGGGATCGTTTGCAACAGTTCAGCACCATTTTTGAATGAAATGCAGAACGTCAGATTTTTGATGAAATTGTGACTGCGCGGCTTAGGGATTTTTCAAAAAAATGTTATTTAGACATCGAGGGCTAATTTTGTTTCCGATGATAAAAACGCATCTGTTTCCACCAAAAAACCTTTCAGAGGATCGTTTGCAACAGTTTGGCACCATTTTTGAGTGAATTGCAGAAGGTCAGAAATTTTGATGAAATTGTCACCGCGCGGCTTATTGATTTCTCAAAAAAAAGTTGTTCAGACGGGCAAGGCTAATTCAGTTTCTGATGATAAAAACCCACATGTTTTCACCGAAAAACCTTTCAGGGGATCGTTTGCAACATTTTGGCACCATTTTTGAGTGAATTGCGGAACGTCAGATTTTTGCTGAAATTGTGACCGTGCGGCTTAGGGATTTTTTCAAAAAAATGTTTTTCAGACGTCGAGGGATAATTCTGTTTCTGATGATAAAAACCAACCTGTTTCCACAGAAAAACCTTTCAGGGGATGGTTTACAACAGTTTAGCACCATTTTTGAGTGAATTGCAGAACGTCAGAAATTTTGAAGAAATTGTGACCGCTCGGCTTAGCGATATTTCAAAAAAAAAGTTGTTCAGACGTTGAGGGCTAATTCTGTTTCCGATGATAAAAAAGCATCTGTTTCCACCAAAAAACCTTTCAGAGGATCGTTTGCAAGAGTTTGGCACCATTTTTGAGTGAATTGCAGAAGGTCAGAAATTTTGATGAAATTGTCACCGCGCGGCTTATTGATTTCTCAAAAAAAAGTTGTTCAGACGGGCAAGGCTAATTCAGTTTCTGATGATAAAAACCCACCTGTTTCCACCGAAAAACCTTTCAGGGGATCATTTGCAACATTTTGGCACCATTTTTGAGTGAATTGCGGAACGTCAGATTTTTGCTGAAATTGTGACCGCGCGGCTTAGGGATTTTTTCAAAAAAAAGTTTTTCAGACGTCGAGGGATTATTCTGTTTCTGATGATAAAAACCCACCTGTTTCCACCGACCAACCTTTCAGGGGATGGTTTGCAACAGTTTGGCACCATTTTTGAGTGAATTGCAGAACGTCAGAAATTTTGAAGAAATTTTGACCGCGCGGCTTACGGGTTTTTCAAAAAAAAGTTGTTCAGACGTCGATGGCTAATTCTGTTTCCGATGATAAAAACCCACCTGTTTCCACTGAAAAACCTTTCAGGGGATCGTTTGCAACAGTTCAGCACCATTTTTGAATGAAATGCAGAACGTCAGATTTTTGCTGAAATTGTGACTGCGCGGCTTAGGGATTTTTCAAAAAAATGTTATTTAGACATCGAGGGCTAATTTTGTTTCCGATGATAAAAACGCATCTGTTTCCACCAAAAAACCTTTCAGAGGATCGTTTGCAACAGTTTGGCACCATTTTTGAGTGAATTGCAGAAGGTCAGAAATTTTGATGAAATTGTCACCGCGCGGCTTATTGATTTCTCAAAAAAAAGTTGTTCAGACGGGCAAGGCTAATTCAGTTTCTGATGATAAAAACCCACATGTTTTCACCGAAAAACTTTTCAGGGGATCGTTTGCAACATTTTGGCACCATTTTTGAGTGAATTGCGGAACGTCAGATTTTTGCTGAAATTGTGACCGTGCGGCTTAGGGATTTTTTCAAAAAAATGTTTTTCAGACGTCGAGGGATAATTCTGTTTCTGAGGATAAAAACCAACCTGTTTCCACAGAAAAACCTTTCAGGGGATGGTTTACAACAGTTTAGCACCATTTTTGAGTGAATTGCAGAACGTCAGAAATTTTGAAGAAATTGTGACCGCTCGGCTTAGCGATATTTCAAAAAAAAGTTGTTCAGACGTTGAGGGCTAATTCTGTTTCCGATGATAAAAACCCACCTGTTTCCACAAAAAAACCTTTCAGAGGATCGTTTGTAAGAGCTTGGCACCAATTTTGAGTGAATTGCAGAAGGTCAAAATTTTTGAAGAAATTGTGACCGCGCGGCTTAGGGATTTTTTCAAAAAAAGTTGTTCAGACGTCGAGGGCTAATTCTGTTTCCGATGATAAAAAGCCACCTGTTTCCACTGAAAAACCTTTCAGGGGATCGTTTGCAACAGTTCAGCACCATTTTTGAATGAATTGCAGAACGTCAGATTTTTGCTGAAATTGTGACCGCGCGGCTTAGGGATTTTTTCAAAAAAAGTTGTTCAGACGTCGAGGGCTAATTTTGTTTCCGATGATAAAAACCCAGCTGTTTCCACTGACAAACCTTTCAGGGGATGGTTTGCAACAGTTTGGCACCATTTATGAGTGAATTGCAGAACGTCAGAAATTTTGAAGAAATTTTGACCGCGCGGCTTACGGGTTTTTCAAAAAAAAGTTGTTCAGACGTCGATGGCTAATTCTGTTTCCGATGATAAAAACCCACCTGTTTCCTCAGAAAAACCTTTCAGGGGATCGTTTGCAACAGTTCAGCACCATTTTTGAATGAAATGCAGAACGTCAGATTTTTGCTGAAATTGTGACCGCGCGGCTTAGGGATTTTTTTAAAAAAAGTTGTTTAGACATTGAGGGCTAATTTTGTTTCCGATGATAAAAACGCATCTGTTTCCACCAAAAAACCTTTCAGAGGATCGTTTGCAAGAGTTTGGCACCATTTTTGAGTGAATTGCAGAAGGTCAGAAATTTTGAAGAAATTGTGACCGCGCGGCTTAGGGAATTTTTCAAAAAAAGTTGTTCAGACGTCGAGGGCTAATTCTGTTTCCGATGATAAAAACCCACCTGTTTCCACTGAAAAACCTTTCAGGGGATCGTTTGCAACAGTTCAGCACCATTTTTGAATGAAATGCAGAACGTCAGATTTTTGCTGAAATTGTGACCGCGCGGCTTAGGGATTTTTCAGAAAAATGTTATTTAGACATCGAGGGCTAATTTTGTTTCCGATGATAAAAACGCATCTGTTTCCACCAAAAAACCTTTCAGAGGATCGTTTGCAAGAGTTTGGCACCATTTTTGAGTGAATTGCAGAAGGTCAGAAATTTTGATGAAATTGTGACCGTGCGGCTTAGTGATTTTTCCAAAAAAAGTTGCTCATACCTCGAGGGCTAATTCAGTTTCCGATCATAAAAACGCATCTGTTCCCCCCAAAAAACCTTTTAGAGGATCGTTTGCGACAGTTTGGCAGCATTTTTCAGTGAATTGCAGAACGTCAGAATTGTTGAAGAAATTGTGACTGCGCGGTTTCGGGATTTTTCAAAAAAAAGTTGTTCAGACGTCGAGGGCTAATTCTGTTTCCAATGATAAAACCCCACCTGTTTTCACTGAAAAACCTTTCAGGGGATCGTTTGCAAGAGTTTGGCACCATTTTTGAGTGAATTACTGAAGGTCAGAAATTTTGAAGAAATTGTGACCGCGCGGCTAATGGATTTTTCAAAAAAAAGTTGTTTAGACATCGAGGGCAAATTTTGTTTCCGATGATAAAAACCCACCTGTTTTCACTGAAAAACCTTTCAGGGGATCGTTTGCAACAGTTCAGCACCATTTTTGAGTGAATTGCAGAAGGTCAGAAATTTTGAAGAAATTGTGACCGCGCGGCTAATGGATTTTTCAAAAAAAGTTGTTCAGACATCGAGGGCTAATTCTGTTTCCCATGATAAAAACCCACCTGTTTCCACAAAAAAACCTTTCAGAGGATCGTTTGTAAGAGCTTGGCACCATTTTTGAGTGAATTGCAGAAGGTCAGAATTTTTGAAGAAACTGTGACCGCGCGGCTTAGGGATTTTTTCAAAAAAAGTTGTTCAGACGTCGAGGGCTAATTCTGTTTCCGATGATAAAAAGCCACCTGTTTCCACTGAAAAACCTTTCAGGGGATCGTTTGCAACAGTTCAGCACCATTTTTGAATGAATTGCAGAACGTCAGATTTTTGCTGAAATTGTGACCGCGCGGCTTAGGGATTTTTTCAAAAAAAGTTGTTCAGACGTCGAGGGCTAATTTTGTTTCCGATGATAAAAACCCAGCTGTTTCCACCGACAAACCTTTCAGGGGATGGTTTGCAACAGTTTGGCACCATTTTTGAGTGAATTGCAGAACGTCAGAAATTTTGAAGAAATTTTGACCGCGCGGCTTACGGGTTTTTCAAAAAAAAGTTGTTCAGACGTCAATGGCTAATTCTGTTTCCGATGATAAAAACCCACCTGTTTCCACTGAAAAACCTTTCAGGGGATCGTTTGCAACAGTTCAGGACCATTTTTGAATGAAATGCAGAACGTCAGATTTTTGCTGAAATTGTGACCGCGCGGCTTAGGGATTTTTTTAAAAAAAGTTGTTTAGACATCGAGGGCTAATTTTGTTTCCGATGATAAAAACGCATCTGTTTCCACCAAAAAACCTTTCAGAGGATCGTTTGCAAGAGTTTGGCACCATTTTTGAGTGAATTGCAGAAGGTCAGAAATTTTACTGAAATTGTGACCGCGCGGCTTAGGGAATTTTTCAAAAAAAGTTGTTCAGACGTTGAGGGCTAATTCTGTTTCCGATGATAAAAAGCCACCTGTTTCCACTGAAAAACCTTTCAGGGGATCGTTTGCAACAGTTCAGCACCATTTTTGAATGAAATGCAGAACGTCAGATTTTTGCTGAAAGTGTGACCGCGCGGCTTAGGGATTTTTTTTAAAAAAGTTGTTTAGACATCGAGGGCTAATTTTGTTTCCGATGATAAAAAAGCATCTGTTTCCACCAAAAAACCTTTCAGAGGATCGTTTGCAAGAGTTTGGCACCATTTTTGAGTGAATTGCAGAAGGTCAGAAATTTTGAAGAAATTGTGACCGCGCGGCTTAGGGAATTTTTCAAAAAAAGTTGTTCAGACGTCGAGGGCTAATTCTGTTTCCGATGATAAAAACCCACCTGTTTCCACTGAAAAACCTTTCAGGGGATCGTTTGCAACAGTTCAGCACCATTTTTGAATGAAATGCAGAACGTCAGATTTTTGCTGAAATTGTGACCGCGCGGCTTAGGGATTTTTCAAAAAAATGTTATTTAGACATCGAGGGCTAATTTTGTTTCCGATGATAAAAACGCATCTGTTTCCACCAAAAAACCTTTCAGAGGATCGTTTGCAAGAGTTTGGCACCATTTTTGAGTGAATTGCAGAAGGTCAGAAATTTTGATGAAATTGTCACCGCGCGGCTTATTGATTTCTCAAAAAAAAGTTGTTCAGACGTTGAGGGCTAATTCTGTTTCCGATGATAAAAAGCCACCTGTTTCCACTGAAAAACCTTTCAGGGGATCGTTTGCAACAGTTCAGCACCATTTTTGAATGAAATGCAGAACGTCAGATTTTTGCTGAAAGTGTGACCGCGCGGCTTAGGGATTTTTTTAAAAAAAGTTGTTTAGACATCGAGGGCTAATTTTGTTTCCGATGATAAAAAAGCATCTGTTTCCACCAAAAAACCTTTCAGAGGATCGTTTGCAAGAGTTTGGCACCATTTTTGAGTGAATTGCAGAAGGTCAGAAATTTTGAAGAAATTGTGACCGCGCGGCTTAGGGAATTTTTCAAAAAAAGTTGTTCAGACGTCGAGGGCTAATTCTGTTTCCGATGATAAAAACCCACCTGTTTCCACTGAAAAACCTTTCAGGGGATCGTTTGCAACAGTTCAGCACCATTTTTGAATGAAATGCAGAACGTCAGATTTTTGCTGAAATTGTGACCGCGCGGCTTAGGGATTTTTCAAAAAAATGTTATTTAGACATCGAGGGCTAATTTTGTTTCCGATGATAAAAACGCATCTGTTTCCACCAAAAAACCTTTCAGAGGATCGTTTGCAAGAGTTTGGCACCATTTTTGAGTGAATTGCAGAAGGTCAGAAATTTTGATGAAATTGTCACCGCGCGGCTTATTGATTTCTCAAAAAAAAGTTGTTCAGACGGGCAAGGCTAATTCAGTTTCTGATGATAAAAACCCACCTGTTTCCACCGAAAAACCTTTCAGGGGATCATTTGCAACATTTTGGCACCATTTTTGAGTGAATTGCGGAACGTCAGATTTTTGCTGAAATTGTGACCGCGCGGCTTAGGGATTTTTTCAAAAAAAAGTTTTTCAGACGTCGAGGGATTATTCTGTTTCTGATGATAAAAACCCACCTGTTTCCACCGACCAACCTTTCAGGGGATGGTTTGCAACAGTTTGGCACCATTTTTGAGTGAATTGCAGAACGTCAGAAATTTTGAAGAAATTTTGACCGCGCGGCTTACGGTTTTTTCAAAAAAAAGTTGTTCAGACGTCGATGGCTAATTCTGTTTCCGATGATAAAAACCCACCTGTTTCCACTGAAAAACCTTTCAGGGGATCGTTTGCAACAGTTCAGCACCATTTTTGAATGAAATGCAGAACGTCAGATTTTTGCTGAAATTGTGACTGCGCGGCTTAGAGATTTTTCAAAAAAAAGTTATTTAGACATCGAGGGCTAATTTTGTTTCCGATGATAAAAACGCATCTGTTTCCACCAAAAAACCTTTCAGAGGATCGTTTGCAACAGTTTGGCACCATTTTTGAGTGTATTGCAGAAGGTCAGAAATTTTGATGAAATTGTCACCGTGCGGCTTAGGGATTTTTTCAAAAAAATGTTTTTCAGACGTCGAGGGATAATTCTGTTTCTGATGATAAAAACCAACCTGTTTCCACAGGAAAACCTTTCAGGGGATGGTTTACAACAGTTTAGCACCATTTTTGAGTGAATTGCAGAACGTCAGAAATTTTGAAGAAATTGTGACCGCTCGGCTTAGCGATATTTCAAAAAAAAGTTGTTCAGACGTTGAGGGCTAATTCTGTTTCCGATGATAAAAACCCACCTGTTTCCACAAAAAAACCTTTCAGAGGATCGTTTGTAAGAGCTTGGCACCATTTTTGAGTGAATTGCAGAAGGTCAGAATTTTTGAAGAAATTGTGACCGCGCGGCTTAGGGATTTTTTCAAAAAAAGTTGTTCAGACGTCGAGGGCTAATTCTGTTTCCGATGATAAAAAGCCACCTGTTTCCACTGAAAAACCTTTCAGGGGATCGTTTGCAACAGTTCAGCACCATTTTTGAATGAATTGCAGAACGTCAGATTTTTGCTGAAATTGTGACCGCGCGGCTTAGGGATTTTTTCAAAAAAAGTTGTTCAGACGTCGAGGGCTAATTTTGTTTCCGGTGATAAAAACCCAGCTGTTTCCACCGACAAACCTTTCAGGGGATGGTTTGCAACAGTTTGGCACCATTTTTGAGTGAATTGCAGAACGTCAGAAATTTTGAAGAAATTTTGACCGCGCGGCTTACCGGTTTTTCAAAAAAAAGTTGTTCAGACGTCAATGGCTAATTCTGTTTCCGATGATAAAAACCCACCTGTTTCCTCAGAAAAACCTTTCAGGGGATCGTTTGCAACAGTTCAGCACCATTTTTGAATGAAATGCAGAACGTCAGATTTTTGCTGAAATTGTGACCGCGCGGCTTAGGGATTTTTTTAAAAAAAGTTGTTTAGACATCGAGGGCTAATTTTGTTTCCGATGATAAAAACGCCTCTGTTTCCACCAAAAAACCTTTCAGAGGATCGTTTGCAAGAGTTTGGCACCATTTTTGAGTGAATTGCAGAAGGTCAGAAATTTTGAAGAAATTGTGACCGCGCGGCTTAGGGAATTTTTCAAAAAAAGTTGTTCAGACGTCGAGGGCTAATTCTGTTTCCGATGATAAAAACCCACCTGTTTCCACTGAAAAACCTTTCAGGGGATCGTTTGCAACAGTTCAGCACCATTTTTGAATGAAATGCAGAACGTCAGATTTTTGCTGAAAGTGTGACCGCGCGGCTTAGGGATTTTTTTAAAAAAAGTTGTTTAGACATCGAGGGCTAATTTTGTTTCCGATGATAAAAAAGCATCTGTTTCCACCAAAAAACCTTTCAGAGGATCGTTTGCAAGAGTTTGGCACCATTTTTGAGTGAATTGCAGAAGGTCAGAAATTTTGATGAAATTGTCACCGCGCGGCTTATTGATTTCTCAAAAAAAAGTTGTTCAGACGGGCAAGGCTAATTCAGTTTCTGATGATAAAAACCCACCTGTTTCCACCGAAAAACCTTTCAGGGGATCATTTGCAACATTTTGGCACCATTTTTGAGTGAATTGCGGAACGTCAGATTTTTGCTGAAATTGTGACCGCGCGGCTTAGGGATTTTTTCAAAAAAAAGTTTTTCAGACGTCGAGGGATTATTCTGTTTCTGATGATAAAAACCCACCTGTTTCCACCGACCAACCTTTCAGGGGATGGTTTGCAACAGTTTGGCACCATTTTTGAGTGAATTGCAGAACGTCAGAAATTTTGAAGAAATTTTGACCGCGCGGCTTACGGTTTTTTCAAAAAAAAGTTGTTCAGACGTCGATGGCTAATTCTGTTTCCGATGATAAAAACCCACCTGTTTCCACTGAAAAACCTATCAGGGGATCGTTTGCAACAGTTCAGCACCATTTTTGAATGAAATGCAGAACGTCAGATTTTTGCTGAAATTGTGACTGCGCGGCTTAGAGATTTTTCAAAAAAAAGTTATTTAGACATCGAGGGCTAATTTTGTTTCCGATGATAAAAACGCATCTGTTTCCACCAAAAAACCTTTCAGAGGATCGTTTGCAACAGTTTGGCACCATTTTTGAGTGTATTGCAGAAGGTCAGAAATTTTGATGAAATTGTCACCGTGCGGCTTAGGGATTTTTTCAAAAAAATGTTTTTCAGACGTCGAGGGATAATTCTGTTTCTGATGATAAAAACCAACCTGTTTCCACAGAAAAACCTTTCAGGGGATGGTTTACAACAGTTTAGCACCATTTTTGAGTGAATTGCAGAACGTCAGAAATTTTGAAGAAATTGTGACCGCTCGGCTTAGCGATATTTCAAAAAAAAGTTGTTCAGACGTTGAGGGCTAATTCTGTTTCCGATGATAAAAACCCACCTGTTTCCACAAAAAAACCTTTCAGAGGATCGTTTGTAAGAGCTTGGCACCATTTTTGAGTGAATTGCAGAAGGTCAGAATTTTTGAAGAAATTGTGACCGCGCGGCTTAGGGATTTTTTCAAAAAAAGTTGTTCAGACGTCGAGGGCTAATTCTGTTTCCGATGATAAAAAGCCACCTGTTTCCACTGAAAAACCTTTCAGGGGATCGTTTGCAACAGTTCAGCACCATTTTTGAATGAATTGCAGAACGTCAGATTTTTGCTGAAATTGTGACCGCGCGGCTTAGGGATTTTTTCAAAAAAAGTTGTTCAGACGTCGAGGGCTAATTTTGTTTCCGGTGATAAAAACCCAGCTGTTTCCACCGACAAACCTTTCAGGGGATGGTTTGCAACAGTTTGGCACCATTTTTGAGTGAATTGCAGAACGTCAGAAATTTTGAAGAAATTTTGACCGCGCGGCTTACGGGTTTTTCAAAAAAAAGTTGTTCAGACGTCGAGGGCTAATTCTGTTTCCGATGATAAAAAGCCACCTGTTTCCACTGAAAAACCTTTCAGGGGATCGTTTGCAACAGTTCAGCACCATTTTTGAATGAATTGCAGAACGTCAGATTTTTGCTGAAATTGTGACCGCGCGGCTTAGGGATTTTTTCAAAAAAAGTTGTTCAGACGTCGAGGGCTAATTTTGTTTCCGGTGATAAAAACCCAGCTGTTTCCACCGACAAACCTTTCAGGGGATGGTTTGCAACAGTTTAGCACCATTTTTGAGTGAATTGCAGAACGTCAGAAATTTTGAAGAAATTGTGACCGCTCGGCTTAGCGATATTTCAAAAAAAAGTTGTTCAGACGTTGAGGGCTAATTCTGTTTCCGATGATAAAAACCCACCTGTTTCCACAAAAAAACCTTTCAGAGGATCGTTTGTAAGAGCTTGGCACCATTTTTGAGTGAATTGCAGAAGGTCAGAATTTTTGAAGAAATTGTGACCGCGCGGCTTAGGGATTTTTTCAAAAAAAGTTGTTCAGACGTCGAGGGCTAATTCTGTTTCCGATGATAAAAAGCCACCTGTTTCCACTGAAAAACCTTTCAGGGGATCGTTTGCAACAGTTCAGCACCATTTTTGAATGAATTGCAGAACGTCAGATTTTTGCTGAAATTGTGACCGCGCGGCTTAGGGATTTTTTCAAAAAAAGTTGTTCAGACGTCGAGGGCTAATTTTGTTTCCGGTGATAAAAACCCAGCTGTTTCCACCGACAAACCTTTCAGGGGATGGTTTGCAACAGTTTGGCACCATTTTTGAGTGAATTGCAGAACGTCAGAAATTTTGAAGAAATTTTGACCGCGCGGCTTACGGGTTTTTCAAAAAAAAGTTGTTCAGACGTCGATGGCTAATTCTGTTTCCGATGATAAAAACCCACCTGTTTCCTCAGAAAAACCTTTCAGGGGATCGTTTGCAACAGTTCAGCACCATTTTTGAATGAAATGCAGAACGTCAGATTTTTGCTGAAATTGTGACCGCGCGGCTTAGGGATTTTTTAAAAAAAAGTTGTTTAGACATCGAGGGCTAATTTTGTTTCCGATGATAAAAACGCCTCTGTTTCCACCAAAAAACCTTTCAGAGGATCGTTTGCAAGAGTTTGGCACCATTTTTGAGTGAATTGCAGAAGGTCAGAAATTTTGAAGAAATTGTGACCGCGCGGCTTAGGGAATTTTTCAAAAAAAGTTGTTCAGACGTCGAGGGCTAATTCTGTTTCCGATGATAAAAACCCACCTGTTTCCACTGAAAAACCTTTCAGGCGATCGTTTGCAACAGTTCAGCACCATTTTTGAATGAAATGCAGAACGTCAGATTTTTGCTGAAAGTGTGACCGCGCGGCTTAGGGATTTTTTTAAAAAAAGTTGTTTAGACATCGAGGGCTAATTTTGTTTCCGATGATAAAAAAGCATCTGTTTCCACCAAAAAACCTTTCAGAGGATCGTTTGCAAGAGTTTGGCACCATTTTTGAGTGAATTGCAGAAGGTCAGAAATTTTGATGAAATTGTCACCGCGCGGCTTATTGATTTCTCAAAAAAAAGTTGTTCAGACGGGCAAGGCTAATTCAGTTTCTGATGATAAAAACCCACCTGTTTCCACCGAAAAACCTTTCAGGGGATCATTTGCAACATTTTGGCACCATTTTTGAGTGAATTGCGGAACGTCAGATTTTTGCTGAAATTGTGACCGCGCGGCTTAGGGATTTTTTCAAAAAAAAGTTTTTCAGACGTCGAGGGATTATTCTGTTTCTGATGATAAAAACCCACCTGTTTCCACCGACCAACCTTTCAGGGGATGGTTTGCAACAGTTTGGCACCATTTTTGAGTGAATTGCAGAACGTCAGAAATTTTGAAGAAATTTTGACCGCGCGGCTTACGGGTTTTTCAAAAAAAAGTTGTTCAGACGTCGATGGCTAATTCTGTTTCCGATGATAAAAACCCACCTGTTTCCACTTAAAAACCTTTCAGGGGATCGTTTGCAACAGTTCAGCACCATTTTTGAATGAAATGCAGAACGTCAGATTTTTGCTGAAATTGTGACTGCGCGGCTTAGGGATTTTTCAAAAAAATGTTATTTAGACATCGAGGGCTAATTTTGTTTCCGATGATAAAAACGCATCTGTTTCCACCAAAAAACCTTTCAGAGGATCGTTTGCAACAGTTTGGCACCATTTTTGAGTGAATTGCAGAAGGTCAGAAATTTTGATGAAATTGTCACCGCGCGGCTTATTGATTTCTCAAAAAAAAGTTGTTCAGACGGGCAAGGCTAATTCAGTTTCTGATGATAAAAACCCACATGTTTTCACCGAAAAACCTTTCAGGGGATCGTTTGCAACATTTTGGCACCATTTTTGAGTGAATTGCGGAACGTCAGATTTTTGCTGAAATTGTGACCGTGCGGCTTAGGGATTTTTTCAAAAAAATGTTTTTCAGACGTCGAGGGATAATTCTGTTTCTGATGATAAAAACCAACCTGTTTCCACAGAAAAACCTTTCAGGGGATGGTTTACAACAGTTTAGCACCATTTTTGAGTGAATTGCAGAACGTCAGAAATTTTGAAGAAATTGTGACCGCTCGGCTTAGCGATATTTCAAAAAAAAGTTGTTCAGACGTTGAGGGCTAATTCTGTTTCCGATGATAAAAACCCACCTGTTTCCACTGAAAAACCTTTCAGGGCATGGTTTGCAACAGTTTGGCACCATTTTTGAGTGAATTGCAGAACGTCAGAAATTTTGAAGAAATTTTGACCGCGCGGCTTACGGGTTTTTCAAAAAAAAGTTGTTCAGACGTTGATGGCTAATTCTGTTTCCGATGATAAAAACCCACCTGTTTCCTCAGAAAAACCTTTCAGGGGATCGTTTGCAACAGTTCAGCACCATTTTTGAATGAAATGCAGAACGTCAGATTTTTGCTGAAATTGTGACCGCGCGGCTTAGGGATTTTTTTAAAAAAAGTTGTTTAGACATTGAGGGCTAATTTTGTTTCCGATGATAAAAACGCATCTGTTTCCACCAAAAAACCTTTCAGAGGATCGTTTGCAAGAGTTTGGCACCATTTTTGAGTGAATTGCAGAAGGTCAGAAATTTTGAAGAAATTGTGACCGCGCGGCTTAGGGAATTTTTCAAAAAAAGTTGTTCAGACGTCGAGGCATAATTCTGTTTCTGATGATAAAAACCAACCTGTTTCCACTGAAAAACCTTTCAGGGGATCGTTTGCAACAGTTCAGCACCATTTTTGAATGAAATGCAGAACGTCAGATTTTTGCTGAAATTGTGACCGCGCGGCTTAGGGATTTTTCAAAAAAATGTTATTTAGACATCGAGGGCTAATTTTGTTTCCGATGATAAAAACGCATCTGTTTCCACCAAAAAACCTTTCAGAGGATCGTTTGCAAGAGTTTGGCACCATTTTTGAGTGAATTGCAGAAGGTCAGAAATTTTGATGAAATTGTGACCGTGCGGCTTAGTGATTTTTCCAAAAAAAGTTGCTCATACCTCGAGGGCTAATTCAGTTTCCGATCATAAAAACGCATCTGTTCCCCCCAAAAAACCTTTTAGAGGATCGTTTGCGACAGTTTGGCAGCATTTTTCAGTGAATTGCAGAACGTCAGAATTGTTGAAGAAATTGTGACTGCGCGGCTTCGGGATTTTTCAAAAAAAAGTTGTTCAGACGTCGAGGGCTAATTCTGTTTCCAATGATAAAACCCCACCTGTTTTCACTGAAAAACCTTTCAGGGGATCGTTTGCAAGAGTTTGGCACCATTTTTGAGTGAATTACTGAAGGTCAGAAATTTTGAAGAAATTGTGACCGCGCGGCTAATGGATTTTTCAAAAAAAAGTTGTTTAGACATCGAGGGCAAATTTTGTTTCCGATGATAAAAACCCACCTGTTTTCACTGAAAAACCTTTCAGGGGATCGTTTGCAACAGTTCAGCACCATTTTTGAGTGAATTGCAGAAGGTCAGAAATTTTGAAGAAATTGTGACCGCGCGGCTAATGGATTTTTCAAAAAAAGTTGTTCAGACATCGAGGGCTAATTCTGTTTCCCATGATAAAAACCCACCTGTTTCCACAAAAAAACCTTTCAGAGGATCGTTTGTAAGAGCTTGGCACCATTTTTGAGTGAATTGCAGAAGGTCAGAATTTTTGAAGAAATTGTGACCGCGCGGCTTAGGGATTTTTTCAAAAAAAGTTGTTCAGACGTCGAGGGCTAATTCTGTTTCCGATGATAAAAAGCCACCTGTTTCCACTGAAAAACCTTTCAGGGGATCGTTTGCAACAGTTCAGCACCATTTTTGAATGAATTGCAGAACGTCAGATTTTTGCTGAAATTGTGACCGCGCGGCTTAGGGATTTTTTCAAAAAAAGTTGTTCAGACGTCGAGGGCTAATTTTGTTTCCGATGATAAAAACCCAGCTGTTTCCACCGACAAACCTTTCAGGGGATGGTTTGCAACAGTTTGGCACCATTTTTGAGTGAATTGCAGAACGTCAGAAATTTTGAAGAAATTTTGACCGCGCGGCTTACCGGTTTTTCAAAAAAAAGTTGTTCAGACGTCAATGGCTAATTCTGTTTCCGATGATAAAAACCCACCTGTTTCCACTGAAAAACCTTTCAGGGGATCGTTTGCAACAGTTCAGCACCATTTTTGAATGAAATGCAGAACGTCAGATTTTTGCTGAAATTGTGACCGCGCGGCTTAGGGATTTTTTTAAAAAAAGTTGTTTAGACATCGAGGGCTAATTTTGTTTCCGATGATAAAAACGCATCTGTTTCCACCAAAAAACCTTT
The DNA here is from genome assembly GCF_964234715.1 of Podarcis melisellensis. Lineage (NCBI taxonomy): Eukaryota > Metazoa > Chordata > Lepidosauria > Squamata > Lacertidae > Podarcis > Podarcis melisellensis. The sequence continues at coordinate 85,919,643 of NC_138538.1, read as the reverse complement.
CAGAGGATCGTTTGCAAGAGTTTGGCACCATTTTTGAGTGAATTGCAGAAGGTCAGAAATTTTACTGAAATTGTGACCGCGCGGCTTAGGGAATTTTTCAAAAAAAGTTGTTCAGACGTTGAGGGCTAATTCTGTTTCCGATGATAAAAACCCACCTGTTTCCTCAGAAAAACCTTTCAGGGGATCGTTTGCAACAGTTCAGCACCATTTTTGAATGAAATGCAGAACGTCAGATTTTTGCTGAAATTGTGACCGCGCGGCTTAGGGATTTTTTTAAAAAAAGTTGTTTAGACATTGAGGGCTAATTTTGTTTCCGATGATAAAAACGCATCTGTTTCCACCAAAAAACCTTTCAGAGGATCGTTTGCAAGAGTTTGGCACCATTTTTGAGTGAATTGCAGAAGGTCAGAAATTTTGAAGAAATTGTGACCGCGCGGCTTAGGGAATTTTTCAAAAAAAGTTGTTCAGACGTCGAGGCATAATTCTGTTTCTGATGATAAAAACCAACCTGTTTCCACTGAAAAACCTTTCAGGGGATCGTTTGCAACAGTTCAGCACCATTTTTGAATGAATTGCAGAACGTCAGATTTTTGCTGAAATTGTGACCGCGCGGCTTAGGGATTTTTTCAAAAAAAGTTGTTCAGACGTCGAGGGCTAATTTTGTTTCCGATGATAAAAACCCAGCTGTTTCCACCGACAAACCTTTCAGGGGATGGTTTGCAACAGTTTGGCACCATTTTTGAGTGAATTGCAGAACGTCAGAAATTTTGAAGAAATTTTGACCGCGCGGCTTACCGGTTTTTCAAAAAAAAGTTGTTCAGACGTCAATGGCTAATTCTGTTTCCGATGATAAAAACCCACCTGTTTCCACTGAAAAACCTTTCAGGGGATCGTTTGCAACAGTTCAGCACCATTTTTGAATGAAATGCAGAACGTCAGATTTTTGCTGAAATTGTGACCGCGCGGCTTAGGGATTTTTTTAAAAAAAGTTGTTTAGACATCGAGGGCTAATTTTGTTTCCGATGATAAAAACGCATCTGTTTCCACCAAAAAACCTTTCAGAGGATCGTTTGCAAGAGTTTGGCACCATTTTTGAGTGAATTGCAGAAGGTCAGAAATTTTACTGAAATTGTGACCGCGCGGCTTAGGGAATTTTTCAAAAAAAGTTGTTCAGACGTTGAGGGCTAATTCTGTTTCCGATGATAAAAACCCACCTGTTTCCTCAGAAAAACCTTTCAGGGGATCGTTTGCAACAGTTCAGCACCATTTTTGAATGAAATGCAGAACGTCAGATTTTTGCTGAAATTGTGACCGCGCGGCTTAGGGATTTTTTTAAAAAAAGTTGTTTAGACATTGAGGGCTAATTTTGTTTCCGATGATAAAAACGCATCTGTTTCCACCAAAAAACCTTTCAGAGGATCGTTTGCAAGAGTTTGGCACCATTTTTGAGTGAATTGCAGAAGGTCAGAAATTTTGAAGAAATTGTGACCGCGCGGCTTAGGGAATTTTTCAAAAAAAGTTGTTCAGACGTCGAGGCATAATTCTGTTTCTGATGATAAAAACCAACCTGTTTCCACTGAAAAACCTTTCAGGGGATCGTTTGCAACAGTTCAGCACCATTTTTGAATGAAATGCAGAACGTCAGATTTTTGCTGAAATTGTGACCGCGCGGCTTAGGGATTTTTCAAAAAAATGTTATTTAGACATCGAGGGCTAATTTTGTTTCCGATGATAAAAACGCATCTGTTTCCACCAAAAAACCTTTCAGAGGATCGTTTGCAAGAGTTTGGCACCATTTTTGAGTGAATTGCAGAAGGTCAGAAATTTTGATGAAATTGTGACCGTGCGGCTTAGTGATTTTTCCAAAAAAAGTTGCTCATACCTCGAGGGCTAATTCAGTTTCCGATCATAAAAACGCATCTGTTCCCCCCAAAAAACCTTTTAGAGGATCGTTTGCGACAGTTTGGCAGCATTTTTCAGTGAATTGCAGAACGTCAGAATTGTTGAAGAAATTGTGACTGCGCGGCTTCGGGATTTTTCAAAAAAAAGTTGTTCAGACGTCGAGGGCTAATTCTGTTTCCAATGATAAAACCCCACCTGTTTTCACTGAAAAACCTTTCAGGGGATCGTTTGCAAGAGTTTGGCACCATTTTTGAGTGAATTACTGAAGGTCAGAAATTTTGAAGAAATTGTGACCGCGCGGCTAATGGATTTTTCAAAAAAAAGTTGTTTAGACATCGAGGGCAAATTTTGTTTCCGATGATAAAAACCCACCTGTTTTCACTGAAAAACCTTTCAGGGGATCGTTTGCAACAGTTCAGCACCATTTTTGAGTGAATTGCAGAAGGTCAGAAATTTTGAAGAAATTGTGACCGCGCGGCTAATGGATTTTTCAAAAAAAGTTGTTCAGACATCGAGGGCTAATTCTGTTTCCCATGATAAAAACCCACCTGTTTCCACAAAAAAACCTTTCAGAGGATCGTTTGTAAGAGCTTGGCACCATTTTTGAGTGAATTGCAGAAGGTCAGAATTTTTGAAGAAATTGTGACCGCGCGGCTTAGGGATTTTTTCAAAAAAAGTTGTTCAGACGTCGAGGGCTAATTCTGTTTCCGATGATAAAAAGCCACCTGTTTCCACTGAAAAACCTTTCAGGGGATCGTTTGCAACAGTTCAGCACCATTTTTGAATGAATTGCAGAACGTCAGATTTTTGCTGAAATTGTGACCGCGCGGCTTAGGGATTTTTTCAAAAAAAGTTGTTCAGACGTCGAGGGCTAATTTTGTTTCCGATGATAAAAACCCAGCTGTTTCCACCGACAAACCTTTCAGGGGATGGTTTGCAACAGTTTGGCACCATTTTTGAGTGAATTGCAGAACGTCAGAAATTTTGAAGAAATTTTGACCGCGCGGCTTACCGGTTTTTCAAAAAAAAGTTGTTCAGACGTCAATGGCTAATTCTGTTTCCGATGATAAAAACCCACCTGTTTCCACTGAAAAACCTTTCAGGGGATCGTTTGCAACAGTTCAGCACCATTTTTGAATGAAATGCAGAACGTCAGATTTTTGCTGAAATTGTGACCGCGCGGCTTAGGGATTTTTTTAAAAAAAGTTGTTTAGACATCGAGGGCTAATTTTGTTTCCGATGATAAAAACGCATCTGTTTCCACCAAAAAACCTTTCAGAGGATCGTTTGCAAGAGTTTGGCACCATTTTTGAGTGAATTGCAGAAGGTCAGAAATTTTACTGAAATTGTGACCGCGCGGCTTAGGGAATTTTTCAAAAAAAGTTGTTCAGACGTTGAGGGCTAATTCTGTTTCCGATGATAAAAAGCCACCTGTTTCCACTGAAAAACCTTTCAGGGGATCGTTTGCAACAGTTCAGCACCATTTTTGAATGAAATGCAGAACGTCAGATTTTTGCTGAAATTGTGACCGCGCGGCTTAGGGATTTTTTTTTAAAAAGTTGTTTAGACATCGAGGGCTAATTTTGTTTCCGATGATAAAAACGCATCTGTTTCCACCAAAAAACCTTTCAGAGGATCGTTTGCAAGAGTTTGGCACCATTTTTGAGTGAATTGCAGAAGGTCAGAAATTTTACTGAAATTGTGACCGCGCGGCTTAGGGAATTTTTCAAAAAAAGTTGTTCAGACGTTGAGGGCTAATTCTGTTTCCGATGATAAAAAGCCACCTGTTTCCACTTAAAAACCTTTCAGGGGATCGTTTGCAACAGTTCAGCACCATTTTTGAATGAAATGCAGAACGTCAGATTTTTGCTGAAATTGTGACCGCGCGGCTTAGGGATTTTTCAAAAAAATGTTATTTAGACATCGAGGGCTAATTTTGTTTCCGATGATAAAAACGCATCTGTTTCCACCAAAAAACCTTTCAGAGGATCGTTTGCAAGAGTTTGGCACCATTTTTGAGTGAATTGCAGAAGGTCAGAAATTTTGATGAAATTGTGACCGTGCGGCTTAGTGATTTTTCCAAAAAAAGTTGCTCATACCTCGAGGGCTAATTCAGTTTCCGATCATAAAAACGCATCTGTTCCCCCCAAAAAACCTTTTAGAGGATCGTTTGCGACAGTTTGGCACCATTTTTCAGTGAATTGCAGAACGTCAGAATTGTTGAAGAAATTGTGACTGCGCGGCTTCGGGATTTTTTTTTAAAAAAGTTGTTCAGACGTCGAGGGCTAATTCTGTTTCCAATGATAAAACCCCACCTGTTTTCACTGAAAAACCTTTCAGGGGATCGTTTGCAAGAGTTTGGCACCATTTTTGAGTGAATTGCAGAAGGTCAGAAATTGTGAAGAAATTGTGACCGCGCGGCTTAGCGATATTTCAAAAAAAAGTTGTTTAGACATCGAGGGCAAATTTTGTTTCCGATGATAAAAACCCACCTGTTTTCACTGAAAAACCTTTCAGGGGATCGTTTGCAACAGTTCAGCACCATTTTTGAGTGAATTGCAGAAGGTCAGAATTTTTGAAGAAATTGTGACCGTGCGGCTTAGGGATTTTTTCAAAAAAAGTTGTTCAGACGTCGAGGGCTAATTCTGTTTCCGATGATAAAAAGCCACCTGTTTCCACTGAAAAACCTTTCAGGGGATCGTTTGCAACAGTTCAGCACCATTTTTGAATGAATTGCAGAACGTCAGATTTTTGCTGAAATTGTGACCGCGCGGCTTAGGGATTTTTTCAAAAAAAGTTGTTCAGACGTCGAGGGCTAATTTTGTTTCCGATGATAAAAACCCAGCTGTTTCCACCGACAAACCTTTCAGGGGATGGTTTGCAACAGTTTGGCACCATTTTTGAGTGAATTGCAGAACGTCAGAAATTTTGAAGAAATTTTGACCGCGCGGCTTACGGGTTTTTTAAAAAAAGTTGTTCAGACGTCGAGGGCTAATTCTGTTTCCGATGATAAAAACCCACCTGTTTCCACTGAAAAATCTTTCAGGGGATCGTTTGCAACAGTTCAGCACCATTTTTGAATGAAATGCAGAACGTCAGATTTTTGCTGAAATTGTGACCGCGCGGCTTAGGGATTTTTCAAAAAAATGTTATTTAGACATCGAGGGCTCATTTTGTTTCCGATGATAAAAACGCATCTGTTTCCACCAAAAAACCTTTCAGAGGATCGTTTGCAAGAGTTTGGCACCATTTTTGAGTGAATTGCAGAAGGTCAGAAATTTTGATGAAATTGTGACCGTGCGGCTTAGTGATTTTTCCAAAAAAAGTTGCTCATACCTCGAGGGCTAATTCAGTTTCCGATCATAAAAACGCATCTGTTCCCCCCAAAAAACCTTTTAGAGGATCGTTTGCGACAGTTTGGCACCATTTTTCAGTGAATTGCAGAACGTCAGAAATTTTGAAGAAATTGTGACCGCGCGGCTTAGGGAATTTTTCAAAAAAAGTTGTTCAGACGTCGAGGGCTAATTCTGTTTCCGATGATAAAAACCCACCTGTTTCCACCGAAAAACCTTTAAGGGGATGGTTTGCAACAGTTCGGCACCATTTTTGAATGAATTGCAGAACGTCAGATTTTTGCTGAAATTGTGACCGCGCGGCTTAGGGATTTTTTCAAAAAAAGTTGTTCAGACGTCGAGGGCTAATTTTGTTTCCGATGATAAAAACCCAGCTGTTTCCACCGACAAACCTTTCAGGGGATGGTTTGCAACAGTTTGGCACCATTTTTGAGTGAATTGCAGAACGTCAGAATTTTTGAAGAAATTGTGACCGTGCGGCTTAGGGATTTTTTCAAAAAAAGTTGTTCAGACGTCGAGGGCTAATTCTGTTTCCGATGATAAAAAGCCACCTGTTTCCACTGAAAAACCTTTCAGGGGATCGTTTGCAACAGTTCAGCACCATTTTTGAATGAATTGCAGAACGTCAGATTCTTGCTGAAATTGTGACCGCGCGGCTTAGGGATTTTTTCAAAAAAAGTTGTTCAGACGTCGAGGGCTAATTTTGTTTCCGATGATAAAAACCCAGCTGTTTCCACCGACAAACCTTTCAGGGGATGGTTTGCAACAGTTTGGCACCATTTTTGAGTGAATTGCAGAACGTCAGAAATTTTGAAGAAATTTTGACCGCGCGGCTTACAGGTTTTTCAAAAAAAAGTTGTTCAGACGTCGATGGCTAATTCTGTTTCCGATGATAAAAACCCACCTGTTTCCACTGAAAAACCTTTCAGGGGATCGTTTGCAACAGTTCAGCACCATTTTTGAATGAAATGCAGAACGTCAGATTTTTGTTGAAATTGTGTCCGCGCGGCTAGGGGATTTTTTTTAAAAAAGTTGTTTAGACATCGAGGGCTAATTTTGTTTCTTATGATAAAAACGCATCTGTTTCCACCCAAAAACCTTTCAGAGGATCGTTTGCAACAGTTTGGCACCATTTTTGAGTGAATTGCAGAAGGTCAGAAATTTTGATGAAATTGTCACCGCGCGGCTTATTGATTTCTCAAAAAAAAGTTCTTCAGACGGGCAAGGTTAATTCAGTTTCTGATGATAAAAACCCACCTGTTTCCACCGAAAAACCTTTCAGGGGATCGTTTGCAACATTTTGGCACCATTTTTGAGTGAATTGCGGAACGTCAGATTTTTGCTGAAATTGTGACCGCGCGGTTTAGGGATTTTTTTGAAAAAAAAGTTTTTCAGACGTCGAGGCATAATTCTGTTTCTGATGATAAAAACCAACCTGTTTCCACAGAAAAACCTTTCAGGGGATGGTTTACAACAGTTTAGCACCATTTTTGAGTGAATTGAAGAACGTCAGAAATTTTGAAGAAATTGTGACCGCTCGGCTTAGCGATATTTCAAAAAAAAGTTTTTCAGACGTTGAGGGCTAATTCTGTTTCCGATGATAAAAACCCACCTGTTTCCACAAAAAAACCTTTCAGAGGATCGTTTGTAAGAGCTTGGCACCATTTTTGAGTGAATTGCAGAAGGTCAGAACTTTTGAAGAAATTGTGACCGCGCGGCTTAGGGATTTTTTCAAAAAAAGTTGTTCAGACGTCGAGGGCTAATTTTGTTTCCGATGATAAAAACCCAGCTGTTTCCACCGACAAACCTTTCAGCGGAAGGTTTGCAACAGTTTGGCACCATTTTTGAGTGAATTGCAGAACGTCAGAAATTTTGAAGAAATTTTGACCGCGCGGCTTAGGGATTTGTCAACAAAAAGTTGTTCAGACGTCGAGGGAAAATTATGTTTCCAACGATAAAAACCCACCTGTTTCCTCAGAAAAACCTTTCAGGAGATGGTTTGCAACAGTTTGGCACCATTTTTGAGTGAATTTCAGAACGTCATAAATTTTGAAGAAATTGTGACCGCGCGGCTTAGGGATTTTTTTTTTTTAAAAACTGTTCAGACATCGAGGGCTAATTTTGTTTCCAATGATAAAAACGCATCTGTTTCCACCAAAAAATCCTTTCAGGGGATGGTTTGCAAACGCTTGGCACCATTTTTGAGTGAATTGCAGAAGGTCAGAAATTTTGAAGAAATTGTGACCGCACGGCTTAGGGATTTTTTAAAAAAAAAGTTGTTCAGACACCAAGGGCTAATTTTGTTTCCGATGATAAAAACACATCTGTTTTCACCAAAAAACCTTTCAGAGGATTGTTTGCAACAGTTTGGCACCATTTTTGAGTGAATTGCAGAAGGTCAGAAATTTTGAAGAAATTGTGACGGCGCGGCTTAGGGAATTTTTCAAAAAAAGTTGTTCAGACGTCGAGGGCTAATTCTGTTTCCAATGATAAAACCCCACCTGTTTCCACTGAAAAACCTTTCAGGGGATCGTTTGCAACAGTTCAGCACCATTTTTGAATGAATTGCAGAAGGTCAGAACTTTTGAAGAAATTGTGACCGCGCGGCTTAGGGATTTTTTCAAAAAAGGTTGTTCAGACGTCGAGGGCTAATTCTGTTTCCGATGATAAAAAGCCACCTGTTTCCACTGAAAAACCTTTCAGGGGATCGTTTGCAACAGTTCAGCACCATTTTTGAACGAATTGCAGAACGTCAGATTTTTGCTGAAATTGTGACCGCGCGGCTTAGGGATTTTTTCAAAAAAAGTTGTTCAGACGTCGAGGGCTAATTTTGTTTCCGATGATAAAAACCCAGCTGTTTCCACCGACAAACCTTTCAGCGGAAGGTTTGCAACAGTTTGGCACCATTTTTGAGTGAATTGCAGAACGTCAGAAATTTTGAAGAAATTTTGACCGCGCGGCTTACGGGTTTTTCAAAAAAAAGTTGTTCAGACGTCGATGGCTAATTCTGTTTCCGATGATAAAAACCCACCTGTTTCCACTGAAAAACCTTTCAGGGGATCGTTTGCAACAGTTCAGCACCATTTTTGAATGAAATGCAGAACGTCAGATTTTTGCTGAAATTGTGACCGCGCGGCTTAGGGATTTTTCAAAAAAAATGTTATTTAGACATCGAGGGCTAATTTTGTTTCCGATGATAAAAACGCATCTGTTTCCACCAAAAAACCTTTCAGAGGATCGTTTGCAAGAGTTTGGCACCATTTTTGAGTGAATTGCAGAAGGTCAGAAATTTTGATGAAATTGTGACCGCGCGGCTTAGTGATTTTTCCAAAAAAAGTTGCTCATACGTCGAGGGCTAATTCAGTTTCCGATCATAAAAACGCATCTGTTCCCCCCAAAAAACCTTTTAGAGGATCGTTTGCGACAGTTTGGCACCATTTTTGAGTGAATTGCAGAAGGTCAGAATTGTTGAAGAAATTGTGACCGCGCGGCTTAGGGATTTTTTCAAAAAAAGTTGTTCAGACGTCGAGGGCTAATTTTGTTTCCGATGATAAAAACCCACCTGTTTCCACCAAAAAACCTTTCAGAGGATCGTTTGCAACAGTTTGGCACCATTTTTGAGTGAATTGCAGAACGTCAGAAATTTTGAAGAAATTGTGACCGCGCGGCTTAGGGATTTGTCAAAAAAAAGTTGTTCAGACGTCGAGGGATAATTCTGTTTCCAATGATAAAAACCCACCTGTTTCCTCAGAAAAACCTTTCAGGAGATGGTTTGCAACAGTTTGGCACCATTTTTGAGTGAATTTCTGAACGTCATAAATTTTGAAGAAATTGTGACCGCGCGGCTTAGGGATTTTTTTTAAAAAAAGTTGTTCAGACACCGAGGGCTAATTTTGTTTCCGATGATAAAAACGCATCTGTTTTCACCAAAAAACCTTTCAGAGGATCGTTTGCAACAGTTTGGCACCATTTTTGAGTGAATTGCAGAAGGTCAGAAATTTTGAAGAAATTGTGACCGCGCGGCTTAGGGATTTTTTCAAAAAAAAGTTGTTCAGACACCGAGGGCTAATTTTGTTTCCGATGATAAAAACCCACCTGTTTCCACCAAAAAACCTTTCAGAGGATCGTTTGCAACAGTTTGGCACCATTTTTGAGTGAATTGCAGAACGTCAAAAATTTTGAAGAAATTGTGACCGTGCGGCTTAGGGATTTTTCAAAAAAAAGTTGTTCAGACGTCGAGGGATAATTCTTTTTCCAATGATAAAACCCCACCTGTTTCCACTGAAAAACCTTTCAGGGGATCGTTTGCAACAGTTCAGCACAATTTTTGAATGAATTGCAGAACGTCAGATTTTTGCTGAAATTGTGACCACGCGGCTTAGGGATTTTTTTTAAAAAAAGTTGATCAGACACCGAGGGCTAATTTTGTTTCCGATGATAAAAACGCATCTGTTTTCACCAAAAAACCTTTCAGAGGATCGTTTGCAACAGTTTGGCACCATTTTTGAGTGAATTGCAGAACGTCAGAAATTTTGAAGAAATTGTGACCGCGCGGCTTAGGGATTTGTAAAAAAAAATTTGTTCAGACGTCGAGGGATAATTCTGTTTCCAATGATAAAAACCCACCTGTTTCCTCAGAAAAACCTTTCAGGAGATGGTTTGCAACAGTTTCGCACCATTTTTGAGTGAATTTCAGAACGTCATAAATTTTGAAGAAATTGTGACCGTGCGGCTTAGGGATTTTTTTTTTAAAAAAAACTGTTCAGACATCGAGGGCTAATTTTGTTTCCGATGAAAAAAACGCATCTGTTTCCACCAAAAAAACCTTTCATGGGATGGTTTGCAAAAGTTTGGCACCATTTTTGAGTGAGTTGCAGAAGGTCAGAAATTTTGAAGAAATTGTGACCGCGCGGCTTAGGGATTTTTTCAAAAAAAAGTTGTTCAGACACCGAGGGCTAATTTTGTTTCTGATGATAAAAACGCATCTGTTTCCACCAAAAAACCTTTCAGATTATCGTTTGCAAGAGTTTGAAACCATTTTTGAGTGAGTTGCAGAAGGTCAGAAATTTTGAAGAAATTGTGACCGCGCGGCTTAGGGAATTTTTCAAAAAAAGTTGTTCAGACGTCGAGGGCTAATTCTGTTTCCGATGATAAAAACCCACCTGTTTCCACTGAAAAACCTTTCAGGGCATCGTTTGCAACAGTTCAGCACCATTTTTGAATGAAATGCAGAACGTCAGATTTTTGCTGAAATTTTGACCGCGCGGCTTAGGGATTTTTCAAAAAAAAGTTATTTAGACATCGAGGGCTAATTTTGTTTCTTATGATAAAAACGCATCTGTTTCCACCAAAAAACCTTTCAGAGGATCGTTTGCAACAGTTTGGCACCATTTTTTAGTGAATTGCAGAAGGTCAGAAATTTTGATGAAATTGTGACCGTGCGGCTTAGTGATTTTTCCAAAAAAAGTTATTCATACGTCGAGGGCTAATTCAGTTTCCGATCATAAAAAAGCATCTGTTCCCCCCCAAAAACCTTTTAGAGGATCGTTGGCGACAGTTTGGCACCATTTTTGAGTGAATTTCAGAACGTCAGAAATGTTGAAGAAATTGTGACCGCGCGGCTTCGGGATTTTTCAAAAAAAAGTTGTTCAGACGTCGAGGGCTAATTCTGTTTCCAATGATAAAACCCCACCTGTTTCCACTGAAAAACCTTTCAGGGGATCGTTTGCAACAGTTCAGCACCATTTTTGAATGAATTGCAGAACGTCAGATTTTTGCTGAAATTGTGACCACGCGGCTTAGGGATTTTTCAAAAAAAAGTTGTTTAGACATCATGGGCTAGTTTTGTTTCCGATGATAAAAACGCATCTGTTTCCACCGAAAAACCTTTCAGAGGATCGTTTGCAACAGTTTGGCAACAGTTTGGCACCATTTTTGAGTGAATTGCAGAACGTCAGAAATTTTGAAGAAATTGTGACCGCTCAGGGATTTGTCAAAAAAAAGTTGTTCAGACGTCGAGGGATAATTCTGTTTCCAATGATAAAAACCCACCTGTTTCCTCAGAAAAACCTTTCAGGAGATGGTTTGCAACAGTTTGGCACCATTTTTGAGTGAATTTCAGAACGTCATAAATTTTGAAGAAATTGTGACCGCGCGGCTTAGGGTTTTTTTTCAAAAAAAATCTGTTTCCACCAAAAAAAACCTTTTAGGGGATGGTTTGCAAAAGTTTGGCACCATTTTTGAGTGAATTGCAGAAGGTCAGAAATTTTGAAGAAATTGTGACCGCGCGGCTTAGGGATTTTTTTTAAAAAAAGGTGTTCAGACACCGAGGGCTAATTTTGTTTCCGATGATAAAAACGCATCTGTTTTCACCAAAAAACCTTTCAGAGGATCGTTTGCAACAGTTTGGCACCATTTTTGAGTGAATTGCAGAACGTCAGAAATTTTGAAGAAATTTTGACCGCGCGGCTTACGGGTTTTTCAAAAAAAAGTTGTTCAGACGTCGATGGCTAATTCTGTTTCTGATGATAAAAACCCACCTGTTTCCTCAGAAAAACCTTTCAGGGGATCGTTTGCAACAGTTCAGCACCATTTTTGAATGAAATGCAGAACGTCAGATTTTTGCTGAAATTGTGACCGCGCGGCTTAGGGATTTTTTAAAATAAAGTTGTTTAGACATCAAGGGCTAATTTTGTTTCCGATGATAAAAACGCATCTGTTTTCACCAAAAAACCTTTCAGAGGATCGTTTGCAACAGTTTGGCACCATTTTTGAGTGAATTGCAGAACGTCAGAAATTTTGAAGAAATTGTGACCGCGCGGCTTAGGGATTTGTAAAAAAAAAGTTGTTCAGACGTCGAGGGATAATTCTGTTTCCAATGATAAAAACCCACATGTTTCCTCAGAAAAACCTTTCAGGAGATGGTTTGCAACAGTTTGGCACCATTTTTGAGTGAATTTCAGAACGTCATGAATTTTGAAGAAATTGTGACCGGGCGGTTTAGGGATTTTTTTTTTAAAAAAAACTGTTCAGACGTCGCGGCATAATTCTGTTTCCGATGATAAAAACGCATCTGTTTCCACCAAAAAAACCTTTCAGGGGATGGTTTGCAAAAGTTTGGCACCATTTTTGAGTGAGTTGCAGAAGGTCAGAAATTTTGAAGAAATTGTGACCGCGCGGCTTAGGGATTTTTTCCAAAAAAAGTTGTTCAGACACCGAGGGCTAATTTTGTTTCCGATGATAAAAACGCATCTGTTTCCACCAAAAAACCTTTCAGAGGATCGTTTGCAAGAGTTTGAAACCATTTTTGAGTGAGTTGCAGAAGGTCAGAAATTTTGAAGAAATTGTGACCGCGCGGCTTAGGGAATTTTTCAAAAAAAGTTGTTCAGACGTCGAGGGCTAATTCTGTTTCCGATGATAAAAACCCACCTGTTACCACCGAAAAACCTTTCAGGGGATGCTGTGCAACAGTTTGGCACCATTTTTGAGTGAATTGCAGAACGTCAGAAATTTTTAAGAAATTTTGACCGCGCGGCTTACGGATTTTTCAAAAAAAAGTTGTTCAGACGTCGATTTCTAATTCTGTTTCCGATGATAAAAACCCACCTGTTTCCATTGAAAAACCTTTCAGGGCATCGTTTGCAACAGTTCAGCACCATTTTTGAATGAAATGCAGAACGTCAGATTTTTGCTGAAATTGTGACTGCGCGGCTTAGGGATTTTTCAAAAAAAAGTTATTTAGACATCGAGGGCTAATTTTGTTTCTTATGATAAAAACGCATCTGTTTCCACCAAAAAACCTTTCAGAGGATCGTTTGCAACAGTTTGGCACCATTTTTGAGTGAATTGCAGAAGGTCAGAAATTTTGATGAAATTGTGACCGTGCGGCTTAGTGATTTTTCCAAAAAAAGTTATTCATACGTCGAGGGCTAATTCAGTTTCCGATCATAAAAAAGCATCTGTTCCCCCCAAAAAACCTTTTAGAGGATCGTTGGCGACAGTTTGGCAGCATTTTTGAGTGAATTTCAGAACATCAGAAATGGTGAAGAAATTGTGACCGCGCGGCTTCGGGATTTTTCAAAAAAAAGTTGTTCAGACGTCGAGGGCTAATTCTGTTTCCAATGATAAAACCCCACCTGTTTCCACTGAAAAACCTTTCAGGGGATTGTTTGCAACAGTTCAGCACCATTTTTGAATGAATTGCAGAACGTCAGATTTTTGCTGAAATTGTGACCACTCGGCTTAGGGATTTTTCCAAAAAAAGTTGTTTAGACATCATGGGCTAGTGTTGTTTCCGATGATAAAAACGCATCTGTTTCCACCGAAAAACCTTTCAGAGGATCGTTTGCAACAGTTTGGCAACAGTTTGGCACCATTTTTGAGTGAATTGCAGAACGTCAGAAATTTTGAAGAAATTGTGACCGCTCAGGGATTTGTCAAAAAAAAGTTGTTCAGACGTCGAGGGATAATTCTGTTTCCAATGATAAAAACCCACCTGTTTCCTCAGAAAAACCTTTCAGGAGATGGTTTGCAACGGTTTGGCACCATTTTTGAGTGAATTTCAGAACGTCATAAATTTTGAAGAAATTGTGACCGCGCGGCTTAGGATTTTTTTTCAAAAAAAAACTGTTTCCACCAAGAAAAACCTTTTAGGGGATGTTTTGCAAAAGTTTGGCACCATTTTTGAGTGAATTGCAGAAGGTCAGAAATTTTGAAGAAATTGTGACCGCGCGGCTTAGGGATTTTTTTTTCAAAAAAAGTTGTTCAGACACCGAGGGCTAATTTTGTTTCCGATGATAAAAACGCATCTGTTTTCACCAAAAAACCTTTCAGAGGATCGTTTGCAACAGTTTGGCACCATTTTTGAGTGAATTGCAGAAGGTCAAAAATTTTGAAGAAATTGTGACCGCGCGGCTTAGGGATTTTTCAAAAAAAAGTTGTTCAGACGTCGAGGGATAATTCTTTTTCCAATGATAAAACCCCACCTGTTTCCACTGAAAAACCTTTCAGGGGATCGTTTGCAACAGTTCAGCACAATTTTTGAATGAATTGCAGAACGTCAGATTTTTGCTGAAATTGTGACCACGCGGCTTAGGGATTTTTCAAAAAAAAGTTGTTTAGACATCAAGGGCTAATTTTGTTTCCGATGATAAAAACGCATCTGTTTCAACCGAAAAACTTTTCAGAGGATCGTTTGCAACAGTTTGGCACCATTTTTGAGTGAATTGCAGAACGTCAGAAATTTTGAAGAAATTGTGACCGCGCGGCTTAGGGATTTTTCAAAAAAAAGTTGTTCAGACGTCGAGGGATAATTCTGTTTCCAATGATAAAAACCCACCTGTTTCCTCAGAAAAACCTTTCAGGGGATCGTTTGCAACAGTTCAGCACCATTTTTGAATGAAATGCAGAACGTCAGATTTTTGCTGAAATTGTGACCGCGCGGCTTAGGGATTTTTCAAAAAAATGTTATTTAGACATCGAGGGCTAATTTTGTTTCCGATGATAAAAACGCATCTGTTTCCATGAAAAAACCTTTCAGAGGATCGTTTGCAACAGTTTGGCACCATTTTTGAGTGAATTGCAGAAGGTCAGAAATTTTGATGAAATTGTCACCGCGCGGCTTATTGATTTCTCAAAAAAAAGTTGTTCAGACGGGCAAGGCTAATTCAGTTTCTGATGATAAAAACCCACCTGTTTCCACCGAAAAACCTTTCAGGGGATCGTTTGCAATATTTTGGCACCATTTTTGAGTGAATTGCGGAACGTCAGATTTTTGCTGAAATTGTGACCGCGCGGCTTAGGGATTTTTTCAAAAAAACAGTTTTTCAGACGTCGAGGCATAATTCTGTTTCTGATGATAAAAAGCCACCTGTTTCCACTGAAAAACCTTTCAGGGGATCGTTTGCAACAGTTCAGCACCATTTTTGAATGAATTGCAGAACGTCAGAAATTTTGAAGAAATTTTGACCGCGCGGCTTACGGGTTTTTCAAAAAAAAGTTGTTCAGACGTCGATGGCTAATTCTGTTTCCGATGATAAAAACCCACCTGTTTCCTCAGAAAAACCTTTCAGGGGATCGTTTGCAACAGTTCAGCACCATTTTTGAATGAATTGCAGAACGTCAGATTTTTGCTGAAATTGTGACCGCGCGGCTTAGGGATTTTTTAAAAAAAAGTTGTTTAGACATCGAGGGCTAATTTTGTTTCCGATGATAAAAACGCATCTGTTTCCACCAAAAAACCTTTCAGAGGATCGTTTGCAAGAGTTTGGCACAATTTTTGAGTGAATTGCAGAAGGTCAGAAATTTTGAAGAAATTGTGACCGTGCGGCTTAGTGATTTTTCCAAAAAAAGTTGCTGATACCTCGAGGGCTAATCCAGTTTCCGATCATAAAAACGCATCTGTTCCCCCCAAAAAAACCTTTTAGAGGATCGTTTGCGACAGTTTGGCACCATTTTTCAGTGAATTGCAGAACGTCAGAATTGTTGAAGAAATTGTGACCGCGCGGCTTCGGGATTTTTCAAAAAAAAGTTGTTCAGACGTCGAGGGCTAATTCTGTTTCCAATGATAAAACCCCACCTGTTTTCACTGAAAAACCTTTCAGGGGATCGTTTGCAAGAGTTTGGCACCATTTTTGAGTGAATTGCAGAAGGTCAGAAATTTTGAAAAAATTGTGACCGCGCGGCTTAGGGATTTTTTCAAAAAAAAGTTGTTCAGACACCGAGGGCTAATTTTGTTTCCGATGATAAAAACGCATCTATTTCCACCAAAAAACCTTTCAGAGGATCGTTTGCAACAGTTTGGCACCATTTTTGAGTGAATTGCAGAAGGTCAGAAATTTTGAAGAAATTGTGACCGCGCGGCTTAGGGATTTTTTCAAAAAAAGTTGTTCAGACGTCGAGGGCTAATTCTGTTTCCGAGGATAAAAACCCACCTGTTTCCACCGACAAACCTTTCAGGGGATGGTTTGCAACAGTTTG
Source organism: Podarcis melisellensis (assembly GCF_964234715.1). Taxonomy (NCBI): domain Eukaryota; kingdom Metazoa; phylum Chordata; class Lepidosauria; order Squamata; family Lacertidae; genus Podarcis; species Podarcis melisellensis. Next base: position 85,903,411 of record NC_138538.1, on the reverse strand, counting down.
GCACCATTTTTGAGTGAATTTCAGAAAGTCAGAAATGTTGAAGAAATTGTGACCGCGCGGCTTAGGGATTTTTCAAAAAAAAGTTGTTCAGACGTCGAGGGCTAATTCTGTTTCCGATGATAAAAAGCCACCTGTTTCCACTGAAGAACCTTTCAAGGGATCGTTTGCAACAGTTCAACACCATTTTTGAATGAAATGCAGAACGTCAGATTTTTGCTGAAATTGTGTCCGCGCGGCTTAGGGATTTTTCAAAAAAATGTTATTTAGACATCGAGGGCTAATTTTGTTTCCGATGATAAAAACGCATCTGTTTCCACCAAAAAACCTTTCAGAGGATCGTTTGCAACAGTTTGGCACCATTTTTGAGTGAATTGCAGAAGGTCAGAAATTTTGATGAAATTGTCACCGCGCGGCTTATTGATTTCTCAAAAAAAAAGTTCTTCAGACGGGCAAGGCTAATTCAGTTTCTGATGATAAAAACCCACCTGTTTCCACCGAAAAACCTTTCAGGGGATCGTTTGCAACATTTTGGCACCATTTTTGAGTGAATTGCGGAACGTCAGATTTTTGCTGAAATTGTGACCGCGCGGCTTAGGGATTTTTTTGAAAAAAAAAGTTTTTCAGACGTCGAGGCATAATTCTGTTTCTGATGATAAAAACCAACCTGTTTCCACAGAAAAACCTTTCAGGGGATGGTTTACAACAGTTTAGCACCATTTTTGAGTGAATTGCAGAACGTCAGAAATTTTGAAGAAATTGTGACCGCTCGGCTTAGCGATATTTCAAAAAAAAGTTTTTCAGACATTGAGGGCTAATTCTGTTTCCGATGATAAAAACCCACCTGTTTCCACAAAAAAACCTTTCAGAGGATTGTTTGTAAGAGCTTGGCACCATTTTTGAGTGAATTGCAGAAGGTCAGAACTTTTGAAGAAATTGTGACCGCGCGGCTTAGGGATTTTTTCAAAAAAAGTTGTTCAGACGTCGAGGGCTAATTGTGTTTCCGATGATAAAAAGCCACCTGTTTCCACTGAAAAACCTTTCAGGGGATCGTTTGCAACAGTTCAGCACCATTTTTGAATGAATTGCAGAACGTCAGATTTTTGCTGAAATTGTGACCGCGCGGCTTAGGGATTTTTCAAAAAAATGTTATTTAGACATCGAGGGCTAATTTTGTTTCCGATGATAAAAACGCATCTGTTTCCATGAAAAAACCTTTCAGAGGATCGTTTGCAACAGTTTGGCACCATTTTTGAGTGAATTGCAGAAGGTCAGAAATTTTGATGAAATTGTCACCGCGCGGCTTATTGATTTCTCAAAAAAAAGTTGTTCAGACGGGCAAGGCTAATTCAGTTTCTGATGATAAAAACCCACCTGTTTCCACCGAAAAACCTTTCAGGGGATCGTTTGCAATATTTTGGCACCATTTTTGAGTGAATTGCGGAACGTCAGATTTTTGCTGAAATTGTGACCGCGCGGCTTAGGGATTTTTTCAAAAAAACAGTTTTTCAGACGTCGAGGCATAATTCTGTTTCTGATGATAAAAAGCCACCTGTTTCCACTGAAAAACCTTTCAGGGGATCGTTTGCAACAGTTCAGCACCATTTTTGAATGAATTGCAGAACGTCAGAAATTTTGAAGAAATTTTGACCGCGCGGCTTACGGGTTTTTCAAAAAAAAGTTGTTCAGACGTCGATGGCTAATTCTGTTTCCGATGATAAAAACCCACCTGTTTCCTCAGAAAAACCTTTCAGGGGATCGTTTGCAACAGTTCAGCACCATTTTTGAATGAATTGCAGAACGTCAGATTTTTGCTGAAATTGTGACCGCGCGGCTTAGGGATTTTTTAAAAAAAAGTTGTTTAGACATCGAGGGCTAATTTTGTTTCCGATGATAAAAACGCATCTGTTTCCACCAAAAAACCTTTCAGAGGATCGTTTGCAAGAGTTTGGCACAATTTTTGAGTGAATTGCAGAAGGTCAGAAATTTTGAAGAAATTGTGACCGTGCGGCTTAGTGATTTTTCCAAAAAAAGTTGCTGATACCTCGAGGGCTAATCCAGTTTCCGATCATAAAAACGCATCTGTTCCCCCCAAAAAAACCTTTTAGAGGATCGTTTGCGACAGTTTGGCACCATTTTTCAGTGAATTGCAGAACGTCAGAATTGTTGAAGAAATTGTGACCGCGCGGCTTCGGGATTTTTCAAAAAAAAGTTGTTCAGACGTCGAGGGCTAATTCTGTTTCCAATGATAAAACCCCACCTGTTTTCACTGAAAAACCTTTCAGGGGATCGTTTGCAAGAGTTTGGCACCATTTTTGAGTGAATTGCAGAAGGTCAGAAATTTTGAAAAAATTGTGACCGCGCGGCTTAGGGATTTTTTCAAAAAAAAGTTGTTCAGACACCGAGGGCTAATTTTGTTTCCGATGATAAAAACGCATCTATTTCCACCAAAAAACCTTTCAGAGGATCGTTTGCAACAGTTTGGCACCATTTTTGAGTGAATTGCAGAAGGTCAGAAATTTTGAAGAAATTGTGACCGCGCGGCTTAGGGATTTTTTCAAAAAAAGTTGTTCAGACGTCGAGGGCTAATTCTGTTTCCGAGGATAAAAACCCACCTGTTTCCACCGACAAACCTTTCAGGGGATGGTTTGCAACAGTTTGGCACCATTTTTGAGTGAATTTCAGAAAGTCAGAAATGTTGAAGAAATTGTGACCGCGCGGCTTAGGGATTTTTCAAAAAAAAGTTGTTCAGACGTCGAGGGCTAATTCTGTTTCCGATGATAAAAAGCCACCTGTTTCCACTGAAGAACCTTTCAAGGGATCGTTTGCAACAGTTCAACACCATTTTTGAATGAAATGCAGAACGTCAGATTTTTGCTGAAATTGTGTCCGCGCGGCTTAGGGATTTTTCAAAAAAATGTTATTTAGACATCGAGGGCTAATTTTGTTTCCGATGATAAAAACGCATCTGTTTCCACCAAAAAACCTTTCAGAGGATCGTTTGCAACAGTTTGGCACCATTTTTGAGTGAATTGCAGAAGGTCAGAAATTTTGATGAAATTGTCACCGCGCGGCTTATTGATTTCTCAAAAAAAAAGTTCTTCAGACGGGCAAGGCTAATTCAGTTTCTGATGATAAAAACCCACCTGTTTCCACCGAAAAACCTTTCAGGGGATCGTTTGCAACATTTTGGCACCATTTTTGAGTGAATTGCGGAACGTCAGATTTTTGCTGAAATTGTGACCGCGCGGCTTAGGGATTTTTTTGAAAAAAAAAGTTTTTCAGACGTCGAGGCATAATTCTGTTTCTGATGATAAAAACCAACCTGTTTCCACAGAAAAACCTTTCAGGGGATGGTTTACAACAGTTTAGCACCATTTTTGAGTGAATTGCAGAACGTCAGAAATTTTGAAGAAATTGTGACCGCTCGGCTTAGCGATATTTCAAAAAAAAGTTTTTCAGACATTGAGGGCTAATTCTGTTTCCGATGATAAAAACCCACCTGTTTCCACAAAAAAACCTTTCAGAGGATTGTTTGTAAGAGCTTGGCACCATTTTTGAGTGAATTGCAGAAGGTCAGAACTTTTGAAGAAATTGTGACCGCGCGGCTTAGGGATTTTTTCAAAAAAAGTTGTTCAGACGTCGAGGGCTAATTGTGTTTCCGATGATAAAAAGCCACCTGTTTCCACTGAAAAACCTTTCAGGGGATCGTTTGCAACAGTTCAGCACCATTTTTGAATGAATTGCAGAACGTCAGATTTTTGCTGAAATTGTGACCGCGCGGCTTAGGGATTTTTTCAAAAAAAGTTGTTCAGACGTCGAGGGCTAATTTTGTTTCCGATGATAAAAACCCAGCTGTTTCCACCGACAAACCTTTCAGCGGAAGGTTTGCAACAGTTTGGCACCATTTTTGAGTGAATTGCAGAACGTCAGAAATTTTGAAGAAATTTTGACCGCGCGGCTTACGGGTTTTTCAAAAAAAAGTTGTTCAGACGTCGATGGCTAATTCTGTTTCCGATGATAAAAACCCACCTGTTTCCACTGAAAAACCTTTCAGGGGATCGTTTGCAACAGTTCAGCACCATTTTTGAATGAAATGCAGAACGTCAGATTTTTGCTGAAATTGTGACCGCGCGGCTTAGGGATTTTTTAAAAAAAAGTTGTTTAGACATCGAGGGCTAATTTTGTTTCCGATGATAAAAACGCATCTGTTTCCACCAAAAAACCTTTCAGAGGATCGTTTGCAAGAGTTTGGCACAATTTTTGAGTGAATTGCAGAAGGTCAGAAATTTTGAAGAAATTGTGACCGTGCGGCTTAGTGATTTTTCCAAAAAAAGTTGCTGATACCTCGAGGGCTAATCCAGTTTCCGATCATAAAAACGCATCTGTTCCCCCCAAAAAAACCTTTTAGAGGATCGTTTGCGACAGTTTGGCACCATTTTTCAGTGAATTGCAGAACGTCAGAATTGTTGAAGAAATTGTGACCGCGCGGCTTCGGGATTTTTCAAAAAAAAGTTGTTCAGACGTCGAGGGCTAATTCTGTTTCCAATGATAAAACCCCACCTGTTTTCACTGAAAAACCTTTCAGGGGATCGTTTGCAAGAGTTTGGCACCATTTTTGAGTGAATTGCAGAAGGTCAGAAATTTTGAAAAAATTGTGACCGCGCGGCTTAGGGATTTTTTCAAAAAAAAGTTGTTCAGACACCGAGGGCTAATTTTGTTTCCGATGATAAAAACGCATCTATTTCCACCAAAAAACCTTTCAGAGGATCGTTTGCAACAGTTTGGCACCATTTTTGAGTGAATTGCAGAAGGTCAGAAATTTTGAAGAAATTGTGACCGCGCGGCTTAGGGATTTTTTCAAAAAAAGTTGTTCAGACGTCGAGGGCTAATTCTGTTTCCGAGGATAAAAACCCACCTGTTTCCACCGACAAACCTTTCAGGGGATGGTTTGCAACAGTTTGGCACCATTTTTGAGTGAATTTCAGAAAGTCAGAAATGTTGAAGAAATTGTGACCGCGCGGCTTAGGGATTTTTCAAAAAAAAGTTGTTCAGACGTCGAGGGCTAATTCTGTTTCCGATGATAAAAAGCCACCTGTTTCCACTGAAGAACCTTTCAAGGGATCGTTTGCAACAGTTCAACACCATTTTTGAATGAAATGCAGAACGTCAGATTTTTGCTGAAATTGTGTCCGCGCGGCTTAGGGATTTTTCAAAAAAATGTTATTTAGACATCGAGGGCTAATTTTGTTTCCGATGATAAAAACGCATCTGTTTCCACCAAAAAACCTTTCAGAGGATCGTTTGCAACAGTTTGGCACCATTTTTGAGTGAATTGCAGAAGGTCAGAAATTTTGATGAAATTGTCACCGCGCGGCTTATTGATTTCTCAAAAAAAAAGTTCTTCAGACGGGCAAGGCTAATTCAGTTTCTGATGATAAAAACCCACCTGTTTCCACCGAAAAACCTTTCAGGGGATCGTTTGCAACATTTTGGCACCATTTTTGAGTGAATTGCGGAACGTCAGATTTTTGCTGAAATTGTGACCGCGCGGCTTAGGGATTTTTTTGAAAAAAAAAGTTTTTCAGACGTCGAGGCATAATTCTGTTTCTGATGATAAAAACCAACCTGTTTCCACAGAAAAACCTTTCAGGGGATGGTTTACAACAGTTTAGCACCATTTTTGAGTGAATTGCAGAACGTCAGAAATTTTGAAGAAATTGTGACCGCTCGGCTTAGCGATATTTCAAAAAAAAGTTTTTCAGACATTGAGGGCTAATTCTGTTTCCGATGATAAAAACCCACCTGTTTCCACAAAAAAACCTTTCAGAGGATTGTTTGTAAGAGCTTGGCACCATTTTTGAGTGAATTGCAGAAGGTCAGAACTTTTGAAGAAATTGTGACCGCGCGGCTTAGGGATTTTTTCAAAAAAAGTTGTTCAGACGTCGAGGGCTAATTGTGTTTCCGATGATAAAAAGCCACCTGTTTCCACTGAAAAACCTTTCAGGGGATCGTTTGCAACAGTTCAGCACCATTTTTGAATGAATTGCAGAACGTCAGATTTTTGCTGAAATTGTGACCGCGCGGCTTAGGGATTTTTTCAAAAAAAGTTGTTCAGACGTCGAGGGCTAATTTTGTTTCCGATGATAAAAACCCAGCTGTTTCCACCGACAAACCTTTCAGCGGAAGGTTTGCAACAGTTTGGCACCATTTTTGAGTGAATTGCAGAACGTCAGAAATTTTGAAGAAATTTTGACCGCGCGGCTTACGGGTTTTTCAAAAAAAAGTTGTTCAGACGTCGATGGCTAATTCTGTTTCCGATGATAAAAACCCACCTGTTTCCACTGAAAAACCTTTCAGGGGATCGTTTGCAACAGTTCAGCACCATTTTTGAATGAAATGCAGAACGTCAGATTTTTGCTGAAATTGTGACCGCGCGGCTTAGGGATTTTTCAAAAAAAATGTTATTTAGACATCGAGGGCTAATTTTGTTTCCGATGATAAAAACGCATCTGTTTCCACCAAAAAACCTTTCAGAGGATCGTTTGCAAGAGTTTGGCACCATTTTTGAGTGAATTGCAGAAGGTCAGAAATTTTGAAGAAATTGTGACCGTGCGGCTTAGTGATTTTTCCAAAAAAAGTTGCTGATACCTCGAGGGCTAATTCAGTTTCCGATGATAAAAACGCATCTGTTTCCACCAAAAAACCTTTTAGAGGATCGTTTGCGACAGTTTGGCACCATTTTTGAGTGAATTGCAGAACGTCAGAATTGTTGAAGAAATTGTGACCGCGCGGCTTCGGGATTTTGCAAAAAAAAGTTGTTCAGACGTCGAGGGCTAATTCTGTTTCCAATGATAAAACCCCACCTGTTTCCACTGAAAAACCTTTCAGGGGATCGTTTGCAACAGTTCTGCACCATTTTTGAATGAATTGCAGAACGTCAGATTTTTGCTGAAATTGTGACCACGCGGCTTCGGGATTTTTCAAAAAAAAATTGTTTAGACATCAAGGGCTAATTTTGTTTCTGATGATAAAAACGCATCTGTTTCCACCGAAAAACCTTTCAGAGGATCGTTTGCAACAGTTTGGCACCATTTTTGAGTGAATTGCAGAACGTCAGAAATTTTGAAGAAATTGTGACCGCGCGGCTTAGGGATTTGTCAAAAAAAAGTTGTTCAGACGTCGAGGGATAATTATGTTTCCAACGATAAAAACCCACCTGTTTCCTCAGAAAAACCTTTCAGGAGATGGTTTGCAACAGTTTGGCACCATTTTTGAGTGAATTTCAGAACGTCATAAATTTTGAAGAAATTGTGACCGCGCGGCTTAGGGATTTTTTTTTAAAAAAAACTGTTCAGACATTGAGGGCTAATTTTGTTTCCAATGATAAAAACGCATCTGTTTTCACCAAAAACCGTTCAGAGGATTGTTTGCAACAGTTTGGCACCATTTTTGAGTGAATTGCAGAACGTCAGAAATTTTGAAGAAATTGTGACCGCGCGGCTTAGGGAATTTTTCAAAAAAAGTTGTTCAGACACCAAGGGCTAATTTTGTTTCCGATGATAAAAACACATCTGTTTTCACCAAAAACCTTTCAGAGGATTGTTTGCAACAGTTTGGCACCATTTTTGAGTGAATTGCAGAAGGTCAGAAATTTTGAAGAAATTGTGACCGCGCGGCTTAGGGAATTTTTCAAAAAAAGTTGTTCAGACGTCGAGGGCTAATTCTGTTTCCGATGATAAAAACCCACCTGTTTCCACTGAAAAACCTTTCAGGGGATCGTTTGCAACAGTTCAGCACCATTTTTGAATGAAATGCAGAACGTCAGATTTTTGCTGAAATTGTGACCGCGCGGCTTAGGGATTTTTCAAAAAAAATGTTATTTAGACATCGAGGGCTAATTTTGTTTCCGATGATAAAAACGCATCTGTTTCCACCAAAAAACCTTTCAGAGGATCGTTTGCAAGAGTTTGGCACCATTTTTGAGTGAATTGCAGAAGGTCAGAAATTTTGATGAAATTGTGACCGTGCGGCTTAGTGATTTTTCCAAAAAAAGTTGCTCATACGTCGAGGGCTAATTCAGTTTCCGATCATAAAAACGCATCTGTTCCCCCCAAAAAACCTTTTAGAGGATCGTTTGCGACAGTTTGGCACCATTTTTGAGTGAATTGCAGAACGTCAGAATTGTTGAAGAAATTGTGACCGCGCGGCTTCGGGATTTTTCAAAAAAAAGTTGTTCAGACGTCGAGGGCTAATTCTGTTTCCAATGATAAAACCCCACCTGTTTCCACTGAAAAACCTTTCAGAGGATCGTTTGCAACAGTTCTGCACCATTTTTGAATGAATTGCAGAACGTCAGATTTTTGCTGAAATTGTGACCACGCGGCCTCGGGATTTTTCAAAAAAAAGTTGTTTAGACATCAATGGCTAATTTTGTTTCTGATGATAAAAACGCATCTGTTTCCACCAAAAAAACTTTCAGAGGATCGTTTGCAACAGTTTGGCACCATTTTTGAGTGAATTTCAGAACGTCATAAATTTTGAAGAAATTGTGACCGCGCGGCTTAGGGATTTTTTTTTTAAAAAAACTGTTCAGACATCGAGGGCTAATTTTGTTTCCGATGATAAAAACGCATCTGTTTCCACCAAAAAAACCTTTCAGGGGATGGTTTGCAAAAGCTTGGCACCATTTTTGAGTGAATTGCAGAGGGTCAGAAATTTTGAAGAAATTGTGATCGCACGGCTTAGGGATTTTTTCAAAAAAAAGTTGTTCAGACACCAAGGGCTAATTTTGTTTCCGATGATAAAAACACATCTGTTTTCACCAAAAAACCTTTCAGAGGATTGTTTGCAACAGTTTGGCACCATTTTTGAGTGAATTGCAGAAGGTCAGAAATTTTGAAGAAATTGTGACCGCGCGGCTTAGGGATTTTTTCAAAAAAAAGTTGTTCAGACACCGAGGGCTAATTTTGTTTCCGATGATAAAAACCCACCTGTTTCCACCAAAAAACCTTTCAGAGGATCGTTTGCAACAGTTTGGCACCATTTTTGAGTGAATTGCAGAACGTCAAAAATGTTGAAGAAATTGTGACCGCGCGGCTTAGGGATTTTTCAAAAAAAAGTTGTTCAGACGTCGAGGGATAATTCTTTTTCCAATGATAAAACCCCACCTGTTTCCACTGAAAAACCTTTCAGGGGATCGTTTGCAACAGTTCTGCACCATTTTTGAATGAATTGCAGAACGTCAGATTTTTGCTGAAATTGTGACCACGCGGCTTAGGGGTTTTTCAAAAAAAAGTTGTTTAGACATCAAGGGCTAATTTTGTTTCCGATGATAAAAACGCATCTGTTTCCACCGAAAAACCTTTCAGAGGATCGTTTGCAACAGTTTGGCACCATTTTTGAGTGAATTGCAGAAAGTCAGAAATGTTGAAGAAATTGTGACCGCGCGGCTTAGGGATTTGTAAAAAAAAAGTTGTTCAGACGTCGAGGGATAATTCTGTTTCCAATGATAAAAACCCACCTGTTTCCTCAGAAAAACCTTTCAGGAGATGGTTTGCAACAGTTTGGCACCATTTTTGAGTGAATTTCAGAACGTCATAAATTTTGAAGAAATTTTGACCGTGCGGCGTAGAGATTTTTTTTTTTAAAAAAACTGTTCAGACATCGAGGGCTAATTTTGTTTCCGATGATAAAAACGCATCTGTTTCCACCAAAAAAACCTTTCAGGGGATGGTTTGCAAAAGTTTGGCACCATTTTTGAGTGAATTTCAGAACGTCATAAATTTTGAAGAAATTTTGACCGTGCGGCGTAGAGATTTTTTTTTTTTAAAAAAACTGTTCAGACATCGAGGGCTAATTTTGTTTCCGATGATAAAAACGCATCTGTTTCCACCAAAAAAACCTTTCAGGGGATGGTTTGCAAAAGTTTGGCACCATTTTTGAGTGACTTGCAGAAGGTCAGAAATTTTGAAGAAATTGTGACCGCGCGGCTTAGGGATTTTTTCCAAAAAAAGTTGTTCAGACACCGAGGGCTAATTTTGTTTCCGATGATAAAAACGCATCTGTTTCCACCAAAAAACCTTTCAGAGGATCGTTTGCAAGAGTTTGAAACCATTTTTGAGTGAGTTGCAGAAGGTCAGAAATTTTGAAGAAATTGTGACCGCGCGGCTTAGGGAATTTTTCAAAAAAAGTTGTTCAGACGTCGAGGGCTAATTCTGTTTCCGATGATAAAAACCCACCTGTTTCCACCGAAAAACCTTTCAGGGGATGCTTTGCAACAGTTTGGCACCATTTTTGAGTGAATTGCAGAACGTCAGAAATTTTGAAGAAATTTTGACCCGCGCGGCTTACGGATTTTTCAAAAAAAAGTTGTTCAGACGTCGATGGCTAATTCTGTTTCCGATGATAAAAACCCACCTGTTTCCACTGACAAACCTTTCAGGGCATCGTTTGCAACAGTTCAGCACCATTTTTGAATGAAATGCAAAACGTCAGATTTTTGCTGAAATTGTGACCGCGCGGCTAAGGGATTTTTTTTTAAAAAGTTGTTTAGACATCGAGGGCTAATTTTGTTTCCGATGATAAAAACACATCTGTTTCCACCAAAAAACCTTTCAGAGGATCGTTTGCAAGAGTTTGGCACCATTTTTGAGTGAATTGCAGAAGGTCAGAAATTTTGAAGAAATTGTGACCGCTCAGGGATTTGTCAAAAAAAAGTTGTTCAGACGTCGAGGGATAATTCTGTTTCCAATGATAAAAACCCACCTGTTTCCTCAGAAAAACCTTTCAGGAGATGGTTTGCAACAGTTTGGCACCATTTTTGAGTGAATTGCAGAACGTCATAAATTTTGAAGAAATTGTGACCGCGCGGCTTAGGGTTTTTTTTCAAAAAAAATCTGTTTCCACCTAAAAAAACCTTTTAGGGGATGGTTTGCAAAAGTTTGGCACCATTTTTGAGTGAATTGCAGAAGGTCAGAAATTTTGAAGAAATTGTGACCGCGCGGCTTAGGGATTTTTTTAAAAAAAAGTTGTTCAGACACCGAGGGCTAATTTTGTTTCCGATGATAAAAACGCATCTGTTTTCACCAAAAAACCTTTCAGAGGATCGTTTGCAACAGTTTGGCACCAGTTTTGAGTGAATTGCAGAAGGTCAAAAATTTTGAAGAAATTGTGACCGCGCGGCTTTGGGATTTTTCAAAAAAAAGTTGTTCAGACGTCGAGGGATAATTCTTTTTCCAATGATAAAACCCCACCTGTTTCCACTGAAAAACCTTTCAGGGGATCGTTTGCAACAGTTCAGCACAATTTTTGAATGAATTGCAGAACGTCAGATTTTTGCTGAAATTGTGACCACGCGGCTTAGGGATTTTTCAAAAAAAAGTTGTTTAGACATCAAGGGCTAATTTTGTTTCCGATGATAAAAACGCATCTGTTTCCACCGAAAAACCTTTCAGAGGATCGTTTGCAACAGTTTGGCACCATTTTTGAGTGAATTGCAGAACGTCAGAAATTTTGAAGAAATTGTGACCGCGCGGCTTAGGGATTTTTCAAAAAAAAGTTGTTCAGACGTCGAGGGATAATTCTGTTTCCAATGATAAAAACCCACCTGTTTCCTCAGAAAAACCTTTCAGGAGATGGTTTGCAACAGTTTGGCACCATTTTTGAGTGAATTTCTGAACGTCATAAATTTTGAAGAAATTGTGACCGCGCGGCTTAGGGATTTTTTTTTTTAAAAAGTTGTTCAGACACCGAGGGCTAATTTTGTTTTCGATGATAAAAACGCATCTGTTTTCACCAAAAAACCTTTCAGAGGATCGTTTGCAACAGTTTGGCACCATTTTTGAGTGAATTGCAGAAGGTCAGAAATTTTGAAGAAATTGTGACCGCGCGGCTTAGGGATTTTTCAAAAAAAAGTTGTTCAGACGTCAAGGGCTAATTCTGTTTCCAATGATAAAACCCCACCTGTTTTCACTGAAAAACCTTTAAGGGGATCGTTTGCAACAGTTCAGCACCATTTTTGCATGAATTGCAGAACGTCAGACATTTTGAAGAAATTGTGACCGCGCGGCTTAAGGATTTGTCAAAAAAAAGTTGTTCAGACGTCGAGGGATAATTCTGTTTCCAATGATAAAAACCCACCTGTTTCCTCAGAAAAACCTTTCAGGAGATGGTTTGCAACAGTTTGGCACCATTTTTGAGTGAATTGCAGTACGTCAGAAATTTTGAAGAAATTGTGACCGCGCGGCTTAGGGATTTGTCAAAAAAAAGTTGTTCAGACGTCGAGGGATAATTCTGTTTCCAATGATAAAAACCCACCTGTTTCCTCAGAAAAACCTTTCAGGAGATGGTTTGCAACAGTTTGGCACCATTTTTGAGTGAATTTCTGAACGTCATAAATTTTGAAGAAATTGTGACCGCGCGGCTTAGGTATTTTTCAAAAAAAAGTTGTTTAGACATCAAGGGCTAATTTTGTTTCCGATGATAAAAACGCATCTGTTTCCACCGAAAAACCTTTCAGAGGATCGTTTGCAACAGTTTTGCACCATTTTTGAGTGAATCGCAGAACGTCAGAAATGATGAAGAAATTGTGACCGCGCGGCTTCGGCATTTTTCAAAAAAAAGTAGTTCAGACGTCGAGGGCTAATTCTGTTTCTAATGATAAAATCCACCTGTTTCCTCAAAAAAACCTTTCAGGAGATGGTTTGCAACAGTTTGGCACCATTTTTGAGTGAATTGCAGAACGTCAGAAATTTTGAAGAAATTGTGACCGCGCGGCTTAGGGATTTGTCAAAAAAAAGTTGTTCAGACGTCGAGGGATAATTCTGTTTCCAATGATAAAAACCCACCTGTTTCCTCAGAAAAACCTTTCAGGAGATGGTTTGCAACAGTTTGGCACCATTTTTGAGTGAATTTCAGAACGTCATAAATTTTGAAGAAATTGTGACCGCGCGGCTTAGGGATTTTTTTCAAAAAAAAGCTGTTCAGACATCGAGGGCTAATTTTGTTTCCGATGATAAAAACGCATCTGTTTCCACCAAAAAAAACCTTTCAGGAGATGGTTTGCAAAAGTTTGGCACCATTTTTGAGTGAATTGCAGAAGGTCAGAAATTTTGAAGAAATTGTGACCGCGCGGCTTAGGGATTTTTTCAAAAAAATGTTGTTCAGACACCGAGGGATAATTTTGTTTCCGATGATAAAAACGCATCTGTTTTCACCAAAAAACCTTTCAGAGGATCGTTTGCAACAGTTTGGCACCATTTTTGAGTGAATTGCATAAGGTCAGAAATTTTGAAGAAATTGTGACCGCGCGGCTTAGGGATTTTTTTTAAAAAAAGTTGTTCAGACTTCGAGGGCTAATTTTGTTTCCGATGATAAAAACGCATCTGTTCCCCCCAAAAAACCTTTTAGAGGATCGTTTGCGACAGTTTGGCACCATTTTTGAGTGAATTTCTGAACGTCATAAATTTTGAAGAAATTGTGACCGCGCGGCTTAGGTATTTTTCAAAAAAAAGTTGTTTAGACATCAAGGGCTAATTTTGTTTCCGATGATAAAAACGCATCTGTTTCCACCGAAAAACCTTTCAGAGGATCGTTTGCAACAGTTTTGCACCATTTTTGAGTGAATCGCAGAACGTCAGAAATGATGAAGAAATTGTGACCGCGCGGCTTCGGCATTTTTCAAAAAAAAGTAGTTCAGACGTCGAGGGCTAATTCTGTTTCTAATGATAAAATCCACCTGTTTCCTCAAAAAAACCTTTCAGGAGATGGTTTGCAACAGTTTGGCACCATTTTTGAGTGAATTGCAGAACGTCAGAAATTTTGAAGAAATTGTGACCGCGCGGCTTAGGGATTTGTCAAAAAAAAGTTGTTCAGACGTCGAGGGATAATTCTGTTTCCAATGATAAAAACCCACCTGTTTCCTCAGAAAAACCTTTCAGGAGATGGTTTGCAACAGTTTGGCACCATTTTTGAGTGAATTTCAGAACGTCATAAATTTTGAAGAAATTGTGACCGCGCGGCTTAGGGATTTTTTTCAAAAAAAAGCTGTTCAGACATCGAGGGCTAATTTTGTTTCCGATGATAAAAACGCATCTGTTTCCACCAAAAAAAACCTTTCAGGAGATGGTTTGCAAAAGTTTGGCACCATTTTTGAGTGAATTGCAGAAGGTCAGAAATTTTGAAGAAATTGTGACCGCGCGGCTTAGGGATTTTTTCAAAAAAATGTTGTTCAGACACCGAGGGATAATTTTGTTTCCGATGATAAAAACGCATCTGTTTTCACCAAAAAACCTTTCAGAGGATCGTTTGCAACAGTTTGGCACCATTTTTGAGTGAATTGCATAAGGTCAGAAATTTTGAAGAAATTGTGACCGCGCGGCTTAGGGATTTTTTTAAAAAAAAGTTGTTCAGACTTCGAGGGCTAATTTTGTTTCCGATGATAAAAACGCATCTGTTCCCCCGAAAAAACCTTTTAGAGGATCGTTTGCGACAGTTTGGCACCATTTTTGAGTGAATTGCAGAACGTCAGAAATGTTGAAGAAATTGTGACCGCGCGGCTTCGGGATTTTTCAAAAAAAAGTTGTTCAGACGTCGAGGGCTAATTCTGTTTCCAATGATAAAACCCCACCTGTTTCCACTGAAAAACCTTTAAGGGGATCGTTTGCAACAGTTCAGCACCATTTTTGCATGAATTGCAGAACGTCAGATTTTTGCTGAAATTGTGACCGTGCGGCTTAGGGATTTTTCACAAAAAAGTTTTTTAGACATCAAGGGCTAATTTTTTTCCGATGATAAAAACGCATCTGTTTCCACCGAAAAACCTTTCAGAGGATCGTTTGCAACAGTTTGGCACCATTTTTGAGTGAATTGCAGAACGTCAGAAATGTTGAAGAAATTGTGACCGCGCGGCTTCGGGATTTTTCAAAAAAAAATTGTTCAGACGTCGAGGGCTAATTCTGTTTCCAATGATAAAACCCCAGCTGTTTCCACTGAAAAACCTTTCAGGGGATCGTTTGCAACAGTTCAGCACCATTTTTGAATGAATTGCAGAACGTCAGATTTTTGCTGAAATTTTGACCGCGCGGCTTAAGGATTTTTCAAAAAAAAGTTGTTTAGACATCAAGGGCTAATTTTGTTTCCGATGATAAAAACGCATCTGTTTCCACCGAAAAACCTTTCAGAGGATCGTTTGCAACAGTTTGGCACCATTTTTGAGTGAATTGCAGAACGTCAGAAATGTTGAAGAAATTGTGACCGCGCGGCTTCGGGATTTTTCAAAAAAAAGTTCAGACGTCGAGGGCTAATTCTGTTTCTAATGATAAAAACCCACCTGTTTCCTCAGAAAAACCTTTCAGGAGATGGTTTGCAACAGTTTGGCACCATTTTTGAGTGAATTTCAGAACGTCATAAATTTTGAAGAAATTGTGACCGCGCGGCTTAGGGATTTTTTTCAAAAAAAAGCTGTTCAGACATCGAGGGCTAATTTTGTTTCCGATGATAAAAACGCATCTGTTTCCACCAAAAAAACCTTTCAGGGGATGGTTTGCAAAAGTTTGGCACCATTTTTGAGTGAATTGCAGAAGATCAGAAATTTTGAAGAAATTGTGCCCGCGCGGCTTAGGGATTTTTCAAAAAAAGGTTGTTCAGACAACGAGGGCTAATTTTGTTTCCGACGATAAAAACGCATCTGTTTTCACCAAAAACCTTTTAGAGGATTGTTTGCAACAGTTTGGCACCATTTTTGAGTGAATTGCAGAAGGTCAGAAATTTTGAAGAAATTGTGACCGCGCGGCTTAGGGATTTTTCAAAAAAAAGTTGTTCAGACGTCGAGGGCTAATTCTGTTTCCAATGATAAAACCCCACCTGTTTCCACTGAAAAAGCTTTAAGGGGATCGTTTGCAACAGTTCAGCACCATTTTTGCATGAATTGCAGAACGTCAGAAATTTTGAAGAAATTGTGACCGCGCGGCTTAGGGATTTGTCAAAAAAAAGTTGTTCAGACGTCGAATGATAATTCTGTTTCCAATGATAATAACCCACCTGTTTCCTCAGAAAAACCTTTCAGGAGATGGTTTGCAACATTTTGGCACCATTTTTGAGTGAATTGCAGAAGGTCAGAAATTTTGAAGAAATTGTGACCGCGCGGCTTAGGGATTTTTTCAAAAAAAAGTTGTTCAGATACCGAGGGCTAATTTTGTTTCCGATGATAAAAACGCATCTGTTTTCACCAAAAAACCTTTCAGAGGATCGTTTGCAACAGTTTGGCACCATTTTTGAGTGAATGGCAGAAGGTCAGAAATTTTGAAGAAATTGTGACCGCGCGGCTTAGGGATTTTTCAAAAAAAAGTTGTTCAGACGTCGAGGGATAATTCTGTTTCTGATGATAAAAACCCACCTGTTTCCTCAGAAAAACCTTTCAGGAGATGGTTTGCAACAGTTTGGAACCATTTTTGAGTGAATTGCAGAACGTCAGATTTTTGCTGAAATTGTGACCGCGCGGCTTAGGGATTTTTCAAAAAAAAGTTGTTCAGACGTCGAGGGCTAATTCTGTTTCCAATGATAAAACCCCACCTGTTTTCACTGAAAAACCTTTAAGGGGATCGTTTGCAACAGTTCAGCACCATTTTTGCATGAATTGCAGAACGTCAGACATTTTGAAGAAATTGTGACCGCGCGGCTTAAGGATTTGTCAAAAAAAAGTTGTTCAGACGTCGAGGGATAATTCTGTTTCCAATGATAAAAACCCACCTGTTTCCTCAGAAAAACCTTTCAGGAGATGGTTTGCAACAGTTTGGCACCATTTTTGAGTGAATTGCAGTACGTCAGAAATTTTGAAGAAATTGTGACCGCGCGGCTTAGGGATTTGTCAAAAAAAAGTTGTTCAGACGTCGAGGGATAATTCTGTTTCCAATGATAAAAACCCACCTGTTTCCTCAGAAAAACCTTTCAGGAGATGGTTTGCAACAGTTTGGCACCATTTTTGAGTGAATTTCTGAACGTCATAAATTTTGAAGAAATTGTGACCGCGCGGCTTAGGTATTTTTCAAAAAAAAGTTGTTTAGACATCAAGGGCTAATTTTGTTTCCGATGATAAAAACGCATCTGTTTCCACCGAAAAACCTTTCAGAGGATCGTTTGCAACAGTTTTGCACCATTTTTGAGTGAATCGCAGAACGTCAGAAATGATGAAGAAATTGTGACCGCGCGGCTTCGGCATTTTTCAAAAAAAAGTAGTTCAGACGTCGAGGGCTAATTCTGTTTCTAATGATAAAATCCACCTGTTTCCTCAAAAAAACCTTTCAGGAGATGGTTTGCAACAGTTTGGCACCATTTTTGAGTGAATTGCAGAACGTCAGAAATTTTGAAGAAATTGTGACCGCGCGGCTTAGGGATTTGTCAAAAAAAAGTTGTTCAGACGTCGAGGGATAATTCTGTTTCCAATGATAAAAACCCATCTGTTTCCACCAAAAAACCTTTCAGGGGATGGTTTGCAACAGTTTGGCACCATTTCTGAGTGAATTGCAGAACGTCAGAAATGTTGAAGAAATTGTGACCGCGCGGCTTAGGGATTATTCAAGAAAAAGTTGTTTAGACATCAAGGGCTAATTTTGTTTCCAATGATAAAAACGCATCTGTTTTAACTGAAAAACCTTTCAGAGGATCGTTTGCAACAGTTTGGCACCATTTTTGAGTGAATTGCAGAAGGTCAGAAATTTTGAAGAAATTGTGACCGCGCGGCTTAGGGATTTTTCAAAAAAAAGTTGTTCAGACGTCGAGGGCTAATTCTGTTTCCAATGATAAAACCCCACCTGTTTCCACTGAAAAAGCTTTAAGGGGATCGTTTGCAACAGTTCAGCACCATTTTTGCATGAATTGCAGAACGTCAGAAATTTTGAAGAAATTGTGACCGCGCGGCTTAGGGATTTGTCAAAAAAAAGTTGTTCAGACGTCGAATGATAATTCTGTTTCCAATGATAATAACCCACCTGTTTCCTCAGAAAAACCTTTCAGGAGATGGTTTGCAACATTTTGGCACCATTTTTGAGTGAATTGCAGAAGGTCAGAAATTTTGAAGAAATTGTGACCGCGCGGCTTAGGGATTTTTTCAAAAAAAAGTTGTTCAGATACCGAGGGCTAATTTTGTTTCCGATGATAAAAACGCATCTGTTTTCACCAAAAAACCTTTCAGAGGATCGTTTGCAACAGTTTGGCACCATTTTTGAGTGAATGGCAGAAGGTCAGAAATTTTGAAGAAATTGTGACCGCGCGGCTTAGGGATTTTTCAAAAAAAAGTTGTTCAGACGTCGAGGGCTAATTCTGTTTCCAATGATAAAACCCCAGCTGTTTCCACTGAAAAACCTTTAAGGGGATCGTTTGCAACAGTTCAGCACCATTCTTGCATGAATTGCAGAACGTCAGATTTTTGCTGAAATTGTGACCGCGCGGCTTAGGGATTTTTCAAAAAAAAGTTGTTCAGACGTCGAGGGCTAATTCTGTTTCCAATGATAAAACCCCACCTGTTTTCACTGAAAAACCTTTAAGGGGATCGTTTGCAACAGTTCAGCACCATTTTTGCATGAATTGCAGAACGTCAGACATTTTGAAGAAATTGTGACCGCGCGGCTTAAGGATTTGTCAAAAAAAAGTTGTTCAGACGTCGAGGGATAATTCTGTTTCCAATGATAAAAACCCACCTGTTTCCTCAGAAAAACCTTTCAGGAGATGGTTTGCAACAGTTTGGCACCATTTTTGAGTGAATTGCAGTACGTCAGAAATTTTGAAGAAATTGTGACCGCGCGGCTTAGGGATTTGTCAAAAAAAAGTTGTTCAGACGTCGAGGGATAATTCTGTTTCCAATGATAAAAACCCACCTGTTTCCTCAGAAAAACCTTTCAGGAGATGGTTTGCAACAGTTTGGCACCATTTTTGAGTGAATTTCTGAACGTCATAAATTTTGAAGAAATTGTGACCGCGCGGCTTAGGTATTTTTCAAAAAAAAGTTGTTTAGACATCAAGGGCTAATTTTGTTTCCGATGATAAAAACGCATCTGTTTCCACCGAAAAACCTTTCAGAGGATCGTTTGCAACAGTTTTGCACCATTTTTGAGTGAATCGCAGAACGTCAGAAATGATGAAGAAATTGTGACCGCGCGGCTTCGGCATTTTTCAAAAAAAAGTAGTTCAGACGTCGAGGGCTAATTCTGTTTCTAATGATAAAATCCACCTGTTTCCTCAAAAAAACCTTTCAGGAGATGGTTTGCAACAGTTTGGCACCATTTTTGAGTGAATTGCAGAACGTCAGAAATTTTGAAGAAATTGTGACCGCGCGGCTTAGGGATTTGTCAAAAAAAAGTTGTTCAGACGTCGAGGGATAATTCTGTTTCCAATGATAAAAACCCATCTGTTTCCACCAAAAAACCTTTCAGGGGATGGTTTGCAACAGTTTGGCACCATTTCTGAGTGAATTGCAGAACGTCAGAAATGTTGAAGAAATTGTGACCGCGCGGCTTAGGGATTATTCAAGAAAAAGTTGTTTAGACATCAAGGGCTAATTTTGTTTCCAATGATAAAAACGCATCTGTTTTAACTGAAAAACCTTTCAGAGGATCGTTTGCAACAGTTTGGCACCATTTTTGAGTGAATTGCAGAAGGTCAGAAATGTTGAAGAAATTGTGACCGCGCGGCTTAGGGATTATTCAAGAAAAAGTTGTTTAGACATCAAGGGCTAATTTTGTTTCCAATGATAAAAACGCATCTGTTTTAACTGAAAAACCTTTCAGAGGATCGTTTGCAACAGTTTGGCACCATTTTTGAGTGAATTGCAGAAGGTCAGAAATTTTGAAGAAATTGTGACCGCGCGGCTTAGGGATTTTTCAAAAAAAAGTTGTTCAGACGTCGAGGGCTAATTCTGTTTCCAATGATAAAACCCCACCTGTTTCCACTGAAAAAGCTTTAAGGGGATCGTTTGCAACAGTTCAGCACCATTTTTGCATGAATTGCAGAACGTCAGAAATTTTGAAGAAATTGTGACCGCGCGGCTTAGGGATTTGTCAAAAAAAAGTTGTTCAGACGTCGAATGATAATTCTGTTTCCAATGATAATAACCCACCTGTTTCCTCAGAAAAACCTTTCAGGAGATGGTTTGCAACATTTTGGCACCATTTTTGAGTGAATTGCAGAAGGTCAGAAATTTTGAAGAAATTGTGACCGCGCGGCTTAGGGATTTTTTCAAAAAAAAGTTGTTCAGATACCGAGGGCTAATTTTGTTTCCGATGATAAAAACGCATCTGTTTTCACCAAAAAACCTTTCAGAGGATCGTTTGCAACAGTTTGGCACCATTTTTGAGTGAATGGCAGAAGGTCAGAAATTTTGAAGAAATTGTGACCGCGCGGCTTAGGGATTTTTCAAAAAAAAGTTGTTCAGACGTCGAGGGCTAATTCTGTTTCCAATGATAAAACCCCAGCTGTTTCCACTGAAAAACCTTTAAGGGGATCGTTTGCAACAGTTCAGCACCATTCTTGCATGAATTGCAGAACGTCAGATTTTTGCTGAAATTGTGACCGCGCGGCTTAGGGATTTTTCAAAAAAAAGTTGTTCAGACGTCGAGGGCTAATTCTGTTTCCAATGATAAAACCCCACCTGTTTTCACTGAAAAACCTTTAAGGGGATCGTTTGCAACAGTTCAGCACCATTTTTGCATGAATTGCAGAACGTCAGACATTTTGAAGAAATTGTGACCGCGCGGCTTAAGGATTTGTCAAAAAAAAGTTGTTCAGACGTCGAGGGATAATTCTGTTTCCAATGATAAAAACCCACCTGTTTCCTCAGAAAAACCTTTCAGGAGATGGTTTGCAACAGTTTGGCACCATTTTTGAGTGAATTGCAGTACGTCAGAAATTTTGAAGAAATTGTGACCGCGCGGCTTAGGGATTTGTCAAAAAAAAGTTGTTCAGACGTCGAGGGATAATTCTGTTTCCAATGATAAAAACCCACCTGTTTCCTCAGAAAAACCTTTCAGGAGATGGTTTGCAACAGTTTGGCACCATTTTTGAGTGAATTTCTGAACGTCATAAATTTTGAAGAAATTGTGACCGCGCGGCTTAGGTATTTTTCAAAAAAAAGTTGTTTAGACATCAAGGGCTAATTTTGTTTCCGATGATAAAAACGCATCTGTTTCCACCGAAAAACCTTTCAGAGGATCGTTTGCAACAGTTTTGCACCATTTTTGAGTGAATCGCAGAACGTCAGAAATGATGAAGAAATTGTGACCGCGCGGCTTCGGCATTTTTCAAAAAAAAGTAGTTCAGACGTCGAGGGCTAATTCTGTTTCTAATGATAAAATCCACCTGTTTCCTCAAAAAAACCTTTCAGGAGATGGTTTGCAACAGTTTGGCACCATTTTTGAGTGAATTGCAGAACGTCAGAAATTTTGAAGAAATTGTGACCGCGCGGCTTAGGGATTTGTCAAAAAAAAGTTGTTCAGACGTCGAGGGATAATTCTGTTTCCAATGATAAAAACCCATCTGTTTCCACCAAAAAACCTTTCAGGGGATGGTTTGCAACAGTTTGGCACCATTTCTGAGTGAATTGCAGAACGTCAGAAATGTTGAAGAAATTGTGACCGCGCGGCTTAGGGATTATTCAAGAAAAAGTTGTTTAGACATCAAGGGCTAATTTTGTTTCCAATGATAAAAACGCATCTGTTTTAACTGAAAAACCTTTCAGAGGATCGTTTGCAACAGTTTGGCACCATTTTTGAGTGAATTGCAGAACGTCAGAAATTTTGAAGAAATTGTGACCGCGCGGCTTAGGGATTTGTCAAAAAAAAGTTGTTCAGACGTCGAGGGATAATTCTGTTTCTGATGATAAAAACCCATCTGTTTCCACCAAAAAACCTTTCAGGGGATGGTTTGCAACAGTTTGGCACCATTTCTGAGTGAATTGCAGAACGTCAGAAATGTTGAAGAAATTGTGACCGCGCGGCTTAGGGATTATTCAAGAAAAAGTTGTTTAGACATCAAGGGCTAATTTTGTTTCCAATGATAAAAACGCATCTGTTTTAACTGAAAAACCTTTCAGAGGATCGTTTGCAACAGTTTGGCACCATTTTTGAGTGAATTGCAGAACGTCAGAAATTTTGAAGAAATTGTGACCGCGCGGCTTAGGGATTTGTCAAAAAAAAGTTGTTCAGACGTCGAGGGATAATTCTGTTTCTGATGATAAAAACCCACTTGTTTCCTCAGAAAAACCTTTCAGGAGATGGTTTGCAACAGTTAGGCACCATTTTTGAGTGAATTTCAGAACGTCATAAATTTTGAAGAAATTGTGACCGCGCGGCTTAGGGATTTTTTTCAAAAAAAAGCTGTTCAGACATCGAGGGCTAATTTTGTTTCCGATGATAAAAACGCATCTGTTTCCACCAAAAAAAACCTTTCAGGAGATGGTTTGCAAAAGTTTGGCACCATTTTTGAGTGAATTGCAGAAGGTCAGAAATTTTGAAGAAATTGTGACCGCGCGGCTTAGGGATTTTTTCAAAAAAATGTTGTTCAGACACCGAGGGATAATTTTGTTTCCGATGATAAAAACGCATCTGTTTTCACCAAAAAACCTTTCAGAGGATCGTTTGCAACAGTTTGGCACCATTTTTGAGTGAATTGCATAAGGTCAGAAATTTTGAAGAAATTGTGACCGCGCGGCTTAGGGATTTTTTTTAAAAAAAGTTGTTCAGACTTCGAGGGCTAATTTTGTTTCCGATGATAAAAACGCATCTGTTCCCCCCAAAAAACCTTTTAGAGGATCGTTTGCGACAGTTTGGCACCATTTTTGAGTGAATTGCAGAACGTCAGAAATGTTGAAGAAATTGTGACCGCGCGGCTTCGGGATTTTTCAAAAAAAAGTTGTTCAGACGTCGAGGGCTAATTCTGTTTCCAATGATAAAACCCCACCTGTTTCCACTGAAAAACCTTTAAGGGGATCGTTTGCAACAGTTCAGCACCATTTTTGCATGAATTGCAGAACGTCAGACATTTTGAAGAAATTGTGACCGCGCGGCTTAAGGATTTGTCAAAAAAAAGTTGTTCAGACGTCGAGGGATAATTCTGTTTCCAATGATAAAAACCCACCTGTTTCCTCAGAAAAACCTTTCAGGAGATGGTTTGCAACAGTTTGGCACCATTTTTGAGTGAATTGCAGTACGTCAGAAATTTTGAAGAAATTGTGACCGCGCGGCTTAGGGATTTGTCAAAAAAAAGTTGTTCAGACGTCGAGGGATAATTCTGTTTCCAATGATAAAAACCCACCTGTTTCCTCAGAAAAACCTTTCAGGAGATGGTTTGCAACAGTTTGGCACCATTTTTGAGTGAATTTCTGAACGTCATAAATTTTGAAGAAATTGTGACCGCGCGGCTTAGGTATTTTTCAAAAAAAAGTTGTTTAGACATCAAGGGCTAATTTTGTTTCCGATGATAAAAACGCATCTGTTTCCACCGAAAAACCTTTCAGAGGATCGTTTGCAACAGTTTTGCACCATTTTTGAGTGAATCGCAGAACGTCAGAAATGATGAAGAAATTGTGACCGCGCGGCTTCGGCATTTTTCAAAAAAAAGTAGTTCAGACGTCGAGGGCTAATTCTGTTTCTAATGATAAAATCCACCTGTTTCCTCAAAAAAACCTTTCAGGAGATGGTTTGCAACAGTTTGGCACCATTTTTGAGTGAATTGCAGAACGTCAGAAATTTTGAAGAAATTGTGACCGCGCGGCTTAGGGATTTGTCAAAAAAAAGTTGTTCAGACGTCGAGGGATAATTCTGTTTCCAATGATAAAAACCCATCTGTTTCCACCAAAAAACCTTTCAGGGGATGGTTTGCAACAGTTTGGCACCATTTCTGAGTGAATTGCAGAACGTCAGAAATGTTGAAGAAATTGTGACCGCGCGGCTTAGGGATTATTCAAGAAAAAGTTGTTTAGACATCAAGGGCTAATTTTGTTTCCAATGATAAAAACGCATCTGTTTTAACTGAAAAACCTTTCAGAGGATCGTTTGCAACAGTTTGGCACCATTTTTGAGTGAATTGCAGAACGTCAGAAATTTTGAAGAAATTGTGACCGCGCGGCTTAGGGATTTGTCAAAAAAAAGTTGTTCAGACGTCGAGGGATAATTCTGTTTCTGATGATAAAAACCCATCTGTTTCCACCAAAAAACCTTTCAGGGGATGGTTTGCAACAGTTTGGCACCATTTCTGAGTGAATTGCAGAACGTCAGAAATGTTGAAGAAATTGTGACCGCGCGGCTTAGGGATTATTCAAGAAAAAGTTGTTTAGACATCAAGGGCTAATTTTGTTTCCAATGATAAAAACGCATCTGTTTTAACTGAAAAACCTTTCAGAGGATCGTTTGCAACAGTTTGGCACCATTTTTGAGTGAATTGCAGAACGTCAGAAATTTTGAAGAAATTGTGACCGCGCGGCTTAGGGATTTGTCAAAAAAAAGTTGTTCAGACGTCGAGGGATAATTCTGTTTCTGATGATAAAAACCCACTTGTTTCCTCAGAAAAACCTTTCAGGAGATGGTTTGCAACAGTTAGGCACCATTTTTGAGTGAATTTCAGAACGTCATAAATTTTGAAGAAATTGTGACCGCGCGGCTTAGGGATTTTTTTCAAAAAAAAGCTGTTCAGACATCGAGGGCTAATTTTGTTTCCGATGATAAAAACGCATCTGTTTCCACCAAAAAAAACCTTTCAGGAGATGGTTTGCAAAAGTTTGGCACCATTTTTGAGTGAATTGCAGAAGGTCAGAAATTTTGAAGAAATTGTGACCGCGCGGCTTAGGGATTTTTTCAAAAAAATGTTGTTCAGACACCGAGGGATAATTTTGTTTCCGATGATAAAAACGCATCTGTTTTCACCAAAAAACCTTTCAGAGGATCGTTTGCAACAGTTTGGCACCATTTTTGAGTGAATTGCATAAGGTCAGAAATTTTGAAGAAATTGTGACCGCGCGGCTTAGGGATTTTTTTTAAAAAAAGTTGTTCAGACTTCGAGGGCTAATTTTGTTTCCGATGATAAAAACGCATCTGTTCCCCCCAAAAAACCTTTTAGAGGATCGTTTGCGACAGTTTGGCACCATTTTTGAGTGAATTGCAGAACGTCAGAAATGTTGAAGAAATTGTGACCGCGCGGCTTCGGGATTTTTCAAAAAAAAGTTGTTCAGACGTCGAGGGCTAATTCTGTTTCCAATGATAAAACCCCACCTGTTTCCACTGAAAAACCTTTAAGGGGATCGTTTGCAACAGTTCAGCACCATTTTTGCATGAATTGCAGAACGTCAGATTTTTGCTGAAATTGTGACCGCGCGGCTTAGGGATTTTTCACAAAAAAGTTTTTTAGACATCAAGGGCTAATTTTTTTCCGATGATAAAAACGCATCTGTTTCCACCGAAAAACCTTTCAGAGGATCGTTTGCAACAGTTTGGCACCATTTTTGAGTGAATTGCAGAACGTCAGAAATGTTGAAGAAATTGTGACCGCGCGGCTTCGGGATTTTTCAAAAAAAAGTTGTTCAGACGTCGAGGGCTAATTCTGTTTCCAATGATAAAACCCCAGCTGTTTCCACTGAAAAACCTTTCAGGGGATCGTTTGCAACAGTTCAGCACCATTTTTGAATGAATTGCAGAACGTCAGATTTTTGCTGAAATTTTGACCGCGCGGCTTAAGGATTTTTCAAAAAAAAGTTGTTTAGACATCAAGGGCTAATTTTGTTTCCGATGATAAAAACGCATCTGTTTCCACCGAAAAACCTTTCAGAGGATCGTTTGCAACAGTTTGGCACCATTTTTGAGTGAATTGCAGAACGTCAGAAATGTTGAAGAAATTGTGACCGCGCGGCTTCGGGATTTTTCAAAAAAAAGTTCAGACGTCGAGGGCTAATTCTGTTTCTAATGATAAAAACCCACCTGTTTCCTCAGAAAAACCTTTCAGGAGATGGTTTGCAACAGTTTGGCACCATTTTTGAGTGAATTTCAGAACGTCATAAATTTTGAAGAAATTGTGACCGCGCGGCTTAGGGATTTTTTTCAAAAAAAAGCTGTTCAGACATCGAGGCCTAATTTTGTTTCCGATGATAAAAACGCATCTGTTTTCACCAAAAACCTTTTAGAGGATTGTTTGCAACAGTTTGGCACCATTTTTGAGTGAATTGCAGAAGGTCAGAAATTTTGAAGAAATTGTGACCGCGCGGCTTAGGGATTTTTCAAAAAAAAGTTGTTCAGACGTCGAGGGCTAATTCTGTTTCCAATGATAAAACCCCACCTGTTTCCACTGAAAAAGCTTTAAGGGGATCGTTTGCAACAGTTCAGCACCATTTTTGCATGAATTGCAGAACGTCAGAAATTTTGAAGAAATTGTGACCGCGCGGCTTAGGGATTTGTCAAAAAAATGTTGTCAGACGTCGAGGGATAATTCTGTTTCCAATGATAATAACCCACCTGTTTCCTCAGAAAAACCTTTCAGGAGATGGTTTGCAACAGTTTGGCACCATTTTTGAGTGAATTGCAGAAGGTCAGAAATTTTGAAGAAATTGTGACCGCGCGGCTTAGGGATTTTTTCAAAAAAAAGTTGTTCAGATACCGAGGGCTAATTTTGTTTCCGATGATAAAAACACATCTGTTTCCACCAAAAAACCTTTCAGAGGATCGTTTGCAAGAGTTTGGCACCATTTTTGAGTGAATTGCAGAAGGTCAGAAATTTTGAAGAAATTGTGACCGCGCGGCTTTGGGATTTTTCAAAAAAAAGTTGTTCAGACCTCGAGGGATAATTCTTTTTCCAATGATAAAACCCCACCTGTTTCCACTGAAAAACCTTTCAGGGGATCGTTTGCAACAGTTCAGCACAATTTTTGAATGAATTGCAGAACGTCAGATTTTTGCTGAAATTGTGACCACGCGGCTTAGGGATTTTTCAAAAAAAAGTTGTTTAGACATCAAGGGCTAATTTTGTTTCCGATGATAAAAACCCACCTGTTTCCTCAGAAAAACCTTTCAGGAGATGGTTTGCAACAGTTTGGCACCATTTTTGAGTGAATTTCTGAACGTCATAAATTTTGAAGAAATTGTGACCGCGCGGCTTAGGGATTTTTTTTGAAAAAAAGTTGTTCAGACACCGAGGGCTAATTTTGTTTTCGATGATAAAAACGCATCTGTTTTCACCAAAAAACCTTTCAGAGGATCGTTTGCAACAGTTTGGCACCATTTTTGAGTGAATTGCAGAAGGTCAGAAATTTTGAAGAAATTGTGACCGCGCGGCTTAGGGATTTTTCAAAAAAAAGTTGTTCAGACGTCGAGGGCTAATTCTGTTTCCAATGATAAAACCCCACCTGTTTCCACTGAAAAAGCTTTAAGGGGATCGTTTGCAACAGTTCAGCACCATTTTTGCATGAATTGCAGAACGTCAGAAATTTTGAAGAAATTGTGACCGCGCGGCTTAGGGATTTGTCAAAAAAATGTTGTCAGACGTCGAGGGATAATTCTGTTTCCAATGATAATAACCCACCTGTTTCCTCAGAAAAACCTTTCAGGAGATGGTTTGCAACAGTTTGGCACCATTTTTGAGTGAATTGCAGAAGGTCAGAAATTTTGAAGAAATTGTGACCGCGCGGCTTAGGGATTTTTTCAAAAAAAAGTTGTTCAGATACCGAGGGCTAATTTTGTTTCCGATGATAAAAACACATCTGTTTCCACCAAAAAACCTTTCAGAGGATCGTTTGCAAGAGTTTGGCACCATTTTTGAGTGAATTGCAGAAGGTCAGAAATTTTGAAGAAATTGTGACCGCGCGGCTTTGGGATTTTTCAAAAAAAAGTTGTTCAGACCTCGAGGGATAATTCTTTTTCCAATGATAAAACCCCACCTGTTTCCACTGAAAAACCTTTCAGGGGATCGTTTGCAACAGTTCAGCACAATTTTTGAATGAATTGCAGAACGTCAGATTTTTGCTGAAATTGTGACCACGCGGCTTAGGGATTTTTCAAAAAAAAGTTGTTTAGACATCAAGGGCTAATTTTGTTTCCGATGATAAAAACCCACCTGTTTCCTCAGAAAAACCTTTCAGGAGATGGTTTGCAACAGTTTGGCACCATTTTTGAGTGAATTTCTGAACGTCATAAATTTTGAAGAAATTGTGACCGCGCGGCTTAGGGATTTTTTTTGAAAAAAAGTTGTTCAGACACCGAGGGCTAATTTTGTTTTCGATGATAAAAACGCATCTGTTTTCACCAAAAAACCTTTCAGAGGATCGTTTGCAACAGTTTGGCACCATTTTTGAGTGAATTGCAGAAGGTCAGAAATTTTGAAGAAATTGTGACCGCGCGGCTTAGGGATTTTTCAAAAAAAAGTTGTTCAGACGTCGAGGGCTAATTCTGTTTCCAATGATAAAACCCCACCTGTTTCCACTGAAAAAGCTTTAAGGGGATCGTTTGCAACAGTTCAGCACCATTTTTGCATGAATTGCAGAACGTCAGAAATTCTGAAGAAATTGTGACCGCGCGGCTTAGGGATTTGTCAAAAAAATGTTGTCAGACGTCGAGGGATAATTCTGTTTCCAATGATAATAACCCACCTGTTTCCTCAGAAAAACCTTTCAGGAGATGGTTTGCAACAGTTTGGCACCATTTTTGAGTGAATTGCAGAAGGTCAGAAATTTTGAAGAAATTGTGACCGCGCGGCTTAGGGATTTTTTCAAAAAAAAGTTGTTCAGATACCGAGGGCTAATTTTGTTTCCGATGATAAAAACACATCTGTTTCCACCAAAAAACCTTTCAGAGGATCGTTTGCAAGAGTTTGGCACCATTTTTGAGTGAATTGCAGAAGGTCAGAAATTTTGAAGAAATTGTGACCGCGCGGCTTTGGGATTTTTCAAAAAAAAGTTGTTCAGACGTCGAGGGATAATTCTTTTTCCAATGATAAAACCCCACCTGTTTCCACTGAAAAACCTTTCAGGGGATCGTTTGCAACAGTTCAGCACAATTTTTGAATGAATTGCAGAACGTCAGATTTTTGCTGAAATTGTGACCACGCGGCTTAGGGATTTTTCAAAAAAAAGTTGTTTAGACATCAAGGGCTAATTTTGTTTCCGATGATAAAAACCCACCTGTTTCCTCAGAAAAACCTTTCAGGAGATGGTTTGCAACAGTTTGGCACCATTTTTGAGTGAATTTCTGAACGTCATAAATTTTGAAGAAATTGTGACCGCGCGGCTTAGGGATTTTTTTTGAAAAAAAGTTGTTCAGACACCGAGGGCTAATTTTGTTTTCGATGATAAAAACGCATCTGTTTTCACCAAAAAACCTTTCAGAGGATCGTTTGCAACAGTTTGGCACCATTTTTGAGTGAATTGCAGAAGGTCAGAAATTTTGAAGAAATTGTGACCGCGCGGCTTAGGGATTTTTCAAAAAAAAGTTGTTCAGACGTCAAGGGCTAATTCTGTTTCCAATGATAAAACCCCACCTGTTTTCACTGAAAAACCTTTAAGGGGATCGTTTGCAACAGTTCAGCACCATTTTTGCATGAATTGCAGAACGTCAGACATTTTGAAGAAATTGTGACCGCGCGGCTTAAGGATTAGTCAAAAAAAAGTTGTTCAGACGTCGAGGGATAATTCTGTTTCCAATGATAAAAACCCACCTGTTTCCTCAGAAAAACCTTTCAGGAGATGGTTTGCAACAGTTTGGCACCATTTTTGAGTGAATTGCAGTACGTCAGAAATTTTGAAGAAATTGTGACCGCGCGGCTTAGGGATTTGTCAAAAAAAAGTTGTTCAGACGTCGAGGGATAATTCTGTTTCCAATGATAAAAACCCACCTGTTTCCTCAGAAAAACCTTTCAGGAGATGGTTTGCAACAGTTTGGCACCATTTTTGAGTGAATTTCTGAACGTCATAAATTTTGAAGAAATTGTGACCGCGCGGCTTAGGTATTTTTCAAAAAAAAGTTGTTTAGACATCATGGGCTAATTTTGTTTCCGATGATAAAAACGCATCTGTTTCCACCGAAAAACCTTTCAGAGGATCGTTTGCAACAGTTTTGCACCATTTTTGAGTGAATCGCAGAACGTCAGAAATGATGAAGAAATTGTGACCGCGCGGCTTCGGCATTTTTCAAAAAAAAGTAGTTCAGACGTCGAGGGCTAATTCTGTTTCTAATGATAAAATCCACCTGTTTCCTCAAAAAAACCTTTCAGGAGATGGTTTGCAACAGTTTGGCACCATTTTTGAGTGAATTGCAGAACGTCAGAAATTTTGAAGAAATTGTGACCGCGCGGCTTAGGGATTTGTCAAAAAAAAGTTGTTCAGACGTCGAGGGATAATTCTGTTTCCAATGATAAAACCCACCTGTTTCCTCAGAAAAACCTTTCAGGAGATGGTTTGCAACAGTTTGGCACCATTTTTGAGTGAATTTCAGAACGTCATAAATTTTGAAGAAATTGTGACCGCGCGGCTTAGGGATTTTTTTCAAAAAAAAGCTGTTCAGACATCGAGGGCTAATTTTGTTTCCGATGATAAAAACGCATCTGTTTCCACCAAAAAAAACCTTTCAGGAGATGGTTTGCAAAAGTTTGGCACCATTTTTGAGTGAATTGCAGAAGGTCAGAAATTTTGAAGAAATTGTGACCGCGCGGCTTAGGGATTTTTTCAAAAAAATGTTGTTCAGACACCGAGGGATAATTTTGTTTCCGATGATAAAAACGCATCTGTTTTCACCAAAAAACCTTTCAGAGGATCGTTTGCAACAGTTTGGCACCATTTTTGAGTGAATTGCATAAGGTCAGAAATTTTGAAGAAATTGTGACCGCGCGGCTTAGGGATTTTTTTTAAAAAAAGTTGTTCAGACTTCGAGGGCTAATTTTGTTTCCGATGATAAAAACGCATCTGTTCCCCCCAAAAAACCTTTTAGAGGATCGTTTGCGACAGTTTGGCACCATTTTTGAGTGAATTTCTGAACGTCATAAATTTTGAAGAAATTGTGACCACGCGGCTTAGGTATTTTTCAAAAAAAAGTTGTTTAGACATCAAGGGCTAATTTTGTTTCCGATGATAAAAACGCATCTGTTTCCACCGAAAAACCTTTCAGAGGATCGTTTGCAACAGTTTTGCACCATTTTTGAGTGAATCGCAGAACGTCAGAAATGATGAAGAAATTGTGACCGCGCGGCTTCGGCATTTTTCAAAAAAAAGTAGTTCAGACGTCGAGGGCTAATTCTGTTTCTAATGATAAAATCCACCTGTTTCCTCAAAAAAACCTTTCAGGAGATGGTTTGCAACAGTTTGGCACCATTTTTGAGTGAATTGCAGAACGTCAGAAATTTTGAAGAAATTGTGACCGCGCGGCTTAGGGATTTGTCAAAAAAAAGTTGTTCAGACGTCGAGGGATAATTCTGTTTCCAATGATAAAAACCCACCTGTTTCCTCAGAAAAACCTTTCAGGAGATGGTTTGCAACAGTTTGGCACCATTTTTGAGTGAATTTCAGAACGTCATAAATTTTGAAGAAATTGTGACCGCGCGGCTTAGGGATTTTTTTCAAAAAAAAGCTGTTCAGACATCGAGGGCTAATTTTGTTTCCGATGATAAAAACGCATCTGTTTCCACCAAAAAAAAACCTTTCAGGAGATGGTTTGCAAAAGTTTGGCACCATTTTTGAGTGAATTGCAGAAGGTCAGAAATTTTGAAGAAATTGTGACCGCGCGGCTTAGGGATTTTTTCAAAAAAATGTTGTTCAGACACCGAGGGATAATTTTGTTTCCGATGATAAAAACGCATCTGTTTTCACCAAAAAACCTTTCAGAGGATCGTTTGCAACAGTTTGGCACCATTTTTGAGTGAATTGCATAAGGTCAGAAATTTTGAAGAAATTGTGACCGCGCGGCTTAGGGATTTTTTTTAAAAAAAGTTGTTCAGACTTCGAGGGCTAATTTTGTTTCCGATGATAAAAACGCATCTGTTCCCCCGAAAAAACCTTTTAGAGGATCGTTTGCGACAGTTTGGCACCATTTTTGAGTGAATTGCAGAACGTCAGAAATGTTGAAGAAATTGTGACCGCGCGGCTTCGGGATTTTTCAAAAAAAAGTTGTTCAGACGTCGAGGGCTAATTCTGTTTCCAATGATAAAACCCCACCTGTTTCCACTGAAAAACCTTTAAGGGGATCGTTTGCAACAGTTCAGCACCATTTTTGCATGAATTGCAGAACGTCAGATTTTTGCTGAAATTGTGACCGTGCGGCTTAGGGATTTTTCACAAAAAAGTTTTTTAGACATCAAGGGCTAATTTTTTTCCGATGATAAAAACGCATCTGTTTCCACCGAAAAACCTTTCAGAGGATCGTTTGCAACAGTTTGGCACCATTTTTGAGTGAATTGCAGAACGTCAGAAATGTTGAAGAAATTGTGACCGCGCGGCTTCGGGATTTTTCAAAAAAAAATTGTTCAGACGTCGAGGGCTAATTCTGTTTCCAATGATAAAACCCCAGCTGTTTCCACTGAAAAACCTTTCAGGGGATCGTTTGCAACAGTTCAGTACCATTTTTGAATGAATTGCAGAACGTCAGATTTTTGCTGAAATTTTGACCGCGCGGCTTAAGGATTTTTCAAAAAAAAGTTGTTTAGACATCAAGGGCTAATTTTGTTTCCGATGATAAAAACGCATCTGTTTCCACCGAAAAACCTTTCAGAGGATCGTTTGCAACAGTTTGGCACCATTTTTGAGTGAATTGCAGAACGTCAGAAATGTTGAAGAAATTGTGACCGCGCGGCTTCGGGATTTTTCAAAAAAAAGTTCAGACGTCGAGGGCTAATTCTGTTTCTAATGATAAAAACCCACCTGTTTCCTCAGAAAAACCTTTCAGGAGATGGTTTGCAACAGTTTGGCACCATTTTTGAGTGAATTTCAGAACGTCATAAATTTTGAAGAAATTGTGACCGCGCGGCTTAGGGATTTTTTTCAAAAAAAAGCTGTTCAGACATCGAGGGCTAATTTTGTTTCCGATGATAAAAACGCATCTGTTTCCACCAAAAAAACCTTTCAGGGGATGGTTTGCAAAAGTTTGGCACCATTTTTGAGTGAATTGCAGAAGATCAGAAATTTTGAAGAAATTGTGACCGCGCGGCTTAGGGATTTTTCAAAAAAAGGTTGTTCAGACAACGAGGGCTAATTTTGTTTCCGATGATAAAAACGCATCTGTTTTCACCAAAAACCTTTTAGAGGATTGTTTGCAACAGTTTGGCACCATTTTTGAGTGAATTGCAGAAGGTCAGAAATTTTGAAGAAATTGTGACCGCGCGGCTTAGGGATTTTTCAAAAAAAAGTTGTTCAGACGTCGAGGGCTAATTCTGTTTCCAATGATAAAACCCCACCTGTTTCCACTGAAAAAGCTTTAAGGGGATCGTTTGCAACAGTTCAGCACCATTTTTGCATGAATTGCAGAACGTCAGAAATTTTGAAGAAATTGTGACCGCGCGGCTTAGGGATTTGTCAAAAAAAAGTTGTTCAGACGTCGAATGATAATTCTGTTTCCAATGATAATAACCCACCTGTTTCCTCAGAAAAACCTTTCAGGAGATGGTTTGCAACATTTTGGCACCATTTTTGAGTGAATTGCAGAAGGTCAGAAATTTTGAAGAAATTGTGACCGCGCGGCTTAGGGATTTTTTCAAAAAAAAGTTGTTCAGATACCGAGGGCTAATTTTGTTTCCGATGATAAAAACGCATCTGTTTTCACCAAAAAACCTTTCAGAGGATCGTTTGCAACAGTTTGGCACCATTTTTGAGTGAATGGCAGAAGGTCAGAAATTTTGAAGAAATTGTGACCGCGCGGCTTAGGGATTTTTCAAAAAAAAGTTGTTCAGACGTCGAGGGATAATTCTGTTTCTGATGATAAAAACCCACCTGTTTCCTCAGAAAAACCTTTCAGGAGATGGTTTGCAACAGTTTGGAACCATTTTTGAGTGAATTGCAGAACGTCAGAAATGTTGAAGAAATTGTGACCGCGCGGCTTAGGGATTTTTCAAAAAAAAGTTGTTCAGACGTCGAGGGATAATTCTTTTTCCAATGATAAAACCCCACCTGTTTCCACTGAAAAACCTTTCAGGGGATCGTTTGCAACAGTTCAGCACAATTTTTGAATGAATTGCAGAACGTCAGATTTTTGCTGAAATTGTGACCACGCGGCTTAGGGATTTTTCAAAAAAAAGTTGTTTAGACATCAAGGGCTAATTTTGTTTCCGATGATAAAAACCCACCTGTTTCCTCAGAAAAACCTTTCAGGAGATGGTTTGCAACAGTTTGGCACCATTTTTGAGTGAATTTCTGAACGTCATAAATTTTGAAGAAATTGTGACCGCGCGGCTTAGGGATTTTTTTTGAAAAAAAGTTGTTCAGACACCGAGGGCTAATTTTGTTTTCGATGATAAAAACGCATCTGTTTTCACCAAAAAACCTTTCAGAGGATCGTTTGCAACAGTTTGGCACCATTTTTGAGTGAATTGCAGAAGGTCAGAAATTTTGAAGAAATTGTGACCGCGCGGCTTAGGGATTTTTCAAAAAAAAGTTGTTCAGACGTCAAGGGCTAATTCTGTTTCCAATGATAAAACCCCACCTGTTTTCACTGAAAAACCTTTAAGGGGATCGTTTGCAACAGTTCAGCACCATTTTTGCATGAATTGCAGAACGTCAGACATTTTGAAGAAATTGTGACCGCGCGGCTTAAGGATTAGTCAAAAAAAAGTTGTTCAGACGTCGAGGGATAATTCTGTTTCCAATGATAAAAACCCACCTGTTTCCTCAGAAAAACCTTTCAGGAGATGGTTTGCAACAGTTTGGCACCATTTTTGAGTGAATTGCAGTACGTCAGAAATTTTGAAGAAATTGTGACCGCGCGGCTTAGGGATTTGTCAAAAAAAAGTTGTTCAGACGTCGAGGGATAATTCTGTTTCCAATGATAAAAACCCACCTGTTTCCTCAGAAAAACCTTTCAGGAGATGGTTTGCAACAGTTTGGCACCATTTTTGAGTGAATTTCTGAACGTCATAAATTTTGAAGAAATTGTGACCGCGCGGCTTAGGTATTTTTCAAAAAAAAGTTGTTTAGACATCATGGGCTAATTTTGTTTCCGATGATAAAAACGCATCTGTTTCCACCGAAAAACCTTTCAGAGGATCGTTTGCAACAGTTTTGCACCATTTTTGAGTGAATCGCAGAACGTCAGAAATGATGAAGAAATTGTGACCGCGCGGCTTCGGCATTTTTCAAAAAAAAGTAGTTCAGACGTCGAGGGCTAATTCTGTTTCTAATGATAAAATCCACCTGTTTCCTCAAAAAAACCTTTCAGGAGATGGTTTGCAACAGTTTGGCACCATTTTTGAGTGAATTGCAGAACGTCAGAAATTTTGAAGAAATTGTGACCGCGCGGCTTAGGGATTTGTCAAAAAAAAGTTGTTCAGACGTCGAGGGATAATTCTGTTTCCAATGATAAAACCCACCTGTTTCCTCAGAAAAACCTTTCAGGAGATGGTTTGCAACAGTTTGGCACCATTTTTGAGTGAATTTCAGAACGTCATAAATTTTGAAGAAATTGTGACCGCGCGGCTTAGGGATTTTTTTCAAAAAAAAGCTGTTCAGACATCGAGGGCTAATTTTGTTTCCGATGATAAAAACGCATCTGTTTCCACCAAAAAAAACCTTTCAGGAGATGGTTTGCAAAAGTTTGGCACCATTTTTGAGTGAATTGCAGAAGGTCAGAAATTTTGAAGAAATTGTGACCGCGCGGCTTAGGGATTTTTTCAAAAAAATGTTGTTCAGACACCGAGGGATAATTTTGTTTCCGATGATAAAAACGCATCTGTTTTCACCAAAAAACCTTTCAGAGGATCGTTTGCAACAGTTTGGCACCATTTTTGAGTGAATTGCATAAGGTCAGAAATTTTGAAGAAATTGTGACCGCGCGGCTTAGGGATTTTTTTTAAAAAAAGTTGTTCAGACTTCGAGGGCTAATTTTGTTTCCGATGATAAAAACGCATCTGTTCCCCCCAAAAAACCTTTTAGAGGATCGTTTGCGACAGTTTGGCACCATTTTTGAGTGAATTTCTGAACGTCATAAATTTTGAAGAAATTGTGACCACGCGGCTTAGGTATTTTTCAAAAAAAAGTTGTTTAGACATCAAGGGCTAATTTTGTTTCCGATGATAAAAACGCATCTGTTTCCACCGAAAAACCTTTCAGAGGATCGTTTGCAACAGTTTTGCACCATTTTTGAGTGAATCGCAGAACGTCAGAAATGATGAAGAAATTGTGACCGCGCGGCTTCGGCATTTTTCAAAAAAAAGTAGTTCAGACGTCGAGGGCTAATTCTGTTTCTAATGATAAAATCCACCTGTTTCCTCAAAAAAACCTTTCAGGAGATGGTTTGCAACAGTTTGGCACCATTTTTGAGTGAATTGCAGAACGTCAGAAATTTTGAAGAAATTGTGACCGCGCGGCTTAGGGATTTGTCAAAAAAAAGTTGTTCAGACGTCGAGGGATAATTCTGTTTCCAATGATAAAAACCCACCTGTTTCCTCAGAAAAACCTTTCAGGAGATGGTTTGCAACAGTTTGGCACCATTTTTGAGTGAATTTCAGAACGTCATAAATTTTGAAGAAATTGTGACCGCGCGGCTTAGGGATTTTTTTCAAAAAAAAGCTGTTCAGACATCGAGGGCTAATTTTGTTTCCGATGATAAAAACGCATCTGTTTCCACCAAAAAAAAACCTTTCAGGAGATGGTTTGCAAAAGTTTGGCACCATTTTTGAGTGAATTGCAGAAGGTCAGAAATTTTGAAGAAATTGTGACCGCGCGGCTTAGGGATTTTTTCAAAAAAATGTTGTTCAGACACCGAGGGATAATTTTGTTTCCGATGATAAAAACGCATCTGTTTTCACCAAAAAACCTTTCAGAGGATCGTTTGCAACAGTTTGGCACCATTTTTGAGTGAATTGCATAAGGTCAGAAATTTTGAAGAAATTGTGACCGCGCGGCTTAGGGATTTTTTTTAAAAAAAGTTGTTCAGACTTCGAGGGCTAATTTTGTTTCCGATGATAAAAACGCATCTGTTCCCCCGAAAAAACCTTTTAGAGGATCGTTTGCGACAGTTTGGCACCATTTTTGAGTGAATTGCAGAACGTCAGAAATGTTGAAGAAATTGTGACCGCGCGGCTTCGGGATTTTTCAAAAAAAAGTTGTTCAGACGTCGAGGGCTAATTCTGTTTCCAATGATAAAACCCCACCTGTTTCCACTGAAAAACCTTTAAGGGGATCGTTTGCAACAGTTCAGCACCATTTTTGCATGAATTGCAGAACGTCAGATTTTTGCTGAAATTGTGACCGTGCGGCTTAGGGATTTTTCACAAAAAAGTTTTTTAGACATCAAGGGCTAATTTTTTTCCGATGATAAAAACGCATCTGTTTCCACCGAAAAACCTTTCAGAGGATCGTTTGCAACAGTTTGGCACCATTTTTGAGTGAATTGCAGAACGTCAGAAATGTTGAAGAAATTGTGACCGCGCGGCTTCGGGATTTTTCAAAAAAAAATTGTTCAGACGTCGAGGGCTAATTCTGTTTCCAATGATAAAACCCCAGCTGTTTCCACTGAAAAACCTTTCAGGGGATCGTTTGCAACAGTTCAGTACCATTTTTGAATGAATTGCAGAACGTCAGATTTTTGCTGAAATTTTGACCGCGCGGCTTAAGGATTTTTCAAAAAAAAGTTGTTTAGACATCAAGGGCTAATTTTGTTTCCGATGATAAAAACGCATCTGTTTCCACCGAAAAACCTTTCAGAGGATCGTTTGCAACAGTTTGGCACCATTTTTGAGTGAATTGCAGAACGTCAGAAATGTTGAAGAAATTGTGACCGCGCGGCTTCGGGATTTTTCAAAAAAAAGTTCAGACGTCGAGGGCTAATTCTGTTTCTAATGATAAAAACCCACCTGTTTCCTCAGAAAAACCTTTCAGGAGATGGTTTGCAACAGTTTGGCACCATTTTTGAGTGAATTTCAGAACGTCATAAATTTTGAAGAAATTGTGACCGCGCGGCTTAGGGATTTTTTTCAAAAAAAAGCTGTTCAGACATCGAGGGCTAATTTTGTTTCCGATGATAAAAACGCATCTGTTTCCACCAAAAAAACCTTTCAGGGGATGGTTTGCAAAAGTTTGGCACCATTTTTGAGTGAATTGCAGAAGATCAGAAATTTTGAAGAAATTGTGACCGCGCGGCTTAGGGATTTTTCAAAAAAAGGTTGTTCAGACAACGAGGGCTAATTTTGTTTCCGATGATAAAAACGCATCTGTTTTCACCAAAAACCTTTTAGAGGATTGTTTGCAACAGTTTGGCACCATTTTTGAGTGAATTGCAGAAGGTCAGAAATTTTGAAGAAATTGTGACCGCGCGGCTTAGGGATTTTTCAAAAAAAAGTTGTTCAGACGTCGAGGGCTAATTCTGTTTCCAATGATAAAACCCCACCTGTTTCCACTGAAAAAGCTTTAAGGGGATCGTTTGCAACAGTTCAGCACCATTTTTGCATGAATTGCAGAACGTCAGAAATTTTGAAGAAATTGTGACCGCGCGGCTTAGGGATTTGTCAAAAAAAAGTTGTTCAGACGTCGAATGATAATTCTGTTTCCAATGATAATAACCCACCTGTTTCCTCAGAAAAACCTTTCAGGAGATGGTTTGCAACATTTTGGCACCATTTTTGAGTGAATTGCAGAAGGTCAGAAATTTTGAAGAAATTGTGACCGCGCGGCTTAGGGATTTTTTCAAAAAAAAGTTGTTCAGATACCGAGGGCTAATTTTGTTTCCGATGATAAAAACGCATCTGTTTTCACCAAAAAACCTTTCAGAGGATCGTTTGCAACAGTTTGGCACCATTTTTGAGTGAATGGCAGAAGGTCAGAAATTTTGAAGAAATTGTGACCGCGCGGCTTAGGGATTTTTCAAAAAAAAGTTGTTCAGACGTCGAGGGATAATTCTGTTTCTGATGATAAAAACCCACCTGTTTCCTCAGAAAAACCTTTCAGGAGATGGTTTGCAACAGTTTGGAACCATTTTTGAGTGAATTGCAGAACGTCAGAAATGTTGAAGAAATTGTGACCGCGCGGCTTAGGGATTTTTCAAAAAAAAGTTGTTCAGACGTCGAGGGCTAATTCTGTTTCCAATGATAAAACCCCAGCTGTTTCCACTGAAAAACCTTTAAGGGGATCGTTTGCAACAGTTCAGCACCATTCTTGCATGAATTGCAGAACGTCAGATTTTTGCTGAAATTGTGACCGCGCGGCTTAGGGATTTTTCAAAAAAAAGTTGTTCAGACGTCGAGGGCTAATTCTGTTTCCAATGATAAAACCCCACCTGTTTTCACTGAAAAACCTTTAAGGGGATCGTTTGCAACAGTTCAGCACCATTTTTGCATGAATTGCAGAACGTCAGACATTTTGAAGAAATTGTGACCGCGCGGCTTAAGGATTTGTCAAAAAAAAGTTGTTCAGACGTCGAGGGATAATTCTGTTTCCAATGATAAAAACCCACCTGTTTCCTCAGAAAAACCTTTCAGGAGATGGTTTGCAACAGTTTGGCACCATTTTTGAGTGAATTGCAGTACGTCAGAAATTTTGAAGAAATTGTGACCGCGCGGCTTAGGGATTTGTCAAAAAAAAGTTGTTCAGACGTCGAGGGATAATTCTGTTTCCAATGATAAAAACCCACCTGTTTCCTCAGAAAAACCTTTCAGGAGATGGTTTGCAACAGTTTGGCACCATTTTTGAGTGAATTTCTGAACGTCATAAATTTTGAAGAAATTGTGACCGCGCGGCTTAGGTATTTTTCAAAAAAAAGTTGTTTAGACATCAAGGGCTAATTTTGTTTCCGATGATAAAAACGCATCTGTTTCCACCGAAAAACCTTTCAGAGGATCGTTTGCAACAGTTTTGCACCATTTTTGAGTGAATCGCAGAACGTCAGAAATGATGAAGAAATTGTGACCGCGCGGCTTCGGCATTTTTCAAAAAAAAGTAGTTCAGACGTCGAGGGCTAATTCTGTTTCTAATGATAAAATCCACCTGTTTCCTCAAAAAAACCTTTCAGGAGATGGTTTGCAACAGTTTGGCACCATTTTTGAGTGAATTGCAGAACGTCAGAAATTTTGAAGAAATTGTGACCGCGCGGCTTAGGGATTTGTCAAAAAAAAGTTGTTCAGACGTCGAGGGATAATTCTGTTTCCAATGATAAAAACCCATCTGTTTCCACCAAAAAACCTTTCAGGGGATGGTTTGCAACAGTTTGGCACCATTTCTGAGTGAATTGCAGAACGTCAGAAATGTTGAAGAAATTGTGACCGCGCGGCTTAGGGATTATTCAAGAAAAAGTTGTTTAGACATCAAGGGCTAATTTTGTTTCCAATGATAAAAACGCATCTGTTTTAACTGAAAAACCTTTCAGAGGATCGTTTGCAACAGTTTGGCACCATTTTTGAGTGAATTGCAGAAGGTCAGAAATTTTGAAGAAATTGTGACCGCGCGGCTTAGGGATTTTTCAAAAAAAAGTTGTTCAGACGTCGAGGGCTAATTCTGTTTCCAATGATAAAACCCCACCTGTTTCCACTGAAAAAGCTTTAAGGGGATCGTTTGCAACAGTTCAGCACCATTTTTGCATGAATTGCAGAACGTCAGAAATTTTGAAGAAATTGTGACCGCGCGGCTTAGGGATTTGTCAAAAAAAAGTTGTTCAGACGTCGAATGATAATTCTGTTTCCAATGATAATAACCCACCTGTTTCCTCAGAAAAACCTTTCAGGAGATGGTTTGCAACATTTTGGCACCATTTTTGAGTGAATTGCAGAAGGTCAGAAATTTTGAAGAAATTGTGACCGCGCGGCTTAGGGATTTTTTCAAAAAAAAGTTGTTCAGATACCGAGGGCTAATTTTGTTTCCGATGATAAAAACGCATCTGTTTTCACCAAAAAACCTTTCAGAGGATCGTTTGCAACAGTTTGGCACCATTTTTGAGTGAATGGCAGAAGGTCAGAAATTTTGAAGAAATTGTGACCGCGCGGCTTAGGGATTTTTCAAAAAAAAGTTGTTCAGACGTCGAGGGCTAATTCTGTTTCCAATGATAAAACCCCAGCTGTTTCCACTGAAAAACCTTTAAGGGGATCGTTTGCAACAGTTCAGCACCATTCTTGCATGAATTGCAGAACGTCAGATTTTTGCTGAAATTGTGACCGCGCGGCTTAGGGATTTTTCAAAAAAAAGTTGTTCAGACGTCGAGGGCTAATTCTGTTTCCAATGATAAAACCCCACCTGTTTTCACTGAAAAACCTTTAAGGGGATCGTTTGCAACAGTTCAGCACCATTTTTGCATGAATTGCAGAACGTCAGACATTTTGAAGAAATTGTGACCGCGCGGCTTAAGGATTTGTCAAAAAAAAGTTGTTCAGACGTGGAGGGATAATTCTGTTTCCAATGATAAAAACCCACCTGTTTCCTCAGAAAAACCTTTCAGGAGATGGTTTGCAACAGTTTGGCACCATTTTTGAGTGAATTGCAGTACGTCAGAAATTTTGAAGAAATTGTGACCGCGCGGCTTAGGGATTTGTCAAAAAAAAGTTGTTCAGACGTCGAGGGATAATTCTGTTTCCAATGATAAAAACCCACCTGTTTCCTCAGAAAAACCTTTCAGGAGATGGTTTGCAACAGTTTGGCACCATTTTTGAGTGAATTTCTGAACGTCATAAATTTTGAAGAAATTGTGACCGCGCGGCTTAGGTATTTTTCAAAAAAAAGTTGTTTAGACATCAAGGGCTAATTTTGTTTCCGATGATAAAAACGCATCTGTTTCCACCGAAAAACCTTTCAGAGGATCGTTTGCAACAGTTTTGCACCATTTTTGAGTGAATCGCAGAACGTCAGAAATGATGAAGAAATTGTGACCGCGCGGCTTCGGCATTTTTCAAAAAAAAGTAGTTCAGACGTCGAGGGCTAATTCTGTTTCTAATGATAAAATCCACCTGTTTCCTCAAAAAAACCTTTCAGGAGATGGTTTGCAACAGTTTGGCACCATTTTTGAGTGAATTGCAGAACGTCAGAAATTTTGAAGAAATTGTGACCGCGCGGCTTAGGGATTTGTCAAAAAAAAGTTGTTCAGACGTCGAGGGATAATTCTGTTTCCAATGATAAAAACCCATCTGTTTCCACCAAAAAACCTTTCAGGGGATGGTTTGCAACAGTTTGGCACCATTTCTGAGTGAATTGCAGAACGTCAGAAATGTTGAAGAAATTGTGACCGCGCGGCTTAGGGATTATTCAAGAAAAAGTTGTTTAGACATCAAGGGCTAATTTTGTTTCCAATGATAAAAACGCATCTGTTTTAATTGAAAAACCTTTCAGAGGATCGTTTGCAACAGTTTGGCACCATTTTTGAGTGAATTGCAGAACGTCAGAAATTTTGAAGAAATTGTGACCGCGCGGCTTAGGGATTTGTCAAAAAAAAGTTGTTCAGACGTCGAGGGATAATTCTGTTTCTGATGATAAAAACCCACTTGTTTCCTCAGAAAAACCTTTCAGGAGATGGTTTGCAACAGTTAGGCACCATTTTTGAGTGAATTTCAGAACGTCATAAATTTTGAAGAAATTGTGACCGCGCGGCTTAGGGATTTTTTTCAAAAAAAAGCTGTTCAGACATCGAGGGCTAATTTTGTTTCCGATGATAAAAACGCATCTGTTTCCACCAAAAAAAACCTTTCAGGAG
This sequence comes from Podarcis melisellensis, assembly GCF_964234715.1. Classification (NCBI taxonomy): domain Eukaryota; kingdom Metazoa; phylum Chordata; class Lepidosauria; order Squamata; family Lacertidae; genus Podarcis; species Podarcis melisellensis. Next base: position 85,860,596 of record NC_138538.1, on the reverse strand, counting down.
ATGGTTTGCAAAAGTTTGGCACCATTTTTGAGTGAATTGCAGAAGGTCAGAAATTTTGAAGAAATTGTGACCGCGCGGCTTAGGGATTTTTTCAAAAAAATGTTGTTCAGACACCGAGGGATAATTTTGTTTCCGATGATAAAAACGCATCTGTTTTCACCAAAAAACCTTTCAGAGGATCGTTTGCAACAGTTTGGCACCATTTTTGAGTGAATTGCATAAGGTCAGAAATTTTGAAGAAATTGTGACCGCGCGGCTTAGGGATTTTTTTTTAAAAAAGTTGTTCAGACTTCGAGGGCTAATTTTGTTTCCGATGATAAAAACGCATCTGTTCCCCCCAAAAAACCTTTTAGAGGATCGTTTGCGACAGTTTGGCACCATTTTTGAGTGAATTGCAGAACGTCAGAAATGTTGAAGAAATTGTGACCGCGCGGCTTCGGGATTTTTCAAAAAAAAGTTGTTCAGACGTCGAGGGCTAATTCTGTTTCCAATGATAAAACCCCAGCTGTTTCCACTGAAAAACCTTTCAGGGGATCGTTTGCAACAGTTCAGCACCATTTTTGAATGAATTGCAGAACGTCAGATTTTTGCTGAAATTTTGACCGCGCGGCTTAAGGATTTTTCAAAAAAAAGTTGTTTAGACATCAAGGGCTAATTTTGTTTCCGATGATAAAAACGCATCTGTTTCCACCGAAAAACCTTTCAGAGGATCGTTTGCAACAGTTTGGCACCATTTTTGAGTGAATTGCAGAACGTCAGAAATGTTGAAGAAATTGTGACCGCGCGGCTTCGGGATTTTTCAAAAAAAAGTTCAGACGTCGAGGGCTAATTCTGTTTCTAATGATAAAAACCCACCTGTTTCCTCAGAAAAACCTTTCAGGAGATGGTTTGCAACAGTTTGGCACCATTTTTGAGTGAATTTCAGAACGTCATAAATTTTGAAGAAATTGTGACCGCGCGGCTTAGGGATTTTTTTCAAAAAAAAGCTGTTCAGACATCGAGGGCTAATTTTGTTTCCGATGATAAAAACGCATCTGTTTTCACCAAAAACCTTTTAGAGGATTGTTTGCAACAGTTTGGCACCATTTTTGAGTGAATTGCAGAAGGTCAGAAATTTTGAAGAAATTGTGACCGCGCGGCTTAGGGATTTGTCAAAAAAAAGTTGTCAGACGTCGAGGGATAATTCTGTTTCCAATGATAATAACCCACCTGTTTCCTCAGAAAAACCTTTCAGGAGATGGTTTGCAACAGTTTGGCACCATTTTTGAGTGAATTGCAGAAGGTCAGAAATTTTGAAGAAATTGTGACCGCGCGGCTTAGGGATTTTTTCAAAAAAAAGTTGTTCAGATACCGAGGGCTAATTTTGTTTCCGATGATAAAAACGCATCTGTTTTCACCAAAAAACCTTTCAGAGGATCGTTTGCAACAGTTTGGCACCATTTTTGATTGAATGGCAGAAGGTCAGAAATTTTGAAGAAATTGTGACCGCGCGGCTTAGGGATTTTTCAAAAAAAAGTTGTTCAGACGTCGAGGGATAATTCTGTTTCTGATGATAAAAACCCACCTGTTTCCTCAGAAAAACCTTTCAGGAGATGGTTTGCAACAGTTTGGAACCATTTTTGAGTGAATTGCAGAACGTCAGAAATGTTGAAGAAATTGTGACCGCGCGGCTTAGGGATTTTTCAAAAAAAAGTTGTTCAGACGTCGAGGGCTAATTCTGTTTCCAATGATAAAACCCCAGCTGTTTCCACTGAAAAACCTTTAAGGGGATCGTTTGCAACAGTTCAGCACCATTCTTGCATGAATTGCAGAACGTCAGATTTTTGCTGAAATTGTGACCGCGCGGCTTCGGGATTTTTCAAAAAAAAGTTGATTAGACATCAAGGGCTAATTTTGTTTCCGATGATAAAAACGCATCTGTTTCCACCGAAAAACCTTTCAGAGGATCGTTTGCAACAGTTTGGCACCATTTTTGAGTGAATTGCAGAACGTCAGAAATTTTGAAGAAATTGTGACCGCGTGGCTTAGGGATTTGTCAAAAAATAGTTGTTCAGATGTCGAGGGATAATTCTGTTTCCAATGATAAAAACCAACCTGTTTTCTCAGAAAAAGCTTTCAGGAGATCGTTTGCAACAGTTTGGCACCATTTTTGAGTGAATTTCAGAACGTCAGAAATTTTGAAGAAATTGTTACCGCGCGGCATAGGGATTTTTTCAAAAAAAGTTTTTCAGACTTCGAGGGCTAATTCTGTTTCCGATGATAAAAACCCAACTGTTTCCACCTAGAAACCTTTCAGGGGATGGTTTTCAACAGTTTGGCACCATTTTTGAGTGAATTGCAGAAAGTCAGAAATATTGAAGAAATTGTGACCACGCGGCTTAGGGATTTTTTCAAAAAAAAGTTGTTCAGACTTCGAGAGCTAATTCAGTTTCCGATCATAAAAACGCATCTGTTCCCCCCAAAAAACCTTTTAGAGGATCGTTTGCGACAGTTTGGCACCATTTTTGAGTGAATTGCAGAACGTCAGAAATGTTGAAGAAATTGTGACCGCGCGGCTTCGGGATTTTTCAAAAAAAGTTGTTCAGACGTCGAGGGCTAATTCTGTTTCCAATGATAAAACCCCACCTGTTTCCACTGAAAAACCTTTAAGGGGATCATTTGCAACAGTTCAGCACCATTTTTGCATGAATTGCAGAACGTCAGAAATTTTGAAGAAATTGTGACCGCGCGGCTTAGGGATTTGTAAAAAAAAGTTGTTCAGACGTCGAGGGATAATTCTGTTTCCAATGATAAAAACCCACCTGTTTCCTCAGAAAAAGCTTTCAGGAGATCGTTTGCAACAGTTTGGCACCATTTTTGAGTGAATTTCAGAACGTCAGAAATTTTGAAGAAATTGTTACCGCGCGGCATAGGGATTTTTTCAAAAAAAGTTTTTCAGACTTCGAGGGCTAATTCTGTTTCCGATGATAAAAACCCACCTGTTTCCACCGAGAAACCTTTCAGGGGATGGTTTGCAACAGTTTGGCACCATTTTTGAGTGAATTGCAGAAAGTCAGAAATATTGAAGAAATTGTGACCACGCGGCTTAGGGATTTTTTCAAAAAAAAGTTGTTCAGACTTCGAGAGCTAATTCAGTTTCCGATCATAAAAACGCATCTGTTCCCCCCAAAAAACCTTTTAGAGGATCGTTTGCGACAGTTTGGCACCATTTTTGAGTGAATTGCAGAACGTCAGAAATGTTGAAGAAATTGTGACCGCGCGGCTTCGGGATTTTTCAAAAAAAGTTGTTCAGACGTCGAGGGCTAATTGTGTTTCCAATGATAAAACCCCACCTGTTTCCACTGAAAAACCTTTAAGGGGATCATTTGCAACAGTTCAGCACCATTTTTGCATGAATTGCAGAACGTCAGAAATTTTGAAGAAATTGTGACCGCGCGGCTTAGGGATTTGTCAAAAAAAAGTTGTTCAGATGTCGAGGGATAATTCTGTTTCCAATGATAAAAACCCACCTGTTTCCTCAGAAAAACCTTTCAGGAGATGGTTTGCAACAGTTTGGAACCATTTTTGAGTGAATTGCAGAACGTCTTAAATTTTGAAGAAATTGTGACCGCGCGGCTTAGGGATTTTTTCAAAAAAAAAGTTGTTCAGACTTCGAGAGCTAATTCAGTTTCCGATCATAAAAACGCATCTGTTCCCCCCCCCAAACCTTTTAGAGGATCGTTTGCGACAGTTTGGCACCATTTTTGAGTGAATTGCAGAACGTCAGAAATGTTGAAGAAATTGTGACCGCGCGGCTTCGGGATTTTTCAAAAAAAAGTTCAGACGTCGAGGGCTAATTCTGTTTCTAATGATAAAAACCCACCTGTTTCCTCAGAAAAACCTTTCAGGAGATGGTTTGCAACAGTTTGGCACCATTTTTGAGTGAATTTCAGAACGTCATAAATTTTGAAGAAATTGTGACCGCGCGGCTTAGGGATTTTTTTCAAAAAAAAGCTGTTCAGACATCGAGGGCTAATTTTGTTTCCGATGATAAAAACGCATCTGTTTTCACCAAAAACCTTTTAGAGGATTGTTTGCAACAGTTTGGCACCATTTTTGAGTGAATTGCAGAAGGTCAGAAATTTTGAAGAAATTGTGACCGCGCGGCTTAGGGATTTGTCAAAAAAAAGTTGTCAGACGTCGAGGGATAATTCTGTTTCCAATGATAATAACCCACCTGTTTCCTCAGAAAAACCTTTCAGGAGATGGTTTGCAACAGTTTGGCACCATTTTTGAGTGAATTGCAGAAGGTCAGAAATTTTGAAGAAATTGTGACCGCGCGGCTTAGGGATTTTTTCAAAAAAAAGTTGTTCAGATACCGAGGGCTAATTTTGTTTCCGATGATAAAAACGCATCTGTTTTCACCAAAAAACCTTTCAGAGGATCGTTTGCAACAGTTTGGCACCATTTTTGAGTGAATGGCAGAAGGTCAGAAATTTTGAAGAAATTGTGACCGCGCGGCTTAGGGATTTTTCAAAAAAAAGTTGTTCAGACGTCGAGGGATAATTCTGTTTCTGATGATAAAAACCCACCTGTTTCCTCAGAAAAACCTTTCAGGAGATGGTTTGCAACAGTTTGGAACCATTTTTGAGTGAATTGCAGAACGTCAGAAATGTTGAAGAAATTGTGACCGCGCGGCTTAGGGATTTTTCAAAAAAAAGTTGTTCAGACGTCGAGGGCTAATTCTGTTTCCAATGATAAAACCCCAGCTGTTTCCACTGAAAAACCTTTAAGGGGATCGTTTGCAACAGTTCAGCACCATTCTTGCATGAATTGCAGAACGTCAGATTTTTGCTGAAATTGTGACCGCGCGGCTTCGGGATTTTTCAAAAAAAAGTTGATTAGACATCAAGGGCTAATTTTGTTTCCGATGATAAAAACGCATCTGTTTCCACCGAAAAACCTTTCAGAGGATCGTTTGCAACAGTTTGGCACCATTTTTGAGTGAATTGCAGAACGTCAGAAATTTTGAAGAAATTGTGACCGCGTGGCTTAGGGATTTGTCAAAAAATAGTTGTTCAGATGTCGAGGGATAATTCTGTTTCCAATGATAAAAACCAACCTGTTTTCTCAGAAAAAGCTTTCAGGAGATCGTTTGCAACAGTTTGGCACCATTTTTGAGTGAATTTCAGAACGTCAGAAATTTTGAAGAAATTGTTACCGCGCGGCATAGGGATTTTTTCAAAAAAAGTTTTTCAGACTTCGAGGGCTAATTCTGTTTCCGATGATAAAAACCCACCTGTTTCCACCGAGAAACCTTTCAGGGGATGGTTTTCAACAGTTTGGCACCATTTTTGAGTGAATTGCAGAAAGTCAGAAATATTGAAGAAATTGTGACCACGCGGCTTAGGGATTTTTTCAAAAAAAAGTTGTTCAGACTTCGAGAGCTAATTCAGTTTCCGATCATAAAAACGCATCTGTTCCCCCCAAAAAACCTTTTAGAGGATCGTTTGCGACAGTTTGGCACCATTTTTGAGTGAATTGCAGAACGTCAGAAATGTTGAAGAAATTGTGACCGCGCGGCTTCGGGATTTTTCAAAAAAAGTTGTTCAGACGTCGAGGGCTAATTCTGTTTCCAATGATAAAACCCCACCTGTTTCCACTGAAAAACCTTTAAGGGGATCATTTGCAACAGTTCAGCACCATTTTTGCATGAATTGCAGAACGTCAGAAATTTTGAAGAAATTGTGACCGCGCGGCTTAGGGATTTGTAAAAAAAAGTTGTTCAGACGTCGAGGGATAATTCTGTTTCCAATGATAAAAACCCACCTGTTTCCTCAGAAAAAGCTTTCAGGAGATCGTTTGCAACAGTTTGGCACCATTTTTGAGTGAATTTCAGAACGTCAGAAATTTTGAAGAAATTGTTACCGCGCGGCATAGGGATTTTTTCAAAAAAAGTTTTTCAGACTTCGAGGGCTAATTCTGTTTCCAATGATAAAAACCCACCTGTTTCCACCGAGAAACCTTTCAGGGGATGGTTTGCAACAGTTTGGCACCATTTTTGAGTGAATTGCAGAAAGTCAGAAATATTGAAGAAATTGTGACCACGCGGCTTAGGGATTTTTTCAAAAAAAAGTTGTTCAGACTTCGAGAGCTAATTCAGTTTCCGATCATAAAAACGCATCTGTTCCCCCCAAAAAACCTTTTAGAGGATCGTTTGCGACAGTTTGGCACCATTTTTGAGTGAATTGCAGAACGTCAGAAATGTTGAAGAAATTGTGACCGCGCGGCTTCGGGATTTTTCAAAAAAAGTTGTTCAGACGTCGAGGGCTAATTGTGTTTCCAATGATAAAACCCCACCTGTTTCCACTGAAAAACCTTTAAGGGGATCATTTGCAACAGTTCAGCACCATTTTTGCATGAATTGCAGAACGTCAGAAATTTTGAAGAAATTGTGACCGCGCGGCTTAGGGATTTGTCAAAAAAAAGTTGTTCAGACGTCGAGGGATAATTCTGTTTCCAATGATAAAAACCCACCTGTTTCCTCAGAAAAACCTTTCAGGAGATGGTTTGCAACAGTTTGGAACCATTTTTGAGTGAATTGCAGAACGTCTTAAATTTTGAAGAAATTGTGACCGCGCGGCTTAGGGATTTTTTCAAAAAAAAAGTTGTTCAGACTTCGAGAGCTAATTCAGTTTCCGATCATAAAAACGCATCTGTTCCCCCCCCCCAAACCTTTTAGAGGATCGTTTGCGACAGTTTGGCACCATTTTTGAGTGAATTGCAGAACGTCAGAAATGTTGAAGAAATTGTGACCGCGCGGCTTCGGGATTTTTCAAAAAAAGTTGTTCAGACGTCGAGGGATAATTCTGTTTCCAATGATAATAACCCACCTGTTTCCTCAGAAAAACCTTTCAGGAGATGGTTTGCAACAGTTTGGCACCATTTTTGAGTCAATTGCAGAAGGTCAGAAATTTTGAAGAAATTGTGACCGCGCGGCTTAGGGATTTTTTCAAAAAAAAGTTGTTCAGATACCGAGGGCTAATTTTGTTTCCGATGATAAAAACGCATCTGTTTTCACCAAAAAACCTTTCAGAGGATCGTTTGCAACAGTTTGGCACCATTTTTGAGTGAATTGCAGAAGGTCAGAAATTTTGAAGAAATTGTGACCGCGCGGCTTCGGGATTTTTCAAAAAAAAGTTGTTCAGACGTCGAGGGATAATTCTGTTTCTGATGATAAAAACCCACCTGTTTCCTCAGAAAAACCTTTCAGGAGATGGTTTGCAACAGTTTGGAACCATTTTTGAGTGAATTGCAGAACGTCTTAAATTTTGAAAAAATTGTGACCGCGCGGCTTAGGGATTTTTTCAAAAAAAAGTTGTTCAGACTTCGAGAGCTAATTCAGTTTCCGATGATAAAAACGCATCTATTCCCGCAAAAAAACCTTTTAGAGGATCGTTTGCGACAGTTTGGCACCATTTTTGAGTGAATTGCAGAACGTCAGAAATGTTGAAGAAATTGTGAGGGCGCGGCTTCGGGATTTTTCAAAAAAAAGTTGTTCAGACAACGAGGGCTAATTTTGTTTCCGATGATAAAAACGCATCTGTTTTCACCAAAAAACCTTTTAGAGGATTGTTTGCAACAGTTTGGCACCATTTTTGAGTGAATTGCAGAAGGTCAGAAATTTTGAAGAAATTGTCACCGCGCGGCTAAGGGATTTTTCAAAAAAAAGTTGTTCAGACGTCGAGGGCTAATTCTGTTTCCAATGATAAAACCCCACCTGTTTCCACTGAAAAACCTTTAAGGGGATGGTTTGCAACAGTTCAGCACCATTTTTGCATGAATTGCAGAACGTCAGAAATTTTGAAGAAACTGTGACCGCGCGGCTTAGGGATTTGTGAAATAAAAGTTGTTCAGACGTCGAGGGATAATTCTGTTTCCAATGATAATAACCCACCTGTTTCCTCAGAAAAACCTTTCAGGAGATGGTTTGCAACAGTTTGGCACCATTTTTGAGTGAATTGCAGAAGGTCAGAAATTTTGAAGAAATTGTGACCGCGCGGCTTAGGGATTTTTTCAAAAAAAAGTTGTTCAGATACCGAGGGCTAATTTTGTTTCCGATGATAAAAACGCATCTGTTTTCACCAAAAAACCTTTCAGAGGATCGTTTGCAACAGTAGCACCATTTTTGAGTGAATTGCAGAAGGTCAGAAATGTTGAAGAAATTGTGACCGCGCGGCTTCGGGATTTTTCAAAAAAAAGTTGTTCAGACATCGAGGGCTAATTCTGTTTCCAATGATAAAACCCCAGCTGTTTCCACTGAAAAACCTTTAAGGGGATCGTTTGCAACAGTTCAGCACCATTTTTGCATGAATTGCAGAACGTCAGATTTTTGCTGAAATTGTGACCGCGCGGCTTAGGGATTTTTCAAAAAAAAGTTGATTAGACATCAAGGGCTAATTTTGTTTCCGATGATAAAAACGCATCTGTTTCCACCGAAAAACCTTTCAGAGGCTCGTTTGCAACAGTTTGGCACCATTTTTGAGTGAATTGCAGAACGTCAGAAATTTTGAAGAAATTGTGACCGCGCGGCTTAGGGATTTTTCAAATAAAAGGTGTTCAGATGTTGAGGGATAATTCTGTTTCCAATGATAAAAACCCACCTGTTACCTCAGATAAACCTTTCAGGAGATGGTTTGCAACAGTTTGGCACCATTTTTGAGTGAATTTCAGAACGTCATAAATTTTGAAGAAATTGTGACCGCGCGGCTAAGGGATTTTTCAAAAAAAAGTTGTTCAGACGTCGAGGGCTAATTCTGTTTCCAATGATAAAACCCCACCTGTTTCCACTGAAAAACCTTTAAGGGGATGGTTTGCAACAGTTCAGCACCATTTTTGCATGAATTGCAGAACGTCAGAAATTTTGAAGAAATTGTGACCGCGCGGCTTAGGGATTTGTGAAAAAAAAGTTTTTCAGACGTCGAGGGATAATTCTGTTTCCAATGATAAAAAGCCACCTGTTTCCTCAGAAAAACCTTTCAGGAGATGGTTTGCAACAGTTTGGCACCATTTTTGAGTGAATTGCAGAACGTCAGAAATGTTGAAGAAATTGTGACCGCGCGGCTTCGGGATTTTTCAAAAAAAAGTTGTTCAGACATCGAGGGCTAATTCTTTTTCCAATGATAAAACCCCAGCTGTTTCCACTGAAAAACCTTTAAGGGGATCGTTTGCAACAGTTCAGCACCATTTTTGCATGAATTGCAGAACGTCAGATTTTTGCTGAAATTGTGACCGCGCGCCTTAGGGATTTCTCCAAAAAAAAGTTGTTTAGACATCAAGGGCTAATTTTGTTTCCGATGATAAAAACGCATCTGTTTCCACCGAAAAACCTTTCAGAGGATCGTTTGCAACAGTTTGGCACCATTTTTGAGTGAATTGCAGAAGCTCCGAAATGTTGAAGAAATTGTGACCGCGCGGCTTAGGGATTTTTCAAAAAAAAGTTGTTCAGATGTTGAGGGATAATTCTGTTTCCAATGATAAAAACCCACCTGTTTCCTCAGAAAAACCTTTCAGGAGATGGTTTGCAACAGTTTGGCACCATTTTTGAGTGAATTTCAGAACGTCATAAATTTTGAAGAAATTGTGACCGCGCGGCTTAGGGATTTTTTTCAAAAAAAAGCTGTTCAGACATCGAGGGCTAATTTTGTTTCCGATGATAAAAACGCATCTGTTTCCACCAAAAAAACCTTTCAGGGGATCGTTTGCAACAGTTCAGCACCATTTTTGCATGAATTGCAGAACGTCAGATTTTTGCTGAAATTGTTACCGCGCGGCTTAGGGATTTTTCACAAAAAAGTTGTTTAGACATCAAGGGCTAATTTTGTTTCCGATGATAAAAACGCATCTGTTTCCACCGAAAAACCTTTCAGAGGATCGTTTGCAACAGTTTGGCACCATTTTTGAGTGAATTTCAGAACGTCATAAATTTTGAAGAAATTGTGACCGCGTGGCTTAGGGATTTTTTTCAAAAAAAAAGCTGTTCAGACATCGAGGGCTAATTTTGTTTCCGATGATAAAAACGCATCTGTTTCCACCAAAAAAACCTTTCAGGGGATGGTTTGCAAAAGTTTGGCACCATTTTTGAGTGAATTGCAGAAGATCAGAAATTTTGAAGAAATTGTGACCGCGCAGCTTAGGGATTTTTTCAAAAAAAAGTTGTTCAGACACCGAGGGATAATTTTGTTTCCGATGATAAAAACCCATCTGTTTTCACCAAAAAACCTTTCAGAGGATCGTTTGCAAAAGTTTGGCACCATTTTTGAGTGAATTGCAGAAGGTCAGAAATTTTGAAGAAATTGTGACCGGGCGGCTTAGGGATTTTCCAAAAAAATGTTGTTCAGACGTCAAGGGATAATTCAGTTTCTGTTGATAAAAACCCACCTGTTTCCTCAGAAAAACCTTTCAGGAGATGGTTTGCAACAGTTTGGAACCTTTTTTGAGTGAATTGCAGAACGTCTTAAATTTTGAAAAAATTGTGACCGCGCGGCTTCGGGATTTTTCAAAAAAAAGTTGTTCAGACGTCGAGGGCTAATTCTGTTTCCAATGATAAAACCCCACCTGTTTCCACTGAAAAACCTTTCAGGGGATCGTTTGCAACAGTTCAGCACCATTTTTGAGTGAATTGCAGAACGTCAGAAATGTTGAAGAAATTGTGACCGCGCGGCTTAGGTATTTTTCAAAAAAAAGTTGTTTAGACATCAAGGGCTAATTTTGTTTCCGATGATAAAAACGCATCTGTTTCCACCGAAAAACCTTTCAGAGGATCGTTTGCAACAGTTTGGCACCATTTTTGAGTGAATTGCAGAACGTCAGAAATGTTGAAGAAATTGTGACCGCGCGGCTTCGGGATTTTTCAAAAAAGAGTTGTTCAGACGTCGAGGGCTAATTCTGTTTCCAATGATAAAACCCCACCTGTTTCCACTGAAAAACATTTAAGGGGATTGTTTTCAACAGTTCAGCACCATTTTTGCATGAATTGCAGAACGTCAGATTTTTGCTGAAATTGTGACCGCGCGGCTTAGGGATTTTTCACAAAAAAGTTGTATAGACATCAAGGGCTAATTTTGTTTCCGATGATAAAAACGCATCTGTTTCCACCGAAAAACCTTTCAGAGGATCGTTTGCAACAGTTTGGCACCATTTTTGAGTGAATTGCAGAACGTCAGAAATGTTGAAGAAATTGTGACCGCGCGGCTTCGGGATTTTTCAAAAAAAAGTTGTTCAGACGTCGAGGGCTAATTCTGTTTCCAATGATAAAACCCCATCTGTTTCCACTGAAAAACCTTTCAGGGGATCGTTTGCAACAGTTCAGCACCATTTTTGAATGAATTGCAGAATGTCAGATTTTTGCTGAAATTGTGACCGCGCGGCTTAGGGATTTTTCAAAAAAAAGTTGTTTAGACATCAAGGGCTAATTTTGTTTCCGATGATAAAAACGCATCTGTTTCCACCGAAAAACCTTTCAGAGGATCGTTTGCAACAGTTTGGCACCATTTTTGAGTGAATTGCAGAACGTCAGAAATGTTGAAGAAATTGTGACCGCGCGGCTTCGGGATTTATCATAAAAAAGGTGTTCAGACGTCGAGGGCTAATTCTGTTTCTAATGATAAAAACCCACCTGTTTCCTCAGAAAAACCTTTCAGGAGATGGTTTGCAACAGTTTGGCACCATTTTTGAGTGAATTTCAGAGCGTCATAAATTTTGAAGAAATTGTGACCGCGCGGCTTAGGGATTTTTTTTCAAAAAAAAAGCTGTTCAGACATCGAGGGCTAATTTTGTTTCCGATGATAAAAACGCATCTGTTTCCACCAAAAAAACCTTTCAGGGGATGGTTTGCAAAAGTTTGGCACCATTTTTGAGTGAATTGCAGAAGATCAGAAATTTTGAAGAAATTGTGACCGCGCGGCTTAGGGATTTTTCAAAAAAAGGTTGTTCAGACAACGAGGGCTAATTTTGTTTCCGATGATAAAAACGCATCTGTTTTCACCAAAAAACCTTTTAGAGGATCGTTTGCGACAGTTTGGCACCATTTTTGAGTGAATTGCAGAACGTCAGAAATGTTGAAGAAATTGTGACTGCGCGGCTTCGGGATTTTTCAAAAAAAAGTTGTTCAGACATCGAGGGCTAATTCTGTTTCCAATGATAAAACCCCAGCTGTTTCCACTGAAAAACCTTTAAGGGGATCGTTTGCAACAGTTCAGCACCATTTTTGCATGAATTGCAGAACGTCAGATTTTTGCTGAAATTGTGACCGCGCGGCTTAGGGATATATCAAAAAAAAGTTGATTAGACATCAAGGGCTAATTTTGTTTCCGATGATAAAAACGCATCTGTTTCCACCGAAAAACCTTTCAGAGGATCGTTTGCAACAGTTTGGCACCATTTTTGAGTGAATTGCAGAACGTCAGAAATTTTGAAGAAATTGTGACCGCGCGGCTTAGGGATTTTTCAAAAAAAAAGTTGTTCAGATGTTGAGGGATAATTCTGTTTCCAATGATAAAAACCCACCTGTTTCCTCAGAAAAACCTTTCAGGAGATGGTTTGCAAGAGTTTGGCACCATTTTTGAGTGAATTTCAGAACGTCATAAATTTTGAAGAAATTGTGACCGCGCGGCTTAGGGATTTTTTTCAAAAAAAAGCTGTTCAGACATCGAGGGCTAATTTTTGTTTCCGATGATAAAAACGCATCTGTTTCCACCAAAAAAACCTTTCAGGGGATCGTTTGCAACAGTTCAGCACCATTTTTGCATGAATTGCAGAACGTCAGATTTTTGCTGAAATTGTGACCGCGCGGCTTAGGGATTTTTCACAAAAAAGTTGTTCAGACGTCGAGGGCTAATTCTGTTTCCAATGATAAAACCCCACCTGTTTCCACTGAAAAACCTTTCAGAGGATCATTTGCAACAGTTTGGCACCATTTTTGAGTGAATTGCAGAAGTCAGAAATTTTGAAGAAATTGTGACCGCGCGGCTTAGGGATGTTTTAAAAAAAAGTTGTTCAGACGTCGAGGGCTAATTCTGTTTCCAATGATAAAAACCCACCTGTTTTCACCGAAAAACCTTTAAGGGGATCGTTTGCAACAGTTCAGCACCATTTTTGCATGAATTGCAGAACGTCAGACATTTTGAAGAAATTGTGACCGCGCGGCTCAAGGATTTGTCAAAAAAAAGTTGTTCAGACGTCGAGGGATAATTCTGTTTCCAATGATAAAAAGCCACCTGTTTCCTCAGAAAAACCTTTCAGGAGATGGTTTGCAACAGTTTGGTACCATTTTTGAGTGAATTGCAGTATGTCAGAAATGTTGAAGAAATTGTGACCGCGCGGCTTAGGGATTTGTCAAAAAAAAGTTGTTCAGACGTCGAGGGCTAATTCTGTTTCCAATGATAAAACCCTACCTGTTTCCACTGAAAAACCTTTAAGGGGATCATTTGCAACAGTTCAGCACCAGTTTTGCATGAATTGCAGAACGTCAGAAATTTTGAAGAAATTGTGACCGCGCGGCTTAGGGATTTGTCAAAAAAAAGGTGTTCAGACGTCGAGGGATAATTCTGTTTCCAATGATAAAAACCCACCTGTTTCCTCAGAAAAACCTTTCAGGAGATGGTTTGCAACAGTTTGGCACCATTTTTGAGTGAATTGCAGAAGGTCAGAAATTTTGACAAAAATTGTGACCGCGCGGCTTAGGGATTTTTTTCAAAAAAAAGCTGTTCAGACATCGAGGGCTAATTTTGTTTCCGATGATAAAAACGCATCTGTTTCCACCAAACAAAACCTTTCAGGGGATGGTTTGCAACAGTTTGGCACCATTTTTGAGTGAATTGCAGAAGGTCAGAAATTTTGAAGAAATTGTGACCGCGCGGCTTAGGGATTTTTTTCAAAAAAAGTTGTTCAGACGTCGAGGGCTAATTCTGTTTCCGATTATAAAAACGCATCTGTTTTCACCAAAAAACCTTTCAGAGGATCGTTTGCAACAGTTTGGCACCATTTTTGAGTGAATTGCAGAACGTCAGAAATGTTGAAGAAATTGTGACCGCGCGGCTTCGGGATTTTTTCAAAAAAATGTTGTTCAGACACCGAGGGCTAATTTTGTTTCCGATGATAAAAACGCATCTGTTCCCCCCAAAAAACCTTTTAGAGGATCGTTTGCGACAGTTTGGCACCATTTTTGAGTGAATTGCAGAAGGTCAGAAATTTTGAAGAAATTGTGACCGCGCGGCTTAGGGATTTTTTCAAAAAAAAGTTGATCAGACACCGAGGGCTAATTTTGTTTCCGATGATAAAAACCCACCTGTTTCCTCTGAAAAACCTTTTAGAGGATCGTTTGCAACTGTTTGGCACCATTTTTGAGTGAATTGCAGAAGGTCAGAAATTTTGAAGAAATTGTGACCGCGCGGCTTAGGGATTTTTCAAAAAAAAGTTGTTCAGACGTCGAGGGATAATTCTGTTTCCAATGATAATAACCCACCTGTTTCCTCAGAAAAACCTTTCAGGAGATGGTTTGAAACAGTTTGGCACCATTTTTGAGTGAATTGCAGAAGGTCAGAAATTTTGAAGAAATTGTGACCGCGCGGCTTAGGGATTTTTTCAAAAAAAAGTTGTTCAGATACCGAGGGCTAATTTTGTTTCCGATTATAAAAACGCATCTGTTTTCACCAAAAAACCTTTCAGAGGATCGTTTGCAACAGTTTGGCACCATTTTTGAGTGAATTGCAGAACGTCAGAAATGTTGAAGAAATTGTGACCGCGCGGCTTCGGGATTTTTTCAAAAAAATGTTGTTCAGACACCGAGGGCTAATTTTGTTTCCGATGATAAAAACGCATCTGTTCCCCCCAAAAAACCTTTTAGAGGATCGTTTGCGACAGTTTGGCACCATTTTTGAGTGAATTGCAGAAGGTCAGAAATTTTGAAGAAATTGTGACCGCGCGGCTTAGGGATTTTTTCAAAAAAAAGTTGATCAGACACCGAGGGCTAATTTTGTTTCCGATGATAAAAACCCACCTGTTTCCTCTGAAAAACCTTTTAGAGGATCGTTTGCAACTGTTTGGCACCATTTTTGAGTGAATTGCAGAAGGTCAGAAATTTTGAAGAAATTGTGACCGCGCGGCTTAGGGATTTTTCAAAAAAAAGTTGTTCAGACGTCGAGGGATAATTCTGTTTCCAATGATAATAACCCACCTGTTTCCTCAGAAAAACCTTTCAGGAGATGGTTTGAAACAGTTTGGCACCATTTTTGAGTGAATTGCAGAAGGTCAGAAATTTTGAAGAAATTGTGACCGCGCGGCTTAGGGATTTTTTCAAAAAAAAGTTGTTCAGATACCGAGGGCTAATTTTGTTTCCGATGATAAAAACGCATCTGTTTTCACCAAAAAACCTTTCAGAGGATCGTTTGCAACAGTTTGGCACCATTTTTGAGTGAATTGCAGAAGGTCAGAAATTTTGAAGAAATTGTGACCGCGTGGCTTAGGGATTTTTCAAAAAAAAGTTGTTCAGACGTCGAGGGATAATTCTGTTTCTGATGATAAAAAACCACCTGTTTCCTCAGAAAAACCTTTCAGGAGATGGTTTGCAACAGTTTGGAACCATTTTTGAGTGAATTGCAGAACGTCTTAAATTTTGAAAAAATTGTGACCGCGTGGCTTAGGGATTTTTTCAAAAAAAAGTTGTTCAGACTTCGAGAGCTAATTCAGTTTCCGATGATAAAAACGCATCTGTTCCCCCCAAAAAACCTTTTAGAGGATCGTTTGCGACAGTTTGGCACCATTTTTGAGTGAATTGCAGAATGTCAGAAATTTTGAAGAAATTGTGACCGCGCGGCTTAGGGATTTTTTCAAAAAAAGTTTTTCAGACGTCAAGGGCTAATTCTGTTTCTGATGATAAAAACCCACCTGTTTCCTCAGAAAAACCTTTCAGGAGATGGTTTGCTACAGTTTGGCACCATTTTTGAGTGAATTGCAGAACGTCTTAAATTTTGAAAAAATTGTAACTGCGCGGCTTAGGGATTTTTCAAAAAAAAGTTGTTTAGACGTCGAGGGCTAATTCTGTTTCCGATGATAATACGCACCTGTTTCCACCGAGAAACCTTTCAGGGGATGGTTTGCAACAGTTTGGCACCATTTTTGAGTGAATTGCAGAAAGTCAAAAATGTTGAAGAAATTGTGACTGCGCGGCTTAGGGATTTTTCAAAAAAAGTTTTTCAGATGTCGAGGGATAATTCTGTTTCTGATGATAAAAACCCACTTGTTTCCTCAGAAAAACCTTTCAGGAGATGGTTTGCAACTGTTAGGCACCATTTTTGAGTGAATTGCAGAACGTCATAAATTTTGAAAAAATTGTGACCGCGCGGCTTAGGGATTTTTTTTTAAAAAAAGTTGTTCAGACACCGAGGGCTAATTTTGTTTCCGATGATGAAAACGCATCTGTTTCCACCAAAAAACCTTTCAGAGGATCGTTTGCAACAGTTTGGCACCATTTTTGAGTGAATTGCAGAAGGTCAGAAATGTTGAAGAAATTGTGACCGCGCGGCTTAGGGATTTTTTCAAAAAAAGTTGTTCAGACGTCGAGGGCTAATTCTGTTTCGATGATAAAAACCCATCTGTTTCCACCAAAAAACCTTTCAGGGGGTGGTTTGCAACAATTTGGCACCATTTTTGAGTGAATTGCATAAAGTCAGAAATGTTGAAGAAATTGTGACCGCGCGGCTTAGGGATTTTTCAAGAAAAAGTTGTTCAGACGTCGAGGGATAATTCTGTTTCTGATGATAAAAACCCACTTGTTTCCTCAGAAAAACCTTTCAGGAGATGGTTTGCAACAGTTAGGCACCATTTTTGAGTGAATTGCAGAACGTCAGAAATTTTGAAAAAATTGTGACCGCGCGTCTTAGGGATTTTTTTTTTAAAAAAGTTGTTCAGACACCAAGGGCTAATTTTGTTTCCGATGATAAAAACGCATCTGTTTCCACCAAAAAACCTTTCAGAGGATCGTTTGCAACAGTTTGGCACCATTTTTGAGTGAATTGCAGAAGGTCAGAAATTTTGAAGAAATTGTGACCGCGCGGCTTAGGGATTTTTTCAAAAAAAGTTGTTCAGACGTCGAGGGCTAATTCTGTTTCCGATGATAAAAACGCATCTGTTTTCACTAAAAAAACCTTTCAGAGGATCGTTTGCAACAGTTTGGCACCATTTTTGAGTGAATTGCAGAGGCTCAGAAATGTTGAAGAAATCGTGACCGCGCGGCTTAGGGATTTTTCAAAAAAAAGTTGTTGAGACATCAAGGGCTAATTTTGTTTCCGATGATAAAAACGCATCTGTTTCCACCGAAAAACCTTTCAGAGGATCGTTTGCAACAGTTTGGCACCATTTTTGAGTGAATTGCAGAAGGTCACAAATTTTGAAGAAATTGTGACCGCGCGGCTTAGGGATTTTTTCAGAAAAAGTTTTTCAGACGTCGAGGGCTAATTCTGTTTCCGATGCTAAAAACCCACCTGTTTCCACCGAGAAACCTTTCAGGGGATGGTTTGCAACAGTTTGGCACCATTTTTGAGTGAATTGCAGAAAGTCAGAAATATTGAAGAAATTGTGACCGCGCGGCTTAGGCATTTTTGAAAAAAAAGTTTTTCAGACGTCGAGGGATAATTCTGTTTCTGATGATAAAAACCCACCTGTTTCCTCAGAAAAACCTTTCAGGAGATGGTTTGCAACAGTTAGGCACCATTTTTGAGTGAATTGCAGAACGTCTTAAATTTTGAAAAAATTGTTACCGCGCGGCTTAGGGTTTTTTTCAAAAAAAGTTGTTCAGACGTCGAGGGCTAATTCTGTTTCGATGATAAAAACCCATCTGTTTCCACCAAAAAACCTTTCAGGGGGTGGTTTGCAACAATTTGGCACCATTTTTGAGTGAATTGCATAAAGTCAGAAATGTTGAAGAAATTGTGACCGCGCGGCTTAGGGATTTTTCAAGAAAAAGTTGTTCAGACGTCGAGGGATAATTCTGTTTCTGATGATAAAAACCCACTTGTTTCCTCAGAAAAACCTTTCAGGAGATGGTTTGCAACAGTTAGGCACCATTTTTGAGTGAATTGCAGAACGTCAGAAATTTTGAAAAAATTGTGACCGCGCGTCTTAGGGATTTTTTTTTTAAAAAAGTTGTTCAGACACCAAGGGCTAATTTTGTTTCCGATGATAAAAACGCATCTGTTTCCACCAAAAAACCTTTCAGAGGATCGTTTGCAACAGTTTGGCACCATTTTTGAGTGAATTGCAGAAGGTCAGAAATTTTGAAGAAATTGTGACCGCGCGGCTTAGGGATTTTTTCAAAAAAAGTTGTTCAGACGTCGAGGGCTAATTCTGTTTCCGATGATAAAAACGCATCTGTTTTCACTAAAAAAACCTTTCAGAGGATCGTTTGCAACAGTTTGGCACCATTTTTGAGTGAATTGCAGAAGGTCAGAAATTTTGAAGAAATTGTGACCGCGCGGCTTAGGGATTTTTTCAAAAAAAGTTGTTCAGACGTCGAGGGCTAATTCTGTTTCCGATGATAAAAACGCATCTGTTTTCACTAAAAAAACCTTTCAGAGGATCGTTTGCAACAGTTTGGCACCATTTTTGAGTGAATTGCAGAAGCTCAGAAATGTTGAAGAAATTGTGACCGCGCGGCTTAGGGATTTTTCAAAAAAAAGTTGTTGAGACATCAAGGGCTAATTTTGTTTCCGATGATAAAAACGCATCTGTTTCCACCAAAAAACCTTTCAGAGGATCGTTTGCAACAGTTTGGCACCATTTTTGAGTGAATTGCAGAACGTCAGAAATGTTGAAGAAATTGTGACCGCGCGGCTTAGGGATTTTTCAAAAAAAAGTTGTTCAGACTTCGAGAGCTAATTCACTTTCCGATCATAAAAACGCAGCTGTTCCCCCCAAAAAACCTTTTAGAGGATCGTTTGCAACAGTTTGGCACCATTTTTGAGTGAATTGCAGAACGTCAGAAATGTTGAAGAAATTGTGATCGCGCGGCTTCGGGATTTTTCAAAAAAAGTTGTTCAGACGTCGAGGGCTAATTCTCTTTCCAATGATAAAACCCCACCTGTGTCCACTGAAAAACTTTTAAGGGGATCGTTTGCAACAGTTCAGCACCATTTTTGAATGAATTGCAGATCGTCAGATTTTTGCTGAAATTGTGACCGCGTGGCTTAGGGATTTTTCAAAAAAAAGTTGTTCAGACGTCAAGGGCTAATTCTGTTTCTGATGATAAAAACCCACCTGATTCCTCAGAAAAACCTTTCAGGAGATGGTTTGCTACAGTTTGGCACCATTTTTGAGTGAATTGCAGAACGTCTTAAATTTTGAAAAAATTGTAACTGCGCGGCTTAGGGATTTTTCAAAAAAAAGTTGTTTAGACGTCGAGGGCTAATTCTGTTTCCGATGATAATACGCACCTGTTTCCACCGAGAAACCTTTCAGGGGATGGTTTGCAACAGTTTGGCACCATTTTTGAGTGAATTGCAGAAAGTCAAAAATGTTGAAGAAATTGTGACTGCGCGGCTTAGGGATTTTTCAAAAAAAGTTGTTCAGATGTCGAGGGATAATTCTGTTTCTGATGATAAAAACCCACTTGTTTCCTCAGAAAAACCTTTCAGGAGATGGTTTGCAACTGTTAGGCACCATTTTTGAGTGAATTGCAGAACGTCATAAATTTTGAAAAAATTGTGACCGCGCGGCTTAGGGATTTTTTTTTAAAAAAAGTTGTTCAGACACCGAGGGCTAATTTTGTTTCCGATGATGAAAACGCATCTGTTTCCACCAAAAAACCTTTCAGAGGATCGTTTGCAACAGTTTGGCACCATTTTTGAGTGAATTGCAGAAGGTCAGAAATGTTGAAGAAATTGTGACCGCGCGGCTTAGGGATTTTTTCAAAAAAAGTTGTTCAGACGTCGAGGGCTAATTCTGTTTCGATGATAAAAACCCATCTGTTTCCACCAAAAAACCTTTCAGGGGGTGGTTTGCAACAATTTGGCACCATTTTTGAGTGAATTGCATAAAGTCAGAAATGTTGAAGAAATTGTGACCGCGCGGCTTAGGGATTTTTCAAGAAAAAGTTGTTCAGACGTCGAGGGATAATTCTGTTTCTGATGATAAAAACCCACTTGTTTCCTCAGAAAAACCTTTCAGGAGATGGTTTGCAACAGTTAGGCACCATTTTTGAGTGAATTGCAGAACGTCAGAAATTTTGAAAAAATTGTGACCGCGCGTCTTAGGGATTTTTTTTTTAAAAAAGTTGTTCAGACACCAAGGGCTAATTTTGTTTCCGATGATAAAAACGCATCTGTTTCCACCAAAAAACCTTTCAGAGGATCGTTTGCAACAGTTTGGCACCATTTTTGAGTGAATTGCAGAAGGTCAGAAATTTTGAAGAAATTGTGACCGCGCGGCTTAGGGATTTTTTCAAAAAAAGTTGTTCAGACGTCGAGGGCTAATTCTGTTTCCGATGATAAAAACGCATCTGTTTTCACTAAAAAAACCTTTCAGAGGATCGTTTGCAACAGTTTGGCACCATTTTTGAGTGAATTGCAGAGGCTCAGAAATGTTGAAGAAATCGTGACCGCGCGGCTTAGGGATTTTTCAAAAAAAAGTTGTTGAGACATCAAGGGCTAATTTTGTTTCCGATGATAAAAACGCATCTGTTTCCACCGAAAAACCTTTCAGAGGATCGTTTGCAACAGTTTGGCACCATTTTTGAGTGAATTGCAGAAGGTCACAAATTTTGAAGAAATTGTGACCGCGCGGCTTAGGGATTTTTTCAGAAAAAGTTTTTCAGACGTCGAGGGCTAATTCTGTTTCCGATGCTAAAAACCCACCTGTTTCCACCGAGAAACCTTTCAGGGGATGGTTTGCAACAGTTTGGCACCATTTTTGAGTGAATTGCAGAAAGTCAGAAATATTGAAGAAATTGTGACCGCGCGGCTTAGGCATTTTTGAAAAAAAAGTTTTTCAGACGTCGAGGGATAATTCTGTTTCTGATGATAAAAACCCACCTGTTTCCTCAGAAAAACCTTTCAGGAGATGGTTTGCAACAGTTAGGCACCATTTTTGAGTGAATTGCAGAACGTCTTAAATTTTGAAAAAATTGTTACCGCGCGGCTTAGGGTTTTTTTCAAAAAAAGTTGTTCAGACGTCGAGGGCTAATTCTGTTTCCGATGATAAAAACCCATCTGTTTCCACCAAAAAACATTTCAGGGGATGGTTTGCAACAGTTTGGCACCATTTTTGAGTGAATTGCAGAACGTCAGAAATGTTGAAGAAATTGTGACCGCGCGGCTTAGGGATTTTTTCAAAAAAAGTTGTTGAGACGTCGAGGGCTAATTCTGTTTCCGATGATAAAAACGCATCTGTTTCCACCAAAAAACCTTTCAGAGGATCGTTTGCAACAGTTTGGCACCATTTTTGAGTGAATTGCAGAAGGTCAGAAATTTTGAAGAAATTGTGACCGCGCGGCTTAGGGATTTTTTCAAAAAAAGTTGTTCAGACGTCGAGGGCTAATTCTGTTTCCGATGATAAAAACGCATCTGTTTTCACTAAAAAAACCTTTCAGAGGATCGTTTGCAACAGTTTGGCACCATTTTTGAGTGAATTGCAGAAGCTCAGAAATGTTGAAGAAATTGTGACCGCGCGGCTTAGGGATTTTTCAAAAAAAAGTTGTTGAGACATCAAGGGCTAATTTTGTTTCCGATGATAAAAACGCATCTGTTTCCACCAAAAAACCTTTCAGAGGATCGTTTGCAACAGTTTGGCACCATTTTTGAGTGAATTGCAGAACGTCAGAAATGTTGAAGAAATTGTGACCGCGCGGCTTAGGGATTTTTCAAAAAAAAGTTGTTCAGACTTCGAGAGCTAATTCACTTTCCGATCATAAAAACGCAGCTGTTCCCCCCAAAAAACCTTTTAGAGGATCGTTTGCAACAGTTTGGCACCATTTTTGAGTGAATTGCAGAACGTCAGAAATGTTGAAGAAATTGTGATCGCGCGGCTTCGGGATTTTTCAAAAAAAGTTGTTCAGACGTCGAGGGCTAATTCTCTTTCCAATGATAAAACCCCACCTGTGTCCACTGAAAAACTTTTAAGGGGATCGTTTGCAACAGTTCAGCACCATTTTTGAATGAATTGCAGATCGTCAGATTTTTGCTGAAATTGTGACCGCGTGGCTTAGGGATTTTTCAAAAAAAAGTTGTTCAGACGTCAAGGGCTAATTCTGTTTCTGATGATAAAAACCCACCTGATTCCTCAGAAAAACCTTTCAGGAGATGGTTTGCTACAGTTTGGCACCATTTTTGAGTGAATTGCAGAACGTCTTAAATTTTGAAAAAATTGTAACTGCGCGGCTTAGGGATTTTTCAAAAAAAAGTTGTTTAGACGTCGAGGGCTAATTCTGTTTCCGATGATAATACGCACCTGTTTCCACCGAGAAACCTTTCAGGGGATGGTTTGCAACAGTTTGGCACCATTTTTGAGTGAATTGCAGAAAGTCAAAAATGTTGAAGAAATTGTGACTGCGCGGCTTAGGGATTTTTCAAAAAAAGTTGTTCAGATGTCGAGGGATAATTCTGTTTCTGATGATAAAAACCCACTTGTTTCCTCAGAAAAACCTTTCAGGAGATGGTTTGCAACTGTTAGGCACCATTTTTGAGTGAATTGCAGAACGTCATAAATTTTGAAAAAATTGTGACCGCGCGGCTTAGGGATTTTTTTTTAAAAAAAGTTGTTCAGACACCGAGGGCTAATTTTGTTTCCGATGATGAAAACGCATCTGTTTCCACCAAAAAACCTTTCAGAGGATCGTTTGCAACAGTTTGGCACCATTTTTGAGTGAATTGCAGAAGGTCAGAAATGTTGAAGAAATTGTGACCGCGCGGCTTAGGGATTTTTTCAAAAAAAGTTGTTCAGACGTCGAGGGCTAATTCTGTTTCGATGATAAAAACCCATCTGTTTCCACCAAAAAACCTTTCAGGGGGTGGTTTGCAACAATTTGGCACCATTTTTGAGTGAATTGCATAAAGTCAGAAATGTTGAAGAAATTGTGACCGCGCGGCTTAGGGATTTTTCAAGAAAAAGTTGTTCAGACGTCGAGGGATAATTCTGTTTCTGATGATAAAAACCCACTTGTTTCCTCAGAAAAACCTTTCAGGAGATGGTTTGCAACAGTTAGGCACCATTTTTGAGTGAATTGCAGAACGTCAGAAATTTTGAAAAAATTGTGACCGCGCGTCTTAGGGATTTTTTTTTAAAAAAAGTTGTTCAGACACCAAGGGCTAATTTTGTTTCCGATGATAAAAACGCATCTGTTTCCACCAAAAAACCTTTCAGAGGATCGTTTGCAACAGTTTGGCACCATTTTTGAGTGAATTGCAGAAGGTCAGAAATTTTGAAGAAATTGTGACCGCGCGGCTTAGGGATTTTTTCAAAAAAAGTTGTTCAGACGTCGAGGGCTAATTCTGTTTCCGATGATAAAAACGCATCTGTTTTCACTAAAAAAACCTTTCAGAGGATCGTTTGCAACAGTTTGGCACTATTTTTGAGTGAATTGCAGAAGCTCAGAAATGTTGAAGAAATCGTGACCGCGCGGCTTAGGGATTTTTCAAAAAAAAGTTGTTGAGACATCAAGGGCTAATTTTGTTTCCGATGATAAAAACGCATCTGTTTCCACCAAAAAACATTTCAGGGGATGGTTTGCAACAGTTTGGCACCATTTTTGAGTGAATTGCAGAACGTCAGAAATGTTGAAGAAATTGTGACCGCGCGGCTTAGGGATTTTTTCAGAAAAAGTTGTTGAGACGTCGAGGGCTAATTCTGTTTCCGATGATAAAAACGCATCTGTTTCCACCAAAAAACCTTTCAGAGGATCGTTTGCAACAGTTTGGCACCATTTTTGAGTGAATTGCAGAAGGTCAGAAATTTTGAAGAAATTGTGACCGCGCGGCTTAGGGATTTTTTCAAAAAAAGTTGTTCAGACGTCGAGGGCTAATTCTGTTTCCGATGATAAAAACGCATCTGTTTTCACTAAAAAAACCTTTCAGAGGATCGTTTGCAACAGTTTGGCACCATTTTTGAGTGAATTGCAGAAGCTCAGAAATGTTGAAGAAATTGTGACCGCGCGGCTTAGGGATTTTTCAAAAAAAAGTTGTTGAGACATCAAGGGCTAATTTTGTTTCCGATGATAAAAACGCATCTGTTTCCACCAAAAAACCTTTCAGAGGATCGTTTGCAACAGTTTGGCACCATTTTTGAGTGAATTGCAGAACGTCAGAAATGTTGAAGAAATTGTGACCGCGCGGCTTAGGGATTTTTCAAAAAAAAGTTGTTCAGACTTCGAGAGCTAATTCACTTTCCGATCATAAAAACGCAGCTGTTCCCCCCAAAAAACCTTTTAGAGGATCGTTTGCAACAGTTTGGCACCATTTTTGAGTGAATTGCAGAACGTCAGAAATGTTGAAGAAATTGTGATCGCGCGGCTTCGGGATTTTTCAAAAAAAGTTGTTCAGACGTCGAGGGCTAATTCTCTTTCCAATGATAAAACCCCACCTGTGTCCACTGAAAAACTTTTAAGGGGATCGTTTGCAACAGTTCAGCACCATTTTTGAATGAATTGCAGATCGTCAGATTTTTGCTGAAATTGTGACCGCGTGGCTTAGGGATTTTTCAAAAAAAAGTTGTTCAGACGTGGAGGGATAATTCTGTTTCCAATGATAAAAACCCACCTGATTCCTCAGAAAAACCTTTCAGGAGATGGTTTGCAACAGTTTGGAACCATTTTTGAGTGAATTGCAGAACGTCTTAAATTTTGAAAAAATTGTGACCGCGTGGCTTAGGGATTTTTTCAAAAAAAAGTTGTTCAGACTTCGAGAGCTAATTCAGTTTCCGATGATAAAAACGCATCTGTTCCCCCCCAAAAACCTTTTAGCGGATCGTTTGCGACAGTTTGGCACCATTTTTGAGTGAATTGCAGAACGTCAGAAATGTTGAAGAAATTGTGACCGCGCGGCTTCGGGATTTTTTTTAAAAAAGTTGTTCAGACGTCGAGGGCTAATTCTGTTTCCAATGATAAAACCCCAGCTGTTTCCACTGAAAAACCTTTAAGGGGATCGTTTGCAACAGTTCAGCACCATTTTTGCATGAATTGCAGAACGTCAGATTTTTGCTGAAATTGTGACCGCGCGGCGTCGGGATTTTTCAAAAAAAAGTTGATTAGACATCAAGGGCTAATTTTGTTTCCGATGATAAAAACGCATCTGTTTCCACCGAAAAACCTTTCAGAGGATCGTTTGCAAAAGTTTGGCACCATTTTTGAGTGAATTGCAGAATGTCAGAAATGTTGAAGAAATTGTGATCGCGTGGCTTAGGGATTTGTCAAAAAAAAGTTGTTCAGATGTTGAGGGATAATTCTGTTTCCAATGATAAAAACCAACCTGTTTTCTCAGAAAAAGCTTTCAGGAGATGGTTTGCAACAGTTTGGCACCATTTTTGAGTGAATTTCAGAACGTCATAAATTTTGAAGAAATTGTGACCGCGCAGCTTAGGGATTTTTTTCAAAAAAAAGCTATTCAGACACCGAGGGCTAATTTTGTTTCCGATGATAAAAACGCATCTGTTTCCACCAAAAAACCTTTCAGAGGATCGTTTGCAACAGTTTGGCACCATTTTTGAGTGAATTGCAGAACGTCAGAAATTTTGAAAAAATTGTGACCGCGCGTCTTAGGGATTTTTTTTTAAAAAAAGTTGTTCAGACACCAAGGGCTAATTTTGTTTCCGATGATAAAAACGCATCTGTTTCCACCAAAAAACCTTTCAGAGGATCGTTTGCAACAGTTTGGCACCATTTTTGAGTGAATTGCAGAAGGTCAGAAATTTTGAAGAAATTGTGACCGCGCGGCTTAGGGATTTTTTCAAAAAAAGTTGTTCAGACGTCGAGGGCTAATTCTGTTTCCGATGATAAAAACGCATCTGTTTTCACTAAAAAAACCTTTCAGAGGATCGTTTGCAACAGTTTGGCACCATTTTTGAGTGAATTGCAGAAGCTCAGAAATGTTGAAGAAATCGTGACCGCGCGGCTTAGGGATTTTTCAAAAAAAAGTTGTTGAGACATCAAGGGCTAATTTTGTTTCCGATGATAAAAACGCATCTGTTTCCACCGAAAAACCTTTCAGAGGATCGTTTGCAACAGTTTGGCACCATTTTTGAGTGAATTGCAGAAGGTCACAAATTTTGAAGAAATTGTGACCGCGCGGCTTAGGGATTTTTTCAGAAAAAGTTTTTCAGACGTCGAGGGCTAATTCTGTTTCCGATGCTAAAAACCCACCTGTTTCCACCGAGAAACCTTTCAGGGGATGGTTTGCAACAGTTTGGCACCATTTTTGAGTGAATTGCAGAAAGTCAGAAATATTGAAGAAATTGTGACCGCGCGGCTTAGGCATTTTTGAAAAAAAAGTTTTTCAGACGTCGAGGGATAATTCTGTTTCTGATGATAAAAACCCACCTGTTTCCTCAGAAAAACCTTTCAGGAGATGGTTTGCAACAGTTAGGCACCATTTTTGAGTGAATTGCAGAACGTCTTAAATTTTGAAAAAATTGTTACCGCGCGGCTTAGGGTTTTTTTCAAAAAAAGTTGTTCAGACGTCGAGGGCTAATTCTGTTTCCGATGATAAAAACCCATCTGTTTCCACCAAAAAACATTTCAGGGGATGGTTTGCAACAGTTTGGCACCATTTTTGAGTGAATTGCAGAACGTCAGAAATGTTGAAGAAATTGTGACCGCGCGGCTTAGGGATTTTTTCAAAAAAAGTTGTTGAGACGTCGAGGGCTAATTCTGTTTCCGATGATAAAAACGCATCTGTTTCCACCAAAAAACCTTTCAGAGGATCGTTTGCAACAGTTTGGCACCATTTTTGAGTGAATTGCAGAAGGTCAGAAATTTTGAAGAAATTGTGACCGCGCGGCTTAGGGATTTTTTCAAAAAAAGTTGTTCAGACGTCGAGGGCTAATTCTGTTTCCGATGATAAAAACGCATCTGTTTTCACTAAAAAAACCTTTCAGAGGATCGTTTGCAACAGTTTGGCACCATTTTTGAGTGAATTGCAGAAGCTCAGAAATGTTGAAGAAATCGTGACCGCGCGGCTTAGGGATTTTTCAAAAAAAAGTTGTTGAGACATCAAGGGCTAATTTTGTTTCCGATGATAAAAACGCATCTGTTTCCACCGAAAAACCTTTCAGAGGATCGTTTGCAACAGTTTGGCACCATTTTTGAGTGAATTGCAGAAGGTCACAAATTTTGAAGAAATTGTGACCGCGCGGCTTAGGGATTTTTTCAGAAAAAGTTTTTCAGACGTCGAGGGCTAATTCTGTTTCCGATGCTAAAAACCCACCTGTTTCCACCGAGAAACCTTTCAGGGGATGGTTTGCAACAGTTTGGCACCATTTTTGAGTGAATTGCAGAAAGTCAGAAATATTGAAGAAATTGTGACCGCGCGGCTTAGGCATTTTTGAAAAAAAAGTTTTTCAGACGTCGAGGGATAATTCTGTTTCTGATGATAAAAACCCACCTGTTTCCTCAGAAAAACCTTTCAGGAGATGGTTTGCAACAGTTAGGCACCATTTTTGAGTGAATTGCAGAACGTCTTAAATTTTGAAAAAATTGTTACCGCGCGGCTTAGGGTTTTTTTCAAAAAAAGTTGTTCAGACGTCGAGGGCTAATTCTGTTTCCGATGATAAAAACCCATCTGTTTCCACCAAAAAACATTTCAGGGGATGGTTTGCAACAGTTTGGCACCATTTTTGAGTGAATTGCAGAACGTCAGAAATGTTGAAGAAATTGTGACCGCGCGGCTTAGGGATTTTTTCAAAAAAAGTTGTTGAGACGTCGAGGGCTAATTCTGTTTCCGATGATAAAAACGCATCTGTTTCCACCAAAAAACCTTTCAGAGGATCGTTTGCAACAGTTTGGCACCATTTTTGAGTGAATTGCAGAAGGTCAGAAATTTTGAAGAAATTGTGACCGCGCGGCTTAGGGATTTTTTCAAAAAAAGTTGTTCAGACGTCGAGGGCTAATTCTGTTTCCGATGATAAAAACGCATCTGTTTTCACTAAAAAAACCTTTCAGAGGATCGTTTGCAACAGTTTGGCACCATTTTTGAGTGAATTGCAGAAGCTCAGAAATGTTGAAGAAATTGTGACCGCGCGGCTTAGGGATTTTTCAAAAAAAAGTTGTTGAGACATCAAGGGCTAATTTTGTTTCCGATGATAAAAACGCATCTGTTTCCACCAAAAAACCTTTCAGAGGATCGTTTGCAACAGTTTGGCACCATTTTTGAGTGAATTGCAGAACGTCAGAAATGTTGAAGAAATTGTGACCGCGCGGCTTAGGGATTTTTCAAAAAAAAGTTGTTCAGACTTCGAGAGCTAATTCACTTTCCGATCATAAAAACGCAGCTGTTCCCCCCAAAAAACCTTTTAGAGGATCGTTTGCAACAGTTTGGCACCATTTTTGAGTGAATTGCAGAACGTCAGAAATGTTGAAGAAATTGTGATCGCGCGGCTTCGGGATTTTTCAAAAAAAGTTGTTCAGACGTCGAGGGCTAATTCTCTTTCCAATGATAAAACCCCACCTGTGTCCACTGAAAAACTTTTAAGGGGATCGTTTGCAACAGTTCAGCACCATTTTTGAATGAATTGCAGATCGTCAGATTTTTGCTGAAATTGTGACCGCGTGGCTTAGGGATTTTTCAAAAAAAAGTTGTTCAGACGTGGAGGGATAATTCTGTTTCCAATGATAAAAACCCACCTGATTCCTCAGAAAAACCTTTCAGGAGATGGTTTGCAACAGTTTGGAACCATTTTTGAGTGAATTGCAGAACGTCTTAAATTTTGAAAAAATTGTGACCGCGTGGCTTAGGGATTTTTTCAAAAAAAAGTTGTTCAGACTTCGAGAGCTAATTCAGTTTCCGATGATAAAAACGCATCTGTTCCCCCCCAAAAACCTTTTAGCGGATCGTTTGCGACAGTTTGGCACCATTTTTGAGTGAATTGCAGAACGTCAGAAATGTTGAAGAAATTGTGACCGCGCGGCTTCGGGATTTTTTTTAAAAAAGTTGTTCAGACGTCGAGGGCTAATTCTGTTTCCAATGATAAAACCCCAGCTGTTTCCACTGAAAAACCTTTAAGGGGATCGTTTGCAACAGTTCAGCACCATTTTTGCATGAATTGCAGAACGTCAGATTTTTGCTGAAATTGTGACCGCGCGGCGTCGGGATTTTTCAAAAAAAAGTTGATTAGACATCAAGGGCTAATTTTGTTTCCGATGATAAAAACGCATCTGTTTCCACCGAAAAACCTTTCAGAGGATCGTTTGCAAAAGTTTGGCACCATTTTTGAGTGAATTGCAGAATGTCAGAAATGTTGAAGAAATTGTGATCGCGTGGCTTAGGGATTTGTCAAAAAAAAGTTGTTCAGATGTTGAGGGATAATTCTGTTTCCAATGATAAAAACCAACCTGTTTTCTCAGAAAAAGCTTTCAGGAGATGGTTTGCAACAGTTTGGCACCATTTTTGAGTGAATTTCAGAACGTCATAAATTTTGAAGAAATTGTGACCGCGGAGCTTAGGGATTTTTTTCAAAAAAAAGCTGTTCAGACACCGAGGGCTAATTTTGTTTCCGATGATAAAAACGCATCTGTTTCCACCAAAAAACCTTTCAGAGGATCGTTTGCAACAGTTTGGCACCATTTTTGAGTGAATTGCAGAACGTCAGAAATTTTGAAGAAATTGTGACCGCGCGGCTTAGGGATTTTTTCAAAAAAAGTTTTTCAGACGTCGAGGGCTAATTCTGTTTCCGATGATAAAAACGCACCTGTTTTCACCAAAAAACCTTTCAGGGGATGGTTTGCAACAGTTTGGCACCATTTTTGAGTGAATTGCAGAAAGTCAGAAATGTTGAAGAAATTGTGACCGCGCGGCTTAGGGATTTTTTTAAAAAAAGTTGTTCAGACACCGAGGGATAATTTTGTTTCCGATGATAAAAACGCATCTGTTTCCACCAAAAAACCTTTCAGAGGATCGTTTGCAACAGTTTGGCACCATTTTTGAGTGAATTGCAGAAGGTCAGAAATTTTGAAGAAATTGTAACCGCGCGGCTTAGGGATTTTTTCAAAAAAAAGTTGTTCAGACACCGAGGGCTTATTTTGTTTCCGATGATAAAAATGCATCTGTTTCCACCAAAAAACCTTTCAGAGGATTGTTTGCAACCGTTTGGCACCATTTTTGAGTGAATTGCAGAAGCTCAGAAATGTTGAAGAAATTGTGACCGCGCGGCTTAGGGATTTTTCAAAAAAAAGTTGTTCAGACTTCGAGAGCTAATTCACTTTCCGATCATAAAAACGCAGCTGTTCCCCCCAAAAAACCTTTTAGAGGATCGTTTGCAACAGTTTGGCACCATTTTTGAGTGAATTGCAGAACGTCAGAAATGTTGAAGAAATTGTGATCGCGCGGCTTCGGGATTTTTCAAAAAAAGTTGTTCAGACGTCGAGGGCTAATTCTCTTTCCAATGATAAAACCCCACCTGTGTCCACTGAAAAACTTTTAAGGGGATCGTTTGCAACAGTTCAGCACCATTTTTGAATGAATTGCAGATCGTCAGATTTTTGCTGAAATTGTGACCGCGTGGCTTAGGGATTTTTCAAAAAAAAGTTGTTCAGACGTCGAGGGATAATTCTGTTTCCAATGATAAAAACCCACCTGATTCCTCAGAAAAACCTTTCAGGAGATGGTTTGCAACAGTTTGGAACCATTTTTGAGTGAATTGCAGAACGTCTTAAATTTTGAAAAAATTGTGACCGCGTGGCTTAGGGATTTTTTCAAAAAAAAGTTGTTCAGACTTCGAGAGCTAATTCAGTTTCCGATGATAAAAACGCATCTGTTCCCCCCAAAAAACCTTTTAGAGGATCGTTTGCGACAGTTTGGCACCATTTTTGAGTGAATTGCAGAACGTCAGAAATGTTGAAGAAATTGTGACCGCGCGGCTTCGGGATTTTTTTAAAAAAAGTTGTTCAGACGTCGAGGGCTAATTCTGTTTCCAATGATAAAACCCCAGCTGTTTCCACTGAAAAACCTTTAAGGGGATCGTTTGCAACAGTTCAGCACCATTTTTGCATGAATTGCAGAACGTCAGATTTTTGCTGAAATTGTGACCGCGCGGCGTCGGGATTTTTCAAAAAAAAGTTGATTAGACATCAAGGGCTAATTTTGTTTCCGATGATAAAAACGCATCTGTTTCCACCGAAAAACCTTTCAGAGGATCGTTTGCAAAAGTTTGGCACCATTTTTGAGTGAATTGCAGAATGTCAGAAATGTTGAAGAAATTGTGATCGCGTGGCTTAGGGATTTGTCAAAAAAAAGTTGTTCAGATGTTGAGGGATAATTCTGTTTCCAATGATAAAAACCAACCTGTTTTCTCAGAAAAAGCTTTCAGGAGATGGTTTGCAACAGTTTGGCACCATTTTTGAGTGAATTTCAGAACGTCATAAATTTTGAAGAAATTGTGACCGCGCAGCTTAGGGATTTTTTTCAAAAAAAAGCTGTTCAGACACCGAGGGCTAATTTTGTTTCCGATGATAAAAACGCATCTGTTTCCACCAAAAAACCTTTCAGAGGATCGTTTGCAACAGTTTGGCACCATTTTTGAGTGAATTGCAGAACGTCAGAAATTTTGAAGAAATTGTGACCGCGCGGCTTAGGGATTTTTTCAAAAAAAGTTTTTCAGACGTCGAGGGCTAATTCTGTTTCCGATGATAAAAACGCACCTGTTTTCACAAAAAAACCTTTCAGGGGATGGTTTGCAACAGTTTGGCACCATTTTTGAGTGAATTGCAGAAAGTCAGAAATATTGAAGAAATTGTGAGTGCGCGGCTAAGGGATTATTTAAAAAAAAGTTGTTCAGACACCGAGGGATAATTTTGTTTCCGATGATAAAAACGCATCTGTTTCCACCAAAAAACCTTTCAGAGGATCGTTTGCAACAGTTTGGCACCATTTTTGAGTGAATTGCAGAACGTCAGAAATTTTGAAGAAATTGTAATCGCGCGGCTTAGGGATTTTTTCAAAAAAAAGTTGTTCAGACACCGAGGGCTTATTTTGTTTCCGATGATAAAAATGCATCTGTTTCCACCAAAAAACCTTTCAGAGGATTGTTTGCAACCGTTTGGCACCATTTTTGAGTGAATTGCAGAAGCTCAGAAATGTTGAAGAAATTGTGACCGCGCGGCTTAGGGATTTTTCAAAAAAAAGTTGTTCAGACTTCGAGAGCTAATTCACTTTCCGATCATAAAAACGCAGCTGTTCCCCCCAAAAAACCTTTTAGAGGATCGTTTGCAACAGTTTGGCACCATTTTTGAGTGAATTGCAGAACGTCAGAAATGTTGAAGAAATTGTGATCGCGCGGCTTCGGGATTTTTCAAAAAAAGTTGTTCAGACGTCGAGGGCTAATTCTCTTTCCAATGATAAAACCCCACCTGTGTCCACTGAAAAACTTTTAAGGGGATCGTTTGCAACAGTTCAGCACCATTTTTGAATGAATTGCAGATCGTCAGATTTTTGCTGAAATTGTGACCGCGTGGCTTAGGGATTTTTCAAAAAAAAGTTGTTCAGACGTGGAGGGATAATTCTGTTTCCAATGATAAAAACCCACCTGATTCCTCAGAAAAACCTTTCAGGAGATGGTTTGCAACAGTTTGGCACCATTTTTGAGTGAATTTCAGAACGTCTTAAATTTTGAAGAAATTGTGACCGCGCGGTTTAGGGATTTTTTCAAAAAAAAGTTGTTCAGACACCGAGGGATAATTTTGTTTCCGATGATAAAAACGCATCTGTTTCCACCAAAAAACCTTTCAGAGGATCGTTTGCAACAGTTTGGCACCATTTTTGAGTGAATTGCAGAAGGTCAGAAATTATGAAGAAATTGTAACCGCGCGGCTTAGGGATTTTTTCAAATAAAGTTTTTCAGACGTCAAGGGCTAATTCTGTTTCCGATGATAAAAACGCACCTGTTTTCACCAAAAAACCTTTCAGGGGATGGTTTGCAACAGTTTGGCACCATTTTTGAGTGAATTGCAGAAAGTCAGAAATGTTGAAGAAATTGTGACCGCGCGGCTTAGGGATTTTTTAAAAAAAAGTTGTTCAGACACCGAGGGATAATTTTGTTTCCGATGATAAAAACGCATCTGTTTCCACCAAAAAACCTTTCAGAGGATCGTTTGCAACAGTTTGGCACCATTTTTGAGTGAATTGTAGAAGGTCAGAAATTTTGAAGAAATTGTAACCGCGCGGCTTAGGGATTTTTTCAAAAAAAGTTTTTCAGACGTCAAGGGCTAATTCTGTTTCCGATGATAAAAACGCACCTGTTTTCACCAAAAAACCTTTCAGAGGATCGTTTGCAACAGTTTGGCACCATTTTTGAGTGAATTGCAGAACGTCAGAAAAGTTGAAGAAATTGTGACCGCGCAGCTTAGGGATTTTTCAAAAAAAAGTTGTTCAGACGTCGAGGGATAATTCTGTTTCTGATGATAAAAACCCACCTGTTTCCTCAAAAAAACCTTTCAGGAGATGGTTTGCAACAGTTTGGCACCATTTTTGAGTGAATTGCAGAACGTCATAAATTTTGAAAAAATTGTGACCGCGCGGCTTAGGGATTTTTTTTTTAAAAAAAAGTTGTTCAGACACCGAGGGCTAATTTTGTTTCCGATGATAAAAACGCA
This sequence comes from Podarcis melisellensis, assembly GCF_964234715.1. Taxonomy (NCBI): domain Eukaryota; kingdom Metazoa; phylum Chordata; class Lepidosauria; order Squamata; family Lacertidae; genus Podarcis; species Podarcis melisellensis. Next base: position 85,826,779 of record NC_138538.1, on the reverse strand, counting down.
TCTGTTTCCACCAAAAAACCTTTCAGAGGATCGTTTGCAACAGTTTGGCACCATTTTTGAGTGAATTGCAGAACGTCAGAAATGTTGAAGAAATTGTGACCGCGCGGCTTAGGGATTTTTCAAAAAAAAGTTGTTCAGACTTCGAGAGCTAATTCACTTTCCGATCATAAAAACGCAGCTGTTCCCCCCAAAAAACCTTTTAGAGGATCGTTTGCAACAGTTTGGCACCATTTTTGAGTGAATTGCAGAACGTCAGAAATGTTGAAGAAATTGTGATCGCGCGGCTTCGGGATTTTTCAAAAAAAGTTGTTCAGACGTCGAGGGCTAATTCTCTTTCCAATGATAAAACCCCACCTGTGTCCACTGAAAAACTTTTAAGGGGATCGTTTGCAACAGTTCAGCACCATTTTTGAATGAATTGCAGATCGTCAGATTTTTGCTGAAATTGTGACCGCGTGGCTTAGGGATTTTTCAAAAAAAAGTTGTTCAGACGTCAAGGGCTAATTCTGTTTCTGATGATAAAAACCCACCTGATTCCTCAGAAAAACCTTTCAGGAGATGGTTTGCTACAGTTTGGCACCATTTTTGAGTGAATTGCAGAACGTCTTAAATTTTGAAAAAATTGTAACTGCGCGGCTTAGGGATTTTTCAAAAAAAAGTTGTTTAGACGTCGAGGGCTAATTCTGTTTCCGATGATAATACGCACCTGTTTCCACCGAGAAACCTTTCAGGGGATGGTTTGCAACAGTTTGGCACCATTTTTGAGTGAATTGCAGAAAGTCAAAAATGTTGAAGAAATTGTGACTGCGCGGCTTAGGGATTTTTCAAAAAAAGTTGTTCAGATGTCGAGGGATAATTCTGTTTCTGATGATAAAAACCCACTTGTTTCCTCAGAAAAACCTTTCAGGAGATGGTTTGCAACTGTTAGGCACCATTTTTGAGTGAATTGCAGAACGTCATAAATTTTGAAAAAATTGTGACCGCGCGGCTTAGGGATTTTTTTTAAAAAAAAGTTGTTCAGACACCGAGGGCTAATTTTGTTTCCGATGATGAAAACGCATCTGTTTCCACCAAAAAACCTTTCAGAGGATCGTTTGCAACAGTTTGGCACCATTTTTGAGTGAATTGCAGAAGGTCAGAAATGTTGAAGAAATTGTGACCGCGCGGCTTAGGGATTTTTTCAAAAAAAGTTGTTCAGACGTCGAGGGCTAATTCTGTTTCGATGATAAAAACCCATCTGTTTCCACCAAAAAACCTTTCAGGGGGTGGTTTGCAACAATTTGGCACCATTTTTGAGTGAATTGCATAAAGTCAGAAATGTTGAAGAAATTGTGACCGCGCGGCTTAGGGATTTTTCAAGAAAAAGTTGTTCAGACGTCGAGGGATAATTCTGTTTCTGATGATAAAAACCCACTTGTTTCCTCAGAAAAACCTTTCAGGAGATGGTTTGCAACAGTTAGGCACCATTTTTGAGTGAATTGCAGAACGTCAGAAATTTTGAAAAAATTGTGACCGCGCGTCTTAGGGATTTTTTTTTTTAAAAAGTTGTTCAGACACCAAGGGCTAATTTTGTTTCCGATGATAAAAACGCATCTGTTTCCACCAAAAAACCTTTCAGAGGATCGTTTGCAACAGTTTGGCACCATTTTTGAGTGAATTGCAGAAGGTCAGAAATTTTGAAGAAATTGTGACCGCGCGGCTTAGGGATTTTTTCAAAAAAAGTTGTTCAGACGTCGAGGGCTAATTCTGTTTCTGATGATAAAAACGCATCTGTTTTCACTAAAAAAACCTTTCAGAGGATCGTTTGCAACAGTTTGGCACTATTTTTGAGTGAATTGCAGAAGCTCAGAAATGTTGAAGAAATCGTGACCGCGCGGCTTAGGGATTTTTCAAAAAAAAGTTGTTGAGACATCAAGGGCTAATTTTGTTTCCGATGATAAAAACGCATCTGTTTCCACCAAAAAACATTTCAGGGGATGGTTTGCAACAGTTTGGCACCATTTTTGAGTGAATTGCAGAACGTCAGAAATGTTGAAGAAATTGTGACCGCGCGGCTTAGGGATTTTTTCAGAAAAAGTTGTTGAGACGTCGAGGGCTAATTCTGTTTCCGATGATAAAAACGCATCTGTTTCCACCAAAAAACCTTTCAGAGGATCGTTTGCAACAGTTTGGCACCATTTTTGAGTGAATTGCAGAAGGTCAGAAATTTTGAAGAAATTGTGACCGCGCGGCTTAGGGATTTTTTCAAAAAAAGTTGTTCAGACGTCGAGGGCTAATTCTGTTTCCGATGATAAAAACGCATCTGTTTTCACTAAAAAAACCTTTCAGAGGATCGTTTGCAACAGTTTGGCACCATTTTTGAGTGAATTGCAGAAGCTCAGAAATGTTGAAGAAATTGTGACCGCGCGGCTTAGGGATTTTTCAAAAAAAAGTTGTTGAGACATCAAGGGCTAATTTTGTTTCCGATGATAAAAACGCATCTGTTTCCACCAAAAAACCTTTCAGAGGATCGTTTGCAACAGTTTGGCACCATTTTTGAGTGAATTGCAGAACGTCAGAAATGTTGAAGAAATTGTGACCGCGCGGCTTAGGGATTTTTCAAAAAAAAGTTGTTCAGACTTCGAGAGCTAATTCACTTTCCGATCATAAAAACGCAGCTGTTCCCCCCAAAAAACCTTTTAGAGGATCGTTTGCAACAGTTTGGCATCATTTTTGAGTGAATTGCAGAACGTCAGAAATGTTGAAGAAATTGTGATCGCGCGGCTTCGGGATTTTTCAAAAAAAGTTGTTCAGACGTCGAGGGCTAATTCTCTTTCCAATGATAAAACCCCACCTGTGTCCACTGAAAAACTTTTAAGGGGATCGTTTGCAACAGTTCAGCACCATTTTTGAATGAATTGCAGATCGTCAGATTTTTGCTGAAATTGTGACCGCGTGGCTTAGGGATTTTTCAAAAAAAAGTTGTTCAGACGTGGAGGGATAATTCTGTTTCCAATGATAAAAACCCACCTGATTCCTCAGAAAAACCTTTCAGGAGATGGTTTGCAACAGTTTGGAACCATTTTTGAGTGAATTGCAGAACGTCTTAAATTTTGAAAAAATTGTGACCGCGTGGCTTAGGGATTTTTTCAAAAAAAAGTTGTTCAGACTTCGAGAGCTAATTCAGTTTCCGATGATAAAAACGCATCTGTTCCCCCCCAAAAACCTTTTAGCGGATCGTTTGCGACAGTTTGGCACCATTTTTGAGTGAATTGCAGAACGTCAGAAATGTTGAAGAAATTGTGACCGCGCGGCTTCGGGATTTTTTTTAAAAAAGTTGTTCAGACGTCGAGGGCTAATTCTGTTTCCAATGATAAAACCCCAGCTGTTTCCACTGAAAAACCTTTAAGGGGATCGTTTGCAACAGTTCAGCACCATTTTTGCATGAATTGCAGAACGTCAGATTTTTGCTGAAATTGTGACCGCGCGGCGTCGGGATTTTTCAAAAAAAAGTTGATTAGACATCAAGGGCTAATTTTGTTTCCGATGATAAAAACGCATCTGTTTCCACCGAAAAACCTTTCAGAGGATCGTTTGCAAAAGTTTGGCACCATTTTTGAGTGAATTGCAGAATGTCAGAAATGTTGAAGAAATTGTGATCGCGTGGCTTAGGGATTTGTCAAAAAAAAGTTGTTCAGATGTTGAGGGATAATTCTGTTTCCAATGATAAAAACCAACCTGTTTTCTCAGAAAAAGCTTTCAGGAGATGGTTTGCAACAGTTTGGCACCATTTTTGAGTGAATTTCAGAACGTCATAAATTTTGAAGAAATTGTGACCGCGCAGCTTAGGGATTTTTTTCAAAAAAAAGCTATTCAGACACCGAGGGCTAATTTTGTTTCCGATGATAAAAACGCATCTGTTTCCACCAAAAAACCTTTCAGAGGATCGTTTGCAACAGTTTGGCACCATTTTTGAGTGAATTGCAGAACGTCAGAAATTTTGAAAAAATTGTGACCGCGCGTCTTAGGGATTTTTTTTTTAAAAAAGTTGTTCAGACACCAAGGGCTAATTTTGTTTCCGATGATAAAAACGCATCTGTTTCCACCAAAAAACCTTTCAGAGGATCGTTTGCAACAGTTTGGCACCATTTTTGAGTGAATTGCAGAAGGTCAGAAATTTTGAAGAAATTGTGACCGCGCGGCTTAGGGATTTTTTCAAAAAAAGTTGTTCAGACGTCGAGGGCTAATTCTGTTTCCGATGATAAAAACGCATCTGTTTTCACTAAAAAAACCTTTCAGAGGATCGTTTGCAACAGTTTGGCACCATTTTTGAGTGAATTGCAGAAGCTCAGAAATGTTGAAGAAATCGTGACCGCGCGGCTTAGGGATTTTTCAAAAAAAAGTTGTTGAGACATCAAGGGCTAATTTTGTTTCCGATGATAAAAACGCATCTGTTTCCACCGAAAAACCTTTCAGAGGATCGTTTGCAACAGTTTGGCACCATTTTTGAGTGAATTGCAGAAGGTCACAAATTTTGAAGAAATTGTGACCGCGCGGCTTAGGGATTTTTTCAGAAAAAGTTTTTCAGACGTCGAGGGCTAATTCTGTTTCCGATGCTAAAAACCCATCTGTTTCCACCAAAAAACCTTTCAGGGGGTGGTTTGCAACAATTTGGCACCATTTTTGAGTGAATTGCATAAAGTCAGAAATGTTGAAGAAATTGTGACCGCGCGGCTTAGGGATTTTTCAAGAAAAAGTTGTTCAGACGTCGAGGGATAATTCTGTTTCTGATGATAAAAACCCACTTGTTTCCTCAGAAAAACCTTTCAGGAGATGGTTTGCAACAGTTAGGCACCATTTTTGAGTGAATTGCAGAACGTCAGAAATTTTGAAAAAATTGTGACCGCGCGTCTTAGGGATTTTTTTTTTAAAAAAGTTGTTCAGACACCAAGGGCTAATTTTGTTTCCGATGATAAAAACGCATCTGTTTCCACCAAAAAACCTTTCAGAGGATCGTTTGCAACAGTTTGGCACCATTTTTGAGTGAATTGCAGAAGGTCAGAAATTTTGAAGAAATTGTGACCGCGCGGCTTAGGGATTTTTTCAAAAAAAGTTGTTCAGACGTCGAGGGCTAATTCTGTTTCCGATGATAAAAACGCATCTGTTTTCACTAAAAAAACCTTTCAGAGGATCGTTTGCAACAGTTTGGCACTATTTTTGAGTGAATTGCAGAAGCTCAGAAATGTTGAAGAAATCGTGACCGCGCGGCTTAGGGATTTTTCAAAAAAAAGTTGTTGAGACATCAAGGGCTAATTTTGTTTCCGATGATAAAAACGCATCTGTTTCCACCAAAAAACATTTCAGGGGATGGTTTGCAACAGTTTGGCACCATTTTTGAGTGAATTGCAGAACGTCAGAAATGTTGAAGAAATTGTGACCGCGCGGCTTAGGGATTTTTTCAGAAAAAGTTGTTGAGACGTCGAGGGCTAATTCTGTTTCCGATGATAAAAACGCATCTGTTTCCACCAAAAAACCTTTCAGAGGATCGTTTGCAACAGTTTGGCACCATTTTTGAGTGAATTGCAGAAGGTCAGAAATTTTGAAGAAATTGTGACCGCGCGGCTTAGGGATTTTTTCAAAAAAAGTTGTTCAGACGTCGAGGGCTAATTCTGTTTCCGATGATAAAAACGCATCTGTTTTCACTAAAAAAACCTTTCAGAGGATCGTTTGCAACAGTTTGGCACCATTTTTGAGTGAATTGCAGAAGCTCAGAAATGTTGAAGAAATTGTGACCGCACGGCTTAGGGATTTTTCAAAAAAAAGTTGTTGAGACATCAAGGGCTAATTTTGTTTCCGATGATAAAAACGCATCTGTTTCCACCAAAAAACCTTTCAGAGGATCGTTTGCAACAGTTTGGCACCATTTTTGAGTGAATTGCAGAACGTCAGAAATGTTGAAGAAATTGTGACCGCGCGGCTTAGGGATTTTTCAAAAAAAAGTTGTTCAGACTTCGAGAGCTAATTCACTTTCCGATCATAAAAACGCAGCTGTTCCCCCCAAAAAACCTTTTAGAGGATCGTTTGCAACAGTTTGGCACCATTTTTGAGTGAATTGCAGAACGTCAGAAATGTTGAAGAAATTGTGATCGCGCGGCTTCGGGATTTTTCAAAAAAAGTTGTTCAGACGTCGAGGGCTAATTCTCTTTCCAATGATAAAACCCCACCTGTGTCCACTGAAAAACTTTTAAGGGGATCGTTTGCAACAGTTCAGCACCATTTTTGAATGAATTGCAGATCGTCAGATTTTTGCTGAAATTGTGACCGCGTGGCTTAGGGATTTTTCAAAAAAAAGTTGTTCAGACGTGGAGGGATAATTCTGTTTCCAATGATAAAAACCCACCTGATTCCTCAGAAAAACCTTTCAGGAGATGGTTTGCAACAGTTTGGAACCATTTTTGAGTGAATTGCAGAACGTCTTAAATTTTGAAAAAATTGTGACCGCGTGGCTTAGGGATTTTTTCAAAAAAAAGTTGTTCAGACTTCGAGAGCTAATTCAGTTTCCGATGATAAAAACGCATCTGTTCCCCCCCAAAAACCTTTTAGCGGATCGTTTGCGACAGTTTGGCACCATTTTTGAGTGAATTGCAGAACGTCAGAAATGTTGAAGAAATTGTGACCGCGCGGCTTCGGGATTTTTTTTAAAAAAGTTGTTCAGACGTCGAGGGCTAATTCTGTTTCCAATGATAAAACCCCAGCTGTTTCCACTGAAAAACCTTTAAGGGGATCGTTTGCAACAGTTCAGCACCATTTTTGCATGAATTGCAGAACGTCAGATTTTTGCTGAAATTGTGACCGCGCGGCGTCGGGATTTTTCAAAAAAAAGTTGATTAGACATCAAGGGCTAATTTTGTTTCCGATGATAAAAACGCATCTGTTTCCACCGAAAAACCTTTCAGAGGATCGTTTGCAAAAGTTTGGCACCATTTTTGAGTGAATTGCAGAATGTCAGAAATGTTGAAGAAATTGTGATCGCGTGGCTTAGGGATTTGTCAAAAAAAAGTTGTTCAGATGTTGAGGGATAATTCTGTTTCCAATGATAAAAACCAACCTGTTTTCTCAGAAAAAGCTTTCAGGAGATGGTTTGCAACAGTTTGGCACCATTTTTGAGTGAATTTCAGAACGTCATAAATTTTGAAGAAATTGTGACCGCGCAGCTTAGGGATTTTTTTCAAAAAAAAGCTATTCAGACACCGAGGGCTAATTTTGTTTCCGATGATAAAAACGCATCTGTTTCCACCAAAAAACCTTTCAGAGGATCGTTTGCAACAGTTTGGCACCATTTTTGAGTGAATTGCAGAACGTCAGAAATTTTGAAAAAATTGTGACCGCGCGTCTTAGGGATTTTTTTTTTTAAAAAGTTGTTCAGACACCAAGGGCTAATTTTGTTTCCGATGATAAAAACGCATCTGTTTCCACCAAAAAACCTTTCAGAGGATCGTTTGCAACAGTTTGGCACCATTTTTGAGTGAATTGCAGAAGGTCAGAAATTTTGAAGAAATTGTGACCGCGCGGCTTAGGGATTTTTTCAAAAAAAGTTGTTCAGACGTCGAGGGCTAATTCTGTTTCCGATGATAAAAACGCATCTGTTTTCACTAAAAAAACCTTTCAGAGGATCGTTTGCAACAGTTTGGCACCATTTTTGAGTGAATTGCAGAAGCTCAGAAATGTTGAAGAAATCGTGACCGCGCGGCTTAGGGATTTTTCAAAAAAAAGTTGTTGAGACATCAAGGGCTAATTTTGTTTCCGATGATAAAAACGCATCTGTTTCCACCGAAAAACCTTTCAGAGGATCGTTTGCAACAGTTTGGCACCATTTTTGAGTGAATTGCAGAAGGTCACAAATTTTGAAGAAATTGTGACCGCGCGGCTTAGGGATTTTTTCAGAAAAAGTTTTTCAGACGTCGAGGGCTAATTCTGTTTCCGATGCTAAAAACCCACCTGTTTCCACCGAGAAACCTTTCAGGGGATGGTTTGCAACAGTTTGGCACCATTTTTGAGTGAATTGCAGAAAGTCAGAAATATTGAAGAAATTGTGACCGCGCGGCTTAGGCATTTTTGAAAAAAAAGTTTTTCAGACGTCGAGGGATAATTCTGTTTCTGATGATAAAAACCCACCTGTTTCCTCAGAAAAACCTTTCAGGAGATGGTTTGCAACAGTTAGGCACCATTTTTGAGTGAATTGCAGAACGTCTTAAATTTTGAAAAAATTGTTACCGCGCGGCTTAGGGTTTTTTTCAAAAAAAGTTGTTCAGACGTCGAGGGCTAATTCTGTTTCCGATGATAAAAACCCATCTGTTTCCACCAAAAAACATTTCAGGGGATGGTTTGCAACAGTTTGGCACCATTTTTGAGTGAATTGCAGAACGTCAGAAATGTTGAAGAAATTGTGACCGCGCGGCTTAGGGATTTTTTCAAAAAAAGTTGTTGAGACGTCGAGGGCTAATTCTGTTTCCGATGATAAAAACGCATCTGTTTCCACCAAAAAACCTTTCAGAGGATCGTTTGCAACAGTTTGGCACCATTTTTGAGTGAATTGCAGAAGGTCAGAAATTTTGAAGAAATTGTGACCGCGCGGCTTAGGGATTTTTTCAAAAAAAGTTGTTCAGACGTCGAGGGCTAATTCTGTTTCCGATGATAAAAACGCATCTGTTTTCACTAAAAAAACCTTTCAGAGGATCGTTTGCAACAGTTTGGCACCATTTTTGAGTGAATTGCAGAAGCTCAGAAATGTTGAAGAAATCGTGACCGCGCGGCTTAGGGATTTTTCAAAAAAAAGTTGTTGAGACATCAAGGGCTAATTTTGTTTCCGATGATAAAAACGCATCTGTTTCCACCGAAAAACCTTTCAGAGGATCGTTTGCAACAGTTTGGCACCATTTTTGAGTGAATTGCAGAAGGTCACAAATTTTGAAGAAATTGTGACCGCGCGGCTTAGGGATTTTTTCAGAAAAAGTTTTTCAGACGTCGAGGGCTAATTCTGTTTCCGATGCTAAAAACCCACCTGTTTCCACCGAGAAACCTTTCAGGGGATGGTTTGCAACAGTTTGGCACCATTTTTGAGTGAATTGCAGAAAGTCAGAAATATTGAAGAAATTGTGACCGCGCGGCTTAGGCATTTTTGAAAAAAAAGTTTTTCAGACGTCGAGGGATAATTCTGTTTCTGATGATAAAAACCCACCTGTTTCCTCAGAAAAACCTTTCAGGAGATGGTTTGCAACAGTTAGGCACCATTTTTGAGTGAATTGCAGAACGTCTTAAATTTTGAAAAAATTGTTACCGCGCGGCTTAGGGTTTTTTTCAAAAAAAGTTGTTCAGACGTCGAGGGCTAATTCTGTTTCCGATGATAAAAACCCATCTGTTTCCACCAAAAAACATTTCAGGGGATGGTTTGCAACAGTTTGGCACCATTTTTGAGTGAATTGCAGAACGTCAGAAATGTTGAAGAAATTGTGACCGCGCGGCTTAGGGATTTTTTCAAAAAAAGTTGTTGAGACGTCGAGGGCTAATTCTGTTTCCGATGATAAAAACGCATCTGTTTCCACCAAAAAACCTTTCAGAGGATCGTTTGCAACAGTTTGGCACCATTTTTGAGTGAATTGCAGAAGGTCAGAAATTTTGAAGAAATTGTGACCGCGCGGCTTAGGGATTTTTTCAAAAAAAGTTGTTCAGACGTCGAGGGCTAATTCTGTTTCCGATGATAAAAACGCATCTGTTTTCACTAAAAAAACCTTTCAGAGGATCGTTTGCAACAGTTTGGCACCATTTTTGAGTGAATTGCAGAAGCTCAGAAATGTTGAAGAAATTGTGACCGCGCGGCTTAGGGATTTTTCAAAAAAAAGTTGTTGAGACATCAAGGGCTAATTTTGTTTCCGATGATAAAAACGCATCTGTTTCCACCAAAAAACCTTTCAGAGGATCGTTTGCAACAGTTTGGCACCATTTTTGAGTGAATTGCAGAACGTCAGAAATGTTGAAGAAATTGTGACCGCGCGGCTTAGGGATTTTTCAAAAAAAAGTTGTTCAGACTTCGAGAGCTAATTCACTTTCCGATCATAAAAACGCAGCTGTTCCCCCCAAAAAACCTTTTAGAGGATCGTTTGCAACAGTTTGGCACCATTTTTGAGTGAATTGCAGAACGTCAGAAATGTTGAAGAAATTGTGATCGCGCGGCTTCGGGATTTTTCAAAAAAAGTTGTTCAGACGTCGAGGGCTAATTCTCTTTCCAATGATAAAACCCCACCTGTGTCCACTGAAAAACTTTTAAGGGGATCGTTTGCAACAGTTCAGCACCATTTTTGAATGAATTGCAGATCGTCAGATTTTTGCTGAAATTGTGACCGCGTGGCTTAGGGATTTTTCAAAAAAAAGTTGTTCAGACGTGGAGGGATAATTCTGTTTCCAATGATAAAAACCCACCTGATTCCTCAGAAAAACCTTTCAGGAGATGGTTTGCAACAGTTTGGAACCATTTTTGAGTGAATTGCAGAACGTCTTAAATTTTGAAAAAATTGTGACCGCGTGGCTTAGGGATTTTTTCAAAAAAAAGTTGTTCAGACTTCGAGAGCTAATTCAGTTTCCGATGATAAAAACGCATCTGTTCCCCCCCAAAAACCTTTTAGCGGATCGTTTGCGACAGTTTGGCACCATTTTTGAGTGAATTGCAGAACGTCAGAAATGTTGAAGAAATTGTGACCGCGCGGCTTCGGGATTTTTTTTAAAAAAGTTGTTCAGACGTCGAGGGCTAATTCTGTTTCCAATGATAAAACCCCAGCTGTTTCCACTGAAAAACCTTTAAGGGGATCGTTTGCAACAGTTCAGCACCATTTTTGCATGAATTGCAGAACGTCAGATTTTTGCTGAAATTGTGACCGCGCGGCGTCGGGATTTTTCAAAAAAAAGTTGATTAGACATCAAGGGCTAATTTTGTTTCCGATGATAAAAACGCATCTGTTTCCACCGAAAAACCTTTCAGAGGATCGTTTGCAAAAGTTTGGCACCATTTTTGAGTGAATTGCAGAATGTCAGAAATGTTGAAGAAATTGTGATCGCGTGGCTTAGGGATTTGTCAAAAAAAAGTTGTTCAGATGTTGAGGGATAATTCTGTTTCCAATGATAAAAACCAACCTGTTTTCTCAGAAAAAGCTTTCAGGAGATGGTTTGCAACAGTTTGGCACCATTTTTGAGTGAATTTCAGAACGTCATAAATTTTGAAGAAATTGTGACCGCGCAGCTTAGGGATTTTTTTCAAAAAAAAGCTGTTCAGACACCGAGGGCTAATTTTGTTTCCGATGATAAAAACGCATCTGTTTCCACCAAAAAACCTTTCAGAGGATCGTTTGCAACAGTTTGGCACCATTTTTGAGTGAATTGCAGAACGTCAGAAATTTTGAAGAAATTGTGACCGCGCGGCTTAGGGATTTTTTCAAAAAAAGTTTTTCAGACGTCGAGGGCTAATTCTGTTTCCGATGATAAAAACGCACCTGTTTTCACCAAAAAACCTTTCAGGGGATGGTTTGCAACAGTTTGGCACCATTTTTGAGTGAATTGCAGAAAGTCAGAAATGTTGAAGAAATTGTGACCGCGCGGCTTAGGGATTTTTTTAAAAAAAGTTGTTCAGACACCGAGGGATAATTTTGTTTCCGATGATAAAAACGCATCTGTTTCCACCAAAAAACCTTTCAGAGGATCGTTTGCAACAGTTTGGCACCATTTTTGAGTGAATTGCAGAAGGTCAGAAATTTTGAAGAAATTGTAATTGCGCGGCTTAGGGATTTTTTCAAAAAAAAGTTGTTCAGACACCGAGGGCTTATTTTGTTTCCGATGATAAAAATGCATCTGTTTCCACCAAAAAACCTTTCAGAGGATTGTTTGCAACCGTTTGGCACCATTTTTGAGTGAATTGCAGAAGCTCAGAAATGTTGAAGAAATTGTGACCGCGCGGCTTAGGGATTTTTCAAAAAAAAGTTGTTCAGACTTCGAGAGCTAATTCACTTTCCGATCATAAAAACGCAGCTGTTCCCCCCAAAAAAACCTTTTAGAGGATCGTTTGCAACAGTTTGGCACCATTTTTGAGTGAATTGCAGAACGTCAGAAATGTTGAAGAAATTGTGATCGCGCGGCTTCGGGATTTTTCAAAAAAAGTTGTTCAGACGTCGAGGGCTAATTCTCTTTCCAATGATAAAACCCCACCTGTGTCCACTGAAAAACTTTTAAGGGGATCGTTTGCAACAGTTCAGCACCATTTTTGAATGAATTGCAGATCGTCAGATTTTTGCTGAAATTGTGACCGCGTGGCTTAGGGATTTTTCAAAAAAAAGTTGTTCAGACGTCGAGGGATAATTCTGTTTCCAATGATAAAAACCCACCTGATTCCTCAGAAAAACCTTTCAGGAGATGGTTTGCAACAGTTTGGAACCATTTTTGAGTGAATTGCAGAACGTCTTAAATTTTGAAAAAATTGTGACCGCGTGGCTTAGGGATTTTTTCAAAAAAAAGTTATTCAGACTTCGAGAGCTAATTCAGTTTCCGATGATAAAAACGCATCTGTTCCCCCCAAAAAACCTTTTAGAGGATCGTTTGCGACAGTTTGGCACCATTTCTGAGTGAATTGCAGAACGTCAGAAATGTTGAAGAAATTGTGACCGCGCGGCTTCGGGATTTTTTTAAAAAAAGTTGTTCAGACGTCGAGGGCTAATTCTGTTTCCAATGATAAAACCCCAGCTGTTTCCACTGAAAAACCTTTAAGGGGATCGTTTGCAACAGTTCAGCACCATTTTTGCATGAATTGCAGAACGTCAGATTTTTGCTGAAATTGTGACCGCGCGGCGTCGGGATTTTTCAAAAAAAAGTTGATTAGACATCAAGGGCTAATTTTGTTTCCGATGATAAAAACGCATCTGTTTCCACCGAAAAACCTTTCAGAGGATCGTTTGCAAAAGTTTGGCACCATTTTTGAGTGAATTGCAGAATGTCAGAAATGTTGAAGAAATTGTGATCGCGTGGCTTAGGGATTTGTCAAAAAAAAGTTGTTCAGATGTTGAGGGATAATTCTGTTTCCAATGATAAAAACCAACCTGTTTTCTCAGAAAAAGCTTTCAGGAGATGGTTTGCAACAGTTTGGCACCATTTTTGAGTGAATTTCAGAACGTCATAAATTTTGAAGAAATTGTGACCGCGCAGCTTAGGGATTTTTTTCAAAAAAAAGCTGTTCAGACACCGAGGGCTAATTTTGTTTCCGATGATAAAAACGCATCTGTTTCCACCAAAAAACCTTTCAGAGGATCGTTTGCAACAGTTTGGCACCATTTTTGAGTGAATTGCAGAACGTCAGAAATTTTGAAGAAATTGTGACCGCGCGGCTTAGGGATTTTTTCAAAAAAAGTTTTTCAGACGTCGAGGGCTAATTCTGTTTCCGATGATAAAAACGCACCTGTTTTCACCAAAAAACCTTTCAGGGGATGGTTTGCAACAGTTTGGCACCATTTTTGAGTGAATTGCAGAAAGTCAGAAATATTGAAGAAATTGTGAGTGCGCGGCTTAGGGATTTTTTAAAAAAAAGTTGTTCAGACACCGAGGGATAATTTTGTTTCCGATGATAAAAACGCATCTGTTTCCACCAAAAAACCTTTCAGAGGATCGTTTGCAACAGTTTGGCACCATTTTTGAGTGAATTGCAGAACGTCAGAAATTTTGAAGAAATTGTAATCGCGCGGCTTAGGGATTTTTTCAAAAAAAAGTTGTTCAGACACCGAGGGCTTATTTTGTTTCCGATGATAAAAATGCATCTGTTTCCACCAAAAAACCTTTCAGAGGATTGTTTGCAACCGTTTGGCACCATTTTTGAGTGAATTGCAGAAGCTCAGAAATGTTGAAGAAATTGTGACCGCGCGGCTTAGGGATTTTTCAAAAAAAAGTTGTTCAGACTTCGAGAGCTAATTCACTTTCCGATCATAAAAACGCAGCTGTTCCCCCCAAAAAACCTTTTAGAGGATCGTTTGCAACAGTTTGGCACCATTTTTGAGTGAATTGCAGAACGTCAGAAATGTTGAAGAAATTGTGATCGCGCGGCTTCGGGATTTTTCAAAAAAAGTTGTTCAGACGTCGAGGGCTAATTCTCTTTCCAATGATAAAACCCCACCTGTGTCCACTGAAAAACTTTTAAGGGGATCGTTTGCAACAGTTCAGCACCATTTTTGAATGAATTGCAGATCGTCAGATTTTTGCTGAAATTGTGACCGCGTGGCTTAGGGATTTTTCAAAAAAAAGTTGTTCAGACGTGGAGGGATAATTCTGTTTCCAATGATAAAAACCCACCTGATTCCTCAGAAAAACCTTTCAGGAGATGGTTTGCAACAGTTTGGCACCATTTTTGAGTGAATTTCAGAACGTCTTAAATTTTGAAGAAATTGTGACCGCGCGGTTTAGGGATTTTTTCAAAAAAAAGTTGTTCAGACACCGAGGGATAATTTTGTTTCCGATGATAAAAACGCATCTGTTTCCACCAAAAAACCTTTCAGAGGATCGTTTGCAACAGTTTGGCACCATTTTTGAGTGAATTGCAGAAGGTCAGAAATTATGAAGAAATTGTAACCGCGCGGCTTAGGGATTTTTTCAAATAAAGTTTTTCAGACGTCAAGGGCTAATTCTGTTTCCGATGATAAAAACGCACCTGTTTTCACCAAAAAACCTTTCAGGGGATGGTTTGCAACAGTTTGGCACCATTTTTGAGTGAATTGCAGAAAGTCAGAAATGTTGAAGAAATTGTGACCGCGCGGCTTAGGGATTTTTTAAAAAAAAGTTGTTCAGACACCGAGGGATAATTTTGTTTCCGATGATAAAAACGCATCTGTTTCCACCAAAAAACCTTTCAGAGGATCGTTTGCAACAGTTTGGCACCATTTTTGAGTGAATTGTAGAAGGTCAGAAATTTTGAAGAAATTGTAACCGCGCGGCTTAGGGATTTTTTCAAAAAAAGTTTTTCAGACGTCAAGGGCTAATTCTGTTTCCGATGATAAAAACGCACCTGTTTTCACCAAAAAACCTTTCAGAGGATCGTTTGCAACAGTTTGGCACCATTTTTGAGTGAATTGCAGAACGTCAGAAAAGTTGAAGAAATTGTGACCGCGCAGCTTAGGGATTTTTCAAAAAAAAGTTGTTCAGACGTCGAGGGATAATTCTGTTTCTGATGATAAAAACCCACCTGTTTCCTCAAAAAAACCTTTCAGGAGATGGTTTGCAACAGTTTGGCACCATTTTTGAGTGAATTGCAGAACGTCATAAATTTTGAAAAAATTGTGACCGCGCGGCTTAGGGATTTTTTTTTTAAAAAAAAGTTGTTCAGACACCGAGGGCTAATTTTGTTTCCGATGATAAAAACGCATCTGTTTCCACCAAAAAACCTTTCAGAGGATCGTTTGCAACAGTTTGGCACCATTTTTGAGTGAGTTGCAGAACGTCAGAAATGTTGAAGAAATTGTGACCGCGCGGCTTAGGGATTTTTCAAAAAAAAGTTGTTCAGACTTCGAGAGCTAATTCACTTTCCGATCATAAAAACGCAGCTGTTCCCCCCAAAAAACCTTTTAGAGGATCGTTTGCAACAGTTTGGCACCATTTTTGAGTGAATTGCAGAACGTCAGAAATGTTGAAGAAATTGTGATCGCGCGGCTTCGGGATTTTTCAAAAAAAGTTGTTCAGACGTCGAGGGCTAATTCTCTTTCCAATGATAAAACCCCACCTGTGTCCACTGAAAAACTTTTAAGGGGATCGTTTGCAACAGTTCAGCACCATTTTTGAATGAATTGCAGATCGTCAGATTTTTGCTGAAATTGTGACCGCGTGGCTTAGGGATTTTTCAAAAAAAAGTTGTTCAGACGTGGAGGGATAATTCTGTTTCCAATGATAAAAACCCACCTGATTCCTCAGAAAAACCTTTCAGGAGATGGTTTGCAACAGTTTGGAACCATTTTTGAGTGAATTGCAGAACGTCTTAAATTTTGAAAAAATTGTGACCGCGTGGCTTAGGGATTTTTTCAAAAAAAAGTTGTTCAGACTTCGAGAGCTAATTCAGTTTCCGATGATAAAAACGCATCTGTTCCCCCCAAAAAACCTTTTAGAGGATCGTTTGCGACAGTTTGGCACCATTTTTGAGTGAATTGCAGAACGTCAGAAATGTTGAAGAAATTGTGACCGCGCGGCTTCGGGATTTTTTTAAAAAAAGTTGTTCAGACGTCGAGGGCTAATTCTGTTTCCAATGATAAAACCCCAGCTGTTTCCACTGAAAAACCTTTAAGGGGATCGTTTGCAACAGTTCAGCACCATTTTTGCATGAATTGCAGAACGTCAGATTTTTGCTGAAATTGTGACCGCGCGGCGTCGGGATTTTTCAAAAAAAAGTTGATTAGACATCAAGGGCTAATTTTGTTTCCGATGATAAAAACGCATCTGTTTCCACCGAAAAACCTTTCAGAGGATCGTTTGCAAAAGTTTGGCACCATTTTTGAGTGAATTGCAGAATGTCAGAAATGTTGAAGAAATTGTGATCGCGTGGCTTAGGGATTTGTCAAAAAAAAGTTGTTCAGATGTTGAGGGATAATTCTGTTTCCAATGATAAAAACCAACCTGTTTTCTCAGAAAAAGCTTTCAGGAGATGGTTTGCAACAGTTTGGCACCATTTTTGAGTGAATTTCAGAACGTCATAAATTTTGAAGAAATTGTGACCGCGCAGCTTAGGGATTTTTTTCAAAAAAAAGCTGTTCAGACACCGAGGGCTAATTTTGTTTCCGATGATAAAAACGCATCTGTTTCCACCGAAAAACCTTTCAGAGGATCGTTTGCAACAGTTTGGCACCATTTTTGAATGAATTGCAGAACGTCAGAAATTTTGAAGAAATTGTGACCGCGCGGCTAAGGGATTTTTTCAAAAAAAGTTTTTCAGACGTCGAGGGCTAATTCTGTTTCCGATGATAAAAACGCACCTGTTTTCACCAAAAAACCTTTCAGGGGATGGTTTGCAACAGTTTGGCACCATTTTTGAGTGAATTGCAGAAAGTCAGAAATATTGAAGAAATTGTGAGTGCGCGGCTTAGGGATTTTTTAAAAAAAAGTTGTTCAGACACCGAGGGATAATTTTGTTTCCGATGATAAAAACGCATCTGTTTCCACCAAAAAACCTTTCAGAGGATCGTTTGCAACAGTTTGGCACCATTTTTGAGTGAATTGCAGAAGGTCAGAAATTTTGAAGAAATTGTAATCGCGCGGCTTAGGGATTTTTTCAAAAAAAAGTTGTTCAGACACCGAGGGCTTATTTTGTTTCCGATGATAAAAATGCATCTGTTTCCACCAAAAAACCTTTCAGAGGATTGTTTGCAACCGTTTGGCACCATTTTTGAGTGAATTGCAGAAGCTCAGAAATGTTGAAGAAATTGTGACCGCGCGGCTTAGGGATTTTTCAAAAAAAAGTTGTTCAGACTTCGAGAGCTAATTCACTTTCCGATCATAAAAACGCAGCTGTTCCCCCCAAAAAACCTTTTAGAGGATCGTTTGCAACAGTTTGGCACCATTTTTGAGTGAATTGCAGAACGTCAGAAATGTTGAAGAAATTGTGATCGCGCGGCTTCGGGATTTTTCAAAAAAAGTTGTTCAGACGTCGAGGGCTAATTCTCTTTCCAATGATAAAACCCCACCTGTGTCCACTGAAAAACTTTTAAGGGGATCGTTTGCAACAGTTCAGCACCATTTTTGAATGAATTGCAGATCGTCAGATTTTTGCTGAAATTGTGACCGCGTGGCTTAGGGATTTTTCAAAAAAAAGTTGTTCAGACGTGGAGGGATAATTCTGTTTCCAATGATAAAAACCCACCTGATTCCTCAGAAAAACCTTTCAGGAGATGGTTTGCAACAGTTTGGCACCATTTTTGAGTGAATTTCAGAACGTCATAAATTTTGAAGAAATTGTGACCGCGCGGTTTAGGGATTTTTTCAAAAAAAAGTTGTTCAGAAACCGAGGGATAATTTTGTTTCCGATGATAAAAACGCATCTGTTTCCACCAAAAAACCTTTCAGAGGATCGTTTGCAACAGTTTGGCACCATTTTTGAGTGAATTGCAGAAGGTCAGAAATTTTGAAGAAATTGTAACCGCGCGGCTTAGGGATTTTTTCAAATAAAGTTTTTCAGACGTCAAGGGCTAATTCTGTTTCCGATGATAAAAACGCACCTGTTTTCACCAAAAAACCTTTCAGGGGATGGTTTGCAACAGTTTGGCACCATTTTTGAGTGAATTGCAGAAAGTCAGAAATGTTGAAGAAATTGTGACCGCGCGGCTTAGGGATTTTTCAAAAAAAAGTTGTTCAGACACCGAGGGATAATTTTGTTTCCGATGATAAAAACGCATCTGTTTCCACCAAAAAACCTTTCAGAGGATCGTTTGCAACAGTTTGGCACCATTTTTGAGTGAATTGTAGAAGGTCAGAAATTTTGAAGAAATTGTAACCGCGCGGCTTAGGGATTTTTTCAAAAAAAGTTTTTCAGACGTCAAGGGCTAATTCTGTTTCCGATGATAAAAACGCACCTGTTTTCACCAAAAAAACTTTCAGAGGATCGTTTGCAACAGTTTGGCACCATTTTTGAGTGAATTGCAGAACGTCAGAAAAGTTGAAGAAATTCTGACCGCGCAGCTTAGGGATTTTTCAAAAAAAAGTTGTTCAGACGTCGAGGGATAATTCTGTTTCTGATGATAAAAACCCACCTGTTTCCTCAGAAAAACCTTTCAGGAGATGGTTTGCAACAGTTTGGCACCATTTTTGAGTGAATTGCAGAACGTCATAAATTTTGAAAAAATTGTGACCGCGCGGCTTAGGGATTTTTTTTTTTAAAAAAAGTTGTTCAGACACCGAGGGCTAATTTTGTTTCCGATGATAAAAACGCATCTGTTCCCCCCCAAAAACCTTTTAGAGGATCGTTTGCGACAGTTTGGCACCATTTTTGAGTGAATTGCAGAAGGTCAGAAATTTTGAAGAAATTGTAACCGCGCGGCTTAGGGATTTTTTCAAAAAAAGTTTTTCAGAAGTCGAGGGATAATTCTGTTTCTGATGATAAAAACCCACCTGTTTCCTCAGAAAAACCTTTCAGGAGATGGTTTGCAACAGTTTGGCACCATTTTTGAGTGAATTGCAGAACGTCTTAAATTTTGAAAAAATTGTAACTGCGCGGCTTAGGGATTTTTCAAAAAAAAGTTGTTTAGACGTCGAGGGCTAATTCTGTTTCCGATGATAATACGCACCTGTTTCCACCGAGAAACCTTTCAGGGGATGGTTTGCAACAGTTTGGCACCATTTTTGAGTGAATTGCAGAAAGTCAGAAATGTTGAAGAAATTGTGACCGCGCGGCTTCGGGATTTTTCAAAAAAAAGTTGTTCAGACACCGAGGGATAATTTTGTTTCCGATGATAAAAACGCATCTGTTTCCACCAAAAAACCTTTCAGAGGATCGTTTGCAACAGTTTGGCACCATTTTTGAGTGAATTGCAGAAGGTCAGAAATTTTGAAGAAATTGTAACCGCGCGGCTTAGGGATTTTTTCAAAAAAAGTTTTTCAGACGTCAAGGGCTAATTCTGTTTCCGATGATAAAAACGCATCTGTTTTCACCAAAAAACCTTTCAGGGGATGGTTTGCAACAGTTTGGCACCATTTTTGAGTGAATTGCAGAAAGTCAGAAATGTTGAAGAAATTGTGACCGCGCGGCTTAGGGATTTTTCAAAAAAAAGTTGTTCAGACACCGAGGGATAATTTTGTTTCCGATGATAAAAACGCATCTGTTTCCACCAAAAAACCTTTCAGAGGATCGTTTGCAACAGTTTGGCACCATTTTTGAGTGAATTGTAGAAGGTCAGAAATTTTGAAGAAATTGTAACCACGCGGCTTAGGGATTTTTTCAAAAAAAGTTTTTCAGACGTCAAGGGCTAATTCTGTTTCCGATGATAAAAACGCACCTGTTTTCACCAAAAAACCTTTCAGAGGATCGTTTGCAACAGTTTGGCACCATTTTTGACTGAATTGCAGAAGCTCAGAAATGTTGAAGAAATTGTGACCGCGCGGCTTAGGGATTTTTCAAAAAAAAGTTGTTCAGACGTCGAGGGATAATTCTGTTTCTGATGATAAAAACCCACCTGTTTCCTCAGAAAAACCTTTCAGGAGATGGTTTGCAACAGTTTGGAACCATTTTTGAGTGAATTGCAGAACGTCTTAAATTTTGAAAAAATTGTGACCGCGCGGCTTAGGGATTTTTTCAAAAAAAGTTGATCAGACTTCGAGAGCTAATTCAGTTTCCGATTATAAAAACGCATCTGTTCCCCCCAAAAAACCTTTTAGAGGATCGTTTGCGACAGTTTGGCACCATTTTTGAGTGAATTGCAGAAGGTCAGAAATTTTGAAGAAATTGTAACCGCGCGGCTTAGGGATTTTTTCAAAAAAAGTTTTTCAGACGTCGAGGGATAATTCTGTTTCTGATGATAAAAACCCACCTGTTTCCTCAGAAAAACCTTTCAGGAGATGGTTTGCAACAGTTTGGCACCATTTTTGAGTGAATTGCAGAACGTCTTAAATTTTGAAAAAATTGTAACTGCGCGGCTTAGGGATTTTTCAAAAAAAAGTTGTTTAGACGTCGAGGGCTAATTCTGTTTCCGATGATAATACGCACCTGTTTCCACCGAGAAACCTTTCAGGGGATGGTTTGTAACAGTTTGGCACCATTTTTGAGTGAATTGCAGAAAGTCAGAAATGTTGAAGAAATTGTGACCGCGCGGCTTCGGGATTTTTCAAAAAAAAGTTGTTCAGACACCGAGGGATAATTTTGTTTCCGATGATAAAAACGCATCTGTTTCCACCAAAAAACCTTTCAGAGGATCGTTTGCAACAGTTTGGCACCATTTTTGAGTGAATTGCAGAACGTCAGAAAAGTTGAAGAAATTCTGACCGCGCAGCTTAGGGATTTTTCAAAAAAAAGTTGTTCAGACGTCGAGGGATAATTCTGTTTCTGATGATAAAAACCCACCTGTTTCCTCAGAAAAACCTTTCAGGAGATGGTTTGCAACAGTTTGGCACCATTTTTGAGTGAATTGCAGAACGTCATAAATTTTGAAAAAATTGTGACTGCGCGGCTTAGGGATTTTTTTTTTAAAAAAAAGTTGTTCAGACACCGAGGGCTAATTTTGTTTCCGATGATAAAAACGCATCTGTTCCCCCCCAAAAACCTTTTAGAGGATCGTTTGCGACAGTTTGGCACCATTTTTGAGTGAATTGCAGAAGGTCAGAAATTTTGAAGAAATTGTAACCGCGCGGCTTAGGGATTTTTTCAAAAAAAGTTTTTCAGAAGTCGAGGGATAATTCTGTTTCTGATGATAAAAACCCACCTGTTTCCTCAGAAAAACCTTTCAGGAGATGGTTTGCAACAGTTTGGCACCATTTTTGAGTGAATTGCAGAACGTCTTAAATTTTGAAAAAATTGTAACTGCGCGGCTTAGGGATTTTTCAAAAAAAAGTTGTTTAGACGTCGAGGGCTAATTCTGTTTCCGATGATAATACGCACCTGTTTCCACCGAGAAACCTTTCAGGGGATGGTTTGCAACAGTTTGGCACCATTTTTGAGTGAATTGCAGAAAGTCAGAAATGTTGAAGAAATTGTGACCGCGCGGCTTCGGGATTTTTCAAAAAAAAGTTGTTCAGACACCGAGGGATAATTTTGTTTCCGATGATAAAAACGCATCTGTTTCCACCAAAAAACCTTTCAGAGGATCGTTTGCAACAGTTTGGCACCATTTTTGAGTGAATTGCAGAAGGTCAGAAATTTTGAAGAAATTGTAACCGCGCGGCTTAGGGATTTTTTCAAAAAAAGTTTTTCAGACGTCAAGGGCTAATTCTGTTTCCGATGATAAAAACGCATCTGTTTTCACCAAAAAACCTTTCAGGGGATGGTTTGCAACAGTTTGGCACCATTTTTGAGTGAATTGCAGAAAGTCAGAAATGTTGAAGAAATTGTGACCGCGCGGCTTAGGGATTTTTCAAAAAAAAGTTGTTCAGACACCGAGGGATAATTTTGTTTCCGATGATAAAAACGCATCTGTTTCCACCAAAAAACCTTTCAGAGGATCGTTTGCAACAGTTTGGCACCATTTTTGAGTGAATTGTAGAAGGTCAGAAATTTTGAAGAAATTGTAACCACGCGGCTTAGGGATTTTTTCAAAAAAAGTTTTTCAGACGTCAAGGGCTAATTCTGTTTCCGATGATAAAAACGCACCTGTTTTCACCAAAAAACCTTTCAGAGGATCGTTTGCAACAGTTTGGCACCATTTTTGACTGAATTGCAGAAGCTCAGAAATGTTGAAGAAATTGTGACCGCGCGGCTTAGGGATTTTTCAAAAAAAAGTTGTTCAGACGTCGAGGGATAATTCTGTTTCTGATGATAAAAACCCACCTGTTTCCTCAGAAAAACCTTTCAGGAGATGGTTTGCAACAGTTTGGAACCATTTTTGAGTGAATTGCAGAACGTCTTAAATTTTGAAAAAATTGTGACCGCGCGGCTTAGGGATTTTTTCCAAAAAAGTTGATCAGACTTCGAGAGCTAATTCAGTTTCCGATTATAAAAACGCATCTGTTCCCCCCAAAAAACCTTTTAGAGGATCGTTTGCGACAGTTTGGCACCATTTTTGAGTGAATTGCAGAAGGTCAGAAATTTTGAAGAAATTGTAACCGCGCGGCTTAGGGATTTTTTCAAAAAAAGTTTTTCAGACGTCGAGGGATAATTCTGTTTCTGATGATAAAAACCCACCTGTTTCCTCAGAAAAACCTTTCAGGAGATGGTTTGCAACAGTTTGGCACCATTTTTGAGTGAATTGCAGAACGTCTTAAATTTTGAAAAAATTGTAACTGCGCGGCTTAGGGATTTTTCAAAAAAAAGTTGTTTAGACGTCGAGGGCTAATTCTGTTTCCGATGATAATACGCACCTGTTTCCACCGAGAAACCTTTCAGGGGATGGTTTGTAACAGTTTGGCACCATTTTTGAGTGAATTGCAGAAAGTCAGAAATGTTGAAGAAATTGTGACCGCGCGGCTTCGGGATTTTTCAAAAAAAAGTTGTTCAGACACCGAGGGATAATTTTGTTTCCGATGATAAAAACGCATCTGTTTCCACCAAAAAACCTTTCAGAGGATCGTTTGCAACAGTTTGGCACCATTTTTGAGTGAATTGCAGAAGGTCAGAAATTTTGAAGAAATTGTAACCGCGCGGCTTAGGGATTTTTTCAAAAAAAGTTGTTCAGACTTCGAGAGCTAATTCAGTTTCCGATCATAAAAACGCATCTGTTCCCCCTAAAAAACCTTTTAGAGGATCGTTTGCGACAGTTTGGCACCATTTTTGAGTGAATTGCAGAAGGTCAGAAATTTTGAAGAAATTGTAACTGCGCGGCTTAGGGATTTTTTCAAAAAAAGTTTTTCAGACGTCAAGGGCTAATTCTGTTTCCGATGATAAAAACGCATCTGTTTTCACCAAAAAACCTTTCAGAGGTTCGTTTGCAACAGTTTGGCACCATTTTTGAGTGAATTGCAGAACGTCAGAAAAGTTGAAGAAATTGTGACCGCGCAGCTTAGGGATTTTTCAAAAAAAAGTTGTTCAGACGTCGAGGGATAATTCTGTTTCTGATGATAAAAACCCACCTGTTTCCTCAGAAAAACCTTTCAGGAGATGGTTTGCAACAGTTTGGCACCATTTTTGAGTGAATTGCAGAACGTCATAAATTTTGAAAAAATTGTGACCGCGCGGCTTAGAGATTTTTTCAAAAAAAGTTGTTCAGACGTCGAGGGCTAATTCTGTTTCCGATGATAAAAACGCATCTGTTTTCACCAAAAAACCTTTCAGAGGATCGTTTGCAACAGTTTGGCACCATTTTTGAGTGAATTGCAGAAGGTCAGAAATTTTGAAGAAATTGTAACCGCGCGGCTTAGGGATTTTTTCAAAAAAAGTTGTTCAGACTTCGAGAGCTAATTCAGTTTCCGATCATAAAAACGCATCTGTTCCCCCCAAAAAACCTTTTAGAGGATCGTTTGCGACAGTTTGGCACCATTTTTGAGTGAATTGCAGAAGGTCAGAAATTTTGAAGAAATTGTAACCGCGCGGCTTAGGGATTTTTTCAAAAAAAGTTTTTCAGACGTCAAGGGCTAATTCTGTTTCTGATGATAAAAACCCACCTGTTTCCTCAGAAAAACCTTTCAGGAGATGGTTTGCTACAGTTTGGCACCATTTTTGAGTGAATTGCAGAACGTCTTAAATTTTGAAAAAATTGTAACTGCGCGGCTTAGGGATTTTTCAAAAAAAAGTTGTTTAGACGTCGAGGGCTAATTCTGTTTCCGATGATAATATGCACCTGTTTCCACCGAGAAACCTTTCAGGGGATGGTTTGCAACAGTTTGGCACCATTTTTGAGTGAATTGCAGAAAGTCAAAAATGTTGAAGAAATTGTGACTGCGCGGCTTAGGGATTTTTCAAAAAAAGTTGTTCAGATGTCGAGGGATAATTCTGTTTCTGATGATAAAAACCCACTTGTTTCCTCAGAAAAACCTTTCAGGAGATGGTTTGCAACTGTTAGGCACCATTTTTGAGTGAATTGCAGAACGTCATAAATTTTGAAAAAATTGTGACCGCGCGGCTTAGGGATTTTTTTTTTAAAAAAGTTGTTCAGACACCGAGGACTAATTTTGTTTCCGATGATGAAAACGCATCTGTTTCCACCAAAAAACCTTTCAGAGGATCGTTTGCAACAGTTTGGCACCATTTTTGAGTGAATTGCAGAAGGTCAGAAATGTTGAAGAAATTGTGACCGCGCGGCTTAGGGATTTTTTCAAAAAAAGTTGTTCAGACGTCGAGGGCTAATTCTGTTTCGATGATAAAAACCCATCTGTTTCCACCAAAAAACCTTTCAGGGGGTGGTTTGCAACAATTTGGCACCATTTTTGAGTGAATTGCATAAAGTCAGAAATGTTGAAGAAATTGTGACCGCGCGGCTTAGGGATTTTTCAAGAAAAAGTTGTTCAGACGTCGAGGGATAATTCTGTTTCTGATGATAAAAACCCACTTGTTTCCTCAGAAAAACCTTTCAGGAGATGGTTTGCAACAGTTAGGCACCATTTTTGAGTGAATTGCAGAACGTCAGAAATTTTGAAAAAATTGTGACCGCGCGTCTTAGGGATTTTTTTTTTAAAAAAGTTGTTCAGACACCAAGGGCTAATTTTGTTTCCGATGATAAAAACGCATCTGTTTCCACCAAAAAACCTTTCAGAGGATCGTTTGCAACAGTTTGGCACCATTTTTGAGTGAATTGCAGAAGGTCAGAAATTTTGAAGAAATTGTGACCGCGCGGCTTAGGGATTTTTTCAAAAAAAGTTGTTCAGACGTCGAGGGCTAATTCTGTTTCCGATGATAAAAACGCATCTGTTTTCACTAAAAAAACCTTTCAGAGGATCGTTTGCAACAGTTTGGCACCATTTTTGAGTGAATTGCAGAAGCTCAGAAATGTTGAAGAAATCGTGACCGCGCGGCTTAGGGATTTTTCAAAAAAAAGTTGTTGAGACATCAAGAGCTAATTTTGTTTCCGATGATAAAAACGCATCTGTTTCCACCGAAAAACCTTTCAGAGGATCGTTTGCAACAGTTTGGCACCATTTTTGAGTGAATTGCAGAAGGTCACAAATTTTGAAGAAATTGTGACCGCGCGGCTTAGGGATTTTTTCAGAAAAAGTTTTTCAGACGTCGAGGGCTAATTCTGTTTCCGATGCTAAAAACCCACCTGTTTCCACCGAGAAACCTTTCAGGGGATGGTTTGCAACAGTTTGGCACCATTTTTGAGTGAATTGCAGAAAGTCAGAAATATTGAAGAAATTGTGACCGCGCGGCTTAGGCATTTTTGAAAAAAAAGTTTTTCAGACGTCGAGGGATAATTCTGTTTCTGATGATAAAAACCCACCTGTTTCCTCAGAAAAACCTTTCAGGAGATGGTTTGCAACAGTTAGGCACCATTTTTGAGTGAATTGCAGAACGTCTTAAATTTTGAAAAAATTGTTACCGCGCGGCTTAGGGTTTTTTTCAAAAAAAGTTGTTCAGACGTCGAGGGCTAATTCTGTTTCCGATGATAAAAACCCATCTGTTTCCACCAAAAAACATTTCAGGGGATGGTTTGCAACAGTTTGGCACCATTTTTGAGTGAATTGCAGAACGTCAGAAATGTTGAAGAAATTGTGACCGCGCGGCTTAGGGATTTTTTCAAAAAAAGTTGTTGAGACGTCGAGGGCTAATTCTGTTTCCGATGATAAAAACGCATCTGTTTCCACCAAAAAACCTTTCAGAGGATCGTTTGCAACAGTTTGGCACCATTTTTGAGTGAATTGCAGAAGGTCAGAAATTTTGAAGAAATTGTGACCGCGCGGCTTAGGGATTTTTTCAAAAAAAGTTGTTCAGACGTCGAGGGCTAATTCTGTTTCCGATGATAAAAACGCATCTGTTTTCACTAAAAAAACCTTTCAGAGGATCGTTTGCAACAGTTTGGCACCATTTTTGAGTGAATTGCAGAAGCTCAGAAATGTTGAAGAAATTGTGACCGCGCGGCTTAGGGATTTTTCAAAAAAAAGTTGTTGAGACATCAAGGGCTAATTTTGTTTCCGATGATAAAAACGCATCTGTTTCCACCAAAAAACCTTTCAGAGGATCGTTTGCAACAGTTTGGCACCATTTTTGAGTGAATTGCAGAAGGTCACAAATTTTAAAGAAATTGTGACCGCGCGGCTTAGGGATTTTTTCAAAAAAAGTTTTTCAGACGTCGAGGGCTAATTCTGTTTCCGATGATAAAAACCCACCTGTTTTCACCGAGAAACCTTTCAGGGAATGGTTTGCAACAGTTTGGCACCATTTTTGAGTGAATTGCAGAAAGTCAGAAATGTTGAAGAAATTGTGACCGCGCGGCTTAGGGATTTTTTCAAAAAAAGTTGTTCAGACGTCGAGGGCTAATTCTGTTTCCGATGATAAAAACCCACCTGTTTCCTCAGAAAAACCTTTCAGGAGATGGTTTGCAACAGTTAGGCACCATTTTTGAGTGAATTGCAGAACGTCTTAAATTTTGAAAAAATTGTGACCGCGCGGCTTAGGGATTTTTTCAAAAAAAGTTGTTCAGACGTCGAGGGTTATTTTCTGTTTCCGATGATAAAAACCCATCTGTTTCCACTAAAAAACCTTTCAGGGGATGGTTTGCAACAGTTTGGCACCATTTTTGAGTGAATTGCAGGACGTCAGAAATGTTGAAGAAATTGTGACCGCGCGGCTTAGGGATTTTTCAAGAAAAAGTTGTTCAGACGTCGAGGGATAATTCTGTTTCTGATGATAAAAACCCACTTGTTTCCTCAGAAAAACCTTTCAGGAGATGGTTTGCAACAGTTAGGCACCATTTTTGAGTGAATTGCAGAACGTCAGAAATTTTGAAAAAATTGTGACCGCGCGTCTTAGGGATTTTTTTTTTAAAAAAGTTGTTCAGACACCAAGGGCTAATTTTGTTTCCGATGATAAAAACGCATCTGTTTCCACCAAAAAACCTTTCAGAGGATCGTTTGCAACAGTTTGGCACCATTTTTGAGTGAATTGCAGAAGGTCAGAAATTTTGAAGAAATTGTGACCGCGCGGCTTAGGGATTTTTTCAAAAAAAGTTGTTCAGACGTCGAGGGCTAATTCTGTTTCCGATGATAAAAACGCATCTGTTTTCACTAAAAAAACCTTTCAGAGGATCGTTTGCAACAGTTTGGCACCATTTTTGAGTGAATTGCAGAAGCTCAGAAATGTTGAAGAAATCGTGACCGCGCGGCTTAGGGATTTTTCAAAAAAAAGTTGTTGAGACATCAAGGGCTAATTTTGTTTCCGATGATAAAAACGCATCTGTTTCCACCGAAAAACTTTTCAGAGGATCGTTTGCAACAGTTTGGCACCATTTTTGAGTGAATTGCAGAAGGTCACAAATTTTGAAGAAATTGTGACCGCGCGGCTTAGGGATTTTTTCAGAAAAAGTTTTTCAGACGTCGAGGGCTAATTCTGTTTCCGATGCTAAAAACCCACCTGTTTCCACCGAGAAACCTTTCAGGGGATGGTTTGCAACAGTTTGGCACCATTTTTGAGTGAATTGCAGAAAGTCAGAAATATTGAAGAAATTGTGACCGCGCGGCTTAGGCATTTTTGAAAAAAAAGTTTTTCAGACGTCGAGGGATAATTCTGTTTCTGATGATAAAAACCCACCTGTTTCCTCAGAAAAACCTTTCAGGAGATGGTTTGCAACAGTTAGGCACCATTTTTGAGTGAATTGCAGAACGTCTTAAATTTTGAAAAAATTGTTACCGCGCGGCTTAGGGTTTTTTTCAAAAAAAGTTGTTCAGACGTCGAGGGCTAATTCTGTTTCCGATGATAAAAACCCATCTGTTTCCACCAAAAAACATTTCAGGGGATGGTTTGCAACAGTTTGGCACCATTTTTGAGTGAATTGCAGAACGTCAGAAATGTTGAAGAAATTGTGACCGCGCGGCTTAGGGATTTTTTCAAAAAAAGTTGTTGAGACGTCGAGGGCTAATTCTGTTTCCGATGATAAAAACGCATCTGTTTCCACCAAAAAACCTTTCAGAGGATCGTTTGCAACAGTTTGGCACCATTTTTGAGTGAATTGCAGAAGGTCAGAAATTTTGAAGAAATTGTGACCGCGCGGCTTAGGGATTTTTTCAAAAAAAGTTGTTCAGACGTCGAGGGCTAATTCTGTTTCCGATGATAAAAACGCATCTGTTTTCACTAAAAAAACCTTTCAGAGGATCGTTTGCAACAGTTTGGCACCATTTTTGAGTGAATTGCAGAAGCTCAGAAATGTTGAAGAAATTGTGACCGCGCGGCTTAGGGATTTTTCAAAAAAAAGTTGTTGAGACATCAAGGGCTAATTTTGTTTCCGATGATAAAAACGCATCTGTTTCCACCGAAAAACCTTTCAGAGGATCGTTTGCAACAGTTTGGCACCATTTTTGAGTGAATTGCAGAAGGTCACAAATTTTAAAGAAATTGTGACCGCGCGGCTTAGGGATTTTTTCAAAAAAAGTTTTTCAGACGTCGAGGGCTAATTCTGTTTCCGATGATAAAAACCCACCTGTTTTCACCGAGAAACCTTTCAGGGGATGGTTTGCAACAGTTTGGCACCATTTTTGAGTGAATTGCAGAAAGTCAGAAATGTTGAAGAAATTGTGACCGCGCGGCTTAGGGATTTTTTCAAAAAAAGTTGTTCAGACGTCGAGGGCTAATTCTGTTTCCGATGATAAAAACCCACCTGTTTCCTCAGAAAAACCTTTCAGGAGATGGTTTGCAACAGTTAGGCACCATTTTTGAGTGAATTGCAGAACGTCTTAAATTTTGAAAAAATTGTGACCGCGCGGCTTAGGGATTTTTTCAAAAAAAGTTGTTCAGACGTCGAGGGTTATTTTCTGTTTCCCATGATAAAAACCCATCTGTTTCCACTAAAAAACCTTTCAGGGGATGGTTTGCAACAGTTTGGCACCATTTTTGAGTGAATTGCAGGACGTCAGAAATGTTGAAGAAATTGTGACCGCGCGGCTTAGGGATTTTTTCAAAAAAAGTTGTTCAGACGTCGAGGGTTATTTTCTGTTTCCGATGATAAAAACCCATCTGTTTCCACCAAAAAACCTTTCAGGGGATGGTTTGCAACAGTTTGGCACCATTTTTGAGTGAATTGCAGAAGGTCAGAAATTTTGAAGAAATTGTGACCGCGCGGCTTAGGGATTTTTTCAAAAAAAGTTGTTCAGATGTCGAGGGCTAATTCTGTTTCCGATGATAAAAACGCATCTGTTTTCACCAAAAAACCTTTCAGAGGATCGTTTGCAACAGTTTGGCACCATTTTTGAGTGAATTCCAGAAGCTCAGAAATGTTGAAGAAATTGTGACCGCGTGGCTTAGGGATTTTTCAAGAAAAAGTTGTTCAGACGTCGAGGGATAATTCTGTTTCTGATGATAAAAACCCACTTGTTTCCTCAGAAAAACCTTTCAGGAGATGGTTTGCAACAGTTAGGCACCATTTTTGAGTGAATTGCAGAATGTCAGAAATTTTGAAAAAATTGTGACCGCGCGGCTTAGGGATTTTTTTTTAAAAAAAGTTGTTCAGACACCAAGGGCTAATTTTGTTTCCGATGATATAAACGCATCTGTTTCCACCAAAAAACCTTTCAGAGGATCGTTTGCAACAGTTTGGCACCATTTTTGAGTGAATTGCAGAAGGTCAGAAATTTTGAAGAAATTGTGACCGCGCGGCTTAGGGATTTTTTCAAAAAAAGTTGTTCAGACGTCGAGGGCTAATTCTGTTTCCGATGATAAAAACACATCTGTTTTCACTAAAAAAACCTTTCAGAGGATCGTTTGCAACAGTTTGGCACCATTTTTGAGTGAATTGCAGAAGATCAGAAATGTTGAAGAAATTGTGACCGCGCGGCTTAGGGATTTTTCAAAAAAAAGTTGTTGAGACATCAAGGGTTAATTTTGTTTCCGATGATAAAAACGCATCTGTTTCCACCGAAAAACCTTTCAGAGGATCGTTTGCAACAGTTTGGCACCATTTTTGAGTGAATTGCAGAAGGTCACAAATTTTGAAGAAATTGTGAACGCGCGGCTTAGGGATTTTTTCAAAAAAAGTTGTTGAGACGTCGAGGGCTAATTCTGTTTCCGATGATAAAAACGCATCTGTTTCCACCAAAAAACCTTTCAGAGGATCGTTTGCAACAGTTTGGCACCATTTTTGAGTGAATTGCAGAAGGTCACAAATTTTAAAGAAATTGTGACCGCGCGGCTTAGGGATTTTTTCAAAAAAAGTTTTTCAGACGTCGAGGGCTAATTCTGTTTCCGATGATAAAAACCCACCTGTTTTCACCGAGAAACCTTTCAGGGGATGGTTTGCAACAGTTTGGCACCATTTTTGAGTGAATTGCAGAAAGTCAGAAATGTTGAAGAAATTGTGACCGCGCGGCTTAGGGATTTTTTCAAAAAAAGTTGTTCAGACGTCGAGGGCTAATTCTGTTTCCGATGATAAAAACCCACCTGTTTCCTCAGAAAAACCTTTCAGGAGATGGTTTGCAACAGTTAGGCACCATTTTTGAGTGAATTGCAGAACGTCTTAAATTTTGAAAAAATTGTGACCGCGCGGCTTAGGGATTTTTTCAAAAAAAGTTGTTCAGACGTCGAGGGTTATTTTCTGTTTCCGATGATAAAAACCCATCTGTTTCCACTAAAAAACCTTTCAGGGGATGGTTTGCAACAGTTTGGCACCATTTTTGAGTGAATTGCAGGACGTCAGAAATGTTGAAGAAATTGTGACCGCGCGGCTTAGGGATTTTTTCAAAAAAAGTTGTTCAGACGTCGAGGGTTATTTTCTGTTTCCGATGATAAAAACCCATCTGTTTCCACCAAAAAACCTTTCAGGGGATGGTTTGCAACAGTTTGGCACCATTTTTGAGTGAATTGCAGAAGGTCAGAAATTTTGAAGAAATTGTGACCGCGCGGCTTAGGGATTTTTTCAAAAAAAGTTGTTCAGATGTCGAGGGCTAATTCTGTTTCCGATGATAAAAACGCATCTGTTTTCACCAAAAAACCTTTCAGAGGATCGTTTGCAACAGTTTGGCACCATTTTTGAGTGAATTCCAGAAGCTCAGAAATGTTGAAGAAATTGTGACCGCGTGGCTTAGGGATTTTTCAAGAAAAAGTTGTTCAGACGTCGAGGGATAATTCTGTTTCTGATGATAAAAACCCACTTGTTTCCTCAGAAAAACCTTTCAGGAGATGGTTTGCAACAGTTAGGCACCATTTTTGAGTGAATTGCAGAATGTCAGAAATTTTGAAAAAATTGTGACCGCGCGGCTTAGGGATTTTTTTTAAAAAAAAGTTGTTCAGACACCAAGGGCTAATTTTGTTTCCGATGATATAAACGCATCTGTTTCCACCAAAAAACCTTTCAGAGGATCGTTTGCAACAGTTTGGCACCATTTTTGAGTGAATTGCAGAAGGTCAGAAATTTTGAAGAAATTGTGACCGCGCGGCTTAGGGATTTTTTCAAAAAAAGTTGTTCAGACGTCGAGGGCTAATTCTGTTTCCGATGATAAAAACACATCTGTTTTCACTAAAAAAACCTTTCAGAGGATCGTTTGCAACAGTTTGGCACCATTTTTGAGTGAATTGCAGAAGATCAGAAATGTTGAAGAAATTGTGACCGCGCGGCTTAGGGATTTTTCAAAAAAAAGTTGTTGAGACATCAAGGGTTAATTTTGTTTCCGATGATAAAAACGCATCTGTTTCCACCGAAAAACCTTTCAGAGGATCGTTTGCAACAGTTTGGCACCATTTTTGAGTGAATTGCAGAAGGTCACAAATTTTGAAGAAATTGTGAACGCGCGGCTTAGGGATTTTTTCAAAAAAAGTTGTTGAGACGTCGAGGGCTAATTCTGTTTCCGATGATAAAAACGCATCTGTTTCCACCAAAAAACCTTTCAGAGGATCGTTTGCAACAGTTTGGCACCATTTTTGAGTGAATTGCAGAATGTCACAAATTTTGAAGAAATTGTGAACGCGCGGCTTAGGGATTTTTTCAAAAAAAGTTGTTCAGATGTCGAGGGCTAATTCTGTTTCCGATGATAAAAACACATCTGTTTTCACCAAAAAACCTTTCAGAGGATCGTTTGCAACAGTTTGGCACCATTTTTGAGTGAATTCCAGAAGCTCAGAAATGTTGAAGAAATTGTGACCGCGTGGCTTAGGGATTTTTCAAGAAAAAGTTGTTCAGACGTCGAGGGATAATTCTGTTTCTGATGATAAAAACCCACTTGTTTCCTCAGAAAAACCTTTCAGGAGATGGTTTGCAACAGTTAGGCACCATTTTTGAGTGAATTGCAGAACGTCAGAAATTTTGAAAAAATTGTGACCGCGCGGCTTAGGGATTTTTTTAAAAAAAAAGTTGTTCAGACACCAAGGGCTAATTTTGTTTCCGATGATAAAAACGCATCTGTTTCCACCAAAAAACCTTTCAGAGGATCGTTTGCAACAGTTTGGCACCATTTTTGAGTGAATTGCAGAAGGTCAGAAATTTTGAAGAAATTGTGACTGCGCGGCTTAGGGATTTTTTCAAAAAAAGTTGTTCAGACGTCGAGGGCTAATTCTGTTTCCGATGATAAAAACACATCTGTTTTCACTAAAAAAACCTTTCAGAGGATCGTTTGCAACAGTTTGGCACCATTTTTGAGTGAATTGCAGAAGCTCAGAAATGTTGAAGAAATTGTGACCGCGCGGCTTAGGGATTTTTCAAAAAAAAGTTGTTGAGACATCAAGGGTTAATTTTGTTTCCGATGATAAAAACGCATCTGTTTCCACCGAAAAACCTTTCAGAGGATCGTTTGCAACAGTTTGGCACCATTTTTGAGTGAATTGCAGAAGGTCACAAATTTTGAAGAAATTGTGAACGCGCGGCTTAGGGATTTTTTCAAAAAAAGTTGTTGAGACGTCGAGGGCTAATTCTGTTTCCGATGATAAAAACGCATCTGTTTCCACCAAAAAACCTTTCAGAGGATCGTTTGCAACAGTTTGGCACCATTTTTGAGTGAATTGCAGAAGGTCAGAAATTTTGAAGAAATTGTGACCGCGCGGCTTAGGGATTTTTTCAAAAAAAGTTGTTCAGACGTCGAGGGCTAATTCTGTTTCCGATGATAAAAACGCATCTGTTTCCACCGAAAAACCTTTCAGAGGATCGTTTGCAACAGTTTGGCACCATTTTTGAGTGAATTGCAGAAGGTCACAAATTTTGAAGAAATTGTGACCGCGCGGCTTAGGGATTTTTTCAAAAAAAGTTGTTCAGATGTCGAGGGCTAATTCTGTTTCCGATGATAAAAACGCATCTGTTTTCACCAAAAAACGTTTCAGAGGATCGTTTGCAACAGTTTGGCACCATTTTTGAGTGAATTGCAGAAGCTCAGAAATGTTGAAGAAATTGTGACCGCGCGGCTTCGGGATTTTTCAAAAAAAAGTTGTTCAGACTTCGAGAGCTAATTCAGTTTCCGATCATAAAAACGCATCTGTTCCCCCAAAAAAACCTTTTAGAGGATCGTTTGCGACAGTTTGGCACCATTTTTGAGTGAATTGCAGAAGCTCAGAAATGTTGAAGAAATTGTGACCGCGCGGCTTCGGGATTTGTTAAAAAAAAGTTGTTCAGACGTCG
This sequence comes from Podarcis melisellensis, assembly GCF_964234715.1. Lineage (NCBI taxonomy): Eukaryota > Metazoa > Chordata > Lepidosauria > Squamata > Lacertidae > Podarcis > Podarcis melisellensis. The sequence continues at coordinate 85,792,430 of NC_138538.1, read as the reverse complement.
AGGGCTAATTCTGTTTCCAATGATAAAAACCCACCTGTTTCCTCAGAAAAACCTTTCAGGAGATGGTTTGCAACAGTTTGGCACCATTTTTGAGTGAATTTTTGAACGTCATAAATTTTGAAGAAATTGTGACCGCGCGGCTTAGGGATTTTTTCAAAAAAAAGTTGTTGAGACTTCGAGAGCTAATTCAGTTTCCGATGATAAAAACGCATCTGTTTCCACCAAAAAACCTTTCAGAGGATCGTTTGCAACAGTTTGGCACCATTTTTGAGTGAATTGCAGAAGGTCAGAAATTTTGAAGAAATTGTAACCGCGCGGCTTAGGGATTTTTTCAAAAAAAGTTTTTCAGACGTCAAGGGCTAATTCTGTTTCCGATGATAAAAACGCATCTGTTTTCACCAAAAAACCTTTCAGAGGATCGTTTGCAACAGTTTGGCACCATTTTTGAGTGAATTGCAGAACGTCAGAAAAGTTGAAGAAATTGTGACCGCGTAGCTTAGGGATTTTTCAAAAAAAAGTTGTTCAGACGTCGAGGGATAATTCTTTTTCTGATGATAAAAACCCACCTGTTTCCTCAGAAAAACCTTTCAGGAGATGGTTTGCAACAGTTTGGCACCATTTTTGAGTGAATTGCAGAAGGTCAGAAATTTTGAAGAAATTATGACCGCGCGGCTTAGGGATTTTTTCAAAAAAAGTTGTTCAGACGTCGAGGGCTAATTTTGTTTCCGATGATAAAAACCCATCTGTTTCCACCAAAAAACCTTTCAGGGGATGGTTTGCAATAGTTTGGCACCATTTTTGAGTGAATTGCAGAAAGTCAGAAATGTTGAAGAAATTGTGACCGCGCGGCTAATGGATTTTTCAAAAAAAAGTTGTTCAGACGTCGAGGGATAATTCTGTTTCTGATGATAAAAACCCACTTGTTTCCTCAGAAAAACCTTTCAGGAGATGGTTTGCAACAGTTAGGAACCATTTTTGAGTGAATTGCAGAACGTCAGAAATTTTGAAGAAATTGTGACCGCGCGGCTTAGGGATTTCTTTTTTAAAAAAGTTTTTCAGACACCAAGGGCTAATTTTGTTTCCGATGATAAAAACGCATCTGTTTCCACCAAAAAACCTTTCAGAGGATCGTTTGCAACAGTTTGGCACCATTTTTGAGTGAATTGCAGAAGGTCAGAAATGTTGAAGAAATTGTGACCGCGCGGCTTAGGGATTTTTTCAAAAAATGTTGTTCACACGTCAAGGGCTAATTCTGTTTCCGATTATAAAAACGCATCTGTTTTCACCAAAAAACCTTTCAGAGGATCGTTTGCAACAGTTTGGCACCATTTTTGAGTGAATTGCAGAAGCTCAGAAATGTTGAAGAAATTGTGACTGCGCGGGTTAGGGATTTTTCAAAAAAAAGTTGTTCAGACGTCGAGGGCTAATTCTGTTTCCGATGATAAAAACGCATCTGTTTTCACCAAAAAACCTTTGAGAGGATCGTTTGCAACAGTTTGGCACCATTTTTGAGTGAATTGCAGAAGCTCAGAAATGTTGAAGAAATTGTGACCGCGCGGCTTAGGGATTTTTCAAAAAAAAGTTGTTCAGACGTCGAGGGATAATTCTGTTTCCGATGATAAAAAGGCATCTGTTTTCACCAAAAAACCTTTCAGAGGATCGTTTGCAACAGTTTGGCACCATTTTTGAGTGAATTGCAGAAGCTCAGAAATGTTGAAGAAATTGTGACCGTGCGGCTTAGGGATTTTTCAAAAAAAAGTTGTTCAGACGTCGAGGGCTAATTCTGTTTCCGATGATAAAAACGCATCTGTTTTCACCAAAAAACCTTTCAGAGGATCGTTTGCAACAGTTTGGCACCATTTTTGAGTGAATTGCAGAAGGTCAGAAATTTTGAAGAAATTGTGACCGCGCGGCTTAGGGATTTTTTCAAAAAAAGTTGTTCAGACGTCGAGGGCTAATTCTGTTTCCGATGATAAAAACGCATCTGTTTTCACCAAAAAACCTTTCAGAGGATCGTTTGCAACAGTTTGGCACCATTTTTGAGTGAATTGCAGAAGCTCAGAAATGTTGAAGAAATTGTGACCGCGCGGCTTAGGGATTTTTCAAAAAAAAGTTGTTCAGACTTCGAGAGCTAATTCAGTTTCCGATCATAAAAACGCATCTGTTCCCCCCAAAAAGCCTTTTAGAGGATCGTTTGCGACAGTTTGGCACCATTTTTGAGTGAATTGCAGAACGTCAGAAATGTTGAAGAAATTGTGACCACGCGGCTTTGGGATTTGTTAAAAAAAAGTTGTTCAGACGTCGAGGGCTAATTCTGTTTCCAATGTTAAAAACCCACCTGTTTCATAAGAAAAACCTTTCAGGAGATGGTTTGCAACAGTTTGGCACCATTTTTGAGTGAATTTCAAAACGTCATAAATTTTGAAGAAATTGTGACCGCGCGGCTTAGGGATTTTTTCAAAAAAAAGGTGTTCAGACTTCAAGAGCTAATTCAGTTTCCGATGATAAAAACGCATCTGTTTCCACTAAAAAACCTTTCAGAGGATCGTTTGCAACAAATTGGCACCATTTTTGAGTGCATTGCAGAAGGTCAGAAATTTTGAAGAAATTGTAACCGCGCGGCTTAGGGATTTTTTCAAAAAAAGTTGTTCAGACGTCGAGGGCTAATTCTGTTTCCGATGATAAAAACCCATCTGTTTCCACCAAAAAACCTTTCAGGGGATGGTTTGCAATAGTTTGGCACCATTTTTGAGTGAATTGCAGAAAGTCAGAAATGTTGAAGAAATTGTGACCGCGCGGCTAATGGATTTTTCAAAAAAAAGTTGTTCAGACGTCGAGGGATAATTCTGTTTCTGATGATAAAAACCCACTTGTTTCCTCAGAAAAACCTTTCAGGAGATGGTTTGCAACAGTTAGGCACCATTTTTGAGTGAATTGCAGAACGTCAGAAATTTTGAAGAAATTGTGACCGCGCGGCTTAGGGATTTCTTTTTTAAAAAAGTTTTTCAGACACCAAGGGCTAATTTTGTTTCCGATGATAAAAACGCATCTGTTTCCACCAAAAAACCTTTCAGAGGATCGTTTGCAACAGTTTGGCACCATTTTTGAGTGAATTGCAGAAGGTCAGAAATGTTGAAGAAATTGTGACCGCGCGGCTTAGGGATTTTTTCAAAAAAAGTTGTTCACACGTCGAGGGCTAATTCTGTTTCCGATTATAAAAACGCATCTGTTTTCACCAAAAAACCTTTCAGAGGATCGTTTGCAACAGTTTGGCACCATTTTTGAGTGAATTGCAGAAGCTCAGAAATGTTGAAGAAATTGTGACCGCGCGGGTTAGGGATTTTTCAAAAAAAAGTTGTTCAGACGTCGAGGGCTAATTCTGTTTCCGATGATAAAAACGCATCTGTTTTCACCAAAAAACCTTTCAGAGGATCGTTTGCAACAGTTTGGCACCATTTTTGAGTGAATTGCAGAAGCTCAGAAATGTTGAAGAAATTGTGACCGCGCGGCTAATGGATTTTTCAAAAAAAAGTTGTTCAGACGTCGAGGGATAATTCTGTTTCCGATGATAAAAACGCATCTGTTTTCACCAAAAAACCTTTCAGAGGATCGTTTGCAACAGTTTGGCACCATTTTTGAGTGAATTGCAGAAGCTCAGAAATGTTGAAGAAATTGTGACCGCGCGGCTTAGGGATTTTTCAAAAAAAGGTTGTTCAGACGTCGAGGGCTAATTCTGTTTCCGATGATAAAAACGCATCTGTTTTCACCAAAAAACCTTTCAGAGGATCGTTTGCAACAGTTTGGCACCATTTTTGAGTGAATTGCAGAAGGTCAGAAATTTTGAAGAAATTGTGACCGCGCGGCTTAGGGATTTTTTCAAAAAAAGTTGTTCAGACGTCGAGGGCTAATTCTGTTTCCGATGATAAAAACGCATCTGTTTTCACCAAAAAACCTTTCAGAGGATCGTTTGCAACAGTTTGGCACCATTTTTGAGTGAATTGCAGAAGCTCAGAAATGTTGAAGAAATTGTGACCGCGCGGCTTAGGGATTTTTCAAAAAAAAGTTGTTCAGACTTCGAGAGCTAATTCAGTTTCCGATCATAAAAACGCATCTGTTCCCCCCAAAAAGCCTTTTAGAGGATCGTTTGCAACAGTTTGGCACCATTTTTTAGTGAATGGCCGAACGTCAGAAATGTTGAAGAAATTGTGACCACGCGGCTTCGGGATTTGTTAAAAAAAAGTTGTTCAGACGTCGAGGGCTAATTCTGTTTCCAATGTTAAAAACCCACCTGTTTCATCAGAAAAACCTTTCAGGAGATGGTTTGCAACAGTTTGGCACCATTTTTGAGTGAATTTCAAAACGTCATAAATTTTGAAGAAATTGTGACCGCGCGGCTTAGGGATTTTTTCAAAAAAAAGTTGTTCAGACTTCAAGAGCTAATTCAGTTTCCGATGATAAAAACACATCTGTTTCCACCAAAAAACCTTTCAGAGGATCGTTTGCAACAGTTTGGCACCATTTTTGAGTGCATTGCAGAAGGTCAGAAATTTTGAAGAAATTGTAACCGCGCGGCTTAGGGATTTTTTCAAAAAAAGTTTTTCAGACGTCAAGGGCTAATTCTGTTTCGGATGATAAAAACGCATCTGTTTTCACCAAAAAAACCTTTCAGAGGATCGTTTGCAACAGTTTGGCACCATTTTTGAGTGAATTGCAGAACGTCAGAAAAGTTGAAGAAATTGTGACCGCGCAGCTTAGGGATTTTTCAAAAAAAAGTTGTTCAGACGTCGAGGGATAATTCTGTTTCTGATGATAAAAACCCACCTGTTTCCTCAGAAAAACCTTTCAGGAGATGGTTTGCAACAGTTTGGCACCATTTTTGAGTGAATTGCAGAACGTCTTAAATTTTGAAAAAATTGTGACCGCGCGGCTTAGGGATTGTTTTTAAAAAAAGTTGTTCAGACACCGAGGGCTAATTTTGTTTCCGATGATAAAAACGCATCTATTTCCACCAAAAAACCTTTCAGAGGATCGTTTGCAACAGTTTGGCACCATTTTTGAGTGAATTGCAGAAGGTCAGAAATTTTGAAGAAATTGTGACCGCGCGGCTTAGGGATTTTTTCAAAAAAAGTTGTTCAGACGTCGAGGGCTAATTCTGTTTCCGATGATAAAAACCCATCTGTTTCCACCAAAAAACCTTTCAGGATGGTTTGCAACAGTTTGGCACCATTTTTGAGTGAATTGTAGAACGTCATAAATTTTGAAAAAATTGTGACCGCGCGGCTTAGGGATTTCTTTTTTAAAAAAGTTTTTCAGAAACCAAGGGCTAATTTTGTTTCCGATGATAAAAACGCATCTGTTTCCACCAAAAAACCTTTCAGAGGATCGTTTGCAACAGTTTGGCACCATTTTTGAGTGAATTGCAGAAGGTCAGAAATTTTGAAGAAATTGTGACCGCGCGGCTTAGGGATTTTTTCAAAAAAAGTTGTTCACACGTCGAGGGCTAATTCTGTTTCCGATGATAAAAACACATCTGTTTTCACCAAAAAACCTTTCAGAGGATCGTTTGCAACAGTTTGGCACCATTTTTGAGTGAATTGCAGAAGCTCAGAAATGTTGAAGAAATTGTGACCGCGCGGCTTAGGGATTTTTCAAAAAAAAGTTGTTCAGACGTCGAGGGCTAATTCTGTTTCCGATGAGAAAAACGCATCTGTTTTCACCAAAAAACCTTTCAGAGGATCGTTTGCAACAGTTTGGCACCATTTTTGAGTGAATTGCAGAAGGTCAGAAATGTTGAAGAAATTGTGACCGCGCGGCTTAGGGATTTTTTTAAAAAAAGTTGTTCAGACGTCGAGGGCTAATTCTGTTTCCGATGATAAAAACGCATCTGTTTTCACCAAAAAACCTTTCAGAGGATCGTTTGCAACAGTTTGGCACCATTTTTGAGTGAATTGCAGAAGCTCAGAAATGTTGAAGAAATTGTGACCGCGCGGCTTAGGGATTTTTCAAAAAAAAGTTGTTCAGACGTCGAGGGCTAATTCTGTTTCCGATGATAAAAACGCATCTGTTTTCACCAAAAAACCTTTCAGAGGATCGTTTGCAACAGTTTGGCACCATTTTTGAGTGAATTGCAGAAGCTCAGAAATGTTGAAGAAATTGTGACCGCGCGGCTTAGGGATTTTTCAAAAAAAAGTTGTTCAGACTTCGAGAGCTATTTCAGTTTCTGATCATAAAAACGCATCTGTTCCCCCCAAAAAACCTTTTAGAGGATCGTTTGCGACAGTTTGGCACCATTTTTGAGTGAATTGCAGAACGTCAGAAATGTTGAAGAAATTGTGACCGCGCGGCTTCGGGATTTGTTAAAAAAAAGTTGTTCAGACGTCGAGGGCTAATTCTGTTTCCAATGATAAAAACCCACCTGTTTTCTCAGAAAAACCTTTCAGGAGATGGTTTGCAACAGTTTGGCACCATTTATGAGTGAATTTCAGAACGTCATAAATTTTGAAGAAATTGTGACCGCGCAGCTTAGGGATTTTTCAAAAAAAAGTTGTTCAGACGTCGAGGGATAATTCTGTTCCTGATGATAAAAACCCACCTGTTTCCTCAGAAAAACCTTTCAGGAGATGGTTTGCAACAGTTTGGCACCATTTTTGAGTGAATTGCAGAACGTCTTAAATTTTGAAAAAATTGTGACCGCGCGGCTTAGGGATTTTTTCAAAAAAAAGTTGTTCAGACACCGAGGGCTAATTCTGTTACCGATGATAAAAATGCATCTGTTTCCACCAAAAAACCTTTCAGAGGATCGTTTGCAACAGTTTGGCACCATTTTTGAGTGAATTGCAGAAGGTCAGAAATTTTGAAGAAATTGTGACTGCGCGGCTTAGGGATTTTTTTCTAATAAAGTTGTTCAGACGTCGAGGGCTGATTCTGTTTCCGATGATAAAAACACATCTGTTTCCACCAAAAAACCTTTCAGGGGATGGTTTGCAACAGTTTGGCACCATTTTTGAGTGAATTGCAGAAAGTCAGAAATGTTGAAGAAATTGTGACCGCGCGGCTTAGGGATTTTTCAAAAAAAAGTTGTTCAGACGTCGAGGGATAATTCTGTTTCTGATGATAAAAACCCACCTGATTCCTCAGAAAAACCTTTCAGGAGATGGTTTGCAACAGTTTGGCACCATTTTTGAGTGAATTTCAGAACGTCATAAATTTTGAAGAAATTGTGACCGCGCAGTTTAGGGATTTTTTCAAAAAAAAGTTGTTCAGACACCGAGGGATAATTTTGTTTCCGATGATAAAAACGCATCTGTTTCCACCAATAAACCTTTCAGAGGATCGTTTGCAACACTTTGGCACCATTTTTGAGTGAATTGCAGAAGGTCAGAAATGTTGAAGAAATTGTGACCGCGCGGCTTAGGGATTTTTCAAAAAAAAGTTGTTCAGACGTCGAGGGATAATTCTGTTTCTGATGATAAAAACCCACCTGTTTCCTCAGAAAAACCTTTCAGGAGATGGTTTGCAACAGTTTGGCACCATTTTTGAGTGAATTGCAGAACGTCTTAAATTTTGAAAAAATTGTGACCGCGCGGCTTAGGGATTTTTTCAAAAAAAAGTTGTTCAGACACCGAGGGCTAATTTTCTTTTCGATGATAAAAACGCATCTGTTTCCACCAAAAAACCTTTCAGAGGGTCGTTTGCAACAGTTTGGCACCATTTTTGAGTGAATTGCAGAAGGTCAGAAATTTTGAAGAAATTGTGACGGCGCGGCTTAGGGATTTTTTCAAAAAAAGTTGTTCAGACGTCGAGGGCTAATTCTGTTTCCGATGATAAAAACCCATCTGTTTCCACCAAAAAACCTTTCAGGGGATGGTTTGCAACAGTTTTGCACCATTTTTGAGTGAATTGCAGAACGTCAGAAATGTTGAAGAAATTGTGACCGCGCGGCTTAGGGATTTTTCCAAAAAAAGTTGTTGAGACGTCGAGGGCTAATTCTGTTTCCGATGATAATACGCACCTGATTCCACCGAGAAACCTTTCAGGAGATGGTTTGCAACAGTTTGGCACCATTTTTGAGTGAATTGCAGAACGTCTTAAATTTTGAAAAAATTGTGACCGCGCAGCTTAGGGATTTTTCAAAAAAAAGTTGTTCAGACGTCGAGGGATAATTCTGTTCCTGATGATAAAAACCCACCTGTTTCCTCAGAAAAACCTTTCAGGAGATGGTTTGCAACAGTTTGGCACCATTTTTGAGTGAATTGCAGAACGTCTTAAATTTTGAAAAAATTGTGACCGCGCGGCTTAGGGATTTTTTCAAAAAAAAGTTGTTCAGACACCGAGGGCTAATTCTGTTTCCGATGATAAAAATGCATCTGTTTCCACCAAAAAACCTTTCAGAGGATCGTTTGCAACAGTTTGGCACCATTTTTGAGTGAATTGCAGAAGGTCAGAAATTTTGAAGAAATTGTGACTGCGCGGCTTAGGGATTTTTTTCTAAAAAAGTTGTTCAGACGTCGAGGGCTGATTCTGTTTCCGATGATAAAAACACATCTGTTTCCACCAAAAAACCTTTCAGGGGATGGTTTGCAACAGTTTGGCACCATTTTTGAGTGAATTGCAGAAAGTCAGAAATGTTGAAGAAATTGTGACCGCGCGGCTTAGGGATTTTTCAAAAAAAAGTTGTTCAGACGTCGAGGGATAATTCTGTTTCTGATGATAAAAACCCACTTGTTTCCTCAGAAAAACCTTTCAGGAGATGGTTTGCAACAGTTAGGCACCATTTTTGAATGAATTGCAGAACGTCATAAATTTTGAAAAAATTGTGACCGCGCGGCTTAGGGATTTTTCAAAAAAAAGTTGTTCAGACGTCGAGGGATAATTCTGTTTCTGATGATAAAAACCCACCTGATTCCTCAGAAAAACCTTTCAGGAGATGGTTTGCAACAGTTTGGCACCATTTTTGAGTGAATTTCAGAACGTCATAAATTTTGAAGAAATTGTGACCGCGCAGTTTAGGGATTTTTTCAAAAAAAAGTTGTTCAGACACCGAGGGATAATTTTGTTTCCGATGATAAAAACGCATCTGTTTCCACCAAAAAACCTTTCAGAGGATCGTTTGCAACACTTTGGCACCATTTTTGAGTGAATTGCAGAAGGTCAGAAATTTTGAAGAAATTGTGACCGCGCGGCTTAGGGATTTTTTCAAAAAAAGTTGTTCAGACGTCGAGGGCTAATTCTGTTTCCGATGATAAAAACGCATCTGTTTTCACCAAAAAACCTTTCAGAGGCTCGTTTGCAACAGTTTGGCACCATTTTTGAGTGAATTGCAGAAGGTCAGAAATGTTGAAGAAATTGTGACCGCGCGGCTTAGGGATTTTTCAAAAAAAAGTTGTTCAGACGTCGAGGGATAATTCTGTTTCTGATGATAAAAACCCACCTGTTTCCTCAGAAAAACCTTTCAGGAGATGGTTTGCAACAGTTTGGCACCATTTTTGAGTGAATTGCAGAACGTCTTAAATTTTGAAAAAATTGTGACCGCGCGGCTTAGGGATTTTTTCAAAAAAAAGTTGTTCAGACACCGAGGGCTAATTTTCTTTTCGATGATAAAAACGCATCTGTTTCCACCAAAAAACCTTTCAGAGGGTCGTTTGCAACAGTTTGGCACCATTTTTGAGTGAATTGCAGAAGGTCAGAAATTTTGAAGAAATTGTGACGGCGCGGCTTAGGGATTTTTTCAAAAAAAGTTGTTCAGACGTCGAGGGCTAATTCTGTTTCCGATGATAAAAACCCATCTGTTTCCACCAAAAAACCTTTCAGGGGATGGTTTGCAACAGTTTTGCACCATTTTTGAGTGAATTGCAGAACGTCAGAAATGTTGAAGAAATTGTGACCGCGCGGCTTAGGGATTTTTCCAAAAAAAGTTGTTGAGACGTCGAGGGCTAATTCTGTTTCCGATGATAATACGCACCTGTTTCCACCGAGAAACCTTTCAGGAGATGGTTTGCAACAGTTTGGCACCATTTTTGAGTGAATTGCAGAACGTCTTAAATTTTGAAAAAATTGTGACCGCGCGGCTTAGGGATTTTTTGGAAAAAAAAGGTGTTCAGACACCGAGGGCTAATTCTGTTTCCGATGATAAAAATGCATCTGTTTCCACCAAAAAACCTTTCAGAGGATCGTTTGCAACAGTTTGGCACCATTTTTGAGTGAATTGCAGAAGGTCAGAAATTTTGAAAAAATTGTGACCGCGCGGCTTAGGGATTTTTTCAAAAAAAGTTGTTCAGACGTCGAGGGCTAATTCTGTTTCCGATGATAAAAACCCATCTGTTTCCACCAAAAAACCTTTCAGGGGATGGTTTGCAACAGTTTGGCACCATTTTTGAGTGAATTGCAGAAAGTCAGAAATGTTGAAGAAATTGTGACCGCGCGGCTTAGGGATTTTTCAAAAAAAAGTTGTTCAGACGTCGAGGGATAATTCTGTTTCTGATGATAAAAACCCACTTGTTTCCTCAGAAAAACCTTTCAGGAGATGGTTTGCAACAGTTTGGCACCATTTTTGAGTGAATTTCAGAACGTCAGAAATTTTGAAGAAATTGTGACCGCGCAGTTTAGGGATTTTTTCAAAAAAAAGTTGTTCAGACACCGAGGGATAATTTTGTTTCCGATGATAAAAACGCATCTGTTTCCACCAAAAAACCTTTCAGAGGATCGTTTGCAACAGTTTGGCACCATTTTTGAGTGAATTGCAGAAGGTCAGAAATTTTGAAGAAATTGTGACCGCGCGGCTTAGGGATTTTTTCAAAAAAAGTTGTTCAGACGTCGAGGGCTAATTCTGTTTCCGATGATAAAAACCCATCTGTTTCCAACAAAAAACCTTTCAGGGGATGGTTTGCAACAGTTTGGCACCATTTTTGAGTGAATTGCAGAAAGTCAGAAATGTTGAAGAAATTGTGACCGCGCGGCTTAGGGATTTTTCAAAAAAAAGTTGTTCAGACGTTGAGGGATAATTCTGTTTCTGATGATAAAAACCCACTTGTTTCCTCAGAAAAACCTTTCAGGAGATGGTTTGCAACAGTTAGGCACCATTTTTGAATGAATTGCAGAACGTCATAAATTTTGAAAAAATTGTGACCGCGCGGCTTAGGGATTTTTCAAAAAAAAGTTGTTCAGACGTCGAGGGATAATTCTGTTTCTGATGATAAAAACCCACCTGATTCCTCAGAAAAACCTTTCAGGAGATGGTTTGCAACAGTTTGGCACCATTTTTGAGTGAATTTCAGAACGTTATAAATTTTGAAGAAATTGTGACCGCGCAGTTTAGGCATTTTTTCAAAAAAAAGTTGTTCAGACACCGAGGGATAATTTTCTTTCCGGTGATAAAAACGCATCTGTTTCCACCAAAAAACCTTTCAGAGGATCGTTTGCAACATTTTGGCACCATTTTTGAGTGAATTGCAGAACGTCATAAATTTTGAAAAAATTGTGACCGCGCGGCTTAGGGATTTTTTTTTTTTAAAAAGTTGTTCAGACGTCGAGGGCTAATTCTGTTTCCGATGATAAAAACGCATCTGTTTCCACCAAAAAACCTTTCAGAGGATCGTTTGCAACAGTTTGGCACCATTTTTGAGTGAATTGCAGAAGGTCAGAAATGTTGAAGAAATTGTGAACGCGCGGCTTAGGGATTTTTCAAAAAAAAGTTGTTCCGACGTCGAGGGATAATTCTGTTTCTGATGATAAAAACCCACCTGTTTCCTCAGAAAAACCTTTCAGGAGATGGTTTGCAACAGTTTGGCACCATTTTTGAGTGAATTGCAGAACGTCTTAAATTTTGAAAAAATTGTGACCGCGCGGCTTAGGGATTTTTTCAAAAAAAAGTTGTTCAGACACCGAGGGCTAATTTTGTTTCCGATGATAAAAACGCATCTGTTTCCACCAAAAAACCTTTCAGAGGATCGTTTGCAACAGTTTGGCACCATTTTTGAGTGAATTGCAGAAGGTCAGAAATTTTGAAGAAATTGTGACCGCGCGGCTTAGGGATTTTTTTAAAAAAAGTTGTTGAGACGTCGAGGGCTAATTCTGTTTCCGATGATAATACGCACCTGTTTCCACCGAGAAACCTTTCAGGAGATGGTTTGCAACAGTTTGGCACCATTTTTGAGTGAATTGCAGAACGTCTTAAATTTTGAAAAAATTGTGACCGCGCGGCTTAGGGATTTTTTGAAAAAAAAAGTTGTTCAGACACCGAGGGCTAATTCTGTTTCCGATGATAAAAATGCATCTGTTTCCACCAAAAAACCTTTCAGAGGATCGTTTGCAACAGTTTGGCACCATTTTTGAGTGAATTGCAGAAGGTCAGAAATTTTGAAAAAATTGTGACCGCGCGGCTTAGGGATTTTTTCAAAAAAAGTTGTTCAGACGTCGAGGGCTAATTCTGTTTCCGATGATAAAAACCCATCTGTTTCCACCAAAAAACCTTTCAGGGGATGGTTTGCAACAGTTTTGCACCATTTTTGAGTGAATTGCAGAAAGTCAGAAATGTTGAAGAAATTGTGACCGCGCGGCTTAGGGATTTTTCAAAAAAAAGTTGTTCAGACGTCGAGGGATAATTCTGTTTCTGATGATAAAAACCCAATTGTTTCCTCAGAAAAACCTTTCAGGAGATGGTTTGCAACAGTTTGGCACCATTTTTGAGTGAATTTCAGAACGTCAGAAATTTTGAAGAAATTGTGACCGCGCAGTTTAGGGATTTTTTCAAAAAAAAGTTGTTCAGACACCGAGGGATAATTTTGTTTCCGATGATAAAAACGCATCTGTTTCCACCAAAAAACCTTTCAGAGGATTGTTTGCAACAGTTTGGCACCATTTTTGAGTGAATTGCAGAAGGTCAGAAATTTTGAAGAAATTGTGACCGCGCGGCTTAGGGATTTTTTCAAAAAAAGTTGTTCAGACGTCGAGGGCTAATTCTGTTTCCGATGATAAAAACCCATCTGTTTCCACCAAAAAACCTTTCAGGGGATGGTTTGCAACAGTTTGGCACCATTTTTGAGTGAATTGCAGAAAGTCAGAAATGTTGAAGAAATTGTGACCGCGCGGCTTAGGGATTTTTCAAAAAAAAGTTGTTCAGACGTTGAGGGATAATTCTGTTTCTGATGATAAAAACCCACTTGTTTCCTCAGAAAAACCTTTCAGGAGATGGTTTGCAACAGTTAGGCACCATTTTTGAATGAATTGCAGAACGTCATAAATTTTGAAAAAATTGTGACCGCGCGGCTTAGGGATTTTTCAAAAAAAAGTTGTTCAGACGTCGAGGGATAATTCTGTTTCTGATGATAAAAACCCACCTGATTCCTCAGAAAAACCTTTCAGGAGATGGTTTGCAACAGTTTGGCACCATTTTTGAGTGAATTTCAGAACGTTATAAATTTTGAAGAAATTGTGACCGCGCAGTTTAGGCATTTTTTCAAAAAAAAGTTGTTCAGACACCGAGGGATAATTTTGTTTCCGATGATAAAAACGCATCTGTTTCCACCAAAAAACCTTTCAGAGGATCGTTTGCAACATTTTGGCACCATTTTTGAGTGAATTGCAGAACGTCATAAATTTTGAAAAAATTGTGACCGCGCGGCTAGGGATTTTTTTTTTTTTAAAAGTTGTTCAGACGTCGAGGGCTAAATCTGTTTCCGATGATAAAAACGCATCTGTTTCCACCAAAAAACCTTTCAGAGGATCGTTTGCAACAGTTTGGCACCATTTTTGAGTGAATTGCAGAAGGTCAGAAATGTTGAAGAAATTGTGAACGCGCGGCTTAGGGATTTTTCAAAAAAAAGTTGTTCCGACGTCGAGGGATAATTCTGTTTCTGATGATAAAAACCCACCTGTTTCCTCAGAAAAACCTTTCAGGAGATGGTTTGCAACAGTTTGGCACCATTTTTGAGTGAATTGCAGAACGTCTTAAATTTTGAAAAAATTGTGACCGCGCGGCTTAGGGATTTTTTCAAAAAAAAGTTGTTCAGACACCGAGGGCTAATTTTGTTTCCGATGATAAAAACGCATCTGTTTCCACCAAAAAACCTTTCAGAGGATCGTTTGCAACAGTTTGGCACCATTTTTGAGTGAATTGCAGAAGGTCAGAAATTTTGAAGAAATTGTGACCGCGCGGCTTAGGGATTTTTTCAAAAAAAGTTGTTCAGACGTCGAGGGCTAATTCTGTTTCCGATGATAATACACACCTGTTTCCACCGAGAAACCTTTCAGGAGATGGTTTGCAACAGTTTGGCACCATTTTTGAGTTTATTGCAGAACGTCTTAAATTTTGAAAAAATTGTGACCGCGCGGCTTAGGGATTTTTTCAAAAAAAAGTTGTTCAGACACCGAGGGCTAATTCTGTTTCCGATGATAAAAATGCATCTGTTTCCACCAAAAAACCTTTCAGAGGATCGTTTGCAACAGTTTGGCACCATTTTTGAGTGAATTGCAGAAGGTCAGAAATTTTGAAGAAATTGTGACCGCGCGGCTTAGGGATTTTTTCAAAAAAAGTTGTTCAGACGTCGAGGGCTAATTCTGTTTCCGATGATAAAAACCCATCTGTTTCCACCAAAAAACCTTTCAGGGGATGGTTTGCAACAGTTTGGCACCATTTTTGAGTGAATTGCAGAAAGTCAGAAATGTTGAAGAAATTGTGACCGCGCGGCTTAGGGATTTTTTTTTTTTAAAAAGTTGTTCAGACGTCGAGGGCTAATTCTGTTTCCGATGATAAAAACGCATCTGTTTCCACCAAAAAACCTTTCAGAGGATCGTTTGCAACAGTTTGGCACCATTTTTGAGTGAATTGCAGAAGGTCAGAAATGTTGAAGAAATTGTGACCGCGCGGCTTAGGGATTTTTCAAAAAAAAGTTGTTCCGACGTCGAGGGATAATTCTGTTTCTGATGATAAAAACCCACCTGTTTCCTCAGAAAAACCTTTCAGGAGATGGTTTGCAACAGTTTGGCACCATTTTTGAGTGAATTGCAGAACGTCTTAAATTTTGAAAAAATTGTGACCGCGCGGCTTAGGGATTTTTTCAAAAAAAAGTTCTTCAGACACCGAGGGCTAATTTTGTTTCCGATGATAAAAACGCATCTGTTTCCACCAAAAAACCTTTCAGAGGATCGTTTGCAACAGTTTGGCACCATTTTTGAGTGAATTGCAGAAGGTCAGAAATTTTGAAGAAATTGTGACCGCGCGGCTTAGGGATTTTTTCAAAAAAAGTTGTTCAGACGTCGAGGGCTAATTCTGTTTCCGATGATAATACGCACCTGTTTCCACCGAGAAACCTTTCAGGAGATGGTTTGCAACAGTTTGGCACCATTTTTGAGTGAATTGCAGAACGTCTTAAATTTTGAAAAAATTGTGACCGCGCGGCTTAGGGATTTTTTCAAAAAAAGTTGTTCAGTAGTCGAGGGCTAATTCTGTTTCCGATGATAAAAACCCATCTGTTTCCACCAAAAAACCTTTCAGGGGATGGTTTGCAACAGTTTGGCACCATTTTTGAGTGAATTGCAGAAAGTCAGAAATGTTGAAGAAATTGTGACCGCGCGAACTTAGGGATTTTTCAAAAAAAAGTTGTTCAGACGTCGAGGGATAATTCTGTTTCTGATGATAAAAACCCACTTGTTTCCTCAGAAAAACCTTTCAGGAGATGGTTTGCAACAGTTAGGCACCATTTTTGAGTGAATTGCAGAACGTCATAAATTTTGAAAAAATTGTGACCGCGCGGCTTAGGAATTTTTTCAAAAAAAAGTTGTTCAGACACCGAGGTCTAATTCTGTTTCCGATGATAAAAATGCATCTGTTTCCACCAAAAAACCTTTCAGAGGATCGTTTGCAACAGTTTGGCACCATTTTTGAGTGAATTGCAGAAGGTCAGAAATTTTGAAGAAATTGTGACTGCGCGGCTTAGGGATTTTTTTCAAAAAAAGTTGTTCAGACGTCGAGGGCTGATTCTGTTTCCGATGATAAAAACACATCTGTTTCCACCAAAAAACCTTTCAGGGGATGGTTTGCAACAGTTTGGCACCATTTTTGAGTGAATTGCAGAAAGTCAGAAATGTTGAAGAAATTGTGACCGCGCGGCTTAGGGATTTTTCAAAAAAAAAGTTGTTCAGACGTCGAGGGATAATTCTGTTTCTGATGATAAAAACCCACTTGTTTCCTCAGAAAAACCTTTCAGGAGATGGTTTGCAACAGTTAGGCACCATTTTTGAATGAATTGCAGAACGTCATAAATTTTGAAAAAATTGTGACCGCGCGGCTTAGGGATTTTTCAAAAAAAAGTTGTTCAGACGTCGAGGGATAATTCTGTTTCTGATGATAAAAACCCACCTGATTCCTCAGAAAAACCTTTAAGGAGATGGTTTGCAACAGTTTGGCACCATTTTTGAGTGAATTTCAGAACGTCATAAATTTTGAAGAAATTGTGACCGCGCAGTTTAGGGATTTTTTCAAAAAAAAGTTGTTCAGACACCGAGGGATAATTTTGTTTCCGATGATAAAAACGCATCTGTTTCCACCAAAAAACCTTTCAGGGGATCGTTTGCAACACTTTGGCACCATTTTTGAGTGAATTGCAGAAGGTCAGAAATTTTGAAGAAATTGTGACCGCGCGGCTTAGGGATTTTTTCAAAAAAAGTTGTTCAGACGTCGAGGGCTAATTCTGTTTCCGATGATAAAAACACATCTGTTTTCACCAAAAAACCTTTCAGAGGCTCGTTTGCAAGAGTTTGGCACCATTTTTGAGTGAATTGCAGAACGTCAGAGAAGTTGAAGAAATTGTGACCGCGCAGCTTAGGGATTTTTCAAAAAAAAGTTGTTCAGACGTCGAGGGATAATTCTGTTTCTGATGATAAAAACCCACCTGTTTCCTCAGAAAAACCTTTCAGGAGATGGTTTGCAACAGTTTGGCACCATTTTTGAGTGAATTGCAGAACGTCATAAATTTTGAAAAAATTGTGACCGCGCGGCTTAGGGATTTTTTTTTTTTAAAAAAAGTTGTTCAGACACCGAGGGCTAATTTTGTTTCCGATGATAAAAACGCATCTGTTTCCACCAAAAAACCTTTCAGAGGATCGTTTGCAACAGTTTGGCACCATTTTTGAGTGAATTGCAGAAGGTCAGAAATGTTGAAGAAATTGTGACCGCGCGGCTTAGGGATTTTTCAAAAAAAAGTTGTTTAGACGTTGAGGGATAATTCTGTTTCTGATGATAAAAACCCACCTGTTTCCTCAGAAAAACCTTTCAGGAGATGGTTTGCAACAGTTTGGCACCATTTTTGAGTGAATTGCAGAACGTCTTAAATTTTGAAAAAATTGTGACCGCGCGGCTTAGGGATTTTTTCAAAAAAAAGTTGTTCAGACACCGAGGGCTAATTTTCTTTTCGATGATAAAAACGCATCTGTTTCCACCGAGAAACCTTTCAGGAGATGGTTTGCAACAGTTTGGCAGCATTTTTGAGTGAATTGCAGAACGTCTTAAATTTTGAAAAAATTGTGACCGCGCGGCTTAGGGATTTTTTCAAAAAAAAGTTGTTCAGACACCGAGGGCTAATTCTGTTTCCGATGATAAAAATGCATCTGTTTCCACCAAAAAACCTTTCAGAGGATCGTTTGCAACAGTTTGGCACCATTTTTGAGTGAATTGCAGAAGGTCAGAAATTTTGAAGAAATTGTGACCGCGCGGCTTAGGGATTTTTTCAAAAAAAGTTGTTCAGACGTCGAGGGCTAATTCTGTTTCCGATGATAAAAACCCATCTGTTTCCACCAAAAAACCTTTCAGGGAATGGTTTGCAACAGTTTTGCACCATTTTTGAGTGAATTGCAGAAAGTCAGAAATGTTGAAGAAATTGTGACCGCGCGGCTTAGGGATTTTTCAAAAAAAAGTTGTTCAGACGTCGAGGGATAATTCTGTTTCTGATGATAAAAACCCACTTGTTTCCTCAGAAAAACCTTTCAGGAGATGGTTTGCAACAGTTAGGCACCATTTTTGAATGAATTGCAGAACGTCATAAATTTTGAAAAAATTGTGACCGCGCGGCTTAGGGATTTTTCAAAAAAATGTTGTTCAGACGTCGAGGGATAATTCTGTTTCTGATGATAAAAACCCACCTGATTCCTCAGAAAAACCTTTCAGGAGATGGTTTGCAACAGTTTGGCACCATTTTTGAGTGAATTTCAGAACGTCAGAAATTTTGAAGAAATTGTGACCGCGCAGTTTAGGGATTTTTTCAAAAAAAAGTTGTTCAGACACCGAGGGATAATTTTGTTTCCGATGATAAAAACGCATCTGTTTCCACCAAAAAACCTTTCAGAGGATCGTTTGCAACAGTTTGGCACCATTTTTGAGTGAATTGCAGAAGGTCAGAAATTTTGAAGAAATTGTGACCGCGCGGCTTAGGGATTTTTTCAAAAAAAGTTGTTCAGACGTCGAGGGGTAATTCTGTTTCCGATGATAAAAACCCATCTGTTTCCACCAAAAAACCTTTCAGGGGATGGTTTGCAACAGTTTGGCACCATTTTTGAGTGAATTGCAGAACGTCAGAAATGTTGAAGAAATTGTGACCGCGCGGCTTAGGGATTTTTCCAAAAAAGGTTGTTGAGACGTCGAGGGCTAATTCTGCTTCCGATGATAATACGCACCTGTTTCCACCGAGAAAACTTTCAGGGGATGGTTTGCAACAGTTTGGCACCATTTTTGAGTGAATTGCAGAAAGTCAGAAATGTTGAAGAAATTGTGACTGCGCGGCTTAGGGATTTTTCAAAAAAAAGTTTTTCAGACGTAGAGGGCTAATTCTGTTTCCGATGATAAAAACGCATCTGTTTTCACCAAGAAACCTTTCAGAGGATCGTTTGCAACAGTTTGGCACCATTTTTGAGTGAATTGCAGAAGCTCAGAAATGTTGAAGAAATTGTGACCGCGCGGCTTAGGGATTTTTCAAAAAAAAGTTGTTCAGACTTCGAGAGCTAATTCAGTTTCCGATCATAGAAACGCATCTGTTCCCCCCAAAAAACCTTTTAGAGGATCGTTTGCGACAGTTTGGCACCATTTTTGAGTGAATTGCAGAAGGTCAGAAATTTTGAAGAAATTGTGACCGCGCGGCTTCGGGATTTTTTCAAAAAAAGTTGTTCAGACTTCGAGGGCTAATTCTGTTTCCGATGATAAAAACCCATCTGTTTCCACCAAAAAACCTTTCAGGGGATGGTTTGCAACAGTTTGGCACCATTTTTGAGTGAATTGCAGAAAGTCAGAAATGTTGAAGAAATTGTGACCGCGCGGCTTAGGGATTTTTCAAAAAAAAGTTGTTCAGACGTTGAGGGATAATTCTGTTTCTGATGATAAAAACCCACTTGTTTCCTCAGAAAAACCTTTCAGGCGATGGTTTGCAACAGTTAGGCACCATTTTTGAATGAATTGCAGAACGTCATAAATTTTGAAAAAATTGTGACCGCGCGGCTTAGGGATTTTTCAAAAAAAAGTTGTTCAGACGTCGAGGGATAATTCTGTTTCTGATGATAAAAACCCACCTGATTCCTCAGAAAAACCTTTCAGGAGATGGTTTGCAACAGTTTGGCACCATTTTTGATTGAATTTCAGAACGTTATAAATTTTGAAGAAATTGTGACCGCGCAGTTTAGGGATTTTTTCAAAAAAAAGTTGTTCAGACACCGAGGGATAATTTTGTTTCCGATGATAAAAACGCATCAGTTTCCACCAAAAAACCTTTCAGAGGATCGTTTGCAACAGTTTGGCACCATTTTTGAGTGAATTGCAGAACGTCATAAATTTTGAAAAAATTGTGACCGCGCGGCTTAGGGATTTTTTTTTTAAAAAAAGTTGTTCAGACGTCGAGGGCTAATTCTGTTTCCGATGATAAAAACGCATCTGTTTCCACCAAAAAACCTTTCAGAGGATCGTTTGCAACAGTTTGGCACCATTTTTGAGTGAATTGCAGAAGGTCAGAAATGTTGAAGAAATTGTGACCGCGCGGCTTAGGGATTTTTCAAAAAAAAGTTGTTCCGACGTCGAGGGATAATTCTGTTTCTGATGATAAAAACCCACCTGTTTCCTCAGAAAAACCTTTCAGGAGATGGTTTGCAACAGTTTGGCACCATTTTTGAGTGAATTGCAGAACGTCTTAAATTTTGAAAAAATTGTGACCGCGCGGCTTAGGGATTTTTTCAAAAAAAAGTTGTTCAGACACCGAGGGCTAATTTTGTTTCCGATGATAAAAACGCATCTGTTTCCACCAAAAAACCTTTCAGAGGATCGTTTGCAACAGTTTGGCACCATTTTTGAGTGAATTGCAGAAGGTCAGAAATTTTGAAGAAATTGTGACCGCGCGGCTTAGGGATTTTTTCAAAAAAAGTTGTTCAGACGTCGAGGGCTAATTCTGTTTCCGATGATAATACGCACCTGTTTCCACCGAGAAACCTTTCAGGAGATGGTTTGCAACAGTTTGGCACCATTTTTGAGTGAATTGCAGAACGTCTTAAATTTTGAAAAAATTGTGACCGCGCGGCTTAGGGATTTTTTCAAAAAAAAGTTGTTCAGACACCGAGGGGTAATTCTGTTTCCGATGATAAAAACCCATCTGTTTCCACCAAAAAACCTTTCAGGGGATGGTTTGCAACAGTTTGGCACCATTTTTGAGTGAATTGCAGAACGTCAGAAATGTTGAAGAAATTGTGACCGCGCGGCTTAGGGATTTTTCCAAAAAAGGTTGTTGAGACGTCGAGGGCTAATTCTGCTTCCGATGATAATACGCACCTGTTTCCACCGAGAAAACTTTCAGGGGATGGTTTGCAACAGTTTGGCACCATTTTTGAGTGAATTGCAGAAAGTCAGAAATGTTGAAGAAATTGTGACTGCGCGGCTTAGGGATTTTTCAAAAAAAAGTTTTTCAGACGTAGAGGGCTAATTCTGTTTCCGATGATAAAAACGCATCTGTTTTCACCAAGAAACCTTTCAGAGGATCGTTTGCAACAGTTTGGCACCATTTTTGAGTGAATTGCAGAAGCTCAGAAATGTTGAAGAAATTGTGACCGCGCGGCTTAGGGATTTTTCAAAAAAAAGTTGTTCAGACTTTGAGAGCTAATTCAGTTTCCGATCATAGAAACGCATCTGTTCCCCCCAAAAAACCTTTTAGAGGATCGTTTGCGACAGTTTGGCACCATTTTTGAGTGAATTGCAGAAGGTCAGAAATTTTGAAGAAATTGTGACCGCGCGGCTTCGGGATTTTTTCAAAAAAAGTTGTTCAGACTTCGAGGGCTAATTCTGTTTCCGATGATAAAAACCCATCTGTTTCCACCAAAAAACCTTTCAGGGGATGGTTTGCAACAGTTTGGCACCATTTTTGAGTGAATTGCAGAAAGTCAGAAATGTTGAAGAAATTGTGACCGCGCGGCTTAGGGATTTTTCAAAAAAAAGTTGTTCAGACGTTGAGGGATAATTCTGTTTCTGATGATAAAAACCCACTTGTTTCCTCAGAAAAACCTTTCAGGCGATGGTTTGCAACAGTTAGGCACCATTTTTGAATGAATTGCAGAACGTCATAAATTTTGAAAAAATTGTGACCGCGCGGCTTAGGGATTTTTCAAAAAAAAGTTGTTCAGACGTCGAGGGATAATTCTGTTTCTGATGATAAAAACCCACCTGATTCCTCAGAAAAACCTTTCAGGAGATGGTTTGCAACAGTTTGGCACCATTTTTGAGTGAATTTCAGAACGTTATAAATTTTGAAGAAATTGTGACCGCGCAGTTTAGGGATTTTTTCAAAAAAAAGTTGTTCAGACACCGAGGGATAATTTTGTTTCCGATGATAAAAACGCATCAGTTTCCACCAAAAAACCTTTCAGAGGATCGTTTGCAACAGTTTGGCACCATTTTTGAGTGAATTGCAGAACGTCATAAATTTTGAAAAAATTGTGACCGCGCGGCTTAGGGATTTTTTTTTTTAAAAAAAGTTGTTCAGACGTCGAGGGCTAATTCTGTTTCCGATGATAAAAACGCATCTGTTTCCACCAAAAAACCTTTCAGAGGATCGTTTGCAACAGTTTGGCACCATTTTTGAGTGAATTGCAGAAGGTCAGAAATGTTGAAGAAATTGTGACCGCGCGGCTTAGGGATTTTTCAAAAAAAAGTTGTTCCGACGTCGAGGGATAATTCTGTTTCTGATGATAAAAACCCACCTGTTTCCTCAGAAAAACCTTTCAGGAGATGGTTTGCAACAGTTTGGCACCATTTTTGAGTGAATTGCAGAACGTCTTAAATTTTGAAAAAATTGTGACCGCGCGGCTTAGGGATTTTTTCAAAAAAAAGTTGTTCAGACACCGAGGGCTAATTTTGTTTCCGATGATAAAAACGCATCTGTTTCCACCAAAAAACCTTTCAGAGGATCGTTTGCAACAGTTTGGCACCATTTTTGAGTGAATTGCAGAAGGTCAGAAATTTTGAAGAAATTGTGACCGCGCGGCTTAGGGATTTTTTCAAAAAAAGTTGTTCAGACGTCGAGGGCTAATTCTGTTTCCGATGATAATACGCACCTGTTTCCACCGAGAAACCTTTCAGGAGATGGTTTGCAACAGTTTGGCACCATTTTTGAGTGAATTGCAGAACGTCTTAAATTTTGAAAAAATTGTGACCGCGCGGCTTAGGGATTTTTTCAAAAAAAAGTTGTTCAGACACCGAGGGCTAATTCTGTTTCCGATGATAAAAATGCATCTGTTTCCACCAAAAAACCTTTCAGAGGATCGTTTGCAACAGTTTGGCACCATTTTTGAGTGAATTGCAGAAGGTCAGAAATTTTGAAGAAATTGTGACCGCGCGGCTTAGGGATTTTTTCAAAAAAAGTTGTTCAGACGTCGAGGGCTAATTCTGTTTCCGATGATAAAAACCCATCTGTTTCCACCAAAAAACCTTTCAGGGGATGGTTTGCAACAGTTTGGCACCATTTTTGAGTGAATTGCAGAAAGTCAGAAATGTTGAAGAAATTGTGACCGCGCGGCTTAGGGATTTTTTTTTTTAAAAAAGTTGTTCAGACGTCGAGGGCTAATTCTGTTTCCGATGATAAAAACGCATCTGTTTCCACCAAAAAACCTTTCAGAGGATCGTTTGCAACAGTTTGGCACCATTTTTGAGTGAATTGCAGAAGGTCAGAAATGTTGAAGAAATTGTGACCGCGCGGCTTAGGCATTTTTCAAAAAAAAGTTGTTCCGACGTCGAGGGATAATTCTGTTTCTGATGATAAAAACACACTTGTTTCCTCAGAAAAACCTTTCAGGCGATGGTTTGCAACAGTTAGGCACCATTTTTGAATGAATTGCAGAACGTCATAAATTTTGAAAAAATTGTGACCGCGCGGCTTAGGGATTTTTCAAAAAAAAGTTGTTCAGACGTCGAGGGATAATTCTGTTTCTGATGATAAAAACCCACCTGATTCCTCAGAAAAACCTTTCAGGAGATGGTTTGCAACAGTTTGGCACCATTTTTGAGTGAATTTCAGAACGTTATAAATTTTGAAGAAATTGTGACCGCGCAGTTTAGGGATTTTTTCAAAAAAAAGTTGTTCAGACACCGAGGGATAATTTTGTTTCCGATGATAAAAACGCATCAGTTTCCACCAAAAAACCTTTCAGAGGATCGTTTGCAACAGTTTGGCACCATTTTTGAGTGAATTGCAGAACGTCATAAATTTTGAAAAAATTGTGACCGCGCGGCTTAGGGATTTTTTTTTTTAAAAAAAGTTGTTCAGACGTCGAGGGCTAATTCTGTTTCCGATGATAAAAACGCATCTGTTTCCACCAAAAAACCTTTCAGAGGATCGTTTGCAACAGTTTGGCACCATTTTTGAGTGAATTGCAGAAGGTCAGAAATGTTGAAGAAATTGTGACCGCGCGGCTTAGGGATTTTTCAAAAAAAAGTTGTTCCGACGTCGAGGGATAATTCTGTTTCTGATGATAAAAACCCACCTGTTTCCTCAGAAAAACCTTTCAGGAGATGGTTTGCAACAGTTTGGCACCATTTTTGAGTGAATTGCAGAACGTCTTAAATTTTGAAAAAATTGTGACCGCGCGGCTTAGGGATTTTTTAAAAAAAAAGTTGTTCAGACACCGAGGGCTAATTTTGTTTCCGATGATAAAAACGCATCTGTTTCCACCAAAAAACCTTTCAGAGGATCGTTTGCAACAGTTTGGCACCATTTTTGAGTGAATTGCAGAAGGTCAGAAATTTTGAAGAAATTGTGACCGCGCGGCTTAGGGATTTTTTCAAAAAAAGTTGTTCAGACGTCGAGGGCTAATTCTGTTTCCGATGATAATACGCACCTGTTTCCACCGAGAAACCTTTCAGGAGATGGTTTGCAACAGTTTGGCACCATTTTTGAGTGAATTGCAGAACGTCTTAAATTTTGAAAAAATTGTGACCGCGCGGCTTAGGGATTTTTTCAAAAAAAAGTTGTTCAGACACCGAGGGCTAATTCTGTTTCCGATGATAAAAATGCATCTGTTTCCACCAAAAAACCTTTCAGAGGAACGTTTGCAACAGTTTGGCACCATTTTTGAGTGAATTGCAGAAGGTCAGAAATTTTGAAGAAATTGTGACCGCGCGGCTTAGGGATTTTTTCAAAAAAAGTTGTTCAGACGTCGAGGGCTAATTCTGTTTCCGATGATAAAAACCCATCTGTTTCCACCAAAAAACCTTTCAGGGGATGGTTTGCAACAGTTTGGCACCATTTTTGAGTGAATTGCAGAAAGTCAGAAATGTTGAAGAAATTGTGACCGCGCGGCTTAGGGATTTTTTTTTTTAAAAAAGTTGTTCAGACGTCGAGGGCTAATTCTGTTTCCGATGATAAAAACGCATCTGTTTCCACCAAAAAACCTTTCAGAGGATCGTTTGCAACAGTTTGGCACCATTTTTGAGTGAATTGCAGAACGTCTTAAATTTTGAAAAAATTGTGACCGCGCGGCTTAGGGATTTTTTCAAAAAAAAGTTGTTCAGACACCGAGGGCTAATTCTGTTTCCGATGATAAAAACCCATCTGTTTCCACCAAAAAACCTTTCAGGGGATGGTTTGCAACAGTTTGGCACCATTTTTGAGTGAATTGCAGAAAGTCAGAAATGTTGAAGAAATTGTGACCGCGCGGCTTAGGGATTTTTAAAAAAAAAGTTGTTCAGACGTTGAGGGATAATTCTGTTTCTGATGATAAAAACCCACTTGTTTCCTCAGAAAAACCTTTCAGGAGATGGTTTGCAACAGTTAGGCACCATTTTTGAATGAATTGCAGAACGTCATAAATTTTGAAAAAATTGTGACCGCGCGGCTTAGGGATTTTTCAAAAAAAAGTTGTTCAGACGTCGAGGGATAATTCTGTTTCTGATGATAAAAACCCACCTGATTCCTCAGAAAAACCTTTCAGGAGATGGTTTGCAACAGTTTGGCACCATTTTTGAGTGAATTTCAGAACGTTATAAATTTTGAAGAAATTGTGACCGCGCAGTTTAGGGATTTTTTCAAAAAAAAGTTGTTCAGACACCGAGGGATAATTTTGTTTCCGATGATAAAAACGCATCAGTTTCCACCAAAAAACCTTTCAGAGGATCGTTTGCAACACTTTGGCACCATTTTTGAGTGAATTGCAGAACGTCAGAAAAGTTGAAGAAATTGTGACCGCGCAGCTTAGGGATTTTTCAAAAAAAAGTTGTTCAGACGTCGAGGGCTAATTCTGTTTCCGATGATAAAAACGCATCTGTTTCCACCAAAAAACCTTTCAGAGGATCGTTTGCAACAGTTTGGCACCATTTTTGAGTGAATTGCAGAAGGTCAGAAATGTTGAAGAAATTGTGACCGCGCGGCTTAGGGATTTTTCAAAAAAAAGTTGTTCCGACGTCAAGGGATAATTCTGTTTCTGATGATAAAAACCCACCTGTTTCCTCAGAAAAACCTTTCAGGAGATGGTTTGCAACAGTTTGGCACCATTTTTGAGTGAATTGCAGAACGTCTTAAATTTTGAAAAAATTGTGACCGCGCGGCTTAGGGATTTTTTCAAAAAAAAGTTGTTCAGACACTGAGGGCTAATTTTGTTTCCGATGATAAAAACGCATCTGTTTCCACCAAAAAACCTTTCAGAGGATCGTTTGCAACAGTTTGGCACCATTTTTGAGTGAATTGCAGAAGGTCAGAAATTTTGAAGAAATTGTGACCGCGCGGCTTAGGGATTTTTTCAAAAAAAGTTGTTCAGACGTCGAGGGCTAATTCTGTTTCCGATGATAATACGCACCTGTTTCCACCGAGAAACCTTTCAGGAGATGGTTTGCAACAGTTTGGCACCATTTTTGAGTGAATTGCAGAACGTCTTAAATTTTGAAAAAATTGTGACCGCGCGGCTTAGGGATTTTTTCAAAAAAAAGTTGTTCAGACACCGAGGGCTAATTCTGTTTCCGATGATAAAAATGCATCTGTTTCCACCAAAAAACCTTTCAGAGGATCGTTTGCAACAGTTTGGCACCATTTTTGAGTGAATTGCAGAAGGTCAGAAATTTTGAAGAAATTGTGACCGCGCGGCTTAGGGATTTTTTCAAAAAAAGTTGTTCAGACCTCGAGGGCTAATTCTGTTTCCGATGATAAAAACCCATCTGTTTCCACCTAAAAACCTTTCAGGGGATGGTTTGCAACAGTTTGGCACCATTTTTGAGTGAATTGCAGAAAGTCAGAAATGTTGAAGAAATTGTGACCGCGCGGCTTAGGGATTTTTTTTTTTAAAAAAGTTGTTCAGACGTCGAGGGCTAATTCTGTTTCCGATGATAAAAACGCATCTGTTTCCACCAAAAAACCTTTCAGAGGATCGTTTGCAACAGTTTGGCACCATTTTTGAGTGAATTGCAGAAGGTCAGAAATGTTGAAGAAATTGTGACCGCGCGGCTTAGGGATTTTTCAAAAAAAAGTTGTTCCGACGTCGAGGGATAATTCTGTTTCTGATGATAAAAACCCACCTGTTTCCTCAGAAAAACCTTTCAGGAGATGGTTTGCAACAGTTTGGCACCATTTTTGAGTGAATTGCAGAACGTCTTAAATTTTGAAAAAATTGTGACCGCGCGGCTTAGGGATTTTTTCAAAAAAAAGTTGTTCAGACACCGAGGGCTAATTTTGTTTCCGATGATAAAAACGCATCTGTTTCCACCAAAAAACCTTTCAGAGGATCGTTTGCAACAGTTTGGCACCATTTTTGAGTGAATTGCAGAAGGTCAGAAATTTTGAAGAAATTGTGACCGCGCGGCTTAGGGATTTTTTCAAAAAAAGTTGTTCAGACATCGAGGGCTAATTCTGTTTCCGATGATAATACGCACCTGTTTCCACCGAGAAACCTTTCAGGAGATGGTTTGCAACAGTTTGGCACCATTTTTGAGTGAATTGCAGAACGTCTTAAATTTTGAAAAAATTGTGACCGCGCGGCTTAGGGATTTTTTCAAAAAAAAGTTGTTCAGACACCGAGGGCTAATTCTGTTTCCGATGATAAAAATGCATCTGTTTACACCAAAAAACCTTTCAGAGGATCGTTTGCAACAGTTTGGCACCATTTTTGAGTGAATTGCAGAAGGTCAGAAATTTTGAAGAAATTGTGACCGCGCGGCTTAGGGATTTTTTCAAAAAAAGTTGTTCAGACGTCGAGGGCTAATTCTGTTTCCGATGATAAAAACCCATCTGTTTCCACCAAAAAACCTTTCAGGGGATGGTTTGCAACAGTTTGGCACCATTTTTGAGTGAATTGCAGAAAGTCAGAAATGTTGAAGAAATTGTGACCGCGCGGCTTAGGGATTTTTCAAAAAAAAGTTGTTCAGACGTCGAGGGATAATTCTGTTTCTGATGATAAAAACCCACTTGTTTCCTCAGAAAAACCTTTCAGGAGATGGTTTGCAACAGTTTGGCACCATTTTTGAGTGAATTGCAGAACGTCATAAATTTTGAAAAAATTGTGACCGCGCGGCTTAGGGATTTTTTTTTTTAAAAAAAGTTGTTCAGACACCGAGGGCTAATTTTGTTTCCGATGATAAAAAAGCATCTGTTTCCACCAAAAAACCTTTCAGAGGATCGTTTGCAACAGTTTGGCACCATTTTTGAGTGAATTGCAGAAGGTCAGAAATTTTGAAGAAATTGTGACCGCGCGGCTTAGGGATCTTTTCAAAAAAAGTTGTTCAGACGTCGAGGGCTAATTCTGTTTCCGATGATAAAAACCCATCTGTTTCCACCAAAAAACCTTTCAGGGGATGGTTTGCAACAGTTTGGCACCATTTTTGAGTGAATTGCAGAACGTCAGAAATGTTGAAGAAATTGTGACCGCGCGGCTTAGGGATTTTTCCAAAAAAAGTTGTTGAGACGTCGAGGGCTAATTCTGTTTCCGATGATAATACGCACCTGTTTCCACCGAGAAACTTTTCAGGGGATGGTTTGCAACAGTTTGGCACCATTTTTGAGTGAATTGCAGAAAGTCAGAAATGTTGAAGAAATTGTGACTGCGCGGCTTAGGGATTTTTCAAAAAAAAGTTGTTCAGACGTCGAGGGATAATTCTGTTTCTGATGATAAAAACCCACTTGTTTCCTCAGAAAAACCTTTCAGGAGATGGTTTGCAACAGTTAGGCACCATTTTTGAGTGAATTGCAGAACGTCATAAATTTTGAAAAAATAGTGACCGCGCGGCTTAGGGATTTTTTTTTAAAAAAAGTTGTTCAGACACCGAGGGCTAATTTTGTTTCCGATGATAAAAACGCATCTGTTTCCACCAAAAAACCTTTCAGAGGATCGTTTGCAACAGTTTGGCACCATTTTTGAGTGAATTGCAGAAGGTCAGAAATTTTGAAGAAATTGTGACCGCGCGGCTTAGGGATTTTTTTTAAAAAAAATTGTTCAGTAGTCGAGGGCTAATTCTGTTTCCGATGATAAAAACCCATCTGTTTCCACCAAAAAACCTTTCAGGGGATGGTTTGCAACAGTTTGGCACCATTTTTGAGTGAATTGCAGAAAGTCAGAAATGTTGAAGAAATTGTGACCGCGCGAACTTAGGGATTTTTCAAAAAAAAGTTGTTCAGACGTCGAGGGATAATTCTGTTTCTGATGATAAAAACCCACTTGTTTCCTCAGAAAAACCTTTCAGGAGATGGTTTGCAACAGTTAGGCACCATTTTTGAGTGAATTGCAGAACGTCATAAATTTTGAAAAAATTGTGACCGCGCGGCTTAGGGATTTTTTTTTAAAAAAAGTTGTTCAGACACCAAGGGCTAATTTTGTTTCCGATGATAAAAACGAATCTGTTTCCTCAGAAAAACCTTTCAGGAGATGGTTTGCAACAGTTTGGCACCATTTTTGAGTGAATTGCAGAAGGTCAGAAATTTTGAAGAAATTGTGACCGCGCGGCTTAGGGATTTTTTCAAAAAAAGTTGTTCAGACGTCGAGGGCTAATTCTGTTTCCGATGATAAAAACGCATCTGTTTTCACCAAAAAACCTTTCAGAGGATCGTTTGCAACAGTTTGGCACCATTTTTGAGTGAATTGCAGAAGCTCAGAAATGTTGAAGAAATTGTGACCGCGCGGCTTAGGGATTTTTCAAAAAAAAGTTGTTCAGACTTCGAGAGCTAATTCAGTTTCCGATCATAAAAACGCATCTGTTCCCCCCAAAAAACCTTTTAGAGGATCGTTTGCGACAGTTTGGCACCATTTTTGAGTGAATTGCAGAACGTCTTAAATTTTGAAAAAATTGTGACCGCGCGGCTTAGGGATTTTTTCAAAAAAAAGTTGTTCAGACTTCGAGAGCTAATTCAGTTTCCGATGATAAAAACGCATCTGTTTCCACCAAAAAACCTTTCAGAGGATCGTTTGCAACAGTTTGGCATCATTTTTGAGTGAATTGCAGAAGGTCAGAAATTTTGAAGAAATTGTAACCGCGCGGCTTAGGGATTTTTTCAAAAAAAGTTTTTCAGACGTCAAGGGCTAATTCTGTTTCCGATGATAAAAACGCATCTGTTTTCACCAAAAAACCTTTCAGAGGATCGTTTGCAACAGTTTGCACCATTTTTGAGTGAATTGCAGAACGTCAGAAAAGTTGAAGAAATTGTGACCGCGCAGCTTAGGGATTTTTCAAAAAAAAGTTGTTCAGACGTCGAGGGATAATTCTGTTTCTGATGATAAAAACCCACCTGTTTCCTGAGAAAAACCTTTCAGGAGATGGTTTGCAACAGTTTGGCACCATTTTTGAGTGAATTGCAGAACGTCTTAAATTTTGAAAAAATTGTGACCGCGCGGCTTGGGGATTTTTCAAAAAAAAGTTGTTCAGACACCGAGGGCTAATTCTGTTTCCGATGATAAAAATGCATCTGTTTCCACCAAAAAACCTTTCAGAGGATCGTTTGCAACAGTTTGGCACCATTTTTGAGTGAATTGCAGAAGGTCAGAAATTTTGAAGAAATTGTGACCGCGCAGCT
The DNA here is from genome assembly GCF_964234715.1 of Podarcis melisellensis. Lineage (NCBI taxonomy): Eukaryota > Metazoa > Chordata > Lepidosauria > Squamata > Lacertidae > Podarcis > Podarcis melisellensis. Next base: position 85,761,939 of record NC_138538.1, on the reverse strand, counting down.
TAGGGATTTTTTCAAAAAAAGTTGTTCAGACGTCGAGGGCTGATTCTGTTTCCGATGATAAAAACACATCTGTTTCCACCAAAAAACCTTTCAGGGGATGGTTTGCAACAGTTTGGCACCATTTTTGAGTCAATTGCAGAAAGTCAGAAATGTTGAAGAAATTGTGACCGCGCGGCTTAGGGATTTTTCAAAAAAAAGTTGTTCAGACGTCGAGGGATAATTCTGTTTCTGATGATAAAAACCCACTTGTTTCCTCAGAAAAACCTTTCAGGAGATGGTTTGCAACAGTTAGGCACCATTTTTGAATGAATTGCAGAACGTCATAAATTTTGAAAAAATTGTGACCGCGCGGCTTAGGGATTTTTCAAAAAAAAGTTGTTCAGACGTCGAGGGATAATTCTGTTTCTGATGATAAAAACGCATCTGTTTCCACCCAAAAACCTTTCAGAGGATCGTTTGCAACAGTTTGGCACCATTTTTGAGTGAATTGCAGAAGGTCAGAAATGTTGAAGAAATTGTGACCGCGCGGCTTAGGGATTTTTCAAAAAAAAGTTGTTCAGACGTCGAGGGATAATTCTGTTTCTGATGATAAAAACCCACTTGTTTCCTGAGAAAAACCTTTCAGGAGATGGTTTGCCACAGTTAGGCACCATTTTTGAATGAATTGCAGAACGTCATAAATTTTGAAAAAATTGTGACCGCGCGGCTTAGGGATTTTTTTTTTTAAAAAAGTTGTTCAGACACCAAGGGCTAATTTTGTTTCCGATGATAAAAACGCATCTGTTTCCACCAAAAAACCTTTCAGAGGATCGTTTGCAACAGTTTGGCACCATTTTTGAGTGAATTGCAGAACGTCATAAATTTTGAAGAAATTGTGACCGCGCGGCTTAGGGATTTTTTTTTTAAAAAAAGTTGTTCAGACACCAAAGGCTAATTTTGTTTCCGATGATAAAAACGCATCTGTTTCCACCAAAAAACCTTTCAGAGGATCGTTTGCAACAGTTTGGCACCATTTTTGAGTGAATTGCAGAAGGTCAGAAATTTTAGAGAAATTGTGACCGCGCGGCCTAGGGATTTTTTCAAAAAAAGTTGTTCACACGTTGAGGGCTAATTCTGTTTCCGATGATAAAAACGCATCTGTTTTCACCAAAAAACCTTTCAGAGGATCGTTTGCAACAGTTTGGCACCATTTTTGAGTGAATTGCAGAAGCTCAGAAATGTTGAAGACATTGTGACCGCGCGGCTTAGGGATTTTTCAAAAAAAAGTTGTTCAGACGTCGAGGGCTAATTCTGTTTCCGATGATAAAAACGCATCTGTTTTCACCAAAAAACCTTTCAGAGGATCGTTTGCAACAGTTTGGCACCATTTTTGAGTGAATTGCAGAAGGTCAGAAATTTTGAAGAAATTGTGACCGCGCGGCTTAGGGATTTTTTCAAAAAAAGTTGTTCAGACGTCGAGGGCTAATTCTGTTTCCGATGATAAAAACGCATCTGTTTTAACCAAAAAACCTTTCAGAGGATCGTTTGCAACAGGTTGGCACCATTTTTGAGTGAATTGCAGAACGTCAGAAATGTTGAAGAAATTGTGACCGCGCGGCTTAGGGATTTTTCAAAAAAAAGTTGTTCAGACGTCGAGGGATAATTCTGTTTCTGATGATAAAAACCCACCTGTTTCCTCAGAAAAACCTTTCAGGAGATGGTTTGCAACAGTTTGGCACCATTTTTGAGTGAATTGCAGAACGTCTTAAATTTTGAAAAAATTGTGACCGCGCGGCTTGGGGATTTTTCAAAAAAAAGTTGTTCAGACACCGAGGGCTAATTCTGTTTCCGATGATAAAAATGCATCTGTTTCCACCAAAAAACCTTTCAGAGGATCGTTTGCAACAGTTTGGCACCATTTTTGAGTGAATTGCAGAAGGTCAGAAATTTTGAAGAAATTGTGACCGCGCAGCTTAGGGATTTTTTCAAAAAAAGTTGTTCAGACGTCGAGGGCTGATTCTGTTTCCGATGATAAAAACACATCTGTTTCCACCAAAAAACCTTTCAGGGGATGGTTTGCAACAGTTTGGCACCATTTTTGAGTCAATTGCAGAAAGTCAGAAATGTTGAAGAAATTGTGACCGCGCGGCTTAGGGATTTTTCAAAAAAAAGTTGTTCAGACGTCGAGGGATAATTCTGTTTCTGATGATAAAAACCCACTTGTTTCCTCAGAAAAACCTTTCAGGAGATGGTTTGCAACAGTTAGGCACCATTTTTGAATGAATTGCAGAACGTCATAAATTTTGAAAAAATTGTGACCGCGCGGCTTAGGGATTTTTCAAAAAAAAGTTGTTCAGACGTCGAGGGATAATTCTGTTTCTGATGATAAAAACGCATCTGTTTCCACCCAAAAACCTTTCAGAGGATCGTTTGCAACAGTTTGGCACCATTTTTGAGTGAATTGCAGAAGGTCAGAAATGTTGAAGAAATTGTGACCGCGCGGCTTAGGGATTTTTCAAAAAAAAGTTGTTCAGACGTCGAGGGATAATTCTGTTTCTGATGATAAAAACCCACTTGTTTCCTGAGAAAAACCTTTCAGGAGATGGTTTGCCACAGTTAGGCACCATTTTTGAATGAATTGCAGAACGTCATAAATTTTGAAAAAATTGTGACCGCGCGGCTTAGGGATTTTTTTAAAAAAAAGTTGTTCAGACAACGAGGGCTAATTTTGTTTCCGATGATAAAAACGCATCTGTTTCCACCCAAAAACCTTTCAGAGGATCGTTTGCAACAGTTTGGCACCATTTTTGAGTGAATTGCAGAAGGTCAGAAATGTTGAAGAAATTGTGACCGCGCGGCTTAGGGATTTTTCAAAAAAAAGTTGTTCAGACGTCGAGGGATAATTCTGTTTCTGATGATAAAAACCCACTTGTTTCCTGAGAAAAACCTTTCAGGAGATGGTTTGCCACAGTTAGGCACCATTTTTGAATGAATTGCAGAACGTCATAAATTTTGAAAAAATTGTGACCGCGCGGCTTAGGGATTTTTTTAAAAAAAAGTTGTTCAGACAACGAGGGCTAATTTTGTTTCCGATGATAAAAACGCATCTGTTTCCACCCAAAAACCTTTCAGAGGATCGTTTGCAACAGTTAGGCACCATTTTTGAGTGAATTGCAGAACGTCATAAATTTTGAAAAAATTGTGACCGCGCGGCTTAGGGATTTTTTTTTTTAAAAAAGTTGTTCAGACACCAAGGGCTAATTTTGTTTCCGATGATAAAAACGCATCTGTTTCCACCAAAAAACCTTTCAGAGGATCGTTTGCAACAGTTTGGCACCATTTTTGAGTGAATTGCAGAAGGTCAGAAATTTTGAAGAAATTGTGACCGCGCGGCCTAGGGATTTTTTCAAAAAAAGTTGTTCACACGTCGAGGGATAATTCTGTTTCTGATGATAAAAACCCACTTGTTTCCTGAGAAAAACCTTTCAGGAGATGGTTTGCAACAGTTAGGCACCATTTTTGAGTGAATTGCAGAACGTCATAAATTTTGAAAAAATTGTGACCGCGCGGCTTAGGGATTTTTTTTTAAAAAAAAGTTGTTCAGACACCAAAGGCTAATTTTGTTTCCGATGATAAAAACGCATCTGTTTCCACCAAAAAACCTTTCAGAGGATCGTTTGCAACAGTTTGGCACCATTTTTGAGTGAATTGCAGAAGGTCAGAAATTTTGAAGAAATTGTGACCGCGCGGCCTAGGGATTTTTTCAAAAAAAGTTGTTCACACGTTGAGGGCTAATTCTGTTTCCGATGATAAAAACGCATCTGTTTTCACCAAAAAACCTTTCAGAGGATCGTTTGCAACAGGTTGGCACCATTTTTGAGTGAATTGCAGAAGCTCAGAAATGTTGAAGACATTGTGACCGCGCGGCTTAGGGATTTTTCAAAAAAAAGTTGTTCAGACGTCGAGGGCTAATTCTGTTTCCGATGATAAAAACGCTTCTGTTTTCACCAAAAAACCTTTCAGAGGATCGTTTGCAACAGTTTGGCACCATTTTTGAGTGAATTGCAGAAGGTCAGAAATTTTGAAGAAATTGTGACCGCGCGGCTTAGGGATTTTTTCAAAAAAGGTTGTTCAGACGTCGAGGGCTAATTCTGTTTCCGATGATAAAAACGCATCTGTTTTAACCAAAAAACCTTTCAGAGGATCGTTTGCAACAGGTTGGCACCATTTTTGAGTGAATTGCAGAAGCTCAGAAATGTTGAAGAAATTGTGACCGCGCGGCTTCGGGATTTGTTAAAAAAAAGTTGTTCAGACGTCGAGGGCTAATTCTGTTTCCAATGATAAAAACCCACCTGTTTCCTCAGAAAAACCTTTCAGGGGATGGTTTGGAACAGTTTGGCACCCTTTTTGAGTGAATTTCAGAACGTCATAAATTTTGAAGGAATTGTGACCGCGCGGCTTAGGCATTTTTGAAAAAAAAAGTTGTTCAGACTTCAAGAGCTAATTCAGTTTCCGATGATAAAAACGCATCTGTTTCCACCAAAAAACTTTTCAGAGGATCGTTTGCAACAGTTTGGCACCATTTTTGAGTGAATTGAAGAAGGTCAGAAATTTTGAAGAAATTGTGACCGCGCGGCTTAGGGATTTTTTCAAAAAAAGTTGTTCAGACGCCGAGGGCTAATTCTGTTTCCGATGATAAAAACGCATCTGTTCCCCCCAAAAAACCTTTTAGAGGATCGTTTGCGACAGTTTGGCACCATTTTTGAGTGAATTGCAGAACGTCAGAAATGTTGAAGAAATTGTGACCGCGCGGCTTCGGGATTTTTCAAAAAAAAGTTGTTGAGACATCAAGGGCTAATTCTGTTTCCGATGATAAAAACGCATCTGTTTCCACCGAAAAACCTTTCAGAGGATCGTTTGCAACAGTTTGGCACCATTTTTGAGTGAATTGCAGAACGTCAGAAATGTTGAAGAAATTGTGACCGCGCGGCTTAGGCATTTTTGAAAAAAAAGTTGTTCAGACGTCGAGGGATAATTCTGTTTCTGATGATAAAAACCTACTTGTTTCCTCAGAAAAACCTTTCAGGAGATGGTTTGCAACAGTTTGGAACCATTTTTGAGTGAATTGCAGAACGTCTTAAATTTTGAAAAAATTGTGACCGCGCGGCTTAGGGATTTTTTCAAAAAAAAGTTGTTCAGACTTCGAGAGCTAATTTTGTTTCCGATGATAAAAACGCATCTGTTTCCACCAAAAAACGTTTCAGAGGATCGTTTGCAACAGTTTGGCACCATTTTTGAGTGAATTGCAGAAGGTCAGAAATTTTGAAGAAATTGTGACCGCGCGGCTTAGGGATTTTTTCAAAAAAAGTTTTTCAGACGTCAAGGGCTAATTCTGTTTCCGATGATAAAAACGCATCTGTTTTCACCAAAAAACCTTTCAGAGGATCGTTTGCAACAGTTTGGCACCATTTTTGAGTGAATTGCAGAACGTCAGAAAAGTTGAAGAAATTGTGACCGCGCAGCTTAGGGATTTTTCAAAAAAAAGTTGTTCAGACGTCGAGGGATAATTCTGTTTCTGATGATAAAAACCCACCTGTTTCCTCAGAAAAACCTTTCAGGAGATGGTTTGCAACAGTTTGGCACCATTTTTGAGTGAATTGCAGAACGTCTTAAATTTTGAAAAAATTGTGACCGCGCGGCTTAGGGATTTTTTTAAAAAAAAGTTGTTCAGACACCGAGGGCTAATTTTGTTTCCGATGATAAAAACGCATCTGTTTCCACCCAAAAACCTTTCAGAGGATCGTTTGCAACAGTTTGGCACCATTTTTGAGTGAATTGCAGAAGGTCAGAAATGTTGAAGAAATTGTGACCGCGCGGCTTAGGGATTTTTCAAAAAAAAGTTGTTCAGACGTCGAGGGATAATTCTGTTTCTGATGATAAAAACCCACTTGTTGCCTGAGAAAAACCTTTCAGGAGATGGTTTGCAACAGTTAGGCACCATTTTTGAGTGAATTGCAGAACGTCATAAATTTTGAAAAAATTGTGACCGCGCGGCTTAGGGATTTTTTTAAAAAAAAAAGTTGTTCAGACGCCGAGGGCTAATTTTGTTTCCGATGATAAAAACGCATCTGTTTCCACCAAAAAACCTTTCAGAGGATCGTTTGCAACAGTTTGGCACCATTTTTGAGTGAATTGCAGAAGGTCAGAAATTTTGAAGAAATTGTGACCGCGCGGCTTAGGGATTTTTTCAAAAAAAGTTGTTCAGACGTCGAGGGCTAATTCTGTTTCCGATGATAAAAACGCATCTGTTTTCAGCAAAAAACCTTTCAGAGGATCGTTTGCAACAGTTTGGCACCATTTTTGAGTGAATTGCAGAAGCTCAGAAATGTTGAAGAAATTGTGACCGCGCGGCTTAGGGATTTTTCAAAAAAAAGTTGTTCAGACTTCGAGAGCTAATTCAGTTTCCGATCATAAAAACGCATCTGTTCCCCCCAAAAAACCTTTTAGAGGATCGTTTGCGACAGTTTGGCACCATTTTTGAGTGAATTGCAGAACGTCTTAAATTTTGAAAAAATTGTGACCGCGCGGCTTAGGGATTTTTTCAAAAAAAAGTTGTTCAGACTTCGAGAGCTAATTCAGTTTCCGATGATAAAAACGCATCTGTTTCCACCAAAAAACCTTTCAGAGGATCGTTTGCAACAGTTTGGCACCATTTTTGAGTGAATTGCAGAACGTCAGAAAAGTTGAAGAAATTGTGACCGCGCAGCTTAGGGATTTTTCAAAAAAAAGTTGTTCAGACGTCGAGGGATAATTCTGTTTCTGATGATAAAAACCCACCTGTTTCCTCAGAAAAACCTTTCAGGAGATGGTTTGCAACAGTTTGGCACCATTTTTGATTGAATTGCAGAACGTCTTAAATTTTGAAAAAATTGTGACCGCGCGGCTTAGGGATTTTTTCAAAAAAAAGGTGTTGAGACACCGAGGGCTAATTCTGTTTCCGATGATAAAAATGCATCTGTTTCCACCAAAAAACCTTTCAGAGGATCGTTTGCAACAGTTTGGCACCATTTTTGAGTGAATTGCAGAAGGTCAGAAATTTTGAAGAAATTGTGACCGCGCGGCTTCGGGATTTTTTCAAAAAAAGTTGTTCAGACGTCGAGGGCTGATTCTGTTTCCGATGATAAAAACACATCTGTTTCCACCAAAAAACCTTTCAGGGGATGGTTTGCAACGGTTTGGCAGCTTTTTTGAGTGAATTGCAGAAAGTCAGAAATGTTGAAGAAATTGTGACCGCGCGGCTTAGGGATTTTTCAAAAAAAAGTTGTTCAGACGTCGAGGGATAATTCTGTTTCTGATGATAAAAACCCACTTGTTTTCTCAGAAAAACCTTTCAGGAGATGGTTTGCAACAGTTAGGCACCATTTTTGAATGAATTGCAGAACGTCATAAATTTTGAAAAAATTGTGACCGCGCGGCTTAGGGATTTTTTTTTAAAAAAAAGTTGTTCAGACACCAAGGGCTAATTTTGTTTCCGATGATAAAAACGCATCTGTTTCCACCCAAAAACCTTTCAGAGGATCGTTTGCAACAGTTTGGCACCATTTTTCAGTGAATTGCAGAAGGTCAGAAATGTTGAAGAAATTGTGACCGCGCGGCTTAGGGATTTTTCAAAAAAAAGTTGTTCAGACGTTGAGGGATAATTCTGTTTCTGATGATAAAAACCCATCTGTTTCCACCAAAAAACCTTTCAGGAGATGGTTTGCAACAGTTAGGCACCATTTTTGAGTGAATTGCAGAACGTCATAAATTTTGAAAAAATTGTGACCGCGCGGCTTAGGGATTTTTTTTTTAAAAAAAGTTGTTCAGACGTCGAGGGCTAATTCTGTTTCCGATGATAAAAACGCATCTGTTTTCACCAAAAAACCTTTCAGAGGATCGTTTGCAACAGTTTGGCACCATTTTTGAGTGAATTGCAGAAGCTCAGAAATGTTGAAGACATTGTGACCGCGCGGCTTAGGGATTTTTCAAAAAAAAGTTGTTCAGACGTCGAGGGATAATTCTGTTTCTGATGATAAAAACCCACTTGTTGCCTGAGAAAAACCTTTCAGGAGATGGTTTGCAACAGTTAGGCACCATTTTTGAGTGAATTGCAGAACGTCATAAATTTTGAAAAAATTGTGACCGCGGGGCTTAGGGATTTTTTTTTTAAAAAAAGTTGTTCAGACGTCGAGGGCTAATTCTGTTTCCGATGATAAAAACGCATCTGTTTTCACCAAAAAACCTTTCAGAGGATCGTTTGCAACAGTTTGGCACCATTTTTGAGTGAATTGCAGAAGCTCAGAAATGTTGAAGACATTGTGACCGCGCGGCTTAGGGATTTTTCAAAAAAAAGTTGTTCAGACGTCGAGGGCTAATTCTGTTTCCGATGATAAAAACGCATCTGTTTTCACTAAAAAACCTTTCAGAGGATCGTTTGCAACAGGTTGGCACCATTTTTGAGTGAATTGCAGAAGCTCAGAAATTTTGAAGAAATTGTGACCGCGCGGCTTCGGGATTTGTTAAAAAAAAGTTGTTCAGACGTCGAGGGCTAATTCTGTTTCCAATGATAAAAACCCACCTGTTTCCTCAGAAAAACCTTTCAGGAGATGGTTTGCAACAGTTTGGCACCCTTTTTGAGTGAATTTCAGAACGTAATAAATTTTGAAGAAATTGTGACCGCGCGGCTTAGGGATTTTTCAAAAAAAAGTTGTTCAGACGTCGAGGGATAATTCTGTTTCTGATGATAAAAACCCACTTGTTTCCTCAGAAAAACCTTTCAGGAGATGGTTTGCAACAGTTAGGCACCATTTTTGAATGAATTGCAGAACGTCATAAATTTTGAAAAAATTGTGACCGCGCGGCTTAGGGATTTTTCAAAAAAAAGTTGTTCAGACTTCGAGAGCTAATTCTGTTTCCGATGATAAAAACGCATCTGTTTCCACCGAAAAACCTTTCAGAGGATCGTTTGCAACAGTTTGGCACCATTTTTGAGTGAATTGCAGAACGTCAGAAATGTTGAAGAAATTGTGACCGCGCGGCTTAGGCATTTTTGAAAAAAAAGTTGTTCAGACGTCGAGGGATAATTCTGTTTCTGATGATAAAAACCTACTTGTTTCCTCAGAAAAACCTTTCAGGAGATGGTTTGCAACAGTTTGGAACCATTTTTGAGTGAATTGCAGAACGTCTTAAATTTTGAAAAAATTGTGACCGCGCGGCTTAGGGATTTTTTCAAAAAAAAGTTGTTCAGACTTCGAGAGCTAATTTTGTTTCCGATGATAAAAACGCATCTGTTTCCACCAAAAAACGTTTCAGAGGATCGTTTGCAACAGTTTGGCACCATTTTTGAGTGAATTGCAGAAGGTCAGAAATTTTGAAGAAATTGTGACCGCGCGGCTTAGGGATTTTTTCAAAAAAAGTTTTTCAGACGTCAAGGGCTAATTCTGTTTCCGATGATAAAAACGCATCTGTTTTCACCAAAAAACCTTTCAGAGGATCGTTTGCAACAGTTTGGCACCATTTTTGAGTGAATTGCAGAACGTCAGAAAAGTTGAAGAAATTGTGACCGCGCAGCTTAGGGATTTTTCAAAAAAAAGTTGTTCAGACGTCGAGGGATAATTCTGTTTCTGATGATAAAAACCCACCTGTTTCCTCAGAAAAACCTTTCAGGAGATGGTTTGCAACAGTTTGGCACCATTTTTGAGTGAATTGCAGAACGTCTTAAATTTTGAAAAAATTGTGACCGCGCGGCTTAGGGATTTTTTTAAAAAAAAGTTGTTCAGACACCGAGGGCTAATTTTGTTTCCGATGATAAAAACGCATCTGTTTCCACCCAAAAACCTTTCAGAGGATCGTTTGCAACAGTTTGGCACCATTTTTGAGTGAATTGCAGAAGGTCAGAAATGTTGAAGAAATTGTGACCGCGCGGCTTAGGGATTTTTCAAAAAAAAGTTGTTCAGACGTCGAGGGATAATTCTGTTTCTGATGATAAAAACCCACTTGTTGCCTGAGAAAAACCTTTCAGGAGATGGTTTGCAACAGTTAGGCACCATTTTTGAGTGAATTGCAGAACGTCATAAATTTTGAAAAAATTGTGACCGCGCGGCTTAGGGATTTTTTTTAAAAAAAAAAGTTGTTCAGACGCCGAGGGCTAATTTTGTTTCCGATGATAAAAACGCATCTGTTTCCACCAAAAAACCTTTCAGAGGATCGTTTGCAACAGTTTGGCACCATTTTTGAGTGAATTGCAGAAGGTCAGAAATTTTGAAGAAATTGTGACCGCGCGGCTTAGGGATTTTTTCAAAAAAAGTTGTTCAGACGTCGAGGGCTAATTCTGTTTCCGATGATAAAAACGCATCTGTTTTCAGCAAAAAACCTTTCAGAGGATCGTTTGCAACAGTTTGGCACCATTTTTGAGTGAATTGCAGAAGCTCAGAAATGTTGAAGAAATTGTGACCGCGCGGCTTAGGGATTTTTCAAAAAAAAGTTGTTCAGACTTCGAGAGCTAATTCAGTTTCCGATCATAAAAACGCATCTGTTCCCCCCAAAAAACCTTTTAGAGGATCGTTTGCGACAGTTTGGCACCATTTTTGAGTGAATTGCAGAACGTCTTAAATTTTGAAAAAATTGTCACCGCGCGGCTTAGGGATTTTTTCAAAAAAAAGTTGTTCAGACTTCGAGAGCTAATTCAGTTTCCGATGATAAAAACGCATCTGTTTCCACCAAAAAACCTTTCAGAGGATCGTTTGCAACAGTTTGGCACCATTTTTGAGTGAATTGCAGAACGTCAGAAAAGTTGAAGAAATTGTGACCGCGCAGCTTAGGGATTTTTCAAAAAAAAGTTGTTCAGACGTCGAGGGATAATTCTGTTTCTGATGATAAAAACCCACCTGTTTCCTCAGAAAAACCTTTCAGGAGATGGTTTGCAACAGTTTGGCACCATTTTTGATTGAATTGCAGAACGTCTTAAATTTTGAAAAAATTGTGACCGCGCGGCTTAGGGATTTTTTCAAAAAAAAGGTGTTGAGACACCGAGGGCTAATTCTGTTTCCGATGATAAAAATGCATCTGTTTCCACCAAAAAACCTTTCAGAGGATCGTTTGCAACAGTTTGGCACCATTTTTGAGTGAATTGCAGAAGGTCAGAAATTTTGAAGAAATTGTGACCGCGCGGCTTCGGGATTTTTTCAAAAAAAGTTGTTCAGACGTCGAGGGCTGATTCTGTTTCCGATGATAAAAACACATCTGTTTCCACCAAAAAACCTTTCAGGGGATGGTTTGCAACGGTTTGGCAGCTTTTTTGAGTGAATTGCAGAAAGTCAGAAATGTTGAAGAAATTGTGACCGCGCGGCTTAGGGATTTTTCAAAAAAAAGTTGTTCAGACGTCGAGGGATAATTCTGTTTCTGATGATAAAAACCCACTTGTTTTCTCAGAAAAACCTTTCAGGAGATGGTTTGCAACAGTTAGGCACCATTTTTGAATGAATTGCAGAACGTCATAAATTTTGAAAAAATTGTGACCGCGCGGCTTAGGGATTTTTTTTTAAAAAAAAGTTGTTCAGACACCAAGGGCTAATTTTGTTTCCGATGATAAAAACGCATCTGTTTCCACCCAAAAACCTTTCAGAGGATCGTTTGCAACAGTTTGGCACCATTTTTCAGTGAATTGCAGAAGGTCAGAAATGTTGAAGAAATTGTGACCGCGCGGCTTAGGGATTTTTCAAAAAAAAGTTGTTCAGACGTTGAGGGATAATTCTGTTTCTGATGATAAAAACCCATCTGTTTCCACCAAAAAACCTTTCAGGAGATGGTTTGCAACAGTTAGGCACCATTTTTGAGTGAATTGCAGAACGTCATAAATTTTGAAAAAATTGTGACCGCGCGGCTTAGGGATTTTTTTTTTTAAAAAAGTTGTTCAGACGTCGAGGGCTAATTCTGTTTCCGATGATAAAAACGCATCTGTTTTCACCAAAAAACCTTTCAGAGGATCGTTTGCAACAGTTTGGCACCATTTTTGAGTGAATTGCAGAAGCTCAGAAATGTTGAAGACATTGTGACCGCGCGGCTTAGGGATTTTTCAAAAAAAAGTTGTTCAGACGTCGAGGGATAATTCTGTTTCTGATGATAAAAACCCACTTGTTGCCTGAGAAAAACCTTTCAGGAGATGGTTTGCAACAGTTAGGCACCATTTTTGAGTGAATTGCAGAACGTCATAAATTTTGAAAAAATTGTGACCGCGGGGCTTAGGGATTTTTTTTTTTTAAAAAGTTGTTCAGACGTCGAGGGCTAATTCTGTTTCCGATGATAAAAACGCATCTGTTTTCACCAAAAAACCTTTCAGAGGATCGTTTGCAACAGTTTGGCACCATTTTTGAGTGAATTGCAGAAGCTCAGAAATGTTGAAGACATTGTGACCGCGCGGCTTAGGGATTTTTCAAAAAAAAGTTGTTCAGACGTCGAGGGCTAATTCTGTTTCCGATGATAAAAACGCATCTGTTTTCACTAAAAAACCTTTCAGAGGATCGTTTGCAACAGGTTGGCACCATTTTTGAGTGAATTGCAGAAGCTCAGAAATTTTGAAGAAATTGTGACCGCGCGGCTTCGGGATTTGTTAAAAAAAAGTTGTTCAGACGTCGAGGGCTAATTCTGTTTCCAATGATAAAAACCCACCTGTTTCCTCAGAAAAACCTTTCAGGAGATGGTTTGCAACAGTTTGGCACCCTTTTTGAGTGAATTTCAGAACGTAATAAATTTTGAAGAAATTGTGACCGCGCGGCTTAGGGATTTTTTCAAAAAAAAGTTGTTCAGACTTCGAGAGCTAATTTTCCTTCCGATGATAAAAACGCATCTGTTTCCACCAAAAAACTTTTCAGAGGATCGTTTGCAACAGTTTGGCACCATTTTTGAGTGAATTGCAGAAGGTCAGAAATTTTGAAGAAATTGTGACCTCGCGGCTTAGGGATTTTTTCAAAAAAAGTTGTTCAGACGTCGAGGGCTAATTCTGTTTCCGATGATAAAAACGCATCTGTTTCCACCAAAAAACCTTTCAGGGGATGGTTTGCAACAGTTTGGCACCATTTTTGAGTGAATTGCAGAAAGTCAGAAATGTTGAAGAAATTGTGACCGCGCGGCTTAGGGATTTTTTCAAAAAAAGTTGTTCAGACGTCGAGGGCTAATTCTGTTTCTGATGATAAAAACCCACTTGTTTCCTCAGAAAAACCTTTCAGGAGATGGTTTGCAACAGTTAGGCACCATTTTTGAGTGAATTGCAGAACGTCATAAATTTTGAAAAAATTGTGACCGCGCGGCTTAGGGATTTTTTTTTTAAAAAAAGTTCTTCAGACACCAAGGGCTAATTTTGTTTCCGATGATAAAAAGGCATCTGTTTCCACCAAAAAGCCTTTCAGAGGATCGTTTGCAACAGTTTGGCACCATTTTTGAGTGAATTGCAGAAGGTCAGAAATTTTGAAGAAATTGTGACCGCGCGGCTTAGGGATTTTTTCAAAAAAAGTTGTTCACACGTCGAGGGCTAATTCTGTTTCCGATGATAAAAACGCATCTGTTTTCACCAAAAAACCTTTCAGAGGATCGTTTGCAACAGTTTGGCACCATTTTTGAGTGAATTGCAGAAGCTCAGAAATGTTGAAGAAATTGTGACCGCGCGGCTTAGGGATTTTTCAAAAAAATGTTGTTCAGATGTCGAGGGATAATTCTGTTTCTGATGATAAAAACCCACCTGTTTCCTCAGAAAAACCTTTCAGGAGATGGTTTGCAACAGTTTGGAACCATTTTTGAGTGAATTGCAGAACGTCTTAAATTTTGAAAAAATTGTGACCGCGCGGCTTAGGGATTTTTTCAAAAAAAGTTGTTCAGACTTCGAGAGCTAATTCAGATTCCGATCATAAAAACGCATCTGTTCCCCCAAAAAAACCTTTTAGAGGATCGTTTGCGACAGTTTGGCACCATTTTTGAGTGAATTGCAGAACGTCAGAAATGTTGAAGAAATTGTGACCGCGCGGCTTAGGGATTTTTCAAAAAAAAGTTGTTGAGACATCAAGGGCTAATTTTGTTTCCGATGATAAAAACGCATCTGTTTCCACCGAAAAACCTTTCAGAGGATCGTTTGCAACAGTTTGGCACCATTTTTGAGTGAATTGCAGAAGGTCAGAAATTTTGAAGAAATTGTGACCGCGCGGCTTAGGGATTTTTTCAAAAAAAGTTTTTCAGACGTCGAGGGCTAATTCTGTTTCCGATGATAAAAACCCACCTGTTTCCACCGAGAAACCTTTTAGGGGATGGTTTGCAACAGTTTGGCACCATTTTTGAGTGAATTGCAGAAAGTGAGAAATATTGAAGAAATTGTGACTGCGCGGCTTACGCATTTTTGAAAAAAACGTTGTTCAGACGTCGAGGGATAATTCTGTTTCCAATGATAAAACCCCACCTGTTTCCACTGAAAAACCTTTGATGGGATCGTTTGCAACAGTTTGGCACCATTTTTGAGTGAATTGCAGAAGCTCAGAAATGTTGAAGAAATTGTGAACGCGCGGCTTAGGGATTTTTTCAAAAAAAGTTGTTCAGACGTCGAGGGCTAATTCTGTTTCCGATGATAAAAACCCATCTGTTTCCACCAAAAAACCTTTCAGGGGATGGTTTGCAACAGTTTGGCACCATTTTTGAGTGTATTGCAGAAAGTCAGAAATGTTGAAGAAATTGTGACCGCGCGGCTTAGGGATTTTTTCAAAAAAAGTTGTTCAGACGTCGAGGGCTAATTCTGTTTCTGATGATAAAAACCCACTTGTTTCCTCAGAAAAACCTTTCAGGAGATGGTTTGCAACAGTTAGGCACCATTTTTGAGTGAATTGCAGAACGTCATAAATTTTGAAAAAATTGTGACCGCGCGGCTTAGGGATTTTTTTTTTAAAAAAAGTTCTTCAGACACCAAGGGCTAATTTTGTTTCCGATGATAAAAAGGCATCTGTTTCCACCAAAAAACCTTTCAGAGGATCGTTTGCAACAGTTTGGCACCATTTTTGAGTGAATTGCAGAAGGTCAGAAATTTTGAAGAAATTGTGACCGCGCGGCTTATGGATTTTTTCAAAAAAAGTTGTTCACACGTCGAGGGATAATTCTGTTTCTGATGATAAAAACCCACCTGTTTCCTCAGAAAAACCTTTCAGGAGATGGTTTGCAACAGTTTGGAACCATTTTTGAGTGAATTGCAGAACGTCTTAAATTTTGAAAAAATTGTGACCGCGCGGCTTAGGGATTTTTTCAAAAAAAGTTTTTCAGACTTCGAGAGCTAATTCAGTTTCCGATCATAAAAACGCATCTGTTCCCCCAAAAAAACCTTTTAGAGGATCGTTTGCGACAGTTTGGCACCATTTTTGAGTGAATTGCAGAACGTCAGAAATGTTGAAGAAATTGTGACCGCGCGGCTTCGGGATTTTTCAAAAAAAAGTTGTTGAGACATCAAGGGCTAATTTTGTTTCCGATGATAAAAACGCATCTGTTTCCACCGAAAAACCTTTCAGAGGATCGTTTGCAACAGTTTGGCACCATTTTTGAGTGAATTGCAGAACGTCTTAAATTTTGAAAAAATTGTGACCGCGCGGCTTAGGGATTTTTTCAAAAAAAGTTTTTCAGACGTCGAGGGCTAATTCTGTTTCCGATGATAAAAACCCACCTGTTTCCACCGAGAAACCTTTTAGGGGATGGTTTGCAACAGTTTGGCACCATTTTTGAGTGAATTGCAGAAAGTCAGAAATATTGAAGAAATTGTGACTGCGCGGCTTACGCATTTTTGAAAAAAAAGTTGTTCAGACGTCGAGGGATAATTCTGTTTCTGATGATAAAAACCTACTTGTTTCCTCAGAAAAACCTTTCAGGAGATGGTTTGCAACAGTTTGGAACCATTTTTGAGTGAATTGCAGAACGTCTTAAATTTTGAAGAAATTGTGACCGCGCGGCTAAGGGATTTTTTCAAAAAAAAGTTGTTCAGACTTCGAGAGCTAATTTTGTTTCCGATTATAAAAACGCATCTGTTTCCACCAAAAAACCTTTCAGAGGATCGTTTGCAACAGTTTGGCACCATTTTTGAGTGAATTGCAGAAGGTCAGAAATTTTGAAGAAATTGTGACCGCGCGGCTTAGGGATTTTTTCAAAAAAAGTTGTTCAGACGTCGAGGGCTAATTCTGTTTCCAATGATAAAACCCCACCTGTTTCCACTGAAAAACCTTTGAGGGGATCGTTTGCAACAGTTTGGCACCATTTTTGAGTGAATTGCAGAAGCTCAGAAATGTTGAAGAAATTGTGACCGCGCGGCTTAGGGATTTTTTTAAAAAAAGTTGTTTAGACATCAAGGGCTAATTCTGTTTCCGATGATAAAAACGCATCTGTTTCCCCCGAAAAACCTTTCAGAGCATCGTTTGCAACAGTTTGGCACCATTTTTGAGTGAATTGCAGAACGTCAGAAATTTTGAAGAAATTGTGACCGCGCGGCTTAGGGATTTGTTAAAAAAAAGTTGTTCAGACGTCGAGGGATAATTCTGTTTCTGATGATAAAAACCCACCTGTTTCCTCAGAAAAACCTTTCAGGAGATGGTTTGCAACAGTTTGGAACCATTTTTGAGTGAATTTCAGAACGTCATAAATTTTGAAGAAATTGTGACCGCGCGGTTTAGGGATTTTTTCAAAAAAAAGTTGTTCAGACTTCGAGAGGTAATTCAGTTTCCGATCATAAAAACGCATCTGTTCCCCCCAAAAAACCTTTTAGAGGATCGTTTGCGATAGTTTGGCACCATTTTTGAGTGAATTGCAGAACGTCAGAAATTTTGAAAAAATTGTGACCGCGCGGCTTAGGGATTTTTTTTTTAAAAAAAGTTCTTCAGACACCAAGGGCTAATTTTGTTTCCGATGATAAAAAGGCATCTGTTTCCACCAAAAAACCTTTCAGAGGATCGTTTGCAACAGTTTGGCACCATTTTTGAGTGAATTGCAGAAGGTCAGAAATTTTGAAGAAATTGTGAACGCGCGGCTTAGGGATTTTTTCAAAAAAAGTTGTTCAGACGTCGAGGGCTAATTCTGTTTCCGATGATAAAAACCCATCTGTTTCCACCAAAAAACCTTTCAGGGGATGGTTTGCAACAGTTTGGCACCATTTTTGAGTGTATTGCAGAAAGTCAGAAATGTTGAAGAAATTGTGACCGCGCGGCTTAGGGATTTTTTCAAAAAAAGTTGTTCACACGTCGAGGGATAATTCTGTTTCTGATGATAAAAACCCACCTGTTTCCTCAGAAAAACCTTTCAGGAGATGGTTTGCAACAGTTTGGAACCATTTTTGAGTGAATTGCAGAACGTCTTAAATTTTGAAAAAATTGTGACCGCGCGGCTTAGGGATTTTTTCAAAAAAAGTTTTTCAGACTTCGAGAGCTAATTCAGTTTCCGATCATAAAAACGCATCTGTTCCCCCAAAAAAACCTTTTAGAGGATCGTTTGCGACAGTTTGGCACCATTTTTGAGTGAATTGCAGAACGTCAGAAATGTTGAAGAAATTGTGACCGCGCGGCTTCGGGATTTTTCAAAAAAAAGTTGTTGAGACATCAAGGGCTAATTTTGTTTCCGATGATAAAAACGCATCTGTTTCCACCGAAAAACCTTTCAGAGGATCGTTTGCAACAGTTTGGCACAATTTTTGAGTGAATTGCAGAACGTCTTAAATTTTGAAAAAATTGTGACCGCGCGGCTTAGGGATTTTTTCAAAAAAAGTTTTTCAGACGTCGAGGGCTAATTCTGTTTCCGATGATAAAAACCCACCTGTTTCCACCGAGAAACCTTTTAGGGGATGGTTTGCAACAGTTTGGCACCATTTTTGAGTGAATTGCAGAAAGTCAGAAATATTGAAGAAATTGTGACTGCGCGGCTTACGCATTTTTGAAAAAAAAGTTGTTCAGACGACGAGGGCTAATTCTGTTTCCAATGATAAAACCCCACCTGTTTCCACTGAAAAACCTTTGAGGGGATCGTTTGCAACAGTTTGGCACCATTTTTGAGTGAATTGCAGAAGCTCAGAAATGTTGAAGAAATTGTGACCGCGCGGCTTAGGGATTTTTTAAAAAAAAGTTGTTTAGACATCAAGGGCTAATTCTGTTTCCGATGATAAAAACGCATCTGTTTCCCCCGAAAAACCTTTCAGAGCATCGTTTGCAACAGTTTGGCACCATTTTTGAGTGAATTGCAGAACGTCAGAAATTTTGAAGAAATTGTGACCGCGCGGCTTAGGGATTTGTTAAAAAAAAGTTGTTCAGACGTCGAGGGATAATTCTGTTTTTGATGATAAAAACCCACCTGTTTCCTCAGAAAAACCTTTCAGGAGATGGTTTGCAACAGTTTGGAACCATTTTTGAGTGAATTTCAGAACGTCATAAATTTTGAAGAAATTGTGACCGCGCGGTTTAGGGATTTTTTCAAAAAAAAGTTGTTCAGACTTCGAGAGGTAATTCAGTTTCCGATCATAAAAACGCATCTGTTCCCCCCAAAAAACCTTTTAGAGGATCGTTTGCGATAGTTTGGCACCATTTTTGAGTGAATTGCAGAACGTCAGAAATGTTGAAGAAATTGTGACCGCGTGGCTTCGGGATTTGTCAAAAAAATGTTGTTCAGACGTCGAGGGATAATTCTGTTTCTGATGATAAAAACCCATCTGTGTCCTCAGAAAAACCTTTCAGAGGATCGTTTGCAACAGTTTGGCCCCATTTTTGAGTGAATTGCAGAAGGTCAGATTTTTGCTGAAATCGTGACAGCGCGGCTTAGGGATTTTTCAAAAAAAAGTTGTTTAGACATCAAGGGCTAATTCTGTTTCCGATGATAAAAACGCATCTGTTTCCACCGAAAAACCTTTCAGAGGATCGTTTGCAACAGTTTGGCACCATTTTTGAGTGAATTGCAGAAAGTCAGAAATATTGAAGAAATTGTGACCGCGCGGCTTCGGGATTTTTTTTTTAAAAGTTGTTCAAACGTCGAGGGCTAATTCTGTTTCCAATGATAAAACCCCACCTGTGTCCACTGAAAAACCTTTAAGGGGATCGTTTGCAACAGTTCAGCACCATTTTTGAATGAATTGCAGAACGGCAGATTTTTGCTGAAATTGTGACCGCGCGGCTTAGGGATTTTTCAAAAAAAAGTTGTTTAGACATCAAGGGCTAATTTTGTTTCCGATGATAAAAATGCATCTGTTTCCACCGAAAAACCTTTCAGAGGATCGTTTGCAACAGTTTGGCACCATTTTTGAGTGAATTGCAGAACGTCAGAAATTTTGAAGAAATTGTGACCGCGCGGCTTAGGGATTTGTCAAAAAAAAGTTGTTCAGACGTCGAGGGATAATTCTGTTTCCAATGATAAAAACCCACCTCTTTCCTCAGAAAAACCTTTCAGGAGATGGTTTGCAACAGTTTGGAACCATTTTTGAGTGAATTGCAGAATGTCATAAATTTTGAAGAAATTGTGACCGCGCGGCTTAGGGATTTTTCAAAAAAAAGTTGTTCAGACGTCGAGGGATAATTCTGTTTCTGATGATAAAAACCCACCTGTTTCCTCAGAAAACCTTTCAGGAGATGGTTTGCAACAGTTTGGCACCATTTTTGAGTGAATTGCAGAACGTCTTAAATTTTGAAAAAATTGTGACCGCGCGGCTTAGGGATTTTTTCAAAAAAAAGTTGTTCAGACACCGAGGGCTAATTTTGTTTCCGATGATAAAAACGCATCTGTTTCCACCAAAAAACCTTTCAGAGGATCGTTTGCAACAGTTTGGCACCATTTTTGAGTGAATTGCAGAAGGTCAGAAATTTTGAAGAAATTGTGACCGCGCGGCTTCGGGATTTTTCAAAAAAAAGTTGTTCAGACGTCGAGGGCTAATTCTGTTTCCAATGATAAAACCCCACCTGTGTCCACTGAAAAACCTTTAAGGGGATCGTTTGCAACAGTTCAGCACCATTTTTGAATGAATTGCAGAACGGCAGATTTTTGCTGAAATTGTGACCGCGCGGCTTAGGGATTTTTCAAAAAAAAGTTGTTTAGACATCAAGGGCTAATTTTGTTTCCGATGATAAAAATGCATCTATTTCCACCGAAAAACCTTTCAGAGGATCGTTTGCAACAGTTTGGCACCATTTTTGAGTGAATTGCAGAACGTCAGAAATTTTGAAGAAATTGTGACCGCGCGGCTTAGGGATTTGTCAAAAAAAAGTTGTTCAGACGTCGAGGGATAATTCTGTTTCCAATGATAAAAACCCACCTCTTTCCTCAGAAAAACCTTTCAGGAGATGGTTTGCAACAGTTTGGAACCATTTTTGAGTGAATTTCAGAACGTCATAAATTTTGAAGAAATTGTGACCGCGCGGCTTAGGGATTTTTCAAAAAAAAGTTGTTCAGACGTCGAGGGATAATTCTGTTTCTGATGATAAAAACCCACCTGTTTCCTCAGAAAACCTTTCAGGAGATGGTTTGCAACAGTTTGGCACCATTTTTGAGTGAATTGCAGAACGTCAGAAATGTTGAAGAAATTGTGACCGCGCGGCTTCGGGATTTTTCAAAAAAAAGTTGTTGAGACATCAAGGGCTAATTTTGTTTCCGATGATAAAAACACATCTGTTTCCACCGAAAAACCTTTCAGAGGATCGTTTGCAACAGTTTGGCACCATTTTTGAGTGAATTGCAGAAGGTCAGAAATTTTGAAGAAATTGTGACCGCGCGGCTTAGGGATTTTTTCAAAAAAAGTTGTTCAGACGTCGAGGGCTAATTCTGTTTCCAATGATAAAACCCCACCTGTTTCCACTGACAAACCTTTGAGGGGATCGTTTGCAACAGTTTGGCACCATTTTTGAGTGAATTGCAGAAGCTCAGAAATGTTGAAGAAATTGTGACCGCGCGGCTTAGGGATTTTTTTAAAAAAAGTTGTTTAGACATCAAGGGCTAATTCTGTTTCCGATGATAAAAACGCATCTGTTTCCCCCGAAAAACCTTTCAGAGCATCGTTTGCAACAGTTTGGCACCATTTTTGAGTGAATTGCAGAACGTCAGAAATTTTGAAGAAATTGTGACCGCGCGGCTTAGGGATTTGTTAAAAAAAAGTTGTTCAGACGTCGAGGGATAATTCTGTTTCTGATGATAAAAACCCACCTGTTTCCTCAGAAAAACCTTTCAGGAGATGGTTTGCAACAGTTTGGAACCATTTTTGAGTGAATTTCAGAACGTCATAAATTTTGAAGAAATTGTGACCGCGCGGTTTAGGGATTTTTTCAAAAAAAAGTTGTTCAGACTTCGAGAGGTAATTCAGTTTCCGATCATAAAAACGCATCTGTTCCCCCCAAAAAACCTTTTAGAGGATCGTTTGCGATAGTTTGGCACCATTTTTGAGTGAATTGCAGAACGTCAGAAATTTTGAAAAAATTGTGACCGCGCGGCTTAGGGATTTTTTTTAAAAAAAAAGTTCTTCAGACACCAAGGGCTAATTTTGTTTCCGATGATAAAAAGGCATCTGTTTCCACCAAAAAACCTTTCAGAGGATCGTTTGCAACAGTTTGGCACCATTTTTGAGTGAATTGCAGAAGGTCAGAAATTTTGAAGAAATTGTGACCGCGCGGCTTATGGATTTTTTCAAAAAAAGTTGTTCACACGTCGAGGGATAATTCTGTTTCTGATGATAAAAACCCACCTGTTTCCTCAGAAAAACCTTTCAGGAGATGGTTTGCAACAGTTTGGAACCATTTTTGAGTGAATTGCAGAACGTCTTAAATTTTGAAAAAATTGTGACCGCGCGGCTTAGGGATTTTTTCAAAAAAAGTTTTTCAGACTTCGAGAGCTAATTCAGTTTCCGATCATAAAAACGCATCTGTTCCCCCAAAAAAACCTTTTAGAGGATCGTTTGCGACAGTTTGGCACCATTTTTGAGTGAATTGCAGAACGTCAGAAATGTTGAAGAAATTGTGACCGCGCGGCTTCGGGATTTTTCAAAAAAAAGTTGTTGAGACATCAAGGGCTAATTTTGTTTCCGATGATAAAAACGCATCTGTTTCCACCGAAAAACCTTTCAGAAGATCGTTTGCAACAGTTTGGCACCATTTTTGAGTGAATTGCAGAACGTCTTAAATTTTGAAAAAATTGTGACCGCGCGGCTTAGGGATTTTTTCAAAAAAAGTTTTTCAGACGTCGAGGGCTAATTCTGTTTCCGATGATAAAAACCCACCTGTTTCCACCGAGAAACCTTTTAGGGGATGGTTTGCAACAGTTTGGCACCATTTTTGAGTGAATTGCAGAAAGTCAGAAATATTGAAGAAATTGTGACTGCGCGGCTTACGCATTTTTGAAAAAAAAGTTGTTCAGACGACGAGGGATAATTCTGTTTCTGATGATAAAAACCTACTTGTTTCCTCAGAAAAACCTTTCAGGAGATGGTTTGCAACAGTTTGGAACCATTTTTGAGTGAATTGCAGAACGTCTTAAATTTTGAAGAAATTGTGACCGCGCGGCTAAGGGATTTTTTCAAAAAAAAGTTGTTCAGACTTCGAGAGCTAATTTTGTTTCCGATTATAAAAACGCATCTGTTTCCACCAAAAAACCTTTCAGAGGATCGTTTGCAACAGTTTGGCACCATTTTTGAGTGAATTGCAGAAGGTCAGAAATTTTGAAGAAATTGTGACCGCGCGGCTTAGGGATTTTTTCAAAAAAAGTTGTTCAGACGTCGAGGGCTAATTCTGTTTCCAATGATAAAACCCCACCTGTTTCCACTGAAAAACCTTTGAGGGGATCGTTTGCAACAGTTTGGCACCATTTTTGAGTGAATTGCAGAAGCTCAGAAATGTTGAAGAAATTGTGACCGCGCGGCTTAGGGATTTTTTAAAAAAAAGTTGTTTAGACATCAAGGGCTAATTCTGTTTCCGATGATAAAAACGCATCTGTTTCCCCCGAAAAACCTTTCAGAGCATCGTTTGCAACAGTTTGGCACCATTTTTGAGTGAATTGCAGAACGTCAGAAATTTTGAAGAAATTGTGACCGCGCGGCTTAGGGATTTGTTAAAAAAAAGTTGTTCAGACGTCGAGGGATAATTCTGTTTCTGATGATAAAAACCCACCTGTTTCCTCAGAAAAACCTTTCAGGAGATGGTTTGCAACAGTTTGGAACCATTTTTGAGTGAATTTCAGAACGTCATAAATTTTGAAGAAATTGTGACCGCGCGGTTTAGGGATTTTTTCAAAAAAAAGTTGTTCAGACTTCGAGAGGTAATTCAGTTTCCGATCATAAAAACGCATCTGTTCCCCCCAAAAAACCTTTTAGAGGATCGTTTGCGATAGTTTGGCACCATTTTTGAGTGAATTGCAGAACGTCAGAAATGTTGAAGAAATTGTGACCGCGTGGCTTCGGGATTTGTCAAAAAAATGTTGTTCAGACGTCGAGGGATAATTCTGTTTCTGATGATAAAAACCCATCTGTGTCCTCAGAAAAACCTTTCAGAGGATCGTTTGCAACAGTTTGGCACCATTTTTGAGTGAATTGCAGAAGGTCAGAAATTTTGAAGAAATTGTGACCGCGCGGCTTAGGGATTTTTTTTTTAAAAAAAGTTGTTCAGACACCGAGGGCTAATTTTGTTTCCGATGATAAAAACGCATCTGTTTGCACCAAAAAACCTTTCAGAGGATCGTTTGCAACAGTTTGGCCCCATTTTTGAGTGAATTGCAGAAGGTCAGATTTTTGCTGAAATCGTGACAGCGCGGCTTAGGGATTTTTCAAAAAAAAGTTGTTTAGACATCAAGGGCTAATTCTGTTTCCGATGATAAAAACGCATCTGTTTCCACCGAAAAACCTTTCAGAGGATCGTTTGCAACAGTTTGGCACCATTTTTGAGTGAATTGCAGAAAGTCAGAAATATTGAAGAAATTGTGACCGCGCGGCTTCGGGATTTTTTTTTTAAAAGTTGTTCAAACGTCGAGGGCTAATTCTGTTTCCAATGATAAAACCCCACCTGTGTCCACTGAAAAACCTTTAAGGGGATCGTTTGCAACAGTTCAGCACCATTTTTGAATGAATTGCAGAACGGCAGATTTTTGCTGAAATTGTGACCGCGCGGCTTAGGGATTTTTCAAAAAAAAGTTGTTTAGACATCAAGGGCTAATTTTGTTTCCGATGATAAAAATGCATCTGTTTCCACCGAAAAACCTTTCAGAGGATCGTTTGCAACAGTTTGGCACCATTTTTGAGTGAATTGCAGAACGTCAGAAATTTTGAAGAAATTGTGACCGCGCGGCTTAGGGATTTGTCAAAAAAAAGTTGTTCAGACGTCGAGGGATAATTCTGTTTCCAATAATAAAAACCCACCTGTTTCCTCAGAAAACCTTTCAGGAGATGGTTTGCAACAGTTTGGCACCATTTTTGAGTGAATTGCAGAACGTCTTAAATTTTGAAAAAATTGTGACCGCGCGGCTTAGGGATTTTTTCAAAAAAAAGTTGTTCAGACACCGAGGGCTAATTTTGTTTCCGATGATAAAAACGCATCTGTTTTCACCAAAAAACCTTTCAGAGGATCGTTTGCAACAGTTTGGCACCATTTTTGAGTGAATTGCAGAAGGTCAGAAATTTTGAAGAAATTGTGACCGCGCGGCTTAGGGAGTTTTTCAAAAAAAGTTGTTCAGACGTCGAGGGCTAATTCTGTTTCCGATGATAAAAACGCATCTGTTTTCACCAAAAAACCTTTCAGAGGATCGTTTGCAACAGGTTGGCACCATTTTTGAGTGAATTGCAGAAGCTCAGAAATGTTGAAGAAATTGTGACCGCGCGCCTTCGGGATTTGTTAAAAAAAAGTTGTTCAGACGTCAAGGGCTAATTCTGTTTCCAATGATAAAAACCCACCTGTTTCCTCAGAAAAACCTTTCAGTAGATGGTTTGCAACAGTTTGGCACCCTTTTTGAGTGAATTTCAGAACGTCATAAATTTTGAAGAAATTGTGACCGCGCGGCTTAGGGATTTTTTCACAAAAAAGTTGTTCAGACTTCGAGAGCTAATTCAGTTTCCGATGATAAAAACGCATCTGTTTCCACCAAAAAACCTTTCAGGGGATGGTTTGCAACAGTTTGGCACCATTTTTGAGTGAATTGCAGAAAGTCAGAAATGTTGAAGAAATTGTGACCGCGCGGCTTAGGGATTTTTTCAAAAAAAGTTGTTCAGACGTCGAGGGCTAATTCTGTTTCTGATGATAAAAACCCACTTGTTTCCTCAGAAAAACCTTTCAGGAGATGGTTTGCAACAGTTAGGCACCATTTTTGAGTGAATTGCAGAACGTCATAAATTTTGAAAAAATTGTGACCGCGCGGCTTAGGGATTTTTTTTTTAAAAAAAGTTCTTCAGACACCAAGGGCTAATTTTGTTTCCGATGATAAAAAGGCATCTGTTTCCACCAAAAAGCCTTTCAGAGGATCGTTTGCAACAGTTTGGCACCATTTTTGAGTGAATTGCAGAACGTCTTAAATTTTGAAAAAATTGTGACCGCGCGGCTTAGGGATTTTTTCAAAAAAAGTTGTTCACACGTCGAGGGCTAATTCTGTTTCCGATGATAAAAACGCATCTGTTTTCACCAAAAAACCTTTCAGAGGATCGTTTGCAACAGTTTGGCACCATTTTTGAGTGAATTGCAGAAGCTCAGAAATGTTGAAGAAATTGTGACCGCGCGGCTTAGGGATTTTTCAAAAAAAAGTTGTTCAGATGTCGAGGGATAATTCTGTTTCTGATGATAAAAACCCACCTGTTTCCTCAGAAAAACCTTTCAGGAGATGGTTTGCAACAGTTTGGAACCATTTTTGAGTGAATTGCAGAACGTCTTAAATTTTGAAAAAATTGTGACCGCGCGGCTTAGGGATTTTTTCAAAAAAAGTTGTTCAGACTTCGAGAGCTAATTCAGTTTCCGATCATAAAAACGCATCTGTTCCCCCAAAAAAACCTTTTAGAGGATCGTTTGCGACAGTTTGGCACCATTTTTGAGTGAATTGCAGAACGTCAGAAATGTTGAAGAAATTGTGACCGCGCGGCTTCGGGATTTTTCAAAAAAAAGTTGTTGAGACATCAAGGGCTAATTTTGTTTCCGATGATAAAAACGCATCTGTTTCCACCGAAAAACCTTTCAGAGGATCGTTTGCAACAGTTTGGCACCATTTTTGAGTGAATTGCAGAAGGTCAGAAATTTTGAAGAAATTGTGACCGCGCGGCTTAGGGATTTTTTCAAAAAAAGTTTTTCAGACGTCGAGGGCTAATTCTGTTTCCGATGATAAAAACCCACCTGTTTCCACCGAGAAACCTTTTAGGGGATGGTTTGCAACAGTTTGGCACCATTTTTGAGTGAATTGCAGAAAGTCAGAAATATTGAAGAAATTGTGACTGCGCGGCTTACGCATTTTTGAAAAAAACGTTGTTCAGACGTCGAGGGATAATTCTGTTTCCAATGATAAAACCCCACCTGTTTCCACTGAAAAACCTTTGATGGGATCGTTTGCAACAGTTTGGCACCATTTTTGAGTGAATTGCAGAAGCTCAGAAATGTTGAAGAAATTGTGACCGCGCGGCTTAGGGATTTTTTCAAAAAAAGTTGTTCAGACGTCGAGGGCTAATTCTGTTTCCGATGATAAAAACCCATCTGTTTCCACCAAAAAACCTTTCAGGGGATGGTTTGCAACAGTTTGGCACCATTTTTGAGTGAATTGCAGAAAGTCAGAAATGTTGAAGAAATTGTGACCGCGCGGCTTAGGGATTTTTTCAAAAAAAGTTGTTCAGACGTCGAGGGCTAATTCTGTTTCTGATGATAAAAACCCACTTGTTTCCTCAGAAAAACCTTTCAGGAGATGGTTTGCAACAGTTAGGCACCATTTTTGAGTGAATTGCAGAACGTCATAAATTTTGAAAAAATTGTGACCGCGCGGCTTAGGGATTTTTTTTTTAAAAAAAGTTCTTCAGACACCAAGGGCTAATTTTGTTTCCGATGATAAAAAGGCATCTGTTTCCACCAAAAAACCTTTCAGAGGATCGTTTGCAACAGTTTGGCACCATTTTTGAGTGAATTGCAGAAGGTCAGAAATTTTGAAGAAATTGTGACCGCGCGGCTTATGGATTTTTTCAAAAAAAGTTGTTCACACGTCGAGGGATAATTCTGTTTCTGATGATAAAAACCCACCTGTTTCCTCAGAAAAACCTTTCAGGAGATGGTTTGCAACAGTTTGGAACCATTTTTGAGTGAATTGCAGAACGTCTTAAATTTTGAAAAAATTGTGACCGCGCGGCTTAGGGATTTTTTCAAAAAAAGTTTTTCAGACTTCGAGAGCTAATTCAGTTTCCGATCATAAAAACGCATCTGTTCCCCCAAAAAAACCTTTTAGAGGATCGTTTGCGACAGTTTGGCACCATTTTTGAGTGAATTGCAGAACGTCAGAAATGTTGAAGAAATTGTGACCGCGCGGCTTCGGGATATTTCAAAAAAAAGTTGTTGAGACATCAAGGGCTAATTTTGTTTCCGATGATAAAAACGCATCTGTTTCCACCGAAAAACCTTTCAGAGGATCGTTTGCAACAGTTTGGCACAATTTTTGAGTGAATTGCAGAACGTCTTAAATTTTGAAAAAATTGTGACCGCGCGGCTTAGGGATTTTTTCAACAAAAGTTTTTCAGACGTCGAGGGCTAATTCTGTTTCCGATGATAAAAACCCACCTGTTTCCACCGAGAAACCTTTTAGGGGATGGTTTGCAACAGTTTGGCACCATTTTTGAGTGAATTGCAGAAAGTCAGAAATATTGAAGAAATTGTGACTGCGCGGCTTACGCATTTTTGAAAAAAAAGTTGTTCAGACGACGAGGGATAATTCTGTTTCTGATAATAAAAACCTACTTGTTTCCTCAGAAAAACCTTTCAGGAGATGGTTTGCAACAGTTTGGAACCATTTTTGAGTGAATTGCAGAACGTCTTAAATTTTGAAGAAATTGTGACCGCGCGGCTAAGGGATTTTTTCAAAAAAAAGTTGTTCAGACTTCGAGAGCTAATTTTGTTTCCGATTATAAAAACGCATCTGTTTCCACCAAAAAACCTTTCAGAGGATCGTTTGCAACAGTTTGGCACCATTTTTGAGTGAATTGCAGAAGGTCAGAAATTTTGAAGAAATTGTGACCGCGCGGCTTAGGGATTTTTTCAAAAAAAGTTGTTCAGACGTCGAGGGCTAATTCTGTTTCCAATGATAAAACCCCACCTGTTTCCACTGAAAAACCTTTGAGGGGATCGTTTGCAACAGTTTGGCACCATTTTTGAGTGAATTGCAGAAGCTCAGAAATGTTGAAGAAATTGTGACCGCGCGGCTTAGGGATTTTTTTAAAAAAAGTTGTTTAGACATCAAGGGCTAATTCTGTTTCCGATGATAAAAACGCATCTGTTTCCCCCGAAAAACCTTTCAGAGCATCGTTTGCAACAGTTTGGCACCATTTTTGAGTGAATTGCAGAACGTCAGAAATTTTGAAGAAATTGTGACCGCGCGGCTTAGGGATTTGTTAAAAAAAAGTTGTTCAGACGTCGAGGGATAATTCTGTTTCTGATGATAAAAACCCACCTGTTTCCTCAGAAAAACCTTTCAGGAGATGGTTTGCAACAGTTTGGAACCATTTTTGAGTGAATTTCAGAACGTCATAAATTTTGAAGAAATTGTGACCGCGCGGTTTAGGGATTTTTTCAAAAAAAAGTTGTTCAGACTTCGAGAGGTAATTCAGTTTCCGATCATAAAAACGCATCTGTTCCCCCCAAAAAACCTTTTAGAGGATCGTTTGCGATAGTTTGGCACCATTTTTGAGTGAATTGCAGAACGTCAGAAATGTTGAAGAAATTGTGACCGCGTGGCTTCGGGATTTGTCAAAAAAATGTTGTTCAGACGTCGAGGGATAATTCTGTTTCTGATGATAAAAACCCATCTGTGTCCTCAGAAAAACCTTTCAGAGGATCGTTTGCAACAGTTTGGCACCATTTTTGAGTGAATTGCAGAAGGTCAGAAATTTTGAAGAAATTGTGACCGCGCGGCTTAGGGATTTTTTTTTTTAAAAAAGTTGTTCAGACACCGAGGGCTAATTTTGTTTCCGATGATAAAAACGCATCTGTTTGCACCAAAAAACCTTTCAGAGGATCGTTTGCAACAGTTTGGCCCCATTTTTGAGTGAATTGCAGAAGGTCAGATTTTTGCTGAAATCGTGACAGCGCGGCTTAGGGATTTTTCAAAAAAAAGTTGTTTAGACATCAAGGGCTAATTCTGTTTCCGATGATAAAAACGCATCTGTTTCCACCGAAAAACCTTTCAGAGGATCGTTTGCAACAGTTTGGCACCATTTTTGAGTGAATTGCAGAAAGTCAGAAATATTGAAGAAATTGTGACCGCGCGGCTTCGGGATTTTTTTTTTAAAAGTTGTTCAAACGTCGAGGGCTAATTCTGTTTCCAATGATAAAACCCCACCTGTGTCCACTGAAAAACCTTTAAGGGGATCGTTTGCAACAGTTCAGCACCATTTTTGAATGAATTGCAGAACGGCAGATTTTTGCTGAAATTGTGACCGCGCGGCTTAGGGATTTTTCAAAAAAAAGTTGTTTAGACATCAAGGGCTAATTTTGTTTCCGATGATAAAAATGCATCTGTTTCCACCGAAAAACCTTTCAGAGGATCGTTTGCAACAGTTTGGCACCATTTTTGAGTGAATTGCAGAACGTCAGAAATGTTGAAGAAATTGTGACCGCGCGGCTTAGGGATTTGTCAAAAAAAAGTTGTTCTGACGTCGAGGGATAATTCTGTTTCCAATGATAAAAACCCACCTCTTTCCTCAGAAAAACCTTTCAGGAGATGGTTTGCAACAGTTTGGAACCATTTTTGAGTGAATTGCAGAACGTCATAAATTTTGAAGAAATTGTGACCGCGCGGCTTAGGGATTTTTCAAAAAAAAGTTGTTCAGACGTCGAGGGATAATTCTGTTTCTGATGATAAAAACCCACCTGTTTCCTCAGAAAACCTTTCAGGAGATGGTTTGCAACAGTTTGGCACCATTTTTGAGTGAATTGCAGAACGTCTTAAATTTTGAAAAAATTGTGACCGCGCGGCTTAGGGATTTTTTCAAAAAAAAGTTGTTCAGACACCGAGGGCTAATTTTGTTTCCGATGATAAAAACGCATCTGTTTCCACCAAAAAACCTTTCAGAGGATCGTTTGCAACAGTTTGGCACCATTTTTGAGTGAATTGCAGAAGGTCAGAAATTTTGAAGAAATTGTGACCGCGCGGCTTCGGGATTTTTCAAAAAAAAGTTGTTCAGACGTCGAGGGCTAATTCTGTTTCCAATGATAAAACCCCACCTGTGTCCACTGAAAAACCTTTAAGGGGATCGTTTGCAACAGTTCAGCACCATTTTTGAATGAATTGCAGAACGGCAGATTTTTGCTGAAATTGTGACCGCGCGGCTTAGGGATTTTTCAAAAAAAAGTTGTTTAGACATCAAGGGCTAATTTTGTTTCCGATGATAAAAATGCATCTATTTCCACCGAAAAACCTTTCAGAGGATCGTTTGCAACAGTTTGGCACCATTTTTGAGTGAATTGCAGAACGTCAGAAATTTTGAAGAAATTGTGACCGCGCGGCTTAGGGATTTGTCAAAAAAAAGTTGTTCAGACGTCGAGGGATAATTCTGTTTCCAATGATAAAAACCCACCTCTTTCCTCAGAAAAACCTTTCAGGAGATGGTTTGCAACAGTTTGGAACCATTTTTGAGTGAATTTCAGAACGTCATAAATTTTGAAGAAATTGTGACCGCGCGGCTTAGGGATTTTTCAAAAAAAAGTTGTTCAGACGTCGAGGGATAATTCTGTTTCTGATGATAAAAACCCACCTGTTTCCTCAGAAAACCTTTCATGAGATGGTTTGCAACAGTTTGGCACCATTTTTGAGTGAATTGCAGAAGGTCAGAAATTTTGAAGAAATTGTGACCGCGCGGCTTAGGGATTTTTTCAAAAAAAGTTGTTCAGACGTCGAGGGCTAATTCTGTTTCCGATGATAAAAACCCATCTGTTTCCACCAAAAAACCTTTCAGGGAATGGTTTGCGACAGTTTGGCACCATTTTTGAGTGAATTGCAGAACGTCAGAAATGTTGAAGAAATTGTGACCGCGCGGCTTCGGGATTTTTCAAAAAAAAGTTGTTGAGACATCAAGGGCTAATTTTGTTTCCGATGATAAAAACGCATCTGTTTCCACCGAAAAACCTTTCAGAGGATCGTTTGCAACAGTTTGGCACCATTTTTGAGTGAATTGCAGAACGTCTTAAATTTTGAAAAAATTGTGACCGCGCGGCTTAGGGATTTTTTCAAAAAAAGTTTTTCAGACGTCGAGGGCTAATTCTGTTTCCGATGATAAAAACCCACCTGTTTCCACCGAGAAACCTTTTAGGGGATGGTTTGCAACAGTTTGGCACCATTTTTGAGTGAATTGCAGAAAGTCAGAAATATTGAAGAAATTGTGACTGCGCGGCTTACGCATTTTTGAAAAAAAAGTTGTTCAGACGTCGAGGGATAATTCTGTTTCTGATGATAAAAACCTACTTGTTTCCTCAGAAAAACCTTTCAGGAGATGGTTTGCAACAGTTTGGAACCATTTTTGAGTGAATTGCAGAACGTCTTAAATTTTGAAGAAATTGTGACCGCGCGGCTAAGGGATTTTTTCAAAAAAAAGTTGTTCAGACTTCGAGAGCTAATTTTGTTTCCGATTATAAAAACGCATCTGTTTCCACCAAAAAACCTTTCAGAGGATCGTTTGCAACAGTTTGGCACCATTTTTGAGTGAATTGCAGAAGGTCAGAAATTTTGAAGAAATTGTGACCGCGCGGCTTAGGGATTTTTTCAAAAAAAGTTGTTCAGACGTCGAGGGCTAATTCTGTTTCCAATGATAAAACCCCACCTGTTTCCACTGAAAAACCTTTGAGGGGATCGTTTGCAACAGTTTGGCACCATTTTTGAGTGAATTGCAGAAGCTCAGAAATGTTGAAGAAATTGTGACCGCGCGGCTTAGGGATTTTTTTAAAAAAAGTTGTTTAGACATCAAGGGCTAATTCTGTTTCCGATGATAAAAACGCATCTGTTTCCCCCGAAAAACCTTTCAGAGCATCGTTTGCAACAGTTTGGCACCATTTTTGAGTGAATTGCAGAACGTCAGAAATTTTGAAGAAATTGTGACCGCGCGGCTTAGGGATTTGTTAAAAAAAAGTTGTTCAGACGTCGAGGGATAATTCTGTTTCTGATGATAAAAACCCACCTGTTTCCTCAGAAAAACCTTTCAGGAGATGGTTTGCAACAGTTTGGAACCATTTTTGAGTGAATTTCAGAACGTCATAAATTTTGAAGAAATTGTGACCGCGCGGTTTAGGGATTTTTTCAAAAAAAAGTTGTTCAGACTTCGAGAGGTAATTCAGTTTCCGATCATAAAAACGCATCTGTTCCCCCCAAAAAACCTTTTAGAGGATCGTTTGCGATAGTTTGGCACCATTTTTGAGTGAATTGCAGAACGTCAGAAATTTTGAAAAAATTGTGACCGCGCGGCTTAGGGATTTTTTTTTAAAAAAAAGTTCTTCAGACACCAAGGGCTAATTTTGTTTCCGATGATAAAAAGGCATCTGTTTCCACCAAAAAACCTTTCAGAGGATCGTTTGCAACAGTTTGGCACCATTTTTGAGTGAATTGCAGAAGGTCAGAAATTTTGAAGAAATTGTGACCGCGCGGCTTATGGATTTTTTCAAAAAAAGTTGTTCACACGTCGAGGGATAATTCTGTTTCTGATGATAAAAACCCACCTGTTTCCTCAGAAAAACCTTTCAGGAGATGGTTTGCAACAGTTTGGAACCATTTTTGAGTGAATTGCAGAACGTCTTAAATTTTGAAAAAATTGTGACCGCGCGGCTTAGGGATTTTTTCAAAAAAAGTTTTTCAGACTTCGAGAGCTAATTCAGTTTCCGATCATAAAAACGCATCTGTTCCCCCAAAAAAACCTTTTAGAGGATCGTTTGCGACAGTTTGGCACCATTTTTGAGTGAATTGCAGAACGTCAGAAATGTTGAAGAAATTGTGACCGCGCGGCTTCGGGATTTTTCAAAAAAAAGTTGTTGAGACATCAAGGGCTAATTTTGTTTCCGATGATAAAAACGCATCTGTTTCCACCGAAAAACCTTTCAGAGGATCGTTTGCAACAGTTTGGCACCATTTTTGAGTGAATTGCAGAACGTCTTAAATTTTGAAAAAATTGTGACCGCGCGGCTTAGGGATTTTTTCAAAAAAAGTTTTTCAGACGTCGAGGGCTAATTCTGTTTCCGATGATAAAAACCCACCTGTTTCCACCGAAAAACCTTTTAGGGGATGGTTTGCAACAGTTTGGCACCATTTTTGAGTGAATTGCAGAAAGTCAGAAATATTGAAGAAATTGTGACTGCGCGGCTTACGCATTTTTGAAAAAAAAGTTGTTCAGACGACGAGGGATAATTCTGTTTCTGATGATAAAAACCTACTTGTTTCCTCAGAAAAACCTTTCAGGAGATGGTTTGCAACAGTTTGGAACCATTTTTGAGTGAATTGCAGAACGTCTTAAATTTTGAAGAAATTGTGACCGCGCGGCTAAGGGATTTTTTCAAAAAAAAGTTGTTCAGACTTCGAGAGCTAATTTTGTTTCCGATTATAAAAACGCATCTGTTTCCACCAAAAAACCTTTCAGAGGATCGTTTGCAACAGTTTGGCACCATTTTTGAGTGAATTGCAGAAGGTCAGAAATTTTGAAGAAATTGTGACCGCGCGGCTTAGGGATTTTTTCAAAAAAAGTTGTTCAGACGTCGAGGGCTAATTCTGTTTCCAATGATAAAACCCCACCTGTTTCCACTGAAAAACCTTTGAGGGGATCGTTTGCAACAGTTTGGCACCATTTTTGAGTGAATTGCAGAAGCTCAGAAATGTTGAAGAAATTGTGACCGCGCGGCTTAGGGATTTTTTTAAAAAAAGTTGTTTAGACATCAAGGGCTAATTCTGTTTCCGATGATAAAAACGCATCTGTTTCCCCCGAAAAACCTTTCAGAGCATCGTTTGCAACAGTTTGGCACCATTTTTGAGTGAATTGCAGAACGTCAGAAATTTTGAAGAAATTGTGACCGCGCGGCTTAGGGATTTGTTAAAAAAAAGTTGTTCAGACGTCGAGGGATAATTCTGTTTCTGATGATAAAAACCCACCTGTTTCCTCAGAAAAACCTTTCAGGAGATGGTTTGCAACAGTTTGGAACCATTTTTGAGTGAATTTCAGAACGTCATAAATTTTGAAGAAATTGTGACCGCGCGGTTTAGGGATTTTTTCAAAAAAAAGTTGTTCAGACTTCGAGAGGTAATTCAGTTTCCGATCATAAAAACGCATCTGTTCCCCCCAAAAAACCTTTTAGAGGATCGTTTGCGATAGTTTGGCACCATTTTTGAGTGAATTGCAGAACGTCAGAAATGTTGAAGAAATTGTGACCGCGTGGCTTCGGGATTTGTCAAAAAAATGTTGTTCAGACGTCGAGGGATAATTCTGTTTCTGATGATAAAAACCCATCTGTGTCCTCAGAAAAACCTTTCAGAGGATCGTTTGCAACAGTTTGGCACCATTTTTGAGTGAATTGCAGAAGGTCAGAAATTTTGAAGAAATTGTGACCGCGCGGCTTAGGGATTTTTTTTTTAAAAAAAGTTGTTCAGACACCGAGGGCTAATTTTGTTTCCGATGATAAAAACGCATCTGTTTGCACCAAAAAACCTTTCAGAGGATCGTTTGCAACAGTTTGGCCCCATTTTTGAGTGAATTGCAGAAGGTCAGATTTTTGCTGAAATCGTGACAGCGCGGCTTAGGGATTTTTCAAAAAAAAGTTGTTTAGACATCAAGGGCTAATTCTGTTTCCGATGATAAAAACGCATCTGTTTCCACCGAAAAACCTTTCAGAGGATCGTTTGCAACAGTTTGGCACCATTTTTGAGTGAATTGCAGAAAGTCAGAAATATTGAAGAAATTGTGACCGCGCGGCTTCGGGATTTTTTTTTTAAAAGTTGTTCAAACGTCGAGGGCTAATTCTGTTTCCAATGATAAAACCCCACCTGTGTCCACTGAAAAACCTTTAAGGGGATCGTTTGCAACAGTTCAGCACCATTTTTGAATGAATTGCAGAACGGCAGATTTTTGCTGAAATTGTGACCGCGCGGCTTAGGGATTTTTCAAAAAAAAGTTGTTTAGACATCAAGGGCTAATTTTGTTTCCGATGATAAAAATGCATCTGTTTCCACCGAAAAACCTTTCAGAGGATCGTTTGCAACAGTTTGGCACCATTTTTGAGTGAATTGCAGAACGTCAGAAATTTTGAAGAAATTGTGACCGCGCGGCTTAGGGATTTGTCAAAAAAAAGTTGTTCAGACGTCGAGGGATAATTCTGTTTCCAATGATAAAAACCCACCTCTTTCCTCAGAAAAACCTTTCAGGAGATGGTTTGCAACAGTTTGGAACCATTTTTGAGTGAATTGCAGAACGTCATAAATTTTGAAGAAATTGTGACCGCGCGGCTTAGGGATTTTTCAAAAAAAAGTTGTTCAGACGTCGAGGGATAATTCTGTTTCTGATGATAAAAACCCACCTGTTTCCTCAGAAAACCTTTCAGGAGATGGTTTGCAACAGTTTGGCACCATTTTTGAGTGAATTGCAGAACGTCTTAAATTTTGAAAAAATTGTGACCGCGCGGCTTAGGGATTTTTTCAAAAAAAAGTTGTTCAGACACCGAGGGCTAATTTTGTTTCCGATGATAAAAACGCATCTGTTTCCACCAAAAAACCTTTCAGAGGATCGTTTGCAACAGTTTGGCACCATTTTTGAGTGAATTGCAGAAGGTCAGAAATTTTGAAGAAATTGTGACCGCGCGGCTTCGGGATTTTTCAAAAAAAAGTTGTTCAGACGTCGAGGGCTAATTCTGTTTCCAATGATAAAACCCCACCTGTGTCCACTGAAAAACCTTTAAGGGGATCGTTTGCAACAGTTCAGCACCATTTTTGAATGAATTGCAGAACGGCAGATTTTTGCTGAAATTGTGACCGCGCGGCTTAGGGATTTTTCAAAAAAAAGTTGTTTAGACATCAAGGGCTAATTTTGTTTCCGATGATAAAAATGCATCTATTTCCACCGAAAAACCTTTCAGAGGATCGTTTGCAACAGTTTGGCACCATTTTTGAGTGAATTGCAGAACGTCAGAAATTTTGAAGAAATTGTGACCGCGCGGCTTAGGGATTTGTCAAAAAAAAGTTGTTCAGACGTCGAGGGATAATTCTGTTTCCAATGATAAAAACCCACCTCTTTCCTCAGAAAAACCTTTCAGGAGATGGTTTGCAACAGTTTGGAACCATTTTTGAGTGAATTTCAGAACGTCATAAATTTTGAAGAAATTGTGACCGCGCGGCTTAGGGATTTTTCAAAAAAAAGTTGTTCAGACGTCGAGGGATAATTCTGTTTCTGATGATAAAAACCCACCTGTTTCCTCAGAAAACCTTTCAGGAGATGGTTTGCAACAGTTTGGCACCATTTTTGAGTGAATTGCAGAACGTCTTAAATTTTGAAGAAATTGTGACCGCGCGGCTTAGGGATTTTTTCAAAAAAAAGTTGTTCAGACACCGAGGGCTAATTTTGTTTCCGATGATAAAAACGCATCTGTTTCCACCAAAAAACCTTTCAGAGGATCGTTTGCAACAGTTTGGCACCATTTTTGAGTGAATTGCAGAAGGTCAGATTTTTGCTGAAATCGTGACAGCGCGGCTTAGGGATTTTTCAAAAAAAAGTTGTTTAGAGATCAAGGGCTAATTCTGTTTCCGATGATAAAAACGCATCTGTTTCCACCGAAAAACCTTTCAGAGGATCGTTTGCAACAGTTTGGCACCATTTTTGAGTGAATTGCAGAAAGTCAGAAATATTGAAGAAATTGTGACCGCGCGGCTTCGAGATTTTTTTTTAAAAAGTTGTTCAAACGTCGAGGGCTAATTCAGTTTCCAATGATAAAACCCCACCTGTGTCCACTGAAAAACCTTTAAGGGGATCGTTTGCAACAGTTCAGCACCATTTTTGAATGAATTGCAGAACGGCAGATTTTTGCTGAAATTGTGACCGCGCGGCTTAGGGATTTTTTCAAAAAAAGTTTTTCAGACGTCAAGGGCTAATTCTGTTTCCGATGATAAAAACGCATCTGTTTTCACCAAAAAACCTTTCAGAGGATCGTTTGCAACAGTTTGGCACCATTTTTGAGTGAATTGTAGAACGTCAGAAAAGTTGAAGAAATTGTGACCGCGCGGCTTAGGGATTTTTCAAAAAAAAGTTGTTCAGACGTCGAGGGATAATTCTGTTTCTGATGATAAAAACCCACCTGTTTCCTCAGAAAAACCTTTCAGGAGATGGTTTGCAACAGTTTGGCACCATTTTTGAGTGAATTGCAGAACGTCTTAAATTTTGAAAAAATTGTGACCGCGCGGCTTAGGGATTTTTTCAAAAAAAAGTTGTTCAGACACTGAGGGCTAATTCTGTTTCCGATGATAAAAATGCATCTGTTTCCACCAAAAAACCTTTCAGAGGATCGTTTGCAACAGTTTGGCACCATTTTTGAGTGAATTGCAGAAGGTCAGAAATTTTGAAGAAATTGTGACCGCGCGGCTTAGGGATTTTTTCAAAAAAAGTTGTTCAGACGTCGAGGGCTGATTCTGTTTCCGATGATAAAAACACATCTGTTTCCACCAAAAAACCTTTCAGGGGATGGTTTGCAACAGTTTGGCACCATTTTTGAGTGAATTGCAGAAAGTCAGAAATGTTGAAGAAATTGTGACCGCGCGGCTTAGGGATTTTTCAAAAAAAAGTTGTTCAGACGTCAAGGGATAATTCTGTTTCTGATGATAAAAACCCACTTGTTTCCTCAGGCAAACCTTTCAGGAGATGGTTTGCAACAGTTAGGCACCATTTTTGAATGAATTGCAGAACGTCATAAATTTTGAAAAAATTGTGACCGCGCGGCTTAGGGATTTTTCAAAAAAAAGTTGTTCAGACGTCGAGGGATAATTCTGTTTCTGATGATAAAAACGCATCTGTTTCCACCCAAAAACCTTTCAGAGGATCGTTTGCAACAGTTTGGCACCATTTTTGAGTGAATTGCAGAAGGTCAGAAATGTTGAAGAAATTGTGACCGCGCGGCTTAGGGATTTTTCAAAAAAAAGTTGTTCAGACGTCGAGGGATAATTCTGTTTCTGATGATAAAAACCCACTTGTTTCCTGAGAAAAACCTTTCAGGAGATGGTTTGCAACAGTTAGGCACCATTTTTGAATGAATTGCAGAACGTCATAAATTTTGAAAAAATTGTGACCGCGCGGCTTAGGGATTTTTTTTAAAAAAAGTTGTTCAGACACCGAGGGCTAATTTTGTTTCCGATGATAAAAACGCATCTGTTTCCACCCAAAAACCTTTCAGAGGATCGTTTGCAACAGTTTGGCACCATTTTTGAGTGAATTGCAGAAGGTCAGAAATGTTGAAGAAATTGTGACCGCGCGGCTTAGGGATTTTTCAAAAAAAAGTTGTTCAGACGTCGAGGGATAATTCTGTTTCTGATGATAAAAACCCACTTGTTTCCTGAGAAAAACCTTTCAGGAGATGGTTTGCAACAGTTAGGCACCATTTTTGAGTGAATTGCAGAACGTCATAAATTTTGAAAAAATTGTGACCGCGCGGCTTAGGGATTTTTTTTTTAAAAAAAGTTGTTCAGACACCAAGGGCTAATTTTGTTTCCGATGATAAAAACGCATCTGTTTCCACCCAAAAACCTTTCAGAGGATCGTTTGCAACAGTTTGGCACCATTTTTGAGTGAATTGCAGAAGGTCAGAAATGTTGAAGAAATTGTGACCGCGCGGCTTAGGGATTTTTCAAAACAAAGTTGTTCACACGTCGAGGGATAATTCTGTTTCTGATGATAAAAACCCACTTGTTTCCTGAGAAAAACCTTTCAGGAGATGGTTTGCAACAGTTAGGCACCATTTTTGAGTGAATTGCAGAACGTCATAAATTTTGAAAAAATTGTGACCGCGCGGCTTAGGGATTTTTTTTTTAAAAAAAAGTTGTTCAGACACCAAGGGCTAATTTTGTTTCCGATGATAACAACGCATCTGTTTCCACCAAAAAAGCTTTCAGAGGATCGTTTGCAACAGTTTGGCACCATTTTTGAGTGAATTGCAGAACGTCATAAATTTTGAAGAAATTGTGACCGCGCGGCTTAGGGATTTTTTCAAAAAAAAGTTGTTCAGACTTCAAGAGCTAATTCAGTTTCCGATGATAAAAACGCATCTGTTTCCACCCAAAAACTTTTCAGAGGATCGTTTGCAACAGTTTGGCACCATTTTTGAGTGAATTGCAGAAGGTCAGAAATTTTGAAGAAATTGTGACCGCGCGGCTTAGGGATTTTTTCAAAAAAAGTTGTTCAGACG
Organism: Podarcis melisellensis; assembly: GCF_964234715.1. Lineage (NCBI taxonomy): Eukaryota > Metazoa > Chordata > Lepidosauria > Squamata > Lacertidae > Podarcis > Podarcis melisellensis. Next base: position 85,722,349 of record NC_138538.1, on the reverse strand, counting down.
CCGAGGGCTAATTCTGTTTCCGATGATAAAAACCCACCTGTTTCCACCGAAAAACCTTTCAGAGGATCGTTTGCAACAGTTTGGCACCATTTTTGAGTGAATTGCAGAACGTCAGAAATGTTGAAGAAATTGTGACCGCGCGGCTTAGGCATTTTTGAAAAAAAAGTTGTTCAGACGTCGAGGGATAATTCTGTTTCTGATGATAAAAACCTACTTGTTTCCTCAGAAAAACCTTTCAGGAGATGGTTTGCAACAGTTTGGAACCATTTTTGAGTGAATTGCAGAACGTCTTAAATTTTGAAAAAATTGTGACCGCGCGGCTTAGGGATTTTTTCAAAAAAAAAGTTGTTCAGACTTCGAGAGCTAATTTTGTTTCCGATGATAAAAACGCATCTGTTTCCACCAAAAAACCTTTCAGAGGATCGTTTGCAACAGTTTGGCACCATTTTTGAGTGAATTGCAGAAGGTCAGAAATTTTGAAGAAATTGTGACCGCGCGGCTTAGGGATTTTTTCAAAAAAAGTTGTTCAGACGCCGAGGGCTAATTCTGTTTCCGATGATAAAAACCCACCTGTTTCCACCGAAAAACCTTTCAGAGGATCGTTTGCAACAGTTTGGCACCATTTTTGAGTGAATTGCAGAACGTCAGAAATGTTGAAGAAATTGTGACCGCGCGGCTTAGGCATTTTTGAAAAAAAAGTTGTTCAGACGTCGAGGGATAATTCTGTTTCTGATGATAAAAACCTACTTGTTTCCTCAGAAAAACCTTTCAGGAGATGGTTTGCAACAGTTTGGAACCATTTTTGAGTGAATTGCAGAACGTCTTAAATTTTGAAAAAATTGTGACCGCGCGGCTTAGGGATTTTTTCAAAAAAAAAGTTGTTCAGACTTCGAGAGCTAATTTTGTTTCCGATGATAAAAACGCATCTGTTTCCACCAAAAAACCTTTCAGAGGATCGTTTGCAACAGTTTGGCACCATTTTTGAGTGAATTGCAGAAGGTCAGAAATTTTGAAGAAATTGTGACCGCGCGGCTTAGGGATTTTTTCAAAAAAAAAGTTGTTCAGACTTCGAGAGCTAATTTTGTTTCCGATGATAAAAACGCATCTGTTTCCACCAAAAAACCTTTCAGAGGATCGTTTGCAACAGTTTGGCACCATTTTTGAGTGAATTGCAGAAGGTCAGAAATTTTGAAGAAATTGTGACCGCGCGGCTTAGGGATTTTTTCAAAAAAAGTTTTTCAGACGTCAAGGGCTAATTCTGTTTCCGATGATAAAAACGCATCTGTTTCCACCGAAAAACCTTTCAGAGGATCGTTTGCAACAGTTTGGCACCATTTTTGAGTGAATTGCAGAAAGTCAGAAATATTGAAGAAATTGTGACCGCGCGGCTTCGAGATTTTTTTTTAAAAAGTTGTTCAAACGTCGAGGGCTAATTCAGTTTCCAATGATAAAACCCCACCTGTGTCCACTGAAAAACCTTTAAGGGGATCGTTTGCAACAGTTCAGCACCATTTTTGAATGAATTGCAGAACGGCAGATTTTTGCTGAAATTGTGACCGCGCGGCTTAGGGATTTTTTCAAAAAAAGTTTTTCAGACGTCAAGGGCTAATTCTGTTTCCGATGATAAAAACGCATCTGTTTTCACCAAAAAACCTTTCAGAGGATCGTTTGCAACAGTTTGGCACCATTTTTGAGTGAATTGCAGAACGTCAGAAAAGTTGAAGAAATTGTGACCGCGCGGCTTAGGGATTTTTCAAAAAAAAGTTGTTCAGACGTCGAGGGATAATTCTGTTTCTGATGATAAAAACCCACCTGTTTCCTCAGAAAAACCTTTCAGGAGATGGTTTGCAACAGTTTGGCACCATTTTTGAGTGAATTGCAGAACGTCTTAAATTTTGAAAAAATTGTGACCGCGCGGCTTAGGGATTTTTTCAAAAAAAAGTTGTTCAGACACTGAGGGCTAATTCTGTTTCCGATGATAAAAATGCATCTGTTTCCACCAAAAAACCTTTCAGAGGATCGTTTGCAACAGTTTGGCACCATTTTTGAGTGAATTGCAGAAGGTCAGAAATTTTGAAGAAATTGTGACCGCGCGGCTTAGGGATTTTTTCAAAAAAAGTTGTTCAGACGTCGAGGGCTGATTCTGTTTCCGATGATAAAAACACATCTGTTTCCACCAAAAAACCTTTCAGGGGATGGTTTGCAACAGTTTGGCACCATTTTTGAGTGAATTGCAGAAAGTCAGAAATGTTGAAGAAATTGTGACCGCGCGGCTTAGGGATTTTTCAAAAAAAAGTTGTTCAGACGTCAAGGGATAATTCTGTTTCTGATGATAAAAACCCACTTGTTTCCTCAGGCAAACCTTTCAGGAGATGGTTTGCAACAGTTAGGCACCATTTTTGAATGAATTGCAGAACGTCATAAATTTTGAAAAAATTGTGACCGCGCGGCTTAGGGATTTTTCAAAAAAAAGTTGTTCAGACGTCGAGGGATAATTCTGTTTCTGATGATAAAAACGCATCTGTTTCCACCCAAAAACCTTTCAGAGGATCGTTTGCAACAGTTTGGCACCATTTTTGAGTGAATTGCAGAAGGTCAGAAATGTTGAAGAAATTGTGACCGCGCGGCTTAGGGATTTTTCAAAAAAAAGTTGTTCAGACGTCGAGGGATAATTCTGTTTCTGATGATAAAAACCCACTTGTTTCCTGAGAAAAACCTTTCAGGAGATGGTTTGCAACAGTTAGGCACCATTTTTGAATGAATTGCAGAACGTCATAAATTTTGAAAAAATTGTGACCGCGCGGCTTAGGGATTTTTTTTAAAAAAAGTTGTTCAGACACCGAGGGCTAATTTTGTTTCCGATGATAAAAACGCATCTGTTTCCACCCAAAAACCTTTCAGAGGATCGTTTGCAACAGTTTGGCACCATTTTTGAGTGAATTGCAGAAGGTCAGAAATGTTGAAGAAATTGTGACCGCGCGGCTTAGGGATTTTTCAAAAAAAAGTTGTTCAGACGTCGAGGGATAATTCTGTTTCTGATGATAAAAACCCACTTGTTTCCTGAGAAAAACCTTTCAGGAGATGGTTTGCAACAGTTAGGCACCATTTTTGAGTGAATTGCAGAACGTCATAAATTTTGAAAAAATTGTGACCGCGCGGCTTAGGGATTTTTTTTTAAAAAAAAGTTGTTCAGACACCAAGGGCTAATTTTGTTTCCGATGATAAAAACGCATCTGTTTCCACCCAAAAACCTTTCAGAGGATCGTTTGCAACAGTTTGGCACCATTTTTGAGTGAATTGCAGAAGGTCAGAAATGTTGAAGAAATTGTGACCGCGCGGCTTAGGGATTTTTCAAAACAAAGTTGTTCACACGTCGAGGGATAATTCTGTTTCTGATGATAAAAACCCACTTGTTTCCTGAGAAAAACCTTTCAGGAGATGGTTTGCAACAGTTAGGCACCATTTTTGAGTGAATTGCAGAACGTCATAAATTTTGAAAAAATTGTGACCGCGCGGCTTAGGGATTTTTTTTTAAAAAAAAGTTGTTCAGACACCAAGGGCTAATTTTGTTTCCGATGATAACAACGCATCTGTTTCCACCAAAAAAGCTTTCAGAGGATCGTTTGCAACAGTTTGGCACCATTTTTGAGTGAATTGCAGAACGTCATAAATTTTGAAGAAATTGTGACCGCGCGGCTTAGGGATTTTTTCAAAAAAAAGTTGTTCAGACTTCAAGAGCTAATTCAGTTTCCGATGATAAAAACGCATCTGTTTCCACCCAAAAACTTTTCAGAGGATCGTTTGCAACAGTTTGGCACCATTTTTGAGTGAATTGCAGAAGGTCAGAAATTTTGAAGAAATTGTGACCGCGCGGCTTAGGGATTTTTTCAAAAAAAGTTGTTCAGACGCCGAGGGCTAATTCTGTTTCCGATGATAAAAACCCACCTGTTTCCACCGAAAAACCTTTCAGAGGATCGTTTGCAACAGTTTGGCACCATTTTTGAGTGAATTGCAGAACGTCAGAAATGTTGAAGAAATTGTGACCGCGCGGCTTAGGCATTTTTGAAAAAAAAGTTGTTCAGACGTCGAGGGATAATTCTGTTTCTGATGATAAAAACCTACTTGTTTCCTCAGAAAAACCTTTCAGGAGATGGTTTGCAACAGTTTGGAACCATTTTTGAGTGAATTGCAGAACGTCTTAAATTTTGAAAAAATTGTGACCGCGCGGCTTAGGGATTTTTTCAAAAAAAAAGTTGTTCAGACTTCGAGAGCTAATTTTGTTTCCGATGATAAAAACGCATCTGTTTCCACCAAAAAACCTTTCAGAGGATCGTTTGCAACAGTTTGGCACCATTTTTGAGTGAATTGCAGAAGGTCAGAAATTTTGAAGAAATTGTGACCGCGCGGCTTAGGGATTTTTTCAAAAAAAGTTGTTCAGACGCCGAGGGCTAATTCTGTTTCCGATGATAAAAACCCACCTGTTTCCACCGAAAAACCTTTCAGAGGATCGTTTGCAACAGTTTGGCACCATTTTTGAGTGAATTGCAGAACGTCAGAAATGTTGAAGAAATTGTGACCGCGCGGCTTAGGCATTTTTGAAAAAAAAGTTGTTCAGACGTCGAGGGATAATTCTGTTTCTGATGATAAAAACCTACTTGTTTCCTCAGAAAAACCTTTCAGGAGATGGTTTGCAACAGTTTGGAACCATTTTTGAGTGAATTGCAGAACGTCTTAAATTTTGAAAAAATTGTGACCGCGCGGCTTAGGGATTTTTTCAAAAAAAAAGTTGTTCAGACTTCGAGAGCTAATTTTGTTTCCGATGATAAAAACGCATCTGTTTCCACCAAAAAACCTTTCAGAGGATCGTTTGCAACAGTTTGGCACCATTTTTGAGTGAATTGCAGAAGGTCAGAAATTTTGACGAAATTGTGACCGCGCGGCTTAGGGATTTTTTCAAAAAAAGTTTTTCAGACGTCAAGGGCTAATTTTGTTTCCGATGATAAAAACGCATCTGTTTCCACCCAAAAACCTTTCAGAGGATCGTTTGCAACAGTTTGGCACCATTTTTGAGTGAATTGCAGAAGGTCAGAAATGTTGAAGAAATTGTGACCGCGCGGCTTAGGGATTTTTCAAAAAAAAGTTGTTCAGACGTCGAGGGATAATTCTGTTTCTGATGATAAAAACCCACTTGTTTCCTGAGAAAAACCTTTCAGGAGATGGTTTGCAACAGTTAGGCACCATTTTTGAGTGAATTGCAGAACGTCATAAATTTTGAAAAAATTGTGACCGCGCGGCTTAGGGATTTTTTTTTTAAAAAAAGTTGTTCAGACACCAAGGGCTAATTTTGTTTCCGATGATAAAAACGCATCTGTTTCCACCCAAAAACCTTTCAGAGGATCGTTTGCAACAGTTTGGCACCATTTTTGAGTGAATTGCAGAAGGTCAGAAATGTTGAAGAAATTGTGACCGCGCGGCTTAGGGATTTTTCAAAACAAAGTTGTTCACACGTCGAGGGATAATTCTGTTTCTGATGATAAAAACCCACTTGTTTCCTGAGAAAAACCTTTCAGGAGATGGTTTGCAACAGTTAGGCACCATTTTTGAGTGAATTGCAGAACGTCATAAATTTTGAAAAAATTGTGACCGCGCGGCTTAGGGATTTTTTTTTAAAAAAAAGTTGTTCAGACACCAAGGGCTAATTTTGTTTCCGATGATAACAACGCATCTGTTTCCACCAAAAAAGCTTTCAGAGGATCGTTTGCAACAGTTTGGCACCATTTTTGAGTGAATTGCAGAACGTCATAAATTTTGAAGAAATTGTGACCGCGCGGCTTAGGGATTTTTTCAAAAAAAAGTTGTTCAGACTTCAAGAGCTAATTCAGTTTCCGATGATAAAAACGCATCTGTTTCCACCCAAAAACTTTTCAGAGGATCGTTTGCAACAGTTTGGCACCATTTTTGAGTGAATTGCAGAAGGTCAGAAATTTTGAAGAAATTGTGACCGCGCGGCTTAGGGATTTTTTCAAAAAAAGTTGTTCAGACGCCGAGGGCTAATTCTGTTTCCGATGATAAAAACCCACCTGTTTCCACCGAAAAACCTTTCAGAGGATCGTTTGCAACAGTTTGGCACCATTTTTGAGTGAATTGCAGAACGTCAGAAATGTTGAAGAAATTGTGACCGCGCGGCTTAGGCATTTTTGAAAAAAAAGTTGTTCAGACGTCGAGGGATAATTCTGTTTCTGATGATAAAAACCTACTTGTTTCCTCAGAAAAACCTTTCAGGAGATGGTTTGCAACAGTTTGGAACCATTTTTGAGTGAATTGCAGAACGTCTTAAATTTTGAAAAAATTGTGACCGCGCGGCTTAGGGATTTTTTCAAAAAAAAAGTTGTTCAGACTTCGAGAGCTAATTTTGTTTCCGATGATAAAAACGCATCTGTTTCCACCAAAAAACCTTTCAGAGGATCGTTTGCAACAGTTTGGCACCATTTTTGAGTGAATTGCAGAAGGTCAGAAATTTTGAAGAAATTGTGACCGCGCGGCTTAGGGATTTTTTCAAAAAAAGTTGTTCAGACGCCGAGGGCTAATTCTGTTTCCGATGATAAAAACCCACCTGTTTCCACCGAAAAACCTTTCAGAGGATCGTTTGCAACAGTTTGGCACCATTTTTGAGTGAATTGCAGAACGTCAGAAATGTTGAAGAAATTGTGACCGCGCGGCTTAGGCATTTTTGAAAAAAAAGTTGTTCAGACGTCGAGGGATAATTCTGTTTCTGATGATAAAAACCTACTTGTTTCCTCAGAAAAACCTTTCAGGAGATGGTTTGCAACAGTTTGGAACCATTTTTGAGTGAATTGCAGAACGTCTTAAATTTTGAAAAAATTGTGACCGCGCGGCTTAGGGATTTTTTCAAAAAAAAAGTTGTTCAGACTTCGAGAGCTAATTTTGTTTCCGATGATAAAAACGCATCTGTTTCCACCAAAAAACCTTTCAGAGGATCGTTTGCAACAGTTTGGCACCATTTTTGAGTGAATTGCAGAAGGTCAGAAATTTTGAAGAAATTGTGACCGCGCGGCTTAGGGATTTTTTCAAAAAAAAAGTTGTTCAGACTTCGAGAGCTAATTTTGTTTCCGATGATAAAAACGCATCTGTTTCCACCAAAAAACCTTTCAGAGGATCGTTTGCAACAGTTTGGCACCATTTTTGAGTGAATTGCAGAAGGTCAGAAATTTTGAAGAAATTGTGACCGCGCGGCTTAGGGATTTTTTCAAAAAAAGTTTTTCAGACGTCAAGGGCTAATTCTGTTTCCGATGATAAAAACGCATCTGTTTTCACCAAAAAACCTTTCAGAGGATCGTTTGCAACAGTTTGGCACCATTTTTGAGTGAATTGCAGAACGTCAGAAATGTTGAAGAAATTGTGACCGCGCGACTTAGGGATTTTTTCAAAAAAAGTTGTTCAGACGTCGAGGGCTAATTCTGTTTCCGATGATAAAAACGCATCTGTTTTCACCAAAAAACCTTTCAGAGGATCGTTTGCAACAGGTTGGCACCATTTTTGAGTGAATTGTAGAAGCTCAGAAATGTTGAAGAAATTGTGACCGCGCGGCTTCGGGATTTGTTAAAAAAAAGTTGTTCAGACGTCGAGGGCTAATTCTGTTTCCAATGATAAAAACCCACCTGTTTCCTCAGAAAAACCTTTCAGGAGATGGTTTGCAACAGTTTGGCACCCTTTTTGAGTGAATTGCAGAAGGTCAGAAATTTTGAAGAAATTGTGACCGCGCGGCTTAGGGATTTTTTCAAAAAAAAGTTGTTCAGACTTCAAGAGCTAATTCAGTTTCCGATGATAAAAACGCATCTGTTTCCACCAAAAAACTTTTCAGAGGATCGTTTGCAACAGTTTGGCACCATTTTTGAGTGAATTGCAGAAGGTCAGAAATTTTGAAGAAATTGTGACCGCGCGGCTTAGGGATTTTTTCAAAAAAAGTTGTTCAGACGCCGAGGGCTAATTCTGTTTCCGATGATAAAAACGCATCTGTTTCCCCCAAAAAACCTTTTAGAGGATCGTTTGCGACAGTTTGGCACCATTTTTGAGTGAATTGCAGAACGTCAGAAATGTTGAAGAAATTGTGACCGCGCGGCTTAGGGATTTTTTCAAAAAAAGTTTTTCAGACGTCGAGGGATAATTCTGTTTCCAATGATAAAAACCCACCTCTTTCCTCAGAAAAACCTTTCAGGAGATGGTTTGCAACAGTTTGGAACCATTTTTGAGTGAATTGCAGAACGTCATAAATTTTGAAGAAATTGTGACCGCGCGGCTTAGGGATTTTTCAAAAAAAAGTTGTTCAGACGTCGAGGGATAATTCTGTTTCCAATGATAAAAACCCACCTCTTTCCTCAGAAAAACCTTTCAGGAGATGGTTTGCAACAGTTTGGAACCATTTTTGAGTGAATTGCAGAACGTCATAAATTTTGAAGAAATTGTGACCGCGCGGCTTAGGGATTTTTCAAAAAAAAGTTGTTCAGACGTCGAGGGATAATTCTGTTTCTGATGATAAAAACCCACCTGTTTCCTCAGAAAACCTTTCAGGAGATGGTTTGCAACAGTTTGGCACCATTTTTGAGTGAATTGCAGAACGTCTTAAATTTTGAAAAAATTGTGACCGCGCGGCTTAGGGATTTTTTCAAAAAAAAGTTGTTCAGACACCGAGGGCTAATTTTGTTTCCGATGATAAAAACGCATCTGTTTCCACCAAAAAACCTTTCAGAGGATCGTTTGCAACAGTTTGGCACCATTTTTGAGTGAATTGCAGAAGGTCAGATTTTTGCTGAAATCGTGACAGCGCGGCTTAGGGATTTTTCAAAAAAAAGTTGTTTAGACATCAAGGGCTAATTCTGTTTCCGATGATAAAAACGCATCTGTTTCCACCGAAAAACCTTTCAGAGGATCGTTTGCAACAGTTTGGCACCATTTTTGAGTGAATTGCAGAAAGTCAGAAATATTGAAGAAATTGTGACCGCGCGGCTTCGAGATTTTTTTTAAAAAAGTTGTTCAAACGTCGAGGGCTAATTCAGTTTCCAATGATAAAACCCCACCTGTGTCCACTGAAAAACCTTTAAGGGGATCGTTTGCAACAGTTCAGCACCATTTTTGAATGAATTGCAGAACGGCAGATTTTTGCTGAAATTGTGACCGCGCGGCTTAGGGATTTTTTCAAAAAAAGTTTTTCAGACGTCAAGGGCTAATTCTGTTTCCGATGATAAAAACGCATCTGTTTTCACCAAAAAACCTTTCAGAGGATCGTTTGCAACAGTTTGGCACCATTTTTGAGTGAATTGCAGAACGTCAGAAAAGTTGAAGAAATTGTGACCGCGCGGCTTAGGGATTTTTCAAAAAAAAGTTGTTCAGACGTCGAGGGATAATTCTGTTTCTGATGATAAAAACCCACCTGTTTCCTCAGAAAAACCTTTCAGGAGATGGTTTGCAACAGTTTGGCACCATTTTTGAGTGAATTGCAGAACGTCTTAAATTTTGAAAAAATTGTGACCGCGCGGCTTAGGGATTTTTTCAAAAAAAAGTTGTTCAGACACTGAGGGCTAATTCTGTTTCCGATGATAAAAATGCATCTGTTTCCACCAAAAAACCTTTCAGAGGATCGTTTGCAACAGTTTGGCACCATTTTTGAGTGAATTGCAGAAAGTCAGAAATGTTGAAGAAATTGTGACCGCGCGGCTTAGGGATTTTTCAAAAACAAGTTGTTCAGACGTCAAGGGATAATTCTGTTTCTGATGATAAAAACCCACTTGTTTCCTCAGGCAAACCTTTCAGGAGATGGTTTGCAACAGTTAGGCACCATTTTTGAATGAATTGCAGAACGTCATAAATTTTGAAAAAATTGTGACCGCGCGGCTTAGGGATTTTTCAAAAAAAAGTTGTTCAGACGTCGAGGGATAATTCTGTTTCTGATGATAAAAACGCATCTGTTTCCACCCAAAAACCTTTCAGAGGATCGTTTGCAACAGTTTGGCACCATTTTTGAGTGAATTGCAGAAGGTCAGAAATGTTGAAGAAATTGTGACCGCGCGGCTTAGGGATTTTTCAAAAAAAAGTTGTTCAGACGTCGAGGGATAATTCTGTTTCTGATGATAAAAACCCACTTGTTTCCTGAGAAAAACCTTTCAGGAGATGGTTTGCAACAGTTAGGCACCATTTTTGAATGAATTGCAGAACGTCATAAATTTTGAAAAAATTGTGACCGCGCGGCTTAGGGATTTTTTTTTAAAAAAGTTGTTCAGACACCGAGGGCTAATTTTGTTTCCGATGATAAAAACGCATCTGTTTCCACCCAAAAACCTTTCAGAGGATCGTTTGCAACAGTTTGGCACCATTTTTGAGTGAATTGCAGAAGGTCAGAAATGTTGAAGAAATTGTGACCGCGCGGCTTAGGGATTTTTCAAAAAAAAGTTGTTCAGACGTCGAGGGATAATTCTGTTTCTGATGATAAAAACCCACTTGTTTCCTGAGAAAAACCTTTCAGGAGATGGTTTGCAACAGTTAGGCACCATTTTTGAGTGAATTGCAGAACGTCATAAATTTTGAAAAAATTGTGACCGCGCGGCTTAGGGATTTTTTTTTTAAAAAAAGTTGTTCAGACACCAAGGGCTAATTTTGTTTCCGATGATAAAAACGCATCTGTTTCCACCCAAAAACCTTTCAGAGGATCGTTTGCAACAGTTTGGCACCATCTTTGAGTGAATTGCAGAAGGTCAGAAATGTTGAAGAAATTGTGACCGCGCGGCTTAGGGATTTTTCAAAACAAAGTTGTTCACACGTCGAGGGATAATTCTGTTTCTGATGATAAAAACCCACTTGTTTCCTGAGAAAAACCTTTCAGGAGATGGTTTGCAACAGTTAGGCACCATTTTTGAGTGAATTGCAGAACGTCATAAATTTTGAAAAAATTGTGACCGCGCGGCTTAGGGATTTTTTTTTAAAAAAAAGTTGTTCAGACACCAAGGGCTAATTTTGTTTCCGATGATAACAACGCATCTGTTTCCACCAAAAAACCTTTCAGAGGATCGTTTGCAACAGTTTGGCACCATTTTTGAGTGAATTGCAGAACGTCATAAATTTTGAAGAAATTGTGACCGCGCGGCTTAGGGATTTTTTCAAAAAAAAGTTGTTCAGACTTCAAGAGCTAATTCAGTTTCCGATGATAAAAACGCATCTGTTTCCACCAAAAAACTTTTCAGAGGATCGTTTGCAACAGTTTGGCACCATTTTTGAGTGAATTGCAGAAGGTCAGAAATTTTGAAGAAATTGTGACCGCGCGGCTTAGGGATTTTTTCAAAAAAAGTTGTTCAGACGCCGAGGGCTAATTCTGTTTCCGATGATAAAAACCCACCTGTTTCCACCGAAAAACCTTTCAGAGGATCGTTTGCAACAGTTTGGCACCATTTTTGAGTGAATTGCAGAACGTCAGAAATGTTGAAGAAATTGTGACCGCGCGGCTTAGGCATTTTTGAAAAAAAAGTTGTTCAGACGTCGAGGGATAATTCTGTTTCTGATGATAAAAACCTACTTGTTTCCTCAGAAAAACCTTTCAGGAGATGGTTTGCAACAGTTTGGAACCATTTTTGAGTGAATTGCAGAACGTCTTAAATTTTGAAAAAATTGTGACCGCGCGGCTTAGGGATTTTTTCAAAAAAAAAGTTGTTCAGACTTCGAGAGCTAATTTTGTTTCCGATGATAAAAACGCATCTGTTTCCACCAAAAAACCTTTCAGAGGATCGTTTGCAACAGTTTGGCACCATTTTTGAGTGAATTGCAGAAGGTCAGAAATTTTGAAGAAATTGTGACCGCGCGGCTTAGGGATTTTTTCAAAAAAAGTTTTTCAGACGTCAAGGGCTAATTCTGTTTCCGATGATAAAAACGCATCTGTTTTCACCAAAAAACCTTTCAGAGGATCGTTTGCAACAGTTTGGCACCATTTTTGAGTGAATTGCAGAACGTCAGAAATGTTGAAGAAATTGTGACCGCGCGACTTAGGGATTTTTTCAAAAAAAGTTGTTCAGACGTCGAGGGCTAATTCTGTTTCCGATGATAAAAACGCATCTGTTTTCACCAAAAAACCTTTCAGAGGATCGTTTGCAACAGGTTGGCACCATTTTTGAGTGAATTGTAGAAGCTCAGAAATGTTGAAGAAATTGTGACCGCGCGGCTTCGGGATTTGTTCAAAAAAAGTTGTTCAGACGTCGAGGGCTAATTCTGTTTCCAATGATAAAAACCCACCTGTTTCCTCAGAAAAACCTTTCAGGAGATGGTTTGCAACAGTTTGGCACCCTTTTTGAGTGAATTTCAGAACGTCATAAATTTTGAAGAAATTGTGACCGCGCGGCTTAGGGATTTTTTCAAAAAAAAGTTGTTCAGACTTCAAGAGCTAATTCAGTTTCCGATGATAAAAACGCATCTGTTTCCACCAAAAAACTTTTCAGAGGATCGTTTGCAACAGTTTGGCACCATTTTTGAGTGAATTGCAGAAGGTCAGAAATTTTGAAGAAATTGTGACCGCGCGGCTTAGGGATTTTTTCAAAAAAAGTTGTTCAGACGCCGAGGGCTAATTCTGTTTCCGATGATAAAAACGCATCTGTTTCCCCCAAAAAACCTTTTAGAGGATCGTTTGCGACAGTTTGGCACCATTTTTGAGTGAATTGCAGAACGTCAGAAATGTTGAAGAAATTGTGACCGCGCGGCTTCGGGATTTTTCAAAAAAAAGTTGTTGAGACATCAAGGGCTAATTTTGTTTCCGATGATAAAAACCCACCTGTTTCCACCGAAAAACCTTTCAGAGGATCGTTTGCAACAGTTTGGCACCATTTTTGAGTGAATTGCAGAACGTCAGAAATGTTGAAGAAATTGTGACCGCGCGGCTTAGGCATTTTTGAAAAAAAAGTTGTTCAGACGTCGAGGGATAATTCTGTTTCTGATGATAAAAACCTACTTGTTTCCTCAGAAAAACCTTTCAGGAGATGGTTTGCAACAGTTTGGAACCATTTTTGAGTGAATTGCAGAACGTCTTAAATTTTGAAAAAATTGTGACCGCGCGGCTTAGGGATTTTTTCAAAAAAAAGTTGTTCAGACTTCGAGAGCTAATTTTGTTTCCGATGATAAAAACGCATCTGTTTCCACCAAAAAACCTTTCAGAGGATCGTTTGCAACAGTTTGGCACCATTTTTGAGTGAATTGCAGAAGGTCAGAAATTTTGAAGAAATTGTGACCGCGCGGCTTAGGGGTTTTTTCAAAAAAAGTTTTTCAGACGTCAAGGGCTAATTCTGTTTCCGATGATAAAAACGCATCTGTTTTCACCAAAAAACCTTTCAGAGGATCGTTTGCAACAGTTTGGCACCATTTTTGAGTGAATTGCAGAACGTCAGAAAAGTTGAAGAAATTGTGACCGCGCAGCTTAGGGATTTTTCAAAAAAAAGTTGTTCAGACGTCGAGGGATAATTCTGTTTCTGATGATAAAAACCCACCTGTTTCCTCAGAAAAACCTTTCAGGAGATGGTTTGCAACAGTTTGGCACCATTTTTGAGTGAATTGCAGAACGTCTTAAATTTTGAAAAAATTGTGACCGCGCGGCTTAGGGATTTTTTTTAAAAAAAGTTGTTCAGACACCAAGGGCTAATTTTGTTTCCGATGATAAAAACGCATCTGTTTCCACCCAAAAACCTTTCAGAGGATCGTTTGCAACAGTTTGGCACCATTTTTGAGTGAATTGCAGAAGGTCAGAAATGTTGAAGAAATTGTGAGCGCGCGGCTTAGGGATTTTTCAAAAAAAAGTTGTTCAGACGTCGAGGGATAATTCTGTTTCTGATGATAAAAACCCACTTGTTGCCTGAGAAAAACCTTTCAGGAGATGGTTTGCAACAGTTAGGCACCATTTTTGAGTGAATTGCAGAACGTCAGAAATTTTGAAGAAATTGTGACCGCGCGGCTTAGGGATTTTTTCAAAAAAAGTTGTTCAGACGTCGAGGGCTAATTCTGTTTCCGATGATAAAAACGCATCTGTTTTCACCAAAAAACCTTTCAGAGGATCGTTTGCAACAGGTTGGCACCATTTTTGAGTGAATTGCAGAAGCTCAGAAATGTTGAAGAAATTGTGACCGCGCGGCTTCGGGATTTTTTCAAAAAAAGTTGTTCAGACGTCGAGGGCTAATTCTGTTTCCGATAATAAAAACCCATCTGTTTCCACCAAAAAACCTTTCAGGGGATGGTTTGCAACAGTTTGGCACCCTTTTTGAGTGAATTTCAGAACGTTATAAATTTTGAAGAAATTGTGACCGCGCGGCTTAGGGATTTTTTCACAAAAAAGTTGTTCAGACTTCGAGAGCTAATTCAGTTTCCGATGATAAAAACGCATCTGTTTCCACCAAAAAACTTTTCAGAGGATCGTTTGCAACAGTTTGGCACCATTTTTGAGTGAATTGCAGAAGGTCAGAAATTTTGAAGAAATTGTGACCGCGCGGCTTAGGGATTTTTTCAAAAAAAGTTGTTCAGACGTCGAGGGCTAATTCTGTTTCCGATAATAAAAACCCATCTGTTTCCACCAAAAAACCTTTCAGGGGATGGTTTGCAACAGTTTGGCACCATTTTTGAGTGAATTGCAGAAAGTCAGAAATGTTGAAGAAATTGTGACCGCGCGGCTTAGGGATTTTTTCAAAAAAAGTTGTTCAGACGTCGAGGGCTAATTCTGTTTCTGATGATAAAAACCCACTTGTTTCCTCAGAAAAACCTTTCAGGAGATGGTTTGCAACAGTTAGGCACCATTTTTGAGTGAATTGCAGAACGTCATAAATTTTGAAAAAATTGTGACCGCGCGGCTTAGGGATTTTTTTTTTAAAAAAGTTCTTCAGACACCAAGGGCTAATTTTGTTTCCGATGATAAAAAGACATCTGTTTCCACCAAAAAACCTTTCAGAGGATCGTTTGCAACAGTTTGGCACCATTTTTGAGTGAATTGCAGAAGGTCAGAAATTTTGAAGAAATTGTGACTGCGCGGCTTATGGATTTTTTCAAAAAAAGTTGTTCACACGTAGAGGGCTAATTCTGTTTCCGATGATAAAAACGCATCTGTTTTCACCAAAAAACCTTTCAGAGTATCGTTTGCAACAGTATGGCACCATTTTTGAGTGAATTGCAGAACGTCAGAAATTTTGAAGAAATTGTGACCGCGCGGCTTAGGGATTTGTCAAAAAAAAGTTGTTCAGACGTCGAGGGATAATTCTGTTTCCAATGATAAAAACCCACCTCTTTCCTCAGAAAAACCTTTCAGGAGATGGTTTGCAACAGTTTGGAACCATTTTTGAGTGAATTGCAGAACGTCTTAAATTTTGAAAAAATTGTGACCGCGCGGCTTAGGGATTTTTTCAAAAAAAAGTTGTTCAGACTTCGAGAGCTAATTCAGTTTCCGATCATAAAAACGCATCTGTTCCCCCAAAAAAACCTTTTAGAGGATCGTTTGCGACAGTTTGGCACCATTTTTGAGTGAATTGCAGAACGTCAGAAATGTTGAAGAAATTGTGACCGCGCGGCTTCGGGATTTTTCAAAAAAAAGTTGTTGAGACATCAAGGGCTAATTTTGTTTCCGATGATAAAAACGCATCTGTTTCCACCGAAAAACCTTTCAGAGGATCGTTTGCAACAGTTTTGCACCATTTTTGAGTGAATTGCAGAAGGTCAGAAATTTTGAAGAAATTGTGACCGCGCGGCTTAGGGATTTTTTCAAAAAAAGTTTTTCAGACGTCGAGGGCTAATTCTGTTTCCGATGATAAAAACCCACCTGTTTCCACCGAGAAACCTTTTAGGGGATGGTTTGCAACAGTTTGGCACCATTTTTGAGTGAATTGCAGAAAGTCAGAAATATTGAAGAAATTGTGAGTGCGCGGCTTAGGCATTTTTGAAAAAAAAGTTGTTCAGACGTCGAGGGATAATTCTGTTTCTGATGATAAAAACCTACTTGTTTCCTCAGAAAAACCTTTCAGGAGATGGTTTGCAACAGTTTGGAACCATTTTTGAGTGAATTGCAGAACGTCTTAAATTTTGAAGAAATTGTGACCGCGCGGCTTAGGGATTTTTTCAAAAAAAAGTTGTTCAGACTTCGAGAGCTAATTTTGTTTCCGATGATAAAAACGCATCTGTTTCCACCAAAAAACCTTTCAGAGGATCGTTTGCAACAGTTTGGCACCATTTTTTAGTGAATTGCAGAAGGTCAGAAATTTTGAAGAAATTGTAACCGCGCGGCTTAGGAATTTTCTCAAAAAAAGTTTTTCAGACGTCAAGGGCTAATTCTGTTTCCGATGATAAAAACGCATCTGTTTTCAACAAAAAACCTTTCAGAGGATCGTTTGCAACAGTTTGGCACCATTTTTGAGTGAATTGCAGAACGTCAGAAAAGTTGAAGAAATTGTGACCGCGCAGCTTAGGGATTTTTCAAAAAAAAGTTGTTCAGACGTCGAGGGATAATTCTGTTTCTGATGATAAAAACCCACCTGTTTCCTCAGAAAAACCTTTCAGGAGATGGTTTGCAACAGTTTGGCACCATTTTTGAGTGAATTGCAGAACGTCTTAAATTTTGAAAAAATTGTGACCGCGCGGCTTAGGGATTTTTTCAAAAAAATGTTGTTCAGACACCGAGGGCTAATTTTGTTTCCGATGATAAAAACGCATCTGTTTCCACCAAAAAACCTTTCAGAGGATCGTTTGCAACAGTTTGGCACCATTTTTGAGTGAATTGCAGAAGGTCAGAAATTTTGAAGAAATTGTGACCGCGCGGCTTAGGGATTTTTCCAAAAAAAGTTGTTGAGACATCGAGGGCTAATTCTGTTTCCGATGATAATACGCACCTGTTTCCACCGAGAAACCTTTCAGGGGATGGTTTGCAAAAGTTTGGCACCATTTTTGAGTGAATTGCAGAAAGTCAGAAATGTTGAAGAAATTGTGACCGCGCGGCTTAGGGATTTTTTTAAAAAAAAGTTGTTCAGACACCGAGGGCTAATTTTGTTTCCGATGATAAAAACGCATCTGTTTCCACCAAAAAACCTTTCAGAGGATCGTTTGCAACAGTTTGGCACCATTTTTGAGTGAATTGCAGAAGGTCAGAAATTTTGAAGAAATTGTGACCGCGCGGCTTAGGGATTTTTTCAAAAAAAGTTGTTCAGACGTCGAGGGCTAATTCTGTTTCCAATGATAAAACCCCACCTGTTTCCACTGAAAAACCTTTAAGGGGATCGTTTGCAACAGTTTGGCACCATTTTTGAGTGAATTGCAGAAGCTCAGAAATGTTGAAGAAATTGTGACCGCGCGGCTTAGGGATTTTTTCAAAAAAAGTTGTTCAGACGTCGAGGGATAATTCTGTTTCTGATGATAAAAACCCACCTGTTTCCTCAGAAAAACCTTTCAGGAGATGGTTTGCAACAGTTTGGAACCATTTTTGAGTGAATTTCAGAACGTCTTAAATTTTGAAGAAATTGTGACCGCGCGGTTTAGGGATTTTTTCAAAAAAAAGTTGTTCAGACTTCGAGAGGTAATTCAGTTTCCGATCATAAAAACGCATCTGTTCCCCCCAAAAAACCTTTCAGAGGATCGTTTGCGACAGTTTGGCACCATTTTTGAGTGAATTGCAGAACGTCAGAAATGTTGAAGAAATTGTGACCGCGTGGCTTCGGGATTTGTCAAAAAAAAGTTGTTCAGACGTCGAGGGATAATTCTGTTTCTGATGATAAAAACCCATCTGTGTCCTCAGAAAAACCTTTCAGAGGATCGTTTGCAACAGTTTGGCACCATTTTTGAGTGAATTGCAGAAGGTCAGAAATTTTGAAGAAATTGTGACCGCGCGGCTTAGGGATTTTTTTTTTAAAAAAAGTTGTTCAGACACCGAGGGCTAATTTTGTTTCCGATGATAAAAACGCATCTGTTTCCACCAAAAAACATATCAGAGGATCGTTTGCAACAGTTTGGCACCATTTTTGAGTGAATTGCAGAAAGTCAGAAATATTGAAGAAATTGTGACCGCGCGGCTTAGGGATTTTTTCAAAAAAAGTTGTTCAGACGTCGAGGGCTAATTCTATTTCCGATGATAAAAACGCATCTGTTTTCACCAAAAAACCTTTCAGAGGATCGTTTGCAACAGTTTGGCACCATTTTTGAGTGAATTGCAGAAGGTCAGAAATTTTGAAGAAATTGTGACCGCGCGGCTTAGGGATTTTTTTCAAAAAAAGTTGTTCAGACGTCGAGGGCTAATTCTGTTTCCGATGATAAAAACGCATCTGTTTTCACCAAAAAACCTTTCAGAGGATCGTTTGCAACAGTTTGGCACCATTTTTGAGTGAATTGCAGAAGCTCAGAAATGTTGAAGAAATTGTGACCGCGCGGCTTAGGGATTTTTCAAAAAAAAGTTGTTCAGACGTCGAGGGATAATTCTGTTTCTGATGATAAAAACCCACCTTTTTCCTCAGAAAAACCTTTCAGGAGATGGTTTGCAACAGTTTGGAACCATTTTTGAGTGAATTGCAGAACGTCTTAAATTTTGAAAAAATCGTGACCGCGCGGCTTAGGGATTTTTTCAAAAAAAGTTGTTCAGACTTCTAGAGGTAATTCAGTTTCCGATCATAAAAACGCATCTGTTCCCCCCCAATAACCTTTTAGAGGATCGTTTGCGACAGTTTGGCACCATTTTTGAGTGAATTGCAGAACGTCAGAAATGTTGAAGAAATTGTGACCGCGTGGCTTCGGGATTTGTCAAAAAAAAGTTCTTCAGACGTCGAGGGATAATTCTGTTTCTGATGATAAAAACCCATCTGTGTCCTCAGAAAAACCTTTCAGAGGATCGTTTGCAACAGTTTGGCACCATTTTTGAGTGAATTGCAGAAGGTCAGAAATTTTGAAGAAATTGTGACCGCGCGGCTTAGGGATTTTTTTTTTAAAAAAAGTTGTTCAGACACCGAGGGCTAATTTTGTTTCCGATGATAAAAACGCATCTGTTTCCACCAAAAAACATATCAGAGGATCGTTTGCAACAGTTTGGCCCCATTTTTGAGTGAATTGCAGAAGGTCAGATTTTTGCTGAAATCGTGACAGCGCGGCTTAGGGATTTTTTCAAAAAAAGTTGTTCAGACGTCGAGGGCTAATTCTGTTTCCGATGATAAAAACGCATCTGTTTTCACCAAAAAACCTTTCAGAGGATCGTTTGCAACAGGTTGGCACCATTTTTGAGTGAATTGTAGAAGCTCAGAAATGTTGAAGAAATTGTGACCGCGCGGCTTCGGGATTTGTTAAAAAAAAGTTGTTCAGACGTCGAGGGCTAATTCTGTTTCCAATGATAAAAACCCACCTGTTTCCTCAGAAAAACCTTTCAGGAGATGGTTTGCAACAGTTTGGCACCCTTTTTGAGTGAATTTCAGAACGTCATAAATTTTGAAGAAATTGTGACCGCGCGGCTTAGGGATTTTTTCAAAAAAAAGTTGTTCAGACTTCAAGAGCTAATTCAGTTTCCGATGATAAAAACGCATCTGTTTCCACCAAAAAACTTTTCAGAGGATCGTTTGCAACAGTTTGGCACCATTTTTGAGTGAATTGCAGAAGGTCAGAAATTTTGAAGAAATTGTGACCGCGCGGCTTAGGGATTTTTTCAAAAAAAGTTGTTCAGACGCCGAGGGCTAATTCTGTTTCCGATGATAAAAACGCATCTGTTTCCCCCAAAAAACCTTTTAGAGGATCGTTTGCGACAGTTTGGCACCATTTTTGAGTGAATTGCAGAACGTCAGAAATGTTGAAGAAATTGTGACCGCGCGGCTTCGGGATTTTTCAAAAAAAAGTTGTTGAGACATCAAGGGCTAATTTTGTTTCCGATGATAAAAACCCACCTGTTTCCACCGAAAAACCTTTCAGAGGATCGTTTGCAACAGTTTGGCACCATTTTTGAGTGAATTGCAGAACGTCAGAAATGTTGAAGAAATTGTGACCGCGCGGCTTAGGCATTTTTGAAAAAAAAGTTGTTCAGACGTCGAGGGATAATTCTGTTTCTGATGATAAAAACCTACTTGTTTCCTCAGAAAAACCTTTCAGGAGATGGTTTGCAACAGTTTGGAACCATTTTTGAGTGAATTGCAGAACGTCTTAAATTTTGAAAAAATTGTGACCGCGCGGCTTAGGGATTTTTTCAAAAAAAAGTTGTTCAGACTTCGAGAGCTAATTTTGTTTCCGATGATAAAAACGCATCTGTTTCCACCAAAAAACCTTTCAGAGGATCGTTTGCAACAGTTTGGCACCATTTTTGAGTGAATTGCAGAAGGTCAGAAATTTTGAAGAAATTGTGACCGCGCGGCTTAGGGATTTTTTCAAAAAAAGTTTTTCAGACGTCAAGGGCTAATTCTGTTTCCGATGATAAAAACGCATCTGTTTTCACCAAAAAACCTTTCAGAGGATCGTTTGCAACAGTTTGGCACCATTTTTGAGTGAATTGCAGAACGTCAGAAAAGTTGAAGAAATTGTGACCGCGCAGCTTAGGGATTTTTCAAAAAAAAGTTGTTCAGACGTCGAGGGATAATTCTGTTTCTGATGATAAAAACCCACCTGTTTCCTCAGAAAAACCTTTCAGGAGATGGTTTGCAACAGTTTGGCACCATTTTTGAGTGAATTGCAGAACGTCTTAAATTTTGAAAAAATTGTGACCGCGCGGCTTTGGGATTTTTTTTAAAAAAAGTTGTTCAGACACCAAGGGCTAATTTTGTTTCCGATGATAAAAACGCATCTGTTTCCACCCAAAAACCTTTCAGAGGATCGTTTGCAACAGTTTGGCACCATTTTTGAGTGAATTGCAGAAGGTCAGAAATGTTGAAGAAATTGTGACCGCGCGGCTTAGGGATTTTTCAAAAAAAAGTTGTTCAGACGTCGAGGGATAATTCTGTTTCTGATGATAAAAACCCACTTGTTGCCTGAGAAAAACCTTTCAGGAGATGGTTTGCAACAGTTAGGCACCATTTTTGAGTGAATTGCAGAACGTCATAAATTTTGAAAAAATTGTGACCGCGCGGCTTAGGGATTTTTTTTTAAAAAAAAGTTGTTCAGACGTCGAGGGCCAATTCTGTTTCCGATGATAAAAACGCATCTGTTTTCACCAAAAAACCTTTCAGAGGATCGTTTGCAACTGTTTGGCACCATTTTTGAGTGAATTGCAGAAGCTCAGAAATGTTGAAGACATTGTGACCGCGCGGCTTAGGGATTTTTCAAAAAAAAGTTGTTCAGACGTCGAGGGCTAATTCTGTTTCCGATGATAAAAACGCATCTGTTTTCACTAAAAAACCTTTCAGAGGATCGTTTGCAACAGGTTGGCACCATTTTTGAGTGAATTGCAGAAGCTCTGAAATTTTGAAGAAATTATGACCGCGCGGCTTCGGGATTTGTTAAAAAAAAGTTGTTCAGACGTCGAGGGCTAATTCTGTTTCCAATGATAAAAACCCACCTGTTTCCTCAGAAAAACCTTTCAGGAGATGGTTTGCAACAGTTTGGCACCCTTTTTGAGTGAATTTCAGAACGTCATAAATTTTGAAGAAATTGTGACCGCGCGGCTTAGGGATTTTTTCAAAAAAAAGTTGTTCAGACTTCGAAAGCTAATTTTGTTTCCGATGATAAAAACGCATCGGTTTCCACCAAAAAACTTCAGAGGATCGTTTGCAACAGTTTGGCACCATTTTTGAGTGAATTGCAGAAGGTCAGAAATTTTGAAGAAATTGTGACCTTGCGGCTTAGGGATTTTTTCAAAAAAAGTTGTTCAGACGTCGAGGGCTAATTCTGTTTCCGATGATAAAAACGCATCTGTTCCCCCCAAAAAACCTTTTAGAGGATCGTTTGCGACAGTTTGGCACCATTTTTGAGTGAATTGCAGAACGTCTTAAATTTTGAAGAAATTGTGACCGCGCGGCTTAGGGATTTTTTCAAAAAAAAGTTTTTCAGACTTCGAGAGCTAATTCTGTTTCCGATGATAAAAACGCATCTGTTTCCACCAAAAAACCTCTCAGAGGATCGTTTGCAACAGTTTGGCACCATTTTTGAGTGAATTGCAGAAGGTCAGAAATTTTGAAGAAATTCTAACCGCGCGGCTTAGGGATTTTTTCAAAAAAAGTTGTTCAGACGTCGAGGGCTTATTCTGTTTCCGATGATAAAAACGCATCTGTTCCCCCCAAAAAACCTTTTAGAGGATCGTTTGCGACAGTTTGGCACCATTTTTGAGTGAATTGCAGAACGTCAGAAATGTTGAAGAAATTGTGACCGCGCGGCTTCGGGATTTTTCAAAAAAAAGTTGTTGAGACATCAAGGGCTAATTTTGTTTCCGATGATAAAAACGCATCTGTTTCCACCGAAAAACCTTTCAGAGGATCGTTTGCAACAGTTTGGCACCATTTTTGAGTGAATTGCAGAACGTCAGAAATGTTGAAGAAATTGTGACCGCGCGGCTTAGGCATTTTTGAAAAAAAAGTTGTTCAGACGTCGAGGGATAATTCTGTTTCTGATGATAAAAACCTACTTGTTTCCTCAGATAAACCTTTCAGGAGATGGTTTGCAACAGTTTGGAACCATTTTTGAGTGAATTGCAGAACGTCTTAAATTTTGAAGAAATTGTGACCGCGCGGCTTAGGGATTTTTTCAAAAAAAAGTTGTTCAGACTTCAAGAGCTAATTTTGTTTCCGATGATAAAAACGCATCCGTTTTCACCAAAAAACCTTTCAGAGGATCGTTTGCAACAGTTTGGCACCATTTTTGAGTGAATTGCAGAAGCTCAGAAATGTTGAAGAAATTGTGACCGCGCGGCTTAGGGATTTTTCAAAAAAAAGTTGTTCAGACGTTGAGGGCTAATTCTGTTTCCGATGATAAAAACACATCTGTTTTCACCAAAAAACCTTTCAGAGGATCGTTTGCAACAGTTTGGCACCATTTTTGAGTGAATTGCAGAAGGTCAGAAATTTTGAAGAAATTGTGACCGCGCGGCTTAGGGATTTTTTTTTTAAAAAAAGTTGTTCAGACACCGAGGGCTAATTTTGTTTCCGATGATAAAAACGCATCTGTTTCCACCAAAAAACATATCAGAGGATCGTTTGCAACAGTTTGGCACCATTTTTGAGTGAATTGCAGAAAGTCAGAAATATTGAAGAAATTGTGACCGCGCGGCTTAGGGATTTTTTCAAAAAAAGTTGTTCAGACGTCGAGGGCTAATTCTATTTCCGATGATAAAAACGCATCTGTTTTCACCAAAAAACCTTTCAGAGGATCGTTTGCAACAGTTTGGCACCATTTTTGAGTGAATTGCAGAAGGTCAGAAATTTTGAAGAAATTGTGACCGCGCGGCTTAGGGATTTTTTTCAAAAAAAGTTGTTCAGACGTCGAGGGCTAATTCTGTTTCCGATGATAAAAACGCATCTGTTTTCACCAAAAAACCTTTCAGAGGATCGTTTGCAACAGTTTGGCACCATTTTTGAGTGAATTGCAGAAGCTCAGAAATGTTGAAGAAATTGTGACCGCGCGGCTTAGGGATTTTTCAAAAAAAAGTTGTTCAGACGTCGAGGGATAATTCTGTTTCTGATGATAAAAACCCACCTTTTTCCTCAGAAAAACCTTTCAGGAGATGGTTTGCAACAGTTTGGAACCATTTTTGAGTGAATTGCAGAACGTCTTAAATTTTGAAAAAATCGTGACCGCGCGGCTTAGGGATTTTTTCAAAAAAAGTTGTTCAGACTTCTAGAGGTAATTCAGTTTCCGATCATAAAAACGCATCTGTTCCCCCCAAAAAACCTTTTAGAGGATCGTTTGCGACAGTTTGGCACCATTTTTGAGTGAATTGCAGAACGTCAGAAATGTTGAAGAAATTGTGACCGCGTGGCTTCGGGATTTGTCAAAAAAAAGTTCTTCAGACGTCGAGGGATAATTCTGTTTCTGATGATAAAAACCCATCTGTGTCCTCAGAAAAACCTTTCAGAGGATCGTTTGCAACAGTTTGGCACCATTTTTGAGTGAATTGCAGAAGGTCAGAAATTTTGAAGAAATTGTGACCGCGCGGCTTAGGGATTTTTTTTTTTAAAAAAGTTGTTCAGACACCGAGGGCTAATTTTGTTTCCGATGATAAAAACGCATCTGTTTCCACCAAAAAACATATCAGAGGATCGTTTGCAACAGTCTGGCCCCATTTTTGAGTGAATTGCAGAAGGTCAGATTTTTGCTGAAATCGTGACAGCGCGGCTTAGGGATTTTTTCAAAAAAAGTTGTTCAGACGTCGAGGGCTAATTCTGTTTCCGATGATAAAAACGCATCTGTTTTCACCAAAAAACCTTTCAGAGGATCGTTTGCAACAGGTTGGCACCATTTTTGAGTGAATTGTAGAAGCTCAGAAATGTTGAAGAAATTGTGACCGCGCGGCTTCGGGATTTGTTAAAAAAAAGTTGTTCAGACGTCGAGGGCTAATTCTGTTTCCAATGATAAAAACCCACCTGTTTCCTCAGAAAAACCTTTCAGGAGATGGTTTGCAACAGTTTGGCACCCTTTTTGAGTGAATTTCAGAACGTCATAAATTTTGAAGAAATTGTGACCGCGCGGCTTAGGGATTTTTTCAAAAAAAAGTTGTTCAGACTTCAAGAGCTAATTCAGTTTCCGATGATAAAAACGCATCTGTTTCCACCAAAAAACTTTTCAGAGGATCGTTTGCAACAGTTTGGCACCATTTTTGAGTGAATTGCAGAAGGTCAGAAATTTTGAAGAAATTGTGACCGCGCGGCTTAGGGATTTTTTCAAAAAAAGTTGTTCAGACGCCGAGGGCTAATTCTGTTTCCGATGATAAAAACGCATCTGTTTCCCCCAAAAAACCTTTTAGAGGATCGTTTGCGACAGTTTGGCACCATTTTTGAGTGAATTGCAGAACGTCAGAAATGTTGAAGAAATTGTGACCGCGCGGCTTCGGGATTTTTCAAAAAAAAGTTGTTGAGACATCAAGGGCTAATTTTGTTTCCGATGATAAAAACCCACCTGTTTCCACCGAAAAACCTTTCAGAGGATCGTTTGCAACAGTTTGGCACCATTTTTGAGTGAATTGCAGAACGTCAGAAATGTTGAAGAAATTGTGACCGCGCGGCTTAGGCATTTTTGAAAAAAAAGTTGTTCAGACGTCGAGGGATAATTCTGTTTCTGATGATAAAAACCTACTTGTTTCCTCAGAAAAACCTTTCAGGAGATGGTTTGCAACAGTTTGGAACCATTTTTGAGTGAATTGCAGAACGTCTTAAATTTTGAAAAAATTGTGACCGCGCGGCTTAGGGATTTTTTCAAAAAAAAGTTGTTCAGACTTCGAGAGCTAATTTTGTTTCCGATGATAAAAACGCATCTGTTTCCACCAAAAAACCTTTCAGAGGATCGTTTGCAACAGTTTGGCACCATTTTTGAGTGAATTGCAGAAGGTCAGAAATTTTGAAGAAATTGTGACCGCGCGGCTTAGGGATTTTTTCAAAAAAAGTTTTTCAGACGTCAAGGGCTAATTCTGTTTCCGATGATAAAAACGCATCTGTTTTCACCAAAAAACCTTTCAGAGGATCGTTTGCAACAGTTTGGCACCATTTTTGAGTGAATTGCAGAACGTCAGAAAAGTTGAAGAAATTGTGACCGCGCAGCTTAGGGATTTTTCAAAAAAAAGTTGTTCAGACGTCGAGGGATAATTCTGTTTCTGATGATAAAAACCCACCTGTTTCCTCAGAAAAACCTTTCAGGAGATGGTTTGCAACAGTTTGGCACCATTTTTGAGTGAATTGCAGAACGTCTTAAATTTTGAAAAAATTGTGACCGCGCGGCTTTGGGATTTTTTTTTAAAAAAGTTGTTCAGACACCAAGGGCTAATTTTGTTTCCGATGATAAAAACGCATCTGTTTCCACCCAAAAACCTTTCAGAGGATCGTTTGCAACAGTTTGGCACCATTTTTGAGTGAATTGCAGAAGGTCAGAAATGTTGAAGAAATTGTGACCGCGCGGCTTAGGGATTTTTCAAAAAAAAGTTGTTCAGACGTCGAGGGATAATTCTGTTTCTGATGATAAAAACCCACTTGTTGCCTGAGAAAAACCTTTCAGGAGATGGTTTGCAACAGTTAGGCACCATTTTTGAGTGAATTGCAGAACGTCATAAATTTTGAAAAAATTGTGACCGCGCGGCTTAGGGATTTTTTTTTTAAAAAAAGTTGTTCAGACGTCGAGGGCTAATTCTGTTTCCGATGATAAAAACGCATCTGTTTTCACCAAAAAACCTTTCAGAGGATCGTTTGCAACTGTTTGGCACCATTTTTGAGTGAATTGCAGAAGCTCAGAAATGTTGAAGACATTGTGACCGCGCGGCTTAGGGATTTTTCAAAAAAAAGTTGTTCAGACGTCGAGGGCTAATTCTGTTTCCGATGATAAAAACGCATCTGTTTTCACTAAAAAACCTTTCAGAGGATCGTTTGCAACAGGTTGGCACCATTTTTGAGTGAATTGCAGAAGCTCTGAAATTTTGAAGAAATTATGACCGCGCGGCTTCGGGATTTGTTAAAAAAAAGTTGTTCAGACGTCGAGGGCTAATTCTGTTTCCAATGATAAAAACCCACCTGTTTCCTCAGAAAAACCTTTCAGGAGATGGTTTGCAACAGTTTGGCACCCTTTTTGAGTGAATTTCAGAACGTCATAAATTTTGAAGAAATTGTGACCGCGCGGCTTAGGGATTTTTTCAAAAAAAAGTTGTTCAGACTTCGAAAGCTAATTTTGTTTCCGATGATAAAAACGCATCGGTTTCCACCAAAAAACTTCAGAGGATCGTTTGCAACAGTTTGGCACCATTTTTGAGTGAATTGCAGAAGGTCAGAAATTTTGAAGAAATTGTGACCTTGCGGCTTAGGGATTTTTTCAAAAAAAGTTGTTCAGACGTCGAGGGCTAATTCTGTTTCCGATGATAAAAACGCATCTGTTCCCCCCAAAAAACCTTTTAGAGGATCGTTTGCGACAGTTTGGCACCATTTTTTAGTGAATTGCAGAACGTCTTAAATTTTGAAGAAATTGTGACCGCGCGGCTTAGGGATTTTTTCAAAAAAAAGTTGTTCAGACTTCGAGAGCTAATTTTGTTTCCGATGATAAAAACGCATCTGTTTCCACCAAAAAACCTCTCAGAGGATCGTTTGCAACAGTTTGGCACCATTTTTGAGTGAATTGCAGAAGGTCAGAAATTTTGAAGAAATTCTAACCGCGCGGCTTAGGGATTTTTTCAAAAAAAGTTGTTCAGACGTCGAGGGCTTATTCTGTTTCCGATGATAAAAACGCATCTGTTCCCCCCAAAAAACCTTTTAGAGGATCGTTTGCGACAGTTTGGCACCATTTTTGAGTGAATTGCAGAACGTCAGAAATGTTGAAGAAATTGTGACCGCGCGGCTTCGGGATTTTTCAAAAAAAAGTTGTTGAGACATCAAGGGCTAATTTTGTTTCCGATGATAAAAACGCATCTGTTTCCACCGAAAAACCTTTCAGAGGATCGTTTGCAACAGTTTGGCACCATTTTTGAGTGAATTGCAGAACGTCAGAAATGTTGAAGAAATTGTGACCGCGCGGCTTAGGCATTTTTGAAAAAAAAGTTGTTCAGACGTCGAGGGATAATTCTGTTTCTGATGATAAAAACCTACTTGTTTCCTCAGATAAACCTTTCAGGAGATGGTTTGCAACAGTTTGGAACCATTTTTGAGTGAATTGCAGAACGTCTTAAATTTTGAAGAAATTGTGACCGCGCGGCTTAGGGATTTTTCAAAAAAAAGTTGTTCAGACGTTGAGGGCTAATTCTGTTTCCGATGATAAAAACACATCTGTTTTCACCAAAAAACCTTTCAGAGGATCGTTTGCAACAGTTTGGCACCATTTTTGAGTGAATTGCAGAAGGTCAGAAATTTTGAAGAAATTGTGACCTCGCGGCTTAGGGATTTTTTCGAAAAAAGTTGTTCAGACGTCGAGGGCTAATTCTGTTTCCGATGATAAAAACGCATCTGTTTTCACCAAAAAACCTTTCAGAGGATCGTTTGCAACAGGTTGGCACCATTTTTGAGTGAATTGCAGAAGCTCAGAAATGTTGAAGAAATTGTGACCGCGCGGCTTCGGGATTTTTTCAAAAAAAGTTGTTCAGACGTCGAGGGCTAATTCTGTTTCCGATAATAAAAACCCATCTGTTTCCACCAAAAAACCTTTCAGGGGATGGTTTGCCACAGTTTGGCACCCTTTTTGAGTGAATTTCAGAACGTCATAAATTTTGAAGAAATTGTGACCGCGCGGCTTAGGGATTTTTTCACAAAAAAGTTTTTCAGACTTCGAGAGCTAATTCAGTTTCCGATGATAAAAACGCATCTGTTTCCACCAAAAAACTTTTCAGAGGATCGTTTGCAACAGTTTGGCACCATTTTTGAGTGAATTGCAGAAGCTCAGAAATGTTGAAGAAATTGTGACCGCACGGCTTAGGGATTTTTCAAAAAAAAGTTGTTCAGATGTCGAGGGATAATTCTTTTTCTGATGATAAAAACCCACCTGTTTCCTCAGAAAAACCTTTCAGGAGATGGTTTGCAACAGTTTGGAACCATTTTTGAGTGAATTGCAGAACGTCTTAAATTTTGAAAAAATTGTGACCGCGCGGCTTAGGGATTTTTTCAAAAAAAAGTTGTTCAGACTTCGAGAGCTAATTCAGTTTCCGATCATAAAAACGCATCTGTTCCCCCAAAAAAACCTTTTAGAGGATCGTTTGCGACAGTTTGGCACCATTTTTGAGTGAATTGCAGAACGTCAGAAATGTTGAAGAAATTGTGACCGCGCGGCTTCGGGATTTTTCAAAAAAAAGTTGTTGAGACATCAAGGGCTAATTTTGTTTCCGATGATAAAAACGCATCTGTTTCCACCGAAAAACCTTTCAGAGGATCGTTTGCAACAGTTTGGCACCATTTTTGAGTGAATTGCAGAAGGTCAGAAATTTTGAAGAAATTGTGACCGCGCGGCTTAGGGATTTTTTCAAAAAAAGTTTTTCAGACGTCGAGGGCTAATTCTGTTTCCAATGATAAAAACCCACCTGTTTCCACCGAGAAACCTTTTAGGGGATGGTTTGCAACAGTTTGGCACCATTTTTGAGTGAATTGCAGAAAGTCAGAAATATTGAAGAAATTGTGAGTGCGCGGCTTAGGCATTTTTGAAAAAAAAGTTGTTCAGACGTCGAGGGATAATTCTGTTTCTGATGATAAAAACCAACTTGTTTCCTCAGAAAAACCTTTCAGGAGATGGTTTGCAACAGTTTGGAACCATTTTTGAGTGAATTGCAGAACGTCTTAAATTTTGAAAAAATTGTGACCGCGCGGCTTAGGGATTTTTTCAAAAAAAGTTGTTCAGACTTCGAGAGCTAATTCAGTTTCCGATCATAAAAACGCATCTGTTCCCCCAAAAAAACCTTTTAGAGGATCGTTTGCGACAGTTTGGCACCATTTTTGAGTGAATTGCAGAACGTCAGAAATGTTGAAGAAATTGTGACCGCGCGGCTTCGGGATTTTTCAAAAAAAAGTTGTTGAGACATCAAGGGCTAATTTTGTTTCCGATGATAAAAACGCATCTGTTTCCACCGAAAAACCTTTCAGAGGATCGTTTGCAACAGTTTGGCACCATTTTTGAGTGAATTGCAGAAGGTCAGAAATTTTGAAGAAATTGTGACCGCGCGGCTTAGGGATTTTTTCAAAAAAAGTTTTTCAGACGTCGAGGGCTAATTCTGTTTCCAATGATAAAAACCCACCTGTTTCCACCGAGAAACCTTTTAGGGGATGGTTTGCAACAGTTTGGCACCATTTTTGAGTGAATTGCAGAAAGTCAGAAATATTGAAGAAATTGTGAGTGCGCGGCTTAGGCATTTTTGAAAAAAAAGTTGTTCAGACGTCGAGGGATAATTCTGTTTCTGATGATAAAAACCTACTTGTTTCCTCAGAAAAACCTTTCAGGAGATGGTTTGCAACAGTTTGGAACCATTTTTGAGTGAATTGCAGAACGTCTTAAATTTTGAAGAAATTGTGACCGCGCGGCTTAGGGATTTTTTCAAAAAAAAGTTGTTCAGACTTCGAGAGCTAATTTTGTTTCCGATGATAAAAACGCATCTGTTTCCACCAAAAAACCTTTCAGAGGATCGTTTGCAACAGTTTGGCACCATTTTTGAGTGAATTGCAGAAGGTCAGAAATTTTGAAGAAATTGTAACCGCGCGGCTTAGGAATTTTTTCAAAAAAAGTTTTTCAGACGTCAAGGGCTAATTCTGTTTCCGATGATAAAAACGCATCTGTTTTCAACAAAAAACCTTTCAGAGGATCGTTTGCAACAGTTTGGCACCATTTTTGAGTGAATTGCAGAACGTCAGAAAAGTTGAAGAAATTGTGACCGCGCAGCTTAGGGATTTTTCAAAAAAAAGTTGTTCAGACGTCGAGGGATAATTCTGTTTCTGATGATAAAAACCCACCTGTTTCCTCAGAAAAACCTTTCAGGAGATGGTTTGCAACAGTTTGGCACCATTTTTGAGTGAATTGCAGAACGTCTTAAATTTTGAAAAAATTGTGACCGCGCGGCTTAGGGATTTTTTCAAAAAAAAGTTGTTCAGACACCGAGGGCTAATTTTGTTTCCGATGATAAAAACGCATCTGTTTCCACCAAAAAACCTTTCAGAGGATCGTTTGCAACAGTTTGGCACCATTTTTGAGTGAATTGCAGAAGGTCAGAAATTTTGAAGAAATTGTGACCGCGCGGCTTAGGGATTTTTCCAAAAAAAGTTGTTGAGACATCGAGGGCTAATTCTGTTTCCGATGATAATACGCACCTGTTTCCACCGAGAAACCTTTCAGGGGATGGTTTGCAAAAGTTTGGCACCATTTTTGAGTGAATTGCAGAAAGTCAGAAATGTTGAAGAAATTGTGACCGCGCGGCTTAGGGATTTTTTTTAAAAAAAGTTGTTCAGACACCGAGGGCTAATTTTGTTTCCGATGATAAAAACGCATCTGTTTCCACCAAAAAACCTTTCAGAGGATCGTTTGCAACAGTTTGGCACCATTTTTGAGTGAATTGCAGAAGGTCAGAAATTTTGAAGAAATTGTGACCGCGCGGCTTAGGGATTTTTTCAAAAAAAGTTGTTCAGACGTCGAGGGCTAATTCTGTTTCCAATGATAAAACCCCACCTGTTTCCACTGAAAAACCTTTAAGGGGATCGTTTGCAACAGTTTGGCACCATTTTTGAGTGAATTGCAGAAGCTCAGAAATGTTGAAGAAATTGTGACCGCGCGGCTTAGGGATTTTTTCAAAAAAAGTTGTTCAGACGTCGAGGGATAATTCTGTTTCTGATTATAAAAACCCACCTGTTTCCTCAGAAAAACCTTTCAGGAGATGGTTTGCAACAGTTTGGAACCATTTTTGAGTGAATTTCAGAACGTCATAAATTTTGAAGAAATTGTGACCGCGCGGTTTAGGGATTTTTTCAAAAAAAAGTTGTTCAGACTTCGAGAGGTAATTCAGTTTCCGATCATAAAAACGCATCTGTTCCCACCAAAAAACCTTTCAGAGGATCGTTTGCGACAGTTTGGCACCATTTTTGAGTGAATTGCAGAACGTCAGAAATGTTGAAGAAATTGTGACCGCGTGGCTTCGGGATTTGTCAAAAAAAAGTTGTTCAGACGTCGAGGGATAATTCTGTTTCTGATGATAAAAACCCATCTGTGTCCTCAGAAAAACCTTTCAGAGGATCGTTTGCAACAGTTTGGCACCATTTTTGAGTGAATTGCAGAAGGTCAGAAATTTTGAAGAAATTGTGACCGCGCGGCTTAGGGATTTTTTTTTTAAAAAAAGTTGTTCAGACACCGAGGGCTAATTTTGTTTCCGATGATAAAAACGCATCTGTTTCCACCAAAAAACATATCAGAGGATCGTTTGCAACAGTTTGGCCCCATTTTTGAGTGAATTGCAGAAGGTCAGATTTTTGCTGAAATCGTGACCGCGCGGCTTAGGGATTTTTCAAAAAAAAGTTGTTTAGACATCAAGGGCTAATTCTGTTTCCGATGATAAAAACGCATCTGTTTCCACCGAAAAACCTTTCAGAGGATCGTTTGCAACAGTTTGGCACCATTTTTGAGTGAATTGCAGAAAGTCAGAAATATTGAAGAAATTGTGACCGCGCGGCTTCGGGATTTTTTTTTAAAAAGTTGTTCAAACGTCGAGGGCTAATTCTGTTTCCAATGATAAAACCCCACCTGTGTCCACTGAAAAACCTTTAAGGGGATCGTTTGCAACAGTTCAGCACCATTTTTGAATGAATTGCAGAACGGCAGATTTTTGCTGAAATTGTGACCGCGCGGCTTAGGGATTTTTCAAAAAAAAGTTGTTTAGACATCAAGGGCTAATTTTGTTTCCGATGATAAAAATTCATCTGTTTCCACCGAAAAACCTTTCAGAGGATCGTTTGCAACAGTTTGGCACCATTTTTGAGTGAATTGCAGAACGTCAGAAATTTTGAAGAAATTGTGACCGCGCGGCTTAGGGATTTGTCAAAAAAATAGTTGTTCAGACGTCGAGGGATAATTCTGTTTCCAATGATAAAAACCCACCTCTTTCCTCAGAAAAACCTTTCAGGAGATGGTTTGCAACAGTTTGGAACCATTTTTGAGTGAATTTCAGAACGTCATAAATTTTGAAGAAATTGTGACCGCGCGGCTTAGGGATTTTTCAAAAAAAAGTTGTTCAGACGTCGAGGGATAATTCTGTTTCTGATGATAAAAACCCACCTGTTTCCTCAGAAAACCTTTCAGGAGATGGTTTGCAACAGTTTGGCACCATTTTTGAGTGAATTGCAGAACGTCTTAAATTTTGAAAAAATTGTGACCGCGCGGCTTAGGGATTTTTTCAAAAAAAAGTTGTTCAGACACCGAGGGCTAATTTTGTTTCCGATGATAAAAACGCATCTGTTTCCACCAAAAAACCTTTCAGAGGATCGTTTGCAACAGTTTGGCACCATTTTTGAGTGAATTGCAGAAGGTCAGAAATTTTGAAGAAATTGTGACCGCGCGGCTTCGGGATTTTTCAAAAAAAAGTTGTTCAGACGTCGAGGGCTAATTCTGTTTCCAATGATAAACCCCCACCTGTGTCCCCTGAAAAACCTTTAAGGGGATCGTTTGCAACAGTTCAGCACCATTTTTGAATGAATTGCAGAACGGCAGATTTTTCCTGAAATTGTGACCGCGCGGCTTAGGGATTCTTCAAAAAAAAGTTGTTTAGACATCAAGGGCTAATTTTGTTTCCGATGATAAAAACGCATCTGTTTTCAAAAAAAAACCTTTCAGAGGATCGTTTGCAACAGTTTGGCACCATTTTTGAGTGAATTGCAGAAGCTCAGAAATGTTGAAGAAATTGTGACCGCGCGGCTTAGGGATTTTTCAAAAAAAAGTTGTTCAGACATCGAGGGATAATTCTGTTTCTGATGATAAAAACCCACCTGTTTCCTCAGAAAAACCTTTCAGGAGATGGTTTGCAACAGATTGGAACCATTTTTGAGTGAATTGCAGAACGTCTTAAATTTTGAAAAAATTGTGACCGCGCGGCTTAGGGATTTTTTCAAAAAAAAGTTGTTCAGACTTCGAGGGCTAATTCAGTTTCCGATCATAAAAACGCATCTGTTCCCCCCAAAAAACCTTTTAGAGGATCGTTTGCGACAGTTTGGCACCATTTTTGAGTGAATTGCAGAACGTCAGAAATGTTGAAGAAATTGTGACCGCGCGGCTTAAGGATTTTTCAAAAAAAGTTGTTCAGACGTCGAGGGCTAATTCTGTTTCCAATGATAAAACCCCACCTGTTTGCACTGAAAAACCTTTAAGGGGATCGTTTGCAACAGTTCAGCACCATTTTTGAATGAATTGCAGAACGTCAAATTTTTGCTGAAATTGTGACCGCGCGGCTTAGGGATTTTTTTAAAAAAAGTTGTTTAGACATCAAGGGCTAATTCTGTTTCCGATGATAAAAACGCATCTGTTTCCCCCGAAAAACCTTTCAGAGGATCGTTTGCAACAGTTTGGCACCATTTTTGAGTGAATTGCAGAACGTCAGAAATTTTGAAGAAATTGTGACCGCGCGGCTTAGGGATTTTTCAAAAAAAAGTTGTTCAGACGTCGAGGGATAATTCTGTTTCTGATGATAAAAACCCACCTGTTTCCTCAGAAAAACCTTTCAGGAGATGGTTTGCAACAGTTTGGAACCATTTTTGAGTGAATTGCAGAACGTCATAAATTTTGAAAAAATTGTGACCGCGCGGCTTAGGGATTTTTTCAAAAAAAGTTGTTCAGACTTCGAGAGGTAATTCAGTTTCCGATCATAAAAACGCATCTGTTCCCCCCAAAAAACCTTTCAGAGGATCGTTTGCGACAGTTTGGCACCATTTTTGAGTGAATTGCAGAACGTCAGAAATGTTGAAGAAATTGTGACGGCGTGGCTTCGGGATTTGTCAAAAAAAAGTTCTTCAGACGTCGAGGGATAATTCTGTTTCTGATGATAAAAACCCATCTGTGTCCTCAGAAAAACCTTTCAGAGGATCGTTTGCAACAGTTTGGCACCATTTTTGAGTGAATTGCAGAAGGTCAGAAATTTTGAAGAAATTGTGACCGCGCGGCTTAGGGATTTTTTTTTTAAAAAAAGTTGTTCAGACACCGAGGGCTAATTTTGTTTCCGATGATAAAAACGCATCTGTTTCCACCAAAAAACATATCAGAGGATCGTTTGCAACAGTTTGGCCCCATTTTTGAGTGAATTGCAGAAGGTCAGATTTTTGCTGAAATCGTGACAGCGCGGCTTAGGGATTTTTCAAAAAAAAGTTGTTTAGACATCAAGGGCTAATTCTGTTTCCGATGATAAAAACGCATCTGTTTCCACCGAAAAACCTTTCAGAGGATCGTTTGCAACAGTTTGGCACCATTTTTGAGTGAATTGCAGAAAGTCAGAAATATTGAAGAAATTGTGACCGCGCGGCTTCGGGATTTTTTTTTAAAAAGTTGTTCAAACGTCGAGGGCTAATTCTGTTTCCAATGATAAAACCCCACCTGTGTCCACTGAAAAACCTTTAAGGGGATCGTTGGCAACAGTTCAGCACCATTTTTGAATGAATTGCAGAACGGCAGATTTTTGCTGAAATTGTGACCGCGCGGCTTAGGGATTTTTCAAAAAAAAGTTGTTTAGACATCAAGGGCTAATTTTGTTTCCGATAATAAAAATGCATCTGTTTCCACCGAAAAACCTTTCAGAGGATCGTTTGCAACAGTTTGGCACCATTTTTGAGTGAATTGCAGAACGTCAGAAATTTTGAAGAAATTGTGACCGCGCGGCTTAGGGATTTGTCAAAAAAAAGTTGTTCAGACGTCGAGGGATAATTCTGTTTCCAATGATAAAAATCCACCTCTTTCCTCAGAAAAACCTTTCAGGAGATGGTTTGCAACAGTTTGGAACCATTTTTGAGTGAATTTCAGAACGTCATAAATTTTGAAGAAATTGTGACCGCGCGGCTTAGGGATTTTTTTTAAAAAAAGTTGTTCAGACGCCGAGGGCTAATTTTGTTTCCGATGATAAAAACGCATCTGTTTCCACCAAAAAACCTTTCAGAGGATCGTTTGCAACAGTTTGGCACCATTTTTGAGTGAATTGCAGAAGGTCAGAAATTTTGAAGAAATTGTGACCCCGCGGCTTAGGGATTTTTTCAAAAAAAGTTGTTCAGACGTCGAGGGCTAATTCTATTTCCGATGATAAAAACGCATCTGTTTTCACCAAAAAACCTTTCAGAGGATCGTTTGCAACAGTTTGGCACCATTTTTGAGTGAATTGCAGAAGGTCAGAAATTTTGAAGAAATTGTGACCGCGCGGCTTAGGGATTTTTTTCAAAAAAAGTTGTTCAGACGTCGAGGGCTAATTCTGTTTCCGATGATAAAAACGCATCTGTTTTCACCAAAAAACCTTTCAGAGGATCGTTTGCAACAGTTTGGCACCATTTTTGAGTGAATTGCAGAAGCTCAGAAATGTTGAAGAAATTGTGACCGCGCGGCTTAGGGATTTTTCAAAAAAAAGTTGTTCAGACGTCGAGGGATAATTCTGTTTCTGATGATAAAAACCCACCTTTTTCCTCAGAAAAACCTTTCAGGAGATGGTTTGCAACAGTTTGGAACCATTTTTGAGTGAATTGCAGAACGTCTTAAATTTTGAAAAAATCGTGACCGCGCGGCTTAGGGATTTTTTCAAAAAAAGTTGTTCAGACTTCGAGAGGTAATTCAGTTTCCGATCATAAAAACGCATCTGTTCCCCCCCAAAAACCTTTTAGAGGATCGTTTGCGACAGTTTGGCACCATTTTTGAGTGAATTGCAGAACGTCAGAAATGTTGAAGAAATTGTGACCGCGTGGCTTCGGGATTTGTCAAAAAAAAGTTCTTCAGACGTCGAGGGATAATTCTGTTTCTGATGATAAAAACCCATCTGTGTCCTCAGAAAAACCTTTCAGAGGATCGTTTGCAACAGTTTGGCACCATTTTTGAGTGAATTGCAGAAAGTCAGAAATATTGAAGAAATTGTGACCGCGCGGCTTCGGGATTTTTTTTAAAAAAGTTGTTCAAACGTCGAGGGCTAATTCTGTTTCCAATGATAAAACCCCACCTGTGTCCACTGAAAAACCTTTAAGGGGATTGTTTGCAACAGTTCAGCACCATTTTTGAATGAATTGCAGAACGGCAGATTTTTGCTGAAATTGTGACCGCGCGGCTTAGGGATTTTTCAAAAAAAAGTTGTTTAGACATCAAGGGCTAATTTTGTTTCCGATGATAAAAATGCATCTGTTTCCACCGAAAAACCTTTCAGAGGATCGTTTGCAACAGTTTGGCACCATTTTTGAGTGAATTGCAGAACGTCAGAAATTTTGAAGAAATTGTGACCGCGCGGCTTAGGGATTTGTCAAAAAAAAGTTGTTCAGACGTCGAGGGATAATTCTGTTTCCAATGATAAAAACCCACCTCTTTCCTCAGAAAAACCTTTCAGGAGATGGTTTGCAACAGTTTGGCACCATTTTTGAGTGAATTTCAGAACGTCATAAATTTTGAAGAAATTGTGACCGCGCGGCTTAGGGATTTTTTTTAAAAAAAGTTGTTCAGACGCCGAGGGCTAATTTTGTTTCCGATGATAAAAACGCATCTGTTTCCACCAAAAAACCTTTCAGAGGATCGTTTGCAACAGTTTGGCACCATTTTTGAGTGAATTGCAGAAGGTCAGAAATTTTGAAGAAATTGTGACCGCGCGGCTTAGGGATTTTTTCAAAAAAAGTTGTTCAGACGTCGAGGGCTAATTCTATTTCCGATGATAAAAACGCATCTGTTTTCACCAAAAAACCTTTCAGAGGATCGTTTGCAACAGTTTGGCACCATTTTTGAGTGAATTGCAGAAGGTCAGAAATTTTGAAGAAATTGTGACCGCGCGGCTTAGGGATTTTTTTCAAAAAAAGTTGTTCAGTCGTCGAGGGCTAATTCTGTTTCCGATGATAAAAACGCATCTGTTTTCACCAAAAAACCTTTCAGAGGATCGTTTGCAACAGTTTGGCACCATTTTTGAGTGAATTGCAGAAGCTCAGAAATGTTGAAGAAATTGTGACCGCGCGGCTTAGGGATTTTTCAAAAAAAAGTTGTTCAGACGTCGAGGGATAATTCTGTTTCTGATGATAAAAACCCACCTTTTTCCTCAGAAAAACCTTTCAGGAGATGGTTTGCAACAGTTTGGAACCATTTTTGAGTGAATTGCAGAACGTCTTAAATTTTGAAAAAATCGTGACCGCGCGGCTTAGGGATTTTTTCAAAAAAAGTTGTTCAGACTTCGAGAGGTAATTCAGTTTCCGATCATAAAAACGCATCTGTTCCCCCCAAAAAACCTTTTAGAGGATCGTTTGCGACAGTTTGGCACCATTTTTGAGTGAATTGCAGAACGTCAGAAATGTTGAAGAAATTGTGACTGCGCGGCTTCGGGATTTTTCAAAAAAAAGTTGTTGAGACATCAAGGGCTAATTCTGTTTCCGATGATA
Organism: Podarcis melisellensis; assembly: GCF_964234715.1. Classification (NCBI taxonomy): domain Eukaryota; kingdom Metazoa; phylum Chordata; class Lepidosauria; order Squamata; family Lacertidae; genus Podarcis; species Podarcis melisellensis. Next base: position 85,684,181 of record NC_138538.1, on the reverse strand, counting down.
AAAACGCATCTGTTTCCACCAAAAAACCTTTCAGAGGATCGTTTGCAACAGTTTGGCACCATTTTTGAGTGAATTGCAGAAGGTCAGAAATTTTGAAGAAATTGTGACCGCGCGGCTTAGGGTTTTTTTTTAAAAAAAGTTGTTCAGACACCGAGGGTTAATTTTGTTTCCGATGACAAATACGCATCTGTTTCCACCAAAAAACCTTTCACAGGATCGTTTGCAACAGTTTGGCACCATTTTTGAGTGAATTGCAGAACGTCAGAAATGTTGAAGAAATTGTGACCGCGCGGCTTAGGGATTTTTCAAAAAAAAGTTGTATAGACGTCGAGGGCTAATTCTGTTTCCGATGATAATACGCATCTGTTTCCACTAAAAAACCTTTCAGAGGATCGTTTGCAACAGTTTTGCACCATTTTTGAGTGAATTGCAGAAGGTCAGAAATGTTGAAGAAATTGTGACCGCGCGGCTTAGGGATTTTTCCAAAAAAAGTTGTGCAGACATCGAGGGCTAATTCTGTTTCCGATGATAATACGCATCTGTTTCCACCAAAAAACCTTTCAGAGGATCGTTTGCAACCGTTTGGCACCATTTTTGAGTGAATTGCAGAACGTCAGAAATTTTGAAGAAATTGTGACCGCGCGGCTTAGGGATTTTTTCAAAAAAAAGTTGTTCAGACGTCGAGGGCTAATTCTGTTTCCGATGATATAAACCCATCTGTTTCCACCAAAAAACCTTTCAGGGGATGGTTTGCAACAGTTTGGCACCATTTTTGAGTGAATTGCAGAAGGTCAGATTTTTGCTGAAATTGTGACCGCGCGGCTTAGGGATTTTTTTTTAAAAAGTTGTTTAGACATCAAGGGCTAAATTTGTTTCCGATGATAAAAACGCATCTGTTTCCACCAAAAAACCTTTCAGAGGATCGTTTGCAACAGTTTGGCACCATCTTTGAGTGAATTGCAGAACGTCAGAAATTTTGAAGAAATTGTGACCGCGCGGCTTAGGGATTTCTCAAAAAAAAGTTGTTCAGACGTCGAGGGCTAATTCTGTTTCCGATGATATAAACCCATTTGTTTCCACAAAAAAACCTTTCAGGGGATGGTTTGCAACAGTTTGGCACCATTTTTGAGTGAATTTCAGAACGTCAGAAATGTTGAAGAAATTGTGACCGCGCGGCTTAGGGATTTTTCCAAAAAAAGTTGTATAGACGTCGAGGGCTAATTCTGTTTCCGATGATAATACGCATCTGTTTCCACCAAAAAACCTTTCAGAGGATCGTTTGCAACAGTTTGGCACCATTTTTGAGTGAATTGCAGAAGGTCAGAGATGTTGAAGAAATTGTGACCGCGCAGCTTAGGGATTTTTCCAAAAAAAGTTGTGCAGACATCGAGGGCTAATTCTGTTTCCGATGATAATACGCATCTGTTTCCACCAAAAAACCTTTCAGAGGATCGTTTGCAACCGTTTGGCACCATTTTTGAGTGAATTGCAGAACGTCAGAAATTTTGAAGAAATTGTGACCGCGCGGCTTAGGGATTTCTCAAAAAAAAGTTGTTCAGACGTCGAGGGATAATTCTGTTTCCGATGATAAAAACCCATCTGTTTCCACCAAAAAATCTTTCAGGGGATGGTTTGCAACAGTTTGGCACCATTTTTGAGTGAATTGCAGAACGTCAGAAATTTTGAAGAAATTGTGACCGCGCGGCTTAGGGATTTCTCAAAAAAAAGTTGTTCAGACGTCGAGGGATAATTCTGTTTCCGATGATAAAAACCCATCTGTTTCCACCAAAAAATCTTTCAGGGGATGGTTTGCAACAGTTTGGCACCATTTTTGAGTGAATTGCAGAACGTCAGAAATGTTGAAGAAATTGTGACCGCGCGGCTTAGGAATTTTTCCAAAAAAAGTTGTTCAGACGTCGAGGGCTAATTCTGTTTCCGATGATAAAAACGCATCTGTTTTAACTGAAAAACCTTTCAGAGGATCGTTTGCAACAGTTTGGCACCATTTTTGAGTGAATTGCAGCACGTCAGAAATTTTGAAGAAATTGTGACCGCGCGGCTTAGGGATTTGGCAAAAAAAAGTTGTTCAGACGTCGAGGGATAATTCTGTTTCTGATGATAAAAACCCACTTGTTTCCTCAGAAAAACCTTTCAGGAGATGGTTTGCAAAAGTTAGGCACCATTTTTGAGTGAATTGCAGAACGTCAGAAATGTTGAAGAAATTGTGACCGCGCGGCTTAGGGATTTTTCAAAAAAAAGTTGTATAGACGTCGAGGGCTAATTCTGTTTCCGATGATAATACGCATCTGTTTCCACTAAAAAACCTTTCAGAGGATCGTTTGCAACAGTTTTGCACCATTTTTGAGTGAATTGCAGAAGGTCAGAAATGTTGAAGAAATTGTGACCGCGCGGCTTAGGGATTTTTCCAAAAAAAGTTGTGCAGACATCGAGGGCTAATTCTGTTTCCGATGATAATACGCATCTGTTTCCACCAAAAAACCTTTCAGAGGATCGTTTGCAACCGTTTGGCACCATTTTTGAGTGAATTGCAGAACGTCAGAAATTTTGAAGAAATTGTGACCGCGCGGCTTAGGGATTTTTTCAAAAAAAAGTTGTTCAGACGTCGAGGGCTAATTCTGTTTCCGATGATATAAACCCATCTGTTTCCACCAAAAAACCTTTCAGGGGATGGTTTGCAACAGTTTGGCACCATTTTTGAGTGAATTGCAGAAGGTCAGATTTTTGCTGAAATTGTGACCGCGCGGCTTAGGGATTTTTTTTTAAAAAGTTGTTTAGACATCAAGGGCTAAATTTGTTTCCGATGATAAAAACGCATCTGTTTCCACCAAAAAACCTTTCAGAGGATCGTTTGCAACAGTTTGGCACCATCTTTGAGTGAATTGCAGAACGTCAGAAATTTTGAAGAAATTGTGACCGCGCGGCTTAGGGATTTCTCAAAAAAAAGTTGTTCAGACGTCGAGGGCTAATTCTGTTTCCGATGATATAAACCCATTTGTTTCCACAAAAAAACCTTTCAGGGGATGGTTTGCAACAGTTTGGCACCATTTTTGAGTGAATTTCAGAACGTCAGAAATGTTGAAGAAATTGTGACCGCGCGGCTTAGGGATTTTTCCAAAAAAAGTTGTATAGACGTCGAGGGCTAATTCTTTTTCCGATGATAATACGCATCTGTTTCCACCAAAAAACCTTTCAGAGGATCGTTTGCAACAGTTTGGCACCATTTTTGAGTGAATTGCAGAAGGTCAGAGATGTTGAAGAAATTGTGACCGCGCAGCTTAGGGATTTTTCCAAAAAAAGTTGTGCAGACATCGAGGGCTAATTCTGTTTCCGATGATAATACGCATCTGTTTCCACCAAAAAACCTTTCAGAGGATCGTTTGCAACCGTTTGGCACCATTTTTGAGTGAATTGCAGAACGTCAGAAATTTTGAAGAAATTGTGACCGCGCGGCTTAGGGATTGCTCAAAAAAAAGTTGTTCAGACGTCGAGGGATAATTCTGTTTCCGATGATAAAAACCCATCTGTTTCCACCAAAAAATCTTTCAGGGGATGGTTTGCAACAGTTTGGCACCATTTTTGAGTGAATTGCAGAACGTCAGAAATGTTGAAGAAATTGTGACCGCGCGGCTTAGGAATTTTTCCAAAAAAAGTTGTTCAGACGTCGAGGGCTAATTCTGTTTCCGATGATAAAAACGCATCTGTTTTAACTGAAAAACCTTTCAGAGGATCGTTTGCAACAGTTTGGCACCATTTTTGAGTGAATTGCAGCACGTCAGAAATTTTGAAGAAATTGTGACCGCGCGGCTTAGGGATTTGGCAAAAAAAAGTTGTTCAGACGTCGAGGGATAATTCTGTTTCTGATGATAAAAACCCACTTGTTTCCTCAGAAAAACCTTTCAGGAGATGGTTTGCAACAGTTAGGCACCATTTTTGAGTGAATTGCAGAACGTCATAAATTTTGAAAAAATTGTGACCGCGCGGCTTAGGGATTTTTTTTTAAAAAAGTTGTTCAGACACCGAGGGCTAATTTTGTTTCCGATGACAAATACGCATCTGTTTCCACCAAAAAACCTTTCAGAGGATCGTTTGCAACAGTTTGGCACCATTTTTGAGTGAATTGCAGAAGGTCAGAAATTTTGAAGAAATTGTGACCGCGCGGCTTCGGGATTTTTCCCAAAAAAGTTGTTTAGACGTCGAGGGCTAATTCTGTTTCCGATGATATAAACCCATTTGTTTCCACAAAAAAACCTTTCAGGGGATGGTTTGCAACAGTTTGGCACCATTTTTGAGTGAATTGCAGAACGTCAGAAATGTTGAAGAAATTGTGACCGCGCGGCTTAGGGATTTTTTCCAAAAAAAGTTGTATAGACGTCGAGGGCTAATTCTGTTTCCGATGATAATACGCATCTGTTTCCACCAAAAAACCTTTCAGAGGATCGTTTGCAACAGTTTGGCACCATTTGTGAGTGAATTGCAGAAGTTCAGAAATGTTGAAGAAATTGTGACCGCGCAGCTTAGGGATTTTTCCAAAAAACGTTGTGCAGACATCGAGGGCTAATTCTGTTTCCGATGATAATACGCATCTGTTTCCCCCAAAAAACCTTTCAGAGGATCGTTTGCAACCGTTTGGCACCATTTTTGAGTGAATTGCAGAACGTCAGAAATTTTGAAGAAATTGTGACCGCGCGGCTTAGGGATTTTTTCAAAAAAAAGTTGTTCAGACGTCGAGGGCTAATTCTGTTTCCGATGATATAAACCCATCTGTTTCCACCAAAAAACCTTTCAGGGGATGGTTTGCAACAGTTTGGCACCATTTTTGAGTGAATTGCAGAACGTCAGATTTTTGCTGAAATCGTGACGGCGTGGCTTAGGGATTTTTTTTAAAAAAGTTGTTTAGACATCAAGGGCTAAATTTGTTTCCGATGATAAAAACGCATCTGTTTCCACCAAAAAACCTTTCAGAGGATCGTTTGCAACAGTTTGGCACCATCTTTGAGTTAATTGCAGAACGTCAGAAATTTTGAAGAAATTGTGACCGCGCGGCTTAGGGATTTCTCAAAAAAAAGTTGTTCAGACGTCGAGGGATAATTCTGTTTCCGATGATAAAAACCCATCTGTTTCCACCAAAAAACCTTTCAGGGGATGGTTTGCAACAGTTTGGCACCATTTCTGAGTGAATTGCAGAACGTCAGAAATGTTGAAGAAATTGTGACCGCGCGGCTTAGGGATTATTCAAGAAAAAGTTGTTTAGACATCAAGGGCTAATTTTGTTTCCAATGATAAAAACGCATCTGTTTTAACTGAAAAACCTTTCAGAGGATCGTTTGCAACAGTTTGGCACCATTTTTGAGTGAATTGCAGAACGTCAGAAATTTTGAAGAAATTGTGACCGCGCGGCTTAGGGATTTGTCAAAAAAAAGTTGTTCAGACGTCGAGGGATAATTCTGTTTCTGATGATAAAAACCCACTTGTTTCCTCAGAAAAACCTTTCAGGAGATGGTTTGCAACAGTTAGGCACCATTTTTGAGTGAATTGCAGAACGTCAGATTTTTGCTGAAATCGTGACCGCGCGGCTTAGGGATTTTTTTTAAAAAAGTTGTTTAGACATCAAGGGCTAAATTTGTTTCCGATGATAAAAACGCATCTGTTTCCACCAAAAAACCTTTCAGAGGATCGTTTGCAACAGTTTGGCACCATCTTTGAGTTAATTGCAGAACGTCAGAAATTTTGAAGAAATTGTGACCGCGCGGCTTAGGGATTTTTTTTAAAAAAAGTTGTTCAGACACCGAGGGCTAATTTTGTTTCCGATGATAAAAACGCATCTGTTTCCACCAAAATACCTTTCAGAGGATCGTTTGCAACAATTTGGCACCATTTGTGAGTGAATTGCAGAAGCTCAGAAATGTTGAAGAAATTGTGACCGCGTGGCTTAGGGATTTTTTTTAAAAAAAGTTGTTCAGACACCGAGGGCTAATTTTGTTTCCGATGACAAATACGCATCTGTTTCCACCGAAAAACCTTTCAGAGGATCGTTTGCAACAGTTTGGCACCATTTTTGAGTGAATTGCAGAAGGTCAGAAATTTTGAAGAAATTGTGACCGCGCGGCTTCGGGATTTTTCCCAAAAAAGTTGTTCAGACGTCGAGGGCTAATTCTGTTTCCGATGATATAAACCCATTTGTTTCCACAAAAAAACCTTTCAGGGGATGGTTTGCAACAGTTTGGCACCATTTTTGAGTGAATTGCAGAACGTCAGAAATGTTGAAGAAATTGTGACCGCGCGGCTTAGGGATTTTTCCAAAAAAAGTTGTATAGACGTCGAGGGCTAATTCTGTTTCCGATGATAATACGCATCTGTTTCCACCAAAAAACCTTTCAGAGGATCGTTTGCAACAGTTTGGCACCATTTGTGAGTGAATTGCAGAAGTTCAGAAATGTTGAAGAAATTGTGACCGCGCAGCTTAGGGATTTTTCCAAAAAACGTTGTGCAGACATCGAGGGCTAATTCTGTTTCCGATGATAATACGCATCTGTTTCCCCCAAAAAACCTTTCAGAGGATCGTTTGCAACCGTTTGGCACCATTTTTGAGTGAATTGCAGAACGTCAGAAATTTTGAAGAAATTGTGACCGCGCGGCTTAGGGATTTTTTCAAAAAAAAGTTGTTCAGACGTCGAGGGCTAATTCTGTTTCCGATGATATAAACCCATCTGTTTCCACCAAAAAACCTTTCAGGGGATGGTTTGCAACAGTTTGGCACCATTTTTGAGTGAATTGCAGAACGTCAGATTTTTGCTGAAATCGTGACGGCGCGGCTTAGGGATTTTTTTTAAAAAAGTTGTTTAGACATCAAGGGCTAAATTTGTTTCCGATGATAAAAACGCATCTGTTTCCACCAAAAAACCTTTCAGAGGATCGTTTGCAACAGTTTGGCACCATCTTTGAGTTAATTGCAGAACGTCAGAAATTTTGAAGAAATTGTGACCGCGCGGCTTAGGGATTTCTCAAAAAAAAGTTGTTCAGACGTCGAGGGATAATTCTGTTTCCGATGATAAAAACCCATCTGTTTCCACCAAAAAACCTTTCAGGGGATGGTTTGCAACAGTTTGGCACCATTTCTGAGTGAATTGCAGAACGTCAGAAATGTTGAAGAAATTGTGACCGCGCGGCTTAGGGATTATTCAAGAAAAAGTTGTTTAGACATCAAGGGCTAATTTTGTTTCCAATGATAAAAACGCATCTGTTTTAACTGAAAAACCTTTCAGAGGATCGTTTGCAACAGTTTGGCACCATTTTTGAGTGAATTGCAGAACGTCAGAAATTTTGAAGAAATTGTGACCGCGCGGCTTAGGGATTTGTCAAAAAAAAGTTGTTCAGACGTCGAGGGATAATTCTGTTTCTGATGATAAAAACCCACTTGTTTCCTCAGAAAAACCTTTCAGGAGATGGTTTGCAACAGTTAGGCACCATTTTTGAGTGAATTGCAGAACGTCAGATTTTTGCTGAAATCGTGACCGCGCGGTTTAGGGATTTTTTTTAAAAAAGTTGTTTAGACATCAAGGGCTAAATTTGTTTCCGATGATAAAAACGCATCTGTTTCCACCAAAAAACCTTTCAGAGGATCGTTTGCAACAGTTTGGCACCATCTTTGAGTTAATTGCAGAACGTCAGAAATTTTGAAGAAATTGTGACCGCGCGGCTTAGGGATTTCTCAAAAAAAAGTTGTTCAGAAGTCGAGGGATAATTCTGTTTCCGATGATAAAAACCCATCTGTTTCCACCAAAAAACCTTTCAGGGGATGGTTTGCAACAGTTTGGCACCATTTCTGAGTGAATTGCAGAACGTCAGAAATGTTGAAGAAATTGTGACCGCGCGGCTTAGGGATTATTCAAGAAAAAGTTGTTTAGACATCAAGGGCTAATTTTGTTTCCAATGATAAAAACGCATCTGTTTTAACTGAAAAACCTTTCAGAGGATCGTTTGCAACAGTTTGGCACCATTTTTGAGTGAATTGCAGAACGTCAGAAATTTTGAAGAAATTGTGACCGCGCGGCTTAGGGATTTGTCAAAAAAAAGTTGTTCAGACGTCGAGGGATAATTCTGTTTCTGATGATAAAAACCCACTTGTTTCCTCAGAAAAACCTTTCAGGCGATGGTTTGCAACAGTTAGGCACCATTTTTGAGTGAATTGCAGAACGTCATAAATTTTGAAAAAATTGTGACCGCGCGGCTTAGGGATTTTTTTTTTTAAAGTTGTTCAGACACCGAGGGCTAATTTTGTTTCCGATGATAAAAACGCATCTGTTTCCACCAAAAAACCTTTCAGAGGATCGTTTGCAACAGTTTGGCACCATTTTTGAGTGAATTGCAGAAGGTCAGAAATTTTGAAGAAATTGTGACCGCGCGGCTTAGGGATTTTTTCAAAAAAAGTTGTTCAGACGTCGAGGGCTAATTCTGTTTCCGATGATAAAAACGCATCTGTTTTCACCAAAAAACCTTTCAGAGGATCGTTTGCAACAATTTGGCACCATTTGTTTGTGAATTGCAGAAGCTCAGAAATGTTGAAGAAATTGTGACCGCGTGGCTTAGGGATTTTTTTTAAAAAAAGTTATTCAGACACCGAGGGCTAATTTTGTTTCCGATGACAAATACGCATCTGTTTCCACCAAAAAAGCTTTCAGAGGATCGTTTGCAACAGTTTGGCACCATTTTTGAGTGAATTGCAGAACGTCAGAAATGTTGAAGAAATTGTGACCGCGCGGCTTAGGGATTTTTCCAAAAAAAGTTGTATAGACGTCGAGGGCTAATTCTGTTTCCGATGATAATACGCATCTGTTTCCCCCAAAAAACCTTTCAGAGGATCGTTTGCAACCGTTTGGCACCATTTTTGAGTGAATTGCAGAACGTCAGAAATTTTGAAGAAATTGTGACCGCGCGGCTTAGGGATTTCTCAAAAAAAAGTTGTTCAGACGTCGAGGGATAATTCTGTTTCCGATGATAAAAACCCATCTGTTTCCACCAAAAAACCTTTCAGGGGATGGTTTGCAACAGTTTGGCACCATTTCTGAGTGAATTGCAGAACGTCAGAAATGTTGAAGAAATTGTGACCGCGCGGCTTAGGGATTATTCAAGAAAAAGTTGTTTAGACATCAAGGGCTAATTTTGTTTCCAATGATAAAAACGCATCTGTTTTAACTGAAAAACCTTTCAGAGGATCGTTTGCAACAGTTTGGCACCATTTTTGAGTGAATTGCAGAACGTCAGAAATTTTGAAGAAATTGTGACCGCGCGGCTTAGGGATTTGTCAAAAAAAAGTTGTTCAGACGTCGAGGGATAATTCTGTTTCTGATGATAAAAACCCACTTGTTTCCTCAGAAAAACCTTTCAGGAGATGGTTTGCAACAGTTAGGCACCATTTTTGAGTGAATTGCAGAACGTCATAAATTTTGAAAAAATTGTGACCGCGCGGCTTAGGGATTTTTTTTTTAAAAGTTGTTCAGACACCGAGGGCTAATTTTGTTTCCGATGATAAAAACGCATCTGTTTCCACCAAAAAACCTTTCAGAGGATCGTTTGCAACAGTTTGGCACCATTTTTGAGTGAATTGCAGAAGGTCAGAAATTTTGAAGAAATTGTGACCGCGCGGCTTAGGGATTTTTTCAAAAAAAGTTGTTCAGACGTCGAGGGTTAATTCTGTTTCCGATGATAAAAACGCATCTGTTTTCACCAAAAAACCTTTCAGAGGATCGTTTGCAACAATTTGGCACCATTTGTGAGTGAATTGCAGAAGCTCAGAAATGTTGAAGAAATTGTGACCGCGTGGCTTAGGGATTTTTTTTTTAAAAAGTTGTTCAGACACCGAGGGCTAATTTTGTTTCCGATGACAAATACGCATCTGTTTCCACCAAAAAAGCTTTCAGAGGATCGTTTGCAACAGTTTGGCACCATTTGTGAGTGAATTGCAGAAGTTCAGAAATGTTGAAGAAATTGTGACCGCGCGGCTTAGGGATTTTTCCAAAAAACGTTGTGCAGACATCGAGGGCTAATTCTGTTTCCGATGATAATACGCATCTGTTTCCCCCAAAAAACCTTTCAGAGGATCGTTTGCAACCGTTTGGCACCATTTTTGAGTGAATTGCAGAACGTCAGAAATTTTGAAGAAATTGTGACCGCGCGGCTTAGGGATTTCTCAAAAAAAAGTTGTTCAGACGTCGAGGGATAATTCTGTTTCCGATGATAAAAACCCATCTGTTTCCACCAAAAAACCTTTCAGGGGATGGTTTGCAACAGTTTGGCACCATTTCTGAGTGAATTGCAGAACGTCAGAAATGTTGAAGAAATTGTGACCGCGCGGCTTAGGGATTATTCAAGAAAAAGTTGTTTAGACATCAAGGGCTAATTTTGTTTCCAATGATAAAAACGCATCTGTTTTAACTGAAAAACCTTTCAGAGGATCGTTTGCAACAGTTTGGCACCATTTTTGAGTGAATTGCAGAACGTCAGAAATTTTGAAGAAATTGTGACCGCGCGGCTTAGGGATTTGTCAAAAAAAAGTTGTTCAGACGTCGAGGGATAATTCTGTTTCTGATGATAAAAACCCACTTGTTTCCTCAGAAAAACCTTTCAGGAGATGGTTTGCAACAGTTAGGCACCATTTTTGAGTGAATTGCAGAACGTCATAAATTTTGAAAAAATTGTGACCGCGCGGCTTAGGGATTTTTTTTTTAAAAGTTGTTCAGACACCGAGGGCTAATTTTGTTTCCGATGATAAAAACGGATCTGTTTCCACCAAAAAACCTTTCAGAGGATCGTTTGCAACAGTTTGGCACCATTTTTGAGTGAATTGCAGAAGGTCAGAAATTTTGAAGAAATTGTGACCGCGCGGCTTAGGGATTTTTTCAAAAAAAGTTGTTCAGACGTCGAGGGTTAATTCTGTTTCCGATGATAAAAACGCATCTGTTTTCACCAAAAAACCTTTCAGAGGATCGTTTGCAACAATTTGGCACCATTTGTGAGTGAATTGCAGAAGCTCAGAAATGTTGAAGAAATTGTGACCGCGTGGCTTAGGGATTTTTTTTAAAAAAAGTTGTTCAGACACCGAGGGCTAATTTTGTTTCCGATGACAAATACGCATCTGTTTCCACCAAAAAAGCTTTCAGAGGATCGTTTGCAACAGTTTGGCACCATTTTTGAGTGAATTGCAGAACGTCAGAAATTTTGAAGAAATTGTGACCGCGCGGCTTAGGGATTTTTCCAAGAAAAGTTGTTCAGACGTCGAGGGCTAATTCTGTTTCCGATGATATAAACCCATTTGTTTCCACAAAAAAACCTTTCAGGGGATGGTTTGCAACAGTTTGGCACCATTTTTGAGTGAATTGCAGAACGTCAGAAATGTTGAAGAAATTGTGACCGCGCGGCTTAGGGATTTTTCCAAAAAAAGTTGTATAGACGTGGAGGGCTAATTCTGTTTCCGATGATAATACGCATCTGTTTCCACCAAAAATCCTTTCAGAGGATCGTTTGCAACAGTTTGGCACCATTTTTGAGTGAATTGCAGAAGGTCAGAAATGTTGAAGAAATTGTGACCCCGCGGCTTAGGGATTTTTCCAAAAAAAGTTGTGCAGACATCGAGGGCTAATTCTGTTTCCGATGATAATACGCATCTGTTTCCACCAAAAAACCTTTCAGAGGATCGTTTGCAACCGTTTGGCACCATTTTTGAGTGAATTGCAGAATGTCAGAAATTTTGAAGAAATTGTGACCGCGCGGCTTAGGGATTTCTCAAAAAAAAGTTGTTCAGACGTCGAGGGATAATTCTGTTTCCGATGATAAAAACCCATCTGTTTCCACCAAAAAATCTTTCAGGGGATGGTTTGCAACAGTTTGGCACCATTTTTGAGTGAATTGCAGAACGTCAGAAATGTTGAAGAAATTGTGACCGCGCGGCTTAGGAATTTTTCCAAAAAAAGTTGTTCAGACGTCGAGGGCTAATTCTGTTTCCGATGATAAAAACGCATCTGTTTTAACTGAAAAACCTTTCAGAGGATCGTTTGCAACAGTTTGGCACCATTTTTGAGTGAATTGCAGAACGTCAGAAATTTTGAAGAAATTGTGACCGCGCGGCTTAGGGATTTGTCAAAAAAAAGTTGTTCAGACGTCGAGGGATAATTCTGTTTCTGATGATAAAAACCCACTTGTTTCCTCAGAAAAACCTTTCAGGAGATGGTTTGCAACAGTTAGGCACCATTTTTGAGTGAATTGCAGAACGTCATAAATTTTGAAAAAATTGTGACCGCGCGGCTTAGGGATTTTTTTTAAAAAAAGTTGTTCAGACACCGAGGGCTAATTTTGTTTCCGATGATAAAAACGCATCTGTTTCCACCAAAAAACCTTTCAGAGGATCGTTTGCAACAGTTTGGCACCATTTTTGAGTGAATTGCAGAAGGTCAGAAATTTTGAAGAAATTGTGACCGCGCGTCTTAGGGATTTTTTCAAAAAAAGTTGTTCAGACGTCAAGGGCTAATTCTGTTTCCGATGATAAAAACGCATCTGTTTTCACCAAAAAACCTTTCAGAGGATCGTTTGCAACAATTTGGCACCATTTGTGAGTGAATTGCAGAAGCTCAGAAATGTTGAAGAAATTGTGACCGCCTGGCTTAGGGATTTTTTTTAAAAAAAGTTGTTCAGACACCGAGGGCTAATTTTGTTTCCGATGACAAATACGCATCTGTTTCCACCAAAAAACCTTTCAGAGGATCGTTTGCAACAGTTTGGCACCATTTTTGAGTGAATTGCAGAAGGTCAGAAATTTTGAAGAAATTGTGACCGCGCGGCTTAGGGATTTTTCCAAAAAATGTTGTTCAGACGTCGAGGGCTAATTCTGTTTCCGATGATATAAACCCATTTGTTTCCACAAAAAAACCTTTCAGGGGATGGTTTGCAACAGTTTGGCACCATTTTTGAGTGAATTGCAGAACGTCAGAAATGTTGAAGAAATTGTGACCGCGCGGCTTAGGGATTTTTCCAAAAAAAGTTGTATAGACGTCGAGGGCTAATTCTGTTTCCGATGATAATACGCATCTGTTTCCACCAAAAAACCTTTCAGAGGATCGTTTGCAACAGTTTGGCACCATTTGTGAGTGAATTGCAGAAGGTCAGAAATGTTGAAGAAATTGTGACCGCGCGGCTTAGGGATTTTTTCAAAAAAAGTTGTGCAGACATCGAGGGCTAATTCTGTTTCCGATGATAATACGCATCTGTTTCCCCCAAAAAACCTTTCAGAGGATCGTTTGCAACCGTTTGGCACCATTTTTGAGTGAATTGCAGAACGTCAGAAATTTTGAAGAAATTGTGACCGCGCGGCTTAGGGATTTTTTCAAAAAAAAGTTGTTCAGACGTCGAGGGCTAATTCTGTTTCCGATGATATAAACCCATCTGTTTCCACCAAAAAACCTTTCAGGGGATGTTTTGCAACAGTTTGGCACCATTTTTGAGTGAATTGCAGAACGTCAGATTTTTGCTGAAATTGTGACCGCGCGGCTTAGGGATTTTTTTAAAAAAAGTTGTTTAGACATCAAGGGCTAAATTTGTTTCCGATGATAAAAACGCATCTGTTTCCACCAAAAAACCTTTCAGAGGATCGTTTGCAACAGTTTGGCAGCATCTTTGAGTGAATTGCAGAACGTCAGAAATTTTGAAGAAATTGTGACCGCGCGGCTTAGGGATTTCTTAAAAAAAAGTTGTTCAGACGTCGAGGGATAATTCTGTTTCCGATGATAAAAACCCATCTGTTTCCACCAAAAAACCTTTCAGGGGATGGTTTGCAACAGTTTGGCACCATTTTTGAGTGAATTGCAGAACGTCAGAAATGTTGAAGAAATTGTGACCGCACGGCTTAGGAATTTTTCCAAAAAAAGTTGTTCAGACGTCGAGGGCTAATTCTGTTTCCGATGATAATACGCATCTGTTTCCACCAAAAAACCTTTCAGAGGATCGTTAGCAACAGTTTGGCACCATTTTTGAGTGAATTGCAGAAGGTCAGAAATGTTGAAGAAATTGTGACCGCGCGGCTTAGGGATTTTTCAAAAAAAAGTTGTTTAGACATCAAGGGCTAATTTTGTTTCCAATGATAAAAACGCATCTGTTTTAACTGAAAAACCTTTCAGAGGATCGTTTGCAACAGTTTGGCACCATTTTTGAGTGAATTGCAGAACGTCAGAAATTTTGAAGAAATTGTGACCGCGCGGCTTAGGGATTTTTCCAAAAAAAGTTGTATAGACGTCGAGGGCTAATTCTGTTTCCGATGATAATACGCATCTGTTTCCACCAAAAATCCTTTCAGAGGATTGTTTGCAACAGTTTGGCACCATTTTTGAGTGAATTGCAGAAGGTCAGAAATGTTGAAGAAATTGTGACCCCGCGGCTTAGGGATTTTTCAAAAAAAAGTTGTTCAGACATCGAGGGCTAATTCTGTTTCCGATGATAATACGCATCTGTTTCCACCAAAAAACCTTTCAGAGGATCGTTTGCAACCGTTTGGCACCATTTTTGAGTGAATTGCAGAATGTCAGAAATTTTGAAGAAATTGTGACCGCGCGGCTTAGGGATTTCTCAAAAAATTTGTTCAGACGTCGAGGGATAATTCTTTTTCCGATGATAAAAACCCATCTGTTTCCACCAAAAAATCTTTCAGGGGATGGTTTGCAACAGTTTGGCACCATTTTTGAGTGAATTGCAGAACGTCAGAAATGTTGAAGAAATTGTGACCGCGCGGCTTAGGAATTTTTCCAAAAAAAGTTGTTCAGACGTCGAGGGCTAATTCTGTTTCCGATGATAAAAACGCATCTGTTTTAACTGAAAAACCTTTCAGAGGATCGTTTGCAACAGTTTGGCACCATTTTTGAGTGAATTGCAGAACGTCAGAAATTTTGAAGAAATTGTGACCGCGCGGCTTAGGGATTTGTCAAAAAAAAGTTGTTCAGACGTCGAGGGATAATTCTGTTTCTGATGATAAAAACCCACTTGTTTCCTCAGAAAAACCTTTCAGGAGATGGTTTGCAACAGTTAGGCACCATTTTTGAGTGAATTGCAGAACGTCATAAATTTTGAAAAAATTGTGACCGCGCGGCTTAGGGATTTTTTTTAAAAAAAGTTGTTCAGACACCGAGGGCTAATTTTGTTTCCGATGATAAAAACGCATCTGTTTCCACCAAAAAACCTTTCAGAGGATCGTTTGCAACAGTTTGGCACCATTTTTGAGTGAATTGCAGAAGGTCAGAAATTTTGAAGAAATTGTGACCGCGCGTCTTAGGGATTTTTTCAAAAAAAGTTGTTCAGACGTCAAGGGCTAATTCTGTTTCCGATGATAAAAACGCATCTGTTTTCACCAAAAAACCTTTCAGAGGATCGTTTGCAACAATTTGGCACCATTTGTGAGTGAATTGCAGAAGCTCAGAAATGTTGAAGAAATTGTGACCGCCTGGCTTAGGGATTTTTTTTTAAAAAAGTTGTTCAGACACCGAGGGCTAATTTTGTTTCCGATGACAAATACGCATCTGTTTCCACCAAAAAACCTTTCAGAGGATCGTTTGCAACAGTTTGGCACCATTTTTGAGTGAATTGCAGAAGGTCAGAAATTTTGAAGAAATTGTGACCGCGCGGCTTAGGGATTTTTCCAAAAAATGTTGTTCAGACGTCGAGGGCTAATTCTGTTTCCGATGATATAAACCCATTTGTTTCCACAAAAAAACCTTTCAGGGGATGGTTTGCAACAGTTTGGCACCATTTTTGAGTGAATTGCAGAACGTCAGAAATGTTGAAGAAATTGTGACCGCGCGGCTTAGGGATTTTTCCAAAAAAAGTTGTATAGACGTCGAGGGCTAATTCTGTTTCCGATGATAATACGCATCTGTTTCCACCAAAAAAACCTTTCAGAGGATCGTTTGCAACAGTTTGGCACCATTTGTGAGTGAATTGCAGAAGGTCAGAAATGTTGAAGAAATTGTGACCGCGCGGCTTAGGGATTTTTCCAAAAAAAGTTGTGCAGACATCGAGGGCTAATTCTGTTTCCGATGATAATACGCATCTGTTTCCCCCAAAAAACCTTTCAGAGGATCGTTTGCAACCGTTTGGCACCATTTTTGAGTGAATTGCAGAACGTCAGAAATTTTGAAGAAATTGTGACCGCGCGGCTTAGGGATTTTTTCAAAAAAAAGTTGTTCAGACGTCGAGGGCTAATTCTGTTTCCGATGATAATACGCATCTGTTTCCACCAAAAAACCTTTCAGAGGATCGTTTGCAACAGTTTGGCACCATTTTTGAGTGAATTGCAGAAGGTCAGAAATTTTGAAGAAATTGTGACCGCGCGGCTTAGGGATTTTCCAAAAAAAGTTGTTCAGACCTCGAGGGATAATTCTGTTTCTGATGATAAAAACCCACTTGTTTCCTCAGAAAAACCTTTCAGGAGATGGTTTGCAACAGTTAGGCACCATTTTTGAGTGAATTGCAGAACGTCATAAATTTTGAAAAAATTGTGACCGCGCGGCTTAGGGATTTTTTTTAAAAAAAGTTGTTCAGACACCGAGGGCTAATTCTGTTTCCGATGATAAAAACGCATCTGTTTTCACCAAAAAACCTTTCAGAGGATCGTTTGCAACAATTTGGCACCATTTGTGAGTGAATTGCAGAAGCTCAGAAATGTTGAAGAAATTGTGACCGCCTGGCTTAGGGATTTTTTTTAAAAAAAGTTGTTCAGACACCGAGGGCTAATTTTGTTTCCGATGACAAATACGCATCTGTTTCCACCAAAAAACCTTTCAGAGGATCGTTTGCAACAGTTTGGCACCATTTTTGAGTGAATTGCAGAAGGTCAGAAATTTTGAAGAAATTGTGACCGCGCGGCTTAGGGATTTTTCCAAAAAATGTTGTTCAGACGTCGAGGGCTAATTCTGTTTCCGATGATATAAACCCATTTGTTTCCACAAAAAAACCTTTCAGGGGATGGTTTGCAACAGTTTGGCACCATTTTTGAGTGAATTGCAGAACGTCAGAAATGTTGAAGAAATTGTGACCGCGCGGCTTAGGGATTTTTCCAAAAAAAGTTGTATAGACGTCGAGGGCTAATTCTGTTTCCGATGATAATACGCATCTGTTTCCACCAAAAAAACCTTTCAGAGGATCGTTTGCAACAGTTTGGCACCATTTGTGAGTGAATTGCAGAAGGTCAGAAATGTTGAAGAAATTGTGACCGCGCGGCTTAGGGATTTTTCCAAAAAAAGTTGTGCAGACATCGAGGGCTAATTCTGTTTCCGATGATAATACGCATCTGTTTCCCCCAAAAAACCTTTCAGAGGATCGTTTGCAACCGTTTGGCACCATTTTTGAGTGAATTGCAGAACGTCAGAAATTTTGAAGAAATTGTGACCGCGCGGCTTAGGGATTTTTTCAAAAAAAAGTTGTTCAGACGTCGAGGGCTAATTCTGTTTCCGATGATAATACGCATCTGTTTCCACCAAAAAACCTTTCAGAGGATCGTTTGCAACAGTTTGGCACCATTTTTGAGTGAATTGCAGAAGGTCAGAAATTTTGAAGAAATTGTGACCGCGCGGCTTAGGGATTTTCCAAAAAATGTTGTTCAGACGTCGAGGGCTAATTCTGTTTCCGATGATATAAACCCATTTGTTTCCACAAAAAAACCTTTCAGAGGATCGTTTGCAACAGTTTGGCACCATTTGTGAGTGAATTGCAGAAGGTCAGAAATGTTGAAGAAATTGTGACCGCGCGGCTTAGGGATTTTTCCAAAAAAAGTTGTGCAGACATCGAGGGCTAATTCTGTTTCCGATGATAATACGCATCTGTTTCCCCCAAAAAACCTTTCAGAGGATCGTTTGCAACCGTTTGGCACCATTTTTGAGTGAATTGCAGAACGTCAGAAATTTTGAAGAAATTGTGACCGCGCGGCTTAGGGATTTTTTCAAAAAAAAGTTGTTCAGACGTCGAGGGCTAATTCTGTTTCCGATGATATAAACCCATCTGTTTCCACCAAAAAACCTTTCAGGGGATGTTTTGCAACAGTTTGGCACCATTTTTGAGTGAATTGCAGAACGTCAGATTTTTGCTGAAATTGTGACCGCGCGGCTTAGGGATTTTTTTAAAAAAAGTTGTTTAGACATCAAGGGCTAAATTTGTTTCCGATGATAAAAACGCATCTGTTTCCACCAAAAAACCTTTCAGAGGATCGTTTGCAACAGTTTGGCAGCATCTTTGAGTGAATTGCAGAACGTCAGAAATTTTGAAGAAATTGTGACCGCGCGGCTTAGGGATTTCTTAAAAAAAAGTTGTTCAGACGTCGAGGGATAATTCTGTTTCCGATGATAAAAACCCATCTGTTTCCACCAAAAAACCTTTCAGGGGATGGTTTGCAACAGTTTGGCACCATTTTTGAGTGAATTGCAGAACGTCAGAAATGTTGAAGAAATTGTGACCGCACGGCTTAGGAATTTTTCCAAAAAAAGTTGTTCAGACGTCGAGGGCTAATTCTGTTTCCGATGATAATACGCATCTGTTTCCACCAAAAAACCTTTCAGAGGATCGTTAGCAACAGTTTGGCACCATTTTTGAGTGAATTGCAGAAGGTCAGAAATGTTGAAGAAATTGTGACCGCGCGGCTTAGGGATTTTTCAAAAAAAAGTTGTTTAGACATCAAGGGCTAATTTTGTTTCCAATGATAAAAACGCATCTGTTTTAACTGAAAAACCTTTCAGAGGATCGTTTGCAACAGTTTGGCACCATTTTTGAGTGAATTGCAGAACGTCAGAAATTTTGAAGAAATTGTGACCGCGCGGCTTAGGGATTTTTCCAAAAAAAGTTGTATAGACGTCGAGGGCTAATTCTGTTTCCGATGATAATACGCATCTGTTTCCACCAAAAATCCTTTCAGAGGATTGTTTGCAACAGTTTGGCACCATTTTTGAGTGAATTGCAGAAGGTCAGAAATGTTGAAGAAATTGTGACCCCGCGGCTTAGGGATTTTTCAAAAAAAAGTTGTTCAGACATCGAGGGCTAATTCTGTTTCCGATGATAATACGCATCTGTTTCCACCAAAAAACCTTTCAGAGGATCGTTTGCAACCGTTTGGCACCATTTTTGAGTGAATTGCAGAATGTCAGAAATTTTGAAGAAATTGTGACCGCGCGGCTTAGGGATTTCTCAAAAAAAAGTTGTTCAGACGTCGAGGGATAATTCTTTTTCCGATGATAAAAACCCATCTGTTTCCACCAAAAAATCTTTCAGGGGATGGTTTGCAACAGTTTGGCACCATTTTTGAGTGAATTGCAGAACGTCAGAAATGTTGAAGAAATTGTGACCGCGCGGCTTAGGAATTTTTCCAAAAAAAGTTGTTCAGACGTCGAGGGCTAATTCTGTTTCCGATGATAAAAACGCATCTGTTTTAACTGAAAAACCTTTCAGAGGATCGTTTGCAACAGTTTGGCACCATTTTTGAGTGAATTGCAGAACGTCAGAAATTTTGAAGAAATTGTGACCGCGCGGCTTAGGGATTTGTCAAAAAAAAGTTGTTCAGACGTCGAGGGATAATTCTGTTTCTGATGATAAAAACCCACTTGTTTCCTCAGAAAAACCTTTCAGGAGATGGTTTGCAACAGTTAGGCACCATTTTTGAGTGAATTGCAGAACGTCATAAATTTTGAAAAAATTGTGACCGCGCGGCTTAGGGATTTTTTTTAAAAAAAGTTGTTCAGACACCGAGGGCTAATTTTGTTTCCGATGATAAAAACGCATCTGTTTCCACCAAAAAACCTTTCAGAGGATCGTTTGCAACAGTTTGGCACCATTTTTGAGTGAATTGCAGAAGGTCAGAAATTTTGAAGAAATTGTGACCGCGCGTCTTAGGGATTTTTTCAAAAAAAGTTGTTCAGACGTCAAGGGCTAATTCTGTTTCCGATGATAAAAACGCATCTGTTTTCACCAAAAAACCTTTCAGAGGATCGTTTGCAACAATTTGGCACCATTTGTGAGTGAATTGCAGAAGCTCAGAAATGTTGAAGAAATTGTGACCGCCTGGCTTAGGGATTTTTTTTAAAAAAAGTTGTTCAGACACCGAGGGCTAATTTTGTTTCCGATGACAAATACGCATCTGTTTCCACCAAAAAACCTTTCAGAGGATCGTTTGCAACAGTTTGGCACCATTTTTGAGTGAATTGCAGAAGGTCAGAAATTTTGAAGAAATTGTGACCGCGCGGCTTAGGGATTTTTCCAAAAAATGTTGTTCAGACGTCGAGGGCTAATTCTGTTTCCGATGATATAAACCCATTTGTTTCCACAAAAAAACCTTTCAGGGGATGGTTTGCAACAGTTTGGCACCATTTTTGAGTGAATTGCAGAACGTCAGAAATGTTGAAGAAATTGTGACCGCGCGGCTTAGGGATTTTTCCAAAAAAAGTTGTATAGACGTCGAGGGCTAATTCTGTTTCCGATGATAATACGCATCTGTTTCCACCAAAAAAACCTTTCAGAGGATCGTTTGCAACAGTTTGGCACCATTTGTGAGTGAATTGCAGAAGGTCAGAAATGTTGAAGAAATTGTGACCGCGCGGCTTAGGGATTTTTCCAAAAAAAGTTGTGCAGACATCGAGGGCTAATTCTGTTTCCGATGATAATACGCATCTGTTTCCCCCAAAAAACCTTTCAGAGGATCGTTTGCAACCGTTTGGCACCATTTTTGAGTGAATTGCAGAACGTCAGAAATTTTGAAGAAATTGTGACCGCGCGGCTTAGGGATTTTTTCAAAAAAAAGTTGTTCAGACGTCGAGGGCTAATTCTGTTTCCGATGATAATACGCATCTGTTTCCACCAAAAAACCTTTCAGAGGATCGTTTGCAACAGTTTGGCACCATTTTTGAGTGAATTGCAGAAGGTCAGAAATTTTGAAGAAATTGTGACCGCGCGGCTTAGGGATTTTCCAAAAAAAGTTGTTCAGACCTCGAGGGATAATTCTGTTTCTGATGATAAAAACCCACTTGTTTCCTCAGAAAAACCTTTCAGGAGATGGTTTGCAACAGTTAGGCACCATTTTTGAGTGAATTGCAGAACGTCATAAATTTTGAAAAAATTGTGACCGCGCGGCTTAGGGATTTTTTTTAAAAAAAGTTGTTCAGACACCGAGGGCTAATTTTGTTTCCGATGATAAAAACGCATCTGTTTCCACCAAAAAACCTTTCAGAGGATCGTTTGCAACAGTTTGGCACCATTTTTGAGTGAATTGCAGAAGGTCAGAAATTTTGAAGAAATTGTGACCGCGCGTCTTAGGGATTTTTTCAAAAAAAGTTGTTCAGACGTCAAGGGCTAATTCTGTTTCCGATGATAAAAACGCATCTGTTTTCACCAAAAAACCTTTCAGAGGATCGTTTGCAACAATTTGGCACCATTTGTGAGTGAATTGCAGAAGCTCAGAAATGTTGAAGAAATTGTGACCGCCTGGCTTAGGGATTTTTTTTAAAAAAAGTTGTTCAGACACCGAGGGCTAATTTTGTTTCCGATGACAAATACGCATCTGTTTCCACCAAAAAACCTTTCAGAGGATCGTTTGCAACAGTTTGGCACCATTTTTGAGTGAATTGCAGAAGGTCAGAAATTTTGAAGAAATTGTGACCGCGCGGCTTAGGGATTTTTCCAAAAAATGTTGTTCAGACGTCGAGGGCTAATTCTGTTTCCGATGATATAAACCCATTTGTTTCCACAAAAAAACCTTTCAGGGGATGGTTTGCAACAGTTTGGCACCATTTTTGAGTGAATTGCAGAACGTCAGAAATGTTGAAGAAATTGTGACCGCGCGGCTTAGGGATTTTTCCAAAAAAAGTTGTATAGACGTCGAGGGCTAATTCTGTTTCCGATGATAATACGCATCTGTTTCCACCAAAAAAACCTTTCAGAGGATCGTTTGCAACAGTTTGGCACCATTTGTGAGTGAATTGCAGAAGGTCAGAAATGTTGAAGAAATTGTGACCGCGCGGCTTAGGGATTTTTCCAAAAAAAGTTGTGCAGACATCGAGGGCTAATTCTGTTTCGGATGATAATACGCATCTGTTTCCCCCAAAAAACCTTTCAGAGGATCGTTTGCAACCGTTTGGCACCATTTTTGAGTGAATTGCAGAACGTCAGAAATTTTGAAGAAATTGTGACCGCGCGGCTTAGGGATTTTTTCAAAAAAAAGTTGTTCAGACGTCGAGGGCTAATTCTGTTTCCGATGATAATACGCATCTGTTTCCACCAAAAAACCTTTCAGAGGATCGTTTGCAACAGTTTGGCACCATTTTTGAGTGAATTGCAGAAGGTCAGAAATTTTTAAGAAATTGTGACCGCGCGGCTTAGGGATTTTCCAAAAAATGTTGTTCAGACGTCGAGGGCTAATTCTGTTTCCGATGATATAAACCCATTTGTTTCCACAAAAAAACCTTTCAGAGGATCGTTTGCAACAGTTTGGCACCATTTGTGAGTGAATTGCAGAAGGTCAGAAATGTTGAAGAAATTGTGACCGCGCGGCTTAGGGATTTTTCCAAAAAAAGTTGTGCAGACATCGAGGGCTAATTCTGTTTCCGATGATAATACGCATCTCTTTCCCCCAAAAAACCTTTCAGAGGATCGTTTGCAACCGTTTGGCACCATTTTTGAGTGAATTGCAGAACGTCAGAAATTTTGAAGAAATTGTGACCGCGCGGCTTAGGGATTTTTTCAAAAAAAAGTTGTTCAGACGTCGAGGGCTAATTCTGTTTCCGATGATATAAACCCATCTGTTTCCACCAAAAAACCTTTCAGGGGATGTTTTGCAACAGTTTGGCACCATTTTTGAGTGAATTGCAGAACGTCAGATTTTTGCTGAAATTGTGACCGCGCGGCTTAGGGATTTTTTTAAAAAAAGTTGTTTAGACATCAAGGGCTAAATTTGTTTCCGATGATAAAAACGCATCTGTTTCCACCAAAAAACCTTTCAGAGGATCGTTTGCAACAGTTTGGCAGCATCTTTGAGTGAATTGCAGAACGTCAGAAATTTTGAAGAAATTGTGACCGCGCGGCTTAGGGATTTCTTAAAAAAAAGTTGTTCCGACGTCGAGGGATAATTCTGTTTCCGATGATAAAAACCCATCTTTTTCCACCAAAAAACCTTTCAGGGGATGGTTTGCAACAGTTTGGCACCATTTTTGAGTGAATTGCAGAACGTCAGAAATGTTGAAGAAATTGTGACCGCACGGCTTAGGAATTTTTCCAAAAAAAGTTGTTCAGACGTCGAGGGCTAATTCTGTTTCCGATGATAATACGCATCTGTTTCCACCAAAAAACCTTTCAGAGGATCGTTAGCAACAGTTTGGCACCATTTTTGAGTGAATTGCAGAAGGTCAGAAATGTTGAAGAAATTGTGACCGCGCGGCTTAGGGATTTTTCAAAAAAAAGTTGTTTAGACATCAAGGGCTAATTTTGTTTCCAATGATAAAAACGCATCTGTTTTAACTGAAAAACCTTTCAGAGGATCGTTTGCAACAGTTTGGCACCATTTTTGAGTGAATTGCAGAACGTCAGAAATTTTGAAGAAATTGTGACCGCGCGGCTTAGGGATTTGTCAAAAAAAAGTTGTTCAGACGTCGAGGGATAATTCTGTTTCTGATGATAAAAACCCACTTGTTTCCTCAGAAAAACCTTTCAGGAGATGGTTTGCAACAGTTAGGCACCATTTTTGAGTGAATTGCAGAACGTCAGAAATTTTGAAAAAATTGTGACCGCGCGGCTTAGGGATTTTTTTTAAAAAAAGTTGTTCAGACACCGAGGGCTAATTTTATTTCCGATGATAAAAACGCATCTGTTTCCACCAAAAAACCTTTCAGAGGATCCTTTGCAACAGTTTGGCACCATTTTTGAGTGAATTGCAGAAGGTCAGAAATTTTGAAGAAATTGTGACCGCGCGGCTTAGGGATTTTTTCAAAAAAAGTTGTTCAGACGTCGAGGGCTAATTCTGTTTCCGATTATAAAAACGCATCTGTTTTCACCAGAAAACCTTTCAGAGGATCGTTTGCAACAATTTGGCACCATTTGTGAGTGAATTGCAGAAGCTCAGAAATGTTGAAGAAATTGTGACCGCGTGGCTTAGGGATTTTTTTTAAAAAAAGTTGTTCAGACACCGAGGGCTAATTTTGTTTCCGATGACAAAAACGCATCTGTTTCCACCAAAAAACCTTTCAGAGGATCGTTTTCAACAGTTTGGCACCATTTTTGAGTGAATTGCAGAAGGTCAGAAATTTTGAAGAAATTGTGACCGCGCGGCTTAGGGATTTTTTCAAAAAAGGTTGTTCAGACGTCGAGGGCTAATTCTGTTTCCGATGATATAAACCCATCTATTTCCACCAAAAAACCTTTCAGGGGATGATTTGCAACAGTTTGGCACCATTTTTGAGTGAATTGCAGAAGCTCAGAAATGTTGAAGAAATTGTGACCGCGTGGCTTAGGGATTTTTTTTAAAAAAAGTTGTTCAGACACCGAGGGCTAATTTTGTTTCCGATGACAAATACGCATCTGTTTCCACCAAAAAACCTTTCAGAGGATCGTTTGCAACAGTTTGGCACCATTTTTGAGTGAATTGCAGAAGGTCAGAAATGTTGAAGAAATTGTGACCGCGCGGCTTAGGGATTTTTCCAAAAAAAGTTGTTTAGACATCAAGGGCTAAATTTGTTTCCGATGATAAAAACGCATCTGTTTCCACCAAAAAACCTTTCAGAGGATCGTTTGCAACAGTTTGGCACCATCTTTGAGTGAATTGCAGAACGTCCGAAATTTTGAAGAAATTGTGACCGCGCGGCTTAGGGATTTCTCAAAAAAAAGTTGTTCAGACGTCGAGGAATAATTCTGTTTCTGATGATAAAAACTCACCTGTTTCCTCAGAAAAACCTTTCAGGAGATGGTTTGCAACAGTTTGGCACCATGTTTGAGTGAATTGCAGAAGGTCAGAAATTTTGAAGAAATTGTGACCGCGCGGCTTAGGGATTATTTCAAAAAAAGTTGTTCAGACACCGAGGGCTAATTCTGTTTCCGATGATAAAAGCGCATCTGTTTTCACCAAAAAACCTTTCAGGGGATGGTTTTCAAAAGTTTGGCACCATTTTTGAGTGAATTGCAGAACGTCATAAATTTTGAAAAAAATTTGACCGCGCGGCTTAGGGATTTTTTTCAAAAAAAGTTGTTCAGACACCGAGGGCTAATTTTGTTTCCGATGATAAAAATACATCTGTTTCCACCAAAAAACCTTTCAGAGGATCGTTTGCAACAGTTTGGCACCATTTTTGAGTGAATTGCAGAATGTCAGAAATGTTGAAGAAATTGTGACCGCGCGGCTTAGGGATTTTTTCAAAAAAGTTGTTCAGACGTCGAGGGCTAATTCTGTTTCCGATGATAAAAACCCACCTGTTTCCACCGAAAAACATTTCAGGGGATCGTTTGCAAATGTTTGGCACCATTTTTGAGTGAATTGCAGAACGTCAGATTTTTGCTGAAATTGTGACTGCGCGGCTTACGGATTTTTTCAAAAAAAGTTGTTCAGACGTCGAGGGCTAATTCTGTTTCCGATGATAAAAACCCACCTGTTTCCACCAAAAAACCTTTCAGGGGATGGTTTGCAAAAGTTTGGCACCATTTTTGAGTGAATTGCAGAAGGTCAGAAATTTTGAAGAAATTGTGACCGCGCGGCTTATGGATTTTTTCAAAAAAAGTTGTTCAGACGTCAAGGGCTAATTCTGTTTCCAATGATAAAAACCCACCTGTTTCCACTGAAAAACCTTTCAGGGGATGGTTTACAACAGTTCAGCACCATTTTTGAGTGAATTGCAGAACGTCAGATTTTTGCTGAAATTGTGACCGCGCGGCTTAGGGATTTTTCAAAAAAAAGTTGTTTAGACATCGAGGGTAATTTTGTTTCTGTTGATAAAAACGTATCTGTTTCCACCAAAAAACCTTTCAGAGGATCGTTTGCAACAGTTTGGCACCATTTTTGAGTGAATTGCAGAAGGTCAGAAATTTTGATGAAATTGTGACCGCGCAGCTTAGTGATTTTTCAAAAAAAAGTTGTTCAGACGTCAAGGGATAATTCTGTTTCTGCTGATAAAAACCAACCTGTTTCCACAGAAAAACCTTTCAGGGGATGGTTTACAACAGTTTGGCACCATTTTTGAGTGAATTGCAGAGCGTCAGAAATTTTGAAGAAATTGTGACCGCGCGGCATAGGGATTTTTTTTAAAAAAGTTGTTCAGACACCGAGGGCTAATTTTGTTTCCGATGATAAAAATACATCTGTTTCCACCAAAAAACATTTCAGAGGATCGTTTGCAACAGTTTGGCACCATTTTTGAGTGAATTGCAGAATGTCAGAAATGTTGAAGAAATTGTGACCGCGCGGCTTAGGGATTTTTTCAAAAAAGTTGTTCAGACGTCAAGGGCTAATTCTGTTTCCGATGATAAAAACCCACCTGTTTTCACCGAAAAACCTTTCAGGGGATCGTTTGCAAATGTTTGGCACCATTTTTGAGTGAATTGCAGAACGTCAGATTTTTGCTGAAATTGTGACTGCGCGGCTTACGGATTTTTTCAAAAAAAGTTGTTCAGACGTCGAGGGCTAATTCTGTTTCCGATGATAAAAACCCACCTGTTTCCACCAAAAAACCTTTCAGGGGATGGTTTGCAAAAGTTTGGCACCATTTTTGAGTGAATTGCAAAAGGTCAGAAATTTTGAAGAAATTGTGACCGCGCGGCTTATGGATTTTTTCAAAAAAAGTTGTTCAGACGTCAAGGGCTAATTCTGTTTCCAATGATAAAAACCCACCTGTTTCCACTGAAAAACCTTTCAGGGGATGGTTTACAACCGTTCAGCACCATTTTTGAGTGAATTGCAGAACGTCAGATTTTTGCTGAAATTGTGACCGCGCGGCTTAGGGATTTTTCAAAAAAAAGTTGTTCAGACGTTGAGGGATAATTCTGTTTCTGATGATAAAAACCCACCTGTTTCCTCAGAAAAACCTTTCAGGGGATGGTTTGCAACAGTTTGGCACCATTTTTGAGTGAATTGCAGAATGTCAGAAATGTTGAAGAAATTGTGACCGCGCGGCTTAGGGATTTTTTCAAAAAAGTTGTTCAGACGTCGAGGGCTAATTCTGTTTCCGATGATAAAAACCCACCTGTTTCCACCGAAAAAACATTCAGGGGATCGCTTGCAAATGTTTGGCACCATTTTTGAGTGAATTGCAGAACGTCAGATTTTTGCTGAAATTGTGACTGCGCGGCTTACGGATTTTTTCAAAAAAAGTTGTTCAGACATCGAGGGCTAATTCTGATTCCGTTGATAAAAACCCACCTGTTTCCACCAAAAAAACCTTTCAGAGGATCGTTTGCAACAGTTTGGCACCATTTTTGAGTGAATTGCAGAAGGTCAGAAATTTTGAAGAAATTGTGACCGCGCGGATTAGGGATTTTTCCAAAAAAAGTTGTTTAGACATCAAGGGTTAATTTTGTTTCCAATGATAAAAACTCATATGTTTTAACTGAAAAACCTTTCAGAGGATCGTTTGCAACAGTTTGGCACCATTTTTGAGTGAATTGCAGAACGTCAGAAATTTTGAAGAAATTGTGACCGCGCGGCTTAGGGATTTGTCAAAAAAAAGTTGTTCAGACGTCGAGGGATAATTCTGTTTCTGATGATAAAAACCCACCTGTGTCCTCAGAAAAACCTTTCAGGAGATGGTTTGCAACAGTTTGGCACCATTTTTGAGTGAATTTCAGAACGTCAGAAATTTTGAAGAAATTGTGACCGCGCGGATTAGGGATTTTTCCAAAAAAAGTTGTTCAGACGTCGAGGGCTAATTCTGTTTCCGATGATAATGCGCATCTGTTTCCACCAAAAAACCTTTCAGAGGATCGTTTGCAAACGTATGGCACCATTTTTGAGTGAATTGCAGAAGGTCAGAAATTTTGAAGAAATTGTGACCGCGCGGCTTAGGGATTTGTCAAAAAAAAGTTGTTTAGACATCAAGGGTTAATTTTGTTTCCAATGATAAAAACGCATCTGTTTTAACTGAAAAACCTTTCAGAGGATCGTTTGCAACAGTTTGGCACCATTTTTGAGTGAATTGCAGAACGTCAGAAATTTTGAAGAAATTGTGACCGCGCGGCTTAGGGATTTGTCAAAAAAAGTTGTTCAGACGTCGAGGGATAATTCTGTTTCTGATGATAAAAACCCACCTGTGTCCTCAGAAAAACCTTTCAGGGATTACCAATTAAGATCCACCCTCTATTGTGTGGGCAGGTAATCCCTCCCCTATCTGGCCTGGTTTCCCTGGCAATGCTTCCCCCAGTTGGGATTGGACAACTCACTGGGGTAGGCGGGGACCTCCAGGTATCCCACCTGAGGGAAGGCAAAGCCTATGCTGATGGGGCCACTCCAGATCCAGGGCTGCACGCGTCCACGCAAAGGGCGCCCCCCGTTTTAAGTGGGGAGCGGTCATTGTCAAAAAAAGTTGTTCAGACGTCGAGGGATAATTCTGTTTCTGATGATAAAAACCCACCTGTGTCCTCAGAAAAACCTTTCAGGAGATGGTTTGCAACAGTTTGGCACCATTTTTGAGTGAATTTCAGAACGTCAGAAATTTTGAAGAAATTGTGACCGCGCGGCTTAGGGTTTTTTTCAAAAAAAAGTTGTTCAGACGTCGAGGGATAATTCTGTTTCTGATGATAAAAACCCACTTGTTTCCTCAGAAAAACCTTTCAGGAGATGGTTTGCAACAGTTAGGCACCATTTGTGAGTGAATTGCAGAAGCTCAGAAATGTTGAAGAAATTGTGACCGCGTGGCTTAGGGATTTTTTTAAAAAAAAGTTGTTCAGACA
The DNA here is from genome assembly GCF_964234715.1 of Podarcis melisellensis. Taxonomy (NCBI): domain Eukaryota; kingdom Metazoa; phylum Chordata; class Lepidosauria; order Squamata; family Lacertidae; genus Podarcis; species Podarcis melisellensis. The sequence goes on along the minus strand of NC_138538.1, from coordinate 85,655,237 downwards.
CCGTGGGCTAATTTTGTTTCCGATGACAAAAACGCATCTGTTTCCACCAAAAAACCTTTCAGAGGATCGTTTTCAACAGTTTGGCACCATTTTTGAGTGAATTGCAGAAGGTCAGAAATTTTGAAGAAATTGTGACCGCGCGGCTTAGGGATTTTTTCAAAAAAAGTTGTTCAGACGTCGAGGGCTAATTCTGTTTCCGATGATATAAACCCATCTATTTCCACCAAAAAACCTTTCAGGGGATGGTTTGCAACAGTTTGGCACCATTTCTGAGTGAATTGCAGAACGTCAGAAATGTTGAAGAAATTGTGACCGCGCGGCTTAGGGATTTTTCCAAAAAAAGTTGCATAGACGTCGAGGGCTAATTCTGTTTCCGATGATAATACGCATCTGTATCCACCAAAAAACCTTTCAGAGGATCGTTTGCAACAGTTTGGCACCATTTTTGAGTGAATTACAGAAGGTCAGAAATTTTGAAGAAATTGTGACCGCGCGGCTTACGGATTTTTTCAAAAAAAGTTGTTCAGACGTCGAGAGCTAATTCTGTTTCCGATGATATAAACCCATCTGTTTCCACCAAAAAAACCTTTCAGAGGATCGTTTGCAACAGTTTGGCACCATTTTTGAGTGATTTGCAGAAGGTCAGAAATGTTGAAGAAATTGTGACCGCGCGGCTTAGGGATTTTTCCTAAAAGTTGTTCAGACGTCGAGGGCTAATTCTGTTTCCGATGATAATACGCATCTGTTTCCACCAAAAAACCTTTCAGAGGATCGTTTGCAACCGTTTGGCACCATTTTTGAGTGAATTGCAGAACGTCAGAAATTTTGAAGAAATTGTGACCGCGCAGCTTAGGGATTTTTTTAAAAAAAAGTTGTTCAGACACCGAGGGCTAATTTTGTTTCCGATGACAAAAACGCATCTGTTTCCACCAAAAAACCTTTCAGAGGATCGTTTTCAACAGTTTGGCACCATTTTTGAGTGAATTGCAGAAGGTCAGAAATTTTGAAGAAATTGTGACCGCGCGGCTTAGGGATTTTTCAAGTAAAGTTGTTCAGACGTTGAGGGATAATTCTGTTTCTGATGATAAAAACCCACCTGTTTCCTCAGAAAAACCTTTCAGGAGATGGTTTGCAACAGTTTGGCACCATTTTTGAGTGAATTGCAGAAGGTCAGAAATTTTGAAGAAATTGTGACCGCGCGGCTTAGGGATTTTTCAAAAAAAAGTTGTTCAGACATCAAGGGCTAATTTTGTTTCCAATGATAAAAACGCATCTGTTTCCACCAAAAAACCTTTCAGAGGATCATTTGCAACAGTTTGGCACCATTTTTGAGTGAATTGCAGAACGTCAGAAATTTTGAAGAAATTGTGACTGCGCGGCTTAGGGATTTTTTCAAAAAAAGTTGTTCAGACACCGAGGGCTAATTCTGTTTCCGATGATAAAAGCGCATCTGTTTTCACCAAAAAACCTTTCAGAGGATCGTTTGCAACAGTTTGGTACCATTTTTGAGTGAATTGCAGAAGGTCAGAAATTTTGCAGAAATTGTGACCGCGCTACTTAGGGATTTTTCCAAAAAAAGTTGTTCAGACGTCGAGGGCTAATTCTTTATCCGATGATAAAAACGCATCTGTTTTCACCAAAAAACCTTTCAGAGGATCGTTTGCAACAGTTTGGCACCATTTTTGAGTGAATTGCAGAAGCTCAGAAATGTTGACGAAATTGTGACCGCGTGGCTTAGGGATTTTTTTTAAAAAAAGTTGTTCAGACACCGAGGGCTAATTTTGTTTCCGATGACAAAAACGCATCTGTTTCCACCAAAAAACCTTTCAGAGGATCGTTTGCAACAATTTGGCACCATTTTTGAGTGAATTGCAGAAGGTCAGAAATTTTGAAGAAATTGTGACCGCGCGGCTTAGGGATTTTTTCAAAAAAAGTTGTTCAGACGTCGAGGGCTAATTCTGTTTCCTATGATAAAAACGCATCTGTTTTCACCAAAAAAACTTTTCAGAGGATCGTTTGCAACAATTTGGCACCATTTGTGAGTGAATTGCAGAAGCTCAGAAATGTTGACGAAATTGTGACTGCGTGGCTTAGGGATTTTTTTTTAAAAAAGTTGTTCAGACACCGAGGGCTAATTTTGTTTCCGATGACAAAAACGCATCTGTTTCCACCAAAAAACCTTTCAGAGGATCGTTTTCAACAGTTTGGCACCATTTTTGAGTGAATTGCAGAAGGTCAGAAATTTTGAAGAAATTGTGACCGCGCGGCTTAGGGATTTTTCAAGCAAAGTTGTTCAGACGTTGAGGGATAATTCTGTTTCTGATGATAAAAACCCACCTGTTTCCTCAGAAAAACCTTTCAGGAGATGGTTTGCAACAGTTTGGCACCATTTTTGAGTGAATTGCAGAAGGTCAGAAATTTTGAAGAAATTGTGACCGCGCGGCTTAGGGATTTTTCAAAAAAAAGTTGTTCAGACATCAAGGGCTAATTTTGTTTCCAATGATAAAAACGCATCTGTTTCCACCAAAAAACCTTTCAGAGGATCGTTTGCAACAGTTTGGCACCATTTTTGAGTGAATTGCAGAACGTCAGAAATTTTGAAGAAATTGTGACCGCGCGGCTTAGGGATTTTTTCAAAAAAAGTTGTTCAGACACCGAGGGCTAATTCTGTTTCCGATGATAAAAGCGCATCTGTTTTCACCAAAAAACCTTTCAGAGGATCGTTTGCAACAGTTTGGTACCATTTTTGAGTGAATTGCAGAAGGTCAGAAATTTTGCAGAAATTGTGACCGCGCTACTTAGGGATTTTTCCAAAAAAAGTTGTTCAGACGTCGAGGGCTAATTCTTTATCCGATGATAAAAACGCATCTGTTTTCACCAAAAAACCTTTCAGAGGATCGTTTGCAACAGTTTGGCACCATTTTTGAGTGAATTGCAGAAGCTCAGAAATGTTGACGAAATTGTGACCGCGTGGCTTAGGGATTTTTTTTAAAAAAAGTTGTTCAGACACCGAGGGCTAATTTTGTTTCCGATGACAAAAACGCATCTGTTTCCACCAAAAAACCTTTCAGAGGATCGTTTGCAACAATTTGGCACCATTTTTGAGTGAATTGCAGAAGGTCAGAAATTTTGAAGAAATTGTGACCGCGCGGCTTAGGGATTTTTTCAAAAAAAGTTGTTCAGACGTCGAGGGCTAATTCTGTTTCTGATGATAAAAACGCATCTGTTTTCACCAAAAAAACTTTTCAGAGGATCGTTTGCAACAATTTGGCACCATTTGTGAGTGAATTGCAGAAGCTCAGAAATGTTGACGAAATTGTGACTGCGTGGCTTAGGGATTTTTTTAAAAAAAAGTTGTTCAGACACCGAGGGCTAATTTTGTTTCCGATGACAAAAACGCATCTGTTTCCACCAAAAAACCTTTCAGAGGATCGTTTTCAACAGTTTGGCACCATTTTTGAGTGAATTGCAGAAGGTCAGAAATTTTGAAGAAATTGTGACCGCGCGGCTTAGGGATTTTTCAAGTAAAGTTGTTCAGACGTTGAGGGATAATTCTGTTTCTGATGATAAAAACCCACCTGTTTCCTCAGAAAAACCTTTCAGGAGATGGTTTGCAACAGTTTGGCACCATTTTTGAGTGAATTGCAGAAGGTCAGAAATTTTGAAGAAATTGTGACCGCGCGGCTTAGGGATTTTTCAAAAAAAAGTTGTTCAGACATCAAGGGCTAATTTTGTTTCCAATGATAAAAACGCATCTGTTTCCACCAAAAAACCTTTCAGAGGATCGTTTGCAACAGTTTGGCACCATTTTTGAGTGAATTGCAGAACGTCAGAAATTTTGAAGAAATTGTGACCGCGCGGCTTAGGGATTTTTTCAAAAAAAGTTGTTCAGACACCGAGGGCTAATTCTGTTTCCGATGATAAAAGCGCATCTGTTTTCACCAAAAAACCTTTCAGAGGATCGTTTGCAACAGTTTGGCACCATTTTTGAGTGAATTGCAGAAGGTCAGAAATTTTGAAGAAATTGTGACCGCGCGGCTTAGGGATTTTTTTTAAAAAAAGTTGTTCAGACGTCGAGGACTAATTCTTTATCCGATGATAAAAACGCATCTGTTTTCACCAAAAAACCTTTCAGAGGATCGTTTGCAACAGTTTGGCACCATTTTTGAGTGAATTGCAGAAGCTCAGAAATGTTGACGAAATTGTGACCGCGTGGCTTAGGGATTTTTTTAAAAAAAAGTTGTTCAGACACCGAGGGCTAATTTTGTTTCCGATGACAAAAACGCATCTGTTTCCACCAAAAAACCTTTCAGAGGATCGTTTGCAACAGTTTGGCACCATTTTTGAGTCAATTGCAGAACGTCAGATTTTTGCTGAAATTGTGACTGCGCGGCTTACGGATTTTTTCAAAAAAAGTTGTTCAGACGTCGAGGGCTAATGCTGTTTCCGATGATAAAAACCCACCTGTTTCCACCAAAAAACCTTTCAGGGGATGGTTTGCTAAAGTTTGGGACCATTTGTGAGTGAATTGCAGAACGTCATAAATTTTGAAAAAAATTTGACCGCGCGGCTTAGGGATTTTTTTCAAAAAAAAGTTGTTCAGACACCGAGGGCTAATTTTGTTTCCGATGATAAAAATACATCTGTTTAAACCAAAAAACCTTTCAGAGGATCGTTTGCAACAGTTTGGCACCATTTTTGAGTGAATTGCAGAAGGTCAGAAATTTTGAAGAAATTGTGACCGCGCGGCTTAGGGATTTTTTCAAAAAAAGTTGTTCAGACGTCGAGGGCTAATTCTGTTTCCGATGATAAAAACCCACCTGTTTCCACAGAAAAACTTTTCAGGGGATGGTTTGCAACAGTTTGGCACCATTTTTGAGTGAATTGCACAATGTCAGAAATGTTGAAGAAATTGTGACCGCGCGGCTTACGGATTTTTTCAAAAAAGTTGTTCAGACGTCGAGGGCTAATTCTGTTTCCGATGATAAAAACCCACCTGTTTCCACCGAAAAACCTTTCAGGGGATCGTTTGCAAATGTTTGGCACCATTTTTGAGTGAATTGCAGAACGTCAGATTTTTGCTGAAATTGTGACTGCGCGGCTTACGGATTTTTTCAAAAAAAGTTGTTCAGACGTCGAGGGCTAATGCTGTTTCCGATGATAAAAACCCACCTGTTTCCACCAAAAAACCTTTCAGGGGATGGTTTGCAAACGTTTGGCACCATTTTTGAGTGAATTGCAGAACGTCAGAAATTTTGAAGAAATTGTGACCGCGCGGCTTAGGGATTTTTCAAAAAAAAGTTGTTTAGACATCAAGGGTTAATTTTGTTTCCAATGATAAAAACGCATCTGTTTTAACTGAAAAACCTTTCAGAGGATCGTTTGCAACAGTTTGGCACCATTTTTGTTTTTTTTTAAATAAATATTTTTATTGTTTTTCTCAAGTACAAAAATCAAGTCAGGTACATAACATTAAAAGAAGAAAGAAAAAAGAAAAAGAATCCATCTTTTCAAAACATTTTTTCATCACCTACCGGACTTCCCCACATCCCCCTCACCCTGCGTTCTTTATAATAAAAAAAATATCAGCAAATTATTATCTTGTTTCATGTATTGCTTTGTACTTTCAAATAGTCATGTTTTAGGTTTAAAATACTTATTGACAGTTTGCTTTTATCTTAATATAAATGTAATATCATTTTAAACCTTAGTCCCTTCTTAATTATAACTTAATTTCCCATAACACCAAATCTTGTTGCTGAAGCTAGATTTTTCAAATCATGCAAATTTTTAGCATTCATATAACTTATAATATTTTTATAAATAGTCCTTAAACTTTTTCCAATCCTCCTCCATTGTTTCTTCTCCCAGATCTCGGATTCTGCCAGTCATTTCAGCCAATTCCATGTAGTCCAACAACTGCGTCTGCCACTCTTCCAGTGTGGGCAAATCTTGTGTCTTCCAGTATTTTGCAATGAGGATTCTTGCTGCTGTTGTTGCGTACATAAAAAAAGTTTTGTCCTTCTTTAACACCTTCTGGCCAACAATGCCCAGGAGGAAGGCCTCTGGTTTCTTAGGAAAGGTGTACTTAAACACCTTTTTTAACTCATTATAAATCATTTCCCAGAAGGCCTTCACTTTTGGGCAAGTCCACCAGAGGTGAAAGAATGTCCCTTCAGCCTCCTTACATTTCCAACATTTATTATCAGACAAATGATATATCTTAGCAAGCTTGACTGGGGTCATGTACCACCTGTATATCATTTTCATAATATTCTCTTTCAGGGCATTACATGCCGTGAATTTCATACCGGTGGTCCATAACCTTTCCCAGTCTTCAAACATAATGTTGTACCCAATATCCTGAGCCCATTTTATCATTGCTGATTTGACTGTCTCATCTTGAGTGTTCCATTTAAGCAGCAAGTTATACATTCTCGAAAGTACCTTGGTCTTTGGTTCTAACAGTTCTGTCTCTAGTTTCGATTTTTCCACCTGGAAACCTATTTTTTTGTCCAACTTAAAAACCTCTTGAATTTGAGCATAGTGAAACCAATTTTGCACCTTATTTTTTAGTTTTTCAAAACTCTGCAGCCTCCAAGTTTCTCCAACTTTTTCTATGATTTCCCCATATTTTGGCCAGCCAGCCTCCATATTGGGTTTTTTCCAGGCCTTGGCCTCTGCTGGTGATAGCCACCTCGGAGTCTTACCTTCTAATAAGTCCTTATATTTTGTCCAGACCATAAATATTGATTTTCTGACAATGTGATTTTTGAACATTTTATGAACCTTTGCCTTGTCGTACCACAAATATGCATGCCAACCAAAAGCATTGTCAAACCCTTCCAGATCTAGGACATCAGTGTTCTCAAGAAGTAACCAATCTTTCATCCAACTGAAGGCCGCAGCTTCATAGTACAATCTCAAGTCTGGCAGGGCAAACCCCCCTCTTTCTTTTGAATCAGTTAATATTTTAAACTTTATCCGGGGCTTTTTGCCCTGCCAAACAAACCTTGATATATCCTTCTGCCACCTTCCAAAACATTCCACTCTGTCCACAATCTGTAGGGTTTGGAACAAAAATAACATTTTCGGCAATACATTCATCTTTATAGCTGCGATTCTACCCAACAAGGAAAGTTTCAATCTTGACCAAATTTCCAAATCTTTTTTGATTTCCAACCAACATTTTTCATAATTGTCTTTAAATAAATTCAAATTTTTAGCAGACAAATGAACCCCTAGGTATTTCACTTTTTTAACCACACTTAATTCTGTCTCCTTCTGAAACCCATCTGTTTCTGAAGATGTCAAATTTTTAACCAAAACCTTAGTTTTTTGCTTGTTCAACTTAAATCCCGCCACCCGACCACAGTTTGGCACCATTTTTGAGTGAATTGCAGAACGTCAGAAATTTTGAAGAAATTGTGACCGCGCGGCTTAGGGATTTGTCAAAAAAAAGTTGTTCAGACGTCGAGGGATAATTCTGTTTCTGATGATAAAAACCCACCTGTGTCCTCAGAAAAACCTTTCAGGAGATGGTTTGCAACAGTTTGGCACCATTTTTGAGTGAATTTCAGAACGTCAGAAATTTTGAAGAAATTGTGACCGCGCGGCTTAGGGATTTTTTCAAAAAAAAGTTGTTCAGACGTCGAGGGATAATTCTGTTACTGATGATAAAAACCCACTTGTTTCCTCAGAAAAACCTTTCAGGAGATGGTTTGCAACAGTTAGGCACCATTTTTGAGTGATTTGCAGAAGGTCAGAAATTTTGAAGAAATTGTGACCGCGCGGCTTAGGGATTTTTTCAAAAAAAGTTGTTCAGACGTCGAGGGCTAATTCTGTTTCCGATGATAAAAACGCATCTGTTTTCACCAAAAAACTTTTCAGAGGATCGTTTGCAACAATTTGGCACCATTTGTGAGTGAATTGCAGAAGCTCAGAAATGTTGACGAAATTGTGACCGCGTGGCTTAGGGATTTTTTTTTTTAAAAGTTGTTCAGACACCGAGGGCTAATTTTGTTTCCAATGACAAAAACGCATCTGTTTCCACCAAAAAACCTTTCAGAGGATCGTTTTCAACAGTTTGGCACCATTTTTGAGTGAATTGCAGAAGGTCAGAAATTTTGAAGAAATTGTGACCGCGCGGCTTAGGGATTTTTCAAAAAAAATTTGTTTACACTTCAAGGGCTAATTTTGTTTCCAATGATAAAAACGCATCTGTTTTCACCAAAAAACCTTTCAGAGGATCGTTTGCAACAGTTTGGCACCATTTTTGAGTGAATTGCAGAAGGTCAGAAATTTTGAAGAAATTCTGACCGCGCGGCTTAGGGATTTTTCCAAAAAAAGTTGTTCAGACGTCGAGGGCTAATTCTTTATCCGATGATAAAAACGCATCTGTTTCCACCAAAAAACCTTTCAGAGGATCGTTTGCAACAGTTTGGCACCATTTTTGAGTGAATTGCAGAAGGTCAGAAATTTTGAAGAAATTGTGACCGCGCGGATTAGGGATTTTTCCAAAAAAAGGTGTTCAGACGTCAAGGGCTAATTCTGTTTCCGATGATAAAAACCCACCTGTTTGTACCAAAAAACCTTTCAGGGGATGGTTTCTAAAAGTTTGGCACCATTTTTGAGTGAATTGCAGAAAGTCATAAATTTTGAAAAAAAATTGACCGCGCGGCTTAGGGATTTTTTTCAAAAAAAAAGTTGTTCAGACACCGAGGGCTAATTTTGCTTCCGATGATAAAAATACATCTGCTTCCACCAAAAGACCTTTCAGAGGATCGTTTGCAACAGTTTGGCACCATTTCTGAGTGAATTGCAGAATGTCAGAAATGTTGAAGAAATTGTGACCGCGCGGCTTAGGGATTTTTTCAAAAAAGTTGTTCAGACGTCGAGGGCTAATTCTGTTTCCGATGATAAAAACCCACCTGTTTCCACTGAAAAACCTTTCAGGGGATCGTTTGCAAATGTTTGGCACCATTTTTGAGTGAATTGCAGAACGTCAGATTTTTGCTGAAATTGTGACTGCGCGGCTTAGGGATTTTTTCAAAAAAATGTTCTTTAGACGTCGAGGGATAATTTTGTTTCTGATGATCAAAACCAACCTGTTTCCACAGAAAAACCTTTCAGGAGATGGTTTGCAACAGTTTGGCACCATTTTTGAGTGAATTGCAGAACGTCAGATTTTTGCTGAAATCGTGACTGCACGGCTTACGGATTTTTCAAAAAAAAGTTGTTCAGACGTCGAGAGCTAATTCTGTTTCCAATGATAAAAACCCACCTGTTTCCACTGAAAAACCTTTAAGGGGATCGTTTACAACAGTTCAGCACCATTTTTGAGTGAATTGCAGAACGTCGGATTTTTGCTGAAATTGTGACCGCGCGGCTTAGGGATTTTTTTAAAAAAAGTTGTTTAGACATCGAGGGCTAATTTTGTTTCCGTTGATAAAAATGCATCTGTTTCCACCAAAAAAACCTTTCAGAGGATCGTTTGCAACAGTTTGGCACCATTTTTGAGTGAATTGGGGAATTTCAGAAATTTTGAAGAAATTGTGACAGCGCTGCGTAGGGATTTTTCAACAAAAAGTTGTTCAGACATCGAGGGCTAATTCTGTTTCCGATGATAAAAACCCACCTGTTTCCACTGAAAAACCTTTCAGGGGATGGTTTACAACAGTTTGGCACCATTTTTGAGTGAATTGCAGAACGTCAGAAATTTTGCAGAAATTGTGACCGCGCGGCTTAGGGATTTTTTTAAAAAAAGTTGTTCAGACGTCCACGGCTAATTCAGTTTCTGATGATAAAAACCCACCTGTTTCCACCGAAAAACCTTTCTGGGGATCGTTTGCAACAGTTCATCACCATTTTTGAATGAATTACAGAACGTCAGATTTTTGCTGAAAATGTGACAGCGCGGCTTAGGGATTTTTCAAAAAAAAGTTCTTTAGACATCGAGGGCTAATTTTGTTTCCGATGACAAAAAGGCATCTGTTTCCACCAAAAAACCTTTCAGAGGATCGTTTGAAACACTTTGGCACCATTTTTGAGAGAATTGCAGAAGGTCAGAAATTTTGAAGAAATTGTGACCGCGCGGCTTAATGATTTTTTCAAAAAAAGTTGTTGAGACGTCAAGGACTAATTCAGTTTCTCATGATAAAAACCCACCTATTTCCACCAAAAAAACCTTTCAGAGGATCGTTTGCAACAGTTTGGCACCATTTTTGAGTGAATTGCAGAACGTCAGATTTTTGCTGAAATTGTGACTGCGCGGCTTACGGAATTTTTCAAAAAATAGTTGTTCAGACGTCAAGGGCTAATTCTGTTTCCGATGATAAAAATACATCTGTTTCCACCAAAAAACCTTTCAGAGGATCGTTTGCAACATTTTGGCACCATTTTTGAGTGAATAGCAGAATGTCAGAAATGTTGAAGAAATTGTGACCGCGCGGCTTCGGGATTTTTTCAAAAAAGTTGTTCAGACGTCGAGGGCTAATGCTGTTTCCGATAATAAAAACCCACCTGTTTCCACTGAAAAATCTTTCAGGGGATAGTTTGCAAATGTTTGGCACCATTTTTGAGTGAATTGCAGAACGTCAGATTTTTGCTGAAATTGTGACTGCGCGGCTTACGGATTTTTTCAAAAAAAGTTGTTCAGACGTCGAGGGCTAATTCTGTTTCCGATGATAAAAACCCACCTGTTTCCACCAAAAAACCTTTCAGGGGATGGTTTGCAAATGTTTGGCACCATTTTTGAGTGAATTGCAGAAGGTCAGAAATTTTGAAGAAATTGTGACCGCGCGGCTTATGGATTTTTTCAAAAAAAGTTGTTCAGAATTCGAGGGCTAATTCTCTTTCCGGTGATAAAAACCCACCTGTTTCCACAGAAAAACCTTTCAGGGGATGGTTTGCAACAGTTTGGCACCATTTCTGAGTAAATTGCAGAACGTCAGAAATTTTGAAGAAATTGTGACCGCGCGGCTTACGGATTTTTCAAAAAAAATTGTTCAGACGTCGAGAGCTAATTCTGTTTCCAATGATAAAAACCCACGTGTTTCCACTGAAAAACCTTTAAGGGGATCGTGTACAACAGTTCAGCACCATTTTTGAAAGAATTGCAGAACGTCAGAAATTTTGAAGAAATTGTGACCGCGCGGCTTAGGGATTTTTCAAAAAAAAGTTGTTCAGACACCGAGGGCTAATTTTATTTCCGATGATAAAAACACATCTGTTTCCACCGAAAAACCTTTCAGAGGATCGTTTGCAACAGTTTGGCACCATTTTTGAGTGAATTGCAGAATGTCAGAAATGTTGAAGAAATTGTGACCGCGCAGCTTCGGGATTTTTTCAAAAAAGTTGTTCAGACGTCAAGGACTAATTCAGTTTCTCATGATAAAAACCCACCTATTTCCACCAAAAAAACCTTTCAGAGGATCGTTTGCAACAGTTTGGCACCATTTTTGAGTGAATTGCAGAACGTCAGATTTTTGCTGAAATTGTGACTGCGCGGCTTACGGAATTTTTCAAAAAATAGTTGTTCAGACGTCAAGGGCTAATTCTGTTTCCGATGATAAAAATACATCTGTTTCCACCAAAAAACCTTTCAGAGGATCGTTTGCAACATTTTGGCACCATTTTTGAGTGAATAGCAGAATGTCAGAAATGTTGAAGAAATTGTGACCGCGCGGCTTCGGGATTTTTTCAAAAAAGTTGTTCAGACGTCGAGGGCTAATGCTGTTTCCGATGATAAAAACCCACCTTTTTCCACTGAAAAATCTTTCAGGGGATAGTTTGCAAATGTTTGGCACCATTTTTGAGTGAATTGCAGAACGTCAGATTTTTGCTGAAATTGTGACTGCGCGGCTTACGGATTTTTTCAAAAAAAGTTGTTCAGACGTCGAGGGCTAATTCTGTTTCCGATGATAAAAACCCACCTGTTTCCACCAAAAAACCTTTCAGGGGATGGTTTGCAAATGTTTGGCACCATTTTTGAGTGAATTGCAGAAGGTCAGAAATTTTGAAGAAATTGTGACCGCGCGGCTTATGGATTTTTTCAAAAAAAGTTGTTCAGAATTCGAGGGCTAATTCTCTTTCCGGTGATAAAAACCCACCTGTTTCCACAGAAAAACCTTTCAGGGGATGGTTTGCAACAGTTTGGCACCATTTCTGAGTAAATTGCAGAACGTCAGAAATTTTGAAGAAATTGTGACCGCGCGGCTTAGGGATTTTTCAAAAAAAAGTTGTTCAGACACCGAGGGCTAATTTTATTTCCGATGATAAAAACACATCTGTTTCCACCGAAAAACCTTTCAGAGGATCGTTTGCAACAGTTTGGCACCATTTTTGAGTGAATTGCAGAATGTCAGAAATGTTGAAGAAATTGTGACCGCGCAGCTTCGGGATTTTTTCAAAAAAGTTGTTCAGACGTCGAGGGCTAATTCTGTTTCTGATGATAAAAAGCCACCTGTTTCCTCAGAAAAAAACTTTCAGGAGATGGTTTGCAACAGTTTGGCACCATTTTTGAGTGAATTGCAGAACGTCAGATTTTTGCTGAAATTGTGACTGCGCGGCTTACGGATTTTTTCAAAAAAAGTTGTTCAGACGTCGAGGGTTAATTCTGTTTCCAATGATAAAAACCCACCTGTTTCCACTGAAAAACCTTTTAGGGGATGGTTTACAACAGTTCAGCACCATTTTTGAGTGAATTGCAGAACGTCAGATTTTTGCTGAAATTGTGACCGCACGGCTTATGGATTCTTCAAAAAAAAGTTGTTTAGACATCGAGGGCTAATTTTGTTTCCGTTGATAAAAACGCATCTGTTTCCACCAAAAAACCTTTCAGAGGATCGTTTGCAACAGTTTGGCACCATTTTTGAGTGAATTGCAGAAGGTCAGAAATTTTGATGAAATTGTGACCGCGCGGCTTAGTGATTTTTCAAAAAAAAGTTGTTCAGACGTCAAGGGATAATTCTGTTTCTGATGATAAAAACCAACCTGTTTCCACAGAAAAACCTTTCAGGGGATGGTTTACAACAGTTTGGCACCATTTTTGAGTGAATTGCAGAACGTCGGATTTTTGCTGAAATTGTGACCGCGCGGCTTAGGGATTTTTTAAAAAAAAGTTGTTTAGACATCGAGGGCTAATTTTGTTTCCGTTGATAAAAATGCATCTGTTTCCACCAAAAAAACCTTTCAGAGGATCGTTTGCAACAGTTTGGCACCATTTTTGAGTGAATTGAGGAATTTCAGAAATTTTGAAGAAATTGTGACTGCGCGGCTTACGGATTATTTCAAAAAAAGTTGTTCAGACGTCGAGGGTTAATTCTGTTTCTGATGAGAAAAACCAACCTGTTTCCACAGAAAAACCTTTCAGGGGATGGTTTACAACAGTTTGGCACCATTTTTGAGTGAATTGCAGAACATCAGAAATTTTGAAGATCTTGTGACCGTGCGCCTTAGGGATTTTTTTTAAAATAGTTGTTCAGACGTTGAGGGATAATTCTGTTTCTGATGATAAAAACCCACCTGTTTCCTCAGAAAAACCTTTCAGGAGATGGTTTGCAACAGTTTGGCACCATTTTTGAGTGAATTGCAGAACGTCAGAAATTTTGAAGAAATTGTGACCGCGCGGCTTAGGGATTTTTCAAAAAAAAGTTGTTTAGACATTGAGGGCTAATTTTGTTTCCGATGATAAAAAGGCATCTGTTTCCACCAAAAAACCTTTCAGAGGATCGTTTGCAACAGTTTGGCAACATTTTTGAGTGAATTGCAGAAGGTCAGAAATTTTGAAGAAATTTTGACCGCACGGCTTAGGGATTTTTTCAAAAAAAGTTGTTCAGACGTCAAGGACTAATTCAGTTTCTCATGATAAAAACCCACCTGTTTCCACCGAAAAACCTTTCAGGGGATCGTTTGCAACATTTTGGCACCATTTTTGAGTGAATTGCAGAACGTCAGATTTTTGCTGAAATTGTGACCGCGCGGCTTAAGGATTTTTTCAAAAAAATGTTCTTTAGACGTCGAGGGATAATTCTGTTTCTGATGATCAAAACCAACCTGTTTCCACAGAAAAACCTTTCAGCGGATGGTTTGCAACCGTTTGGCACCATTTTTGAGTGAATTGCAGAACGTCAGAAATTTTGAAGAAATTGTGACCGCGCGGCTTAGGGATTTTTTTAAAAAAAGTTGTTGAGACGGCAAGGGCTAATTCAGTTTCCGATGATAAAAACCCACCTGTTTCCACCGAAAAACCTTTCAGCGGATCGTTTGCAACAGTACATCACCATTTTTGAATGAATTGCAGAACATCAGATTTTTGCTGAAAATGTGACGGCGCGGCTTAGGGATTTTTCAAAAAAAAAGTTCTTTAGACATCGAGGGCTAATTTTGTTTCCGATGATAAAAACACATCTGTTTCCACCAAAAAACCTTTCAGGGGATCGTTTGCAACACTTTGGCACCATTTTTGAGTGAATTGCAGAAGGTCAGAAATTTTGATGAAATTGTGACCGCGCGGCTTAGTGATTTTCCAAAAAAAAGTTGTTTAGACATCGAGGGCTAATTTTGTTTCCGGTGACAAAAAGGCATCTGTTTCCACCGAAAAACCTTTCAAGGGATCGTTTGCAACATTTTGGCACCATTTTTGAGTGAATTGCAGAACGTCAGAAATTTTGAAGAAATTGTGACCGCGCGGCTTAGGGATTTTTCAAAAAAAAGTTGTTCAGACGTCGAGGGATAATTCTGCTTCTGATGATAAAAACCCACCTGTTTCCTCAGAAAAACCTTTCAGGAGATGGTTTGCAACAGTTTGGCACCATTTTTGAGTGAATTGCAGAACGTCATAAATTTTGAAAAAATTGTGACCGCGCGGCTTAGGGATTTTTTCAAAAAAAAGTTGTTCAGACGTCCACGGCTAATTCAGTTTCTGATGATAAAAACCCACATGTTTCCACCGAAAAACCTTTCTGGGGATCGTTTGCAACAGTTCATCACCATTTTTGAATGAATTGCAGAACGTCAGATTTTTGCTGAAAATGTGACAGCGCGGCTTAGGGATTTTTCAAAAAAAAGTTCTTTAGACATCGAGGGCTAATTTTGTTTCCGATGACAAAAAGGCATCTGTTTCCACCAAAAAACCTTTCAGAGGATCGTTTGCAACACTTTGGCACCATTTTTGAGAGAATTGCAGAAGGTCAGAAATTTTGAAGAAATTGTGACCGCGCGGCTTAATGATTTTTTCAAAAAAAGTTGTTCAGACGTCAAGGACTAATTCAGTTTCTCATGATAAAAACCCACCTGTTTCCACCGAAAAACCTTTCAAGGGATCGTTTGCAACATTTTGGCACCATTTTTGAGTGAATTGCAGAACGTCAGAAATTTTGAAGATTTAGGGCTTAGGGATTTTAAAAAAAAGTTGTTCAGACGTAGGGGGATAATTCTGTTTCCGATGATAAAAACCCACCTGTTTCCACCGAAAAACCTTTCTGGGGATCGTTTGCAACAGTTCAGCACCATTTTTGAATGAATTGCAGAACGTCAGATTTTTGCTGAAATTGTGACAGCGTGGCTTAGGGATTTTTCAAAAAAAAGTTGTTTAGACATCGAGGGCTAATTTTGTTTCCGATGATAAAAACGCATCTGTTTCCACCAAAAAACCTTTCAGGGGATCGTTTGCAGCAGTTCAGCACCATTTTTGAATGAATTGCAGAACGTCAGATTTTTGCTGAAATTGTGACCGCGCGGCTTAGGGATTTTTTCAAAAAAAAGTTCTTCAGTCGTCAAGGGATAATTCTGTTTCTGATTATCAAAACCAACCTGTTTCCACAGAAAAACCTTTCAGGGGATGGTTTACAACCGTTTGGCACCATTTTTAAGTGAATTTCAGAACGTCAGAAATTTTGAAGAAATTGTGACCGCGCGGCTTAGGGATTTTTCAAAAAAAAGTTGTTCAGACGTTGAGGGCTAATTCTGTTTCCGATGATAAAAACCCACCTGTTTCCACCAAAAAACCTTTCAGAGGATCGTTTGCAACAGTTTGGCACCATTTTTGAGTGAATTGCAGAACGTCAGAAATTTTGAAGAAATTGTGACCGCGCGGCTTAGGGATTTTTCAAAAAAAAGTTGTTTAGACATCGAGGGCTAATTTTGTTTCCGGTGACAAAAAGGCATCTGTTTCCACTGAAAAACCTTTCAAGGGATCGTTTGCAACATTTTGGCACCATTTTTGAGTGAATTGCAGAAGGTCAGAAATTTTGAAGAAATTGTGACCGCGCGGCTTAGGGATTTTTCAAAAAAAAGTTGTTCAGACGTCGAGGGATAATTCTGCTTCTGATGATAAAAACCCACCTGTTTCCTCAGAAAAACCTTTCAGGAGATGGTTTGCAACAGTTTGGCACCATTTTTGAGTGAATTGCAGAACGTCATAAATTTTGAAAAAATTGTGACCGCGCGGCTTAGGGATTTTTTCAAAAAAAAGTTGTTCAGATGTCCACGGCTAATTCAGTTTCTGATGATAAAAACCCACGTGTTTCCACCGAAAAACCTTTCTGGGGATCGTTTGCAACAGTTCATCACCATTTTTGAATGAATTGCAGAACGTCAGATTTTTGCTGAAATTGTGACCACGCGGCTTAGGGATTTTTCAAAAAAAAGTTCTTTAGACATCGAGGGCTAATTTTGTTTCCGATGACAAAAAGGCATCTGTTTCCACCAAAAAACCTTTCAGAGGATCGTTTGCAACACTTTGGCACCATTTTTGAGAGAATTGCAGAAGGTCAGAAATTTTGAAGAAATTGTGACCGCGCGGCTTAATGATTTTTTCAAAAAAAGTTGTTCAGACGTCAAGGACTAATTCAGTTTCTCATGATAAAAACCCACCTGTTTCCACCGAAAAACCTTTCAAGGGATCGTTTGCAACATTTTGGCACCATTTTTGAGTGAATTGCAGAACGTCAGAAATTTTGAAGATTTAGGGCTTAGGGATTTAAAAAAAAAGTTGTTCAGACGTAGAGGGATAATTCTGTTTCCGATGATAAAAACCCACCTGTTTCCACCGAAAAACCTTTCTGGGGATCGTTTGCAACAGTTCAGCACCATTTTTGAATGAATTGCAGAACGTCAGATTTTTGCTGAAATTGTGACAGCGTGGCTTAGGGATTTTTCAAAAAAAAGTTGTTTAGACATCGAGGGCTAATTTTGTTTCCGATGATAAAAACGCATCTGTTTCCACCAAAAAACCTTTCAGGGGATCGTTTGCAGCAGTTCAGCACCATTTTTGAATGAATTGCAGAACGTCAGATTTTTGCTGAAATTGTGACCGCGCGGCTTAGGGATTTTTTCAAAAAAAAGTGCTTCAGTCGTCAAGGGATAATTCTGTTTCTGATTATCAAAACCAACCTGTTTCCACAGAAAAACCTTTCAGGGGATGGTTTACAACCGTTTGGCACCATTTTTAAGTGAATTTCAGAACGTCAGAAATTTTGAAGAAATTGTGACCGCGCGGCTTAGGGATTTTTCAAAAAAAAGTTGTTCAGACGTTGAGGGCTAATTCTGTTTCCGATGATAAAAACCCACCTGTTTCCACCAAAAAACCTTTCAGAGGATCGTTTGCAACAGTTTGGCACCATTTTTGAGTGAATTGCAGAACGTCAGAAATTTTGAAGAAATTGTGACCGCGTGGCTTAGGGATTTTTCAAAAAAAGTTGTTTAGACATCGAGGGCTAATTTTGTTTCCGATGATAAAAAGGCATCTGTTTCCACCAAAAAACCTTTCAGGGGATCGTTTGCAGCACTTCAGCACCATTTTTGAATGAATTGCAGAACGTCAGATTTTTGCTGAAATTGTGACCGCGCGGCTTAGGGATTTTTCAAGTAAAGTTGTTCAGATGTCGAGGGCTAATTTTGTTTCCGATGATAAAAACGCATCTGTTTCCACCAAAAAACCTTTCAGAGGATCGTTTGCTACAGTTTGGCATCATTTTTGAGTGAATTGCAGAAGGTCAGAAATTTTGAAGAAATTGTGACCGCGCGGCTTAGGGATTTTTTCAAAAAAAGTTGTTCAGACGTCAAGGACTAATTCAGGTTCTCATGATAAAAACCCACCTGTTTCCACCGAAAAACCTTTCAGGGGATCTTTTGCAACATTTTGGCACCATTTTTGAGTGAATTGCAGAACGTCAGATTTTTGCTGAAATTGTGACCGCGCGGCTTAGGGATTTTTTCAAAAAAATGTTCTTTAGACGTCGAGGGATAATTCTGTTTCTGATTATCAAAACCAACCTGTTTCCACAGAAAAACCTTTCAGCGGATGGTTTGCAACCGTTTGGCACCATTTTTGAGTGAATTGCAGAACGTCAGAAATTTTGAAGAAATTGTGACCGCGCGGCTTAGGGATTTTTTTAAAAAAAGTTGTTGAGACGGCAAGGGCTAATTCAGTTTCCGATGATAAAAACCCACCTGTTTCCACCGAAAAACCTTTCAGCGGATCGTTTGCAACAGTTCATCACCATTTTTGAATGAATTGCAGAACGTCAGATTTTTGCTGAAAATGTGACGGCGCGGCTTAGGGATTTTTCAAAAAAAAGTTCTTTAGACATCGAGGGCTAATTTTGTTTCTGATGATAAAAACACATCTGTTTCCACCAAAAAACCTTTCAGGGGATCGTTTGCAACACTTTGGCACCATTTTTGAGTGAATTGCAGAAGGTCAGAAATTTTGATGAAATTGTGACCGCGCGGCTTAGTGATTTTTCAAAAAAAAGTTGTTTAGACATCGAGGGCTAATTTTGTTTCCGATGACAAAAAGGCATCTGTTTCCACCAAAAAACCTTTCAGAGGATCGTTTGCAACACTTTGGCACCATTTTTGAGAGAATTGCAGAAGGTCAGAAATTTTGAAGAAATTGTGACCGCGCGGCTTAGGGATTTTTTCAAAAAAAGTTGTTCAGACGTCAAGGAATAATTCAGTTTCTCATGATAAAAACCCACCTGTTTCCACCGAAAAACCTTTCAGGGGATCGTTTGCAACATTTTGGCACCATTTTTGAATGAATTGCAGAACGTCAGATTTTTGCTGAAATTGTGACAGCGTGGCTTAGGGATTTTTCAAAAAAAAGTTGTTTAGACATCGAGGGCTAATTTTGTTTCCGATGATAAAAACGCATCTGTTTCCACCAAAAAACCTTTCAGGGGATCGTTTGCAGCAGTTCAGCACCATTTTTGAATGAATTGCAGAACGTCAGATTTTTGCTGAAATTGTGCTTAGGGATTTTTTCAAAATAAAGTTCTTCAGTCGTCGAGGGATAATTCTGTTTCTGATTATCAAAACCAACCTATTTCCACAGAAAAACCTTTCAGGGGATGGTTTACAACCGTTTGGCACCATTTTTAAGTGAATTTCAGAACGTCAGAAATTTTGAAGAAATTGTGACCGCGCGGCTTAGGGATTTTTCAAAAAAAAGTTGTTCAGACGTTGAGGGCTAATTCTGTTTCCGATGATAAAAACCCACCTTTTTCCACCAAAAAACCTTTCAGAGGATCGTTTGCAACAGTTTGGCACCATTTTTGAGTGAATTGCAGAACGTCAGAAATTTTGAAGAAATTGTGACCGCGCGGCTTAGGGATTTTTCAAAAAAAAGTTGTTTAGACATTGAGGGCTAATTTTGTTTCCGATGATAGAAACGCATCTGTTTCCACCAAAAAACCTTTCAGAGGATCGTTTGCAACAGTTTGGCACCATTTTTGAGTGAATTGCAGAAGGTCAGAAATTTTGATGAAATTGTGACCGCGTGGCTTAGGGATTTTTCAAAAAAAGTTGTTTAGACATCGAGGGCTAATTTTGTTTCCGATGATAAAAAGGCATCTGTTTCCACCAAAAAACCATTCAGGGGATCGTTTGCAGCACTTCAGCACCATTTTTGAATGAATTGCAGAACGTCAGATTTTTGCTGAAATTGTGACCGCGCGGCATAGGGATTTTTCAAGTAAAGTTGTTCAGATGTCGAGGGCTAATTTTGTTTCCGATGATAAAAAGGCATCTGTTTCCACCAAAAAACCTTTCAGGGGATCGTTTGCAGCACTTCAGCACCATTTTTGAATGAATTGCAGAACGTCAGATTTTTGCTGAAATTGTGACCGCGCGGCTTAGGGATTTTTCAAGTAAAGTTGTTCAGATGTCGAGGGCTAATTCTGTTTCCGATGATAAAAACCCACCTTTTCCCACCAAAAAACCTTTCAGAGGATCGTTTGCAACAGTTTGGCACCATTTTTGAGTGAATTGCAGAACGTCAGAAATTTTGAAGAAATTGTGACCGCGCGGCTTAGGGATTTTTCAAAAAAAAGTTGTTTAGACATTGAGGGCTAATTTTGTTTCCGATGATAGAAACGCATCTGTTTCCACCAAAAAACCTTTCAGAGGATCGTTTGCAACAGTTTGGCACCATTTTTGAGTGAATTGCAGAAGGTCAGAAATTTTGATGAAATTGTGACCGCGTGGCTTAGGGATTTTTCAAAAAAAGTTGTTTAGACATCGAGGGCTAATTTTGTTTCCGATGATAAAAAGGCATCTGTTTCCACCAAAAAACCATTCAGGGGATCGTTTGCAGCACTTCAGCACCATTTTTGAATGAATTGCAGAACGTCAGATTTTTGCTGAAATTGTGACCGCGCGGCTTAGGGATTTTTTCAAAAAAAGTTGTTCAGACGTCAAGGACTAATTCAGTTTCTCATGATAAAAACCCACCTGTTTCCACAGAAAAACCTTTCAAGGGATCGTTTGCAACCGTTTGGCACCATTTTTGAGTGAATTGCAGAACGTCAGAAATTTTGAAGAAATTGTGACCGCGCGGCTTAGGGATTTTTCAAAAAAAAGTTGTTCAGACGTCGAGGGATAATTCTGCTTCTGATGATAAAAACCCACCTTTTTCCTCAGAAAAACCTTTCAGGAGATGGTTTGCAACAGTTTGGCACCATTTTTGAGTGAATTGCAGAACGTCATAAATTTTGAAAAAATTGTGACCGCGCGGCTTAGGGATTTTTTCAAAAAAAAGTTGTTCAGACGTCCACGGCTAATTCAGTTTCTGATGATAAAAACCCACCTGTTTCCACCGAAAAACCTTTCTGGGGATTGTTTGCAACAGTTCATCACCATTTTTGAATGAATTGCAGAACGTCAGATTTTTGCTGAAAATGTGACAGCGCGGCTTAGGGATTTTTCAAAAAAAAGTTCTTTAGACATCGAGGGCTAATTTTGTTTCCGATGATAAAAACACATCTGTTTCCACCAAAAAACCATTCAGGGGATCGTTTGCAACACTTTGGCACCATTTTTGAGTGAATTGCAGAAGGTCAGAAATTTTGATGAAATTGTGACCGCGCGGCTTAGTGATTTTTCAAAAAAAAGTTGTTTAGACATCGAGGGCTAATTTTGTTTCCGATGACAAAAAGGCATCTGTTTCCACTAAAAAAACTTTCAGAGGATCGTTTGCAACACTTTGGCACCATTTTTGAGAGAATTGCAGAAGGTCAGAAATTTTGAAGAAATTGTGACCGCGCGGCTTAATGATTTTTTCAAAAAAAGTTGTTCAGACGTCAAGGACTAATTCAGTTTCTCATGATAAAAACCCACCTGTTTCCACCGAAAAACCTTTCAAGGGATGGTTTGCAACATTTTGGCACCATTTTTGAGTGAATTGCAGAACGTCAGATTTTTGCTGAAATTGTGACCGCGCGGCTTAGGGATTTTTTCAAAAAAATGTTCTTCAGACGTCGAGGGATAATTCTGTTTCTGATGATCAAAACCAACCTGTTTCCACAGAAAAACCTTTCAGCGGATGGTTTGCAACCGTTTGGCACCATTTTTGAGTGAATTTCAGAACGTCAGAAATTTTGAAGATTTAGGGCTTAGGGATTTTAAAAAAAAAAGTTGTTCAGACGTAGAGGGATAATTCTGTTTCCGATGATAAAAACCCACCGGTTTCCACCGAAAAACCTTTCTGGGGATCGTTTGCAACAGTTCAGCACCATTTTTGAATGAATTGCAGAACGTCAGATTTTTGCTGAAATTGTGACAGCGCGGCTTAGGGATTTTTCAAAAAAAAGTTGTTTAGACATCGAGGGCTAATTTTGTTTCCGATGATAAAAACGCATCTGTTTCCACCAAAAAACCTTTCAGGGGATCGTTTGCAGCAGTTCAGCACCATTTTTGAATGAATTGCAGAACGTCAGATTTTTGCTGAAATTGTGACCGCGCGGCTTAGGGATTTTTTCCAAAAAAAGTTCTTCAGTCGTCGAGGGATAATTCTGTTTCTGATGATCAAAACCAACCTGTTTCCACAGAAAAACCTTTCAGCGGATGGTTTGCAACCGTTTGGCACCATTTTTGAGTGAATTTCAGAACGTCAGAAATTTTGAAGAAATTGTGACCGCGCGGCTTAGGGATTTTTCAAAAAAAAGTAGTTCAGACGTTGAGGGCTAATTCTGTTTCCGATGATAAAAACCCACCTGTTTCCACCAAAAAACCTTTCAGAGGATCGTTTGCAACAGTTTGGCACCATTTTTGAGTGAATTGCAGAACGTCAGAAATTTTGAAGAAATTGTGACCGCGCGGCTTAGGGATTTTTCAAAAAAAAGTTGTTCAGACGTCGAGAGCTAATTCTGTTTCCAATGATAAAAACCCACCTGTTTCCACTGAAAAACCTTTAAGGGGATCGTTTACAACAGTTCAGCACCATTTTTGAGTGAATTGCAGAACGTCGGATTTTTGCTGAAATTGTGACCGCGCGGCTTAGGGATTTTTTTTAAAAAAAGTTGTTTAGACATCGAGGGCTAATTTTGTTTCCGTTGATAAAAATGCATCTGTTTCCACCAAAAAAACCTTTCAGAGGATCGTTTGCAACAGTTTGGCACCATTTTTGAGTGAATTGCAGAACGTCAGAAATTTTGCAGAAATTGTGACCGCGCGGCTTAGGGATTTTTTTAAAAAAAGTTGTTCAGACGTTGAGGGATAATTCTGTTTCTGATGATAAAAACCCACCAGTTTCCTCAGAAAAACCTTTCAGGAGATGGTTTGCAACAGTTTGGCACCATTTTTGAGTGAATTGCAGAAAGTCATAAATTTTGAAAAAATTGTGACCGCGCGGCTTAGGGATTTTTTAAAAAAAACTTGTTCATTTGTCGAGGGATAATTCTGTTTCTGATGATAAAAACCCACCTGTTTCCTCAGAAAAAACTTTCAGGAGATGGTTTGCAACAGTTTGGCACCATTTTTGAGTGAATTGCAGAACGTCATAAATTTTGAAGAAATTATGACCGCGCGGCTTAGGGATTTTTCAAAAAAAAGTTGTTTAGAAATCAAGGGCTAATTTAGTTTCCGATGATAAAAACGCATCTGTTTCCACCGAAAAACCTTTCAGAGGATCGTTTGCAACAGTTTGGCACCATTTTTGAGTGAATTGCAGAACGTCAGAAATTTTGAAGAAATTGTGACTGCGCGGTTTACGGATTATTTCAAAAAAAGTTGCTCAGACGTCGAGGGTTAATTCTGTTTCTGATGAGAAAAACCAACCTGTTTCCACAGAAAAACCTTTCAGAGGATCGTTTGCAACACTTTGGCACCATTTTTGAGAGAATTGCAGAAGGTCAGAAATTTTGAAGAAATTGTGACCGCGCGGCTTAGGGATTTTTTCAAAAAAAGTTGTTCAGACGTCAAGGACTAATTCAGTTTCTCATGATAAAAACCCACCTGTTTCCACCGAAAAACCTTTCAGGGGATCGTTTGCAACATTTTGGCACCATTTTTGAGTGAATTGCAGAACGTCAGAAATTTTGAAGAAATTGTGACCGCGCGGCTTAGGGATTTTTCAAAAAAAAGTTGTTTAGACATTGAGGGCTAATTTTGTTTCCGATGATAGAAACGCATCTGTTTCCACCAAAAAACCTTTCAGAGGATCGTTTGCAACAGTTTGGCACCATTTTTGAGTGAATTGCAGAAGGTCAGAAATTTTGATGAAATTGTGACCGCGTGGCTTAGGGATTTTTCAAAAAAAGTTGTTTAGACATCGAGGACTAATTCTGTTTCCGATGATAAAAAGGCATCTGTTTCCACCAAAAAACCTTTCAGGGGATCGTTTGCAGCACTTCAGCACCATTTTTGAATGAATTGCAGAACGTCAGATTTTTGCTGAAATTGTGACCGCGCGGCTTAGGGATTTTTCAAGTAAAGTTGTTCAGATGTCGAGGGCTAATTTTGTTTCCGATGATAAAAACGCATCTGTTTCCACCAAAAAACCTTTCAGAGGATCGTTTGCAACAGTTTGGCACCATTTTTGAGTGAATTGCAGAAGGTCAGAAATTTTGAAGAAATTGTGACCGCGCGGCTTAGGGATTTTTTCAAAAAAAGTTGTTCAGACGTCAAGGACTAATTCAGTTTCTCATGATAAAAACCCACCTGTTTCCACCGAAAAACCTTTCAGGGGATCGTTTGCAACATTTTGGCACCATTTTTGAGTGAATTGCAGAACGTCAGATTTTTGGTGAAATTGTGACCGCGCGGCTTAGGGATTTTTTCAAAAAAAAGTTGTTTAGACATTGAGGGATAATTCTGTTTCCGATGATAAAAACCCACCTGTTTCCACCAAAAAACCTTTCAGAGGATCGTTTGCAACAGTTTGGCACCATTTTTGAGTGAATTGCAGAACGTCATAAATTTTGAAGAAATTATGACCGCGCGGCTTAGGGATTTTTCAAAAAAAAGTTGTTTAGAAATCAAGGGCTAATTTAGTTTCCGATGATAAAAACGCATCTGTTTCCACCGAAAAACCTTTCAGAGGATCGTTTGCAACAGTTTGGCACCATTTTTGAGTGAATTGCAGAACGTCAGAAATTTTGAAGAAATTGTGACTGCGCGGTTTACGGATTATTTCAAAAAAAGTTGCTCAGACGTCGAGGGTTAATTCTGTTTCTGATGAGAAAAACCAACCTGTTTCCACAGAAAAACCTTTCAGAGGATCGTTTGCAACACTTTGGCACCATTTTTGAGAGAATTGCAGAAGGTCAGAAATTTTGAAGAAATTGTGACCGCGCGGCTTAATGATTTTTTCAAAAAAAGTTGTTCAGACGTCAAGGTCTAATTCAGTTTCTCATGATAAAAACGCATCTGTTTCCACCGAAAAACCTTTCAAGGGATCGTTTGCAACATTTTGGCACCATTTCTGAGTGAATTGCAGAACGTCAGAAATTTTGAAGAAATTGTGACCGCGTGGCTTAGGGATTTTTCAAAAAAAGTTGTTTAGACATCGAGGACTAATTCTGTTTCCGATGATAAAAAGGCATCTGTTTCCACCAAAAAACCTTTCAGGGGATCGTTTGCAGCACTTCAGCACCATTTTTGAATGAATTGCAGAACGTCAGATTTTTGCTGAAATTGTGACCGCGCGGCTTAGGGATTTTTCAAGTAAAGTTGTTCAGATGTCGAGGGCTAATTTTGTTTCCGATGATAAAAACGCATCTGTTTCCACCAAAAAACCTTTCAGAGGATCGTTTGCAACAGTTTGGCACCATTTTTGAGTGAATTGCAGAAGGTCAGAAATTTTGAAGAAATTGTGACCGCGCGGTTTAGGGATTTTTTCAAAAAAAGTTGTTCAGACGTCAAGGATTAATTCAGTTTCTCATGATAAAAACCCACCTGTTTCCACCGAAAAACCTTTCAGGGGATCGTTTGCAACGTTTTGGCACCATTTTTGAGTGAATTGCAGAACGTCAGAAATTTTGAAGAAATTGTGACCGCGCGGCTTAGGGATTTTTCAAAAAAAAGTTGTTTAGACATTGAGGGCTAATTTTGTTTCCGATGATAGAAACGCATCTGTTTCCACCAAAAAACCTTTCA
Organism: Podarcis melisellensis; assembly: GCF_964234715.1. Lineage (NCBI taxonomy): Eukaryota > Metazoa > Chordata > Lepidosauria > Squamata > Lacertidae > Podarcis > Podarcis melisellensis. Next base: position 85,629,359 of record NC_138538.1, on the reverse strand, counting down.
GAGGATCGTTTGCAACAGTTTGGCACCATTTTTGAGTGAATTGCAGAAGGTCAGAAATTTTGATGAAATTGTGACCGCGTGGCTTAGGGATTTTTCAAAAAAAGTTGTTTAGACATCGAGGACTAATTCTGTTTCCGATGATAAAAAGGCATCTGTTTCCACCAAAAAACCTTTCAGGGGATCGTTTGCAGCACTTCAGCACCATTTTTGAATGAATTGCAGAACGTCAGATTTTTGCTGAAATTGTGACCGCGCGGCTTAGGGATTTTTCAAGTAAAGTTGTTCAGATGTCGAGGGCTAATTTTGTTTCCGATGATAAAAACGCATCTGTTTCCACCAAAAAACCTTTCAGAGGATCGTTTGCAACAGTTTGGCACCATTTTTGAGTGAATTGCAGAAGGTCAGAAATTTTGAAGAAATTGTGACCGCGCGGCTTAGGGATTTTTTCAAAAAAAGTTGTTCAGACGTCAAGGACTAATTCAGTTTCTCATGATAAAAACCCACCTGTTTCCACCGAAAAACCTTTCAGGGGATCGTTTGCAACATTTTGGCACCATTTTTGAGTGAATTGCAGAACGTCAGATTTTTGCTGAAATTGTGACCGCGCGGCTTAGGGATTTTTTCAAAAAAAAGTTGTTTAGACATCGAGGGCTAATTTTGTTTCCGATGACAAAAAGGCATCTGTTTCCACCAAAAAACCTTTCAGAGGATCGTTTGCAACACTTTGGCACCATTTTTAAGAGAATTGCAGAAGGTCAGAAATTTTGAAGAAATTGTGACCGCGCGGCTTAATGATTTTTTCAAAAAAAGTTGTTCAGACGTCAAGGACTAATTCAGTTTCTCATGATAAAAACGCATCTGTTTCCACCGAAAAACCTTTCAAGGGATCGTTTGCAACATTTTGGCACCATTTTTGAGTGAATTGCAGAACGTCAGAAATTTTGAAGAAATTGTGACCGCGCGGCTTAGGGATTTTTCAAAAAAAAGTTGTTCAGACGTCGAGGGATAATTCTGCTTCTGATGATAAAAACCCACCTGTTTCCTCAGAAAAACCTTTCAGGAGATGGTTTGCAACAGTTTGGCACCATTTTTGAGTGAATTGCAGAACGTCATAAATTTTGAAAAAATTGTGACCGCACGGCTTAGGGATTTTTTCAAAAAAAAGTTGTTCAGACGTCCACGGCTAATTCAGTTTCTGATGATAAAAACCCACCTGTTTCCACCGAAAAACCTTTCTGGGGATCGTTTGCAACAGTTCATCACCATTTTTGAATGAATTGCGGAATGTCAGATTTTTGCTGAAAATGTGACAGTGCGGCTTAGGGATTTTTCAAAAAAAAGTTATTTAGACATCGAGGGCTAATTTTGTTTCCGATGATAAAAACACATCTGTTTCCACCAAAAATCCTTTCAGGGGATCGTTTGCAACACTTTGGCACCATTTTTGAGTGAATTGCAGAAGGTCAGAAATTTTGATGAAATTGTGACCGCGCGGCTTAGTGATTTTTCAAAAAAAAGTTGTTTAGACATCGAGGGCTAATTTTGTTTCCGATGACAAAAAGGCATCTGTTTCCACTAAAAAACCTTTCAGGGGATCGTTTGCAACACTTTGGCACCATTTTTGAGAGAATTGCAGAAGGTCAGAAATTTTGAAGAAATTGTGACCGCGCGGCTTAATGATTTTTTCAAAAAAAGTTGTTCAGACGTCAAGGACTAATTCAGTTTCTCATGATAAAAACCCACCTGTTTCCACCGAAAAACCTTTCAAGGGATGGTTTGCAACATTTTGGCACCATTTTTGAGTGAATTGCAGAACGTCAGATTTTTGCTGAAATTGTGACCGCGCGGCTTAGGGATTTTTTCAAAAAAATGTTCTTCAGACGTCGAGGGATAATTCTGTTTCTGATGATCAAAACCAACCTGTTTCCACAGAAAAACCTTTCAGCGGATGGTTTGCAACCGTTTGGCACCATTTTTGAGTGAATTTCAGAACGTCAGAAATTTTGAAGATTTAGGGCTTAGGGATTTAAAAAAAAAAGTTGTTCAGACGTAGAGGGATAATTCTGTTTCCGATGATAAAAACCCACCGGTTTCCACCGAAAAACCTTTCTGGGGATCGTTTGCAACAGTTCAGCACCATTTTTGAATGAATTGCAGAACGTCAGATTTTTGCTGAAATTGTGACAGCGCGGCTTAGGGATTTTTCAAAAAAAAGTTGTTTAGACATCGAGGGCTAATTTTGTTTCCGATGATAAAAACGCATCTGTTTCCACCAAAAAACCTTTCAGGGGATCGTTTGCAGCAGTTCAGCACCATTTTTGAATGAATTGCAGAACGTCAGATTTTTGCTGAAATTGTGACCGCGCGGCTTAGGGATTTTTTCAAAAAAAAGTTCTTCAGTCGTCGAGGGATAATTCTGTTTCTGATTATCAAAACCAACCTGTTTCCACAGAAAAACCTTTCAGGGGATGGTTTACAACCGTTTGGCACCATTTTTGAGTGAATTTCAGAACGTCAGAAATTTTGAAGAAATTGTGACCGCGCGGCTTAGGGATTTTTCAAAAAAAAAGTAGTTCAGACGTTGAGGGCTAATTCTGTTTCCGATGATAAAAACCCACCTGTTTCCACCAAAAAACCTTTCAGAGGATCGTTTGCAACAGTTTGGCACCATTTTTGAGTGAATTGCAGAACGTCAGAAATTTTGAAGAAATTGTGACCGCGCGGCTTACGGATATTTCAAAAAAAAGTTGTTCAGACTTCGAGAGCTAATTCTGTTTCCAATGATAAAAACCCACCTGTTTCCACTGAAAAACCTTTAAGGGGATCGTTTACAACAGTTCAGCACCATTTTTGAGTGAATTGCAGAACGTCGGATTTTTGCTGAAATTGTGACCGCGCGGCCTAGGGATTTTTTTAAAAAAAGTTGTTTAGACATCGAGGGCTAATTTTGTTTCCGTTGATAAAAATGCATCTGTTTCCACCAAAAAAACCTTTCAGAGGATCGTTTGCAACTGTTTGGCACCATTTTTGAGTGAATTGCGGAATTTCAGAAATTTTGAAGAAATTGTGACCGCGCTGTTTAGGGATTTTTCAAAAAAAAAGTTGTTCAGACATCGAGGGCTAATTCTGTTTCCGATGATAAAAACCCACCTGTTTCCACTGAAAAACCTTTCAGGGGATGGTTTACAACAGTTTGGCACCATTTTTGAGTGAATTGCAGAACGTCAGAAATTTTGCAGAAATTGTGACCGCGCGGCTTAGGGATTTTTTTAAAAAAAGTTGTTCAGACGTTGAGGGATAATTCTGTTTCTGATGATAAAAACCCACCTGTTTCCTCAGAAAAACCTTTCAGGAGATGGTTTGCAACAGTTTGGCACCATTTTTGAGTGAATTGCAGAAAGTCATAAATTTTGAAAAAATTGTGACCGCGCGGCTTAGGGATTTTTTTTAAAAAAACTTGTTCATTTGTCGAGGGATAATTCTGTTTCTGATGATAAAAACCCACCTGTTTCCACCAAAAAACCTTTCAGGAGATGGTTTGCAACAGTTTGGCACCATTTTTGAGTGAATTGCAGAACGTCAGAAATTTTGAAAAAATTGTGACCGGGCGGCTTAGGGATTTTTCAAAAAAAAGTTGTTCAGACGTCGAGGGATAATTCTGCTTCTGATGATAAAAACCCACCTGTTTCCTCAGAAAAACCTTTCAGGAGATGGTTTGCAACAGTTTGGCACCATTTTTGAGTGAATTGCAGAACGTCATAAATTTTGAAGAAATTGTGACCGCGCGGCTTAGGGATTTTTCAAAAAAAAGTTGTTTAGAAATCAAGGGCTAATTTAGTTTCCGATGATAAAAACGCATCTGTTTCCACCGAAAAACCTTTCAGAGGATCGTTTGCAACAGTTTGGCACCATTTTTGAGTGAATTGCAGAACGTCAGAAATTTTGAAGAAATTGTGACTGCGCGGCTTACGGATTATTTCAAAAAAAGTTGCTCAGACGTCGAGGGTTAATTCTGTTTCTGATGAGAAAAACCAACCTGTTTCCACAGAAAAACCTTTCAGGGGATGGTTTACAACAGTTTGGCACCATTTTTGAGTGAATTGCAGAACATCAGAAATTTTGAAGATATTGTGACCGCGCGGCTTAGGGATTTTTTTTAAAATAGTTGTTCAGACATAGAGGGATAATTCTGTTTCTGATGATAAAAACCCACCTGTTTCCTTAGAAAAACCTTTCAGGAGATGGTTTGCAACAGTTTGGCACCATTTTTGAGTGAATTGCAGAACGTCAGAAATTTTGAAGAAATTGTGACCGCGCGGCTTAGGGATTTTTCAAAAAAAAGTTGTTTAGACATTGAGGGCTAATTTTGTTTCCGATGATAGAAACGCATCTGTTTCCACCAAAAAACCTTTCAGAGGATCGTTTGCAACAGTTTGGCACCATTTTTGAGTGAATTGCAGAAGGTCAGAAATTTTGAAGAAATTGTGACCGCGCGGCTTAGGGATTTTTTCAAAAAAAGTTGTTCAGACGTCAAGGACTAATTCAGTTTCTCATGATAAAAACCCACCTGTTTCCACCGAAAAACCTTTCAGGGGATCGTTTGCAACATTTTGGCACCATTTTTGAGTGAATTGCAGAACGTCAGATTTTTGCTGAAATTGTGATCGCGCGGCTTAGGGATTTTTTCAAAAAAATGTTCTTTAGACGTCGAGGGATAATTCTGTTTCTGATGATCAAAACCAACCTGTTTCCACAGAAAAACCTTTCAGCGGATGGTTTGCAACCGTTTGACACCATTTTTGAGTGAATTGCAGAACGTCAGAAATTTTGAAGAAATTGTGACCGCGCGGCTTAGGGATTTTTTTTAAAAAAGTTGTTGAGACGGCAAGGGCTAATTCAGTTTCCGATGATAAAAACCCACCTGTTTCCACCGAAAAACCTTTCAGCGGATCGTTTGCAACAGTACATCACCATTTTTGAATGAATTGCAGAACATCAGATTTTTGCTGAAAATGTGACGGCGCGGCTTAGGGATTTTTCAAAAAAAAGTTCTTTAGACATCGAGGGCTAATTTTGTTTCCGATGATAAAAACACATCTGTTTCCACCAAAAAACCTTTCAGGGGATCGTTTGCAACACTTTGGCACCATTTTTGAGTGAATTGCAGAAGGTCAGAAATTTTGATGAAATTGTGACCGGGCGGCTTAGTGATTTTTCAAAAAAAAGTTGTTTAGACATCGAGGGCTAATTTTGTTTCCGATGACAAAAAGGCATCTGTTTCCACCAAAAAACCTTTCAGAGGATCGTTTGCAACACTTTGGCACCATTTTTGAGAGAATTGCAGAAGGTCAGAAATTTTGAAGAAATTGTGACCGCGCGGCTTAATGATTTTTTCAAAAAAAGTTGTTCAGACGTCAAGGACTAATTCAGTTTCTCATGATAAAAACGCATCTGTTTCCACCGAAAAACCTTTCAAGGGATCGTTTGCAACATTTTGGCACCATTTTTGAGTGAATTGCAGAACGTCAGAATATTTGAAGAAATTGTGACCGCGCGGCTTAGGGATTTTTCAAAAAAAAGTTGTTCAGACGTCGAGGGATAATTCTGCTTCTGATGATAAAAACCCACCTGTTTCCACCGAAAAACCTTTCTGGGGATCGTTTGCAACAGTTCATCACCATTTTTGAATGAATTGCAGAACGTCAGATTTTTGCTTAAAATGTGACAGCGCGGCTTAGGGATTTTTCAAAAAAAAGTTCTTTAGACATCGAGGGCTAATTTTGTTTCCGATGATAAAAACACATCTGTTTCCACCAAAAAACCTTTCAGGGGATCGTTTGCAACACTTTGGCACCATTTTTGAGTGAATTGCAGAACGTCAGAAATTTTGATGAAATTGTGACCGCGCGGCTTAGTGATTTTTCAAAAAAAAGTTGTTTAGACATTGAGGGCTAATTTTGTTTCCGATGACAAAAAGGCATCTGTTTCCACCAAAAAACCTTTCAGAGGATCGTTTGCAACACTTTGGCACCATTTTTGAGAGAATTGCAGAAGGTCATAAATTTTGAAGAAATTGTGACCGCGCGGCTTAATGATTTTTTCAAAAAAAGTTGTTCAGACGTCAAGGACTAATTCAGTTTCTCATGATAAAAACCCACCTGTTTCCACCGAAAAACCTTTCAAGGGATCGTTTGCAACATTTTGGCACCATTTTTGAGTGAATTGCAGAACGTCAGATTTTTGCTGAAATTGTGACCGCGCGGCTTAGGGATTTTTCAAAAAAAAGTTGTTTAGACATCGAGGGCTAATTTTGTTTCCGATGATAAAAACGCATCTGTTTCCACCAAAAAACCTTTCAGGGGATCGTTTGCAGCAGTTCAGCACCATTTTTGAATGAATTGCAGAACGTCAGATTTTTGCTGAAATTGTGACAGCGTGGCTTAGGGATTTTTCAAAAAAAAGTTCTTTAGACATCGAGGGCTAATTTTGTTTCCGATGATAAAAACACATCTGTTTCCACCAAAAAACCTTTCAGGGGATCGTTTGCAACACTTTGGCACCATTTTTGAGTGAATTGCAGAAGGTCAGAAATTTTGATGAAATTGTGACCGCGCGGCTTAGTGATTTTTCAAAAAAAAGTTCTTTAGACATCGAGGGCTAATTTTGTTTCCGATGATAAAAAGGCATCTGTTTCCACCAAAAAACCTTTCAGGGGATCGTTTGCAGCACTTCAGCACCATTTTTGAATGAATTGCAGAACGTCAGATTTTTGCTGAAATTGTGACCGCGCGGCTTAGGGATTTTTCAAGTAAAGTTGTTCGGATGTCGAGGGCTAATTTTGTTTCCGATGATAAAAACGCATCTGTTTCCACCAAAAAACCTTTCAGAGGATCGTTTGCAACAGTTTGGCACCATTTTTGAGTGAATTGCAGAAGGTCAGAAATTTTGAAGAAATTGTGACCGCGCGGCTTAGGGATTTTTTCAAAAAAAGTTGTTCAGACGTCAAGGACTAATTCAGTTTCTCATGATAAAAACCCACCTGTTTCCACCGAAAAACCTTTCAGGGGATCGTTTGCAACATTTTGGCACCATTTTTGAGTGAATTGCAGAACGTCAGATTTTTGCTGAAATTGTGACCGCGCGGCTTAGGGATTTTTTCAAAAAAATGTTCTTTAGACGTCGAGGGATAATTCTGTTTCTGATGATCAAAACCAACCTGTTTCCACAGAAAAACCTTTCAGCGGATGGTTTGCAACCGTTTGACACCATTTTTGAGTGAATTGCAGAACGTCAGAAATTTTGAAGAAATTGTGACCGCGCGGCTTAGGGATTTTTTTTAAAAAAGTTGTTGAGACGGCAAGGGCTAATTCAGTTTCCGATGATAAAAACCCACCTGTTTCCACCGAAAAACCTTTCAGCGGATCGTTTGCAACAGTACATCACCATTTTTGAATGAATTGCAGAACATCAGATTTTTGCTGAAAATGTGACGGCGCGGCTTAGGGATTTTTCAAAAAAAAGTTCTTTAGACATCGAGGGCTAATTTTGTTTCCGATGATAAAAACACATCTGTTTCCACCAAAAAACCTTTCAGGGGATCGTTTGCAACACTTTGGCACCATTTTTGAGTGAATTGCAGAAGGTCAGAAATTTTGATGAAATTGTGACCGGGCGGCTTAGTGATTTTTCAAAAAAAAGTTGTTTAGACATCGAGGGCTAATTTTGTTTCCGATGACAAAAAGGCATCTGTTTCCACCAAAAAACCTTTCAGAGGATCGTTTGCAACACTTTGGCACCATTTTTGAGAGAATTGCAGAAGGTCAGAAATTTTGAAGAAATTGTGACCGCGCGGCTTAATGATTTTTTCAAAAAAAGTTGTTCAGACGTCAAGGACTAATTCAGTTTCTCATGATAATAACGCATCTGTTTCCACCGAAAAACCTTTCAAGGGATCGTTTGCAACATTTTGGCACCATTTTTGAGTGAATTGCAGAACGTCAGAATATTTGAAGAAATTGTGACCGCGCGGCTTAGGGATTTTTCAAAAAAAAGTTGTTCAGACGTCGAGGGATAATTCTGCTTCTGATGATAAAAACCCACCTGTTTCCTCAGAAAAACCTTTCAGGAGATGTTTTGCAACAGTTTGGCACCATTTTTGAGTGAATTGCAGAACGTCATAAATTTTGAAAAAATTGTGACCGCGCGGCTTAGGGATTTTTTCAAAAAAAAGTTGTTCAGACGTCCACGGCTAATTCAGTTTCTGATGATAAAAACCCACCTGTTTCCACCGAAAAACCTTTCTGGGGATCGTTTGCAACAGTTCATCACCATTTTTGAATGAATTGCAGAACGTCAGATTTTTGCTTAAAATGTGACAGCGCGGCTTAGGGATTTTTCAAAAAAAAGTTCTTTAGACATCGAGGGCTAATTTTGTTTCCGATGATAAAAACACATCTGTTTCCACCAAAAAACCTTTCAGGGGATCGTTTGCAACACTTTGGCACCATTTTTGAGTGAATTGAAGAAGGTCAGAAATTTTGATGAAATTGTGACCGCGCGGCTTAGTGATTTTTCAAAAAAAAGTTGTTTAGACATTGAGGGCTAATTTTGTTTCCGATGACAAAAAGGCATCTGTTTCCACCAAAAAACCTTTCAGAGGATCGTTTGCAACACTTTGGCACCATTTTTGAGAGAATTGCAGAAGGTCAGAAATTTTGAAGAAATTGTGAGCGCGCGGCTTAATGATTTTTTCAAAAAAAGTTGTTCAGACGTCAAGGACTAATTCAGTTTCTCATGATAAAAACCCACCTGTTTCCACCGAAAAACCTTTCAAGGGATCGTTTGCAACATTTTGGCACCATTTTTGAGTGAATTGCAGAACGTCAGAAATTTTGAAGATTTAGGGCTTAGGGATTTTAAAAAAAAGTTGTTCAGATGTAGAGGGATAATTCTGTTTCTGATGATAAAAACCCACCTGTTTCCACCAAAAAACCTTTCTGGGGATCGTTTGCAACAGTTCAGCACCATTTTTGAATGAATTGCAGAACGTCAGATTTTTGCTGAAATTGTGACAGCGTGGCTTAGGGATTTTTCAAAAAAAAGTTGTTTAGACATCGAGGGCTAATTTTGTTTCCGATGATAAAAACGCATCTGTTTCCACCAAAAAACCTTTCAGGGGATCGTTTGCAGCAGTTCAGCACCATTTTTGAATGAATTGCAGAACGTCAGATTTTTGCTGAAATTGTGACAGCGTGGCTTAGGGATTTTTCAAAAAAAAGTTCTTTAGACATCGAGGGCTAATTTTGTTTCCGATGATAAAAACACATCTGTTTCCACCAAAAAACCTTTCAGGGGATCGTTTGCAACACTTTGGCACCATTTTTGAGTGAATTGCAGAAGGTCAGAAATTTTGATGAAATTGTGACCGGGCGGCTTAGTGATTTTTCAAAAAAAAGTTGTTTAGACATCGAGGGCTAATTTTGTTTCCGATGACAAAAAGGCATCTGTTTCCACCAAAAAACCTTTCAGAGGATCGTTTGCAACACTTTGGCACCATTTTTGAGAGAATTGCAGAAGGTCAGAAATTTTGAAGAAATTGTGACCGCGCGGCTTAATGATTTTTTCAAAAAAAGTTGTTCAGACGTCAAGGACTAATTCAGTTTCTCATGATAATAACGCATCTGTTTCCACCGAAAAACCTTTCAAGGGATCGTTTGCAACATTTTGGCACCATTTTTGAGTGAATTGCAGAACGTCAGAATATTTGAAGAAATTGTGACCGCGCGGCTTAGGGATTTTTCAAAAAAAAGTTGTTCAGACGTCGAGGGATAATTCTGCTTCTGATGATAAAAACCCACCTGTTTCCTCAGAAAAACCTTTCAGGAGATGTTTTGCAACAGTTTGGCACCATTTTTGAGTGAATTGCAGAACGTCATAAATTTTGAAAAAATTGTGACCGCGCGGCTTAGGGATTTTTTCAAAAAAAAGTTGTTCAGACGTCCACGGCTAATTCAGTTTCTGATGATAAAAACCCACCTGTTTCCACCGAAAAACCTTTCTGGGGATCGTTTGCAACAGTTCATCACCATTTTTGAATGAATTGCAGAACGTCAGATTTTTGCTTAAAATGTGACAGCGCGGCTTAGGGATTTTTCAAAAAAAAGTTCTTTAGACATCGAGGGCTAATTTTGTTTCCGATGATAAAAACACATCTGTTTCCACCAAAAAACCTTTCAGGGGATCGTTTGCAACACTTTGGCACCATTTTTGAGTGAATTGCAGAAGGTCAGAAATTTTGATGAAATTGTGACCGCGCGGCTTAGTGATTTTTCAAAAAAAAGTTGTTTAGACATTGAGGGCTAATTTTGTTTCCGATGACAAAAAGGCATCTGTTTCCACCAAAAAACCTTTCAGAGGATCGTTTGCAACACTTTGGCACCATTTTTGAGAGAATTGCAGAAGGTCAGAAATTTTGAAGAAATTGTGACCGCGCGGCTTAATGATTTTTTCAAAAAAAGTTGTTCAGACGTCAAGGACTAATTCAGTTTCTCATGATAAAAACCCACCTGTTTCCACCGAAAAACCTTTCAAGGGATCGTTTGCAACATTTTGGCACCATTTTTGAGTGAATTGCAGAACGTCAGAAATTTTGAAGATTTAGGGCTTAGGGATTTTAAAAAAAAGTTGTTCAGATGTAGAGGGATAATTCTGTTTCTGATGATAAAAACCCACCTGTTTCCACCAAAAAACCTTTCTGGGGATCGTTTGCAACAGTTCAGCACCATTTTTGAATGAATTGCAGAACGTCAGATTTTTGCTGAAATTGTGACAGCGTGGCTTAGGGATTTTTCAAAAAAAAGTTGTTTAGACATCGAGGGCTAATTTTGTTTCCGATGATAAAAACGCATCTGTTTCCACCAAAAAACCTTTCAGGGGATCGTTTGCAGCAGTTCAGCACCATTTTTGAATGAATTGCAGAACGTCAGATTTTTGCTGAAATTGTGACAGCGTGGCTTAGGGATTTTTCAAAAAAAAGTTCTTTAGACATCGAGGGCTAATTTTGTTTCCGATGATAAAAACACATCTGTTTCCACCAAAAAACCTTTCAGGGGATCGTTTGCAACACTTTGGCACCATTTTTGAGTGAATTGCAGAAGGTCAGAAATTTTGATGAAATTGTGACCGCGCGGCTTAGTGATTTTTCAAAAAAAAGTTGTTTAGACATTGAGGGCTAATTTTGTTTCCGATGACAAAAAGGCATCTGTTTCCACCAAAAAACCTTTCAGAGGATCGTTTGCAACACTTTGGCACCATTTTTGAGAGAATTGCAGAAGGTCAGAAATTTTGAAGAAATTGTGAGCGCGCGGCTTAATGATTTTTGCAAAAAAAGTTGTTCAGACGTCAAGGACTAATTCAGTTTCTCATGATAAAAACCCACCTGTTTCCACCGAAAAACCTTTCAAGGGATCGTTTGCAACATTTTGGCACCATTTTTGAGTGAATTGCAGAACGTCAGAAATTTTGAAGATTTAGGGCTTAGGGATTTTAAAAAAAAGTTGTTCAGATGTAGAGGGATAATTCTGTTTCTGATGATAAAAACCCACCTGTTTCCACCGAAAAACCTTTCTGGGGATCGTTTGCAACAGTTCAGCACCATTTTTGAATGAATTGCAGAACGTCAGATTTTTGCTGAAATTGTGACAGCGTGGCTTAGGGATTTTTCAAAAAAAAGTTGCTTAGACATCGAGGGCTAATTTTGTTTCCGATGATAAAAAGGCATCTGTTTCCACCAAAAAACCTTTCAGGGGATCGTTTGCAGCAGTTCAGCACCATTTTTGAATGAATTGCAGAACGTCAGATTTTTGCTGAAATTGTGACCGCGCGGCTTAGGGATTTTTTCAAAAAAAAGTTCTTCAGTCGTCGAGGGATAATTCTGTTTCTGATTATCAAAACTAACCTGTTTCCACAGAAAAACCTTTCAGGGGATGGTTTACAACCGTTTGGCACCATTTTTGAGTGAATTTCAGAACGTCAGAAATTTTGAAGAAATTGTGACCGCGCGGCTTAGGGATTTTTCAAAAAAAAGTTGTTTAGAAATCAAGGGCTAATTTAGTTTCCGATGATAAAAACGCATCTGTTTCCACCGAAAAACCTTTCAGAGGATCGTTTGCAACAGTTTGGCACCATTTTTGAGTGAATTGCAGAACGTCAGAAATTTTGAAGAAATTGTGACTGCCCGGCTTACGGATTATTTCAAAAAAAGTTGCTCAGACGTCGAGGGTTAATTCTGTTTCTGATGAGAAAAACCAACCTGTTTCCACAGAAAAACCTTTCAGGGGATGGTTTACAACAGTTTGGCACCATTTTTGAGTGAATTGCAGAACATCAGAAATTTTGAAGATATTGTGACCGCGCGGCTTAGGGATTTTTTTTAAAATAGTTGTTCAGACATAGAGGGATAATTCTGTTTCTGATGATAAAAACCCACCTGTTTCCTCAGAAAAACCTTTCAGGAGATGGTTTGCAACAGTTTGGCACCATTTTTGAGTGAATTGCAGAACGTCAGAAATTTTGAAGAAATTGTGACCGCGCGGCTTAGGGATTTTTCAAAAAAAAGTTGTTTAGACATTGAGGGCTAATTTTGTTTCCGATGATAGAAACGCATCTGTTTCCACCAAAAAACCTTTCAGAGGATCGTTTGCAACAGTTTGGCACCATTTTTGAGTGAATTGCAGAAGGTCAGAAATTTTGATGAAATTGTGACCGCGTGGCTTAGGGATTTTTCAAAAAAAGTTGTTTAGACATCGAGGGCTAATTTTGTTTCCGATGATAAAAAGGCATCTGTTTCCACCAAAAAACCTTTCAGGGGATCGTTTGCAGCACTTCAGCACCATTTTTGAATGAATTGCAGAACGTCAGATTTTTGCTGAAATTGTGACCGCGCGGCTTAGGGATTTTTCAAGTAAAGTTGTTCAGATGTCGAGGGCTAATTTTGTTTCCGATGATAAAAACGCATCTGTTTCCACCAAAAAACCTTTCAGAGGATCGTTTGCAACAGTTTGGCACCATTTTTGAGTGAATTGCAGAAGGTCAGAAATTTTGAAGAAATTGTGACCGCGCGGCTTAGGGATTTTTTCAAAAAAAGTTGTTCAGACGTCAAGGACTAATTCAGTTTCTCATGATAAAAACCCACCTGTTTCCACCGAAAAACCTTTCAGGGGATCGTTTGCAACATTTTGGCACCATTTTTGAGTGAATTGCAGAACGTCAGATTTTTGCTGAAATTGTGACCGCGCGGCTTAGGGATTTTTTCAAAAAAATGTTCTTTAGACGTCGAGGGATAATTCTGTTTCTGATGATCAAAACCAACCTGTTTCCACAGAAAAACCTTTCAGCGGATGGTTTGCAACCGTTTGACACCATTTTTGAGTGAATTGCGTGGACAGGCGGAGTCCCCAGATCCTGCGCGGTCCCCCCGTCATGTGGAATAACGACTCAAGACAACGTGCTATGGGATTAAATTGGCCACAACTTTATTAAATTTCAAATGTGGGTAGACCTTGGCTCAGGCATTGGGCGTTCTCCCTCCCCAGTCCCCAGCCGGGGACCTAGGGAGCATCAGGGTTATCCAGTGTGTGTGTGGGGGATGGGCCGGCTCTGGAGAACATATGTTCAAGCAGAGATAGCCGCCCCCGTAACGCCGCCGCCGCAGGGGAGAGCAATGACGACCTTCCGGCGTACGGTCAAAGCCTCCCTTCAGAAACCCCTTTAACGGGGAACCCTGGTATCGCCGCCGCAAAGAGGAAGATGGACAAAAGGATTCCGCCCAAGGCCTGATACTGCCAAAGTTGTGACGTTTTGCTACGGGAAAGGCGAAACCTGCCAATGCAGGGAAATTCCTTTCCGGCCCTTTAACAGCGACCTTAACGTAGCAGCGCCCGCATACCTGTGAAGAAAATTAACTTGCAAAACATGTGAGGAAAATTAACCTGCAACATAAGACATTGACTGAGGGTGGGTAGGGTGGGAGAAGCTCTGGAGCCAAGTGAGAATTCCCAGGTAAAATCCTCCCTCCTTTGTGTGGGCAGGTAATCCCTCCCCCACCTGGCCTGGTCTCCTTGGCAACCCTTTCCCCCAGGTGGGATTGGACAACTGACTGAGGTAGGCGGAGACCTCCAGGTATCCCACCTGAGGGATGGCATAGCCTAGCCTATGCTGTTGGAGCCGCTCCAGGTCTAGGGGCTGCACGCGTCCACGCAAAGGGTGCCCCCCGTTTTAAGCGGGGAGCGGTCATTGCAGAACGTCAGAAATTTTGAAGAAATTGTGACCGCGCGGCTTAGGGATTTTTTTAAAAAAAGTTGTTGAGACGGCAAGGGCTAATTCAGTTTCCGATGATAAAAACCCACCTGTTTCCACCGAAAAACCTTTCAGCGGATCGTTTGCAACAGTACATCACCATTTTTGAATGAATTGCAGAACATCAGATTTTTGCTGAAAATGTGACGGCGCTGCTTAGGGATTTTTCAAAAAAAAAGTTCTTTAGACATCGAGGGCTAATTTTGTTTCCGATGATAAAAACACATCTGTTTCCACCAAAAAACCTTTCAGGGGATCGTTTGCAACACTTTGGCACCATTTTTGAGTGAATTGCAGAAGGTCAGAAATTTTGATGAAATTGTGACCGGGCGGCTTAGTGATTTTTCAAAAAAAAGTTGTTTAGACATCGAGGGCTAATTTTGTTTCCGATGACAAAAAGGCATCTGTTTCCACCAAAAAACCTTTCAGAGGATCGTTTGCAACACTTTGGCACCATTTTTGAGAGAATTGCAGAAGGTCAGAAATTTTGAAGAAATTGTGACCGCGCGGCTTAATGATTTTTTCAAAAAAAGTTGTTCAGACGTCAAGGACTAATTCAGTTTCTCATGATAAAAACGCATCTGTTTCCACCGAAAAACCTTTCAAGGGATCGTTTGCAACATTTTGGCACCATTTTTGAGTGAATTGCAGAACGTCAGAAATTTTGAAGAAATTGTGACCGCGCGGCTTAGGGATTTTTCAAAAAAAAGTTGTTCAGACGTCGAGGGATAATTCTGCTTCTGATGATAAAAACCCACCTGTTTCCTCAGAAAAACCTTTCAGGAGATGTTTTGCAACAGTTTGGCACCATTTTTGAGTGAATTGCAGAACGTCATAAATTTTGAAAAAATTGTGACCGCGCGGCTTAGGGATTTTTTCAAAAAAAAGTTGTTCAGACGTCCACGGCTAATTCAGTTTCTGATGATAAAAACCCACCTGTTTCCACCGAAAAACCTTTCTGGGGATCGTTTGCAACAGTTCATCACCATTTTTGAATGAATTGCAGAACGTCAGATTTTTGCTTAAAATGTGACAGCGCGGCTTAGGGATTTTTCAAAAAAAAGTTCTTTAGACATCGAGGGCTAATTTTGTTTCCGATGATAAAAACACATCTGTTTCCACCAAAAAACCTTTCAGGGGATCGTTTGCAACACTTTGGCACCATTTTTGAGTGAATTGCAGAAGGTCAGAAATTTTGATGAAATTGTGACCGCGCGGCTTAGTGATTTTTCAAAAAAAAGTTGTTTAGACATTGAGGGCTAATTTTGTTTCCGATGACAAAAAGGCATCTGTTTCCACCAAAAAACCTTTCAGAGGATCGTTTGCAACACTTTGGCACCATTTTTGAGAGAATTGCAGAAGGTCAGAAATTTTGAAGAAATTGTGACCGCGCGGCTTAATGATTTTTTCAAAAAAAGTTGTTCAGACGTCAAGGACTAATTCAGTTTCTCATGATAAAAACCCACCTGTTTCCACCGAAAAACCTTTCAAGGGATCGTTTGCAACATTTTGGCACCATTTTTGAGTGAATTGCAGAACGTCAGAAATTTTGAAGATTTAGGGCTTAGGGATTTTAAAAAAAAGTTGTTCAGATGTAGAGGGATAATTCTGTTTCTGATGATAAAAACCCACCTGTTTCCACCAAAAAACCTTTCTGGGGATCGTTTGCAACAGTTCAGCACCATTTTTGAATGAATTGCAGAACGTCAGATTTTTGCTGAAATTGTGACAGCGTGGCTTAGGGATTTTTCAAAAAAAAGTTGTTTAGACATCGAGGGCTAATTTTGTTTCCGATGATAAAAACGCATCTGTTTCCACCAAAAAACCTTTCAGGGGATCGTTTGCAGCAGTTCAGCACCATTTTTGAATGAATTGCAGAACGTCAGATTTTTGCTGAAATTGTGACAGCGTGGCTTAGGGATTTTTCAAAAAAAAGTTCTTTAGACATCGAGGGCTAATTTTGTTTCCGATGATAAAAACACATCTGTTTCCACCAAAAAACCTTTCAGGGGATCGTTTGCAACACTTTGGCACCATTTTTGAGTGAATTGCAGAAGGTCAGAAATTTTGATGAAATTGTGACCGCGCGGCTTTTTGATTTTTCAAAAAAAAGTTGTTTAGACATTGAGGGCTAATTTTGTTTCCGATGACAAAAAGGCATCTGTTTCCACCAAAAAACCTTTCAGAGGATCGTTTGCAACACTTTGGCACCATTTTTGAGAGAATTGCAGAAGGTCAGAAATTTTGAAGAAATTGTGAGCGCGCGGCTTAATGATTTTTTCAAAAAAAGTTGTTCAGACGTCAAGGACTAATTCAGTTTCTCATGATAAAAACCCACCTGTTTCCACCGAAAAACCTTTCAAGGGATCGTTTGCAACATTTTGGCACCATTTTTGAGTGAATTGCAGAACGTCAGAAATTTTGAAGATTTAGGGCTTAGGGATTTTAAAAAAAAGTTGTTCAGATGTAGAGGGATAATTCTGTTTCTGATGATAAAAACCCACCTGTTTCCACCGAAAAACCTTTCTGGGGATCGTTTGCAACAGTTCAGCACCATTTTTGAATGAATTGCAGAACGTCAGATTTTTGCTGAAATTGTGACAGCGTGGCTTAGGGATTTTTCAAAAAAAAGTTGTTTAGACATCGAGGGCTAATTTTGTTTCCGATGATAAAAACGCATCTGTTTCCACCAAAAAACCTTTCAGGGGATCGTTTGCAGCAGTTCAGCACCATTTTTGAATGAATTGCAGAACGTCAGATTTTTGCTGAAATTGTGACCGCGCGGCTTAGGGATTTTTTCAAAAAAAAGTTCTTCAGTCGTCGAGGGATAATTCTGTTTCTGATTATCAAAACTAACCTGTTTCCACAGAAAAACCTTTCAGGGGATGGTTTACAACCGTTTGGCACCATTCTTGAGTGAATTTCAGAACGTCAGAAATTTTGAAGAAATTGTGACCGCGCGGCTTAGGGATTTTTCAAAAAAAAGTTGTTCAGACGTTGAGGGCTAATTCTGTTTCCGATGATAAAAAACCCACCTGTTTCAACCAAAAAACCTTTCAGAGGATCGTTTGCAACAGTTTGGCACCATTTTTGAGTGAATTGCAGAACGTCAGAAATTTTGAAGAAATTGTGACCGCGCGGCTTAGGGATTTTTCAAAAAAAAAGTTGTTTAGACATTGAGGGCTAATTTTGTTTCCGATGATAGAAACGCATCTGTTTCCACCAAAAAACCTTTCAGAGGATCGTTTGCAACAGTTTGGCACCATTTTTGAGTGAATTGCAGAAGGTCAGAAATTTTGATGAAATTGTGACCGCGTGGCTTAGGGATTTTTCAAAAAAAGTTGTTTAGACATCGAGGGCTAATTTTGTTTCCGATGATAAAAAGGCATCTGTTTCCACCAAAAAACCTTTCAGGGGATCGTTTGCAGCACTTCAGCACCATTTTTGAATGAATTGCAGAACGTCAGATTTTTGCTGAAATTGTGACCGCGCGGCTTAGGGATTTTTCAAGTAAAGTTGTTCAGATGTCGAGGGCTAATTTTGTTTCCGATGATAAAAATGCATCTGTTTCCACCAAAAAACCTTTCAGAGGATCGTTTGCAACAGTTTGGCACCATTTTTGAGTGAATTGCAGAAGGTCAGAAATTTTGAAGAAATTGTGACCGCGCGGCTTAGGGATTTTTTCAAAAAATGTTTTTCAGACGTCAAGGACTAATTCAGTTTCTCATGATAAAAACCCACCTGTTTCCACCGAAAAACCTTTCAGGGGATCGTTTGCAACATTTTGGCACCATTTTTGAGTGAATTGCAGAACGTCAGATTTTTGCTGAAATTGTGACCGTGCGGCTTAGGGATTTTTTCAAAAAATGTTCTTTAGACGTCGATGGATAATTCTGTTTCTGATGATCAAAACCAACCTGTTTCCACAAAAAAACCTTTCAGCGGATGGTTTGCAACCGTTTGGCACCATTTTTGAGTGAATTGCAGAAGGTCAGAAATTTTGAAGAAATTGTGACCGCGCGGCTTAATGATTTTTTCAAAAAAAAGTTGTTCAGACGGCAAGGGCTAATTCAGTTTCCGATGATAAAAACCCACCTGTTTCCACCGAAAAACCTTTCAGCGGATCGTTTGCAACAGTTCATCACCATTTTTGAATGAATTGCAGAACGTCAGATTTTTGCTGAAAATGTGACGGCGCGGCTTAGGGATTTTTCAAAAAAAAGTTGTTTAGACATCGAGGGCTAATTTTGTTTCCGATGACAAAAAGGCATCTGTTTCCACCAAAAAACCTTTCAGAGGATCGTTTGCAACACTTTGGCACCATTTTTGAGAGAATTGCAGAAGGTCAGAAATTTTGAAGAAATTGTGACCGCGCGGCTTAATGATTTTTTCAAAAAAAGTTGTTCAGACGTCAAGGACTAATTCAGTTTCTCATGATAAAAACGCATCTGTTTCCACCGAAAAAACTTTCAAGGGATCGTTTGCAACATTTTGGCACCATTTTTGAGTGAATTGCAGAACGTCAGAAATTTTGAAGAAATTGTGACCGCGCGGCTTAGGGATTTTTCAAAAAAAAGTTGTTCAGACGTCGAGGGATAATTCTGCTTCTGATGATAAAAACCCACCTGTTTCCTCAGAAAAACCTTTCAGGAGATGGTTTGCAACAGTTTGGCACCATTTTTGAGTGAATTGCAGAACGTCATAAATTTTGAAAAAATTGTGACCGCGCGGCTTAGGGATTTTTTCAAAAAAAAGTTGTTCAGACGTCCACGGCTAATTCAGTTTCTGATGATAAAAACCCACCTGTTTCCACCGAAAAACCTTTCTGGGGATCGTTTGCAACAGTTCATCACCATTTTTGTATGAATTGCAGAACGTCAGATTTTTGCTGAAAATGTGACAGCGCGGCTTAGGGATTTTTCAAAAAAAAGTTCTTTAGACATCGAGGGCTAATTTTGTTTCCGATGATAAAAACACATCTGTTTCCACCAAAAAACCTTTCAGGGGATCGTTTGCAACACTTTGGCACCATTTTTGAGTGAATTGCAGAAGGTCAGAAATTTTGATGAAATTGTGACCGCGCGGCTTAATGATTTTTTCAAAAAAAGTTGTTCAGACGTCAAGGACTAATTCAGTTTCTCATGATAAAAACCCACCTGTTTCCACCGAAAAACCTTTCAAGGGATCGTTTGCAACATTTTGGCACCATTTTTGAGTGAATTGCAAAACGTCAGAAATTTTGAAGATTTAGGGCTTAGGGATTTTAAAAAAAAGTTGTTCAGACGTAGGGGGATAATTCTGTTTCTGATGATAAAAACCCACCTGTTTCCACCAAAAAACCTTTCTGGGGATCGTTTGCAACAGATTGCAGAACGTCAGATTTTTGCTGAAATTGTGACAGCGTGGCTTAGGGATTTTTCAAAAAAAAGTTGTTTAGACATCGAGGGCTAATTTTGTTTCCGATGATAAAAACGCATCTGTTTCCACCAAAAAACCTTTCAGGGGATCGTTTGCAGCAGTTCAGCACCATTTTTGAATGAATTGCAGAACGTCAGATTTTTGCTGAAATTGTGACCGCGCGGCTTAGGGATTTTTTCAAAAAAAAGTTCTTCAGTCGTCGAGGGATAATTCTGTTTCTGATTATCAAAACTAACCTGTTTCCACAGAAAAACCTTTCATGGGATGGTTTACAACCGTTTGGCACCATTTTTGAGTGAATTTCAGAACGTCAGAAATTTTGAAGAAATTGTGACCGCGCGGCTTAGGGATTTTTCAAAAAAAAGTTGTTCAGACGTTGAGGGCTAATTCTGTTTCCGATGATAAAAACCCACCTGTTTCCACCAAAAAACCTTTCAGAGGATCGTTTGCAACAGTTTGGCACCATTTTTGAGTGAATTGCAGAACGTCAGAAATTTTGAAGAAATTGTGACCGCGCGGCTTAGGGATTTTTCAAAAAAAAGTTGTTTAGACATTGAGGGCTAATTTTGTTTCCGATGATAGAAACGCATCTGTTTCCACCAAAAAACCTTTCAGGGGATCGTTTGCAGCACTTCAGCACCATTTTTGAATGAATTGCAGAACGTCAGATTTTTGCTGAAATTGTGACCGCGCGGCTTAGGGATTTTTCAAGTAAAGTTGTTCAGATGTCGAGGGCTAATTTTGTTTCCGATGATAAAAACGCATCTGTTTCCACCAAAAAACCTTTCAGAGGATCGTTTGCAACAGTTTGGCACCATTTTTGAGTGAATTGTAGAAGGTCAGAAATTTTGAAGAAATTGTGACCGCGCGGCTTAGGGATTTTTTCAAAAAATGTTTTTCAGACGTCAAGGACTAATTCAGTTTCTCATGATAAAAACCCACCTGTTTCCACCGAAAAACCTTTCAGGGGATCGTTTGCAACATTTTGGCACCATTTTTGAGTGAATTGCAGAACGTCAGATTTTTGCTGAAATTGTGACCGTGCGGCTTAGGGATTTTTTCAAAAAAATGTTCTTTAGACGTCGATGGATAATTCTGTTTCTGATGATCAAAACCAACCTGTTTCCACAGAAAAACCTTTCAGCGGATGGTTTGCAACCGTTTGGCACCATTTTTGAGTGAATTTCAGAACGTCAGAAATTTTGAAGAAATTGTGACCGCGCGGCTTAGGGATTTTTTCAAAAAAAAGTTGTTCAGACGTCCACGGTTAATTCAGTTTCTGATGATAAAAACCCACCTGTTTCCACCGAAAAACCTTTCTGGGGATCGTTTGCAACAGTTCATCACCATTTTTGAATGAATTGCAGAACGTCAGATTTTTGCTGAAAATGTGACGGCGCGGCTTAGGGATTTTTCAAAAAAAAGTTCTTTAGACATCGAGGGCTAATTTTGTTTCCGATGATAAAAACACATCTGTTTCCACAAAAAACCTTTCAGGGGATCGTTTGCAACACTTTGGCACCATTTTTGAGTGAATTGCAAAAGGTCAGAAATTTTGATGAAATTGTGACCGCGCGGCTTAGTGATTTTTCAAAAAAAAGTTGTTTAGACATCGAGGGCTAATTTTGTTTCCGATGACAAAAAGGCATCTGTTTCCACCAAAAAACCTTTCAGAGGATCGTTTGCAACACTTTGGCACCATTTTTGAGAGAATTGCAGAAGGTCAGAAATTTTGAAGAAATTGTGACCGCGCGGCTTAATGATTTTTTCAAAAAAAGTTGTTCAGACGTCAAGGACTAATTCAGTTTCTCATGATAAAAACGCATCTGTTTCCACCGAAAAACCTTTCAAGGGATCGTTTGCAACATTTTGGCACAATTTTTGAGTGACTTGCAGAACGTCAGTAATTTTGAAGAAATTGTGACCGCACGGCTTAGGGATTTTTCAAAAAAAAGTTGTTCAGACGTCGAGGGATAATTCTGCTTCTGATGATAAAAACCCACCTGTTTCCTCAGAAAAACCTTTCAGGAGATGGTTTGCAACAGTTTGGCACCATTTTTGAGTGAATTGCAGAAGGTCAGAAATTTTGATGAAATTGTGACCGCGCGGCTTAATGATTTTTTCAAAAAAAGTTGTTCAGACGTCAAGGACTAATTCAGTTTCTCATGATAAAAACCCACCTGTTTCCACCGAAAAACCTTTCAAGGGATCGTTTGCAACATTTTGGCACCATTTTTGAGTGAATTGCAGAACGTAAGAAATTTTGAAGAAATTGTGACCGCGCGGCTTAGGGATTTTTTCAAAAAAATGTTCTTCAGACGTCGAGGGATAATTCTGTTTCTGATGATCAAAACCAACCTATTTCCACAGAAAAACCTTTCAGGGGATGGTTTACAACCGTTTGGCACCATTTTTGAGCGAATTTCAAACATCAGAAATTTTGAAGAAATTGTGACCGCGCGGCTTAGGGATTTTTCAAAAAAAAGTTGTTCAGACGTCGAGGGATAATTCTGTTTCTGATGATAAAAACCCACCTGATTCCTCAGAAAAACCTTTCAGGAGATGGTTTGCAACAGTTTGGCACCATTTTTGAGTGAATTGCAGAAGGTCAGAAATTTTGAAGAAATTGTGACCGCGTGGCTCAGGGATTTTTCAAAAAAAGTTGTTCAGATGTCGAGGGCTAATTTTGTTTCCGATGATAAAAACGCATCTGTTTCCACCAAAAAACCTTTCAGGGGATCGTTTGCAGCAGTTCAGCACCATTTTTGAATGAATTGCAGAAGGTCAGAAATTTTGAAGAAATTGTGACCGCGCGGCTCAGGGATTTTTTCAAAAAAGGTTGTTCAGACCTCAAGGACTAATTCAGTTTCTCATGATAAAAACCCACCTGTTTCCACCGAAAAACCTTTCAGGGGATCGTTTGCAACATTTTGGCACCATTTTTGAGTGAATTGCAGAACGTCAGATTTTTGCTGAAATTGTGACCACGCGGCTTAGGGATTTTTTCAAAAAAATGTTCTTTAGACGTCGAGGGATAATTCTGTTTCTGATGATCAAAACCAACCTGTTTCCACAGAAAAACCTTTCAGCGGATGGTTTGCAACCGTTTGGCACCATTTTTGAGTGAATTGCAGAACGTCAGAAATTTTGAAGAAATTGTGACCGTGCGGCTTTTGGATTTTTTCAAAAAAAGTTGTTCAGACGTCGAGGGATAATTCTGCTTCTGATGATAAAAACCCACCTGTTTCCTCAGAAAAACCTTTCAGGAGATGGTTTGCAACAGTTTGGCACCATTTTTGAGTGAATTGCAGAACGTCATAAATTTTGAAAAAATTGTGACCGCGCGGCTTAGGGATTTTTTCAAAAAAAAGTTGTTCAGACGTCCACGGCTAATTCAGTTTCTGATGATAAAAACCCACCTGTTTCCACCGAAAAACCTTTCTGGGGATCGTTTGCAACAGTTCATCACCATTTTTGAATGAATTGCAGAACGTCAGATTTTTGCTGAAAATGTGACAGCGCGGCTTAGGGATTTTTCAAAAAAAAGTTCTTTAGACATCGAGGGCTAATTTTGTTTCCGATGATAAAAACACATCTGTTTCCACCAAAAAACCTTTCAGGGGATCGTTTGCAACACTTTGGCACCATTTTTGAGTGAATTGCAAAAGGTCAGAAATTTTGATGAAATTGTGACCGCGCGGCTTAGGGATTTTTTTAAAAAAAGTTGTTCAGACGGCAAGGGCTAATTCAGTTTCCGATGATAAAAACCCACCTGTTTCCACTGAAAAACGTTTCAGGGTATCGTTTGCAACAGTTCAGCACCATTTTTGAATGAATTGCAGAACTTCATATTTTTGCTGAGATTGTAACCGCGCGCTTTAGGGATTTTTCAAAAAAAAGTTGTTTAGAAATCAAGGGCTAATTTTGTTTCTGATGATAAAAACGCATCTGTTTCCACCGAAAAACCTTTCAGAGGATCGTTTGCAACAGTTTGGCACCATTTTTGAGTGAATTGCAGAACGTCAGAAATTTTGAAGAAATTGTGACCGCGCGGCTTAGGGATTTTTCAAAAAAAAGTTGTTCAGACGTCGAGGGATAATTCTGCTTCTGATGATAAAAACCCACCTGTTTCCTCAGAAAAACCTTTCAGGAGATGGTTTGCAACAGTTTGGCACCATTTTTGAGTGAATTGCAGAACGTCATATATTTTGAAAAAATTGTGACCGCGCGGCTTAGGGATTTTTTCAAAAAAAAGTTGTTCAGACGTCCACGGCTAATTCAGTTTCTGATGATAAAAACCCACCTGTTTCCACCGAAAAACCTTTCTGGGGATCGTTTGCAACAGTTCATCACCATTTTTGAATGAATTGCAGAACGTCAGATTTTTGCTGAAAATGTGACAGCGCGGCTTAGGGATTTTTCAAAAAAAAGTTCTTTAGACATCGAGGGCTAATTTTGTTTCCGATGATAAAAACACATCTGTTTCCACCAAAAAACCTTTCAGGGGATCGTTTGCAACACTTTGGCACCATTTTTGAGTGAATTGCAGAAGGTCAGAAATTTTGATGAAATTGTGACCGTGCGGCTTAGTGATTTTTCAAAAAAAAGTTGTTTAGACATCGAGGAGTAATTCTGTTTCCGATGATAAAAACCCAACTGTTTCCACCAAAAAACCTTTCAGAGGATCGTTTGCAACAGTTTGGCACCATTTTTGAGTGAATTGCAGAAGGTCAGAAATTTTGATGAAATTTTGACCGCGTGGCTTAGGGATTTTTCAAAAAAAAGTTGTTCGGACGTCGAGGGATAATTCTGTTTCCTATGATAAAAACCCACCTGTTTCCACCGAAAAACCTTTCTGGGGATCGTTTGCAACAGTTCAGCACCATTTTTGAATGAATTGCAGAACGTCAGATTTTTGCTGAAATTGTGACAGCGCGCGCGGATTAGGGATTTTTCAAAAAAAAGTTGTTTAGACATCAAGGGCTAATTTTGTTTCCGATGATAAAAACGCATCTGTTTCCACTAAAAACCTTTCAGAGGATCGTTTGCAACAGTTTGGCACCATTTTTGAGTGAATTGCAGAAGGTCAGAAATTTTGAAGAAATTGTGACCGCGCGGCTTAATGATTTTTTCAAAAAAAGTTGTTCAAACGTCAAGGACTAATTCAGTTTCTCATGATAAAAACCCACCTGTTTCCACCGAAAAACCTTTCAAGGGATCGTTTGCAACATTTTGGCAACCTTTTTGAGTGAATTGCAGAACGTCAGATTTTTGCTGAAATTGTGACCGTACGGCTTAGGGATTTTTTCAAAAAAATGTTCTTCAGACGTCGAGGGCTAATTCTTTATCCGATGATAAAAACCCACCTGTTTCCACCAAAAAACCTTTCAGGGGATCGTTTGCAGCAGTTCAGCACCATTTTTGAATGAATTGCAGAACGTCAGATTTTTGCTGAAAATGTGACCGCGCGGCTTAGGGATTTTTCAAGTAAAGTTGTTCAGATGTCGAGGGCTAATTTTGTTTCCGATGATAAAAACGCATCTGTTTCCACCAAAAAACCTTTCAGAGGATCGTTTGCAACCGTTTGGCACCATTTTTGAGTGAATTTCAGAACGTCAGAAATTTTGAAGAAATTGTGACCGCGCGGCTTAGGGATTTTTCAAAAAAAGTTGTTTAGACATCGAAGGCTAATTTTGTTTCCGATGATAAAAACGCATCTGTTTCCACCAAAAAACCTTTCAGGGGATCGTTTGCTGCAGTTCAGCACCATTTTTGAGTGAATTGCAGAACGTCAGAAATTTTGAAGAAATTGTGACCGCGCGGCTTAGGGATTTTTTTAAAAAAAGTTGTTCAGACGGCAAGGGCTGATTCAGTTTCCGATGATAAAAACCCACCTGTTTCCACCGAAAAACCTTTCAGCGGATCGTTTGCAAAAGTTTGGCACCATTTTTGAGTGAATTGCAGAACGTCAGATTTTTGCTGAAATTGTGACCGCGCGGCTTAGGGATTTTTTCAAAAAAAAGTTGTTTAGACATCGAGGGCTAATTTTGTTTCCGATGACAAAAAGGCATCTGTTTCCACCAAAAAACCTTTCAGGGGATCGTTTGCAGCAGTTCAGCCCATTTTTGAATGAATTGCAGAACGTCAGATTTTTGCTGAAATTGTGACAGCAATTTTTCAAAAAAAAGTTGGGATTTTTCAAAAAAAAGTTGTTTAGACATCCAGGGCTAATTTTGTTACCGATGACAAAAAGGCATCTGTTTCCACCAAAAAACCTTTCAGGGGATCGTTTGCAGCAGTTCAGCACCATTTTTGAATGAATTGCAGAACGTCAGATTTTTGCTGAAATTGTGACTGCGCGGCTTTTGGATTTTTTCAAAAAAAGTTGTTCAGACGTCGAGGGCTAATTCTGTTTCCGATGATAGAAACCCACCTGTTTCCACTGAAAAACGTTTCAGGGTATCGTTTGCAACAGTTCAGCACCATTTTTGAATGAATTGCAGAACTTCATATTTTTGCTGAGATTGTGACCGCGCGCTTTAGGGATTTTTCAAAAAAAAGTTGTTTAGAAATCAAGGGCTAATTTTGTTTCTGATGATAAAAACGCATCTGTTTCCACCGAAAAACCTTTCAGAGGATCGTTTGCAACAGTTTGGCACCATTTTTGAGTGAATTGCAGAACGTCAGAAATTTTGAAGAAATTGTGACCGCGCGGCTTAGGGATTTTTCAAAAAAAAGTTGTTCAGACGTCGAGGGATAATTCTGCTTCTGATGATAAAAACCCACCTGTTTCCTCAGAAAAACCTTTCAGGAGATGGTTTGCAACAGTTTGGCACCATTTTTGAGTGAATTGCAGAACGTCATAAATTTTGAAAAAATTGTGACCGCGCGGCTTAGGGATTTTTTCAAAAAAAAGTTGTTCAGACGTCCACGGCTAATTCAGTTTCTGATGATAAAAACCCACCTGTTTCCACTGAAAAACCTTTCTGGGGATCGTTTGCAACAGTTCATCACCATTTTTGAATGAATTGCAGAACGTCAGATTTTTGCTGAAAATGTGACAGCGCGGCTTAGGGATTTTTCAAAAAAAAGTTCTTTAGACATCGAGGGCTAATTTTGTTACCGATGATAAAAACACATCTGTTTCCACCAAAAAACCTTTCAGGGGATCGTTTGCAACACTTTGGCACCATTTTTGAGTGAATTGCAGAAGGTCAGAAATTTTGATGAAATTGTGACCGCGTGGCTTAGGGATTTTTCAAAAAAAGTTGTTTAGACATCGAAGGCTAATTTTGTTTCCGATGATAAAAAGGCATCTGTTTCCACCAAAAAACCTTTCAGGGGATCGTTTGCAGCAGTTCAGCACCATTTTTGAATGAATTGCAGAACGTCAGATTTTTGCTGAAATTGTGACCGCGCGGCTTAGGGATTTTTCAAGTAAAGTTGTTCAGATGTCGAGGGCTAATTTTGTTTCCGATGATAAAAACGCATCTGTTTCCACCAAAAAACCTTTCAGAGGATCGTTTGCAACCGTTTGGCACCATTTTTGAGTGAATTGCAGAACGTCAGAAATTTTGAAGAAATTGTGACCGCGCGGCTTAGGGATTTTTTTAAAAAAAGTTGTTCAGACGGCAAGGGCTAATTCAGTTTCCGATGATAAAAACGCATCTGTTTCCACCAAAAAACCTTTCAGAGGATCGTTTGCAACAGTTTGGCACCATTTTTGAGTGAATTGCAGAAGGTCAGAAATTTTGATGAAATTGTGACCGCGTGGCTTAGGGATTTTTCAAAAAAAGTTGTTTAGACATCGAAGGCTAATTTTGTTTCCGATGATAAAAAGGCATCTGTTTCCACCAAAAAACCTTTCAGGGGATCGTTTGCTGCAGTTCAGCACCATTTTTGAATGAATTGCAGAACGTCAGATTTTTGCTGAAATTGTGACCGCGCGGCTTAGGGATTTTTCAAGTAAAGTGGTTCAGATGTCGAGGGCTAATTTTGTTTCCGATGATAAAAACGCATCTGTTTCCACCAAAAAACCTTTCAGAGGATCGTTTGCAACCGTTTGGCACCATTTTTGAGTGAATTGCAGAACGTCAGAAATTTTGAAGAAATTGTGACCGCGCGGCTTAGGGATTTTTCAAAAAAAAGTTGTTCAGACGTCGAGGGATAATTCTGCTTCTGATGATAAAAACCCACCTGTTTCCTCAGAAAAACCTTTCAGGAGATGGTTTGCAACAGTTTGGCACCATTTTTGAGTGAATTGCAGAACGTCATAAATTTTGAAAAAATTGTGACCGCGCGGCTTAGGGATTTTTTCAAAAAAAAGTTGTTCAGACGTCCACGGCTAATTCAGTTTCTGATGATAAAAACCCACCTGTTTCCACTGAAAAACCTTTCTGGGGATCGTTTGCAACAGTTCATCACCATTTTTGAATGAATTGCAGAACGTCAGATTTTTGCTGAACATGTGACAGCGCGGCTTAGGGATTTTTCAAAAAAAAGTTCTTTAGACATCGAGGGCTAATTTTGTTACCGATGATAAAAACACATCTGTTTCCACCAAAAAACCTTTCAGGGGATCGTTTGCAACACTTTGGCACCATTTTTGAGTGAATTGCAGAAGGTCAGAAATTTTGATGAAATTGTGACCGCGTGGCTTAGGGATTTTTCAAAAAAAGTTGTTTAGACATCGAAGGCTAATTTTGTTTCCGATGATAAAAAGGCATCTGTTTCCACCAAAAAACCTTTCAGAGGATCGTTTGCAACCGTTTGGCACCATTTTTGAGTGAATTGCAGAACGTCAGAAATTTTGAAGAAATTGTGACCGCGCGGCTTAGGGATTTTTTTAAAAAAAGTTGTTCAGACGGCAAGGGCTAATTCAGTTTCCGATGATAAAAACCCACCTGTTTCCACCGAAAAACCTTTCAGCGGATCGTTTGCAAAAGTTTGGCACCATTTTTGAGTGAATTGCAGAACGTCAGATTTTTGCTGAAATTGTGACCGCGCGGCTTAGGGATTTTTTCAAAAAAAAGTTGTTTAGACATCGAGGGCTAATTTTGTTTCCGATGACAAAAAGGCATCTGTTTCCACCAAAAAACCTTTCAGGGGATCGTTTCCAGCAGTTCAGCCCATTTTT
This sequence comes from Podarcis melisellensis, assembly GCF_964234715.1. Taxonomy (NCBI): domain Eukaryota; kingdom Metazoa; phylum Chordata; class Lepidosauria; order Squamata; family Lacertidae; genus Podarcis; species Podarcis melisellensis. The sequence continues at coordinate 85,600,450 of NC_138538.1, read as the reverse complement.
GAATGAATTGCAGAACGTCAGATTTTTGCTGAAATTGTGACAGCAATTTTTCAAAAAAAAGTTGGGATTTTTCAAAAAAAAGTTGCTTAGACATCCAGGGCTAATTTTGTTACCGATGACAAAAAGGCATCTGTTGCCACCAAAAAACCTTTCAGGGGATCGTTTGCAGCACTTCAGCACCATTTTTGAATGAATTGCAGAACGTCAGATTTTTGCTGAAAATGTGACAGCGCGGTTTAGGGATTTTTCAAAAAAAAGTTGTTTAGAAATCAAGGGCTAATTTTGTTTCTGATGATAAAAACGCATCTGTTTCCACCGAAAAACCTTTCAGAGGATCGTTTGCAACAGTTTGGCACCATTTTTGAGTGAATGGCAGAACGTCAGAAATTTTGAAGAAATTGTGACCGTGCGGCTTAGGGATTTTTTTAAAAAAAGTTGTTCAGACATCGAGGGTTGATTCTGTTTCCGATGATAAAAACGCATCTGTTTCCACCAAAAAACCATTCAGAGGATCGTTTGCAACAGTTTGGCACCATTTTTGAGTGAATTGCAAAAGGTCAGAAATTTTGATGAAATTGTGACCGCGCGGCATAGGGATTTTTCAAAAAAAGTTGTTTAGACATTGAAGGCTAATTTTGTTTCCGATGATAAAAAGGCATCTGTTTCCACCAAAAAACCTTTCAGGGGATCGTTTGCTGCAGTTCAGCACCATTTTTGAATGAATTGCAGAACGTCAGATTTTTGCTGAAAATGTGACAGTGCGGCTTAGGGATTTTTCAAAAAAAAGTTCTTTAGACATCGAGGGCTAATTTTGTTTCCGATGATAAAAACACATCTGTTTCCACCAAAAAACCTTTCAGGGGATCGTTTGCAACACTTTGGCACCATTTTTGAGTGAATTGCAGAAGGTCAGAAATTTTGATGAAATTGTGACCGCGCGGCTTAGTGATTTTTCAAAAAAAAGTTGTTTAGACATCGAGGGGTATTTTTGTTTCTGATGACAAAAAGGCATCTGTTTCCACCAAAAAACCTTTCAGAGGATCGTTTGAAACACTTTGGCACCATTTTTGAGAGAATTGCAGAAGGTCAGAAATTTTGAAGAAATTGTGACCGCGCGGCTTAATGATTTTTTCAAAAAAAGTTGTTCAGACGTCAAGGACTAATTCAGTTTCTCATGATAAAAACCCACCTGTTTCCACCGAAAAACCTTTCAAGGGATCGTTTGCAACATTTGGGCACCATTTTTGAGTGAATTGCAGAACGTCAGATTTTTGCTGAAATTGTGACCGCACGGCTTAGGGATTTTTTCAAAACAATGTTCTTCAGACGTCGAGGGATAATTCTGTTTCTGATGATCAAAACCAACCTGTTTCCACAGAAAAACCTTTCAGGGGATGGTTTGCAACCGTTTGGCACCATTTTTGAGTGAATTTCAGAACGTCAGAAATTTTGAAGATTTAGGGCTTAGGGATTTAAAAAAAAAAGTTGTTCAGACGTAGAGGGATAATTCTGTTTCCGATGATAAAAACCCACCTGTTTCCACCGAAAAACCTTTCTGGGGATCGTTTGCAACAGTTCAGCACCATTTTTGAATGAATTGCAGAACGTCAGATTTTTGCTGAAATTGTGACAGCGCGGCTTAGGGATTTTTCAAAAAAAAGTTGTTTAGACATCGAGGGCTAATTTTGTTTCCGATGATAAAAACGCATCTGTTTCCACCAAAAAACCTTTCAGGGGATCGTTTGCAGCAGTTCAGCACCATTTTTGAATGAATTGCAGAACGTCAGATTTTTGCTGAAATTGTGACCGCGCGGCTTAGGGATTTTTTCAAAAAAACGTTCTTCAGTCGTCGAGGGATAATTCTGTTTCTGATTATCAAAACCAACCTGTTTCCACAGAAAAACCTTTCAGGGGATGGTTTACAACCGTTTGGCACCATTTTTGAGTGAATTTCAGAACATCAGAAATTTTGAAGAAATTGTGACCGCGCGGCTTAGGGATTTTTCAAAAAAAAGTTGTTCAGACGTTGAGGGCTAATTCTGTTTCCGATGATAAAAACCCACCTGTTTCCACCAAAAAACCTTTCAGAGGATCGTTTGCAACCGTTTGGCACCATTTTTGAGTGAATTGCAGAACGTCAGAAATTTTGAAGAAATTGTGACCGCGCGGCTTAGGGATTTTTCAAAAAAAAGTTGTTTAGACATTGAGGGCTAATTTTGTTTCCGATGATAGAAACGCATCTATTTCCACCAAAAAACCTTTCAGAGGATCGTTTGCAACAGTTTGGCACCATTTTTGAGTGAATTGCAGAAGGTCAGAAATTTTGATGAAATTGTGACCGCGCGGCTTAGGGATTTTTCAAAAAAAAGTTGTTTAGACATCGAGGGCTAATTTTGTTTCCGATGATGAAAACGCATCTGTTTCCACCAAAAAACCTTTCAGGGGATCGTTTGCAACAGTTTGGCACCATTTTTGAGTGAATTGCAGAACGTCAGAAATTTTGAAGAAATTGTGACCGGGCGGCTTAGCGATTTTTCCCAAAAAAGTTGTTCAGACTTCGAGGACTAATTCTGTTTCCGATGATAAAAACCCAACTGTTTCCACCGAAAAACCTTTCAGGTGATGGTTTGCAACACTTTGGCACCATTTTTGAGTGAATTGCAGAACGTCAGAAATTTTGAAGAAATTGTGACCGTGCGGCTTAGGGATTTTTTCAAAAAAAGTTGTTCAGACGTCGAGGGCTAATTTTGTTTCCGATGATAAAAACCCACCTGTTTCCACTGAAAAACCTTTCTGGGGATCGTTTGCAACAGTTCAGCACCATTTTTGAATGAATTGCAGAACGTCAGATTTTTGCTGAATTTGTGACAGCGCGGCTTAGGGATTTTTCAAAAAAAAGTTGTTTAGACATCGAGGGCTAATTTTGTTTCCGATGATAAAAACGCATCTGTTTCCACCAAAAAACCTTTCAGAGGATCGTTTGCAACACTTTGGCACCATTTTTGAGTGAATTGCAGAAGGTCAGAAATTTTGAAGAAATTGTGACCGCGCGGCTTAATGATTTTTTCAAAAAAAGTTGTTCAGACGTCAAGGACTAATTCAGTTTCTCATGATAAAAACCCACCTGTTTCCACCGAAAAACCTTTCAAGGGATCGTTTGCAACATTTTGGCACCATTTTTGAGTGAATTGCAGAACGTCAGATTTTTGCTGAAATTGTGACCGCACGGCTTAGGGATTTTTTCAAAAAAATGTTCTTCAGACGTCGAGGGATAATTCTGTTTCTGATGATCAAAACCAATCTGTTTCCACAGAAAAAACTTTCAGCGGATGGTATGTAACCGTTTGGCACCATTTTTGAGTGAATTTCAGAACGTCAGAAATTTTGAAGAAATTGTGACCGCGCGGCTTAGGGCTTTAAAAAAAAAAAGTTGTTCAGACGTCGAGGGATAATTCTGTTTCTGATGATAAAAACCCACCTGTTTCCACCGAAAAACCTTTCTGGGGATCGTTTGCAACAGTTCAGCACCATTTTTGAATGAATTGCAGAACGTCAGATTTTTGCTGAAATTGTGACAGCGCAGCTTAGGGATTTTTCAAAAAAAAGTTGTTTAGACATCGAGGGCTAATTTTGTTTCCGATGACAAAAAGGCATCTGTTTCCACCAAAAAACCTTTCAGGGGATCGTTTGCAGCAGTTCAGCACCATTTTTGAATGAATTGCAGAACGTCAGATTTTTGCTGAAAATGTGACCGTGCGGCTTAAGGATTTTTCAAGTAAAGTTGTTCAGATGTCGAGGGCTTATTTTGTTTCCCATGATAAAAACGCATCTGTTTCCACCAAAAAACCTTTCAGGTGATGGTTTGCAACAGTTTGGCACCATTTTTGAGTGAATTGCAGAAGGTCAGAAATTTTGAAGAAATTGTGACGGCACGGCTTAGGGATTTTTTTAAAAAAAGGTTGTTTAGACATCGAGGGCTAATTTTGTTTCCGATGATAAAAACGCATCTGTTTCCACCAAAAAACCTTTCAGGGGATCGTTTGCAGCAGTTCAGCACCATTTTTGAATGAATTGCAGAACGTCAGATTTTTGCTGAAATTGTGACCGCGCGGCTTAGGGATTTTTTCAAAAAAACGTTCTTCAGTCGTCGAGGGATAATTCTGTTTCTGATTATCAAAACCAACCTGTTTCCACAGAAAAACCTTTCAGGGGATGGTTTACAACCGTTTGGCACCATTTTTGAGTGAATTTCAGAACATCAGAAATTTTGAAGAAATTGTGACCGCGCGGCTTAGGCATTTTTTCAAAAAAAGTTGTTCAGACGTCAAGGACTAATTCAGTTTCTCATGATAAAAACCCACCTGTTTCCACCGAAAAACCTTTCAGGGGATCGTTTGCAACATTTTGGCAGCATTTTTGAGTGAATTGCAGAACGTCAGATTTTTGCTGAAATTGTGACCGCGCGGCTTAGGGATTTTTTCAAAAAATGTTCTTTAGACGTCGAGGGATAATTCTGTTTCTGATGATCAAAACCAACCTGTTTCCACAGAAAAACCTTTCAGCGGATGGTTTGCAACCGTTTGGCACCATTTTTGAGTGAATTGCAGAACGTCAGAAATTTTGAATAAATTGTGACCTCGCGGCTTAGGGATTTTTTTAAAAAAAGTTGTTCAGACGGCAAGGGCTAATTCAGTTTCCGATGATAAAAACCCACCTGTTTCCACCGAAAAACCTTTCAGCGGATCGTTTGCAAAAGTTTGGCACCATTTTTGAGTGAATTGCAGAACGTCAGATTTTTGCTGAAATTGTGACCGCGCGGCTTAGGGATTTTTTCAAAAAAAAGTTGTTTAGACATCGAGGGCTAATTTTGTTTCCGATGACAAAAAGGCATCAGTTTCCACCAAAAAACCTTTCAGGGGATCGTTTGCAGCAGTTCAGCCCATTTTTGAATGAATTGCAGAACGTCAGATTTTTGCTGAAATTGTGACCACGCGGCTTATGGATTTAAAAAAAAAAAAGTTGCTCAAACGGCAAGGGCTAATTCAGTTTGTGAGGATAAAAACCCACCTGTTTCCACCAAAAAACCTTTCAGGGGATCGTTTGCAACATTTCGGCACCATTTTTGAGTGAATTGTAGAACGTCAGATTTTTTCTGAAATCGTGACCGCTCCGCTTAGGGATTTTTCAAAAAAAAGTTGTTCAGACGTCGAGGGCTAATTCTGTTTCCGATGATAAAAACCCACCTGTTTCCACCGAAAAACCTTTCTGGGGGTCGTTTGCAACAGTTCAGCACCATTTTTGAATGAATTGCAGAACGTCAGATTTTTGCTGAAATTGTGACAGCAATTTTTCAAAAAAAAGTTGGGATTTTTCAAAAAAAGGTTGTTTAGACATCGAGGGCTAATTTTGTTACCGATGACAAAAAGGCATCTGTTTCCACCAAAAAACCTTTCAGGGAATCGTTTGCAGCAGTTCAGCACCATTTTTGAATGAATTGCAGAACGTCAGATTTTTGCTGAAAATGTGACGGCGCGGCTTAGGGATTTTTCAAAAAAAAGTTCTTTAGACATCGAGGGCTAATTTTGTTTCCGATGATAAAAACCCAGCTGTTTCCACAGAAAAACCTTTCAGGGGATGGTTTGCAACAGTTTGGCACCATTTTTGAGTGAATTGCAGAACGTCAGAAATGTTGAAGAAATTCTGACCGCGCGGCTTATGGATTATTTCAAAAAAAAATTTTCAGACGTTGAGGGCTAATTCTGTCTCCGATGATAAAATCCCACCTGTTTACACCGAAAAACCTTTCAGGGGATGGTTTGCAACAGTTTGGCACCATTTTTGAGTGAATTGCAGAAGGTCAGAAATTTTGAAGAAATTGTGACCGCGCCGCTTTTGGATTTTTTCAAAAAAAGTTGTTCAGACGTCGAGGGCTAATTCTGTTTCCGATGATAAAAACCCACCTGTTTCCACTGAAAAACGTTTCAGGGTATCGTTTGCAACAGTTCAGCACCATTTTTGAATGAATTGCAGAACTTCATATTTTTGCTGAGATTGTGACCGCGCGGTTTAGGGATTTTTCAAAAAAAAGTTTTTTAGAAATCAAGGGCTAATTTTGTTTCTGATGATAAAAACGCATCTGTTTCCACCGAAAAACCTTTCAGAGGATCGTTTGCAACAGTTTGGCACCATTTTTGAGTGAATTGCAGAACGTCAGAAATTTTGAAGAAATTGTGACCGCGCGGCTTAGGGATTTTTCAAAAAAAAGTTGTTCAGACGTCGAGGGATAATTCTGCTTCTGATGATAAAAACCCACCTGTTTCCTCAGAAAAACCTTTCAGGAGATGGTTTGCAACAGTTTGGCACCATTTTTGAGTGAATTGCAGAACGTCATAAATTTTGAAAAAATTGTGACCGCGCGGCTTAGGGATTTTTTCAAAAAAAAGTTGTTTAGACATCGAGGGCTAATTTTGTTTCCGATGACAAAAAGGCATCTGTTTCCACCAAAAAACCTTTCAGGGGATCGTTTGCAGCAGTTCAGCACCATTTTTGAATGAATTGCAGAACGTCAGATTTTTGCTGAAAATGTGACCGTGCGGCTTAAGGATTTTTCAAGTAAAGTTGTTCAGATGTCGAGGGCTTATTTTGTTTCCCATGATAAAAACGCATCTGTTTCCACCAAAAAACCTTTCAGGTGATGGTTTGCAACAGTTTGGCACCATTTTTGAGTGAATTGCAGAAGGTCAGAAATTTTGAAGAAATTGTGACGGCACGGCTTAGGGATTTTTTTAAAAAAAGGTTGTTTAGACATCGAGGGCTAATTTTGTTTCCGATGATAAAAACGCATCTGTTTCCACCAAAAAACCTTTCAGGGGATCGTTTGCAGCAGTTCAGCACCATTTTTGAATGAATTGCAGAACGTCAGATTTTTGCTGAAATTGTGACCGCGCGGCTTAGGGATTTTTTCAAAAAAAAGTTCTTCAGTCGTCGAGGGATAATTCTGTTTCTGATTATCAAAACCAACCTGTTTCCACAGAAAAACCTTTCAGGGGATGGTTTACAACCGTTTGGCACCATTTTTGAGTGAATTTCAGAACATCAGAAATTTTGAAGAAATTGTGACCGCGCGGCTTAGGCATTTTTTCAAAAAAAGTTGTTCAGACGTCAAGGACTAATTCAGTTTCTCATGATAAAAACCCACCTGTTTCCACCGAAAAACCTTTCAGGGGATCGTTTGCAACATTTTGGCAGCATTTTTGAGTGAATTGCAGAACGTCAGATTTTTGCTGAAATTGTGACCGCGCGGCTTAGGGATTTTTTCAAAAAATGTTCTTTAGACGTCGAGGGATAATTCTGTTTCTGATGATCAAAACCAACCTGTTTCCACAGAAAAACCTTTCAGCGGATGGTTTGCAACCGTTTGGCACCATTTTTGAGTGAATTGCAGAACGTCAGAAATTTTGAATAAATTGTGACCTCGCGGCTTAGGGATTTTTTTAAAAAAAGTTGTTCAGACGGCAAGGGCTAATTCAGTTTCCGATGATAAAAACCCACCTGTTTCCACCGAAAAACCTTTCAGCGGATCGTTTGCAAAAGTTTGGCACCATTTTTGAGTGAATTGCAGAACGTCAGATTTTTGCTGAAATTGTGACCGCGCGGCTTAGGGATTTTTTCAAAAAAAAGTTGTTTAGACATCGAGGGCTAATTTTGTTTCCGATGACAAAAAGGCATCAGTTTCCACCAAAAAACCTTTCAGGGGATCGTTTGCAGCAGTTCAGCCCATTTTTGAATGAATTGCAGAACGTCAGATTTTTGCTGAAATTGTGACCACGCGGCTTATGGATTTAAAAAAAAAAAAGTTGCTCAAACGGCAAGGGCTAATTCAGTTTGTGAGGATAAAAACCCACCTGTTTCCACCAAAAAACCTTTCAGGGGATCGTTTGCAACATTTCGGCACCATTTTTGAGTGAATTGTAGAACGTCAGATTTTTTCTGAAATCGTGACCGCTCCGCTTAGGGATTTTTCAAAAAAAAGTTGTTCAGACGTCGAGGGCTAATTCTGTTTCCGATGATAAAAACCCACCTGTTTCCACCGAAAAACCTTTCTGGGGGTCGTTTGCAACAGTTCAGCACCATTTTTGAATGAATTGCAGAACGTCAGATTTTTGCTGAAATTGTGACAGCAATTTTTCAAAAAAAAGTTGGGATTTTTCAAAAAAAGGTTGTGTAGACATCGAGGGCTAATTTTGTTACCGATGACAAAAAGGCATCTGTTTCCACCAAAAAACCTTTCAGGGAATCGTTTGCAGCAGTTCAGCACCATTTTTGAATGAATTGCAGAACGTCAGATTTTTGCTGAAAATGTGACGGCGCGGCTTAGGGATTTTTCAAAAAAAAGTTCTTTAGACATCGAGGGCTAATTTTGTTTCCGATGATAAAAACCCAGCTGTTTCCACAGAAAAACCTTTCAGGGGATGGTTTGCAACAGTTTGGCACCATTTTTGAGTGAATTGCAGAACGTCAGAAATGTTGAAGAAATTCTGACCGCGCGGCTTATGGATTATTTCAAAAAAAAATTTTCAGACGTTGAGGGCTAATTCTGTCTCCGATGATAAAATCCCACCTGTTTACACCGAAAAACCTTTCAGGGGATGGTTTGCAACAGTTTGGCACCATTTTTGAGTGAATTGCAGAAGGTCAGAAATTTTGAAGAAATTGTGACCGCGCCGCTTTTGGATTTTTTCAAAAAAAGTTGTTCAGACGTCGAGGGCTAATTCTGTTTCCGATGATAAAAACCCACCTGTTTCCACTGAAAAACGTTTCAGGGTATCGTTTGCAACAGTTCAGCACCATTTTTGAATGAATTGCAGAACTTCATATTTTTGCTGAGATTGTGACCGCGCGGTTTAGGGATTTTTCAAAAAAAAGTTTTTTAGAAATCAAGGGCTAATTTTGTTTCTGATGATAAAAACGCATCTGTTTCCACCGAAAAACCTTTCAGAGGATCGTTTGCAACAGTTTGGCACCATTTTTGAGTGAATTGCAGAACGTCAGAAATTTTGAAGAAATTGTGACCGCGCGGCTTAGGGATTTTTCAAAAAAAAGTTGTTCAGACGTCGAGGGATAATTCTGCTTCTGATGATAAAAACCCACCTGTTTCCTCAGAAAAACCTTTCAGGAGATGGTTTGCAACAGTTTGGCACCATTTTTGAGTGAATTGCAGAACGTCATAAATTTTGAAAAAATTGTGACCGCGCGGCTTAGGGATTTTTTCAAAAAAAAGTTGTTCAGACGTCCACGGCTAATTCAGTTTCTGATGATAAAAACCCACCTGTTTCCACCGAAAAACCTTTCTGGGGATCGTTTGCAACAGTTCATCACCATTTTTGAAGGAATTGCAGAACGTCAGATTTTTGCTGAAAATGTGACAGCGCGGCTTAGGGATTTTTCAAAAAAAAGTTCTTTAGACATCGAGGGCTAATTTTGTTTCCGATGATAAAAACACATCTGTTTCCACCAAAAAACCTTTCAGGGGATCGTTTGTAACACTTTGGCACCATTTTTGAGTGAATTGCAGAAGGTCAGAAATTTTGATGAAATTCTGACCGCGCGGCTTAGTGATTTTTCAAAAAAAAGTTGTTTAGACATCGAGGGCTAATTTTGTTTCCGATGACAAAAAGGCATCTGTTTCCACCAAAAAACCTTTCAGAGGATCGTTTGAAACACTTTGGCACCATTTTTGAGAGAAATGCAGAAGGTCAGAAATTTTGAAGAAATTGTGACCGCGTGGCTTAATGATTTTTTCAAAAAAAGTTGTTCAGACGTCGAGGGATAATTCTTTTTCTGATGATCAAAACCAACCTGTTTCCACAGAAAAACCTTTCAGCGGATGGTTTGCAACCGTTTGGCACCATGTTTGAGTGAATTTCAGAACGTCAGAAATTTTGAAGATTTAGGCCTTAGGGATTTTAAAAAAAAAGTTGTTCAGACGTAGAGGGATAATTCTGTTTCCGATGATAAAAACCCACCTGTTTCCACCGAAAAACCTTTCTGGGGATCGTTTGCAACAGTTCAGCACCATTTTTGAATGAATTGCAGAACGTCAGATTTTTGCTGAAATTGTGACAGCGCGGCTTAGGGATTTTTCAAAAAAAAAGTTGTTTAGACATCGAGGGCTAATTTTGTTTCCGATGACAAAAAGGCATCTGTTTCCACCAAAAAACCTTTCAGGGGATCGTTTGCAGCAATTCAGCACCATTTTTGAATGAATTGCAGAACGTCAGATTTTTGCTGAAAATGTGACCGCGTGGCTTAGGGATTTTTCAAGTAAAGTTGTTCAGATGTCGAGGGCTAATTTTGTTTCCGATGATAAAAACGCATCTGTTTCCAACAAAAAACCTTTCAGAGGATCGTTTGCAACCGTTTGGCACCATTTTTGAGTGAATTGCAGAACGTCAGAAATGTTGAAGAAATTGTGACCGGGAGGCTTAGGGATTTTTCAAAAAAAAGTTGTTCAGACGTTGAGGGCTAATTCTGTTTCCGATGATAAAAACCCACCTGTTTCCACCGAAAAACCTTTCTGGGGATCGTTTGCAACAGTTCATCACCATTTTTGAAGGAATTGCAGAACGTCAGATTTTTGCTGAAAATGTGACAGCGCGGCTTAGGGATTTTTCAAAAAAAAGTTCTTTAGACATCGAGGGCTAATTTTGTTTCCGATGATAAAAACACATCTGTTTCCACCAAAAAACCTTTCAGGGGATCGTTTGTAACACTTTGGCACCATTTTTGAGTGAATTGCAGAAGGTCAGAAATTTTGATGAAATTGTGACTGCGCGGCTTAGGGATTTTTCAAAAAAAAGTTGTTCAGACGTTGAGGGCTAATTCTGTTTCCGATGATAAAAACCCACCTGTTTCCACCGAAAAACCTTTCTGGGGATCGTTTGCAACAGTTCAGCACCATTTTTGAATGAATTGCAGAACGTCAGATTTTTGCTGAAATTGTGACAGCGCGGCTTAGGGATTTTTCAAAAAAAAAGTTGTTTAGACATCGAGGGCTAATTTTGTTTCCGATGACAAAAAGGCATCTGTTTCCACCAAAAAACCTTTCAGGGGATCGTTTGCAGCAATTCAGAACCATTTTTGAATGAATTGCAGAACGTCAGATTTTTGCTGAAAATGTGACCGCGCGGCTTAGGGATTTTTCAAGTAAAGTTGTTCAGATGTCGAGGGCTAATTTTGTTTCCGATGATAAAAACGCATCTGTTTCCACCAAAAAACCTTTCAGAGGATCGTTTGCAACCGTTTGGCACCATTTTTGAGTGAATTGCAGAACGTCAGAAATTTTGAAGAAATTGTGACTGCGCGGCTTAGGGATTTTTCAAAAAAAAGTTGTTCAGACGTTGAGGGCTAATTCTGTTTCCGATGATAAAAACCCACCTGTTTCCACCAAAAAACCTTTCAGAGGATTGTTTGCAACAGTTTGGCACCATTTTTGAGTGAATTGCAGAACGTCAGAAATTTTGAAGAAATTGTGACCGCACGGCTTAGGGATTTTTCAAAAAAAAGTTGTTCAGACGTCGAGGGATAATTCTGCTTCTGATGATAAAAACCCACCTGTTTCCTCAGAAAAACCTTTCAGGAGATGGTTTGCAACAGTTTGGCACCATTTTTGAGTGAATTGCAGAACGTCATAAATTTTGAAAAAATTGTGACCGCGCGGCTTAGGGATTTTTTCAAAAAAAAGTTGTTCAGACGTCCACGGCTAATTCAGTTTCTGATGATAAAAACCCACCTGTTTCCACCGAAAAACCTTTCTGGGGATTGTTTGCAACAGTTCATCACCATTTTTGAAGGAATTGCAGAACGTCAGATTTTTGCTGAAAATGTGACAGCGCGGCTTAGGGATTTTTCAAAAAAAAGTTCTTTAGACATCGAGGGCTAATTTTGTTTCCGATGATAAAAACACATCTGTTTCCACCAAAAAACCTTTCAGGGGATCGTTTGTAACACTTTGGCACCATTTTTGAGTGAATTGCAGAAGGTCAGAAATTTTGATGAAATTGTGACCGCGCGGCTTAGTGATTTTTCAAAAAAAAGTTGTTTAGACATCGAGGGCTAATTTTGTTTCCGATGACAAAAAGGCATCTGTTTCCACCAAAAAACCTTTCAGAGGATCGTTTGAAACACTTTGGCACCATTTTTGAGAGAAATGCAGAAGGTCAGAAATTTTGAAGAAATTGTGACCGCGTGGCTTAATGATTTTTTCAAAAAAAGTTGTTCAGACGTCGAGGGATAATTCTTTTTCTGATGATCAAAACCAACCTGTTTCCACAGAAAAACCTTTCAGCGGATGGTTTGCAACCGTTTGGCACCATGTTTGAGTGAATTTCAGAACGTCAGAAATTTTGAAGATTTAGGCCTTAGGGATTTTAAAAAAAAAGTTGTTCAGACGTAGAGGGATAATTCTGTTTCCGATGATAAAGACCCACCTGTTTCCACCGAAAAACCTTTCTGGGGATCGTTTGCAACAGTTCAGCACCATTTTTGAATGAATTGCAGAACGTCAGATTTTTGCTGAAATTGTGACAGCGCGGCTTAGGGATTTTTCAAAAAAAAAAGTTGTTTAGACATCGAGGGCTAATTTTGTTTCCGATGACAAAAAGGCATCTGTTTCCACCAAAAAACCTTTCAGGGGATCGTTTGCAGCAATTCAGCACCATTTTTGAATGAATTGCAGAACGTCAGATTTTTGCTGAAAATGTCACCGCGCGGCTTAGGGATTTTTCAAGTAAAGTTGTTCAGATGTCGAGGGCTAATTTTGTTTCCGATGATAAAAACGCATCTGTTTCCACCAAAAAACCTTTCAGAGGATCGTTTGCAACCGTTTGGCACCATTTTTGAGTGAATTGCAGAACGTCAGAAATGTTGAAGAAATTGTGACCGGGAGGCTTAGGGATTTTTCAAAAAAAGTTGTTCAGACGTTGAGGGCTAATTCTGTTTCCGATGATAAAAACCCACCTGTTTCCACCGAAAAACCTTTCTGGGGATCGTTTGCAACAGTTCATCACCATTTTTGAAGGAATTGCAGAACGTCAGATTTTTGCTGAAAATGTGACAGCGCGGCTTAGGGATTTTTCAAAAAAAAGTTCTTTAGACATCGAGGGCTAATTTTGTTTCCGATGATAAAAACACATCTGTTTCCACCAAAAAACTTTCAGGGGATCGTTTGTAACACTTTGGCACCATTTTTGAGTGAATTGCAGAAGGTCAGAAATTTTGATGAAATTGTGACTGCGCGGCTTAGGGATTTTTCAAAAAAAAGTTGTTCAGACGTTGAGGGCTAATTCTGTTTCCGATGATAAAAACCCACCTGTTTCCACCGAAAAACCTTTCTGGGGATCGTTTGCAACAGTTCAGCACCATTTTTGAATGAATTGCAGAACGTCAGATTTTTGCTGAAATTGTGACAGCGCGGCTTAGGGATTTTTCAAAAAAAAAGTTGTTTAGACATCGAGGGCTAATTTTGTTTCCGATGACAAAAAGGCATCTGTTTCCACCAAAAAACCTTTCAGGGGATCGTTTGCAACAATTCAGCACCATTTTTGAATGAATTGCAGAACGTCAGATTTTTGCTGAAAATGTCACCGCGCGGCTTAGGGATTTTTCAAGTAAAGTTGTTCAGATGTCGAGGGCTAATTTTGTTTCCGATGATAAAAACGCATCTGTTTCCACCAAAAAACCTTTCAGAGGATCGTTTGCAACCGTTTGGCACCATTTTTGAGTGAATTGCAGAACGTCAGAAATTTTGAAGAAATTGTGACTGCGCGGCTTAGGGATTTTTCAAAAAAAAGTTGTTCAGACGTTGAGGGCTAATTCTGTTTCCGATGATAAAAACCCACCTGTTTCCACCAAAAAACCTTTCAGAGGATTGTTTGCAACAGTTTGGCACCATTTTTGAGTGAATTGCAGAACGTCAGAAATTTTGAAGAAATTGTGACCGCACGGCGTAGGGATTTTTCAAAAAAAAGTTGTTTAGACATTGAGGGCTAATTTTGTTTCCGATGATAGAAACGCATCTGTTTCCACCAAAAAACCTTTCAGAGGATCGTTTGCAACAGTTCATCACCATTTTTGAGTGAATTGCAGAAGGTCAGAAATTTTGATGAAATTGTGACCGCGCGGCTTAGGGATCTTTCCAAAAATAGTTGTTTAGACATCGAGGGCTAATTTTGTTTCCGATGATAGAAACGCATCTGTTTCCACCAAAAAACCTTTCAGAGGATCGTTTGCAACTGTTTGGCACCATTTTTGAGTGAATTGCAGAACGTCAGAAATTTTGAAGAAATTGTGACCGGGCGGCTTAGCGATTTTTCCAAAAAAAGTTGTTCAGACGTCGAGGAGTAATTCTCTTTCCGATAATAAAAACCCAACTGTTTCCACCGAAAAACCTTTCAGGTGATGGTTTGCAACAGTTTGGCATCATTTTTGAGTGAATTGCAGAACATCAGAAATTTTGAAGAAATTGTGACCGTGCGGCTTAGGGATTTTTTCAAAAAAAGTTGTTCAGACGTCGAGGGCTAATTTTGTTTCCGATGATAAAAACCCACCTGTTTCCACTGAAAAACCTTTCTGGGGATCGTTTGCAACAGTTCAGCACCATTTTTGAATGAATTGCGGAACGTCATAAATTTTGAAAAAATTGTGACCGCGCGGCTTAGGGATTTTTGAAAAAAAAGTTGTTTAGACATTGAGGGCTAATTTTGTTTTCGATGATAAAAACGCATCTGTTTCCACCAAAAAACCTTTCAGAGGATCGTTTGCAACAGTCTGGCACCATTTTTGAGTGAATTGCAGAAGGTCAGAAATTTTGATGAAATTTTGACCGCGTGGCTTAGGGATTTCTCAAAAAAAAGTTGTTCAGACGTCGAGGGATAATTCTGTTTCTGATGATCAAAACCAATCTGTTTCCACAGAAAAAACTTTCAGCGGATGGTTTGCAACCGTTTGGCACCATTTTTGAGTGAATTTCAGAACGTCAGAAATTTTGAAGAAATTGTGACCGCGCGGCTTAGGGATTTTTCAAAAAAAAAGTTGTTTAGACATCGAGGGCTAATTTTGTTTCCGATGACAAAAAGGCATCTGTTTCCACCAAAAAACCTTTCAGGGGATCGTTTGCAGCAGTTCAGCACCATTTTTGAATGAATTGCAGAACGTCAGATTTTTGCTGAAAATGTGACCGCGCGGCTGAGGGATTTTTCAAGTAAAGTTGTTCAGATGTCGAGGGCTAATTTTGTTTCCGATGATAAAAACGCATCTGTTTCCACCAAAAAACCTTTCAGAGGATCGTTTGCAACAGTTTGGCACCATTTTTGAGTGAATTGCAGAATGTCAGAAATTTTGAAGAAATTGTGACCGCGCGGCTTAGGGATTTTTTTAAAAAAAGTTGTTTAGACATCGAGGGCTAATTTTGTTTTCGATGATAAAAACGCATCTGTTTCCACCAAAAAACCTTTCAGGGGATCGTTTGCAACAGTTTGGCACCATTTTTGAGTGAATTGCAGAACGTAAGATTTTTGCTGAAAATGTGACCGTGCGGCTTAAGGATTTTTCAAGTAAAGTTGTTCAGATGTCGAGGGCTAATTTTGTTTCCGATGATAAAAACGCATCTGTTTCCACCAAAAAACCTTTCAGGTGATGGTTTGCAACAGTTTGGCACCATTTTTGAGTGAATTGCAGAAGGTCAGAAATTTTGAAGAAATTGTGACCGCGCGGCTTAGGGATTTTTTTAAAAAAAGGTTGTTTAGACATCGAGGGCTAATTTTGTTTCCGATGATAAAAACGCATCTGTTTCCACCAAAAAACCTTTCAGGGGATCGTTTGCAACAGTTTGGCACCATTTTTGAGTGAATTGCAGAACGTCAGAAATGTTGAAGAAATTGTGACCGGGAGGCTTAGGGATATTTCTAAAAAAAGTTGTTCAGACGTCGAGGACTGATTCTGTTTCCGATGATAAAAACCCACCTGTTTCCACCGTAAAACCTTTCAGGTGACGGTTTGCAACAGTTTGGCACCATTTTTGAGTGAATTGCAGAATGTCAGAAATTTTGAAGAAATTGTGACCGCGTGGCTTAGGGATTTTTCAAAAAAAAGTTGTTTAGACATCGAGGGCTAATTTTGTTTCCGATGATAAAAAGGCATCTGTTTCCACCAAAAAACCTTTCAGGGGATCGTTTGCAGCAGTTCAGCACCATTTTTGAATGAATTGCAGAACGTCAGATTTTTGCTGAAATTGTGACCGCGCGGCTTAGGGATTTTTCAAGTAAAGTTGTTCAGATGTCGAGGGCTAATTTTGTTTCCGATATAAAAACGCATCTGTTTCCACCAAAAAACCTTTCAGAGGATCGTTTGCAACAGTTTGGCACCATTTTTGAGTGAATTGCAGAACGTAAGATTTTTGCTGAAAATGTGACCGTGCGGCTTAAGGATTTTTCAAGTAAAGTTGTTCAGATGTCGAGGGCTAATTTTGTTTCCGATGATAAAAACGCATCTGTTTCCACCGAAAAACATTTCAGGTGATGGTTTGCAACAGTTTGGCACCATTTTTGAGTGAATTGCAGAAGGTCAGAAATTTTGAAGAAATTGTGACCGCGCGGCTTAGGGATTTTTTTAAAAAAAGGTTGTTTAGACATCGAGGGCTAATTTTGTTTCCGATGATAAAAACGCATCTGTTTCCACCAAAAAACCTTTCAGGGGATCGTTTGCAACAGTTTGGCACCATTTTTGAGTGAATTGCAGAACGTCAGAAATGTTGAAGAAATTGTGACCGGGCGGCTTAGGGATTTTTCTAAAAAAAAGTTGTTCAGACGTCGAGGACTGATTCTGTTTCCGATGATAAAAACCCACCTGTTTCCACCGAAAAACCTTTCAGGTGATGGTTTGCAACAGTTTGGCACCATTTTTGAGTGAATTGCAGAACGTCAGAAATTTTGAAAAAATTGTGACCGCGTGGCTAAGGGATTTTTCAAAAAAAAGTTGTTTAGACATCGAGGGCTAATTTTGTTTCCGATGATAAAAAGGCATCTGTTTCCACCAAAAAACCTTTCAGGGGATCGTTTGCAGCAGTTCAGCACCATTTTTGAATGAATTGCAGAACGTCAGATTTTTGCTGAAATTATGACCGCGCGGCTTACGGATTTTTCAAGTAAAGTTGTTCAGATGTCGAGGGCTAATTTTGTTTCCGATGATAAAAACACATCTGTTTCCACCAAAAAACCTTTCAGAGGATCGTTTGCAACAGTTTGGCACCATTTTTGAGTGAATTGCAGAAGGTCAGAAATTTTGAAGAAATTGTGACCGCGCGGCTTAGGGATTTTTTCAAAAAAAGTTGTTCAGACGTCAAGGACTAATTCAGTTTCTCATGATAAAAACCCACCTGTTTTCACCGAAAAACCTTTCAGGGGATCGTTTGCAACATTTTGGCACCATTTTTGAGTGAATTGCAGAACGTCAGATTTTTGCTGAAATTGTGACCGCGCGGCTTAGGGATTTTTTCAAAAAAATGTTCTTTAGACGTCGAGGGATAATTCTGTTTCTGATGATCAAAACCAACCTGTTTCCACAGATAAACCTTTCAGCGGATGGTTTCAACCGTTTGGCACCATTTTTGAGTGAATTGCAGAACGTCAGAAATTTTGAAGAAATTGTGACTGCGTGGCTTAGGGATTTTTCAAAAAAAAGTTGTTCAGACGGCAAGGGCTAATTCAGTTTCCTATGATAAAAACCCACCTGTTTCCACCGAAAAACCTTTCAGCGGATCGTTTGCAAAAGTTTGGCACCATTTTTGAGTGAATTGCAGAAAGTCAGATTTTTGCTGAAATTGTGACCGCGCGGCTTAGGGATTTTTTCAAAAAAAAGTTGTTTAGACATCGAGGGCTAATTTTGTTTCCGATGACAAAAAGGCATCTGTTTCCACCAAAAAACCTTTCAGGGGAACGTTTGCAACACTTTGGCACCATTTTTGAGTGAATTGCAGAAGGTCAGAAATTTTGATGAAATTGTGACCACGCGGCTTAGGGATTTTTCAAAAAAAAAGTTGTTTAGACATCGAGGGCTAATTTTGTTTCCGATGATAAAAACACATCTGTTTCCTCCAAAAAACCTTTCAGAGGATCGTTTGCAACACTTTGGCACCATTTTTGAGTGAATTGCAGAAGGTCAGAAATTTTGATGAAATTGTGACCGCGCGGCTTAGTGATTTTTCAAAAAAAAGTTGTTCAGACGTCGAGGGCTAATTTTGTTTCCGATGATAAAAACCCACCTGTTTCCACCGAACAACCTTTCTGGGGATCGTTTGCAACAGTTCAGCAACATTTTTGAATGAATTGCAGAACGTCAGATTTTTGCTGAAATTGTGACCGCGCGGCTTAGGGATTTTTTTCAAAAAAAAAGTTTTTCAGACGTCGAGGGCTAATTCTGTTTCCGATGATAAAAACCCACCCGTTTCCACCGAAAAACCTTTCAGCGGATCGTTTGCAAAAGTTTGGCACCATTTTTGAGTGAATTGCAGAACGTCAGATTTTTGCTGAAATTGTGACCGCGCGGCTTACGGATTTTTTCAAAAAAAAGTTGTTCAGACATCGAGGGCTAATTTTGTTTCCGATGATAAAAACGCATCAGTTTCCACCAAAAAAAAAAACTTTCAGAGGATCGTTTGCAACACTTTGGCACCATTTTTGAGTGAATTGCAGAACGTCAGAAATTTTGAAGAAATTGTGACCGCGCGGCTTAGGGATTTTTTCAAAAAAAGTTGTTCAGACGTCGAGGGCTAATTCTGTTTCCGATGATAAAAACCCACCTGTTTCCACTGAAAAACTTTCTGGGGATCGTTTGCAACAGTTCAGCACCATTTTTGAATGAATTGCGGAACGTCATAAATTTTGAAAAAATTGTGACCGCGCGGCTTAGGGATTTTTGAAAAAAAAGTTGTTTAGACATCGAGGGCTAATTTTGTTTCCAATGATAAAAATGCATCTGTTTCCACCAAAAAACCTTTCAGAGGATCGTTTGCAACAGTTTGGCACCATTTTTGAGTGAATTGCAGAATGTCAGAAATTTTGAAGAAATTGTGACCGCGTGGCTTAGGGATTTTTCAAAAAAAAGTTGTTTAGACATCGAGGGCTAATTTTGTTTCCGATGATAAAAAGGCATCTGTTTCCACCAAAAAACCTTTCAGGGGATCGTTTGCAGCAGTTCAGCACCATTTTTGAATGAATTGCAGAACGTCAGATTTTTGCTGAAATTGTGACCGCGCGGCTTAGGGATTTTTCAAGTAAAGTTGTTCAGATGTCGAGGGCTAATTTTGTTTCCGATGACAAAAAGGCATCTGTTTCCACCAAAAAACCTTTCAGGGGATCGTTTGCAGCAGTTCAGCACCATTTTTGAATGAATTGCAGAACGTCAGATTTTTGCTGAAATTGTGACCGCGCGGCTTAGGGATTTTTCAAGTAAAGTTGTTCAGATGTCGAGGGCTAATTTTGTTTCCGATATAAAAACGCATCTGTTTCCACCAAAAAACCTTTCAGAGGATCGTTTGCAACAGTTTGGCACCATTTTTGAGTGAATTGCAGAACGTAAGATTTTTGCTGAAAATGTGACCGTGCGGTTTAAGGATTTTTCAAGTAAAGTTGTTCAGATGTCGAGGGCTAATTTTGTTTCCGATGATAAAAACGCATCTGTTTCCACCGAAAAACATTTCAGGTGATGGTTTGCAACAGTTTGGCACCATTTTTGAGTGAATTGCAGAAGGTCAGAAATTTTGAAGAAATTGTGACCGCGCGGCTTAGGGATTTTTTCAAAAAAAGTTGTTCAGACGTCAAGGACTAATTCAGTTTCTCATGATAAAAACCCACCTGTTTTCACCGAAAAACCTTTCAGGGGATCGTTTGCAACATTTTGGCACCATTTTTGAGTGAATTGCAGAACGTCAGATTTTTGCTGAAATTGTGACCGCGCGGCTTAGGGATTTTTTCAAAAAAATGTTCTTTAGACGTCGAGGGATAATTCTGTTTCTGATGATCAAAACCAACCTGTTTCCACAGATAAACCTTTCAGCGGATGGTTTCAACCGTTTGGCACCATTTTTGAGTGAATTGCAGAACGTCAGAAATTTTGAAGAAATTGTGACTGCGTGGCTTAGGGATTTTTCAAAAAAAAGTTGTTCAGACGGCAAGGGCTAATTCAGTTTCCTATGATAAAAACCCACCTGTTTCCACCGAAAAACCTTTCAGCGGATCGTTTGCAAAAGTTTGGCACCATTTTTGAGTGAATTGCAGAAAGTCAGATTTTTGCTGAAATTGTGACCGCGCGGCTTAGGGATTTTTTCAAAAAAAAGTTGTTTAGACATCGAGGGCTAATTTTGTTTCCGATGACAAAAAGGCATCTGTTTCCACCAAAAAACCTTTCAGGGGAACGTTTGCAACACTTTGGCACCATTTTTGAGTGAATTGCAGAAGGTCAGAAATTTTGATGAAATTGTGACCACGCGGCTTAGGGATTTTTCAAAAAAAAAGTTGTTTAGACATCGAGGGCTAATTTTGTTTCCGATGATAAAAACACATCTGTTTCCTCCAAAAAACCTTTCAGAGGATCGTTTGCAACACTTTGGCACCATTTTTGAGTGAATTGCAGAAGGTCAGAAATTTTGATGAAATTGTGACCGCGCGGCTTAGTGATTTTTCAAAAAAAAGTTGTTCAGACGTCGAGGGCTAATTTTGTTTCCGATGATAAAAACCCACCTGTTTCCACCGAACAACCTTTCTGGGGATCGTTTGCAACAGTTCAGCAACATTTTTGAATGAATTGCAGAACGTCAGATTTTTGCTGAAATTGTGACCGCGCGGCTTAGGGATTTTTTTCAAAAAAAAAGTTTTTCAGACGTCGAGGGCTAATTCTGTTTCCGATGATAAAAACCCACCCGTTTCCACCGAAAAACCTTTCAGCGGATCGTTTGCAAAAGTTTGGCACCATTTTTGAGTGAATTGCAGAACGTCAGATTTTTGCTGAAATTGTGACCGCGCGGCTTACGGATTTTTTCAAAAAAAAGTTGTTCAGACATCGAGGGCTAATTTTGTTTCCGATGATAAAAACGCATCAGTTTCCACCAAAAAAAAAAACTTTCAGAGGATCGTTTGCAACACTTTGGCACCATTTTTGAGTGAATTGCAGAACGTCAGAAATTTTGAAGAAATTGTGACCGCGCGGCTTAGGGATTTTTTCAAAAAAAGTTGTTCAGACGTCGAGGGCTAATTCTGTTTCCGATGATAAAAACCCACCTGTTTCCACTGAAAAACTTTCTGGGGATCGTTTGCAACAGTTCAGCACCATTTTTGAATGAATTGCGGAACGTCATAAATTTTGAAAAAATTGTGACCGCGCGGCTTAGGGATTTTTGAAAAAAAAGTTGTTTAGACATCGAGGGCTAATTTTGTTTCCAATGATAAAAATGCATCTGTTTCCACCAAAAAACCTTTCAGAGGATCGTTTGCAACAGTTTGGCACCATTTTTGAGTGAATTGCAGAATGTCAGAAATTTTGAAGAAATTGTGACCGCGTGGCTTAGGGATTTTTCAAAAAAAAGTTGTTTAGACATCGAGGGCTAATTTTGTTTCCGATGATAAAAAGGCATCTGTTTCCACCAAAAAACCTTTCAGGGGATCGTTTGCAGCAGTTCAGCACCATTTTTGAATGAATTGCAGAACGTCAGATTTTTGCTGAAATTGTGACCGCGCGGCTTAGGGATTTTTCAAGTAAAGTTGTTCAGATGTCGAGGGCTAATTTTGTTTCCGATGACAAAAAGGCATCTGTTTCCACCAAAAAACCTTTCAGGGGATCGTTTGCAGCAGTTCAGCACCATTTTTGAATGAATTGCAGAACGTCAGATTTTTGCTGAAATTGTGACCGCGCGGCTTAGGGATTTTTCAAGTAAAGTTGTTCAGATGTCGAGGGCTAATTTTGTTTCCGATATAAAAACGCATCTGTTTCCACCAAAAAACCTTTCAGAGGATCGTTTGCAACAGTTTGGCACCATTTTTGAGTGAATTGCAGAACGTAAGATTTTTGCTGAAAATGTGACCGTGCGGTTTAAGGATTTTTCAAGTAAAGTTGTTCAGATGTCGAGGGCTAATTTTGTTTCCGATGATAAAAACGCATCTGTTTCCACCGAAAAACATTTCAGGTGATGGTTTGCAACAGTTTGGCACCATTTTTGAGTGAATTGCAGAAGGTCAGAAATTTTGAAGAAATTGTGACCGCGCGGCTTAGGGATTTTTTTAAAAAAAGGTTGTTTAGACATCGAGGGCTAATTTTGTTTCCGATGATAAAAACGCATCTGTTTCCACCAAAAAACCTTTCAGGGGATCGTTTGCAACAGTTTGGCACCATTTTTGAGTGAATTGCAGAACGTCAGAAATGTTGAAGAAATTGTGACCGGGTGGCTTAGGGATTTTTCTAAAAAAAAGTTGTTCAGACGTCGAGGACTGATTCTGTTTCCGATGATAAAAACCCACCTGTTTCCACCGAAAAACCTTTCAGGTGATGGTTTGCAACAGTTTGGCACCATTTTTGAGTGAATTGCAGAACGTCAGAAATTTTGAAAAAATTGTGACCGCGTGGCTAAGGGATTTTTCAAAAAAAAGTTGTTTAGACATCGAGGGCTAATTTTGTTTCCGATGATAAAAAGGCATCT
Source organism: Podarcis melisellensis (assembly GCF_964234715.1). Classification (NCBI taxonomy): domain Eukaryota; kingdom Metazoa; phylum Chordata; class Lepidosauria; order Squamata; family Lacertidae; genus Podarcis; species Podarcis melisellensis. The sequence goes on along the minus strand of NC_138538.1, from coordinate 85,577,709 downwards.
GTTTCCACCAAAAAACCTTTCAGGGGATCGTTTGCAGCAGTTCAGCACCATTTTTGAATGAATTGCAGAACGTCAGATTTTTGCTGAAATTATGACCGCGCGGCTTACGGATTTTTCAAGTAAAGTTGTTCAGATGTCGAGGGCTAATTTTGTTTCCGATGATAAAAACACATCTGTTTCCACCAAAAAACCTTTCAGAGGATCGTTTGCAACAGTTTGGCACCATTTTTGAGTGAATTGCAGAAGGTCAGAAATTTTAAAGAAATTGTGACCGCGCGGCTTAGGGATTTTTTCAAAAAAAGTTGTTCAGACGTCAAGGACTAATTCAGTTTCTCATGATAAAAACCCACCTGTTTTCACCGAAAAACCTTTCAGGGGATCGTTTGCAACATTTTGGCACCATTTTTGAGTGAATTGCAGAACGTCAGATTTTTGCTGAAATTGTGACCGCGCGGCTTAGGGATTTTTTCAAAAAAATGTTCTTTAGACGTCGAGGGATAATTCTGTTTCTGATGATCAAAACCAACCTGTTTCCACAGATAAACCTTTCAGCGGATGGTTTCAACCGTTTGGCACCATTTTTGAGTGAATTGCAGAACGTCAGAAATTTTGAAGAAATTGTGACTGCGTGGCTTAGGGATTTTTCAAAAAAAAGTTGTTCAGACGGCAAGGGCTAATTCAGTTTCCTATGATAAAAACCCACCTGTTTCCACCGAAAAACCTTTCAGCGGATCGTTTGCAAAAGTTTGGCACCATTTTTGAGTGAATTGCAGAAAGTCAGATTTTTGCTGAAATTGTGACCGCGCGGCTTAGGGATTTTTTCAAAAAAAAGTTGTTTAGACATCGAGGGCTAATTTTGTTTCCGATGACAAAAAGGCATCTGTTTCCACCAAAAAACCTTTCAGGGGAACGTTTGCAGCAGTTCAGCCCATTTTTGATTGAATTGCAGACCGTCAGATTTTTGCTGAAATTGTGACCACGCGGCTTAGGGATTTTTCAAAAAAAAAGTTGTTTAGACATCGAGGGCTAATTTTGTTTCCGATGATAAAAACACATCTGTTTCCTCCAAAAAACCTTTCAGAGGATCGTTTGCAACACTTTGGCACCATTTTTGAGTGAATTGCAGAAGGTCAGAAATTTTGATGAAATTGTGACCGCGCGGCTTAGGGATTTTTTCAAAAAAAAGTTGTTCAGACGTCGAGGGCTAATTTTGTTTCCGATGATAAAAACCCACCTTTTTCCACCGAACAACCTTTCTGGGGATCGTTTGCAACAGTTCAGCACCATTTTTGAATGAATTGCAGAACGTCAGATTTTTGCTGAAATTGTGACCGCGCGGCTTAGGGATTTTTTTCAAAAAAAAAGTTTTTCAGACGTCGAGGGCTAATTCTGTTTCCGATGATAAAAACCCACCCGTTTCCACCGAAAAACCTTTCAGCGGATCGTTTGCAAAAGTTTGGCACCATTTTTGAGTGAATTGCAGAACGTCAGATTTTTGCTGAAATTGTGACCGCGCGGCTTACAGATTTTTTCAAAAAAAAGTTGTTCAGACATCGAGGGCTAATTTTGTTTCCGATGATAAAAACGCATCAGTTTCCACCAAAAAAAAAAAACTTTCAGAGGATCGTTTGCAACACTTTGGCACCATTTTTGAGTGAATTGCAGAAGGTCAGAAATTTTGATGAAATTGTGACCGCGCGGCTTAGTGATTTTTCCAAAAAAAGTTGTTCAGAGGGCAAGGGCTAATGATGATAAAAACCCACCTGTTTCCACCGAAGAAACCTTTCAGGGGATCGTTTGCAACATTTTGGCACCATTTTTGAGTGAATTGCAGAACTTCAGATTTTTGCTGAAATTGTGACCGCGCGGCTTAGTGATTTTTCAAAAAAAAGTTGTTCAGACGTCGAGAGCTAATTCTGTTTCCGATGATAAAAAACCCACCTGTTTCCATCGAAAAACCTTTCAGGGGATCGTTTGCAAAAGTTTGGCACCATTTTTGAATTGCAGAACGTCAGATTTTTGCTGAAATTGTGACCGCGCGGCTTACAAATTTTTTCAAAAAAAATTGTTCATTTGTCGAGGGATAATTCAGTTTCTGATGATAATAACCAACCTGTTTCCGCAGAAAAACCTTTCAGGGGATGGTTTACAACAGTTTGGCACCATTTTTGAGTGAATTGCTGTACGTCAGAAATTTTGAAGATATTGTGACCGCGCGGCTTAGCGATTTAAAAAAAAAAGTTGTTCAGACGTCGAGGGCTAATTCTGTTTCCGATGATAAAAACCCACCTGTTTCCACCGAAAAGCCTTTCAGGGGATCGTTTGCAAAAGTTTGGCACCATTTTTGAGTGAATTGCAGAACGGCAGATTTTTGCTGAAATTGTGACCGCGCGGCTTACGGATTTTTTCAAAAAAAAGTTGTTCAGACATCGAGTGCTAATTTTGTTTCCGATGATAAAAACGCATCTGTTTCCACCAAAAAAACTTTCAGAGGATCGTTTGCAACAGTTTGGCACCATTTTTGAGTGAATTGCAGAAGGTCAGAAATTTTGTTTTGTTTTTTTTTAAATAAATTTTTATTAATTTTAACAGCATAGAAAACAGAACAGAAAACAGAGAAGAAGAAAAACATACAAACATACATACATGGCTTCCCCGAACCTTCCCTTCACTGCACCCTTATTTTTAAATTAGCTTTTAGCAATCCTTCTTTCAATTTTAAAACAACAACTTTCTTTGAATTTTCTTAAGTTTAAACTTTGACAGCTATGATTCTCTAATTTCATAACCCTTGACATCTTGTCATTCCAAAATTTTACAAAAGTTCTTAAGATAAACTTTGAATTTTTTCCAGTCCTCTTCCACCGTCTCTCTCCTCTGGTCACGGATTCTGCCGGTCATCTCTGCTAGTCCCATAAATTCAATCACCTTGGTCTGCCATTCTTCCAGAGTAGGTAGCTCTTGAGTCTTCCAATACTTTGCTAGAAGAATTCTTGCTGCCGTGGTTGCATACATAAAAAAAATTCTGTCTTTCTTTGGAATCGTTTGGTCAACCATGCCCAGGAGAAAGGCCTCCGGCTTCTTTACAAATGTCCACTTTAGGACTTTCTTAATTTCATTGTAGATCATTTCCCAGTAGGCCTTAATTCTTGGACAGGTCCACCAAAGATGATAAAAAGTTCCTTCACATTCATTACACTTCCAGCACTTGTTATTGGGCAAATGATATATCTTTGCAAGCTTGACTGGGGTCATGTACCACCTATAGATCATTTTCATTATATTCTCTTTTAAGGCACTACATGCCGTAAATTTAATGCCTGTGGTCCATAACTGTTCCCAGTCCGCAAACATAATATCATGTCCGATATCTTGTGCCCACTTAATCATTGCTGACTTTACTGTTTCATCTTGAGTGTTCCATTTCAGCAGCAAATTATACATTATAGACAAATTCTTAGTATTGGATTCCAATAGCTCTGTTTCTAACTTTGACCTCTCCTTCTGAAATCCTAGTCTCCTGTCTTGCTTGAACATCTCATTAATCTGACGATAATGTAACCAGTCTCGAACTTTAGATTTTAGTTTCTCAAAACTCTGTAATTTAGGCTTTTCACCATCATATTCTATAATTTCATGATATTTTGGCCAATCTGAGTCCATATTAAGTTTTTTTACCGCCTTGGCTTCCATAGGTGACAACCACCTGGGGGTTTTATTTTCCAACAAGTCTTTATAACGATTCCACACATTATATAGTGCTTTTCTGACAATATGGTTTTTAAAGCCTCTATGAACCTTTATCTTGTCATACCACAAATATGCATGCCAGCCGAAGTTGTTATCATATCCCTCCAAATCCAAGACATCTGTATTCTCAAGAAGTAGCCATTGTTTCAGCCAGCAAAAAGCTGCTGCCTCATAATAAAGTCTTAAGTCCGGCAGGGCAAAGCCCCCTCTATCCTTTGAGTCAGTCAAAATCTTAAATTTTATTCTGGGTTTTTTGCCCTGCCAGACAAAATTAGATATGTCTTTCTGCCACTTCTTGAAACAGTCCATCTTGTCCAAAATTTGCAGTGTCTGGAACAAAAACAACAATCTCGGCAATATGTTCATCTTAATAACAGCAATTCGGCCTAACAAGGAGAGTCTTAACCTAGACCAAATGTCAAGATCTTTCTTCACTTCCAACCAACATTTCTCATAATTATCTTTGAACAAATTCACATTCTTAGATGTTAAATTCACCCCCAGATATTTCACTTTTTTTGTTATTTCCAAACCCGTTTCCCTTTGGAAACTATCTTTTTCCTCCGTTGTTAGATTTTTTCCCAACACCTTTGTCTTCTGTTTGTTTAATTTAAAACCTGCCACTTGACCAAATTTTTCAATAAGCTCCAATACCCTTTTTGTACTGGCTTCTGGTTTTTGCAAGGTCAAAACTAAGTCATCTGCAAATGCTCTTAACTTATAATGTTTAGCTCCGAGCTGTATCCCTTCCACCAGCTGGTCTCTTCTAATCATATTTAACAACACCTCCAGGACCGATATAAACAATAGGGGGGATATTGGGCATCCCTGTCGTGTCCCTTTTTCTATTGGAATCTCATCCATGACCATACCATTCACAATTAATTTAGCCTTTTGCTCAGAGTATATTGCACCTATACCATTTTCAAATTTTGGGCCTACCCCCATCCCTTGGAGATTCTTCTTCATAAAACTCCAACAAATGTTGTCAAAGGCTTTCTCCGCATCCACAAAGATCAAGACTGCTTTTCTGTTTATATTCGTCTCTAGAAGTTCCAAAATGTCTATAATGTTCCTCACATTATCTGACATATGTCTCCCTGGGAGAAAGCCTGTTTGGTCTTTATGAATCTCGTCCAATAGCACTTTTTTCAATCTTTTTGCTAAAATGTCTGCAAAAATTTTATAATCCACATTTAAAAGTGAGATAGGGCGGTAGTTCTTAACTTGATGCTTCTCAGTTTCTGTTTTCGGTATAAGTGAGATGAATGCTTGCTTCCACGATTCAGGAGCCTTTTTCCCCTCCAAGATTTGATTACACACTTCTTTCAATGGTTGTATTAACCATTCCTTGAGTGCTTTGTAGTACCTCGCGGTCAACCCATCTGGTCCTGGTGATTTCCCCAATTGCATACCCTGGATGGCACCCTCTATTTCTTGGTCTGTAATTTTCTCATTCAAAATCCTTTTATTATTTTCGGTGATCTTTGGAAGTCCATATTTTTTTATAAATTCTTCTATCTCTTGTTCATTATTTGGCCCTTGTACGTATAGTTTCTTAAAAAAGCTTTGAAAACAATTACTGATCTCATTTGGTTTACTAATGAATTTCCCATCTACCTCGAGGGATGTTACCGTATTCAACTTTTGCCTCTTTTTCAGTTGCCATGACAGCAGTTTCCCACATTTATCTGCTGACTCAAAAGTCTTTTGCCTCATTTGTTTTATTTTCCATTCTATTTCTTGATTTATCAGTTCCATATATTGAGTCTGGTGGTACTTTATTTCTCTTAAAATCTCTTGAGACTTGGGTTTGGATCTCAGCTTCTTTTCTCCTTCTTTCATTTGTTCCCAGATTTTTTCCTTCCTCTCATTCTGTTTTTTCCTTTTTATAGAATTTTGCTGGATTAGGAAACCACGCATCACGGCCTTGTTGGCATCCCACACTATTCTTCTTTCCACGTCTGATCTTAAATTCACCTCGAAATAGTCTTTCAATGTCTTTTGGGCCTTTTTGTAAATTGCTTCATCTCCAAATAGGGTGTCATTCATTCTCCATCTGAAGTTTCCAGCTGTTGTCAGTTTCATGTCCATCCTTATTGCATTATGGTCGGAGCAGGTTTTTGGGCAGATTTCTGTTTTTTTAACCCTTGGTGCCAGATTGCTAGAGATCCATATTTGGTCAATCCTGGTCCACGTCATTTTTGCTTCAGAGAAGAAGGTCCCCTCTCTTTCCAGAGGGTTCCTTGTTCTCCAAATATCAATCAAGTCCATGGTGTCAGTCAGTTCGAAAAAGGTCTTTGGTAATCTCCCATCTTTAGAAATTACTTGTCTTTGCGCTTTGTCCATATTTGTGGAGACAACTCCATTCATATCGCCCATCATTATGATTTTAGAGTCCATGTAATCCATTAGAGTCTCATGCAACTTCTTAAAAAATTCTGCCTTCCCCTCATTAGGTGCATAAACTCCTACGATCAAGATCTTTTCTCCATGTATTTGAATTTCCACTGCCAGATATCTTCCTTGTTCATCCTTAAAAATCATTTTTGGTTCCAATTTTTCTTTAACATACATCACTACCCCTCTTTTCTTAACTTTGTCTGACGAAATGAATTCCAGCCCTAGTCTCTTGTTTATCAGCAGTTTTCTGTGTATCCTGGCAATGTGGGTTTCTTGCAGACATATTACATCTAAATGTTCTTTCTTTAATATATGAAACACTTGACCTCTTTTTCGGGGGTGGTTCAAACCATTGCAGTTCCAACTCAGAAGTTGCAGAGACATTTTGTTACTGGGCTTCTTTTCCACCGACTGCTCCAAGTGCTTGTTCCTCGTCTGTCGGTGCTGGGGTCAGTCCAAATGATAAGTTTGTTATATCCAATACCTCCCTCTCAGTTGCAGTTCCTTTTTGAAAGTCCTCAAAATTTCTTTCCAAAAAGTGATCTTTCTCTTGGATTGTTTTGATTTTAATTTTTTTCCCTTTGAAGTTGAAGGACAACCCTTGCGGGAACTCCCACCTAAATCGGATGTTGTTTTCTTTCAATAGGTCCACTAGAACTTTGAATTGGGCCCTAACTTCCAAAAAGTGTTTAGGGATATCTTTGAAGATCTGTATTTGAGAATTTTTGATGATCAAGGCCTTCTGGAAGTGAAGGTTCAATAATTTGTCCCTTTCTTCTTTAGATCTCAACGTAATTAAACAGTCCCTTGGTTTCTTGCCTTGCTTCCTGCCAATCCGGAAGGCTGTAGTTATTGCAAATTCGTCTTCCTCTCCTTCTAACTCATCCGTCCAAAATTCTTGAAATTTGTCTGTGAGAAATTCCCCAAGATTGTCCTCTTCCTCCTCTGGTACCAATCTTAATTTCAGGTTCTTGCTTTTTCTCTCCAATTCCATAAGTGCCAAAGTAGCATCATGTTCATGTACTTTCTTTGCGATAGGTGCAAATTTTCCCTTGGTTTCCTCGGCAGTGCTCCTAGCAGTCTCGGCTATTTTCCTTGTTTCGGTGCTTTCCTGGATTAAACGATTTATAGAGTCAGTGTTAGAAGATATTGCCGTTGTGTTCAGGTCAAGTCTTGTTGTCAGCTCTGTCAGTTTCTTAGAATTCTCTGTTGATTGCTTAGTGAGTGCTTCTAAAGATTGATTTATTCTGAGCAGAGCCTGTGTCATAGAATCCATTGATGCCGTTGTGCCTTTTTCCTGTGCAGCTGCAGCTCCTGTTAAAGAGCCTCTTTTTTGAGCTTGCTTTTGAGCTTGTTTTGTTTTGCTTCTTGTTGATATCTCCTCCAGTGGAGTGCTCATAACTCAAGGTCATTCACACAGGAAAGTTGTAAATGGAAAATCCCACTTTCCTGCCTTAATTCAGCTGTTTCTGTTCTAGTCCTCTAGAGGGAGAGGTTGTATCCAAATAACTATAACAAAGACACAGGAGAGCCAAAAACCATGCAAAGTCCCGAAAAGAAAAGTTTATCCAACAGTCTTACTTTGTTACTACTAAGAAGTTACAAATTTTGCCCTCTAAAGTCCCGTTACTTTGTTTCAAATAAGGTCTTACTTTGTAGCGCAACTTTTTCTTTGACAGTTCTCTCCCAGGCGCTCACCGCTCAGGCAGCCCGGCCAGGGGTATCGACAGCGGAGAGTTTCCCTTTCTAAGCTCTCTTCATTTAGCAGGTTAAATTAAATCAATCTTCTTCCCCCCCTCTCCCGCTCTGAAGGGGGGGAGGTCCCCTCAGATGTCAGGCTTAACAGATTTCAGAAAAAAGTTCCCTTGAATATAGCTTGTTCCTTTCATTGCTCCTTGAATCGTGCAGTTCCGGGAGGCTGACTTCCTTATTTTTTGCCTTCCCGTTTTCAGCCGAATCTTCTTAATTTAATAAATCAATTAGCTTTGTTTTGCCGTTCTTACTCACGGGTTGTTGTTGCCAATCGGTAGTTTCAGGAAGGAATCGGCGCTCTCCGTCAATGGCGACGCGGCTTCGCTCCGCAAGCTGGGTTGCGATCCTCAGCACCGCGCTCACACCCGGTGCCGCTCCGGAGCCTTTAAAAAGGCTCTTTCACGATACCGGGGGGCGCAAAGGTGCCCACCGAATCTCCTTGTCCACAGGCTTCAGCGCCTGTGATTTTAGGGGTCCCCCGCTCGCCGTAGCGGGACAGACCCGAACTTACGGAGCAGTCCTGTTTCAGAGCTCGAAGCAAGGAGCGCCATTAACGCTGGCGCCGACCGGAAGTAGAAGGTCAGAAATTTTGAAGAAATTGTGACCGCGCGGCTTAGGGATTTTTTCAAAAAAAGTTGTTCAGACATCGAGGGCTAATTCTGTTTCCGATGATAAAAACCCACCTGTTTCCACTGAAAAACCTTTCACGGGATGGTTTGCAAAAGTTTGGCACTATTTTTGATTGAATTGCAGAATGTCAGATTTTTGCTGAAATTGTGACCGCACGGCTTAGGGATTTTTTTAAAAAAAGTTGTTTAGACATCAAGGCCTAATTTTGTTTCCGATGATAAAAACGCATCTGTTTCCACCGAAAAACCTTTCAGGGGATAGTTTGCAACAGTTTGGCACCATTTTTGAGTGAATTGCAGAACGTCAGATTTTTGCTGAAATTGTGACCGCGCGGCTTAGGGATTTTTTTAAAAAAAAAGTTGTTCAGACGTCGAGGGCTAATTCTGTTTCTGATGATAAAAACCCACCTGTTTCCACCAAAAAACCTTTCTGGGGATGGTTTGCAAAAGTTTGGCACAATTTTTAAGTGAATTGCAGAACGTCAGATTTTTGCTGAAATTGTGACCGCGCGGCTTAGGGATTTTTTTCAAAAAAAAGTTGTTCAGACATCGAGGGCTAATTTTGTTTCCGATGATAAAAACGCATCTGTTTCCACCAAAAAAAAAACTTTCAGAGGATCGTTTGCAACAGTTTGGCACCATTTTTGAGTGAATTGCAGAACGTCAGAAATGTTGATGAAAATGTGACCGCGCGGCTTAGGGATTTTTCAAAAAAAAGTTGTTCAGACGTCGAGGGCTAATTCTCTTTCCGATGATAAAAACCCACCTGTTTCCACCGAAAAATCTTTCAGGGGATGGTTTGCAAAAGTTTGGCACCATTTTGAGTGAATTGCAGAACGTCAGATTTTTGCTGAAATTGTGACCGCGCGGCTTAGGGATTTTTCAAAAAAAAGTTGTTTAGACATCGAGGGCTAATTTTGTTTCCGATGATAAAAACGCATCTGTTTCCACCAAAAAACCTTTCAGGGGATCGTTTGCAAAAGTTTGGCACCATTTTTGAGTGAATTGCAGAACGTCAGATTTTTGCTGAAATTGTGACCGCGCGCGCGGCTTACGGATTTTTTCAAAAAAAAGTTGTTCAGACATCGAGGGCTAATTCTGTTTCCTATGATAAAGACCCACCTGTTTCCACTGAAAAACCTTTCTGGGGATCATTTGCAACAGTTCAGCACCATTTTTGAATGAATTGTGGAACGTCAGATTTTTGCTGAAATTGTGACCGCGCGGCTTAGGGATTTTTTCAAAAAAAAGTTGTTTAGACATTGAGGGCTAATTTTGTTTCCGATGATAAAAAGGCATCTGTTTCCACTGAAAAACCTTTCAGGGGATCGTTTGCAGCAGTTCAGCACCATTTTTGAATGAATTGCAGAACGTCAGATTTTTGCTGAAATTGTGACCGCGCGGCTTAGGGATTTTTTCAAAAAAAAAGTTGTTCAGACGTCGAGGGCTAATTCTGTTTCCGATGATAAAAACCCACCCGTTTCCACCGAAAAACCTTTCAGGGGATCGTTTGCAAAAGTTTGGCACCATTTTTGAGTGAATTGCAGAACGTCAGATTTTTGCTGAAATTGTGACCATGCGGCTTAGGGATTTTTTCAAAAAAAAGTTGTTCAGACATCGAGGGCTAATTTTGTTTCCGATGATAAAAACGCATCAGTTTCCACCAAAAAAAAAACCTTTCAGAGGATCGTTTGCAACACTTTGGCACCATTTTTGAGTGAATTGCAGAAGGTCAGAAATTTTGATGAAATTGTGACCGCGCGGCTTAGGGATTTTTCCAAAAAAAGTTGTTCAGACGGCAAGGGCTAATTCAGTTTCTGATGATAAATATCCACTTGTTTCCACCGAAAAAACCTTTCAGGGGATCGTTTGCAACATTTTGGCACCATTTTTGAGTGAATTGCAGAAGGTCAGAAATTTTGATGAAATTGTGACCGCGCGGCTTAGTGATTTGTAAAAAAAAAGTTGTTCAGACGGCAAGGGCTAATTCAGTTTCTGATGATAAAAACCCACCTGTTTCCACCGAAAAAACCTTTCAGGGGATCGTTTGCAACATTTTGGCACCATTTTTGAGTGAATTGCAGAACGTCAGATTTTTGCTGAAATTGTGACTGCGCGGCTTTGGGATTTTTTCAAAAAAAAGTTGTTCAGACGTCGAGAGCTAATTCAGTTTCTGATGATAAAAACCCACCTGTTTCCACCGAAAAAACCTTTCAGGGGATCGTTTGCAACATTTTGCCACCATTTTTGAGTGAATTGCAGAACATCAGATTTTTGCTGAAATTGTGACCGCGCGGCTTAGGGATTTTTTCAAAAAAAAGTTGTTCAGACGTCGAGAGCTAATTCTGTTTCTGATGATAAAATCGCATCTGTTTCCACCAAAAAACCTTTCAGAGGATCGTTTGCAACAGTTTGACACCATTTTTGAGTGAATTGCAGAAGGTCAGAAATTTTGAAGAAATTGTGACCGCGCGGCTTAGGGATTTTTTCAAAAGAAGTTGTTCAGACGTCGAGGGCTAATTCTGTTTCCGATGATAAAAATCCACCTGTTTCCACAGAAAAACCTTTCAGGGGATGGTTTGCAACAGTTTGGCACCATTTTTGAGTGAATTGTAGAACGTCAGAATTGTTGACTAAAATGTGACCGCGCGGCTTAGGGATTTTTCAAAAAAAAGTTGTTCAGACGTCGAGGGTAAATTCTGTTTCTGGTCATAAAAACCCACCTGTTTCCACCGAAAAACCTTTCAGGGGATCGTTTACAACAGTTTGGCACCATTTTTGAGTGAGCTGCAGAACGTCAGAAATGTTGACGAAAATGTGACCGCGCGATTTAGGGATTTTTTTAAAAAAAGTTGTTTAGACATACTAAATCTGACTATCGGCAATTCACTCAAAACTGGAGCCAATCGGTTGCAAATGCTCCCCTGAGAGTTTTGGCGGTCGAAACAGAAGGCTTTTTTCATTGGACAAAAAATCATCCCTCGAAAACTTAACCGGCAGAAAAAGATTTTTTTGAAAAAATCCCTGATCCCCAGGGTCACAATTTCATCAAAAATCTGACTTTGGGCAGATCACTGAAAAATGGTGCCAAGCGGTTGCAAATGCTCCCGTGAGAGTTTTGACGGTTGAAATAGAAGGCCTTTTATCACAGGACAATAAATCAGCCCTCGACAACTTAACCGCCAGAAAAAGATTTTGTTGAAAAAATCCCTAAGCCCCGGGGTCACAATTTCATCAAAAATCTGACTTTGGGCAATTCACTCAAAAATGGCGCCAAACGGTTTCAAATGCTCCCTTGAAAGGTTTGGCATTCAAATCAGAAGGCCTTTTATCACAGGACAGGAAATCAGCCCTCGAAAACTTAACCGGCAGAAAAAGATTTTTTTGAAAAAATCCGTAAGCCCCGGGGTCACAATTTCATCAAAAATCTGACTTTCGGCATTTCACTCAAAAATGGTGCCAAACGGTTGCAAATGCTCCCCAAAGTGTTTTGGCGGTAGAAACAGAAGGCTTTTTATCACAGGACAAGAAAGCAGCCCTCGACAACTTAACCGAAAGAAAAAGATTTTTTTGAAAAAATCCCTAAGCCCCGGGGTCACAATTTCATCAAAAATCTGACTTTGGGCAATTCACTCAAAAATGCCGCCAAATGGTTGCAAATGCTCCCCTGAAAGGTTTGGCGGTCGAATCAGAAGGCCTTTTATCACAGGACAGGAAATCAGCCCTTGAGAACTTAACCGGCAGAAATAATTTTTTTCATAAATTATCTGACTTTGGGCAGATCACTCAAAAATGGCGCCAAACGGTTGCAAATGCTCCCCTGAAAGGTTTGGCGGTTGAAACAGAAGGCTTTTTATCACAGGACAAGAAATCAGCCCTCGAAAACTTAACCGGCAGAAAAAGATTTTTTTGAAAAAATCCCTAAGCCCTGGGGTCACAATTTCATCAAAAATCTGACTTTCGGCAATTCACTCAAAAATGGCGCCGAACGGTTGCAAATGCTCCTGTGATGGGATAATGAGCTGCTTGGGCATGAAAGCTTAATCCCTCTGGGGTTTGGCTGGTCAACCAAACCCTGGCACTAACGGAGCCCCCAAAGCATGGCTCCGTCAGTCGCTGGTAGAATCTGACAGTGGGCGTCTACGGAATTTACTCCAACATAAAAGCTGTTTGACGGACATGCGCCTTCGTGACTCTCTGCGTGACAGTTTCCGGCGAGGGGTGGGAGTTGCTAACGGGGGTCTTGATACCTCTGCACTATTCTCACTAGAAGTATCCCAGAGCCTTCCCTCCGACTCCCCTTCCGCTGGAACTCCTGCGCTCCCCCTGCTGGTTCCTGCTTCTGCTGTAGGGTCTCTCCTATTCTCCTGGAGCCTCTCCCCCATCTCTCTCTCCGATGGCAGCTCCCTGACATCCACCTCCCCCCCAGGGCCCCCTTCACCCCCGCCTCTTCTCCCACTGGCGGTGAGGGCGGAAAGCCCCTGAAGGAACTCTCCTCGTCGTCCGAGGATTCAAACACTTCTAGCCATGGCGTACCGTCTCTCTCCCCGTCTTCCTCTTCTTCGTCGGAGTCGGCTTCCTCACCCACCCCTGACTCTGGGAACCCTTCAAACTCTCCTTCCTCATCGGTGGTCCCAAAGTGTTCCCTTCTAAATCGTGCCACGGGTTGCGGTTTTTTTTGGAAACGCCGATGAAATGTTTCTATTAAAACCTCGTCGTTGACTACCTCCGCGGGTACCCAAGTGTTTTCCGACTCTGCTTCCCCCTCCCATTCTACCAGATATTCCACCTGATTCCCCTTCCACCTGGAATCAATGATTCCTGCCACGTTCATGTCGCGTTCTCTCTCTTCTATCACGGGCGTTTGGGTGACCTCTCTCTCACGCTCCCCCCACTCACGTCCCTCTCGGTACGGCGACAGTAATGACCTGTGAAATACTGGGTGCAATTTCATGTGACTGGGCAGTCTGAGTTCGAATGCCACTGGGTTGACCTGCTGTATGACCTCAAAGGGTCCCAATCTTTTGGGTCTCAGTTTCTTACACCCTCCCTTGAACGGTAGTCCCTGGGTGGATAGCCACACCCGGTCTCCCACCCTTATAGTTTCACCTTCCCTCCTGTTTCTGTCTGCTTGTTTTTTATATTCTTCCTTGGCTCTCTCTAAGTTAAGTTGAAGCTGACGGTGGATCGCTTCCATCTCTTCAACAAAATGTTCCGCCGCCGGCACGCTCCACCTCTCCCCTCCTTCTCCTGGAAATGCCCTGGGATGACACCCATAATTTGCCAGAAAGGGACTCATCCCTGTGGACACGTTCTCCGCGTTGTTGTAGGCGAATTCTGCCAGAGGTAACTTATCTACCCAATCATTTTCTCGGTCCTTTACATAACACCTCAGGTATTGTTGTAAAATCCCGTTTGCCCTTTCCGCTTGTCCATTTGTTTCTGGGTGCCGGGCAGTGGAGAAATTGATTTCCACGTGCAGTAAGCTCATAAGCTTCCTCCAGAACCTGGAAGTAAACTGTTTCCCTCGATCGCTGACCACCCTCAAGGGGGCGCCATGCAACCTGAAAATATGCTCTATGAACAACTTGGCGGTTTCCTCCGCTGTGACCGCATGTGAACAGGCTATAAAATGACACATCTTAGTTAGTAGATCTACCACCACCATGACAGCCGTCTTGCCCTTGGATTTTGGCAGATCCGTCATAAAATCTATGGAGACTGCCTCCCATGGCCTTTCTGGTGTGGGTAAGGGTTGTAAGAGCCCCGCTGGCGCCGCCCTCTCCCCTTTCGCTCGCTGGCACCTGCCGCAACCCCTGACATATTCCCATACGTCCTCCCTCACCTTGGGCCACCAAAACTCCCTGGTAACCAACCACATGGTTTTGTGCTGTCCAAAATGCCCCGCTGTGGGGCTGTCATGCAACTGCTTGAGTACTCTGCCCCTCAGTTCCCCATCGGGTATGTACAGTGCCCCTTTGTAATACAGCGCCCCATTCTTTTCTTCAAACCCCCCTGTGTTCTCCTCTGTCCTTCTGAGCTCTCTGAGTTTCCCTTGGGCGTATTCGTCGTTCTCCGTACCCTCTAACAGTTCTCTCTGCCCCACCAATGCCGCCCCACACACCCAGCGGTCTTCAGGGATTACATGCCTTGCCTCAGGCGCGCCCTCCCCCTCTAAGTACTCAGGTTTTCTGGAAAGAGCGTCCGCCCTTACGTTCTCAGAGCCTGGCACGTAACGAATCTCAAAGTTGAATTTGGAGAACTCCTGGGCCCATCTCACTTGTCTCTGGTTCAGCACTCGGGCTGTTCTCCAGTACTCCAAATTTTTGTGGTCAGTCCGGACTTGAACCTTGTGCTGCGCCCCAATCAGCAAGTGCCGCCATCTCCGGAATGCTTCATGAATGGCGAGCAGTTCTCGGTCGTATACTGTGTAGTTCCTCTCGGATTTGTTCAACTTCCGCGAGAAGAATGCACACGGTCTCCATTCAGATGTATCTTTTCCCGGCTGGAGAAGCACGGCTCCCACCGCTCGGTCTGACGCGTCAGTCTCCACTCTCATTGGTTGCTGTAGATCCACGTGCAAAAGTTGCTCCTCCGACGCAAACGCCGCCTTTAAGCGTTCGAACGCCCGCTGCGCTTCTTCCGTCCAAGCAAATTTTTTCTTGCTGCTAAGACAATCCGTGACGGGCGCTGTTAAATGGGCAAAGTTTTTGATGAACTTTCTATAGAAGTTTCCGAAGCCCAGGAACCTTTGCACGTCCTTCTTGGTCCTTGGTGTTTTCCATTCCAGTACCGCTTGAACCTTGCTGGGATCCATGGCCAACCCCTTGTCAGACAACCGGTACCCCAGGAATTCCACCTCCCTGGTATGAAACTGGCACTTCTCCAGTTTCACCCACAGCCGATTTTCTCGCAGTTTGCTCAGTACTTCTCTAACATCTCGCACATGCTGCTCCTCATTCTCTGAGTACACCAAGACGTCATCTAAGAACGCTACGCAGTTCTTGTAGAGCAATGGCCCCAGGACGTGATTCATGAATGATTGAAAGCAGGCCGATCCCCCTTGTAGTCCGAAAGGCATAACTAAATACTCAAAAGCCCCCAAGGGGGTGAACATAGTGGTCTTCCACTCATCCCCCTTCCTCACACGTATCAAGTTGTATGCCCCCCTAAGGTCCAGCTTGGTAAAAATTTTCCCTTTTCTCACCCGTGTCAGAATATCATCAATTCTAGGCATAGGGAAAGTCACTGGTTCTGACACAGCATTCAGGGCCCTGAAATCACACACCAGCCTGGGTTTACCCGTCTTCTTTTTGTCCACAAAGAACACTGGGCTGCCCCCCACCGCTCGTGACTCTCTGATGAAACCTCGCTTGAGGTTCTTGTCAATGAATTCCCTTAACTCCTGCATCTCACTGTCTGACATTGCATACAGCTTGCCCACTGGCAATTGTGCTCCTGGGAGTAAGGTAATTTGACAGTCAAATGGTCTGTGCGGTGGCAGTTTATCTGCTTCCTTTTCGCTAAAGACGTCAATCAAGTCAGCATATTGTGGTGGCACCTTCCCCTTGTCCGTCACTTCCATCCCTGCTAGAGTGGCCCTGGCCCCTGCCTGACCCTCTCCCTCCTTGCAGTGTTCTAGGCAATGTGCTGATCCTACTAGCGGATCGTGTAGTGCCAGCCAGCTCATTCCCAAAATAATAGGAGCTCCTCCCAAGGTGGCTACGTTAAACGCTATCAGTTCTGTGTGTCTTGCCACCCTCATAATCATTGGTACAGTCTGTTGGCTCACTTCACCTCCCAACAGTTCCCTCCCATCAATGGTGGTCACCTGCAAAGGCTTACTTAATGGAATAGTCTGTATCTGGTGTTCAGCTGCAAACTCCTTACTCATGAAATTACAGGAGCTGCCTGAATCCAATAGCGCTTTTATCTTTAGTGGGTGTCCGTTTGACAGTTCCAGCAACACCTCTATCACAAGCGCTGGTCTTGGAGGCTCCGGCGTGGGCACATCCACTACTCCCTGGCCTGGCTGCTGTGCCCTGATGTTGGCAGCCAGGCGTTGGCTTTTACTTGCTCCTCGGTTTCTCCTTCCTCCTTCCCCCCAACAGTTCCCACCATCCCTTGCCATTCCTTCCTCTGCGGACAGACTCTGGCAAAGTGCCCTGGCTGTTGGCAGAGATAACATCTCTTGGCGCTCTTTCCCTCCTTGTGATGGCCTGGGATTCCGAGTCTGAGAGCGATCCGGAGGAACCCCAGCCGGCACAGGAGTCCCCGCCTCCAGGGCCGGCTGAACTGGTGCAAGGCCTAGTTGCTGAGGAAACTCAAGAGCAGGCACCAGGTGAAATCATTCAGGCCCCAGAGGTGCTGGAAGACTCAGTGGCTACAGGTGAGCCTCCTCCAGGACCCAGTAACCCTTCGGCCTCTCCTGATTTGCAGAGGCTTAGGGCAGAGAGGCGAAGGGAACTGGTGTCTCCCAGGAGGAGTGCTCGCCTTAAGGCCAAGAGAGGCGGGGCTTCTGGGGGCCGGGACCGCCCCCGGCCTTAGAAGAAGATAAAGGTCAGGCAGCCCGGTCTCAGGTTGCGGGAGCAACGTCGTTGTGAAGTATCTGCTTTACCCAGTCCTTGTTTGGCACTCCCAGTGTGCCTATTCCTCGCCTGGATTCCTGCTTCTGCCTTACCAGTGTTCCTGCTTCCCCGCCTGGATTCCTGCTTCTGCCTTACCAGTGTTCCTGCTTCCCCGCCTGGATTCCTGCTTCTGCCTTACCAGTGTTCCTGCTTCCCCACCTGGACTCCTGCTTCTGCCCTACCTCCGTTCCTGCTGACCTGCCCGGCTCCCTGTTGATCTTGGCCTACGGTAATAATACCTCATCCCCCCTGGGACCAGCACAGTTTGCTCCCGCCACACCCGCACTCCCTCTTTGTTGGGGTGCGTTCGGGAAGATTCAGAGGCCATGGCTGACCAAGCGGCTACATTGTTGGCAATAGCCCAGGAGAACCAGGCCTTGACGCACACCGTGAAGCAGCTCAGTAACGTGGTTGCGGCACTACAGCAGCGTTTGGACGCCCTACCGGCTCCTGGGGCCGACGCCCCGGCTTCTGGCAAGTACCCAGTGGCCTTGCCTGAGAAGTTTGATGGGGCTCCGGCCAGCTTTCCCATGTTCCTTGCCCAGGCCAAGCTGTATATTCAGGGGCGCGCCCGGAACTTCCCCGACGACCGCACCAAGGTGCATTTTTTGATTAGTTTGTTAAAGGACCAGGCGGCCAAGTGGGCGTTGCCGCTGCTCAGGCAAGACTCCCCCTTGCTGGCAGACTACGGGGGGTTTTGCAATCTGTTGGAGGCCGCGTTCGGCAACCCTTTGAAGGGGAGTCAAGCCAACCGGGCGATTCGGCGGTTGAGACAGGGCAAGTCCAAGGTGGCCGCATACACCACAGAATTCCGGCTGCTGGCACAGGACTTGACCTGGAACAACTCTGCTCTTCGGGACCAGTATCTCGAGGGGCTTTCAGATGAGATACTGGACCAGCTGGCCACAATGGAACGCCCCACCACGCTAGACGCTCTTATTCAGCGGAGTCTACAGATAGACGATCGGCTAGAGGACCGGCGTCAGGCTCGGGGCCGCCGGCACCTCCAGTTCTCGGCCCCGGGGTCCACCAGCAGCCCCACAGGCCCAGCTGAGTCAGTGGAGGAACCCATGCAGCTTGGGGCAGTGCGGCCACGCCTCTCCCCCGCAGAGAAGTCGCGGCGTCGGGAGGGGAATCTATGTCTCTATTGTGGCGGAAGCGGACACTATGCACGATCCTGTCCTGAGAAACCGCCAACCCCAGTAGCTGATGGCCCTGGCTCCCTGGGGTCCCAAACAGCACAGAATGGGACCGCACCAATCGAATTACAACACCTTATGGTTCCGGTACATCTATACCCTCCAGGAGGGCCATGGATTCTTACCCATGCCCTGGTGGATTCAGGGGCAACCCGCTCTTATATGGACGCTGCTTTTGCTGCCCAGCATCGGGTGCCACTTCGGAACAAGCCAGAACCGGTACAGGTGGAGGCAATCGACGGACGGCCACTGCGTTCGGGCGCCGTCACTCGAGAGACCCAGCCCCTGGTCCTGTGCCTCCAGCAGCACCGTGAGATGCGAACTCTGGATATTGCCTCCATGCCCCGGTTCCCCCTGGTGCTTGGGATGGACTGGCTAGAGGATCACAATGTGCAGATTGATTGGGTCAAACGGACTGTACACTTCCCAGACCCCAGTTCGTCTGCTGAGACTGAGATGCTAGCAGCTGCGCCCACTGAGGAGGCTGCTGCAACGCTCCCCGCGGAGTACCGGGACTATCACGACGTGTTCGAGGAACGGGGGGCAGACCAGCTGCCGCCGCATCGGTCCTTTGACTGCGGCATAGACCTCCAGCCCGGAGCGCCTCTACCGGTGAGTCGCTTATACTCGTTAACAGAGCCAGAGCGTGAGGCTTTGCAGGACTTCTTGCGCAAGAACCTGGAGCGAGGGTTCATTAGACCTTCTACCTCGCCCACTGCTGCGCCAGTGCTCTTTGTTAAAAAGAAATGTGGGGAGCTCCGCCTTTGCCATGATTACCGGGCCCTGAACAAGATTACCATCCCGGACCGGTACCCCTTGCCCCTTATTTCGGAGTTACTGGAGCGGGTGCAAGGGGCGCAGGTGTTCACCAAGCTAGACCTCCGGGGAGCCTACAATTTGATTCGGATCCGCGCCGGGGATGAGTGGAAGACAGCATTCGGGACCCGGTACGGACAGTTTGAATACCTGGTTATGCCCTTTGGTTTGTGCAACGCGCCTGCTGTGTTTCAACGGTACATCAACCACGTATTTCAGGACTTGCTAGACAAGTACGTGGTGGTGTACTTGGATGACATTCTGGTTTACTCTCGTGACCCGGCGTGCCACGAGGGCCATGTCCGGACCGTGCTGCAGCGCTTGCGCGAGCATCGTCTGTATGCAAAGCTCAGCAAGTGCGAGTTCCATCAGCAGTCAGTGGACTTCCTGGGTCATCGACTCTCACCAGGTGGGGTGCAGATGAATCCTGGGAAGGTGGCAGCGGTTCGAGAATGGGCGGCACCTCGGAACCGCAAGGACCTACAGCGTTTCCTGGGGTTCGCCAACTATTACCGGACCTTCATTGCGGATTATGCTCACCGCACCACCCCGTTGACCCGGCTTCTGCGCCCCAAGACGCCGTTTTCCTGGGACAAGGAGGCGGAGGAGGCATTTCAAGGGGTGAAGGCCTGTTTCCAGAGAGCGCCAATCTTGCAGCATCCGGATCCTTCTCGACCCTTTGTGGTAGAGACTGACGCCTCCAGTACGGCTCTCGGTGCCGTCTTGTCTCAGCAGCACGAACCGGAGGCGCCACTCTTACCCTGCGCCTTCTATTCCCGCCAGCTCCTTCCAGCGGAGCGTAACTATACCGTGTGGGAGCGGGAACTGCTGGCCATCAAGGTGGCCTTTGAGGTTTGGCGCCACCATCTTGAAGGAGCAAGACACCCGGTGGAGGTGAGAACCGACCACCGGAACCTGGAATACCTCCAGACCACCCGCAAGCTGAACCAAAGGCAGATCCGGTGGGCGTTGTTCTTTTCCCGGTTCCAGTTCCGGATCCGCTACATCCCTAGCTCCCAAAACCAGAAGGCGGATGCCCTGTCCCGGAAACCTGAAGACAACGCAGACACGGTTCAGCAAGCAGCACCCACCACGATCCTACCACCAGCTGCATTCCTGGCCACCCAGGAGGTTGAGCCACTGCAGGCTCGGGTGCGGGAAGAGCAACGGGTCGACGCTTGGGCCCAGGAACGACTCCGGGAACTGGCCGAAGGATCATGCCCTCAGTATCCAGGGCTGGTTTCGCATCAGGGTCTTCTGCTGCACCACGGGCGCCTGTACATCCCACCAGGGCCGCTGCGGGCTGAGGTTCTCCGGATGACCCATGACGCTCCAGCGGCGGGGCACTTTGGGCGGTATCGGACCACCCATCTGGTAAGCCGTGAGTTTTGGTGGCCCCGCTTGAAGGCTGACGTGGCTCGCTACGTCGCTGGTTGTGACGTCTGCAGGCGGGCCAAGGGGCCTACCGGGCGACCCCCCGGCCTTCTTCAGCCGTTGCCGGTTCCACCACGTCCTTGGCACACAGTTTCTCTAGACTTTGTAGTGGAGTTACCCCCGTCTCGTGGCTGCACCTGCCTTCTAGTTTTCTCCGACCACTTCACGAAGATGGTGCACTGTGCCCCCTGCCCATCCATACCCTCAGCTAAGGAAACCGCGCAGCTGTACCTTCAGCATGTCTTCCGCCTGCATGGCCTACCTGAGCGTGTAGTATCCGACCGCGGCGTTCAGTTCACGTCCCGGTTTTGGCGTGCTTTGCACCAGGCCCTCGGAACAGAGGTCTGTCTCTCATCTGCTTACCACCCACAGACTGATGGCCAGACAGAACGGGCGAACGCGGTACTGGAACAGTACCTCCGGTGTTACTGCAGCTACCAGCAGGACGACTGGGTCGACCACCTAGCATTGGCGGAGTTCGCTTATAACAACGCGGTGAATGCGTCCACCCAGCAGACCCCGTTCCAAGCCAGTTATGGCCTTCACCCACGGTTGTTTCCGGATGTGCTGCCGGCATCTGCGGTCCCTGCGGTGACAGAGTGGCTTCAGGAGCTCCAGTCCCAGCAACAGCTGTTGATGGAGCAGCTGCGCCAGGCCAAGGAGGCGTACAAGGTCCAGGCCGACCGCCACCGCCAGGTGGGGCTGGAACTTCACGTCGGTGACTTGGTATGGCTTTCCACTCGCCACCTCCACCCTTCTCGACCTTCGCGGAAGCTGGACGCCCGGTTCACCGGCCCGTTCCCTATTGTGGACCAGGTCTCGCCTGTGGCATTCCGTCTCCAGTTGCCAGCAAACCTGAAGGTTCACCCGGTATTCCACAGGTCCCTTCTGAGTCCGGTGGCCCCACCCGACGAGTTCCACCCAGACCGTCCCCGACCGCAGCCAGTTTTGGTGCAGGGAGAGCCAGAGTACGAGGTGGAACGCATTCTGGACTCCCGATACCGCAGGGGAAGGCTGCAGTATCTCATTGACTGGAAGGGGTATGGGCCAGAGGACCGCTCCTGGGAACCAGCGGTCAACGTCCACGCACCTGCCTGCATCCGGGAGTTTCATGCAGCGTACCCCAGCAAGCCGGGTCCGGGCCCTCAAGTGAGGGGGGGGCCTGGGAGG
Source organism: Podarcis melisellensis (assembly GCF_964234715.1). NCBI lineage: Eukaryota > Metazoa > Chordata > Lepidosauria > Squamata > Lacertidae > Podarcis > Podarcis melisellensis. The sequence goes on along the minus strand of NC_138538.1, from coordinate 85,555,929 downwards.
GGGGATGGTGTGATGGCCTGGGATTCCGAGTCTGAGAGCGATCCGGAGGAACCCCAGCCGGCACAGGAGTCCCCGCCTCCAGGGCCGGCTGAACTGGGGCAAGGCCTAGTTGCTGAGGAAACTCAAGAGCAGGCACCAGGTGAAATCATTCAGGCCCCAGAGGTGCTGGAAGACTCAGTGGCTACAGGTGAGCCTCCTCCAGGACCCAGTAACCCTTCGGCCTCTCCTGATTTGCAGAGGCTTAGGGCAGAGAGGCGAAGGGAACTGGTGTCTCCCAGGAGGAGTGCTCGCCTTAAGGCCAAGAGAGGCGGGGCTTCTGGGGGCCGGGACCGCCCCCGGCCTTAGAAGAAGATAAAGGTCAGGCAGCCCGGTCTCAGGTTGCGGGAGCAACGTCGTTGTGAAGTATCTGCTTTACCCAGTCCTTGTTTGGCACTCCCAGTGTGCCTATTCCTCGCCTGGATTCCTGCTTCTGCCTTACCAGTGTTCCTGCTTCCCCGCCTGGATTCCTGCTTCTGCCTTACCAGTGTTCCTGCTTCCCCGCCTGGATTCCTGCTTCTGCCTTACCAGTGTTCCTGCTTCCCCACCTGGACTCCTGCTTCTGCCCTACCTCCGTTCCTGCTGACCTGCCCGGCTCCCTGTTGATCTTGGCCTACGGTAATAATACCTCATCCCCCCTGGGACCAGCACACTCCTTCTTCCGCCCTTCACTGGTGTTTGAAACTGCGCGCGCGCGCGCTGTTCCAAGTTCCATCGGCTCTGCTGGCGGGAAAGACTGCTCCGGAATCTCTGGAATGCGGAAGTCCTTCCAACGTTCCCCTTTCCCTTCCCGCTTTTCCAAAGCCCTTGCTTCTAGGCGCGCTCCTATGGCCAGCGCAGATTTAGTCAGCTGATCCATAGACTCCGCCCTGGGCGCCCGGGAAAGTTCATCTTTCACTGCCGGAGAGAGCCCTTCTTCAAACATCATATGAATAGGTTCACTTGCCAGATCCCACCCCCAGTCTATGAATCAGCATAGTGAACTCAGTCCAGTACTCACGTACAGATCGGCTCCCCTGTTTGCACGCCATTAACTGCCTGCGCACCACCCCCTGCTCAATCTCGCTGGAAAACATCAGGTCCATGGCGCGAAAAAACTTCCTCGTGTCCTTTAAGATATCATTATTGGCTGCCATCAGGGGTCGGACCCAGTCCTTCGCCCCTCCCTCTAGATGGCTAATCACGTACGCCACTCTAGAGCTCTCATCGGGGAAGTCATCAAACAGTAGATTGAGAGCATATTGCATCTCCATTCTAAAGGCTTGATAGTTCCTGGGATCCCCCCCAAATTTCTGCACCAATCCAGGCACCTTTCTGGCACCTTATCCGCATCTTGCGCCCTCCTCTCCTCAAGCCTCGCCGTTTGCAGAGCGAGCTGGACCTCCAACGCCCTGTACCTTTCTTCCAGGCTTGGACCTGCTCCAGCTCCAGCTCCTGCTCCTCCGGTTCCGGCTGGTTCGCTCATGATGCCCTCTGCTTGCACAAGCCGCTTTCAAAGACTGTCAGATTGCTGTGATGGGATAATGAGCTGCTTGTGCGTAAAAGCTTAATCCCTCTCTGGTTTGGCTGGTCAACCAAACCCAGGCACTAACGGAGCCCCCAAAGCATGGCTCCGTCAGTCGCTGGTAGAATCTGACAGTGGGCGTCTACGGAATTTACTCCAACATAAAAGCTGTTTGACGGACATGCGCCTTCGTGACTCTCTGCGTGACAGTTTCCGGCGAGGGGTGGGAGTTGCTAACGGGGGTCTTGATACCTCTGCACTATTCTCACTAGAAGTATCCCAGAGCCTTCCCTCCGACTCCCCTTCTGCTGGAACTCCTGCGCTCCCCCTGCTGGTTCCTGCTTCTGCTGTAGGGTCTCTCCTATTCTCCTGGAGCCTCTCCCCCATCTCTCTCTCCGATGGCAGCTCCCTGACAGCTCCCCTGAAAGGTTTGGCGGTCGAAACAGAAGTCTTTTTATCGCAGGAAAAGAAATCAGCCCTCGACAACAACATAACCGAAAGAAAAAGATTTTTTTGAAAAAATCCCTAAGCCCCGGGGTCACAATTTCATCAAAAATCTGGCTTTTGGCAATTCACTCAAAAATAGTGCCAAACGGTTGCAAATGCTCCCCTGAGAGGTTTGGTGGTCGAATCAGAAGACTTTTTATCACAGGACAAGAAATCAGCCCTCGACAACCTAACCAGCGGGTAGGTGAATGGCATTTCCATGCACTCTGGTTTCCATCACGGTCTTCTGTTGTGCCAGAAGTGGTTTAGTCATGCTGGCCACATCACACAGAAAGCAGTCTGTGGACAAACGCCGGCTCCCTCAGCCTGAAAGCGAGATGAGCGGCACAACCACATAGTCACTGGACTTACTGTCCAGGGGTCCTTTACCTTTTACTACCTTAAACCATGGTTAATGTAGAGGAGATGTTGCTTGCAGCAGAACCGTATTCCAGCCTTGGTTTCCTTTGACTTTAGTATTGTTTTTGACCTGCTACTGTTTGCTTAGCTTCCTCAGTCCTCAAAGCATTTCAGAGTCCAAGCACATTTGTTTAGTTTATTCCCAGTTATCTGTGGGCAAGCAAGTATATTATATCAAAATGACAGCCGGCCTGTCTCCTGAGCCTAACTTGCTAGCAGAGTTGATTTTTATTTGAGAAAGTCATTTCTGGTTTGTTCCCCAAGGGAAAAATCTTTGTGGAAATGTTAATGAGGGTTTTCTTATCTGTAGGAAGTATGCGTGTAAGTGTTTAGTCACATTCATGGGCTTCTGTGACAAATGTCAGAAGAACACTGGAAATGAGTGTTTGAAATTGTGTGCATGTGGGAGATTAATGCATAATATCATTTTCCCTTCTTGGGATTCAAATGCTTGAATGAGCAGAAATAGACTCTTGGTGTGCAGATCAATAGCAAAATGAATTGCCTGAATATTGACATGGGGTGCTTTCTTTTAAAAAAACATATGTATCTTGGTTGAAGAAGTGAAGCAAATTAAGGAGGGAGAATAAAATCTCCAACAAAAAATTGTAACAGGATATATAAAGGCTAAGGGACACGGGTGGCGCTGTGGGTTAAACCACGGAACCTAGGACTTGCTGATCAGAAGGTTGGCGGTTCAAATCTCTGCAACAGGGTGAGCTCCCGTTGCTCGGTCCCTGCTCCTGCCAACCTAGCAGTTCAAAAGCACATCAAAGTGCAAGTAGATAAATAGGTACCGCTCTGGTAGGAAGGTAAATGGTGTTTCCGTGCGCTGCTCTGGTTCGCCAGAAGTGGCTTTGTCATGGTGGCCACATGAGCCGGAAGCTGTACGCTGGCTCCCTCGGCCAATAAAGCGAGATGAGCGCTGCAACCCCAGAGTCGGTCACGGCTGGACCTAATGGTCAGGGGTCCCTTTACCTATATAAAGGCTTGTTGTTGTTTAGTTGTTTAGTCGTGTCCGACTCTTCATGATCCCATGGACCAGAGCACGCCAGGCACTTCTGTCTTCCACATATAAAGGCTAGAGGATAGTATTTTGAAGAGCTGAGCCTAAGGACACTTCTTACTGTGTCTTAAGGGAACCATGGATTGACTCCCAGTTTGAGGGGCCCTTCAGCAATGGACTCTTCAGTTTGAGGGGCCCCCATGCCAGTGCCCCTGATGTTAGGGGTAGCTCCTCCTCTTGTATGTCACCAGATGTGAGTGGGTGGTTTTAATAATAATAATAATAATAATAATAATAATAATAATAATAAATTATTTATACCCTGCCCACTCTAGGCGGCTCCCAAAAGAATATGAAAAAGAAAAAAAAAGAAAAATGAACATTACAAAATTCCCTAAACAGTATTTTAATATTTTTTTGGAAGCCGCCCAGAGTGGCTGGGGAAGCCCAGCCAGAAGGGCGGGGTATAAATAATAAATTATCATCATCATCATCATAGTGTTGGAGGTCAAGGAGAATGGAAGCAGGGGAGGGAGATGGAGGTGGGCAGATCTGAGGTGAACCTTGGAGGAATTGTCAGGATAGACTGGGGCAACTCCCCAGCAAGGATCCTGTTTTTCCCCTGCCTACTGCTTTACTCATCCTTCCCCTCTGCCAGTGAGGCTGAAATGGCAGCATCAGTAGGAGGCAGACAATATGAGCAGAAGAAGGTGGGAAGAGGTCCAAGGGGGATGTTTGGTGAGGTCTAAGATGAAGGGATAGGTGAGGTTTAAAGAGAGGGGCTGGTGAGGGGCTGGGATAAGTGAGGTTGGCAAGCAAAATAAGCAGAGGCACAGCCCTTGGCATTTTACAAATATTAATAAAACTTCCTGAGCGGGGAGCATCATAGCTCAGTGGTATATGCCCATGTTTTAAATGCAGAAGACTTCAGGTTCTGTCTTGGGAATGAGAGCTGGAAAAGACTTTGGGGAGCTAGTCTACATTGCAATATAGACAATTCTGGGTCCGTGGTCTGACTGAGTGCAAGGAAGCTTCACATGTTCGCATGTTGTCTTCATTATGCAAACTTTGCAAGTGTACTAATGGGATTCAGACACAACATTGATGGCAGAAAGTGAGGAGGAATTAAAGAACCTTTTAATGAGGGTGAAAGAGGAGAGCGCAAAATATGGTCTGAATAATGGTGCTGGAGGAGACTCTTGAGAGTCCCATGGACTGCAAGAAGATCAAACCTATCCATTCTGAAGGAAATCAGCCCTGAGTGCTCCCTGGAAGGACAGATCCTGAAGCTGAGACTCCAATACTTTGGCCACCTCATGAGAAGAGAAGACTCCCTGGAAAAGACCCTGATGTTGGGAAAGATGGAGGGCACAAGGAGAAGGGGATGACAGAGGATGAGATGGTTGGACAGTGTTCTCGAAGCTACCAGCATGAGTTTGTCCAAACTGCGGGAGGCAGTAGAAGACAGAAGTACCTGGCGTGCTCTGGTCCATGGGGTCACGAAGAGTTGGACATGACTAAACAACTAAACAACAACAATAGGATTCAGGAGAATTAGCTATCCAGTTTTGGTTTGTTAAATTTATAGCCTGCATTTCCAAATAAAATATCCAAGGGGGGGGGGAGCAATAATAAATACACAATAAAAGTAGCCAGCCTGTATAATAATAATATAAACACTAGAATCATTGGGGAAATGTCAGACAACACTAGCCAGTTAAAAGAGAAGAAGAGTGAAATAATAATACCTAATAGGGTGTTTTTTATCTGCTAGCATAAGGACATTGATGAGGGGGCAAGATAGTTTTCCCCTTGATAGAAAGATTGGACCAGATCACTCTTGGGTCTCTTACAACTCTATAATTCCATGATTCTATAGTATTATAATGTGCTGATATGGCATGGAAGAAGTCCAATTAAATTTACAGTCCTGTTTTGAATGAGGCAACAGACATATTTGCCCAGATAGATGTAAATTGAAATTTCGATGAAAGCCACTAGGTGTCATTCTAGCCATGCAGACATCTATTTCTAAGTAATTACAGTGTTATGTTCTGCTTTTAAACTCTGTGTGATGGTTTGCCTCAGCCTCACGTTCCTCCACCTACAGCAACTTCAAAAATAGTAATTGATTTGCTTTTCCATTGTTGGTACCTTACCTAGAGTTTACAGAACTGTGCCTCTTTAACTGATATAAGGAAGAACAAAATTCAAGCTTCCCTATATCCCTGGAAACATATATCCTATTTTTGAGCAGTTTCCAGTTTCCGGATGCCATCCTTGGTCCATTTACAAGTTTCTGGTAACTTATATCCTGTGTTCTATCTGTTCACAGGAAGAACATGTACCTAGACAAGAGGTATAATTGGTTCTCAGTAAATATATCTATCCTAAGAGAATGTTCCACTTTTCAGCTGGTATGTCAGCACAGAGTATGAGACCCATGGACATAAACGCGGGGGGAATAAATGTCCCTGAATGACTGAACTGATCTGTATGTAGCTGTCACTTCAAAACCCACAACCTCACGTTCCCCTTCCCTCCAGCTGCAGATTTAGATTTGAGAAACTCGGCAGAATCCGCGACCAGGGGAAAGAGACAGTGGAAGAGGATTGGAAGAAATTTAAAATATATCTTTAAAATTGTTGTAAAGTTGAGGAGTGTTAAGATGTCAAGGGGTAAGAATCAGAGAATTACAGCTGTAACTAACAAATTAAAGAAAATTTAATGAAAGGGAATTAAATAGATAATTGACCAGAGGAGTTGCTAAAGAATTGTAAAATAAGGATGCAGCGAAAGGGAGGTATGGGGAAGTCAGGGGAAAGAAGGTGCACGAAAATAAGATTATGAAATTATACATGTTTAAATGTTTTGTATGTTTTTGTTTTGTGTTTTGTTTGTTTTTTATTATGTGTTTGGAAAATGAATAAAAATTATTTTTTAAAAAATAAAATAGATTTGAGAAACTCTTCCTCTTCTGTGTGATGCAATTTCAGCCTTTCCTTCCATTTTCATGTCATTCCTGTCGCAGGTTTCCTCATCAGAAGGAAAAGCCCATCAGAAGGAAACTCCAAGTTTTGGGTACATGAGTTAATTATGAGTACCATAATTGCTGGCTTTCTTGGCAGTCCGAAATGCTTGTGAAAAGGTCTAGCGCAAGATGCTTTGTGGTGGACAGCATATGAAATATGATAAAACCAGTCCATAACTTTAAATGTATCTGAAGAAGTGTGCATGCACACCAAAGCTTATACTGAAAACTACTCAGTTGGCCTCTATGCTGCTACATTATAATTTTTAAATTCTTTTGGAAGGATTCTTTTAAAGACTTTCTTAGATCATGTAACTTTTCTGAAGCCTTGATTCTTTTAAGGGAGTTTTTAGGTTTTTAAGAAGAGTCTTTTTAACTACCTTTTTAAAGAATTGTTTTAATTTATTTAAACTTTTAATACTTTTTTTACATAGAATTTTTAGCTACTGCAGCACGACTGGTTTCCCCACACTGGGCACTGAGTCTAGGGCATGCCGCAGGGTGTCACAATTATGACCTTGTGAACTGAGCGAGGGGGTGGCACTGAATTTTGGCCTCACACAGGGCGCCGCTGAAATTTGAAATACCAGAGTCCGCCCCTGTCCCAAATCACCTTGCCTGGAATGCCTCACTTTGAGGAAAAAAACTCTTCCCATGAGCAAAACATGGGGATGGAGTGTTCCCAGGTGTCAAAAAAGGTTATTTATGTATGCCACTACTGCGGACCATGTTTTGTTAGCCCCCAAATGGAAAATGAGCGAGGTCCCAACCAAAGAAGAGTGGCAACTTAAGTTGACAGAATATGCGCAGCTTGCAGACCTAACATATAGAATAACAGAACAAGAAGAACATACATTTAGAGAAGACGTTTATTGAATATATGGCAAATAACTGTGTACAGCTGAAAACGCTGGCAGCATTAAGATAAATTCAACAGGGTAAATAAGTTTTGAGGGATGGAATAAAGGAATACTGAATGGTATAGTTTTTGTAAAATATGCAGGGATTTATGATATGTAAAATGAACCATGGAAAGAGAAGAAGAGAAGTCATTGATATCTTAAGGATGTAAAAACGAGTATTTTAAATTGTAAAACAAAAAAATTAATAAAAAATTTGCGCGTACACACACACACACAGAGCGCTTTTTTCTGGGGGTACGCATACCCCTAAACATTTTGTGAATCTACGTTTGGCCTCAATATGAGTAGGAAAATGAGAGTACCCCTAAACATTTTTTCTTTAGAAAAAAACCACTGCACACTTGAGAAAATTGCCTGACTTTGTGTTGTGGCCGATTTCCAACTCATAACACATACTGATGTAATTTGTTACGGACTTAGCTTACGGTATTTTGGCTCAAGCCAATGTTGTATACATTTGACGAGGTGCTGCTGCGCAACATTATTTCATTTCATTTATAAATCGCTTCCCATGAGGCGTCCCGAAGAGATTTGTGATTTAAGCTTTCAGTCGAGGTCGCAGCCAGGAGGGAATAATGCCAGTGTGTGGCTGTTTCCCCTGGGGGTTTTGTTGGTGACTTAGAGGAGTTGAAACGCCGTCCAATAGTTTGGGGTGGCTCAGGAGAGAAATCCAATGGACAGCAGCATGCATACAAATAACTGGTCCGGGAAGCCATACTTATATTTGGCTATTCTTAAAAAGATTTATAAAATTTATTCTAAACGATTACTGCATGAGATGGAGTTGTTTCTTTGAAACCGAAATGGAATTTCTGTTCTAGTGGCTTGGGCCACAGATTCATCTGAACAAACCAAGCTTATAGCAGAATGAAAAATGACAACTGCAAGTGGACAATGATGATGATGATGATGATGATGATAATAATAATAATAATAATAATAATAATAATAATAATAATAATAATATATTATTTGTACCCTGCACATCTGGCTGGGTTTCCCCAGCCACTCTGGGCGGCTTCCAACAAAGATGAAAAATACACTAAAATGTCACATATTAAAAACTTCCCTGAATAGGGCCTCAAGTGTGGGAAGGATTGGTATCAGAAGGAAATATACAGGGATGTGTTTACATTTTGCAATAGGTTATTAAGTTTTATAGTGTTATTTTCCCCCTCCAAATCGCCTGCCCTGAGGGAATGCTTTCCACACTGATTTGTCTGTGGAGAAACCCTTGTTTGCTTTCTACATACTGGCATACTGTGGAGGATTCTACCTCTCTGCAAAGTGACTCAGTTAACACAGTAGGCCAGACAATGAGACCAGCCTAGCTTTGGTGATGCTTCATTTACATCAGAGAGATTTGGGTGGCACTGTGGTCGAAACCACTGAGCCTCTTGGGCTTGCCGATCAGAATAGCTCCTGCTGCCCTAGCAGTTCGAAAGCATGCCAGTGCAAGCAGATAAATAGGTACTGCTGCAGCGGGAAGGTAAACAGCATTTCCATGCACTCTGGTTTCCATCATGGTGTTCTGTTGCGCCAGAAGTGGTTTAGTCATGCTGGCCACACAACCTGTGGACAAATGCCAGCTCCCCCAGTCTGAAAATGAGATGAACGCCACAACCCCATAGTTGCCTTTGACTGGACTTAACCGTCCAGGGGTCCTTTACCTTCTCTCCCCACATGCCTCTAACTCTGCTTTGCCACTGTCCATTGTAGGCAAAGATTTGTAATAGGTAACAAAGTGTCTGCCCTGATTCCCCTCGCCTGCCTGGCAGCCAGATGGCGTGCAGAGACAAAGTCCAAAATCCAAGATCAGCAAAGTCCATGGTCCAAGATCCAAAGTCAAAGGTCAAGGAACCAGGTTCAGGGTCAACCCAAGTCTGTGGTCAGGATGCAGTCAAGCCCGAGGTAGAAATTCATGGCGGTCCAGGAGAATGCAAGATGAAGTCCACATAGCACCTCAGTTCTGCTGCCTGCTGATACTGTGCCTGCTGACTGCATCATTTGGGCTTGATGAGGCAGAATAACCTCGCCTGCTCTCAGCTTGCCCCAGCTGAGGAATCACATACCTCCTTCCCCACCTGGCCAGCTAGTGAACTAGGCCTTGGCCTGCCTCTGCTTCCTGGAGTGCCGCACCCACTGTTCCCTATGCCTCAGGACCCACCGTGTTTGTGAGGACAGGGGCTCCTCTGGCTCTGGCAAGGGGTCCCTCTGTTCGGCTTCCTGTGCACTGGCCCCTGGCCCCTCATCCTTCTTTGTGAGTATTACCTAAACCAGCCCTCCTTCCCCATCGCCAGCTTGCCCCATGTGTCCCACTCCCAGCTGCACCTCCTCTTCCTCCTCCCCAAAGTCCTGAGAGCCAGTGTGGTGTACTGGTTAAGAGCGGTAGACTTGTAATCTGGTGAACGGGGTTCACTTCCCTGCTCCTCCACATGCAGCTGCTGGGTGACCTTGGGCTAGTCACACTTCTCTGAAGTCTCTCAGCCTCACTCACCTCACAGAGTATTTGTTGTGGGGGAGGAAGGGAAAGGAGATTGTTAACCGCTTTGAGACTCAGTAGGATAGTGATAAAGCGAGATATCAAATCCAAACTCCTCCTCTTCCTCCTCCTCCTCCTCCTCCTCCTCCTCCTCCTCCTCCTCCTCCTCCTCCTCTTCTTCTTCTTCTGCCAGTTCATGACAGTGTTTTTCAGGGAAATGTGTCCATCATCCCTGACCATCTCGTTTTGGATCCCCTGTTAAGCTTTAAGACACCGTCTCATAAAATTAGCACAGGTGCCGCTTTCAAAACCCGAACTGAAGGAAATGTTTTTCCAGATGAAAAGGAAAACGGTTATCACTGCAGCAAAGAGGGCGGACCCCAAACTCAGTTGCTTCCCCTTGTATCTTCATTCTCTCAAAGTTACTGTGAGCTGTCAGCTGTGTGATATGAGGTAATGCATGTTCTTCGTACTTTTGTCCATTTACTGTATTTATTTTCCCCAATTTGAACTATAAAATGGTGATTTTCTTGAGTCAAAATGAGAGTACCCTTAAACATTTTTAATGGAAAAAAGCACTGGTTATATGTCAGGGACTCCACAGTGCAAAAAACATGGGGGGTGGAGAATGTGAATGGGGAGCAGTTTGCCACTTGAATGGGTTGCATTGGAATGGGGAAAATTTGGCTGCTTGGAAATGGAACTTCTATGGGGGGGAATGATGTGGGTGAATTTGGGTTGGAGTTATTACACAATGGGCCAATCCAGAAATAGTGTGTGCTAAGTTGGTGATGTACTGGGGCCTTCCTGCAAGGGCAGGTATTATTTTGTGTGGAAATGGATGTGAGATGCAACTGGATGTTTCTTGCTGAAAAAATGTAGCCTTATTGGAGTTCACCTATTGGGTCTGCGTTGCTCCGGGACAGGAGGAAGGAAGTCAAATGACAAAGAAAGAGTTTATTCTGCTCTCCAGATAGCAGAAGGCACTTGCGTGATCAAGTCCACAGCAAGTCCAAAGAAATGAGAGGTTTCATGCTGTATATATACCCTCCAGACACCCTCTCCCTCCTTCCCCAAGAGTCCAACCACGTCAGCCTATGTACGCAGGTTGACATCACATATGTTCTTGCTCTGGTATTCTTAACCATAAAAGGGAATTCTTTCCTGCACTTCTGACCATAAAAGGAGCTTCCTCTTCCTACTCTTATCTTGGTGGAAGAGGTCATCATCTCAGAGAACACGCTCTGGCAACTTAGGTCTGTGCGTCTTTTGTGGTCAGGATATAAGATAAAGCACAGACGTGTCTTCTCTGTTCTACTGGTACAGTGAAGGCCATACTTGCCGTCACAACTGATAAAGGAGAGGGCTCTGAGCACTTGTTTATACAGCTGAGCTTTTGTTTATGCATTGAGCTCAGAGCTCAAGTTAATGGATTTTAGCGAAGGTGCAGTCTCAAACTGCCTGCACAGTCAGTTTTGGGTTTGGGAAACCCATTCCTTCAAAAACGTACCTGACAGGGGTGACACCTCGATCATTGTTCTGTATAAGGAGCCTGCCGCTCACGGACTGTTGCTGTTTGCCATTTATTCTTTCCCATTTTTATTGTACTTTTATTTATTGTATCTTACTCGTTTGTTAGCTGCCTTAGGAACATAAATTTCTTTAGGAGGAGAGGGTTATAAATAATGTTAGTTAGTTAGTTCCCCTTATTTAACTTTCAGTTGCTTTCTGTCACTCCAAGAGTGTAATAAATTGTCTTCCCTTTGCCTATGATCCAAAGTAGAGCAGTAAAATGAAAAAAGAGCATTTAGTGAATAATCACCTGCATTTCAAGTGGCTGGTCAATTGAGTTTAAATAACTTTATAGATCACCTAAAGCTTTTGAGATACTGAAGAAAATGTCAAAGAGTTTCTGGATATTGAAACTCGGATAGCTTACAATTTTAACTAACAAAAGTATGCCCTCAAAGTATCCCTGTGTTCCAGGGGCACTACCAGAATTATGAATGCCATTCTGGAATGTTCCTATTCACTCTGCCATTGCTGCTACAAAGCTCATGTAGGAGCATGAAATAAAATCGAGATTAAGGGGTTTTCTCAGAATGTTGGAGGGTTTGCATGCTGTGCTCCATTGGTGTCATGGTGGTGGAAATGTTTGGGTGTGTGTGTGAAAAATGGGGGGTGGGGCAGTCTAGGAGGGTCAGTAGGAGGACAGGTGAGAAATGTCCTTATTTTCATCTGAGGAATGTTGGAGGGTATAGAAGCAAGCACCTATTCTTAGAATGGAAGGCTATCTTTAATGCTTTCTTGTTTATCTCTTATACATATTGGATGATAGCTCGAGAAAAGTTTTAATTGATTAATCAGACAAAGCAGCCATACTCCAAAGATAAGATTGGCACAAGGCAACTTTGTCTTTTCCTTCACCTCCTGGAGGGGGCACAAGAATTATTGGCCGTGTGTAAGTTGGTCCTCTGAATTGTGGCCTTCAACTTGTGGAGAACCATGTGAAAAGATAGTTAAACCAAAAATGTCATGGCCCATGGGGCCACAGGAAGCTCTGGATCTCTCTCTCTGAGGGTGAAGAGATTGTTCCAACCTCAGAGAAGATGTATTGTCAGATTCCCCTTCGTCGCCACTTCTGAAATGTCTGGTGCCCTTGCCTTACCAACACTGGTGCTCTGACATTGGTAGGGCTGAAAAGAGGATGGTTTGAGATTGTGCTGGAGGTTGACCAGGAGAAAGGACTTCTTCCTAGTCCCCCTGTATAACCCCTAACAATGCTAACTCCAGAGCTTCTGTAGTTTGTTCCTGTATATTTTTCCTAATGGAGTGGATAGTTTAAACCAAACCACAAATAAAGGAATACAGGACCACTTCTCTGTCTTCACTTTAACCCTGCTGAAAAGAGTCTGGCTGGGCACTGAATGCAGGGGACAAAATTGACTTTGGTCCTCCTTCTCCCCAGCTTTAAAATGGCTTCCTAAATCTGTTTCTACAGATTGGCTTCAATTAAATGAAAACCATGCAATTGTCAACTGACCACGTTCCACTAAAAATAGACATCTTTAGTTTGTACAGTGATGATTATGGAACCAATTCTTTTTTAAAGCATTAATGAGATTATCTATGTATGTTAAGAAGCCATCCACTGAGGAGGGGAAAACCTTTGTATCTCACTTCAGAAAAGTGAAATCTGACACACACACGGCAATCAATGTTCTGAAAACAGCACTACCAAGTATAAAGCATTCTCAGATCTCAGTGTTTTTTGTTCCAGTCAAAGGAAGACATAAAAAAGATAAAATCGCTCCCTTTGATCACATAAAGATATTTACATTTTATCTGAATCAAGGAGGGGGGGAGCACCAATGTAACAGAGGTAGTTGCAGAATATTTAATCTTTTAAAATGACAATTTCTCTATGACTCCTGACTTTAATGTGGTTTTGGTACTGTGCGTTCAGGGTGAAATGAATTTTCCCGACTTGCTTAATTAAACTTTGAAGATGCAGCTCTTGAGAGGGGAGGGGGAAGGGAGAGAGCAGGAGACAGCTCAGTGCAAAACACATTTAGGTGTGGGGATGGAAGAACTGACAGAGTAATTACTTTTATAGAACACATTTAGGTTCAGTAACGGTGAGTTAGCAAAAAGAGCATACTGTCTCTTTTATAATAGTGAAGGCGAATACGCACACACAAACACACAAACAGAGCTTGCTTTGTAAACCTGCAATCCACAAGTCACTTAAGCAGTAGGAGGACACCTGAAGAAGTATGTAAATTGCCGCCTCAGGAGCATACCATTTTAAAATGGTGTCTTCTCCTTTGGCGATCCCTCGTAGCCGAGTAGGATTGCCTTCCATAAACATGGTTTTAACAGTGAGTCCGTAAGCGACTGGGGAGGCTAATTCTGGATCCACACGTCTTTCCACGGTGGGGACATTGGTTTCCAGGTGGGAGTTGATCATGGTGAGGGTTCTCCCTGCCTCTTAGCACATTTCTCCCTTTTGTCCTGAGTTTGAGCATCTTCCAAGCACATGATACCTTTGGTAAAGGCTGTTCTCCAACTGGAGCGCTCGCAGGCCAGTGTTTCCCAGTTGCCTGTGTTTATACTACATTTTTCTTAGATTTGCCTTGAGAGGGTCTTTGAACCTCTTTTGTTGACCACCAGCATTACGCTTTCCATTTTTAAGTTCAGAGTAGTGTAGTTGCTTTGCAAGACGATAATCAGGCATCTGCCCAACATGACCAGTCCATTGAAGTTGATGTGGAAGAATCATTGCTGTGACACTGGTGTACTTCCAGTACACTGACATTAGTGTGCCTGTCTTCCCAAGTGATGGGTAATTTTTTTCGGAGACACCATTGACTTTAAAATGGTGTATCCAACCCTGAAATATACAGTGGGTTTGTGAGTTAAGAGCATTTTTTTCTCTCCCCACCTCTTTTTTTTGGAAGTCCATTTGGGTCTGGTTTGTAAGTATAGTAAGAAACGAATGTTAAAATATTAAAGGTGGCTTTTTCTTCCTTTAACGGTAGCTTGTGCTTATTTTTAAAATGTTTAAAATAATTTTTATTGAAGTATAAGTAGCTTGTGTTAATTAAATTACACAGCATTCCATACTTCCTTCATCTCAGAAAGGCACATTGACGGTTGGGTGGCCTGTAAGTTAATTTAAATTTAATCAATTCATTAAGAAGCAAATGCCTGATGTATTAAAACTTATTGAATTGGTCCAGTTTCTTGCATTCATTAATATTATCTAAGTAGTTGAAATGTAGGACAATTCCCAGTTTAAGAATACTTTTACGGTGAAATCAATGCTGGTCCCCCCCCCCCTAGAAAAAGAGGTTCTGGAACTCACCACGAACACCTCCCTCATTCTTTTAGAACTCACCTGAGAGATTCCAGAACTGAGTTCTGGTGAGTTCCAGCTGAAAAAAGCCCTGGGTACAATCCTGTACACTACTGCATGCACAGAGTAGAATGTGGTGGTGCCACATATCACAGCAGAGCCAGAAGCTGGCACAGAGTATTGAGGTAATTAATACTGTGCATATGGCAGCCGTTGGGTGAACAAAAACTGGCTCTTCTTTGAAATAAAAATTATCCAGTCCAAATGGTTCCAAAGCTTTACTTGCAGAACTTAACTCCAAAACAACTTAAAACAAATAGTTACATTCACTTAGTTGCATAATTTCTTATACTTGTTCCATAAAACATAATTATCATCTATTGCAAACTTCTTGAATCCTGAGCTAAAAATCAAAGCTCTGTCTCTTCCCCATACAGCCTCCATTAGCCTGAGGCTGTTTACTGGAGGACAGAGATGAACAAGTCCATTCTCTTCAGTAGCTTAGAACAAAAAGCTTATGCAACCAAGATTAGCATATGCATACTGTAGGCCTGTAACACAATCTCTTTCCTCTGACTGAGCCAGCAGATATACAGTCCCATGACACAGCCCTACTAATGATCAACCTGTTGGGCTGTTCTTCAGCTTCAGTGGAAATTTCTAGTCATGCTTCACAGTATTCAAAACAAGCACATTCTATATTTATTTTCTATTTCAATGGACATTAAACAATTATATGCAACATAGGCTATAGAAGTCTGTTTTGACCAGGTGAAAAATGGGATAGGATTGTGAAACCCTATCTTCTTCACAACTATTGGTGGTTCAGGAACCCTGACTTCATTTTCAACACGCCAGCCTAATCAGTAGATTAATCAACCCATTGTTGGTTTGATTGATTGAGCAGAGGCATTAATCAATGGGATTGCAACTTAAGGGCATAACTTTTTTCATTCACTCATTACAGAATTATTCTCGAACCGAAACAGCCTAAGAGAAATTAAAAGAAATAAGGCAGATGGCCTTGCCTTTCAATCACAAATGATAGCATTTATTAAATTGCAGGTCCTTCTGTACTTTCTTCTGCATTTTGAAATGACATCCTTTGAAGTTTTGTTAATATGCAACTTTATTTATTAATTAAATATCTATCCTGCCTTTCTTCCCAAAGGAGCCCAAGGCAGCAAATAACAAAGCACAATGCAACATAAAATAAAACATATTTAAAACATTTAAAAACAATTTGAAACTTCTTAAAAGAGACACATACCTTCATAACTAATAATTGCAGCATTGTCGGGAAAAGTATCTTCAAATGCCTTCAAATGCCATTATTATTGTTTTTGTTATTAATTGATTATAGACTGTTTCCCATTCAAGGATGCTGAAGCAGTTTACAGACTAAAAAAACAACACTAAAATGTTGAAAACATAAAATCCAAATAATAAGTATTAAAAAACACAAAAAACCTAGTTAAAATCAACAACATTGAGCAACATCAGGGATAGACACAATATCAATTACTGGCCAATAGCCTACGTGGGAACTTTCTATTTACTTTCTATTTAAAGTGAATCCGAGTGTAAAGTCTGAGCAAAGAAGAGGCGTTTTTAGCTCCCTTCGGAAGCTGTAAACTTACTATAAACTTTTAATACTACTGAGGATGGGGCTCTTATGACTGCTGCACTTGGTTGTTATGAAAAAGGCAGCCATTACTTTGCATTTCTCCTTATTGCTCAATTGGCAGGTGCAGCTGGCAAAATAAATGTAGTCGCATAATGACTTGTTTGCCACAGAATAGAATTACTTCCTGTATCACCAAGCATGCAACTCTAAAATCCTTTCACTTTGCGGTTACCCAGGAAACTGAAAATAAAGCAATGCTGGAAGGAAGGGGTAAGATTTCATTTTAACATGTTGAGCATAATCTAGTAGATTAGATGAGATTTATCCCATTTTTATCCTGAGTGCTTCTCAGCAGAGTGGTTTTGCACAGCAGCAAATCTGGAATGGGTATTATCTTTTGGCTACCCTTGGAGATATACTACACAGGGAAGTGACTCTGTGAAGAAGCTGTTCCTGAAGCCACAGAGGGAAACCAACAGAAAATAGAAAATACAGGAGATTCTATTTCTTGGTCAATTCCGTGAAGGGAAAAAGCAGATTGACAAGACTAGATGGGCACCCAAGAATGATCAGCTGCAGTCTGGACCTTGAAAAGAAGATGACAAACCACCCACTTGTCATCTACAGCTAAAACCACTCAAACTTTTAATCAGTGGTCTTCAGACCACTCTGGACAATGATGTATCCCTTTCAAAAAGATTTTGTAGTAGGGCTATACTTGCTTACAAACTGCCACTCCTCTCGCAGCCTAAAGCTGCAATTCTTACGGCACTAATATTACACCCACAACATGATAGACCCATTCATCTGTTCATCTTCCAGTGAGTTGCATGCCATCATCCATCAGCACTGATGGATAGCTTAGTTGGTTGGAGCGTGGTACTGGTAACGCCAGGATTGCAGGTTCAATCCCCCGTAAGGGACAACTACATACTCCGGCATTGCAGGGGGGGTGGACTAGATGATTCTCAGGGTCCCTTCCAACTCTGTGAGTCAGGACTGCATTGCAGCTTTTGGAAACGTGGACCACTTATAAATGCCATCTCCAACTCCTCAAAAGATTCCATCAATGGTGTTTCCAAATTTTTTTACAGATTACTTGGGAAGACAGGCGAACTAATGCCAGTGTAATGGAAAAAGCAAAGATCACCAGTGTCACAGCAATGATTCTTCAACATCAACTTCATTGGATTGGTCATGTTGTGCAGATGCCTGATTATCGTATTCCAAAGCAACTACTCTATTCCGAATTTAAAAATGGAAAGTGTGATGCTGGTGGTCAACAAAAGAAGTTCAAAGACTTTCTCAAGGCAAATCTTAAAAAATGTAGTATAAACACTGACAAATGGGAAACACTGGCCTGCGAGTGCTCCAATTGGAGAAAAGCCTTTACCAAAGGTGTCATGGGCTTGGAAGATGCTCGAACTCAGGACAAAAGGGAGAAACGTGCTAAGAGGAAGGCACACTTGGCAAACCCTCACCATGATCAACTCCCACCTGGAAACCTATGTCCCCGCTGTGGAAGGACATGTAGATCCAGAATTGGCCTCCACAGTCACTTACGGACTCACTGTTAAGACCGTGTTCATGGAAGGCAATCTTACTTGGCTATGAGGGATTGCCAAAGAAGCAGCAGCAGAATTTGAAGACGTGTGAATTTCAAAGGATGGCTGAGTTTTAGCTTGCATATTGTTTCGGAAAGTGTGTATTGGGTAAGTTTGCTTTTAAACGCAAACTGAATCAGATGCCTCCTCCGTTCTTAGCTGTATAAGAGTGTGCATCAGAGTTGCATTATCTGATACTGTGGACTTGAGTTTCAGCACTCTTAGCAAAGGTTTGGTTGCCAGTGGGTTTGATGGCTCTCCAGTCCCAGGATATGTTCAGCAGGAGGTCCAGGGGATGATTTTAATTAGCCCCTTCGGGATTCATCTATACAACCACCTGCATTGTAAAGTTTTTAAGAATGCAAAACAGCAGAAATTTATGGTCTGCCCTACTAAAGCATTGTTTCTGACACCCCTGAATTTTCATGCAAATTATTCAGCGGGTGTAGGTGAGCCACAAGTGACATGCTATTTTCAGAACACATTAATGCACACAATTAATATACAATCAGACATGGGTCAACCAACTGGGTCGCACTTGATTTCTCAATAACACAGTGGGTGGGAACATCTCTGTTTATGGATGTGCATCTCTGACCTTTCCTTCTTTCTTTTGTATTAATTTGAAGGAAATGAATGTTGCCCTCAGTTAAAGGGCAGGATGTGTCTTTCAGATTATTCATATACCTGAAAACACAGTGCTTTGGGGTTCTTTCCCTCAAACTGGGATGAATGCTCTCTTGGGAGAAGTATCACTTGCAGGGTTTTTAAATGTATGAATGTATTGAGATTTCTACACCAACAAGGGGCTTTTAGCCCAATTTTGCATCTGAATAACATAGGAACTTCAGCAGCAAAAGGTTTGTTTAGCACTCCTGCAACCTCTGTAAAAAAAGTGTTGAAGAAAGTTTAGGAAAAAGGACTCCTTCAACTCCACTACTCCTGCCTGTCTGGTCAGTCATTCCCTGGTTAGTCACCCCCCCCCCCAATGATCCTCTGGTTATCCAAGTGGTAGTCCCTCCAATGGCTGAAAAAACAACTTTTTTATAGCAGATGTGCTGCCACCGCTAAATTGGGACTCCAGGCAGTCTTATCTGCCATTTTCATTTCTCCTGATGCCTCAGAGCCCAGAGTCCTCTGTGGAATTAAAGATGGCAGATTTGACAGTGGCCCTGGTCTGTCCTCAACTCCTATCTAGAGTTCTTCTCTCTTTCTCCCCCCCCCCCCATCCCTTCCCTGCAGCCTACAGACCTTCCGGACTTTATGCGTTGCAATGCTTCTGCAGAGGTCCCCTTTTCATTTACCTTCTTGCTTCAGTTCCCTTTTAGAAACCTGTGGACTTTTTTCTTCCAGATGCCTTCAGATCACCTACCTTTCTTTCAGGTTGCTTTTTCATTCTATCTACATTCTTCATTGAACCATCGTTCCACAGCGGGCTCCACAACCTTTAACTTGCTTGCCTCGCAAAGCTATGCATTACTTTCAAGGGCTTTTGTGAGGATTAAAAGGGACGCGGGTGGCACTGTGGGTTAACCACAGAGCCTAGGACTTGCTGATCAGAAGGTTGGCGGTTCGAATCCCCACAACGGGGTGAGCTTCCATTGCTCGGTCCCTGCTCCTGCCAATCTAGCAGTTGGAAAGCACGTCAAAGTGCAAGTAAATAAATAGATACCGCTCCGGTGGGAAGGTAAACGGTGTTTCCGTGCGCTGCTCTGGTTTGCCAGGAGCGGCTTAGTCATGTTGGCCACATGACCCTAAAGCTGTATGCTGGCTCCAATAATTTGGCAAACCACTCTGTTTTGTCGGTATAATACCACGTTTCCAATTTTTCACAATCAATAGCCTTGTGGCTTTGTTGTTGTTGTTGTTTAGTCGTTTAGTCGTGTCCGACTCTTCGTGACCCCATGGACCAGAGCATGCCAGGCACTCCTGTCTTTCACTGCCTCCCGCAGTTTGGACAGACTCATGTTTGTAGCTTCGAGAACACTGTCCAACCATCGCCTTGTGGCTACTGTTGTGTATAAATAAAATGTCTTGTCTTCTTCCTTTAGACTTCCTGGTACTATTCCCAATATTGGGAATGCTGTGCTTCCTGTTATGCTATCTTGGAGAAGAGCTTGTGGCTTTTGTGTGCTTTCTGCATCTGTATGCTACACTCAAAATACGTGTACTCAGAATTCCTCATCATATCAACCTAGTTTCTGCAGCCTGTATAAATTCCGCAAATTAAGCAATATGTGCCTGATTTATTTTGCATGTGTTGTCACAGCCTGTGCCACCGTTCTGCACTTCTTTTTCTCCAGCTCTTGTGCAAAATTGTAGCATGCACTTAGTTTTGGCTACAAGTTCAAAGTCTGTCTTTTGTCACCAGTGGAGATGTAGCCTTTCCTTTCACTGGAGCAATCAGAACTTTAATTTAGCCTGAGCTTTCAACACTTCTGGCTCTTTAGCTTAAGTAATCAGCACTCTCTCTAACTGCTCCCCTTTCAAACTCAGAAGCTGGCAAATTCTGCCCCCTTGCCCCCAGTCGGTTTTAGCTATGCTCCCTACTTCTGGTTAAAGAGCTTTTATTATGGAAATAACAGGCTCCCCAATCAGAATGCAATTAAAATCTCTGATTAAAACATTTAACCAAGTTGACAACCATGATCTTCACGCAATGCATTTTTCTTCCGCTGAGCTCCAAAAGATGTCACTATGTCCTTTTAAACAAAGAAATTGTTCCTGACGTTAACTTCTAATAGGAATGTAGAGGTAGTGCATATACTTCGGCTAAATGAAGGCCCTGAATAATAACTGGACAGCAGTACTATTGGGGAAAGCTAACAGAGAGAGCTGAGCCAATCTTGTCTGCTAACCCACCTCCTTTCCCCCAAGATTTTAGTTACGAAGGAGTGATATTTGGTAAATGCTTCCACATCAGTGTGTCATAGTTTCCATCAAGGTTTTTTCCCCCAGCTGGAATGCAGTTCTGGCACCTCTCCCCTCGCCTTTGACTCATGAGAAGACTCCCCCCGGAGCACAAAGAGGACACCCTCTATGGCAGTGATGGCCAAACTTGGCCCTCCAGCTGTTTTGGGACTACAACTTCCATCATCCCTAGCTAACAGGACCAGTGGTCAGGGATGATGGGAATTGTAGTCCCCAAACAGCTGGAGGGCCAAGTTTGGCCATCACTGCTCTATGGGCTCTGGAGAGGGTTTTCTCATGAGCCAGAGGCGCAGCGGGTCTTTAAGGAGGCTCTTCAGCCTCCCGGGCTAGCAGCTGATGTGGAAGAAGAAACCTTTCTGCGCCTCAGCTCTGCAATTGGCCCTGTCTCTCTGGCAGGAGGCAAGGGGCTCTCAAGCAGGAGGGAAGGGGCGGCAAGCCATCTAACACAAACGATAGTCACATGACCTATAAAAAATGTTTAGGGGTACTCTCATTTTATCTCAGGAAAGTAACCATTTTATAGTTCAAATTGGGAAAAATAAATACAGTAAATGGACAAAAGTACAAAGATTCACAAAATGTTTAGGGGTATGCGTCCCCCCCAGGGGAATAAAGCACTGCACATGACAGCTATTAAAATACAAATGCAACCTTAAATGGTCAATAAAACCAACAGCATCAAGTAGAATCCATTAAACATTCTGGCTAATAAACTGACATGCTTAATCTGACCATAGAAGTTTCAGCATGCAGAGGGCCGGGAGGCCAGCTGGCAAGCCCCAGCTCAGATGTCTCCTTCCATCGGCCCATGCTCCGACATAAATCAGCGACCCAGGCTTCAAAGCTAGGGCACACTATCAGCAGAGAGAACTGCACACACAGAATAGGCATGAGGCTTGTGGAAGCATACTACAACTAAAGATTTATTAATCATAAATCAGTACAAAGAAACATGTTGTCTCTCTCTCTCATGTCGTCTCAGAGAGAACAGCTAAAAGCAAAAACTATACACACAAGGGAAGTTCCCAGCATACAGTGCTGGAATGTAAAAAGACATGTGACACGTAACAATCCCATGCCTGTTCCTTAAGGTGGAATGGAAATGTCAACAAGAAGATGACCAATAAGGCTACTTGATGGGCTTTCTTATGGGAGATGTGCTTGTTCTTTTTGAACGGCTGGTGGCATCTTGATTCTTGGAACATTTGAACTCTGGTTTAGCGTGCCAATTGATTCACCCTAAAGAAAAACAGGGAAGCACGTTAATGTTCTTAAGAAGTTTTAGTCATATCTCCAACTGAAATGCTTGCATCTACCCATTGCTGCTCAAATGTCTTTTCCATTTTGCTTTGTTTTCTCTTTACTCTCTACCATATATATGAATTTAGGTTGCAAGCCCCTTAGAGCAGGGAGTTGCCTTTAGCTCTTTCTACTTTGCAAAGCATTGTGCTTATTGTTCATGCTGCAAAATGATGGGGATGATGATAGAATGGTAGTTGGGTTGTGGGGAAAATGTGGGCAGAATCTATTTTACAGATTTTGTGTAAACACACACACAATCACCACATATACTCGAATATACACTAGGAATGGTTAAAGGGTTGCAAGCCAAAAAATCTCACCATGTACATGTTATCTACCAGTGCAATGCATATTTCTTTCGAAGTGTTACTGCTTCTCTTTTCCTATTAGGTTTTACATTGCTATTGCTGCTACCGCTTAATATATTGTCCTAGTGTGGATTAAGAAAGCTATAACATTCCTTACCAGGGGCAAATCACGATGCATCTTCCCCTGTAGAGTCACATGGCTATGAAAGATTATGCATCTTTTATTCAAAATAATGTCCCAAATTGAATATATATAAATCAGTGTTATTCCATCAAGATACTCGAATATTGCATTAAGAGACAGAACACTACATCTTGCCCATCCCTGAAAAGGCTGCATTTATTGAGTTAGTCAGTGTAGGGTGGTGGCTTGTTGTTGTTTTTTGAGATATTTTCTAATATGACTCCAACAAGTACTGAGACCGGGGGTGCCAGCTTGAATAAAATATTGGGGGGGCAGGTAAGCCCAGCCCCACATAATTGATCACAAGACACGGTGCATGCACACCATTTAAATGGCAATGCCCATCAACTTTGGAGGTGAAGGCAAATATTTTATTGGGGTTGGGGTGGCGAAGGGACCTCAGCCCCTACAAGTTGGTTTCTATGACTGAGGCACTGCCAAGTATTCTAGCCCATAAACCAGTAATCTATACAGCACGTGTTTGCCTGTGTCTTGGATTTAAGTGATTTATTTTCATAGATTATGCCTTTGGCTCAGAAGTTATGTAGGTTCATGGCTGAAAGAATGTGCAATTTAGCCAAAAGATGGTGCTAAAGAATCTCTAGCAAACTTTTGCATGTGTGTGAGAGAGCAGGGGTAGGGGCAGATTGCATATGGCTTTATTTGACTTTTTAATGTGGTGCAGTGTGTGTGTGTGAAAGAGAGGACTGAAATAACAGATGAAATTTGTATTTACACTAAGGCAATATGAATGTAAACAATTTAATTTTAACAGATAAGTACAGCTTCTGTAAATGGATTAATTAGATATTACCAGCTCAGTGGGATCTCTCAGAGTTAAATGTGATAAATGGAAAGGACATTCTTCTAGAGTTGCATTAAATTTTGCAATTACATTAGGCTTTACTGCTAACCTTCCTTGTCCACTTAAGAATGGATGCCAGACAGCAGGAATAAACAGAAGCAATTATGCAGATTGAAAAAGCGTAATTTCTGTTCAGCATGACTATATTGGGTGCGGTTACATTGGTCTAGACTTCAACAGAATTATTTTCTAGCTGTAATTTACAAACTATGGGGAGGCCCATAGCTGAGTATGGACCTAGGGTATGTGTTTTACATGCATAATGCCTGAGATTCAGTTCCTGGCATGTTAACCAAAATGGATCGCAGGAAGAATCTGAACTTTAGGAACAGTTTGTGAGGCCAGCCTGGAGTAGAGTTTTGCAAATTTTGATTCTAGAGACATTTTTTGTTTTTTACTGCGTTGCATGAAGGAGAGGGAGAGAGGGAGAGAGAGATAATTTCTACCTCTCTCATCCCAGAGTCATCCAATGAAATGGAATGGTGGGAGACTGAGGACAGACAAAAGGATGTAATCCTTCATGGAATGTCCTACCGTAAAATATGATGGCCACTGACTCAGGTAGCTTTAAAAGGCAATTAGACTAATTCTTGGAAGACAAGGCTGTCAGTTACTACTCTGAAAACCAGTTGAAAGGGACTAACAGCTGCTGTCCTGGTGTTATGCTTGTAGACTTCCCATAAGTAGCTGGATGTTCACTGTAATTACACCATGCAGGACCAGAAAGGCTTTTATAATTTGACCAAGCAAAGTTCTTCTTAAATTCTTAGGCCTCCTTTATTCTATACTTAAAATATACGCATGTATTTCCTCAGTCAACTCCAGAATAACGGACAGGTGTCCATGATTTAACGGAAGAGGAGCTCATCTAAGATCACTTTCAAATGTCCTGCCTAGTTAGTCAGGGATTGAAGAGATCTGTGATTTCTGGCAAATTGGGGTGGTTCGGTGATCTCTGTGTTTTTTTGGCTGGAACAGGAGATCTCCAAGCACTTTCACTTTATTGAGTTGACCTACTTATTGGCAGAGACAGGAGGATGAATTTCCCTCTTTGCTCTGAAGGGCATATATAGAAAGATGGATATACCTAACATGGTGTCTTGATTTTCCAATGCATGCTTATTGAAAAAGCTATCTCCATTCTCTGACATGGGTGTTGGAATCACTATAATGATTCTAGACCAATAGACAATACTAGATCAACTGGCTATCTCAGCTCAGTATAATGCAACTTAATATGCAAGCATAAATAGAATTTATGTGTTCACCAAGACCTGTATCAGTCAGTTGATCACTGCCTCTGCCTTCCCTAGATCTTTATAGCATCAGGTCCTTTAAAATAAAGGTAAAGGGACCCCTGACCATTAGGTCCAGTCGCGGATGACTCTGGGGTTGTGGTGCTCATCTCGCCGGCGTACAGCTTCCGGGTCATGTGGCCAGCATGACTAAGCCACTTCTGGAGAACCAGAGCAGCGCACAGAAATGCCGTTTACCTTCTCACCGGAGAGGTACCTATTGATCTACTTGCACTTTGACATGCTTTCAAACTGCTAGGTTGGCAGGAGCTGGGACCGAGCAACGGGAGTTCACCCCGTTGCGGGGATTCGAACCTCCAACCTTCTGATTGGCAAGCCCTAGGCTCTGTGGTTTAACCCACAGCGCCACCCGTGTCCCTTTATCCTTGCTTTTATCTTCTGATGTTCAGTACACCAAAACCACACTGAAAAGCAGTTTTTTAAAAAAAAAATTCACAAAAAACCAGCATTTTAAAACATTCTTCCAACAACCAGTTGCCCACTCGGATCTCGTTACATCATTTTATCTTTCGGAGATAGCTTACTTGCACCATAGCTGTCAGCTATGTTTAAAGAAACACATTGAACCAGATTAAGCTCGAGTTTTATTCTGGATTTGTGACTGAAAATATCAGTGGGGGCCACTGCATTTAGTAGTCCAAATTAAAATGCACCCCATGTTCCTGGGAATCAAGTAAATCTCTGCTTTATGCCACATGGCTGGGAAGTTTTCTCTTCTGCTTCAGCAAGCAATCCTTTTACACCTTGCTTTTTATTTCTGCATTGCAGAGTGAGCTAAGAGATGGTTATTTATGTTTTGTCTACTGTGCAAATATATCGATCTATAAAGGCATCAACTGCTGAAAAGGCTAAGCCAGAACATTCTTCCGGTTCTGTAGGAAATTGTTGATATATATAATCTTTTAGATATATGGTGCTCCAACGCATCCACACTAGATCATTTCAGGTTATTCTGCCTATCATAGGCTACTCCTAAGAGTTGGGCAGCTGCTAGAGTGCCATCTAAAATCTACCGAAGGGCAGTTATCCTTTTTAGGATCAAACCAAAGTGCCAGAAAATAAGTGAGCAAGATTTTGAATTTTGCAAAACTGTTAATCAGGCTGGATGTTAAGCAAAACGGGGCAGAGGGAGAGGAATCTTGCATGACTAAGCTTTGTTAGATGCTTTCAGTTTGCACCAAGGCTTTTGAGAAGAAGAAAAAGTGACATTTTCTATAATTGTTTTTGTCCCAACAGGGCTTTTTTTCAGCCAGAACTCACCAGAACTCAGTTCTGGCACCTCTCTGGTGGGCGCTATTGCCATTATAAGAGAACAAGGGAGGCATTCATTATGAGTTTTGACATCTTTTTTTTTGTTGAAATCACATTGTGGTTATGTACATTTTTGAGGTCATGGTGGTGTGGCTGCTGCTGGAACCCTCAACTGCATATTCTGATTTCGTATATCCTATGCCTTTAACTCGCATAATCTCATAGCTCACCTGCCTGACAACTGAGAACATAGCCCAAAGTGTTGGGAAATCTAAAGATGTCTAATGGATTGTTATAATGGTTTGCAAGAGGCTTCAAGTTATAAACAAATTCTGTTCTTCTAGAAATAGCATATAATATTTCTTAGGGTAGAATTTCTAGCAGCGGTAAAGCAAGAGTGCAACTGTGTAAAATATCGAGCAGAGTGGAGTTGTTACATTTTTCATTTAGATTACTCCTGCATGCTAATATTCCTGTAGTTCCACCTAAAGATTTTAATATACTTGATTGATTAGGTATACTTAGGAAATGTTAAAAGCCCCGTACTGCTGCATATGCTGATCATTTTTAAATTGCCACGGCACATATCTGAGAAATTGTTAATTGATCTCCTTCAGGGCCTCTTCCATCAGGAATGCAAAAAGTTCTGTGAGCTGATGCTGTTTGCCCCAACAAGGCTTTCCTTCTGATTGATGAAATCAAAGGAAATGCTCTTTCAATGTGCTAGAGCCTTCATTGACTAAAAACTCAGTCAGATTGTAAAAAAGTTGACTACTGCTACATCTACATATGTGAAAGATGGGTGTGGAATACACATCTTCCCCCCTTTTTTCATTGTAACAATATTATTAGAAGTCTCATATGTTGATGTGACTAGCCCTGGGACAAGGAAGACAGTCACTCTATTTGTAGCTGGGAAACTTGGTAGCAATAAATTTCATTCAAAAGTTGCCTTTCGACAGGACATGGTTCCTAGGCAGACATCTAGATGAGAGATCTCTCGTCACTGGCCGTGACTCCTTTTACAACAGAAGACCTACCATTCATGTGAAGAGATTATGCCTTCCTAGACCAGATAAATAATAGACTAGGTCTCCATATCCTCCATTACAATAGACTCACTGGGATCATAAAAGTCATTGTGACATCAGCCATAGGAAGTGGACAACCATTTCTCCCAGATAAGATTGCACATTGCCTTCTTAATTGAAAGCTAAGCAAGGAAAATAGTGAAAATGCAAGAATTTTTCTCTATGCAGTTGTCTGAGATAAATAAAAATATAGGACCAACTGTTAGCTGTGGAGAAAGCTGGATAAGTGATGCAGATGAGACTCAGATACCAGGTGTTGACATTGCCATTTGGTTCCAGACTTTTAATTTGACCAGATTTTTCTGTTTCCACTGCTATGTGAAACAGCAGGATACAAATATATCTATACATAGGTAAACCTCAGGCCCAGAGTTGGAGGAGAAACTGGCTGATTTGAGGAGGGCTGAGTCTAGCACCAGCTGAGGAGCTGAACCAGGCTCCTGATTATGGTAGTTTGGAGATGATGGAGCTGAGGCTCATGGTTTGGCTCTGGACGCTCAGGTTCTTTGAGGTCCAGACAGCAGTAAATCACACCATTCACATTGCAGTTAACACTTTCTTAGCAAGAAAATGATCTGCACAGACCTGGCCCAGCATCTCATCCCTGGTAGGTTTTACCTCATAAATCAGTTGCCGAAACTGAAAGTTCCCGCTTCCCCACAGCCATTTAATTCCCTCTTCTCCAGGGCTTTTTATAAGCAATTGGAGACTCTGCCTGCATGAAGCCAACAATTCACCTTTTTCATGCCTCTTCTGGTTCTGGGAGACAAGTGGGGCTAGCAGCTTGCCGAAGCAGGAAAAAACAACTGTGCCTCTGCACCAGCCTGACTCATCTCTTGTCCTCCCTCATCTCACTCTCCTGCTTCAGTCTCTGCCTCTGATTCTAGACTTCCCTCTCCCACAGATTCCCCCAGCTCACTAAGCCCTGTCACCTCTTCAGCACCCAACAGCTCCTCCTCCCAGTCTTCTCCCTCTGACCGCTCATTGTTGTCCCACCACCAATCCCTGGGCTCTGAGCCTTCTTCCCTTGGTGGTTCCCCAGCTGGTTATTCCCACCGCTCCTCTTGTGTCCAACAAGTCCATGGAACTGAGGCTGGTGGGCTAGAAGCTGCAGGTCCAGAGCCAGGACCTTCACACACGCTGTCCCTGAGACTGAGTCACCTGAAGAATTGGGATTCCTAATAATTTCAGCAGGATATGGCATCAGATTCCACAACTAATAAAGAAGACAAAAGATCTGCTTCTTAACACTGAGTTCCACGAATTGTTTCTTGAATTCCTGATCTTCAAATCTGACAATTCAGGCACAAGACTGTGAACACTGCAGTCCTGGACACCCAAAAGAGTTTTGGGCCCCCAAATTCCAATCTTTACCCCCCCTTTTTGGGAAAAAATAAGCTGCTTCGTCCATTTTACACATTTTACACAGCAACAACAAATCCAAGTTTGCTACCTGGCATGTACTCAAAGTGCTACTGAAATAATTTTCTGGCTCTCAGATGCATGAAGAAACATTGTGTTTTCCAACACATGTTTGCCACTTCTCCAATTTACATTTTCAGATGTGTACCTAATGTGCAAAGAGACTCAACAGCCTGTCTACTGTTTGGGCATTTGTTTTCCCATCTTATTCCCCCCTCCCTCCGTGTTACTTTTTGTTTATCTGCATTTTGTCAAAAAGAAAGAAAGAAAAACCCACGCTGCTCCCAGCCAGCTAGTTATGCTTAGGAATATGCTGCAAAGTAAGTGATAGTCTGGAATGTGGGCGGTTTAGAATGCTCCTGGAAACATTTTTCATAACTAATTGGCAAGCATGTTGCTTGTTGACATGCTTCAGATACAGCTGAAATAATAAATGACCCAAAAGGACATGGAAACCCATCTATGTATGTACTCAAGCTGTGCAGCTGAAAACAGAGAGAGAGAGAGGAGAAGAAGAAGAAGAAGAAGAAGAAGAAGAAGAAGAAGAAGAAGAAGAAGAATTATTATTATTATTATTATTTGTGGGGTAATTCTCTTGTGGGGTTTTGGGGGACAGCAGTGGGGAGTAGATAGAGCTAATTTCTAATAATAATAATAATAATAATAATAATAATAATAATAATAATAATAGCTTCAATTCCAAGTCCAGAATGATAATTGGATGGGGCTTTAGGTGGTTGATGAAGCTCACTTTTTCAGTCCCGTCCTTCTAAATTGTGTCCTGCCTGAAAACAGTTTGCGCTGTCCTATCATTGAGTGGTCCACAAACAAAGAGTTAGCTAGGCTGCAAAATAGTGATGCATGGAAGTGAGAGCTGGACCATAAAGAAGGCTGATCGCCGAAGAATTGATGCTTTTGAATTATGGTGCTGGAGGAGACTCTTGAGAGTCCCATGGACTGCAAGAAAGTCAAACACATCCATTCTGAAGGAAATCAGCCCTGAGTGCTCACTGGAAGGACAGATCCTGAAGCTGAGACTCCAATACTTTGGCCACCTCATGAGAAGAGAAGACTCCCTGGAAAAGACCCTGATGTTGGGAAAGATGGAGGACACAAGGAGAAGGGGACAACAGAGGACGAGATGGTTGGACAATGTTCTCGAAGCTACCAGCATGAGTTTGACCAAACTGCGGGAGGCAGTGGAAGACAGGAGTGCCTGGTGTGCTGTGGTCCAGGGGGTCATGAAGAGTTGGACACGACTAAACAACAACAGGCTGCAATCCTGTGCACTGTTATCTGGATGTAAGCCCCACTGAGCACCAAAGAAAAGTTCTTCTGTGCCATTCCCCCCATCCATATTATTTCTTTTTCTTGCCGAAGAACTAAAAACAGAATTTCCTCTGACAATGTAAACGTGAACAGTGGGGTACCCTATAAATCTCTTAGCAGCAGTGGGGCTTTATATACCTTAAGTACCATAAGATTAAAAAATGAGGTTTTATCCCAGCGTGATACTGACATTAATAACTATTCCTGTGTGAGGATTCAAAGCTCCAACAATTCTGTAAGTGAATGTTGTCCAAGTGTGCATAGAGTAACATAGCAAAAGAGAATCATAAATCATTTGTTATTATTTCACTTGAGAGAGAAATTTTGGGTAGGACAGCAAGCGCCTTTTGCTCTTGTTATCATCTTAGATGGATGCTGTATGATCCTTTTTCTCAACTACCTTCTCAGCAATAGTCACACTCCTATATTCCTTGGGCAATGAAGAGCGATCATCTTTTGGCAGCTAAGAACCCACCAATGGTATCTGGGGTGGAAACAGTTGAGGTACCACTGTAATTGGTAGCCAGTGCAGTCGGACCAGGACCGGTATAATATGCTCAAACCGTGAGCAACCTGGCTGCTGAATTCTACACTAGCTGAAGTTTCCAAACCATCTTCAGGGGCAGGCCTATGTATAATGCATTGCAGTAATCTAACCTTGAGGTTACCAGAGCATAGACAACAGTAGTTAGGCTATCCCTGTCCAGATAGGGACATAGCTGGGCCACCAGCTGAAGCTAATGGAAGGCACTCTGGGCTACTGAGGTTCTAACAGATCAGGACTGGGCTGGAGAGTAGGGACTGGGGAGCTTTGTATTTCATGGGGAGGAGTTAAATTGGTGAAGACTGCTGGATTCTCTTGTCCATCACTTGCCTGCTGCGTGGGGAGTACTGTATATGGGGTCTAATGCTGTGGACAAGCACATCTATATCCATTGTAATTTGCTACAGCAAGGATTTAATGGCCTAGTTGCTTGCTAAGGTCTTTCTCGCTTGTAGTAACTTAAATATGGAACTCCTTCAAAAGGCTTATCAGGCTGATTCCGTCATGGCCTTTAGGAGGCTGGCCTAAAACATCTTTATTGCAAAGACCCTTAAATGAATTATCCAATATGATTAATGCTGCTGGTGTGTTTTTACAACTCATTTTTGGGCTGGTTCTATTTTTAATGCCCATATTTTACTGGACTTTAACTATACCTTTATGACGTACCTTGACGGTGGAAGGGCAGGATAAAAATGTTAACGACAAATAAGAAGAGTATTGGAAAGGTACCTACAGAAAGCAAAACTGGGATTGTATTTGTGTGTTGGTTAAAACTCTCAGGAGGAAGGCCAAGGACTAACCTGACAGGAAGATAATAATTCCTGCACCAAAAACTTCATTAACTTATACTGAAGGATGCTAAATGGAATACAAAACAAGACATACCATTTCACACATCATTAAACAGCAATCAAGCTTTAAAACTATGGGAAACACAAGCTAATGGCACTTAAATAATTCTGACACTAAACCTAACAACAAATTCACATCCTTTGGAAAAATTTCCACTGACCCTGAATCTTAATTCAGTGCTCACAATCAAGAATATAGATAAATACCAGGCACATGTCTTCAGATGGGGGGGGGGCGGAATAACTCCCCCACTATCCCAAGCTAATATTTTTCTAACTTTCTGTCTTTGATGCAACTATGTTTTTGTTGACTTGTCCTTTAAATAACACTTTTAGAATATATTCTAGAGCCAAATTTGTTATTGTACAGCATTAGTTGGGCCTGTTATGACTTTTGCACATCCTAACCTAGAATCTGGATGGCAGTCAAAGTCCTGATCATCTGTAAACTCATGTCCCAGCTTGTGTTATAGATGGTTCTCTTCGAAAAACTATGTGTGTTAAACATTACAGCTTCAATAGAAGCTCCAGGACCAGACTGTTGCTAATGCTTTGCATACCATATACTAAGCAGTTTATTATAGTGTTGGTGCTGCTCATTGATGAAAGTTTTTCACATTGTCCACACTACTTGCTCCTCACCAAAATGTATTTACAATTTCTCTCTGTGTGTTTTTTATTTTTAATCTAATTTTTCTTAAATTTTCTGTTTCACAATCGAAAGGACTCGTTTTTACCTCCTTAAGATATCAGTGACTTCCATTCTTCTCATTCCATCATTCATTTTGTGTATCATAAACCCCTGCATACTTTATAAAAAACCGTACCATTCAGTATTCCATTATGACTTCCATCAAAACTTATTTACCCTGTTGAATTTATCTTAATGCTACCACCGTTTTCAGCTGTACACAGTTTTACCCCATATATTCAAGAAACATTTCCCAATATTCTCTAAGCGTATGTTCTTCTTGTTCTCTTATTCTATATGTTAAGTCTGCAATCTGCGCATATTCTGTCAATTTAAGTTGTCATTCTTCTTTGGTTGGGACCTTACTTGTTTTCCATTTTTGGACTAACAAAACATGGGCCACAGTAGTGGTATACATAAAGCCTTTCCTACTCCCAGGAGGGAAGGGGTTGTGAGCAGGAGACGATTCCTGCGTCATGCAGGGGGCGCTCTGCCCCCTGCTTCAACTCCAGGGCTGGCGCCACGCACCTCCCCAGTTGGGCACCCAATAGGGAAGCTCGGCGTGGGCATGGCTTGCTGCTCAAACGCAGCCGCGCCAGCCATCCCCATCATTGCACACACATTTTCTTCAAGTCACCCACCCTCCACTCCCTTTAGATTAGCTGTTCCTGAGACTTTGCTATGGACCTCTGGTTGGTCGCCCTGTTTAACCAGGGGGCCTGGTAGGAGTTTTTTTCCAATTGGCTAAATTGGCCTGGCCTCTTGGTTTTTTTCGCCTACCTCGTAGCAACCATCACAACTTTCGTGGTATTTGGCGGTTAGGCACTGGAATGTGTTGTTGGTGTTTCGGGAGGCAAGGTGTGGCCATCGCCTTCCCCGACAATTTTGGGTATTCCGCTAAAGGAATCCGGTCGTGGATCCTGTCCGATGCCCGTGTGGCGGGGGGCCATGGCATGACCCTCGGTGACATCAGGAAGAGAGCCTATAGTTGGATTAGCATCAACAGGCTTCCCCTACTGGTGGTTAACCCCTCCTCAGACTCACCCCTCTACGAGTGGGTGGAGTCTAAAGTTCTGTGGTCCAATGCCTAAGCCAATACCTTCTCACATGCTGTAATCAATAAACTTGTGGCCTTTACCTTACCCATTAACCTTACATTCTGTGTTCACGTGTCTTTATTCCCCAAGTGGGGATCGGGTCCTCGAATCACAAATAACATTTTTTGACACCTGGGAATTTCAATCTGAATTATTCCTAGCAGAAAGGATTTTTTTTGGGGGGGGGGGAGTTATTTTGAACATTTTTTCAATTCATTATGTATCATTTCCCAGTTCTCTTTTACCCTTCTACAAGTCCACCACATATGATCTATGTCTTTTAAAAAATTTAAATTCATTGCATTTTCCACGAAGACAGTAAATCTGGGTTAAACGGGAAAATAATGTGCCATTGTGTTTCCACGAGAACAACATTGGGTTGATGCTCTGCAAAACTTGCTTGTATGCGTAGCCCCTACTCTAGAGGAAACTGCTGCGTGGAAGCAGTGTTAGGGTATCAGCCCCTCGGAGCTCACAACATTGTCAGTCTGTCTTTTGATCACTGTATACGTACATGAAAGTTATGCAAATGGCTCCCATTAAATTGACAAGGATTGTATTGTAAATTTTACACTAGAAATAAGTAATGTTTTATCTAGATGTTTTCTTCCGGATCTGCAGGTTGTTAACATTGCTGTAGTCCTACAAAGTGTCTGCATATATTTTTGTCTATGTTTTTTTTAAACACAAGAGCCAATGATTGTTTACCCTTTTTTAATCTGCAATTCCTCTTCACAAATCTATCAAATTTAAAAAAAAAAAAAATCCTTTAAAGGTCAGCACATCCTTGGATTGATGTGACTGTGAGTTGTGCCTGATTTAGTAGCTTTAAGTCACATTAATTCCAGTTGCTTATAATTAGTCTGCCTTTAAAAAACAACGACAAAAACAAAAAGTCCATCATCCTTGCCAAGGATTCTTGTTAATACTGGCTCAAACGACAACTTACCTGGAGTTCTGTGATTCGTTCTTCCACTATTTTTTAACCCAAAACATCGTCGTATGTTCAAACTGGCACCAAAACTGAATAGTTATTTTCTTATTAACACATTCTGCTGTGTGCAATAGGTCTTACACCCTAGTAAACATGTTTAGGATTACAGCCTAATCTGAGTGAAGGGCAAATTTCCAGAGAGATGGCTATGTTAGAGAGATGGCTATGCTATATTATTTTTATTTTTTTATTATTATTAATTTATTTATACCCCGCCCATCTGGCTGGGTTTCCCCAGCCACTCTGGGCGGCTTCCAACAAAACACTAAAATACAATAACCTATTAAGCATTAAAAACTTCCCTAAACAGGGCTGCCTTTAGATGTCTTCTAAAAGTTTGGTAGTTATTTTTCTCTTTGACATCTGGTGGGAGGGCGTTCCACATGGGCGGGCGCCACTACTGAGAAGGCCCTCTGCTTGGTTCCCTGTAACTTGGCTTCTCGCAGTGAGGGAACTGCCAGAAGGCCCTCGACGTTTGACCTCAGTGTCCAGGCAGAACAATGGAGGTGGAGATGCTCCTTCAGGTATACTGGACCGAGGCCGTTTAGTGCTTTAAAGTTCAGCACCAACACTTTGAATTGTGCTCGGAAACGTACTGGGAGCCAATGTAGGTCTTTCAAGACCGGTGTTATATGGTCTCGGCAGCTGCTCCCAGTCACCAGTCTAGCTGCCACATTCTGGATTAGTTCTAGTTTCCGGGTCACCTTCAAAGGTAGCCCCACGTAGAGCGCATTGCAGTAGTCCAAGCAAGAGATAACCAGAGCATGTACCACTCTGGCGAGACAGTCCGCGGGCAGGTAGGGTCTCAGCCTGCGTACCATATGGAGCTGGCAAACAGCTGCCCTGGACACAGAATTGACCTGCGCCTCCATGGACAGCTGTGAGGCCAGAATGACTCCCAGGCAGCACACCTGGTCCTTCAGTGGCACAGTTACCCCATTCAGGACCAGGGAGTCCCTCACACCTCCCCGCCTCCTGTCCCCCCAAAACAGTACTTCTGTCTTGTCAGGATTCAACCTCTGTCTGTTAGCCGCCATCCATCCTCCAACTGCCTCCAGACAAGCAAAGGCAACTGGCAACAGTATGCCTTGTGGCCTTTAAATGCCCATAAATGAAATATAGGGGAAGAAGCACAGGTGTGCTAAAGATTTTCTGTCCCCCACCCCTTTTATGACTTCTATCTCAGTCTCTATCCCTTTGCTTAGTTTGCCCTTCCTCTAGCAACTAGGGAAGCAAGTTTCCTGCAGTAGGTTCATCAGAGATCAGGTATTCGCTAGAAGTTGTTTTCTGCAAACAATACTACACAATAACCATGGGTCAATTTCAAATATACTTTATTTGGGTATATCCAGAATCACTGTTCACTACGTCTGTTTGTGGACCACTTCGGCAGCGTTGGACTTCATAGAATCATAGAATCATAGAGTTGGAAGAGACCACAAGGGCCATCGAGTCCAACCCCCTGCCAAGCAGGAAACACCATCAGAGCACTCCTGACATATGGTTGTCAAGCCTCTGCTTAAAGACCTCCAAAGAAGGAGACTCCACCACACTCCTTGGCAGCAAATTCCTCTGTCGAACAGCTCTTACTGTCAGGAAGTTCTTCTTAATGTTTAGGTGGAATCTTCTTTCTTGTAGTTTGGATCCATTGCTCCGTGTCCGCTTCTCTGGAGCAGCAGAAAACAACCTTTCTCCCTCCTCTATGTGACATCCTTTTATATATTTGAACATGGCTATCATATCACCCCTTAACCTCCTCTTCTCCAGGCTAAACATGCCCAGCTCCCTTAGCCGTTCCTCATAAGGCATCGTTTCCAGGCCTTTGACCATTTTGGTTGCCCTCCTCTGGACACATTCCAGTTTGTCAGTGTCCTTCTTCAACTGTGGTGCCCAGAACTGGACACAGTACTCCAGGTGAGGTCTGACCAGAGCAGAATACAGTGGCACTATTACTTCCCTTGATCTAGATGCTATACTCCTATTGATGCAGCCCAGAATTGCATTGGCTTTTTTAGCTGCCACGTCACATTGTTGGCTCATGTCAAGTTTGTGGTCAACCAAGACTCCTAGATCCTTTTCACGTGTACTGCTCTCAAGCCAGGTGCCACCCATCTTGTATTTGTGCCTCCCTTTTTTTTTTTGCCCAAGTGCAATACTTTACATTTCTCCCTGTTAAAATTCATCTTGTTTGTTTTGGCCCAGTTCTCTAATCTGTCAAGGTCGTTTTGAAGTGTGATCCTGTCCTCTGGGGTGTTAGCCACCCCTCCCAGTTTGGTGTCATCTGCAAATTTGATCAGGATACCCTTGAGTCCATCATCTAAGTCGTTGATAAAGATGTTGAATAAAACAAGGCTTTACGGCTTGTTTTCTTCAGATAAGACTCTGACCCATTGATTCTTTCAGAGACTTGCATAGCCCACAAAGACTTTCAGAGACCTATAAGACTTATGTTTATTTGGTTCTATGTTTTCAAGAGAATCCAACAAGAGTGCATATTCTGTGACTTTCAGAGATTTAGAAGATTCCTGTTTATTTGGTTTTGCAGAGAGTGAATATTTAATATAATTCATATTGTTCTATGTTCTGTATAGATTATATAAAGAGTTTATACTGACATCACATTGTTGTACTTGGTCATCGTGTTGCCTTTGGATATTACTGATATTTGCTTGCAACACAGGGGTTTAATTGTTTACTCCTTTGCTTCATGACAGAAAAAGTTTAGATTATGATAATTGTGACAGGAATATTAATAAGTAAGCAATCCTAGTCTATTTAATCAGAGAGGTTAATTAGATTTTTGTTCTGCAGTGTACGTGAACTACAAGTGACAGCCTCTCCAAGTGTATTTCTGTGATTCATTAGAAAAGCTTTTTCAGAAAATGGAGCATTTTCTTTTCTTATCAATATGCTTATACTCTCTTCCCACTGCCTGTCCAATATTTTTAGACACTTGACTACAACATAATTTGCTTGAACTGCAAAAGTCACTCTCTCTTCAGTGGGGAGGAAAGGGGATGCCTGGCTAGTAAACCTGAATTTTCTATTATTACACTTATTCTGATTTGCCTCTGTCTCTAGGAGCTTAAAGAAAACGGTCTTTTTCTTCTCCTTCCCCTTTTTCTTTACATTGCCTCTGCTTAGGGGAAGTTGCCTGTTTTGCTGGATTGGGGTGGAAGGGAAGGAATACAGGAATCAGCAATCAAATAAATCAAACTGAATTATTTAGCAAACCTGATGTTCTCCTTTCCTTCCCAGCTGGCAATGGCTTGAGAAAATTATCCTGCGCGTTGAGCAAAAGCTGCCCATTGTTTCTGCATGAGAAAGATCTTTCCTTTCCGAGCGTCTTCCCCACAAATTAATTAAGGAAATCACTTGCTGCTTGCCTCAACTAATTACCTGGTTGTTGTTTTTTATCTGACAGGAAATGGTGACAAGTAGAAGACAAGTGTTGGAGTGGGTCGGTGGCAGGTTGCAAGTTTGCTTGTGTCACCGAGTGCACCATAGTCAGGTTTCCTGAAAAACTGTTTTCCGCTCCATTTCCGACTAAGTGCATAATGGTCAGCCCATGGAACTCTCCCCCTCTTTCCTTTTTCCTTTCTCCTTCTGTGATGGAACTCCTATTTGGGGATTTCCCTGGCTTTTTTCTGGCCCACGTAGGACCATTCTGGATAGTTGGCCTTAGTGAAGATTTGACGTTTTCATCCCCAAAAAGTTTTTGATTTGAGTTTCTACTGAAATGAGGCTGCATTTTAATGTTGTACTTAATCTTGTTTTTAAGTTGTATTTTAATCAATTGTTTTTACAGTGGTATCTCGGGTTAAGTACTTAATTCATTCCTAACCTGAAACTGTTCTTAACCTGAAGCACCACTTTAGCTAATGGGGCCTCCCACTGCTGCCGTGCCGCCGGAGCATGATTTCTGTTCTCATCCTGAAGCAGAGTTCTTAACCTGAGGTACTATTTCTGGGTTAGCGGAGTCTGTAACCTGAAGCGTATGTAACCTGAAGTGTAAGTAACCTGAGGTACCACTGTATACCTGGTATTAGCCTCCCTGAGCCCAGTCTTGGCTGGGGAGGGCGGGGTATAAACTATTATTATTATTATTATTATTATTATTATTATTATTATTAATAATAATAATAATAATAATTTTGCCTTGGCCTGAGCATTATCGTCCTGCAGTAACACAGAAATGGGCTTTTCACTGGTGGTACCAGTGTTATGGTATGCCCTCCCTGCTGGAATACAAGAGTCAAGCATTCTCCTGACCTTGACTTTATAATATTCCTGATTTATTTATTTATTTAATTTTAATTTTTTTGAAAGAATTTTTATTTGGTTTTAAAAATACAGAATTATAACAGTACAATACAAAATGCATACCCATAAATAGAGATTTCCTGGAATCTCTGGACTTCCCTCCTTCCCCTCCATGGGTCCTATTGTCATCCTTTTCAACTGCATATTATTTCATAATCCATGTTTTCAAGCTGCAGAGGAGTAGGGGAAATCACATTGTGTGAACAAACGTGTGTCCCACTTGTGTTACAGCAGCACTGAATATGCTCCTCTCAAATACTATTATACTCCTTGGAAAGAATAGATGTATTCCCATCACCGTTATTCTTTTCCTTTCCCCCTCTTTTGGGTTAGTATTCTTTATAAGATTATCTTCTTTCCATTCGTAATATTAAAAATAAGTCCAGATGCCCAGTGTGCATTTTTGTCTGCCACGAGAAAACACTGATCGTCTTGAAGATTAGTATGAACTACCTCCATGTCATAATAATAATAATAATAATAATAATAATAATAATAATAATAATAATAAAGACTCTCCTCTCTGCCCACAAAAGCGCTGTCTCTCTTTTGCATGGTAATGAAGTACAAGGAAAGGTTTTAGAAGCGGGATCAATAGGCTAATGAGATTTTATGCAAACTCTCTAAGGTAATACCCTGGTCTTGCCCTGAGATCAAAGGAGGTGTCTGAAGTAGGGACAGTTGCTTTGTTAGACGCAGCCAGGTATTGGCATAGAAATAAAACATTAAAAGAAATACGTTCCTTTTTTGTGAACATGAACTGCTTTTTTATTTCAAAAAAGAGAAGAAATTACACTTCCATACAAACTAGAGTAAACGAGTTAATCAAACTAATAATGTGAGGTATATATAGGTTCTTGAACTAATCTTCTGAAATACCTTTGTCTTGACATAATATTTATAGTAGTATAGCAATATGTTTTTTCTAGATTTGTTGTTGTTTAGTCGTTTAGTCGTGTCCGACTCTTCATGACCCCATGGACCACAGCATGCCAGGCACTCCTGTCTTCCACTGCCTGCCGTAGTTTGGTCAAACTCATATTTGTAGATTCGAGAACACTGTCCAACCATCTCGTCCTCTGTCATCCCCTTCTCCTTGTGCCCTCCATCTTTCCCAACATCAGGGTCTTTTCCAGGGAGTCTTCTCTTCTCATGAGGTGCCCAAAGTATTGGAGCCTCAGCTTCAGGATCTGTCCTTCCAGTGAGCACTCAGGGCTGATTTCCTTCAGAATGGATACGTTTGATCTTCTTGCAGTCCATGGGACTCTCAAGAGTCTCCTCCAGCACCATAATTCAAAAGCATCAATTCTTCGGCGATCAGCCTTCTTTATGGTCCAGCTCCCACTTCCATACATCACTACTGGGAAAACCATGGCTTTAACTATACATACCTTTCTTGGCAAGGTGAATGTCTCTGCTTTTTAAGATGCTGTCTAGGTTTGTCATTGCCTTTCTCCCAAGGAGCAGGCGTCCTTTAATTTCGTGACTGCTGTCACCATCTGCAGTGATCATGGAGCCCAAGAAAGTAAAATGTCTCATTGCCTCCAGTTTCTAGATTAGATAGGTGAATATCTATCTATGGCCCACCCATGCAATGGGGAGATGCAGCAGCCTCAGGCCACCCCTCCTGCCTCACTGCCTCAGCATTAGTGCTGATTTTCAGCAGGATCTCGCTGAAATCTCATGACATCTCGTGGATTATGAGATCTCATGGAACATGATATATCTTGCTTTGAATCAACCCGGACGCCAGCACTGCTTGTCCACCAAT
Organism: Podarcis melisellensis; assembly: GCF_964234715.1. Taxonomy (NCBI): domain Eukaryota; kingdom Metazoa; phylum Chordata; class Lepidosauria; order Squamata; family Lacertidae; genus Podarcis; species Podarcis melisellensis. The sequence continues at coordinate 85,515,679 of NC_138538.1, read as the reverse complement.
GGTGCAGGCCATGTGGTAGAGAAACAGGGCATACCGCCCCTGTCCCGGGGAGCATAGGTGCCTCAAAATGTAGGCTTATGCAGCTGCCAGATGCTGAAATGCCTGCCAGAGGAACAAGGATTCCTCAGGAATAATGGATTATTGCTGAGGAAGGTGCTCCTCACAAGAAGCCCAAATCTGGAAACAACATGGATTCCTCGCATCTGTGTCCTGGGGCTTTGAAGGCCCACGTTTAATTGTAGCCCTTTTAGACTTTACCAGTCTAAAGTGGTGGGGTCTGCGTTGCTCCCAGGAGGGAGAAAGGAAGTCAAATGACACTGAGGTTGATTCAGAGAAAGAGTTTATTCTGCTCTCCGGATAGCAGAAGGCACTTGTGTGGTCAGTCCACAGCAAGTCCAAAGAAATGAGAAATTTCATGCAGTATATATATCCTCCAGGCACCCTCTCCCTCCTTCCCCAGGAATCCAACCATGTCAGCTTATACACGTAAGTTGACATCCATGACCATAAACAGATATTCCTGTTCCGGCACTCTTGACCATAAAAGGTTGTTCCTGTTCCTATACTCTTATCTTGGGGGAGGAGGTCACCAAGTCTAAGAACACTCCTGGCGCTGTTCCTGGGTCTCTTGTCAGACCTGACAAGGTCTGTGCCTCAGGGTAAGATAAGACCCAGAAGCATCATCCCTGCTCCACTTTGGAATGGACAAGGCCATTCATTAGGCGTCACGGACTGATAAAGGAGAGAGCTTTGAGCACTTGTTTATACAGCTGGGTTTGGGCTCAAGAGCTCAAGTTAAAGCATTTTAGAATTGCTCCCTTGGAAAAGTGGATTTTGGGTCCCGTTTCAAACTGACTGCACAGAAACCCATTCTTTCATAATAGCCTTCACTTCCTGGAACAGAGTGCTAGAACAACATGATTGCACTAGCTCACCTACTCGAGCCCCTGTGTTTGGAACTTGAGCTGCTTCTGGGCCTTGCTTCTTCTGTTGACCCTGTGCTTGGGTTCAAGACCACTTATTGCGATGCTCCTCTGTTTTGAGCTGCCAGAAGGCTGTGGTTTGGAGGCCACCTCTGTTAACTCCCAGCTGCTCTGTCTGTGTGCAACCTGGATCGGGACACAAAGCCTTCAAATGTGGTCCAATGGGTCTTAGAATAATTTGATACATTTTTTAAAAAGTCCTTGATGGAAGCAGTAGCTTTATATGGCTTTTGTGTTTCCAACCATTGTCCCCCAAGAGCTAGCAGTATATTTTGCCACCATTTATGAGTCAATTTGTCTCTTTGATATAGATCTTTTCCCCTACCCGGCTGCCACAAACTCCTTTTAGTTTCTTGTGTGGGGGAACCCGAGGGAACCACAAAATTAAAATCTTAAGACTGCAATCAGAATGAATTAAAGTTTTACTGTTTCCCATATGAAGAATTAATTCCCTCCATTTCTTATTCCTGTTACAACCTCTGTCAGGAGAATGAATTATCCTAAGTCTACTTGTTCTTTATTGTACAGTGGAAGTCTCTGAAATCGTGACCTTCCTTTAGCACATTGTTCTGGATGGGTTTTCATTCTCAAATCTGTCTTTGTCAAGGTGTTATCAGAAAAGCCCCAGGTAAATGTGCAAGTAACAGTAGGAACAAAAGAGCGAAGGGATAGATAGATAGATGATAGATAGATAGATAGATAGATAGATAGATAGATAGATAGATGATAGATAGATAGATAGATAGATAGATAGATAGATAGATGATAGATAGATAGATAGATAGATAGATGAATGAGCTGGCTTTTGGTTCACGGAAGATTTCAGCAATGCATTTTCAGCAACTTAATATGTGTTTAATGACTGAGTCAGGACTGGTCTGAACATTATACTTGCCACCAAACTTTTCCTATTTCCCTATGACAATTGTTTGCTTTGAATGAGACTCAAAGGGCTAAGAGTGTGTGGTATTTTTTTCCACCTCAGCAGAAATCGTCTCCCTCACAATAGCATACACCTCTGTTGGATCAAAAGCTGTGGATTTTATCTTTTGAATCCATGGTGCTGGGGAATATAAATGACTCCAACATGGCAAAAGGTCTCTTTTTCTAAAACAGATTTCTAAGCTCAAATTCTCTTTTGCTCAAACTGATTTGCTAAAGCAGCAGTTAAATTGCCCAATTATTCATCATTTTTTTTAAATAAAAAAAATCATATCTCCAGCCTGTGAGTTGAAAGAGGATGCTGAGGATATATATAGTGCTTTTCCGAATTCTGTTCAAAGTGGCTCACAAAAATAGTCAATCTAAAGGTTAAATTAAAATCAGCTTAAAGATAGAACAAATGTATGTGTCCTTAATCACTTATTGGACTAAGGGCTGTGGCTCAGTGGCAGAATAGAGTGGTACCTCGGGTTAAGAACTTATTTTGTTCTGGAGGTCCGTTCTTAACCTGAAAGTGTTCTTAACCTGAGGTACCACTTTAGCTAATGGGGCTTGCTGTGCCGCCGCCATGTGATTTCTGTTCTCATCCTGAGGTAAAGTTCTTAACCCGATGCACTATTTCTGGGTTAGTGGAGTCTGTAACCTGAAGCGTCTGTAACCCGAGGTAGCACTGTATCTCTCCTGTGCACCAAAGGGCCCTGGTTCAATCCCAGGCATCTCCAAATAATGCTGAGAGAGACTTGGTCTGAAATCCTGGAGGGTTGTTGTCAGTCGGTGTAGGCACTATTGAGTTGTGAGGGCCCATGCTCTGATTCAGTTTAGGTGGTTTTCTTGTTGTTGCTGTTATTGTTGTTTAGTCATTTAGTCGTGTCCGACTCTTTGTGACCCCATGGACCAGAGCACGCCAGGCACTCCTGTCTTCCACTGCCTCCTGCAGTTTGGTCAAACTCATGTTAGTCGCTTCGAGAACACTGTCCAACCATCTCGTCCTCTGTCGTCCCCTTCTCCTTGTGCCCTCCATCTTTGCCAACATCAGGGTCTTTTCCAGGGAGTCTTCTCTTCTCATGAGGTGGTCAAAGTATTGGAGCCTCAGCTTCAGGATCTGTCCTTCCAGTGCGCACTCAGGGCTGATTTCCTTAAGAATGGATAGGTTTGATCTTCTTGCAGTCCATGGGACTCTCAGGAGTCTCCTCCAGCACCATAATTCAAAAGCATCAATTCTTCGTCGATCAGCCTTCTTTATGGTCCAGCTCTCACTTCCATACATCACTACTGGGAAAAACATAGCGTTTACTATACGGAACTTTGTTGGCAAGGTGATGTCTCTGCTTTTAAAGATGCTGTCTAGGTTTGTCATTCCTTTTCTCCCAAGAAGCAGGCGTCTTTTAATTTCGTGGCTGCTGTCACCATCTGCAGTGATCACGGAGCCCAAGAAAGTAAAATCTCTCACTGAAGGTGGTTTTCTATGTACCTAAAAATTGATCTATCAGGGGTCTGTGAGACCCCTACCCCCACCCCAGAGTTAACAGTTAAAAGAATTGGGACAGACCTTGAATTATCCCGCCCGGATAAGTGTACCTCTATACTATGAACAATGATCCTTAATAAAGTTTGATTACCTTGGAGTAATGGTCAAATATACCTCATTGTTAATTTGTTAAAAAATAAACTGGGGCCTGTTTGACTCCATTTAAAAAAAAAAATAAGAAGGTGTTATTATTTACAGGTGTAGGTTGGTTGATTTATGTGACCAGCTTCAATGGCTTTATTTTTTGTAGTATAAGGGACTGGGCAGAGGCGGAAAGGTGGGGACCACCTCCTCAGCCTGACCCTTCCAGAGAAGAGGACGACAGTTCAGAATTACAACAGGGGTTGAGGGAGGTCATAGCTTAGAGGCAAATAAGGGGAAAAGTTGGGAAATAATGGGCAAGGAAGAGGCAGGACCAGAACGGCAGCTGGCTGACACGTTGTCATTAGAAAGCATCCCAGACCCTCCATCTCCCAGAACTTGGCGAGCCTTAAAAGTAGGAGAGCAAAGAGCTCAAAGACAGAGGGCACATAGCAGCACCCATAGAGGAGATAATGAGGAAGTGGGAGAGATGGGGGGTGGAGATTACTTGAAGCAATGTCATTACTCCAAGAAGCTGCATTTCTAAGCCTCTCTCTGTAAAAATTGAAATAAAAAGGTAAGAAACTTCGCCTTGTCTTTATACTTTCCTGGGCAACCAGCCAGGAGCCGCTGACAGCATCCTGACAATAGATAACTGTAGTTAGTGCTTTAGTGTGCTCAAATAATTTTGTATATATATTATTTGCTGCAATTCCTAAAAATGATTGGAAAGGTAGACTCCCTTTTGCAGACGCGGTGATGGTGGGGTGTGTCTGTGAGGTGGACAAAGGCAGATAGAGAAAATGTCCCTAAGGCCACCTAAAATGTTTACAGCTGAGGTTGGCTGAGGATATCCTGATTTATAGTACCATCTCTTAGCCACTATTTGCTCTCTGATGCTACAGTCTTCTCCCTCTTCTGGTAGTTCCATTTGTTCCTCATCTCCTCCTTCCTTGTTCCTTCCTCCTACGTTTCCTCCATAGGGTGTCCATTCATCTGGAGTGGGAAGCAGAATTGTGCTTCCAGTTAGCACAAAATCTCCAAAACACACTGCAGGATTGAGTTTATGTGCCACTTCCTTTCCACCCATGTTTCCTCCAGCATGTTTCCTGGCATCTGCAGCCCACAAAGTTCCTTTCCATCCTCCTTTAGTTACCCGTGTCTTTGGTAATGCTTTTATAATGAGAGCTGCCACAATTCTGGTCCTTGTTCCGCAGGCTAGCTGAGAGGGAGTGTTTAATGGCCACTTGAAAATAAAATATGAACCATAATATAGGGCGGCTATTGAATTTTTAATCACCACCAGGGGACAAGTAAATAATCCTTACCGCAGGCATAGCTGTAGAGTCTTATTAAAATACCTCACGTCATTTATAGCCAAGCACCGAGATACCGAGTACTGTGTAAACTGCTTGGCTGCAACTCAGATACGGTGACTGTATTTGGTTTAAGCCAACAATCTCAAAGTTTGCTGTGCAACTGCTGTTGTTAAACCACTGAGCCTCTTGGCCTTGCTGATTGGAAGGTCAGCAGTTTGAAACCCTGAGACGGGCTGAGTTCCTGTTGCTCTGTCTCAGCTCCTGCCAACCTAGCAGTTCAAAAGCATGCAAGTGCAAGTAGATAAATGGGTACCACTGCGGCGGGAAGATAAACAGTGTTTGTGTGCGCTCTGGTTTCTGTCACGGTGTCCTGTTGCGCCAGAAATGGTTTACTCATGATGGCCACATGACCTGGAAAGCTGTCTGTGGACAAATGCCAGCTCCCTTGGCCTGAAAGTGAGATGATCACTGCAACTCCATAGTCACCTTTGACTGGACTTTACCTTTAACTGTCTACAATTAGCAATTATATAGATATCAGTTAACAGAAGGGAAATGACAATGCAGAATTAATACTTTTAGATCCAAGGCTAGTGTTCAAAACTCTTCATGGCATGTTGGTTAGTCCTATTGCATGACCAGGCGGTGACAGCGCCAGCCCCCAGGGATCATAAGGAAGACTCTGACAATGTTCTATGGAATTAAAATTAGGCCACAACTTTATTAAACTTCCAAATCTAGGAAGACCTTGGCTTAGGCCTTGGGCGTGTATCCCTCCCAGCCCCTCAGCCGGAGGAACTGGGGCACATCAGGGTAAATGGGATACGGGGGTGCTCTGCAAGACATAATTGTAGCAGGCAGCCCAGTCCATATCCCCACACGCAGGGTAGTTCACTGACAACCTTTCAGTGTATGGCCAGTGACACCCAATATATATCACCCCTTTAAGAGGGGGACCCTGGAATTGCCACTGCAGGGGGGTGAGTCACCACTTCATGCCCCCCCTCGCATATAGGGAAGAAAAGACTAAAAGATTCCACCCAAAGCCATAACCGCCAAAGTTGTGACAAATTGCCACGGGGAAGACAAAACCTGCCAATGCAGGAAAATTTCTTCCTGGTCTTTCAACAGCAACCAGTCAAAGACCGTAGCAGCGCCTGCTAAACAGGAAGAAAAGATTAACTTGCAAGCAAGAAACATTAAACAAAGGGAGGGTAGGGAGGGTGAATCTCCAGAGCCGACTACCTGGCTACTGTCGACTCCACCCCCTATTTATAAATGGGACTGGCCCCACCTCCCAGCAAGAAACTTGATTACTGAAGCTGGGCGTGAACCTCCAAAAATTAACACTGAGAGGCAGGCCAGTCCCTGTTTGCCAGTACGCTCCCTGGGAACTGTAGCACCGTGCGGGATCCCACAAAGGGCACCCACAATGTAAAGTGTGAGTGCTCATTACTGAACACTTTCAGCTCACCCTTACAATGTAAGAAAGGAACTATCTGTAGCACTTTTGACTGGGTGATCCATGTGGGGTGACACGTCTTCATGACTAGGCTATTGACAAGTGTTCACACTGCGTACTGACAGCTCCCCTACAGTTGGTGCCAGCTTCTTTATTTAGAATAAAAAATAAAGGAGGTTTTTGGGTTTCCACAACTGATGCAAGTAAACCAGATATAATTCTATGGACAACTTCTTTGGTTTCCTCAGAAACCACTGACCAAATGGCCTTTTGTACTGATTCAACAGCATGTTCTAAGTAGCAAGAGGTTACTTCAAAGTTTCTGAGTAACACCATGCAGAAGCAGAAAACTTTTAAGAATAAAATTTATTTGGGAGAGAACCAGAAGGCAAATTAAGACAACTGTACTCAGGAGACTTCTACTAATTTATTGACTTGTTTAAGATATTAAATGATGTGAGCCAGGCAAAAAAAAAAAAGTTGTGTAAGTTAATAGAAACTGGAAAATATGCTTCTAGAAAGGGAAGCGTCTTCTCCTTCTCAGGCTGGAATAAAGGCCACAGTTATGTAAAGTGTGTTTCAGACAAACACAGGAATGATCACATACTGAACCTTCAGAACCAGTCCTGATTAAGGGGACATGTTTGAATCCAGTACAATGACACATCCCAATGGGACATAGGAACTCACACAATGTTTGCTTCAAGCTGGAGTACTGCATATACTAAAGTAAATACCTACCTAATTTACTCCAGCTTCCTGTCATTTACTTAAGAATCCATCTCAATTAAGTCTTAGGTTCTCATGCAGAGGACACCTTGGGATATATATGCAAAGTTCAGGAATGGAAGGGATCCTGCAGGTGGCTTTAGAAGGACATTGGAGGTGTCCTTTTTCTCTTCTGATTAAACTGTAATTTAAAATTCTCCATAGCTGGGTCAGGACACCAGTGCAATCAGCATATATTCATCAACTACAAACCCCAAGTGCTGGTGTGGATGGAACACAAGAGGAACCTATTTCCATTTGTGGTGGAACTGCCCACACATACGAGCATTTTGGACATTGATACACACAGAAATTGAAACAAATCTGAAGAAATCAATCAATTGTACTCCAGAACTTTTTTATTTAATATTTCAAGACTCAAACAAGGGTATTCTGTCTTAAGAACGGCTAACGTATTTACTAATCACAGCTAGATGGACCACAGGGCAGCACTGGAAGGAATTAGTCAATCTTTCTATTCAATCTTGGTATAAGAACATATGGTCTAGTGTTCAACCTAAGACTGATACAGGGTAAAGTAAAGCCAGAAGATTTCTGTGCAATATGATGGGACTTTTCTCAACTTACTGTGGATCAAAATATGTACACTCTTTACTGGAAATAGCCAAATCTATATGGACACCACAGATCAGGCACACAGAATTTTTGTGATTGTCCCACTTCCTCTTTGTCATCTGTATAGCTGAAACACAACTATACCATTCTTAAAAGAAATAAAAATGAGAGGACACTTTGGAAGGACTAAATTTGGTTATATGTTTTCTTTTCCTTTTTTTCTTTATATTTGTATCTTTATCTTGAAAGTCAATAAAGGTATACTTTAAAATAATGATATGTGAGCCAGGGAGTCTGTTTTTCAAACGTTGCTTCAGCACTCACTGGTTGTCCTTGGGCAAACCGTTGATCTCTCATCTCAAGAGAATAATACTAATGGTCTCCTTTGACATCTGCTGTAAAGACTCCTCAGAGAATGCTTGCGAAGTGCTTTGGACAATGGAAATGTGGTATAGAAATGTGATGTCCTGGTGAAGGTCGTGGTTAGTGTACTGAAAAGGGAATGGGCAAAAATGTTTTAAAGTCCCCGCTTTGTCAGAAAACTCATTGGGTGACCTGAGATGTGTTTAGCCTAGGGTTGCCATATGTCCATGAAATCCTGGGCATGACCTCTTTTTTGGGGTGGGCAACATGCCCATCCAGGAGGATGTTTACATTTTGAAGGCAAGGTCTGGGTGGGTGGGGGCTTGTTTGTTTGTTTGTTTTTTTATTGTGGGTTTCTTTGCTCAGGCTCGGCTGGGGGCTGCTCTGCTTACAGCATATATAAAGCACAATAAAATACCAAATATTAAAAGCTTCCTATGCAGGGCTGCCTTCAGATAGCTTCTAAAAGTTGTGCAGTTCTTTATTTCCTTGACATCTGAAGGGAGGGCGTCACTATGGAGAAGGCCCTCTGCCTGGTTCCCTGTAACCTTACGTCTCACAGTGAAAGAACTGCCAGAAGGCCCTTGGAGCAGGACCCCTCACTGTCTGGGCTGAACAATGGGGGTGGGGACCCTTTTTTCTGTAATTAACCAATGTTGTTCTTGTTGTTGTTGTTGTTGTTGTTATACCACCCATCAAACACTAAAAACTTCCCTAAACAGGACTGCCTTCAGATGTCTTCTAAAAGCCAGATACTTGTTTATTTCCTTGACATCTGATGGGAGGGCGTTCCACAGGGCAGGCGCCACTACCGAGAAGGCCCTCTGCCTGGTTCCCTGTAACCTCACTTCTTGCAGTGAGGGAACCGCCAGAAGGTCCTTGGTGCTAGACCTCAGTGTCTGGGCTGGACAATGGGGATGGAGACGCTCCTTCAGGTATACTGGGCCGAGGCCATTTAGGGCTTTAAAGGTCAGCACCAACACTTTGAATTGTGCTCAGAAATGGTACTGGGAGCCAATATAGGTCTTTCAAGACCTACATTGTGATAATAAATTGAAGATAAGATAATTGATGTCTCTGTCTTTTTCTTGCTTTTTATTGTATGGTTTTATGTTTTTATTACTTTCATATATATATTTTATGACACAGAGGTTTACAAATATTTTAATAAATAAATAAACTGTACACTGCTCTGAACTCTTAAGAGGAAAGGCAGGATTGAAACACAGTGCATTGCATATAAACATTTAAAAGGCATTATTGATCTTAGAGATTTCTGCAGAAGAGGAAAAAGTGCTCTGCTGACATAAAAAGACAATTATACCACTAAAACTATTATAAATTTCACCTTGTACTGAAAGAGAGAAAAAAATAGACATTATTTTTGAAACAAAATGGTCAATTATACTATATTGTTCTGATGTGGTAATCAATATATAATATGCTATGGTATTTCAAAATGGCATGCCATCTTTTCTTCAGACCATTTATTTAGCTGATAAAAGTGGTACTACGTGGCAGCACTACGGAGAAGCGTTTTGACATCGAAACCTGTAACATCTTGCAAATGGCAGATATGATCAGGTGGAGAACAATAGGGGTGAAACCAATCAGTTTCTCTGATTCCTGCCTGTTTTAGGTTATTTACTATTGATACATCAAATGCTATTATTAGCCTAGCGGACTATGTCAAAACAAGAGTATTGATGAGATGTCCCTGGGAGTATGTGTCTCAGTGCTACAGGTTATCAGAAGCTACCCCTTTGGGTAACACGTGGTCTCTGCTAAATGAAACATAGAAAAAAACCTGTGCTATTGTTGGCAGGCAAATGAAAAATACAATGTATGGTGCTATGAGATCTACTTGTTGAGCAGATTAAGCCAATTTAAGCATTAGGGTAGCTTGCCAATGTGAAGCTCCCCAGACCTTGTGGATTGCAACTCCCATCAAGTTGGAGCACATAAAATCTGGAGAGCACAAGACTGGCTAGCTCAGTCTTAGGATATTACCCTATCCTCACCTCTCATAGGTTCAGAATACTTACTCCTGGTCAGGTATCTGAAATAACAGTGTGGTGTAGTGGTTAGAGTTGTTACAGAATGGGTTCTTTATCATCCTCCAAGGAAGACAGACACAGCAGTAAGGTTTGAATGGTCAGTCATTACACACTGCAAACGGAAGCAAGCCAACAGGAGATTCTGCTTGTTTTCTCCTCCTCAATACACTGTATCAATTAAAGGCTGTTGCCAACAAGACTTTGGGACCACAACTCAGTTTGTATCTTCACTCAGTCATGGCATTCACTAGGTGGCCTTGGGTCAGTCACCATCTCTCAGTTGGACATACTCCAGGTGAGGGATCTGGAAAGTCTCATTTCGAGAGACTAAAGGAAAGTTCATAGGAACCCCAGTGCATATTAAAAGTGCATGTGAGGAGGCCATGGGCTGTGTGGTCTAGCTCTGATCACATGCTGCTCTCCCCCTCCAGATGCATATTTGACAACTGGGAGAAGGGGCTGTATTTGTACATATGAAGAGGTGACGATCCCCTTATTGCATGGAAGAGCTCTATGCGTGAAGAGCCCTCACTCCTGATCAAGGGACACCGGTGGCACTGTGGTCTAAACCACTAAGCCTCCTGGGCTTGCCGATCAGATGGTCACTGGTTTGAATCCCCACGACAGAGTGAGCTCCCGTTGTTCTGTCCCAGGTCCTGCCAACCTAGTAGTTCAAAAGCACGCCAGCGCAAGTAGATAAATAGGTACCACTGCAGCAGGAAGGTAAACGGCATTTCCGTGCGCTCTGGTTTCCATCACGGTGTCCCATTGCACCAGAAGCAATTTAGTCCTGCTGGCCACATGACATGGAAAGCTGTATGTGGACAAATGCTGGCTCCCTCGGCCTGAAAGCGAGATGAGCACCACAACTCCATTGTCACCTTTGACTGGATGTAACCGTCCAGGGGTCCTTTACCTTTACCCTACTCCTGGTCACCAAATAATGGCCAGCGAGGAGTGGGGCTAGCCTGCATATCTTTAACACATGAGGGAAGTTCATCTGAATCACCTTACCCCTCATAAGAGAATTTCAGTTTCTTGGGGAGAAGGAATGACTTAAACTATGTTAAATCTATTGAAGCAGAGGAGACAACGGAATTGCAGACACTAGTTTGGGCATTCCCAGTTTAGGAATAGTGCAGGCATTTAATGCACACCATTAGCTGGTTGCAGAATTATCATGCCTAGAAACAGATCCAAAATACGAAAGTAGTTTTACAATCAGTGGAACCTGACACTTAACCCTACCTTAGCAAAATGACAAAGACTCTCCTCCCCGAAGGGGAGGGGAGGGGTTGTGGTCGGGGCTCGAGCTCCGGCTAGCAGGGGGCAGGGCCCCCTGCTGCCCACTCACCTGGCTGGCGCTCACGCCCCCTCGGTGGCCATCCAACCGGGGGCCACGGTGGGGGCGTGTTCAGCAGCATTTTGCTGCAGCGCCAGCCTTTCCCCGGCCTCATTCTTCCTTCCTTCGCCCCTCGCGAGTCACCCACCCTCCACTCCCTTTAGTTAGGGCTCGGGTTTTGTCGGCCTTGCTATGGACCTTAGGTTGGTCGCCCTGGTTGGCTGGGGGGCCTGGTAGGAGTTTTTCCATTTGGCACTAGGCTAATTTGGTTTTTTCGCCTACCTCGTAGCAATCGTCACAACTTTGGTGGTATTGGTGGGTAGGTTAGGCATTGGAATAATGTGTTGCGCTGTGTGGAAGTGCTAGGTGTGGCCATCGCCTATGCCTTCAATTTTTAGGGGTATTCCGTTAAAGGAATCTGGGGGTCGTGTATTCCGTCCGATGCCTGCTTGGCGGGAGGCCTTGGCACGACCCTCGGTGACAGCAGGGGTGAGCCTATAGTCGGATTGGCATCGACAGGCTCCACCTACTGGTGAAGAACCCACTTGTTTCGATCCAATGCCTAAGCCAATACCTTTTAAATGCTGTAACCAATAAAGTTGTGGCCTTTCCTAGCCCATTAACCTTATATCACGTGTCCTTGTGTCTTCATTTCACTTCACCGGGGTCGGGTCCTCGAACCACAATGTTTCCCATTTTTAAAGAAACGGTCATGGCTGTGAAGTTCTGATGATTTTTAAATAGGTTTGCTTGCTGTGGTTTGACAATCTCCCTCTTGGTTCTGAATTTTGTAAGCCTGGGCACATGCAAATAAGAACCATGCCACTAAAGGTCCTCAGTTACTTGGATCTAATATTTTGCATACTATGTTTTATGAATAAAAAAAAATTTGGTTCTTAAAAAAAAACACCCTATGTCAATATGCTTTTGGTCTATAGTTAGTTGAAAAGACTTGTGCTGTGGGGTTGTTGTTGTTGTTTAGTCGTTTAGTCATGTCTGACTCTTCGTGACCCCCTGGACCAGAGCACGCCAGACACTCCTGTCTTCCACTGCCTCCCACAGTTTGGTCAAACTCATGTTAGTAGCTTAGAGAACACTGTCCAACCATCTCGTCCTCTGTCGTCCCCTTCTCCTTGTGCCCTCCATCTTTCCCAACATCAGGGTCTTTTCCAGGGAGTCTTCTTTTCTCACGAAGTGGCCAAGGTATTGGAGCCTCAGCTTCAGGATCTGTCCTTCCAGTGAGCACTCAGGGCTGATTTCCTTCAGAATGGATACATTTGATCTTCTTGCAGTCCATGGGACTCTCAAGAGTCTCCTCCAGCACCATAATTCAAAAGTATCAATTCTTCGGCGATCAGCCTTCTTTATGGTCCAGCCCTCACTTCCATATATCACTACTGGGAAAACCATAGCTTTAACTATACAGACCTTTGCCTGCAAGGTGATGTCTCTGCTTTTTAAGATGCTGTCTAGGTTTGTCATTGCTTTTCTCCCAAGAAGCAGGCGTCTTTTAATTTTGTGACTGCTGTCACCATCTGCAGTGATCATGGAGCCCAAGAAAGTAAAATCTCTCACTGCCTCCATTTCTTCCCCTTCTATTTGCCAGGAGGTGATGGGACCAGTGGCCATGATCTTTGGTTTTTTGATGTTGAGCTTCAGACCATATTTTGTGCTCTCCTCTTTCACCCTAATAGTACATTTACAGGCCCTACGATTAGAAAAAAATGAGGCAACTACTTTAGGTGTCAGATGCTGGGGGTCAGTATCTGTTGGAGGGTACAGCTATGTATGCTATATGGCCTGTCCTTAACTGCCCGCCCCACGCCACCAGTAAACTACGTAGCCTGCTGCCCTCCACTGCAGTGAAGACTGCTGTCTTAGTGCCACTGTTGAAGTGACTTTCAGCTGCCAGTTCAGTTGGCATCTGTTTGTGGGATAAAGAGGGCATACCCTTTTGTCCTCCGCCTCAAGCAGGAAAATGTATTGGTCCGACCCTTCTAGCTGTCTTTGTTGCACCCTCTCATCTCAACATAAGTCACGGTGAAAGTCTTCTGTTACTCATCATTTTCTGATTATGTGCCCAAACAGTCTGCAAATAATCAAATAATTCAAACTGGGTTATCATTTAAAGACCATTTTTATAACCTACTGGATAGAAAGTAGCTGAGTTAGTATTAATAATGTCTCTGGTAATTTAGTTCATATTGTAATTATTAATTGTAAGGCATATGACTCCTTGGCAGGCTGCAGCTCAGAAATCCTTACTTTTGATTAATAATCCTCAAATGAAATTGTCTTCCCAAAGTCATGAAAGACAATGAGCGGTAATGCTTTGGATACGATTCAGATAATTTGCCATGGAAATGTTAACAATCCCATATTGCTTAAAGGGGCAGATCCTCAACTGTGAATCTGAAGCATTCGTGCATGGAGAATCAGGGTCAAACTAGACAAGAAATGAAATGCATCTCATTGCATTTATTGTGCAAGATTTAAAAATGCAAATATGTTTCTTCTGTGTTTCATTTTTGATTGCAAGGTCCCCCCGGACAAGGACTCCATAAAGCATCATGCATGCCATTGGCATTCGATAACTGGATAGCAGAGAACAGCTATATGCCACCAGTGATGCTGTAAGCAAGCATCTGAGCTACACACACACACACACACACACACACACACACACACACACAAAACGCTACTATAAGAAATGTTGCCTCCTTACTTGGTGGCCTCATCAATATGTTTGCAACCACCTTGGACAACTGTCTGCCGGATGGTGAGCTCTAAATTAAAAAGCAAATGAAGGCAACATTTTTAGTTGATGCATGCTGCAAGACTGTGGGGAACGAGTTGCATTTGATATTAGTTGGCTTGGATCTAAAATGCAGACTTTAGCTGGAAGCCCAATGATACCACCCCCTCCTCCACTCTCTGCTTGCTTTCCTGCTGCAAACGGCAAAGGAGCCGAATTCGGACTCAATAGAAAGTGACACAGAGTTGATTAGGATTTATGACTAATGTATTTTGATGAATGTTTGGAAGGGTGTTATGGTTTTACTTTCCTATTCCAGGATACGTTCTATTCTTTTCTTTTTATCATTTCCCATTCCCCCAGCTAGCTGGACAATAATATATGATGCTAATAATCTGTCAACCTCAGATATTTTTAGGAGATTACCTAAAAGAAAAAAGTAGCTTACCTGCAAACCGTACTTTAGGGGAAATGATTTATTGCACTGCTTAGAATATGCAAGCCACGTTTTTTAAAATTAAAGCTAAAAATAGATTGAAATTTTTCCATTTCTTACTTCAAGTAATTACAAACAGAGGGCATTTTTATAGAAAGAAGCACAGTTCAGTCACCATGTTGTTGAAGTATGGTTACCTTGCTTCTTATTGCATCGTCCAATCTACCTCTGGAGCTTTGGCAGCCCCGGGGAAGATGTGGCAAGGTGTTCTCTTCTTTTCCCCCACCCAACACAAAGGAAAAGAAACAAGAAATCCAACCACAATGTGTCTTCTGACATGTGTGCTAATGTTAGTGATCAGAACTTCAAAAGGAAGAGAATGTCGGTCAAACTTAGAAAGGGGAACCTGCAAAGTTATGGTCAGAGGTGGTGAGAATACAATAAATTTTAAAGCACCTGAAGGAACAGGTGCACAGCCTGGGAGTCATTTTGGGCTCACAGCTGTCCATGGAGGTGCAAGTCAATTATGTTTCCAGGGCAGCTGTCTACCAGCTCCATCTGGTACACAGGCTGAGACCCTACCTGCCCGCAGACTGTCTCGCCAGAGTGGTGCATGCTCTAGTTATCTCCCGCTTGGACTACTGCAATGCGGTCTGTGTGGGGCTACCTTTGAAAGTGACCCAGAAACTACAATTAATCTAGAATGTGGCAGCTAGACTAGTGACTGGGAGTGGCCAGCGAGACCATATAACACCAGTCCTGAAAGACCTTCATTGGCTCCCAGTACGTTTCTGAGCCCAATTCAAAGTGTTGATGCTGACCTTTAAAGCCCTAAATGTACTCAGCCCAGTATACCTGAAGGAGCGTCTCTACCCCCATCATTCAGCCCAGACACTGAGGTCCAGCGCTGAGGGACTTCTGGCGGTTCCCTCATCTTGAGAAGCAAAGTTACAGGGAACCCGGCAGAGGGCCTTCTCGATAGTGGCATCCCTCCCTGTGGAACGCCCTCCCATCAGATGCCAAAGAAATAAACAACTGTCAGACTTTTAGAAGATATCTGAAGGCAGCCATATTTAGGGAAGTTTTGAATGTCTGATGTTTTATCGTGTTTTTAATATTCTGTTGGGAGCTGCCCAGAGTGGCTGGGGAAACCCAGCCAGATGGGTGGCGTATAAGTCATAAATTGTTGTTGTTGTTGTTGTTATACAATTTTGAGACAGGGGAGGTCAAAGCAGGGGACCACAGTGAGAGACAATGGAGGAGAGTGCTAATGTTGTGGATGGGTCATGGTGATAATACTATACAGTTGCTTCTTATTTCTTAAGCACCATGTTAGTCATAGGACTTGTGGATCCTTACAGACTCATTGTTAAAACCAGGTTTATGGAAGACAATTTTACTCAGCTATGAGTGATCACCAAAGAAGAAAGCAGCAGCAGCAGCAGCAAAATAAAATTAAAGCAAAAAATATATACATGGCTGATGCTATCCAATGAGGGCCTCAAAACTTGTCAAAAAATTCTGGGTTTTTTTGCGCCTCTTAAATTCTCTTCAGTTTCAAGGTGAAAGCTCTTGAGAATCATTTTGTTCAGTCCTTGTGATATGTAAACATATAATAACCAGTTTTGCCTGTGCGATGACATCACGGAAGGCAAACAAAGCCAGTTGCGAGTGAAGGCAGTTCTTCCTTGATTCCTCACATAGATGATCCTGCCAGAGCAAGGAGCAGATGATGTCACTGTGCTTTGTAGCCAATCCCACGCTGACGACATAAACTGAGAATGAATGAAGTCCTTTGAGAGAATGAAAAATGTGAGTTATTTTGGCTTAGTGTTGGGCAATAATCGGCTGATATTTTAACATTGTTTTAGTGCAGTTTTCCCCCCTGCACCAGATCACTTCCCACCACCCTGAGCATATGAAAAGGATCCTTCAATGTCACCGGCCTCGCTTTATAGAAGCATAACAATAGCTTGGTCTCTGCTTTTGCAAAAATGAACCTATAACTATATCATAAACATTTTATGGAACCAAGATGTAACGAGATCTTCCTTTCTTTATTGGTTGTTAACATGATTGCAGTACTTAATACTACACTGGGGAGCCCAGTCTCAGTCACAGTTCAGTTCTACATATATACCTTTCAACCTTGATGCAAGAATAATGGTTTCTTATTAAGCTCACTCATAAAAAGTTTTGAAAAGTCATAAGGGACCTTTTTATCTCGCTGGAATCTACTTGAAGGTGGATATATTTAAGTGAACACACAATACATCGGGGCTATAGTGCCTGATGGTCTGAAACATACTTTCAAATATTAAAAAAGCACAATAGGTTTTCTCCTTTCCCCCTTCTAAAAACAATGCCAATTCTGCCTAAGGTTCAATTTATAATCTTGGTGTATATCCCTGAGGGTGTGTTTGCTCTTGGAAGCAGTTTACAAAATATCTGTTTCCTACACACATTCTTCTCCCCTTAAACAGTTCACTTTGCTTTGCGATATCCACAGTATAATTTGACCTCTAAATTTAAGAGGCATTTTCTTATTACATTTTAAAATCGCGCTGCCACATGCTTTTCATTTATTGCTACTGGAATACCATCCATGGTGGGGGAGTGGGGGGAAGCAAAGGGGAGAAGAAAATGTACAACCGAAATTCATTGGTTTTATAAATGTGCTGTTATGGTGCTAAGCTCGGCTATAACACAAGGAATGTATTTTTGTAGGAGCTATGTTCAGAAAGCCTCTAAAAGCCTAATTTAACTCCCATTTTAAAATCAAGAGTGTGACCGCTACAAAATTCTTCCGGGACTGGATCAGGTAATGGAAGATAAAATTGTATCTAGTGAGTAAGGTAAAGTTAAAGGACCCCTAGATGGTTAAGTTCAGTCAAAGGCGACTATGGGGTTGCGGCACTCATCTTGCTTTCAGGCCAAGGGAGCCAACATTTGTCCACAGACAGCTTTCTGGGTCATGTGGTCAGCAGGACTAAACTGATTCTGGTGCAACGGGACACCGTGACGGAAACCAGAGTTTACCTTTCTGCCACAGCAGTACCTATTTATCTACTTGCACTGGCATGCATTTGAATTGCTAGGTTGACTGAAGCTGGGACAGAGCAACAGGAGCTCACACTGTCTTGGGGATTCAAACCACCAACCTTCCATTGGCAAGCCCAAGAGACCACATTGCCACTCTCCTGGGTGAACCGAGCAGAGAGTCAGACTGAAACTGAACCATGAATCAAGCCTTTATTATTTGTGAAGAAGTGTGCATGCACACGAAAGCTTATACCCAGAAGAAACTCAGTTGGTCTCTAAGGACCAACTGGACAGTGTTTTAATTTTTTAATTTATTATTTTTTAATTTATTTCAACTATTTAGGGAAGTTTTTAATGTCTGATGTTTTATTGTATTTTTAATATTTTGTTGGAAGCCGCCCAGCCAGATGGGCGGGGTAAATAATAATAATAATAATAATAATAATAATAATAATAATAATAATAATAATAATAATACTTCTTACTTGGGTGTAAGCACACTTGAACATAGTTGTTTTTATATTTCCAAGTAAAACATGTAAACCCATTAATTTGACCCACTCTAAGAAGTAAAACTGAATCAGAGTAGAGCTGGTTCAGTAACCTTGGTCTGAACTGGAGGTGACCTGGTATAATTTCAGTCATGGCTGAATGTGAACAGGAGGCAAACCAAACAAATGAGTGCCTTTGACTTTGTGACACAGAGGTTCATTTACTGCATTTCCCACACACTCGGTTTGAACTTGTTTAATTCAGCAGCATACATAATCTTATTCCTTATGGAAAGGGAATGATAGAACAAGTTTCTGCATATTTTATCTTATTATCATTACTTTTGAGAAGCCCAATGTTATGATGAGAGGGATGTAGATGGCAGGCCTGTATATTTCAGATACCTCGGGTTAGGGACGCAGGTGGCGCTGTGGGTTAAAGCCTCAGCGCCTAGGACTTGCCGATCGAAAGGTCGGCGGTTCGAATCCCTGCGGCGGGGTGCGCTCCCGCTGCTCGGTCCCAGCGCCTGCCAACCTAGCAGTTCGAAAGCACCTCCGGGTGCAAGTAGATAAATAGGGACCGCTTACCAGCGGGAAGGTAAACGGCGTTTCCGTGTGCGGCTCTGGCTCGCCAGATGCAGCTTTGTCACGCTGGCCACGTGACCCGGAAGTGTCTTCGGACAGCGCTGGCCCCTGGCCTCTTGAGTGAGATGGGCGCACAACCCCAGAGTCTGTCAAGACTGGCCCGTACGGGCAGGGGTACCTTTACCTTTTACCTTACCTCGGGTTACATACGCTTCAGGTTACAGACTCCACTAACTCAGACTTAGTGCTTCAGGTTAAGAACTTTGCTTCAGTATGAGTACAGAAATCATGCTCCGGCGGCAGCGGGAGGCCCCATTAGCTAAAGTAGTGCTTCAAGTTAAGAAAAGTTTCAGGTTAAGTATGGACTTCCGGAACGAATTAAGTACATAACCTGAGGTACCACTGTGGGCACAATTTGGAGTGTGGGCACTATTATCTTTATACAGTTTTCATAGAGAGACACATTGCTCCCTCGCGGATCCCTGACCATGGAGAATGGTCTCTTCTTCCTCCTCTTCTTTGGCGATCACTCGTAGCCAAGTAAGATTGTCTTCCATAAACACGGTTTTAACAATGAGTCTGTAGGTGAGTGTGGAGGCCAATTCTGGATCCACGCATCCTTCCACAGTGGGGACATTGGTTTCTGGGCGGGAGTTGATCACGGTGTGGATATGCCAAGCATGCCTTCCTCTTGGCATGTTTCTCCCTTTCGTCCTGAGTTTGAGTGTCTTCAAAGCCCATGACACCTTTGGTAAAGGCTGTTCTCCAACTGGAGTGCTGGCAGGCCAGTGTTTCCAAGTTGTCAGTGTTTATACTACATTTTTAGAGATTTTACCTTGAGACAGTCTTTAAACCTCTTTTGTTGACCACCAGCATTACGCTTTCCATTTTTAAGTTCGGAATAGAGTAGTTGCTTTGGAAGACGATCATCAGGCATCCGCACAACATGACCAGTCCAATGAAGTTGATGTTGAAGAATCATTGCTTCAACACTGGTGATCTTTGCTCCTTCCAGTACACTACCCACTACCAAAATATGGCACTTTTACCTTCACTAAACATGCCCCTGTTTATAGCACACTGGTCCCACTCTTTGGTGTCTGCATCAAAGGCTGTATGCCTTTGAATACCAATAATAGGAATCACAGGAGGGGAAGAGTGCTATTGTGCTTTGGTGCAGCTTATAGGCTCTCCTTGGGCATCTGGTATGCTGGACTAGTTGGGCTTTGGCCTCATCCAGCAGGACATTTCTTATAGTCTTATGTCTGAAGAGGAGTCGTCTCTGTGTGAGCAGCTAGCTCTGCCTAGGAACGGAGGACAAACTAGATTAAATTCACATTTAAAGGTGAACCTACTTAATTCACTTTTTCCAAAACTTTGTTGTTGTTGTTCAGTCGTTTAGTCATGTCTGACTCTTCGTGACCCCATGGACCAGAGCACGCCAGGCACTCCTGTCTTCCACTGCCTCCCACAGTTTGGTCAAACTCATGCTGGTAGCTTCGAGAACACTGTCCAACCATCTCGTCTTCTGTTGTCCCCTTCTCCTTGTGCCCTCAATCTTTCCCAACATCAGGATCTTTTCCAGGGAGTCTTCTCTTCTCATGTGGTGGCCAAAGTATTGGAGCCTCAGCTTCAGGTTCTGTCCTTCCAGTGAGCACTCAGGGCTGATTTCCTTCAGAATGGATAGGTTTGATCTTCTTGCAGTCCAGCCTGTTGTCTTTGTCCATGGAGTTTTCTTGGCAGGGATTGCGTGGCTATTCCCTCCCCTCCACAGGTGAATGAATGAAGACACTGGACACAAGTATTAAGGTTTAATGGGCGGAAATGGCCACAACTTTATTGATTACAGGTCAGAGAGGTATTGGCATTAGGCATTGGCCCCTATCGACTATCCGGTTCTAACCGGGAAGGGTTAACTCCAACAGGGGGAGCCACCCGAGATGCATATTCCTAGGCGCTCCCCGAGGGGTTACCGCTCGGGGGCGCGCTTTAGGCCCTAGCCTCCGTAGGTTTCGGACGAGGCGTCGCCCCTCGGAGTCCTTTAACGAACTACCCTCCATGCATTGGGGGAGGTGATGGCGCTCCTCCCCCCCGATCTCATTTGCATGACAATACCCCTGCCAATGCCTACTGCCAAAACCGAAGAAGTTGTGACAATTTGCTACGAGGTAGGCGAAAAAACCAAGTGGCTCCAATACACAGCCAATTAGCCAAATGGAAAAATTCCTACCCGACCCCTTGCGGCGACCAGCCGAAGCCCATAGCAATGTCGATGGCAAACCTAAAGGGCGGGTGGGTGGGAAACCGTGGCAACTGCCGAGGAGAAAAGGGGCGAGCCCAGGGCTGCCCTGACCTTAAATGGCCTCTAGAAGGCCCGCCCCTGCCGCCAGCCGATTGGCTGGGGCGCGGGGATGCCGGGGGAATCCCTTCTTCCCGCGAGGCTGACCCAGCCCCGCGGGAGTGTGGGCGGGGTCGGGAGCCCGCAACCCCACCTCCTCCTGAAGATTGGTAGTGGAATACTGGAGTGGCTTGCCGGTTCCTGCTCCAGGTGGATCATGTTTGGTCAAAACTCTCCACTATGACCTGTCCATCTTGGGTGCCCTGCTCGGCATAGTTCATAGCTTCTCTGAGTTATTCAAGCTATTCAAGCCCCTTCGCCACGGCAAGGCAGTGATCCATGAAAGGGTTCCAAAACTTAGCCATCTTGAATTTTTTAGTGTAGTTCTTGAGCCAAGTGTAGGGCTGCCATATATCTGGATTTCCCCAGACATTACTGGGATTTCAAAGGTGGAATTTCTGTGGTGGAGGTAGTGGGGAGCTCAACAACTTTTAGAAATATGGCAACCATAGAATTGGTATGAACAAATTTACAAAAGTGCATATTTTTGTGAAAGTTACATGCCAAAATTTGTTATAGTAGAGCAAATTGCTTTGCAAAAATGTTTCTGTTGGGAGGAAGCCACACTAAATGCTGATGAATTTTCGTGAGGACCTAATTTGCACATTCCCAAAACAAGAACCGAAACACAGCCATCCTTCAGTTTTCACACTTCTCTGAATTTTTCACTGTAGTTCTGCAGCCACATATTTCGTACAACAATGCATATATTAGTGACATCAGAACTGCATTAAACTATGGAAAATTGCAGATTTTGTTGGATTAGGCCTCAGCCATGAACGATGGGTTTTTGCAGATCAACAGTTCTTCTGCATTAAGGCATCCCCTTGCTCATTCTACTGAATGGAGTCTTGGAGTTCTGCTCCCAAAGATCTGCCCTGATAGCACCTTTGCCTTAAAAATACTCTTACTGCTGAAAGGTTGGAAGAAATACAAGGGTCTTTTTTTTAGTAAATCAGAAATCTGAAGGTGAGACCTTTTAGTTATAAATATTTTTAAAAGCTAAACATTTAAAATGCCATTCTTAAACCGCTAATACCTTTCATCTGTTTTAGATGAAAAGACACCCTAGTTATGATTTAATTTTTCTCATCTATATATGATTTAGTTTTTCTCATCTATTGCCTCCAAACATTTGATTCACTAGGTATATTCAGGCACATTCCCATGATGAGGTGGCATTAATTATCTAAAGTTGGGAGGAGGAATCTAATTCTAATTATAGCTGAAATTCTGAAGATATTTATCTCCTAAAGAATGTCCTTAATTATAGTCTGGCCATCTAAACTAGGCAGCTGGCCAAACAGAATGCAAATAATTTCATAATGCTCCTTTAAAAAATGATCCGGCAACACAAATGGCTAAAACGTAAGCCCAAATAGATCGCATTGATTTCTGAAAACTCCATCCTAAACCCCTTTTAAATGAATGTATAATTCAAACCGGAAATGATAGAAACCTAGAAACTTGACGTTTGCCTTTGAAGACTTTCCTGTAATCCATGGTTGCTATTTTAAGATGATCCTATATATTTTTTCTTTGATGCATACAATACCTGCTTTTTTAAAACAATGCACTTTGTCAAGCATGTTTACTCAGAAGTGATTTCCACTGTGTTCCAAATGGCTTACTTTCAGAGAGTCTTATAGGAATGCAACTTTATGAAGTGATTTATTTATTTATTGGGGAAGGGATATGTAGGTGTCAGTGATATTTAGCAATCACATGACCAATCTATCCAGGGCTGAGTTATCTCACCCCAGAATCTCAATAGTTAAGAATATCAAGTTCAGCCGCCTTCCCCACTTTTTCACTTGATAAACGGGTAGTAACACTATTTGACTGCTGATTCAGGACCCTAAACTGAGTTTTATATACTGTATTTTTCGCTCTATAAAACACACCTTTTCCCTCCTAAAAAGTAAGGGGAAATGTGTGTGCGTCTTATGGAGCGAATGCAGGCTGCGCAGATATCGCTGAAGCCAGAACAGCAAGAGGGATTGCTGCGCAGCAATCCCTCTTGCTGTTCTGGCTTCAGGGATAGCTGCGCACAGTCTCTTCAACAACATTTGATTCAGAATATTTTTTTCTTGTTTTCTTCCTCTAAAAACTAGGTGTGCCTTATAGTTGGGTGCGTCTTATAGAGCGAAAAATACGGTAATCGTCTTTTTATTTTGTTCTGTGTATACTGCAATGTTCTTTTGTTGCTATAGCCAATGGCTGATGCAAATAAAGTTTTATTCATTTATTAATTCACCCCAGCATAATTTGCTAGGCTGGTTGAATTCCACAAGGCCCTTGAGTCACATGAAATAAAACTGGAGATGGCAGACAGTGGTGACTTGGAGCCAAATACTTGGTTGAGGTCCAAAAGCCAAGTCAAGAAGTTGAATATGAGATCTTTAGAACCAGCAGACAGATTGTTCCACACCAGTGAGGTCGAGAAGGGATATATGTACAAATCCATGCCCTTTTAATTGATTCCATTACATCAAATAAAGAAACACGAGATACGGCAGAATTTCAGAAGCTAATGGTGAAAGATGAAAAGCAGCTAGTATTACAATTATAAAAATTATTGCTGAAATATGGAACAAAACTGGAACACGTTTAGGAATAAATGATAATGTGGGCACTGAAATACAGGAAGAAATACTTCTCTGAAGACACAGAATAAAGTATTTCAAATAAAGATGATCAATGTTTGTTACATGTGGGAATTAGGGGAAACTGTTGCAAAGGTATGATGAGAAGGTTTGCAACCCCAGTTATAATAAACAAGATAAATGGGAACTATGCAAAGAATTGTTGGAAATGCCAAAAAACAAACAAACAGGAGATTTGTACCATATTTGATGAAAATGCCTTATAGAGCAATAAAATTGTAGGAAGAATATTAGGATACGCAATCCCTTCAGAACCTCTATTTTATCTGGACGGCTTCATTAGTCAATCTTAAAAAGAATTAGTGGCTTATTTGGCTACACTTGGTAGAATACATTATAGATGCGCAGAAGCTCCAGACAAAGAAGTACCTTGCAGAGAAATGTTTTAACTGGTAGACCTCTGATATTTAACCTTGAGCAAATAATAAAACAATGACAGTTCCCCTGATCAGCAAAGTGGATCAATCATCTATCACTACTTGGTTTATGATGCTTATAAAAGGGCTGGTGGCAATGAGAATGTGCAGGGATTTGAGTCATAAATTGCCTATCATCTCTTTGGGGCATACATCCTGTAAAAAGTGCATAGTGTCTTGATGATGTTATTATTATTATTATTACTGCTAGCTAAGAGCACACACGGGACGCGGGTGGCGCTGTGGGTTAAACCACAGAGCCTAGGACTTGCCAATCAGAAGGTCGGCAGTTCGAAACCCGGCGACGGGGTGAGCTCCCGTTGCTCGGTCCCTGCTCCTGCCAACCTAGCAGTTCGAAAGCACATCAAAGTGCAAGTAGATAAATAGGTACCGCTCAAGCGGGAAGGTAAACGGCGCTTCCGTGCGCTGCTCTGGTTTGCCAGAAGCGGCTTAGTCATGCTGGCCGGAAGCTGTACGCCGGCTCCCTTGGCCAATAAAGTGAGATGAGCGCCGCAACCCCAGAGTCGGCCATGACTGGACCTAATGGTCAGGGGTCCCTTTACCTTTACCTTTAAGAGCACACACATGCTTTCTTAATTTTGAGTGCAAACTATCAGGTTTCGATTCTGCCTGCAACATCTCAGCTCATTTTGTTTAATCTGCGTGGCACATGATTGACATCAGTGGTATAGTGTAAGTTGGCAGTGCTCAGGCTGTGTGGACTGCAGGGTGGAATGGAGGGAAATGGATAGAGTAGGCATGTGCACTCAACTGCCTAACGTCATCCGCGTCACCCAGGAGATTGCAGCCACAGAGATAAGAAAAGAAGAGTCATTCTGTTGTCTGGGGAGGTCACTTCCTGGTTCACATGGAGAAGCCATTTTCAACAGAGCCCGGCAACAGAAGTACAGAAGATGGATTGAGGTAGCACCGGGTGTTGATATTTTGTGCCCCTAACAGTTTTGTCTCCCTGCTTATTTAACTTATATGCAGAATTCATCAGGCGAAAGGCTTGGCTGGATGAATCCCAAGCCGGAATTAAGATTGCCGGAAGAAATATCAACAACCTCAGATATGCAGATGACACAACCTTGATGGCAGAAAGTGAGGAGGAATTAAAGAACTTTTTAATGAGGGTGAAAGAGGAGAGTACAAAATATGGTCTGAAGCTCAACATCAAAAAAATGAAGATCGTGGCCACTGGGCCCATCACCTCCTGGCAAATAGAAGGGGAAGAAATGGAAGTAGTGAGAGATTTTTTTTTTTTAAAAAAATAATTGTTATTAACTGGTCAATCACATCAAATTAAATCACATCACATAAATTCCGAATTACAAAGCCAAATTTTGAATTTTGTTGGGGGGACCCATACTTCAAGATCCAAAGGGGGATTCTAATCATCTTCTTGCTACTGCGTTAATGTCCAAAACAGTCCCAATCAGTCCAAACAGAGTTCATAATTCTATCCAGTCTTATCTTGCTGTTTCCACATTATATCTTGTTCATATAATTTCTCTTTTTTCTTTATGATCTCTTCTGATAGTCTCCTTAAGCCGATAAACACAAATATAATAATCCTGTGTGAATTTCCCGTTCTTCCAATCCAAGTCCAGATGGTTTCCATATATCATCTCCTACATAGATAACATCACTCTTTCCATCATAATATTACGAAGTTGTCTCTCTTAAGTCCCACTGAGGAGTTTAATCCATGATATATAAACAGCTTTGTTTCTCTCTTTCTCCTCCCAGACTCAAGAACTCCGAAAGAGCTTCCCAAAATGGTGACGGCATTTTTAACTGCGTCATTCCAAAACTCTTGTGCCTTCCAGATTCGTCTTGAAACATTGCTTTGGCTCGAAAGTTTATCTCCACACAGCCTTAAATCCACAGCTTAAGTCCTTAAAATGACATTTCTGACTCATTAGGGGAGGGGATTCTTGTTTAATCACATAAAAAGAAAGGAAAGCTTTTTCCCCCTCCCCCCTCAGTCATTTGCCGTACCGTATCTTGACGTATCTTCTCATGTTTTATTCTTGTCTTGTTTTATCAGAGATCTCTTCTGTCAGCAGTCTTTACTCCCCCTCCTTCCTTGAAGGATGTGCAATTCATCTCGTCCAAATTGTTTCTTTTGAAGTTCTTGCAGCTAGTGGTGCAAATCAGGGACGGCGTCCAGGAGTGCCGAAATCCCACAGGAGGGCTTTGTGCCTAGTGCCCCCATCCCCACAAATTCGGGGGTGGTATAGGGCACAGCAGGCAAGGGCCGTCCCTCCCACAATCCTGGGCTCAGAAATGTACTGGGAGCCAATGTAGGTCTTTCAATAAAGTTGTGGCCAAAAATTATTGCCAAGAACCTTAAACTAAAATTCTTTGTCTATTGTGTATTTATCTGTGGCTTTGGGGGTCTTCACATGCAAGTAATGCTGCAGGTAGCCATCTTTGGTGTATCACAACCAGGTCTGCAATTTCAGGCAACTGTTGAGGCCTGTGACTCACTAGCATCCTGGGAGCACCCTGGATGTGCTGGTGGAGCTTCACTTATATGATAAAATTGCCCCAGGGCTCCACAGAGCTCTATTTCCACACCACCCGGTTGCGTGTCGAGGTCCCCCAAGCCACCCCTAAATAATTCACAATTCACACATAATTTTTGTTTTAGGTTTTTGGCATAATTTTGGCCACAACTTTATTAAAATACATAAATGTGAGAGGTTGCTTAGGCACTGGCTATGACTATCTGTCCCCACGCCCAGGGAAAGAACTGACTTCTGGATTCTAGCAAAAGCCAGTAAGGGAAAACAATATTGTGGAGAGTATGGAGCCGGGCACCAGACCCTCATCCAATGGCACCAGCCAAATGGACAAAATTCCTACCAGGCCCCTGCCCCCAAAGCAGATGACCCCATGACAGGCATAGCAAGGTCAACGCAGTAGCCCTAGATTAGGGAGGGTGGGCAGGTGATCCGATGCACGCAGCAAAAGAGCCCAGTCAGTGCTGCGTGACTTGATTTTATAACCTTTGGCCCGTCCCCCTAAATGGCAACACCAAAATTTGCCCAGTAACCCAACTGCCCAATCACTGTGGATCGTCATGCATACTAACCCGCCCAGCAACAGAGGGGTGGCCTGTTCAGACACCACCGCAACACGTGCTCTCTATGAAAGAGAACACACTCTCTCAGATTTGCACACAAGGCGGCCCCCAGGCCTTTATTTAAAGTGGGAGGCCAGTACACCATCTCCTGTTCATTGAGCAACAGCACCTCCACATCAGTGCTCCCTAGGGTGCACATCCTGACCTATGGTGCTTGCTTCCTGCAGGTGTAGCTGCATCTGTGGGAGGAGAGATCATGCCCTTAGTTTTCTCCCCGTATTAGTGCCACTTACAAATGTATATTAAATTTAGCCTGCAAGCGAGTTCTTCCATAAAACCACTCAAGCATAGCATGACGTTTACAACCTGTGGTACATAATTAGACTTTTGCACGCTCTCAAAGCCATTAATTTTAGTTGGGGGATGTTATTATTTGGAGGCAGGTTTTTCCCCTATCGCTGTGGAAAAAGAGGCTTTTTGAAATTAATTTCTGCTGCTTCATATTCTCCCTCTTTTCAGAAAGTGTCAATTTTAGACAGGGTATTTCATCTATCCGAGGGAACCTTTTCAGAAAGGGTATTATCTTTGTGAAGTGCCCAGTTTGATTAGAATTTCTCTCCCTGTTATTTTAGCTCATTGATGAACTAATTTATAAGATCTGTCATAACAACTGCCTAACAAATTTAATTATGGAAGACTGGTTTAGATGAATCTATCTGAAAATGGGACTGTTTGTGTGGGTTTTTTTTTAAAAAAAAAACACACACACCACACAACCAAAGTAATATTTCTCAGCCCCATTCAATTAACCATCTAGGACACTAGTGGTAATTTCCCCCCAAAGATGCCTTGCTGTGTTGGGTCTCTCTTTCTTTCTTTCTCTGTTTGTCATGGTGGGAAAGGAAAAAAATAAACCTGCTTTCCTTTCATGCTACTTCCTTCCCAGTAACATTAATCCCCCCCTTCCTGTAAATAAACAAGAGAAAACTAGGTACTGTATGTCACTGAATGATATGTATCAGGTGAATTTTCAGTTTGGCCCATATTGTTCATCTGTACAACATTTAAATATAATAAAATAAAATTCCCTACACATAAAACATGTCAGGGAGAAGGATCGGCTAGAAGCTTCCTCTTGGACATCTGTTTTGCTGCTACTGCAGTGGTTGTTGTTATTATTTATTCACTTGTATTCTCACAACTTAAAAACAGATTGCTTAAGACGTAGAATTTGTATAGGCAAAAATAACAATATTTGGAACACATTTATAAAATACATAGGTTATAAATAACCATATATGTATTTGGATAATAACAACATTTATATACTTGACAAGCATATATGGAATCGTAGTTTGCATATATATAGTGATATGATATATCTTTTTTCTTTATTCACTTTTTATTTTGTTCAGTTAAAATAGTCTTGATAAAAAAATTAAATAAAAAGAGTTGTATTCTCTGTGACTCCTGCTTGAAGCAGACCCATTGAAATGAATGAACACAAATAGCTTCAGTCCATTAAGTTCTGTGGGCCTACCCTGGCTAAAACTTAGTTGGATAGAACCCATTATTAGTTTCATTATTATTTATTTATTTGCGGCTCACCTTCTGCATCTATGTCCCTGTCAGCATCGCCCTTGAGCCAGTGTACCAACTGGACTCATGCACTACAGCCCCGACAGGGCTAGGCGAGCTGGGTAGCACTGCCAGAGACCTCCTTTCCCACAGGAACTGGTCACAGTGCTGTGGACTCACAGCTTGGAGCTGAGAGCACCGGATTCACTGTCTCAATAATGCAGTCGTTGCGCAGCAGCGTTTTGCAGAGTCTTGCAGAGTATAAACCACTCGGAGAGCAGCTCTGTAAAATATCCTCCTTTATTCTATAACTACAGCTATAATACAAACTATATACAGAGCTAAATATTCTGAGCATACATCAATGCTACTCTGAGTGCCTGCAGCTGCTCTTAGCAGCAATCTTATCTCTAAATACTATCTCTTGCACTCTCTCTCTCTGCACACTGACTGACTCTCTCTCTCACACAGAGAGACTCACTCACTTGACTAATTAAGTAGAGAGCAGTACATTGCTCCTCCTCTCTGTAGAGTCAGCAGAGACCTCAGGAGATGATCAGGAGATTCTTGGGTATGGGAGGGGTGAAATCTCCTCATCCTCCCCCATTTCATCCGACCATTCAAGAATCTTTAACATAACTGCAATTTGCACACATACTCCAAAAGTTGTTTTCTGCTTACAACCTTGGTAACATACTTGCAGGTATCTCTCTCCCCCCTTATCTAAGACACTTTATCACATCATTAAACAGTTACTTCAACCTTTCTGTGTCTATTAGGAAAGAGTTAAAACATAAACCTCAACCTGTAGTTTACACAAAATACACATTGTGAATACACAAATGAATAAGCAGCTTCTGAAAAAATCTTCACACACATTTCTTTCTCTCAAATACAAATTGACATTTCTAATTAGGCAGATTTGAACAAACCATTTTAAACACATGAACCACTTAAGGTCAGGTAAGGAAATAAATGCAGCGTTTTGTGCCACTACTCTCAGCACACTTCATGCTAGGTTTAAAAACCCCACCAGAGTTGCATGTGACCGCAGCCTTTGCAAACTCTTCAGAAAACCTTTTCGGTGGTACCCCCTTGGTTGTTCTCTCAGATCTGCGCAAAACTCTCTGATCCTCTTGTTCTGGTGCTTCCTCCTCTTCGGGAGAATGGGGAGCTAAAGTATATGAAGCTGCTAAGTCTAAATCAGCGTCAGACTCACCTGAGGCTTTTGGGCTCTGATAATCTGTGCCATCATCTGGATCTACATTGGCATCAGGATTATCAATCACATCAGAACTTGCCTCCCTTTTAACTTTCTTTGCCCCTTTTGCACGATCATCACAAATGGGATGGCACTGAAAAACGCCAACTCTGTCCCATTGTGGATTGTCGTCAATGCTCCCGGTCAGCCTTATGGTTTTCGTGTCTGTGATCAGGACACGATAAGACCCTTTCTCATATCCTAGGAAAATACCATGTTCTCCACGCTTATTCAGTTTGTCACCCTGCAAGGTGTGCACCCAAACCTCCGAACCAAAAATTTTAAAGTGCTTCACACATGGCTTTCTTCCGTGAAGCATCTCATATGGGGTGCAATTTACACTAGACTGGTACCTCCTGTTATATACGTAACAGAAAAACGAAAGAGCTTCGGCCCAAAAAGGATTGGGCAGCCCCGAATCATGTAACAGTGTTCTGATTCCTTGCTGCAGGGTTTGGTTCAATCTCTCACATAAACCATTCTGCCAGGGCGATCTGGGCGTGGCGGTCCTATGCTCAATGCCCTGTTCAGAAAGAAAAGCCTCAAACTCTTCTGAACAAAACTCTCCACCCCTGTCTGTGAAAAGACAATGTACATTCTCATTATGTACATTCCTGAGCCATTTACAAAACTGATGAAACTTAGTAAAGGCTTCAGACTTTTTCTGCAGCACATAGACCCATGCATATTTAGAGTAGGAGTCTATCAAAACCATGAAAAATCTTGAATTGCCTCTAGAGAGCGCTAGAGGCCCCACTAAGTCTGCATGAATGACTTCGTATGGTTTCTTGGCCTCTCTCCCAGACTCTGTACCTTTGGGAGCTTGCCTTGCCTTACTCTCAGCACAAGAAACACATTTCATGTGGTAGGGACATTCTTTCAGCTTCATACCCTGAACCATATCAGGCATTTTTGCCACAGCCTGGAAATTCAAATGACCATAAACACGGTGGTAATAATGAATACATTGGTCATGCATCTTCTCATTCTTATCAACAGACAAATTGCAACACTCTTTCTCAGTTGCTTCTGCAGTACCTGTACCTGAAACAAAAGGCAATTGATACAGGCCATTTACACATTTTGCATATAGAATGAGCTTGCCATCTCGACGAATTTCACAGCGAGATTTAGCAAACACCACCTTAAAACCCTGATGATCAAGCTGGGAAACGCTCAACAAATTATCCTGAATATCAGGCGCATACAGGACATTCTTAATTGTTGCATTCAGGCTCTTTAAGAACACAGTTCCCTTAGCCTCACTCGTGAGAACTGTCCCATCTGCTTGATGAATTTCTTTCTCTTGCTTCTCAAGCTGAACAAAGAGATCCTTATCTTTGGCTACGTGGTTGGTACAGCCAGAGTCGATCACGAAGAAACTCCGCCCACGTTGATTGCAGCAGCGAGAGAGCAAAACCTTTGAAGTAGCAGGTGCTTGGGGATTTCGTCCTCCTCCCCCTCTGCCTCTGAAGTTTCCCTTCTTCTTTGAAGATTTCTTGCAGCACTGGAAACTCAAATGGCCTTGTGCTCCACATGAAAAGCACCGCTTCAACTTTAGTGCTTTAACAGCAGCAGTTTCACTTTCACTTTCCCCTGCTGAAGACTCAGGCACATTTTCAGGCACATTTTTAACAGCACCATTGTCCCGGCTTTCTCTAACAGCCTGTCTGCGATCCCACTCATTCAGGAGCACACTAGACACATAATCTTCTGTTAGCCGGTCAGAAGGCATTGTAGAAATCTGGGCAGCTACTCCATCATAAGACTCATCTAGGCTATTTATCATCAGCATTGCAAACACATTCTCTGAAATAGCCAGGTCTTGCTGAACAAGGTCCTGTCTGAGACGCTTTAACTGAGATAGATGGCTAGGCAAATCACCACCTTTCTGCAACTGTAACCTGCACAGCTTCTTGAAGAAAATCACACTGGAACCAGCATTTTGTCTCAGATGCATATCTCTCAACTTATGCCAAACAGCTTGTGCAGTCTCTTGACCCTCTAAGTTCACCAGCAAGTGGTCTGAAACACTCAAAACAATTGTCCCTCGGGCTTTCATATCTGCAGCATGCCACTCAGCCCAATCATCATCATCTTTATCTGGAGGGTCATCTTCTATGGTGTGAAATAGCTTTTCCCTCTGTAAAAGCGCTTTCATCTTAACTTGCCAAACTGCATAGTTTTCAGGCGTGAGGAGGGGAAAGGACATAGCCATCTGGCCAGAATGTGCACAGGCCATGTCTGCTATTACTTAGAGCAAGACACTTCCCTCGTGCAAACACAGATAAAGCCTTGGACTTCTTCAGCCACTCTCTCCCCCACTCAAAGCGCAATTAACAGGCAAACAGGGATGCTATCTTCTTTCTTTGGCAGTCAGCAACGTACCTCAAGCAGCAGCAACAGCGGCAGCTTGAGCACTCTGCTCCAACACAGCTCTGCTTCTAGGCACCACAAATCAGTCCAGCATGCAGCCTCCGTTCCGCCGTCCAGCGATCAGCAACAGACACCTCTGGCGACTGGGACGACTGGGATGACTGGAACAATGACTGGTCAGACGACTGGGCCCATAACCGATGTCAGCATCGCCCTTGAGCCAGTGTACCAACTGGACTCATGCACTACAGCCCCGACAGGGCTAGGCGAGCTGGGTAGCACTGCCAGAGACCTCCTTTCCCACAGGAACTGGTCACAGTGCTGTGGACTCACAGCTTGGAGCTGAGAGCACCGGATTCACTGTCTCAATAATGCAGTCGTTGCGCAGCAGCGTTTTGCAGAGTCTTGCAGAGTATAAACCACTCGGAGAGCAGCTCTGTAAAGTATCTTCTTTTATTCTATAACTACAGCTATAATACAAACTATATACAGAGCTAAATATTCTGAGCATACATCAATGCTACTCTGAGTGCCTGCAGCTGCTCTTAGCAGCAATCTTATCTCTAAATACTATCTCTTGCACTCTCTCTCTCTGCACACTGACTGACTCTCTCTCTCACACAGAGAGACTCACTCACTTGACTAATTAAGTAGAGAGCAGTACATTGCTCCTCCTCTCTGTAGAGTCAGCAGAGACCTCAGGAGATGATCAGGAGATTCTTGGGTATGGGAGGGGTGAAATCTCCTCAGTCCCAAGGCAATTTACAGACATATCCTTAAATACAGCTAATACGTACCATTTTTAGGTCTTCCAATGGCACAAAATGAACACCTAAGGCAAAGAGACTCAGCTGGAAATGCTTGTCCAAACAAAAATGTCACCAACCGCTGTTTATTCAGTCCCATGAGCTTCCACTTAGACCATGAGGTCTGACAGCAGCTTGCCTTATTGGTGAGAAAATGTGTTCTCCCTAGCATAGAGCACGTGTTGCGGTGGGGGATACAGGCCACCCCATTGTTGCTGGGCGGATGTTTGGAGAGACCCAGGCAGTGAATTGGTTAATTGGGTCGCTGGGGAGATTTGCTTGTTTTGGAGGAGGGGTCAGAGGTTTTTAATGCTGGACGCCCAACTTTGGGCATCCTCTTGGCTGCTTGCACTGGATCATCCGCCCACCCTCCCTGTATTGGGGTGGTTGTTCGCTTGACCTTGCTATGCCTGTCATGGGGTCGTCTGCTTTTGAGGCAGGGGCCTGGTAGGAATTTTGTCCATCTGGCTGATTGGCTGGTGCCATTTGGTTTTTGCCTACTGCGTAGCAAATCGTCACAACTTGTAAGGTTGGCGGTTAGGCATTGGTTAAAATTGGTTGTTGGTGGGGTAAGTGCCTACCCCTCCAATGGTGGTGCGGAAAGGGAATTCTGTTAAACGAATCCAGGGGCTTGCCATCCTTTTCGTCCTTGTCCCTGACATCGGACTTGGGCCGTGCAAGCCACCAGGAGCATGAGGGTGAGAAGTGAGGGACTGATGCCCAGCTTCATTTCTCCCCAAAATTGTTTCCCTGACTGGCTTCCGCTGGAATCCGGAAGTCAGTTCTGTCCCTGGGGCAAGGACAGATAGTCGTAACCAATGCCTAAGCAACCACTCCCATGTGTGTATTTAAATAAAGTTGTGGCCAAAATCATGCCAAAAACCTTAAACAAAAATTGATGTGTGATGTGTGAATTATTGGGGGGTGGCTTGGGGACCTCCACACGCAACTGGGCCTAAGATCTCTGCCTATAATAGGAAACTTAAAACGGAAAAGCTTTGCGTTGCAGCTGGAAAAGGACAACTTCTGGTCGCATATTGCAGTAGTATTATTTAATCCTAATGGGGCACAGAAGGAAAATGCTAAGCATGTAATTCCTCAGTCAAATTACACATGTTGTCAGCTAAAGAACTGGAAATTATAATGACTTGCAAGCCACCTGCTACCTGGCAGATGTAGAACTATCCCCAAGTGATGGGGATGTGAAGGGCATCTGTGGATTATAACTATCGACTAAAGTAAGCAAGCTCTTCAGTTCCCCGGAAGAATGCCTCTTAGGAACATGGGACACGACACAGCCAAATTGAAGCCATTTTAAGCACCATTGATTTCAATGGCAACCAATTAAGCACATTTTCCCACTGAAATCCTTGGGCTTAAGTCTCTTGTTCTTGTCCCCGATGGAAATGAAACCTGAAAATGTGTAAAGGCATTGGCTCATATGCTTTGAATTACCCAGACCTTCTTTTGCCTTCTCTCCTCACTCAAAATGTAGATCGTAGACTCAGTCAAATCTTTTTTTGTAACGCTTCTCTGTAAGGCACCACACATATGAGAAGCACTATATAGATGATAGTGGGACGCGGGTGGCGCTGTGGTCTAAATCACTGAGCCTCTTGGGCTTGCTGATCAGAAGGTTGGCGGTTCGAATCCCCGTGACGGGGTGAGCTCCCGTTGGCAGGAGTTGGGGCAGAGCAACAGGAGCTCACTTCGTCACAGGGATTCAAACCGCCGACCTTCTGATCGGCAAGCCCAAGAGGCTCAGTGGTTTAGACCACAGCACCACCTGCATCCCACCAGGAGAGGCATGAATAGGGTGTAGCATAAGTTATCTTCATGCAGACACAGTCTCAATTTTGTTGGGGAAAACCCTGGAGAGGAGGGGACTTGGGCAGCTGTGGAGAGGCAGAGACCTTCAGTCTCAGCAGCTGCTTCTTGGGGACAAGAGCTGCAGATGAGTTGCTTTGCTCATTAGGCCCAACACTCTTGTGCAGATTCTGGTTTTGCTAGTAAAGAGTTAACTCCAACTTGCTGGCTGGCTGTCTCCTGTCACCTAAGTGGTCACATCCCATGGTGCTGGGATGCGGGTGGTGCTGTGGGTTAAACCACAGAGCCTAGGACTTGCCGATCAGAAGGTCGGTGGTTCAAATCCCCGCGACGGGGTGAGCTCCCATTGCTCGGTCCCTGCTCCTGCCAACCTAGCAGTTTGAAAGCACGTCAAAAAGTGCAAGTAGATAAATAGGTACCGCTCTGGTGGGAAGGTAAGCATGCACTGCTCTGCTCTGCTTTGCCAGAAGCAGCTTAGTCATGCTGGTCACATGACCGGAAAGCTGTACGCTGGCTCCCTTAGCCAATAAAGTGAGATGAGCGCTGCAACCCCAGAGTTGTCTGTGACTGGACTTAACTGCCAGGGGTCCTTTAGCTTTACCTTTTATATAGATGATGCATATACATAAAGGTAAAAGGTAGTAAAGGATCCCTGGATGGTTAAGTCCAGTAAAAGGCAACTATGGGGTTGCAGGGCTCATCTCGCTTTCAGGCCAAGGGAGCCAGCATTTGTCCACAGACAGCTTTCCAGGTCATGTGGCCAGCAGGACTAAACTGCTTCTGGCGCAATGGGACACCGTGACAGAAACCAGAGCGCATGTAAATGCCATTTGCCTTCCTGCTGTAGTGGTACCTATTTATCTACTTGCACTGGTGTGCTTTTGAAGTGCTAGGTTGGCAGGAGCTGGGACAGAGCAATTGTTCAGGTCATATATCTACTAGGGTTATAACTTTTTTACAGCTTCATGTTCCTGTAGCTTAGTTAGATGAACATTTGCCTAAAACAAAGGAATGGACTGTCATTTCCGAATCTTTTTAACAAAGGACACCCCAAAATCAATAATATAATAATATTGTATATGTAACTATATAAAGCCGGGGTCAGAAAGGCTTACCGGGCATGGACCGGATCATTCCCGCGGAGATCCTCTGTGGGCCGGACTGGTGCAGCATGATGCTGGAAATCGCGTCTGTGCATGTTCCGTGGCACCACAAATTGCTTCTGCACATGCCCAGACACCGAAAACTGGGCCTGCGCAGAAGCGATTTCCGGCGCCGCGGACATGCACAAACACGATTTCTGGTGTCTGGGTATGAGCAGAAGCGATTTCTGGAGCTGCGGAAGAGAGTCACTGCACTGCGCTGCGCTGGTTTAACACAGCACTCAGGGACTCGTCAAGCGGGCGACTCAGTTCGGGAGTGGCTTGTGGGCCGGTTAAATGGCCTCCATGGGCTGCTTCTGGCCCATGGGCCACAGGTTGGGGACCCTTGGTATAAAGTAATGTGCATAGCATGTAGAGGAAAAACAGAGCTTGCAAATTTTCTAATACTTGTACATTTCTGTTTACTATTTATTTAGAATAACACCTACTTTGGTCTTCAGCCAATATGTGTGTAACATAGACAGTTGAAATGCTCTCTCCAAATACCATGGGTTTTATTATTTCACGGTGGAGCCACATTTTTCAAAACTTGTTCATATGCATATGTAATCCTGTTTTAACTGCACCCTGATTTTGTAAATGCTATTCATGTGTGTGTTGTAATTTGCTGTAAGCTGCCTTGAAGATAATTTGATTGAAAAGCAGGGTATAAATCTTCTAAATAAATAAATATAATAAAGTAACATGTCTGAGAGGCAACTGTAATGCTGTTGAAGGGTGTAAGATTCTGGTATTTAAGAGAGGTGTTTTTAATAATAATAAACATCCAAACTGGAATGGTGGATTAATTCCAGAGGATTTGAATTATTAGTTACCCAATTCCTAGAGTGAAACATAATCGGCTGTCTTTAAAAATAAAAATCACGGATGGCTTGGTATGTATAAAATGAGGCATAACTCAGAAACGGATGATAATGTAAACATTTTGTGCATTGGAGATAAGCAGCTCTTGAATCAACAGCATGGATTTGGCAGTATTAACAAATTTACCATGTTAGATTTGACCGTATTAGCTGCGCTGAACGGCAGAAAGTTCGGATAATGTCATTTTATGGACATGCAAGCAG
The DNA here is from genome assembly GCF_964234715.1 of Podarcis melisellensis. Lineage (NCBI taxonomy): Eukaryota > Metazoa > Chordata > Lepidosauria > Squamata > Lacertidae > Podarcis > Podarcis melisellensis. The sequence continues at coordinate 85,478,297 of NC_138538.1, read as the reverse complement.
TGAATGCTTTCAAATTACAGCATTAGCAAAGTGCTTAACAGTTCTGCCTACCATTTCGCATCTCTAAATGGCTACATAATTTGAGCATTTACCTGTTTGTTACCAGACCCTTAAACAAGATACTTGTAAATGAGCAGAAAGTGATATTTTTACAGGACATAAATGTCTGGCAGGTAAAGCAGATATGAATGGAGTGATTTAAATATATTTTTTTCCTTGCCAGAATGGCATAATTAAGGCTGAGAAAAAAGACAAGAAGATTACAACTGCAACACTTTCAGTTCCCAGGAGGTCTGGAGCCTGAGTTAGGAATCTCCTAGTCATTATCTTGGACCTAGCCTAGTGGTTAGAACCTACTTCTATTCAGCCTTCAGAGTTTTCTTCATATAGTGCCATCCTGGTGACACTGTTCTTTTGATATGGATTTTTTTTTCCTTTTTGCATGTCAAGGACCCCCCAAACACCCTCAAATAAAAACACAGTTCACACAGAATTTTGTTTTTGGTATAATTTTGGCAACAACTTTATTGATTACAACATGTGCGTGGTTGCTTAGGCATTGGTTAGCGATTACCTGTTCCCACTTAGAGGTAGGAACAGAACTGACATCCGCAAGTCTGCAAAAGTCAGTAAGGGAAAAGATTTTTGGGGAGAGCGTAGAGCTGGGCATCAGGCTCTCACCTCTCCCCAAATGCTCCCAGGGGCTCTTGCATGGCCCTAGCCCCTTGCCAGGGGTTCGGACAAAAGCATGGCAAGCCCCTGGATTCCTTTAACGGAATACCCTTGCAGCAGCATCACATCCCTTCCACCAACCAAAATTAACCAATGCCCAACCGCAATCTTACAAGTTGTGACGATTTGCTTTGCAGTAGGCAAAAACCAAATGGCCCCAGCCAATCAGCCAAATGGTTAAAATTCCTACCAGGCCCCTGCCCCAAAGCAGACGACCCCATGAAAAGGCATAGCAAGGACAACGCGAACAACCCTAAATATAGGGAGGGTGGGCGGGTGATCCGATGCGCGCAGCGAAAAGAGGAAGCTCAACGCTGCGCACAGGGAATAAATTGCACCCAAACAGTCATTCAACTTTGCAACACCAAATTCTCCCCAGCAACAATTGAAGGTGCCCTATCAGATTCGTGGCCATCCAAACTAACCCGCCCAGCAACAGTGGGATGTCTTGGTTGCCCCCACCGCAACACGTGCTTTCCCTGAAAGAGAATCCGCTTTAGTTCACTGTGATATGACTAAGGAGGCAGGGAATTATTTCAAGACCATGCGCTGTTGGAATTCTGCCTGGGTCAGAGGAATGTGCCTCGGCTCCAGGCACCGGCAGATATTCCTTGTTGACCTCCCCGCTGCTACTCCCGGCAGATAAACAGACGAGGTCTCGGTGATCCTTCCCAGATATGTGAGAAGAACACACCGTTCCTTCTCTCTTCCCTTTGGTGTCCCCCAGGGAGGGGAAAGAAGCAGACAGAAATCTATTTACATTCTTTATTTCTGTCTCTTACATCAGCACAGAGAAACATGTCTGCACTCAACAGCAGTGAGAAACAAACTCCACCCATGTACTTCCAGTACGGGTCATATGACACACACACTGAGCTAACATCCGGTGCTCAGTACAGAATATGGACTGCCCCTTTCTTCCCATGGCAACAGTCACAAACATCCTGTCTGGCTTTCCAGCCACAAGCAGCTGACTGAGCTGCTATAGCCTTTGCTTGCTGCTGCATTGCTGCTTTATGGTAACATGCGCATGTTGGAATTCTGTTGGAATTTCGAATTTAAATATATATTTAAATAACATTTAAATGCACATTTCATCAAAAAACAGAAATTTATGAATATACCTTATCTCAATGTATGCACTTATTTCACCATTAAAACCCCCCTCTTAAAATGTGTTTTAGTATGTTTTTTTTTATTCAAGACTGGTATTGCAAAATCTGTTGGAGAATTATGCTCTGGTGTATTCATTAGTCCGGAAGCTGGTAATCAGGTCAATTCACTTTAGAAGTCACACAAATAAAATTCCTCAAGCATCCATGACAGAGGCAGTGTTGTCCATCCCGTCATCTTGGGAGAGGAAATGTGGAAACCTGAGGCCCACAAAGGCTCATTCTCAAATTGCTAAACCACAATTTATGTGAACACAGCTCATAAATATCTTGAGCATGGAGACATAGGAATGAAATTCAGTACAAACATTCAGAACATAACTGTATGTTTCAATTCCAGAACTGTCTCTGCTCCTGCTTTTAATGGGGAGAAGTGTGAGAAATGATAAGGTTGCATTTTTACACAAGCCACAACACTGCAACTGCTGGACGACCTCAGACAGCCCAGACTTGCTTACACTCGTAGTGAGAACAGCTTGTGGTTAGGATGCTCATAGAATAGGACAGCTTGCGGTTCGAATATGGTTTGTTCATAGGCGTCAGCAGGTGTAGAACTCGCTTACATCTGTAACTGGGACAACTAGTGGTCAGGATGTGGCTCTTTCACTTGTGCCAGTATGGAAATGCGTAGAAACGTAGACCAAATAAGGGATAAGGCAAACAAGAGGGGTGGGCGTCGAAATCAAGAGTGATGGGAGATGTAAACAGAAGCGAAAATGTTAGTAGGGTAATTAGGTGGTTGTGATAGGCTGGAAACCTTGTAGTACCCAACCAATGGGGAGGCAAGGGAGGGAACCTGCACTTTGGGTACAGGGAATATAAGATTATGATTTGCCAAAGCTGGGGTGTGCCTACTTTGGACACCCGCTCTTGCAAGAACATTCTGTAATCAATAAACTCTTTGCTGCTTCACCAGTATTGTTCAGATTTTATTTTGAGGGTCTCAAGGCCCACTTCTAACAGGAAGGAAAATACAAACTAGAATGTAAGGCCTTGTCTTCCACAAAGACAGATATATTAGAATGAAAGTGCACAGGACAACAGTCCGAATTTAGTACAAACTCTAGTGACCCCAATACTCATTTCCAAGGTGGTCAGGAAAGGTTTAAAACTGAACATAAAGTTGGTATCTTCCTTGAGGACATTGAAACGAAAGTTCATCTGTGTGGTCAGGACATCGTTCCTTATTTTCAGCTCTGAAGAGTGGCTTGTCTGCCATTTTGAGGGGGTGGCGTAGAACATATTTCTAATGTGACATCTGAAGCAAAGTCTCTGAAACGCTGTGCTTTATACTAGTTCTGTACTAAAGTGGGAAGAAGACCAGTCTATAGATTGCTTTGCAACCCTTTTGCAGGGAAGATGCTATTACTTTTGGCGGATAAGCACAGACTTCAACTCCTGAGGCTTTCACCAAATTTCAAATGTGGCTGTTATAAAAACCCTTATATTTTTTGTAGGTTAATAGTGAAGATAGGATATTCTTTGCTTTGAATGGGCAATGTGCTGGGCGGGTAAGCTCATTTTAAGGGCCAGCTGCTTTCGCTAAATAGTAGTTTAACTGCCAGTATATCCCTGAGAGGCTGCAGGATTAGGATCACAGTCTGCCGTTCAATAAAACACTTAGAAACAAAGATACACCATACATTCATTCTAATGGCTCAAGTTCATTAATGGCCTGCACTAAAACGCACCCATCTTACCTAGGCACCACACTCAGCAGAATGTATATGGTAATAATTTCTACAACCAAACATGATTCCCCATTAAATTAAATGTAACACGTTTAATAGTGGGTTTTTAACATTTAGGCTATTAATTTCTATGATGCTGTAAAACTGGGAGGGGGGAAAATGGCAACAACTGGAGAATTAGCAAGTACATTTTTGGAACCCAACAGAGACGTTTCCGTGCAGTTAAGAGCCTTAGAAAAGTGAGGCTCAACTCAGCCCTGCTACAAACAATGTGGGGGGTCACTGCATTTGTGGGATGAATTTCCAACTGAATAATAATAATAATAATAATAATAATAATAATAATAATAATTACTATTATTATTATTAATACCCCGTCCATCTGGCTGGGTTTCCCCAGCCACTCTGGGCGGCTTCCAACAAAATATTAAAATACAATAGAACATATATCACATATATCTTCGTAGCGCTGCTTTGTCAGAGCTCATGTGGGAGATAGTTTGTAAATGTATACATTTTTCTTTCTTTCTTTCTTTCTTTCTTTCTTTCTTTCTTTCTTTCTTTCTTTCTTTCTTTCTTTCTTTCTTTCTTTGATTTCTCAGTGCTAGAGCATGGTTCACATGCTTACATGGCCATCAATCCTCTTGCCAGACTTGAAGTAGCATTCATTGTGATCTCCCCTTCTGCCATGCCCATTATATATAAAAAAATGGGACATAGGCATTCCGTGTAGATAGATGATAGAGAGATAGATGATAGATAGATAGATATAGATAGATGATTGATTGATAGATGATATATAGATATAGATGGAAATCTGGTTTTTGCAATTATCGTGAAAATCATGATTCCTCAGAAATTGGCTTCCACGTGGAGTCATACAGTACAGACTGGGAGGGGAGGCATACTGCACGCTTGCTCTATGGTATAATCATATAATCAGAATTGTAGAGTTGGGAGGGATCCAACAGGTCATCTATTCCAACCCTCTGCAATGTGACGGTCTGGTTTACGGGCGGTTGAAGTTCTGGCGGGAGCAAGACGGCGGCGTGGGAGCAGGAACGAGAGTCCGGAAGCCAGGGATCAGAGAGCCAGGGGTCAAGAAGCCAAACACAGCAAGGCAGGAAGCGTGTTGCTGTGGTAAAGAGCCAAAGGGAAATTCTGACCTTATATCCCTTCCCTGCTCTTGGCACCAGGTGCCGTGAGTTACTAATTGGCCTCATCTCTGCAGCCACGCCTTGCCTCTTGAGAACAAATTTAGGAAAGCCCCAGTCCTGCGAAGCCCTACCGGTCACAGGGCCTGGCTCCTGCATGCACTCCTGACATGCAATGCTAGAATCACACTAAAGAATCCATGGCAGATGGCCACCCAGTGAAAAACCTCCAGTGAAGGAGAGTCAACCACCTTCTGAGGGAGATAGTTGGCTGGAGAAGCATCTGAACCAACTTACAACGATTTGCAGGTACAGCATACACATGAACTGGCTTCATGATTGTGTTTGAAGTGATGGAAGATGATATGAAACCTCTGTCTGAGGTGTTTTAGAACACCCATTCAGACATGGAAACCATCACTTGATATTGTATTCATTGAGTGGTGAGTTCAGGATCTGAAGTCAAGGAGTTCTATTTTCTGCTCTTAACTCTTTGGCGTTGTCAACAATGATGCTATGGCTGCAGAAGTGTAGAGGACTTCTGCTACTTTCAGTGTTGAACCCCTTGCAATCCTGGTTGTCTAGGTTGAGGAATAGTGGGGCAGTAGCAATATGGTTAGCGGTAGAGAAGTAATGGCCCTTGTGTGACGAACTGTAGAGATTTGTTGTAATGCTTAGTACTATTTTGTGAAATCTGCTGATATTTTTTATTGAAAATAGATTTCAATAAATGGTGCATTTTATACAATAATGTGGATGTTAGGGTTAGGGTTACGGCTAGGGTTAGGATCTTCCTAGCAGAGGAGTAGAAGAAGCTGTGCCTTTATCATTATGGAGCTTAGCTGTAGAGTTCATCTCTTGCATGCATAAGATGCCAGGACCCATGTTTCCCATGTAGGAACTTGATCTGAATTTGTTCTTGTTAAGTGTAATTGGTTTAATTGACACTGAAATGGGAATGGCCATGCTTTCACAGGCTTTCACATGGGGATTTTGCATGGGGCTATATTGAAGCCAAGAATAGGACTCTGAGCTGTAGCTGAGTTGATAATTGAGTATTGTTGTTCTCTGCTAGCTAACACATGAGTGTTTAACCTTAGATCACATGAGAGGTATTGAATTGCAAATGCACAATCTTGGAAGGGTGGTGACTGAGTCTTTTGTTCCCAGGCTCTTTGAGAGTGAGGACATAAATGAAGCTCGCCAGGAAATTGGCTCCAGGCGAAATGGATGCTATAAGGAGAGAAACCTTTGCTTATAGGTCTGTTTGGAGTATTTCATATTTTCTAAGATGCTGAGCCTATGCGTTGGATGGGTCTTATGGAACTGTTGGATCTTATGGAACTGTTTGGATGTCTCATTTGATGTTTTTGTTATGTTTTGGAGAAAGCTTTGCAAGTTTTGGATAATATCTAATGGGTCTGGATTAAGCTTCATTTCCAAGAGGAGTTAATTTTTATGCATCCAGTTGCTTCAAACTGCATAATATTAATATCTGCAATAGTTCTATGGTAGTGCCAAGGGATCCCCCACACATATATGTCTCCTCCATGCAAGGACGAATCTTGTTTGGCCCATGCTCCAGGATTCCCCATTGACATGGAAGAACCCTATGAATATACTGGTGTATGCACCGTACTTTTCCGCTTTTTTTGCAGGGTATTGTCCAGCGTTGCTGAGCTTTAGTTAGGGGAGATTGCCAAAAGTCGCTCACCTGCACACATCGCTAGATCTGCCTCCCATCTGTACCATCACCCACAGAAGCTGCAAATTGCCTGCCCAACTGCTGGAGCGTCAGCCAATCAACACTGCCCATTGACGCAGCAACCAATAACACGCACAATAGCCGCTGACAGCCGTGGCAGCAACCAATCAAACGTCCACCCTATGCACTACCCATGTATAAGACGCCACCCACTTTTTGGAATGGTTTTTAAAGAAAACAACTTAGTCTTATATATGGGGAAAGTATGGTACTTGTGGCCACTATGTAGTGCTATGAATGTGTGGCTGGCAAGGGACATGGCTAGTATGCGTGCCATTGGTTGAACATGCAGTAAGCCAGCCTGATTCCCCACATCCGTTCATGCTTTTAACTTGTGAGGGAGATGTTTGTATGACCCAGCCTTTTTTGATGTTGATTCCCCTGCAGTGCAGATTAACTCCACATTAAAGTGAAACAGAAAAGCCATGTGTCCTGTTGTGTGCTTCTTAGCACACCTGGAGAACTGGATCGGTGATTCGCCTGCTAGAAAATAACCCTACCCAGTTGTACAGGGTTTTTTTTTGGTCAAGTGATTGCTTTGACACCTAGCACAAGGACACTGTAATAGCTCATTTAAAATATGTGACTAAGGCCATTATCTTGCTGATAACTATTATTAAGAATTCATATTTTCCTTTTTATTAGTTTGCTTATTTATAAAGGCAGTAGCATTTTAAATCCTTTTTAAAAAGAATTATAGGACTTACAAAAAAAGTTTTATGCCTGGCAAATGTATGGGATTCAAGCCATTTTGGCTTTAATTTGATCAATATTTAATGAATTATAATTAGCAGTAGCTCTTAGAGCTTTGCAGTGCAATATATTGGTGTATAATTTTAATCAAGGAAAAAGAGAGACTAAAATATTATGGCTGGAGAACAGCTATAAAATCTATGCTAAAGAAATGTAGTGAGATTATTAACTGAATTACCAATGTCTAATTCAATCATTTTCCTAGCTGTGCTTTCCTTTAAAAAGATTGCAGAGTTTCTCTTGCTACTTTTTTGTTGTTGCAAAAAAACCTAATTATTTTGTATAAATAATATATTAAAGCTAATGAATTCTTTAATACCGATGTCCCCAGTATTATTTGAGATTGGGGGGGAAAACATTTTGCAATTTAAATGGGACGTGTCTGAAATGAATGCAAACATGTACACACATGTTTGCATTCATTTCATACTAACACCCATCAATATATACTGCAGTTCTTTATTCTATGTATTGATTACTTATCCTTATAGTTTCCCAAATGGAACATAATGCTAGCGCAATTGTAGTTGCTTAGTGCGTCAGATGGCAGTCCTGTCTTAGGTATAACTTTGTGTGCATTTACTTCCATGATGGGTATAGAATTTCACAAAGTTATATTTTCTTCCATAATATAAAAAATGTGCTATTCCCCCCCCCCCCAGCATTATTGCAGTTGTGTTCTAAAAAACCTCACAATAATTCACCTGTCTTGCTCTCCCCTAACAATCTAGTGCTCTGGCCCAGTGCTTCAGATATTATATCTCGTGGCGAGGGGCAGGGGGAGGAATGAGAACACAAGGATGCCTATGGAAAACCACTGTGTAGGATCTGAGTAAAACAGTGATCTTTCCTAGTTGTGATTCCCAGCAGCTGGTATTCAGAATAGGGATGAAGGAACCCTAATTAGCAATTTCTAAAACAATATGCAAATTCACTCTGAATTTTGCAATGTAGTTTTCTAGCCCGGCAACGTGTAGAGTAAGGCATATACTAGGGTAAAGGTGTAATATAAAGTGCACATGCTACTGAAAATAACTGGATTTCTTATGGACAGTGCCAATCCCAAATGTATTGGATTTGTGACCATGATGCCCATTTGCCTTCAGTAGCAGTAAAGCTCTGCTGGATGAAATACAATTGGCTCTGGTCTATTTTTGGGGGGATCCTGCAACGTGTTTAAGTGTTTACTCTGCTAATTATACGTTGGAATCTGCTCTGGATCAATATTGAGTAGAATTTCATGACAAACGCAACCCATGGCTTAGCACAAACTAGCAAACGTGTCATTTCCTGGAGGGAAGATTGTGGCCACGGTGGTATCCCAGCCATGCATCTTGTGGCTGAGCCATAGTTTGGCATAGCATTATGTCACGATTCAGGCTTGCCGTTTGTCTTGTTCCAGGCAAAGGATAAGTTGTAACCAAGGTTTGTTCCTGGTTTACTGCTCGTGGTTTGTGTGGATTAGTCCAACAATGGGCCCAGGTTTGGACGTAATGCTTAGAATCATAGAATCATAGAGCTGGAAGAGACTCCAAGGATAATCTGGTCCAAACCCCTGCACTGTAGGAATAGCAACTGAAACATCCATGTCGGTTGGCCATCTAACCTCTGCTTTAAAATCTCCAGTGAAAGATAGTCCCTTACCTTCCAAGGGAGTCTGTTCCACTGTCAAACAGCTCCTACTGTCAGAAAGCTCTTCCTGATGATCAAAATAAGACTTAGTGATGGATAGGATGGCAAGAGCAGGAGCTGAGAAGAAGCAAAGCAGCCATGATCTTCACTTTGGGAACTCGCATATTTATTTATTTGTGCTGAGCCATGGCTTTACTTAGTGTCACATGTGAACTCGGACAGTGCAATGTATCACTATGATTCATCCATTACGTTGATGCAATATTTTGTTCTGTGCAAACAAGGTAGTGGGAGTTATTGGTTTGTTCTTGTTTTTATCAATCAATCAATCAATCAATCAATCAATCAATATTTATTACAGTCCAGAGACCCAACAAATCGTTACAAAGCAATGCACAATTCAGACAGCCTACCTCCAGGTTAAACAAGCATTTTGTTCAGACTTAAAGATAGGGATCATTGGTTCTTGCAACCAACGATAAAAACTTTGCCAATGCTAATGTACTAGCGTTTGTCTGGTCTTCCAATAGGAACCTGACATAGTGAGCCTCTGATTTTCCCGGGAAAGGTACCAGCAAGGGTAGTATCAGTTCAGCCCTGGCTTGCTCATATTTCACACAGTGCAGCAAAATATGTTTTATAGAATCGATGTCTTGAGCGCACAAGCAGAGTCTGTCCTGGTAGGGAACTCCTCTCAACCTGCCATCCAACACAGCAGAAGGAAAGACGTTTAGTGAATAACCTTTGATAATTTGGTACTGTCAGGTTTTTAATGTAAGGTGTTAATTTAAAGACATGCCCATATTGTACTCCTACTGCCAGTGGACTACGGACTGCGAGTGATCTAGATCGCAACTCACTGTGTGTATTATCCCATAAATTTTGCTTCAACATCTTTAGGGCGCCTTCATAACCCAGGTTATAAAGTTGGGGGGGGTGACATATTATGTATTTTTTTTTTAATCTTGTATTTTTATGTTGTTCACCGCCCTGAGATCTAGGGATGGAAAGCAGTATACAAATTTAATAAACAAATAATAGAAGATCACAATTCTATGCTTATCCAGCGGGCAAAGCCTAAGGATAGGATTGCATTGTGGGATGGGTAGAGTTTGCCATAAATTGTTTTGGATTGTGCACTTTGGGTTTCTTCTATTTTCCAGATGTCACTATTCCTTTTGCAGTGGAACAAGCGACTATGTTGTAATGTTATTAATGTATGCCAAGTACAACTTCTTTATCTGACACTGTTCATCACATCCCAATTAATCATGTGCCAAAGAAGCCAATATCCTATTTCAAGTACAGACCAATAACTCCTGGTGAAATTAAATCATCTTTCAGAAATATTTCATTCCTCCAAGCTAATAATTCAATGCAAATGGATTTCTTAGAAGGACAACTAGGGTCTGTTATGCGATCTTTCCATTAGGTTCTCCATCTTGTGTGCTTAAAATCTCCTACGGCATTCTAAATTGACATCTGTTCATGAATAGTTTACGTCTTTATATAAACAGTAAAAAGGACACCAAAAACAATATTACTTCTACAGCCAAGTTATTGTGAAATGCAGATTCAAATTCTACTTAGCCGAGAAGCTACCTGGGTAGTCTTGGCAGGTCCTTATTACTTAGTCCCAGCTACCTCACAGGTTGGTTGTAAGGATAAAATGAGCTCACTTCAAGTATAGGGTCTGAATCTTTTTAGGAGAAGGGTGTGGTGGTGGGGATAAAGGTATTGTGACAAAGAAATGCTGTTCAAATTGGAGAAATGTGAATTCACATTAGTTAAACTTCTACTACTCCCCGCCTCTTATGGGACCTTTTGTCTCAAGTTAGTGATAGCTTTGATTGCCTTTATCATCTTGGCAGTGGCCTGGACAGAATGACCCATGAGAACAGTGCTGCATCATGAGGGATGAAATATGGCTGTCCTGCAGTCATCTTTTCTCCACCAAAGTTGCTGGAGACCACAGGAGGGGAGAGCGCTCTTGTGGTCCAATCCTGTTGGTAGACTTTCCATAGTGTGGGTGCAATAGTACTTTTCTTTTCAGTCTCTGTGTGTCAAATCTAGCATTTCCAAGTTGGACTTCATTGGCTTTGTGAATCTGCTGCTGATGTTTTCTTCCCGTTTCCATCAATGACTTTGGGCTGGCTGCTTCTTCGCTGGCTGCTCACAGTATTGTTGTTCCATTGCGGTCAAGGGGTGAGTGGAAATCTCAAGGTTAACGCCATTCCTCCTCTGCTCAGCTTGTCCCTTCATCCCATAATACTCAGGAAATTCCAAAGAAGCAACAGTCCTCTCCATTCCGTTAGTTGACTGAATCAACAAGTTTCAAGGTCCAGCCATTTTCTTCCCCAGTCTAGAAAGGGAAAGATGTTGTTGTTGTTTAGTCGTTTAGTCATGTCCGACTCTTTGTGACCCCATGGACCACAGCACGCCAGTCACTCTGGTCTTCCACTGCCTCCCGCAGTTTGGTCAGACTCATGTTTTACCTTCGAGAACACTGTCCAACCATCTCGTCCTCTGTTGTCCCCTTCTTCTTGTGCCCTCAATCTTTCCCAACATCAGGGTCTTTTCCAGGGAGTCTTCTCTTCTCATGAGGTGGCCAAAGTATTGGAGCCTCAGCTTCACGATCTGTCCTTCCAGTGATCACTCAGGGCTGATTTCCTTAAGAATGGATAGGTTTGATCTTCTTGCAGTCCATGGGACTCTCAAGAGTCTCCTCCAGCACCATAATTCAAAAGCATCAATTCTTCGACGATCAGCCTTCTTTATGGTCCAGCTCTCACTGGGAAAATATATTTTTCTCCAAATATAACCGCTGACAATCTGGCACCATCTTCCCTTCAGCAGCATCACTAGAGACCCTGCACCGCTGCCACCTGCCACTTTCATGGGAAACAAATGGTTCCACGTGTGTGTGTGTCTTGTGTGCATACCCTCCAACATTTCTCCGATGAAAATAGGGATGTTTATACTGGGTTTCCCCAGCCACTCTGGGTGGCTTCCAACATACAGTCAAATTATACAGGGCTGCCTTCGGGTGTCTTCTAAAGGTTGTATAGTTACTTATCTCCTTAGCTTGGGGGAGTCACACAACTCCATACTCTCCAACATTTCTCTGATGAAAATAGGGAGGTCCTAAGGAAAAGCAGAACATTCCAGGATCAAATCAGAAACTGATACAGCTTCTGCAAATCTAGGGCTGTCCCTGGAAAATAGGGATATTTGGAGGGTCTTTCTCTCTGTGTGTGTTTGGTCCAACTTTAATTTCAACAGGGAGTGGGTTGGGCAATGTAATTTTTTAAAAATGGTACCACCCTAGAATAGCAAAGGTTTCTTCATGATAAAATGCTGATGTGCCAAAAGGAATTGGATTGGCATTAATAGGGGAGCTCAAAGCATTCTTTAAACAGCAGTCTTTGTGAACTGTGTTTCAGGATCAGTTTTAATTTAATGAAGGCTTGTAGCAGATGGTGAAAATGTCAATCAGTCTGAGACAGGTTTTAGGTCTACAAACTAATGAACAATTAACAAAGACTCGCACTGCCTTTCTGCCAAATGCCATCATCAAATAAATAATGAAATGATCAGCTTGTCTCTAATCATATGTGCTTCCCAAACTCTGCCGTATAACCTATTCAAGTATAAAGGTAAAGGTACCCCTGACCGTTAGGTCCAGTCACGGACGACTCAGGGGTTCGTGCTCATCTTGCTCTATAGGCCGAGGGAATCGGCGTTTGTCCGCAGACAGCTTCCGAGTCATGTGGCCAGCATGACTAAGACACTTCTGGAGAACCAGAGCAGCGCACGGAAACACCATTTACCTTCCCGCTGGAAGGTATTTACTTATTTATCTACTTTATCTACCTATTTATCTACTTGCACTTTTACGTGCTTTCGAACTGCTAGGTGGGTAGGAGCTGGGACAGAACAATGGGAGCTCACCCCGTCGCAGGGATTCGAACCGCTGACCTTCTGATCGGCACGCCCTAGGCTCTGTGGTTTAGACCACAGTGCCACCCGCGTCCCTATTCAAGTATACCTTGTATTATTTGTTCTGTACAAGTTTCAAACATGTAAGATGTCTCACCATGATGCTCACTTTTCTGCAAATATTAATGTCAGAGCTAGGTGTGTGTTTATCACAAAAATATGAACACCAGAAGAATAATATGAAGTCTCTGCATCATTTCTTTCTTAATATATTGGGGTTTCCACTCTCCTTGCAACTATCTAGGACTATATTGACATAATAAGAGTCCCAATGAATAAGCCCTAAGCCCTATTGAGTCTGTTCTTACCGTGGTCAAGCAGATTGCTATTGGAAGCCTTCGAAGCAGGACTTCGGTGCAATAGCACTCATGTAGGAAGTGCAGGAGTCAATTGGCAAAGGCTTTTGAAGAGCTTATATGGGAGGTTTCAAATTTCAAGACAAATCTCAAGATTATTCTTAAACAAAAAGGTGTATTCTAGGAACCTGGAAAATTACCTGTGTAAAAATACTGACACTTTCCTAGCTTAGATTTGAAGAAAGACACTTTTGCTAGAATGTCAACAAAAGGAGAAGCTATAGTTGCTTAGGAAATCTATTTGATCAGCACAGTGGCACCTTGGGTTAAGAACTTAATTTGTTCTGGAGGTCTGTTCTTAACCTGAAACTGTTCTTAACCTGAAGCACCACTTTAGCTAATGGGGCCTCCCGCTGCTGATGCGCAGCTGCCGCACAATTTCTGTTCTCATCCTGAAGCAAAGTTCTAAACCTGATATTTCTGGGTTCCGGAGTCTGTAACCTGAAGCGTCTGTAACCTGAAGTGTCTGTAACATGAGGTACCACTGTACAAGGAATGGCAAAGTCCCTGTCTTGCTCATGTTGATTAGTGCATCTGATTCTTGGAAAACTCTTTATCTGTTTACCGTATAGACATGGCTGTTGTGTGAGTTCACAGCCTCTTTCAAATCTCTTTCTTCCAGCTGTGTATTTCCAAAAGGGGTTTTTTGGGTGTTTTGAATGGATGGTGTGTACACAGCCTCTTACTGCCATGCTAGCCCTCTGGGCAACTCAAATTATCAACAGATACAGAAATTACAAGGAGACTTATAGTTTGAAAACTGCACATAGGTTCTTTTGCCAGCCAATGGAAGGACAATCCATCAGAATGACTTGTAGTTTTTTGTTTTTGTTTTGTTCTGGTCTATATGAGGGAAAGGTAAAAGAAGCATAGTGCTCTTACTCAACAAAGATCTGTAGGTAACTGTAGATCTTCTGCAGTTTAAACTGATGCATCTTCAGCATGTGAATGAAATTGTGTTGCCTAGTTTTTCCATGGACAAATGGTCCTGTTTCTAAAAGTAGCAGGATGTTCAGATACTAACATGGTGGAACTTTGTTTCCATTGTGCTCTTGTAATAACTGGTGATACCCAGAGCTCCACAGAGATCGAGTAAAACTTTCTTCTCTTCCAGTTGCTTGGGGGAAAATATAACAAAATAGATCTGAAAACTACTATTCTAAAGAAATAACTCCCACAACTTCAGGAGATCCCAAATGCAAGTACACTTTATAGAGTTAAATTACCGTCTGCTATTGCAACTTTTTATGAATGTGAATTATATATTTGTGCACATAAGGGAGAGGCATTCAGTTGAATTACCATTAACACTCCGGAAGTTCTGGAAGCAAAGGTTTATGTAATAAATAATGGAGCCAAACACGTATTACTCCTTTCTGAATAAGTATGATCAGAGCTGTAATTTAATCCATATGTTTCCATGCAAGTGGCACATTAATTATTGATCGCGCCCAATGAATATGCTAATTTGCCAAAATGGAGAGGCTCAGCTGCCCTGCTGTGCTGCTTTCTAGGCCCTTGTAAATTTTTGAAGCAGCGTTTGGAAGAGAGAAGCTGCTGGGCATGTGCCAGGATGCCACGATACAGCCCATGCACAGATTCTGCAAAAGGTACATTTTGTCTGCTACTTGTTCACAATGTTTAAATGACTGCTTCTTACCCCCTCTCTTCCTAGCAGTGCAAAGAAGCATGTTGACAAAATACGTTTTTTAATAGAGCTTCCATGCATTTTTTTTTTTAAATAAAGCCCTGTTGAGGCATTGCTTCTGTGCAGGGAATCGCAACACGAGTAGGGCAGCAGCAGATTGCATGGTGGGGCAGAGGTGCTTACCTGATCTCCCAAGCAGATAAGTCGCTGCTGCTTCCTGAGACAGAGAACTGGAGGGACACACATTGCAAACCTACCTGCAGGGGTGCCAAGTTGGTTCAGCCAGGGTACTGCACAGCACTCCTCTTGTCTCCACATCACTCCACTGGGTAAGCAAAAGTGACTCACCCACTAGAAGATCAAGTCCTATCATGCTGCCTGCTATTGGATGAAGCGCGGGTGGTGCTGTGGGTTAAACCACAGAGCCTAGGGCTTGCCGATCAGAAGGTCGGCAGTTTGAATCCCTGTGACGGAGTGAGCTCCTGTTGCTTGGTCCCTGCTCCTGCCAACCTAGCAGTTCAAAAGCACGTCAAAGTGCAAGTAGATAAATAGGTACCGCTCTGGTGGTAAGGTAAACTGCATTTCCGTGCGCTGCTCTGGTTTGCCAGAAGCAGCTTAGTCATGCTGGCCACATGACCCATAAGCTGTATGCCGGCTCCCTTGGCCAGTAAAGCGAGATGAGCGCCGCAACCCCAGAGTTGTCCGCAACTGGACCTAATGGTCAGGGGTCCCTTTACCTTTACTTTTAAAGGTAAAGGACCCCCCACACGGTGAAGTCCATCAAAGGTGATTAGAGGGTTGTGGTGTTCATCTTGCTTTCAGGCTGAGGGAGCCAGCATTTGCCTGCAGACAGCTTTCTGGGTCATGTGGTCAGCATGACTTAACTGCTTCTGGAGAGAGTCTTTTTTATTTTGTTCATTCATTCTTTTTAAATATTGCATTTATACCCATTCCACCTTTCCTCCACGGGGCTCAAGATGACATTTATGGGTCCCTTCCCCCAATGCTATCTTCACAGCAAAACTGTGAGGCATGTCAGGCTGAGAGACAATGACCGGTCCAAGGTCACAAAGTGAGTTTTGTGACTGATTTTAACCCTGGACTGCCTGCTTCTAGTCCACTTAGTATTCCTCCACCTTATTCCACATTTTGGAAATAAGACATAGCAGTGAATAAGCTGGAGAAGGAGAATATTCTTCTCCTATGGGTCTGGAAATTTACTTGGTCCCTTGTGGGGCACCCTTACACTTTTCATTTTAGCTAAGTGATATAAATGTTAGAATTCCTGCTCCATGATTGCAGTTATGGGATTGCTGTCTATCACATGACGGTGTATGTTTTGACTCCGCGAAGTGGGAAGTGATGGAGACAGGATGTTTGTGTTACTGTGTTCCGTGAAGTGGGACTATTGTCCTTTGTTCATTCTCTTTGCTGTCTGATGCTAGAGAGAGAGGGAGACATGTTGCAGTGCTCCGTGTGTGTTTATATGTAAATAAAGTAGATTAGCCAAAATCTGGGTTGCTGAGGTCTGTTATGCAAGACTCTGCAGATCCCTAATTGTGCCAATGTTTGTTGGGATTGGCCGCTGTGATGTTCGGGCAGAAGAAAGACTTTGAAGCTCCCAAAAGACCGACCAGGAGGACATGCCAGTCGAGCATGGGTCTCTGCCAGGGTCCTTCTCGAGAGTAGGATGAGCTCCTGACAATAAATATAATTTCAATGCTTAAGTGTCCATAGTATCTCAGCAAAGGTGGAGAAAACTAGGACAACCTAGCCACAGTCCTGTGGCCACTCAATGGTCACTGTGCCCCCAGGAAAGTCTAACAAGCCCAACAGATCTATTAGGCAGCAGCCACTAGATTTAACAACACCCTGGACACAGAGGTTGGGTTGGTGAGTATTTTTGTCCCTCATAGACAAAGGTTTCATTTTTTTATCCACCCTCAAAGTTTGAAATCCATGCGAATTAAAATGGGAAATTACACTGTGCAAATTAGCTGCATCTCACCTTGTTATGCTGAGATGATACCCCAAAAGGTCTTGTAACAACACCTTGTTTAGGATTGATCTGCAAGACGGAATTAGTTTCCGCCAACGTTTGTGGTGTAAAGCAAGCGAAAGCACATCTGAACTTGTTTATTTAGTTTGCATGTCAAAATCAGCCACAAGGCATGTAAAGATTTTTGTTCCTCAGCTGTCAAGAATGCCAGCCAAGTGTTCAATTTTATGCTTCTTAAATGGGGTGGGAGTGTGGGGACAGTATCTCTCGGAAATTAAATTTCCATCTGACATGTTGCTGATGATGTATGCTGAGGCAAAAGTATTAACAGATCTAAATGTGTCATTCTTCAGGTCATGGTGAGTTTCCTAATGACCTAAACCCACCCTAGATAGCTACACCACTCAGTTGGTTGTGAATTTTAAGCCGACAAAATGGGCATGAAACTATACTGTGACACCCCAGAGTTTCAAAAGTAAGCCCTCGGTCTGAACAGCAGATTCATTAGGTGTATTACAAAGTGCAAAAAGCTAACAACAACAACTTTATTGTTTATACCCCACCCATCTGGCTGGGTTTCCCCAGCTACTCTGGGCGGCTTCCATCAAAATATAAAAAATAATAAAATGCCCGACATTAAAAACTTCCCTGAACAGGGCTGCCTTCAAATGTTTTCTAAAAGTTGTATATCGGACTCAGATTTTTAAAATCCCATTGATGCACAAATGTCATGCGGTTCTGCACAGATGTTATGGAAAAAACTCCCCCATTGTCTCCCAAGACAGGCGGATACCAAACAAAATCCAAGAAACACGGGAGCACGTTAATGCTTGAACAGTTGGTGCTATTTCTAGTTTACACAGAAGAAAACGAAGTGGCTGATGCAATAGCAGAGATAAAATACTATAGTGATATTTTTGCTATCAGACTATTTTAATTTTAATTCTGTATTTCTTTATTGAACCCTCACCCCCAATTTTGCTAGTAGAGTTACCCAAGAAATATGACGCTGAAAGAATTCATATTTGAGCTACTTTTGGTATTTGCCATTAAGCACACACAAAACTTGGTTTTCAGGTGGGTGTTTTTGCTGCAGTCGTTTGGAACTCTCTTGAAACAGATTGAGAAGCACCATTTAAATTGCTTGTCAGTCATGATTAGTGCCAACACTAACCATTTAATTAGCAAACTAACAACATTAGCTTCCCAACAAGATGCTTTAATAAACTATTTAAGCAGCTCCCCAGGTCTCTTTGTAAACAGGAAGAAATTACTCAGAGTTCCACTGGGTGCCTCACAGACACCATTTTTATTGCAGCATCCACAAATTCAGGTGTCTGTATATGGTCTAAGGCACATGTGGGCAACCTATGGCCCACAGGCCACAACTGGATCTCACCAGCCTTCCATGTGGCCCACAGTTGGTGCTCAGGTTTCCCTACCCCCCTTGCAACCCCGGGAGGTGGAGGAGAGCCAGTGTGGTGTAGTGGTTAAGAGCGGTAGACTCGTAATCTGGTGAACCGGGTTCGCGTCTCCGCTCCTCCACATGCAGCTGCTGGGTGACCTTGGGCCAGTCACACTTCTCTGAAGTCTCTCAGCCCCACTCACCTCACAGAGTGTTTGTTGTGGGGGAGGAAGGGAAAGGAGAATGTTAGCCGCTTTGAGACTCCTTAGGGTAATGATAAAGCGGGATATCAAATCCAAACTCTTCTTCCCTGTGATTTGTCAAATACCAGTTGGGCAGGCCAAGGTCTGGCTGGAGAAGAGGCATGGGTGTCTCCCCCTCCTGCTGTGATAAGCTCCCCTCCTCCCTCATCTCCCAGAACCAGGAGAGGTAAGGTTAAAAAGGTAAAGGACCCCTGGACGGTTAAGTCCAGTCAAAGGTGACTATGGGGTTGTGGCACTCAACTCGCTTTTAGGCCGAGGGAGCTGGCATTTGTCCACAGACAGCTTTCCTGGTCATGTGGCCAGCAGGACTAAACCACTTCTGGTGCAACAGGACACTGTGATGGAAACCAGAGCACACAGAAATGTCGTTTACCTTCCCGCCACAGTGGTACCTATTTATCTACTTGCACTGGCATGCTTTCGAACTGCTAGGTTGGCAGGAGTTGGGACAGAGCAACAGGAGCTCACTTCGTCACAGGGATTCAAACCGCCGACCTTCTGATTGGCAAGCCCAAGAAGCTCAGTGGTTTAGACCACAGCACCACCTGCATCCCACCAGGAGAGGCATGAATAGGGTGAAGGATAAGTTATCTTCATGCAGACACAGTCTCAGGTTTCTTGGGGAAAGCCCTGGAGAGGAGGGGACTTGGGCAACTGTGGAGAGGCAGAGACCTTCAGTCTTAGCAGCTGCTTCTTGGGGACAAGAGCTGCCAATGAGTTGCTTTGCTCATTAGGCCCAACACTCTTGTGCAGATTCTGGTTTTGCTAGCAAAGAGTTAACTCCAACTTGCTGGCTGGCTGTCTCCTGTCACCTAAGTGGTCACATCCCTACTATAGATTTTAAAGCCCATGGCGCTGGGATGCGGGTGGTGCTGTGGGTTAAACCACAGAGCCTAGGACTTGCCGATCAAAAGGTCGGCGGTTCAAATCCCCACAATGGGGTGAGCTCCCATTGCTCGGTCCCTGCTCCTGCCAACCTAGCAGTTCGAAAGCACGTCAAAGTGCAAGTAGATAAATAGGTACCGCTCTGGTGGGAAGGTAAATGGCGTTTCCGTGCACTGCTCTGGTTCACCAGCAGTGGCTTAGTCATGCTGGCCACATGACCTGGAAGCTGTACGCTGGCTCCCCCGTCCAATAAAGCAAGATGAACGCTGCAACCCCAGAGTCGGACACGACTGGACCTAATGGTCAGGGGTCTCTTTACCTTTACCTAGCACACATTTAAAGCACATTTCTATCCCCAAAGAATTGCCCCCTCCCTGAGCTACAATTCCCAGAAACCTTTATGATCTACTATTCCCATGATTTTTTCTGGGGATGCCATGTACTTTTACAGTGTGGAGGGAACCTGAATACTGCGCTACTTCCGTCATAAGGTAGGAATCAGACCTGCCATGGTCCCCAACAAAATCTGCATACACATAGTAACAAAAGCTCTGGAATTTGCTTTTGTTTTAAAAGACAAGAAATCTTCATTTCCAGCTAATGCCACTTTGACAGCTGTAAACTTTGCCGTGAATATTCGGCTCAGTTTGAGTTTTCCTTCGGTGCCCTGCGAGGAGGAGGCTGACATGCTCAGCCCGCCACATCTCATCTCTTCACGGTGCTCTTACTCTTACTTCTTTTGTCAGCACTATATATGAAACTTAACACAGGGGATGGGAAGTATATAGGATGAAAACAACAGCGTTCCTCCTGCCTCAGGCTTGAAGGATGAAATAAACAAACCTGCCAGAGTGCTGGTGACTGTTTGAATTACCTTTTTTATGTGTATGCCAATTCACTACCTGCCAGGTGGCTTGGATGAAGTGGTAGCCAGTCAAGAAGGGTTTGGGACTAGGAATCACACATAATAGATAATTTCCTCGCTCGGATTCTCAAAATGAGGACCTGTTGAAACAACAGGCTTCCCAAATCTTATTGTCAAATTAGTATGTGATGCAACCTCCTAGATTCATTGTGTAGCATAGGATGCATAGCATATGAGAAACCCAGTGCTCCGTGTGTGTTTATATGTAAATAAAGTAGATTAGCCAAAATGCTGAGTTGCTGAGGTCTGTTACGCAAGCTGCAAAGACTCTGCGGATCCCTAAGTGTGCCGATGTCTGTTGTCATTGGTCGCTGTGATGTTAGGGCTGAAGAAAGCTTTTGAAGCTCCCGAACAATCAACCAGGAGAGAGAGAGAACATGCCAGTCGGGCATGTGTCTCTGCCAGTGTCCTACTCGAGAGTAGCATAGGATGCATAGCATAGGGTGCATAGTATAGGATGCATAGCATATGAGAAACCCAGGGAGCATGGCTGTGCCTGCCTTATCATAATAACAACAACAAAGCATCATGTAACATTCAACACATATTTGTTGGGGTGAAAGCCTTTGCAAACAAATGCTTACCATGTCAGATGCATAGTCTATAAATTTGGTAGATATAAGATACCCCAAACTGTGTATATGAGATGCACTATGCAAAAAAATTATACTCAGCTTCCACCCTTCTGGTATGCGTCCTGAGCTGTTAATGTGTGAAAACAGTTTTGCAAAAATGGGTGACCAGAAATCAGGTCTTATCTTATAAATCTCCATTGGGATCATGTCTTCTCCTGGACCTTTATTGGCTGGTTGGCTTACAATTAGCCTCTTAATCTGATTGGGCATGACGTCTGGCCATTCTGCCAGTTCTAATAACTGAGTATGCTAAACTTGTGAGGGTGAGTCAGGACGGGGGCCATATATTCCTGTAAAATATGTCACCCAATCCTTTCCTTGGACAGAGGCTTCTAACGAGAAGCCCAGCCCATTTGTACCTTGGGCAACCAGAGGAGATGAACTATGCAAAATAAAGTCATTGCAAATAGCAAAGTCAGTTTAACATAGCTGCTTATGGACAATCATAGAATTGTCAAGTTGGAAGGGACCCTGAGTATAATCTTTTCCAACCCCCTGCAATGCAGGAATATACAACTGTCCCATGCAGGGATCAAACCTGCATCCTTGACATTAGCAGCACCACAATCTAACCAACTGAGCTATCCAGGCACAGATGAATTTACAAATTCAAAGCCTTTCTCATAAAGACAGCAAATGCAGATTGGCAATAGCATGTACCCTTAACAGCCAGCCCTAGCTCTCTAACTGGTGTACCTGTAAGTTTGTCTCATTTGCACATTAGTTGTGATTCGAGGACCCGATCCCCGCTTGGGGAATAAAGACATGTGGACACAGAATGTAAGGTTAATGGGTAAGGTAAAGGCCACAACTTTATTGATTACAGCATGTGAGAAGGTATTGGCATAGGCATTGGACCACAGAACATTAGACTCCACCCACTCGTAGAGGGGTGAGTCTGAGGAGGGGTTAACCACCAGTAGGGGAAGCCTGTTGATGCTAATCCAACTATAGGCTCTCTTCCTGATGTCACCGGGGGTCATGCCATGCCCCCCCCGCCACAATGTGTGTGCAATGGTGGGGATGGCTGGCGCGGCTGCGTTTGAGCAGCAAGCCACACCCCCGCCGAGCTTCCCTATTGGGTGCCCAACCGGGGAGGGGAGTGGCGCCAGCCCTGGAGTTGAAGCAGGGGGCAGAGCGCCCCCTGCATGACGCAGGAATCGTCTCCCGCCCACACCCCCTCCCCTCCTGGGATGAGGAAAGGCTTTGTCGTTTGACTGTTTAGCCTGCCGTTCACCAAATGGACTCAGGGCAATGTACAGAAATACAACAATTAAAATGTGTACAGTTAAAATCATATTTTCAAAACTAAAACCAAACAAAGCAAATGAAAATAATGTAGCAGCAGCACAAAGCTGCAGTGTACATTTTTAGGTGTGCCCTTCTTTTTAAACCAAGACAATGATCTTGCATGCGCACCTAAAAACACAATATGTGACTCAACCTTCCAACAACAGTTATGAGCTTTTGCACTTGATATGGATAAAAGAGGAGAGCACTTAGAAGTCAGAAGCAGCCAAGCAATCTAAGAAGCAATGGGAGAGAAGATAAACAGGAGAGTCGATGTGTGAAAAGACAGTGATGAAACCTGTCACCAGTCTGAGTAGCCAAGTGCCCCCCAGAGCACAAGCTCTCCTGAATTGCTAGACTCCACAAATTCCATTAAATCACTCAGTCTGAGTCCCCCAGAGACATGATGGCAGGCTTCCCAAATACAAGGACTACATAGCCTAATGGAAATCATGGACATGTTCCAGCCAAGTTGTAGCATTTTTAAAGTTCCTGTGATTTCAGTAAGAGGCATGCATTTAAAGCATGAGACTATAAACAAAATGCTTAACTTGGGATACCTAGACAGTCCCCTGTATTCTCATTAGTGACACAATACAAGATCAGGTGGACACGACACAGGCATAATAATTTCTAATTTAATGGGTGTGGTGTGTGTCAGCCAATGTATTCTCAACTCAAGCAAGCCACTTCCTTAAAAGTTCTTCCTATTCTACCCTAATGATGTAAAGGTAAAGGTAAAGGTAAAGGACCCCTGGATGGTTAAGTCCAGTCAAAGGCAACTATGGGGTTGTGGTGCTCATCTCGCTTTCAGGCTGAGGGAGACGGCGTTTGTCCACAGAGAGCTTTCTGGGTCATGTGGGCAGCAGGACTAAACCGCTTCTGGTGCAATGGAACACCATGACAGAAACCAGAGCGCATGGAAACACCATTTACATTCCCACCACAGTGGTACCTATTTATCAACTTGCACTGGTGTGCTTTCAAACTGCTAGGTTGGCAGGAGCTGGGACAGAGCAATGGGAGCTCACCCAGTCACAGGGATTCAAACTGCTGACCTTCTGATTGACAAGCCTAAGAGGCTCAGTGGTTTAGACCACAGTGCCACCCGCGTCCCAGATGCCATATAATTGATTGCAACATACAGGAAAACTGAAGAACTGTATGGGATTCTTCCTTTCAAAAAAACAGCAAAATGAGACAAAGCCATAGCTGGACATACACAGAATGGGCACAGGACAGAGATAACTACCTGCATGGTTCCTCTTTTTGTACATTACTGATGCAACATGGGAGGAATCACCATGACATCACCAGATAGCAACTCTCATGCCACTGGGTTAATATATTAAAATGGCCCCAAGAGAGCCACTACTACAAGGCTACTACAAGGACTGTGGGTTCCTTTTTGTGATTCAGAGCTATTGATCTGTTCTTTAATAAGGGAAATGGACGATCATAACACTGATGCAGTACGGACTCACTTGGCTGTGAATGTTATTTCTTAGTGTGAAAGTCGAGAATGGCTCTTTTGATTAAATAGCAAATGTGTATGCATGTCTTCACGCATTACAGGGAGGCATTTCTTGATTCCAAAATGTGTGTAGGAGTGGAGTTATGTGTAGGTGGGGCAGGGCAATGGACAGTTGCTACTAGGAAAAACAACTTAGAAACAAGAAACGCATTAGCATCTTTATTACAAATGTAATTGGTTTTCTTTTATTTGTGATTGGGGAAAGGGGTCACCCTTTAAAAACATACCACTGTAAAATTTGCAATTCAGATTTCATTTCCTGCAGGAATGCAGAAGAAACAGTTTACATAAATAGTATCCATTAATCATTAAAAGGAAAGGTGAGGTGTAAGTTAGGCTGCTATTATTCCCCTTCCCCCATGATTATTGATGGCCGTGCCATGAGATTTGTTTTCCAAAGATCGGAAATTGGGCTCTAGCTTTCTTCCTTCCTTCCTCTTCTTCTTGAAAGGAACAGCACGTTTTGATAGAGAACTTGAGAATTTCAATCTGGCAAAGTAGAGACTTTTATTGCTTTGGCGGGTGGGGAGCAAACTCAATACTCAACAGTTCATTCTTTAACACATACCGATAACTTGGAAGGCAAGTCTCTCACTTGTCTACCATGTCTCACATATTCCAAAGTGCAGCCTGAGCACCAAATGATGATCTAGCAGCCTATCTAGCAGCCGAGCAGCAAACTATTGTGGAATAGTTTTGAAATTGCTTACAGGGAGGTAGGGAAAAAAATGGTGGAAACTACAAACAGTTGGTGCCCAGTTCTGTACTTACTCCCCCTGCCAGCCGAGAACAAGAAAGAAATGTGCCACTTTCAAAAATGTCAGTCTTCTAGCAAGATCTAAAATCTTTAAGCATGTTTGATCCCTTGAGCAAATACAGCAAACTTGATATTAGTAGTCTTGACCCCTGGGCTTTTGGGATAATAATAATAATAATAATAATAATAATAATAATAATAATAATAATAATAATTTTTATTTATACCCCACCCTCCCCAGCCAAGGCCGGGCTCAGGGCGGCTAACAAGCAATAATAAAAACAAGTTGAATGAATACAACTTAAAAACAAAAATAAAATACAACATTAAAATATTGAAACATTAAAATATTAAAGGATATAGGAAAGGAGCAATATTCCTGAAGCAGCTTTCACAAACACACCAGCCCTGTCCCAGATAGCAAGAAGCGACTGACACCGATTAGCTTTGAATGTCTGCTTCAATGCATTTCCTTCATGCTTCTTTCTGAACCCTTTGTTCTTGGTACAGTCATACCTTGGGTTACAGATGCTCCAGGTTGCGTTTTTTTGGGTTATGGACCCGCTGAAACCCGGAAGTACCAGAACGGGTTGTGCATGCCCAGAAGCACCGAATCGCAACCCGCACGTGTGCAGATGAGCCACTGTGGGTTGTGAACACTGCGAGTTGCAAATGTGCATCCGGCACGGATCACGTTCACAACCTGACTGTCCACTGTACTGTTCAGAGGTGCCAGCAGCTACAGAACATAGCCAGCAGGAGAATCAGGACCACGTAGAATAATTGGGAGTGGAGACAGCAGAATAAGCAGTCTGGAGGCAGCTGTGGAGGAAGATGCTTAGGCGCCTGGGGTGGTGCGCCCAAGGGCAAGGCAAGCTGCCCATGGGGCAGGGCACAGCACAGGGCCTCTGGAGTCTGCCTGCCTCCTCCCACTCAGCCGCCCTACAGCTGGGGGTGGGGAGGTAGCGGGCGGACCGTTTGCCCAGGAGAGATGTTTGGCTCGGGCGTGCTGCAGGCCCTGCGGTGAGTGCTGCCTGACATTTTGTCACACACACCCCCCGGTGTTGACACCTGAGGCGGCCCACACCTACTACACCCCCTTCCTCTGCCCCTGTCTGGAGAGAGTTGCATGAGAGTGGCTGCCTATTCCTAAATGGGAGGAGGTCTGTGATCCTGGGCCCCTCCTAGTGAGATGTTCAGTGAGTATTCATCCTGATTTGATTACACAAAGCTGACTCAAGGAGGTTATATCATATCATGTCTTTACTGAGCATTTGTTCTGATTTGTTCACATGGTGGTTATACAACAAGTCCGCTCTACTTCCTTGTGGGGAGGAGTTGCAGTGGACCAGGTAGCCACCCACTCTCCCCAGGGGGTGGGGGATGAAGTCCCGCATTGCCCTGGGGATCCCAGCCATGTCAGCACTCAACCAGCTAATCTGCTGGCTGGTGGGGGCATGGCTGGGACCATTTAAATGGAGGCGCGAGCCAGAGGGCTTCCTCTTGGCTCGCTCCTTCAATATCCTGCCCTCCCTCCCTTTTTGCAGGTTTTCATTGGCCTTGCTATGGACCTTGGTTGGTCGCTGTTGAGGGGCCTGGTAGGAATTTTTCCATTTGGCAAAATTGGCACGGGCCATTTGGTTTTCACCTACCTCATAGCAAATCATCTGAACTTTGTAAGGTTTTGTGGTTAGGCATTGTTTGACCTTTTGATGGGGGAAGGGAGGTGTAGCCATCACCTGTCCCTCCAAGCTTAAGGGTATTCCATTAAAGGAATCCAGGGATGTGGATCTTGTCCGAAGTCTGGGGCTGGGCTAGGGCCATGACACAACCCCGATGGGGACACCTGGGGGAGCTCGAGTTGGTTTGCATCGACAGGGCTCCCCCTTCTGGTGATTTACCCTTACCGGACTTCCTGTGCAGTAGGCAGGAGTCAGATATAGTCAGGTTCATTCAATGCCTAAGCCAGTTACTGCTCACATTCTGTAATCAATAAAGTTGTGGCCAAAATTTGCCCAATAACATTAACCTAATATCTGTGTCTTGGTGTGTTTTATTCCTCAACGAGGGGTGGTTGCGGGGTCTAGACACGCAATGAGCACTGGTCTTGAATTCATCCTGAGTGGCTTGTGAGGTGTTTTTACATCTGCCTGTTAGTCCTTTTTCACATTTCACTTTCCTAACCACAAAACGTCTGATTCTTAGATTTGTTGCACTGCACCCACTTTTAGATTTTAGATTTGTTGCACTGCTACAGGGACACAGGTGGCGCTGTGGGTTAAAGCCTCAGCGCCTAGGACTTGCTGATCGAAAGGTCGGCGGTTCGAATCCCTGCTGCGGGGTGCGCTCCCGCTGCTCGGTCCCAGCGCCTGCCAACCTAGCAGTTCGAAAGCACATCCGGGTGCAAGTAGATAAATAGGGACCGCTTACCAGCGGGAAGGTAAACGGCGTTTCCGTGTGCAGCTCTGGCTCGCCAGAGCAGCGATATCACACTGGCCATGTGACCCGGAAGTGTCTCCGGACAGCGCTGGCCCCTGGCCTCTTAAGTGAGATGGGCGCACAACCCCAGAGTCTGTCAAGACTGGCCCGTACGGGCAGGGGTACCTTTACCTTTCCTTTTACCCACTTTTAACTCAGTGAAAACCCCAAGTTCCTGACCTCCTAGAAGCACCCACTGATATCTGCAGGATTGGGGTGGAAAGGGCTCTTATCACATTGAATTCCTAATTTCATGGCCTATTTGAAAATATTTGAACATACAAATCCTGGTTTCAGAGACCATGCAGAAAGTCTCCTTGTATGTATCTGAATGTAAAAGGCTTTATTTCACAATCATACAGCATTTCCCTATGAAATACTGCAGTAAAAAATATATGGCAACCTTTACATAGGAAGAGATATTGAGTCATATGCAAAAGATGTTTTCCCCTTCTGATTATTATCTCCTCTCTTTGCTCTCTTTTCTCAGGAGTAGTAGTTTCTCAGGAGTAGTGGTGAAACTCCAGCCTGCATCACATTGTTTCTTTTTCTGACATCCAATTAGCACTTCCATTAAAATACTAAATGGTAACCTGATGGCAGAAATCTTGTGGTGTTATTGAACTTTGTACATAAAAAATTTATGCCACCAGCTCTTAATGAATGTTTCATTTAGATGTTGTGAGATGAATTCCATAGATTTCAGGGGATTAAAAAAAAAAAAAACCCAAGACCTAGGGCCCATTGTTACAACCTGATCACTTATGTTTCCCCACGGCTTTTAGTACAACTTGAACGGAGCGCACCTTGTATTCCAAGAGCCATTAGGGTTGTTATACACTCAGGGACACATTTTTCTTCTCTCTGTGAAATAGATGGATGCAAATAGAGTTCCTTCCGAATGCTCAATCTTAAAAGCCAACTTTGAATAAATCATTCTTCACATTCATGCATTTTTCCACTCTTGTATCCATCACTTCTTTGCTGCTTTGAATCTTCTGTCGATTATCGGATAAGTGTTGTGTTTTCTTAATACGACATTTGCCTAGGACCTAGATGAATGCGCAGCTCCTTCAGCACTCCAGGGTCTGATTCATGGCGTTAAACATCTGGGGTGCAATCCTGGGCACCCCCTATACTCAGAGTAGTGTTCAGTGCTTCTCAATATGCAGTGCTTTTTTTCTAGAGAAAAGGTACAGGAACTCGTTGACAACAGACCTTTGTACTAGCAGTACAAGTGACCCCAATTTATGTAGGCGTTCCATTCTGGGACCCTGCACACTTACATGAAATCGCGTCCCTCTCTTAAAGGGGTTATATAATGGGTGTCACTGGCCATACACCGAAAGGTTGTCAGTGAACTACCCTGCATGCGGGGATATGGGCTGGGCTGCCTGCGACAGTTACGTGTCGCAGAGCACCCCCATTTTCCATTTACCCTGATGAGCCCCAGTTTCTCCGGCTGGGGGCTGGGAGGGATACATGCCCAAGGCCTAAGCCAAGGTCTTCCTACATTTGGAAGTTTAATAAAGTGGTGGCCTAATTTTAATTCCCTATAACGTTGTCAGAGTCTTTATTCCTTTCTGTGGGTTAAACCACAGAGCCTAGGACTTGCCGAACAGAAGGTCGGTGGTTCGAATTCCTGCGACGGGGTGAGCTCCCATTGTTCAGTCCCTGCTCCTGCCAACCTAGCAGTTCAAAAGCACGTCAAAGTGCAAGTAGATAAATAGGTACCGCTCCGGCGGGAAGGTAAACAGTGTTTCCGTGCACTGCTCTGGTTTCCCAGAAGCAGCTTAGTCATGCTGGCCACATGACCCGGAAGCTGTACGCCAGCTCCCTCGGCCAGTAAAGCGAGATGATCGCAGCAACCCCAGAGTTGGTCACGACTGGACCTAATGGTCAGGGGTCCCTTTACCTTTATGTATGGTCCCTGGGGGCTGAGGCTGTCACTGCCTGGTCACACAATTGAACCTTTGGCATTCATTACCTTACCTTACATTACATTACATTACCTTGAGAAGTAGAGACATCACCTTGCCAACAAATGTTTGTATAGTTAAAGCTATGGTTTTCCCAGTAGTGATGTATGGAAGTGAGAGCTGGACCATAAAGAAGGCTGATCGCCGAAGAATTGATGCTTTTGAATTATGGTGCTGGAGGAGATTCTTGAGAGTCCCGTGGACTGCAAGGAGATCAAATCTCTCCATTCTGAAGAAAATCAGCCCTGAGTGCTCACTGGAAGGACAGATTGTGAAACTGAGGCTCCAGTATTTTGGCCACCTCATGAGAAGAGAAGACTCCCTGGAAAAGACCCTGATGTTGGGAAAAATGGAGGGCACAAGGAGAAGGGGGCGACAGAGGACGAGATGGTTGGATAGTGTTTTCGAGGTTACCAACATGAGTTTGACCAAACTGCGGGAGGCAGTGGAGGACAGAGGTGCCTGGCGTTCTCTGGTCCATGGGAGGTCACGAAGAGTCGGACACGACTAAACGACTAGTGTGGTGTAGTGGTTAAGAGTGGTAGACTCCTAATCTGGGGAACCGGGTTCGTGTCTCCGCTCCTCCACATGCAGCTGCTGGGTGACCTTGGGCCAGCCACACTTCTTTGAAGTCTCTCAGACCCACTCACCTCACAGAGTGTTTGTTGTGGGGGAGGAAGGGAAAGGAGAATGTTAGCCGCTTTGAGACTCCTTAAAGGGAGTGAAAGGCGGGATATCAAATCCAAACTCTTCTAAACAACAACAACAACAACCTTACAACTATCATCTCCCTGATCTCTGATGGCTCTCTCTTCCAACAACTATGTTTCTCAGGATCCAACACATCTGAAAGTCCACACGTTATGCACCTCCGTGCTAGGACAAAACCCCACCATAGGATATAACTCTACAAAACCATTTTCGGTCTGTAACGTAGACACATTTTCAGCGAGAAATAGCATGGAAACTCCCCTCTGTGGAAAAACTGAAGGGTTTTAATGTAGGAAAATATACAAAATCCTCTGAGGGATGGGCAATGTAGTTCTTCACTGAAGTTGAAACTGGGATCTTGTAAATGCTCTGCTCCGTTTGCTATTATCTCTCCAGCTTTATTCATAATTACTTTCACTTATCAGTGCTGAAAGGATATTCACCGGTCAGCCTGCCTTGCCTACCTTTTGAAAGATGGCCTCCATGTTGGCTGCTCTCCAGTTGTGCAGTATCATAATTGCATTTAATAATAAATTACATGTTTTGGTTAACAGCTCAGCTCATTTGTTCTCCGGTTTGCCTGCAATTGTTGTATAAATGCCATCCAGTCCTTAGGGCACGTAATATAATGCGATTGGATCCTCTTTGCTGTCTCTCAAGGCTAATCCTTTCCTTTTCAACTTTTGCTAAAATTAATCTTTTTAAAATAATGATAATAATAATTGAAGTGCTTTTCAAAGTGCTTTATTTTTTATGCTTGGCTGAGGCATAACACGGAAAAGAAGCACAAGTTTCTAGATGGTTAAAAGTTGAGTGAGTGAGCCGGGAGAGCTGCTAATGTATCCAGGGAAAAGAAAAATTCTAGATGATTTTGTGCATTAACATAAGAGCTTAAAAGGTTTTTGAAGAGTTGTGTGAAAGACCACATGCTAATTACATGGGCGCATGATTTCTGCACACAGATAGCCAAATCTCAGAACCTATGTTTTCAAATTCAAAATTCAGATGCCAATATTTCAAATTTTGAGTTAACTTCTGAGTTTATTTTGAACTGGTTTCATATCAACTTCCTCTGCATTGTTGTATGTGAATGTGTGAGAATATTCAAAATGGGATGATGAAGTAAATTTCTCCCAAACACGCACCCAAAAAAATTATTCAGTCTTAAACATTAATAATTCCCACGAAGTATATGCTGTACCGTAACACTCTTAGCCATTGTTCCTGATGAAAGAAGGGAAACACTATATATTGTTGTACGTTTCACAATTGCCGAAAACCTCTGAAAAAAAATATTAGGTCCTCAGACTTAGCTTCAGAATATAGGGCAGGGAATGAAATAGAGGTCAACCAATTGTAGCACTGTTTCCTCTTAGGAAGGAAAGCGTGTGAGGTTTGTGGGTGAGATGCATGATTACAAATTATCCATGGATCAACTATGGGATTTTTGTCCAGTCCCTTTCTCTCTATAGAATCTAACTTAAAAATGGAAAGCCGGTGGGCAACAAAAGAAATTTAAAGATGCTCTTAAGGCAAATCTTAAAAAACACCAACAACTGGGAAACACTGGCCTGTGAGCACTCCAGTTGGAGAACAGTCTCTACCAAAAGCACCATGGAATTTGAAGACGCTCAAACTCAGGGCGAAAGGGAGAAACGTGCTAAGAGGAAGGCATGCTTGGCAAATCCTCACCGTGATCAACTCCTGCCCAGAAACCTATGTCTCCACTGGGAAAAGACATGTGGATCCAGAATTGGTCTCCACAGTCACTTATGGACTCACTGTTAAGACAGCGTTCCTGGAAGACAATCTTACTTGGCTAAGAGTGATCACCGAAGAAGAAGAAGAAGAAGAGGAGGAGGAGGAGGAGGAGGAGGAGGAGGAAGAGGAAGAGTAGTAGTAGTAGTAGTAGTTTGGATTTGATATCCCACCTTTCACTCCCCTTAAGAAGTCTGAAAGTGGCTAACAATCTCTTTTCCCTTCCTCCCCCACAACAAACACTCTGTGAGGTGAGTGAGGCTGAGAGACTTCAGAGAAGTGTGACTAGCCCAAGGTCACCCAGCAGCTGCATGTGGAGGAGCGGAGATGCGAACCCGGTTCACCAGATTACGAGTCCACCATTCTTAACCACTACACCACACTGGTGTAGAAGAATCTAGATAGATTACATATAGTCCCCCACCCCCAAATGATAAGCATATAGAAACCTAAAAACAATCCAGAACAGCAGCAATAGATAAAAATATATCCCTGAGGGAGCAAAATCAGGCCAAGGCTTGCTGAAAGAAGAACAACAACCTTTAGCATATGGCAGAAGACCAGCAGAGAGGTGGGTATTTGAAGAAGAAGAAGAGTTTGGATTTGATATCCCGCCTTTCACTCCCTTTAAGGAGTCTCAAAGCGGCTAACATTCTCCTTTCCCTTCCTCCCCCACAACAAAAACTCTGTGAGGTGAGTGGGGCTGAGAGACTTCAGAGAAGTGTGACTGACCCAAGGTCACCCAGCAGCTGCATGTGGAGGAGCGGAGACACGAACCCGGTTCCCCAGATTACGAGACTACCACTCTTAACCACTACACCACACTGGCTCTTGCATTTAGAAGTTTGGACAACAGCAGTGCCTCACCATTACAGCTGTTTCTGCATCTCGCTCCTCTTTTCTTTTTCTGAATTTTATGAGGAATTTCTCTGCACTTGTTGAGACAACTTTTTATTCATGTTTGCTATTCATGCCAATTTGCTGGCCATATTCCTAATTAATTGCTCCTTTAGGCACACATTTAGTTTCTGCTAATTGCCAGTGTCGGCTTTCAAGAACTGCACCCTGTAGAGACGTCTGTGGGTGGTTTTGTATCTTGCAGGAAGGCGAGGTAGCCCTATGAATTAAAACTCCCCGATTTCTTTGAAGTCAGTCCCCAAGAGTTCCCTGATCGCTTCTCTGCGTTCTGGGCCAGGAGCAAAGAAATTACATCTTGCAGCCAATCTAAGAGAAGAAAAATATCCCCCCACCAACACATGAATATTTTAGGAATAGTTTAGTCTTAAAATGATGAGCTAAATGGAAATTTGCCTGTTCAAATAACACCTTGATGGAGAGATGATGGCATATTTTTTTTTTGAAAAAAAGACACGAATAAACCTTGAAAGAGGCAAAAGCAGTTGTCTCTCCTTTGAAAAAGACATCAATTGTAGGTTCCTAGCAGATTGTCTCCTGTCCTTAGCTTTTGTTGTGAACAGAGGAAGGTGCAAACGTTGCATTTTGAGAAGAAAAACTAATGTGCGTCTGTGCATCTGCGCACCTGTGCACTTGAGTCTTGCTGCCAGAGCACCTGAATCAAAGTAATCGTTTGGTGAATACCAGGAACTAAGTAATATTATTTCCAGGCTTGTTCATAAAATGTACCTCTCTGTATGATTTGGGGATATTTATCCTTTCTGGGAATATTTATCCCTTCTGCAAGAGTGACCTCTTTTCACTACTGGCAAACCCGGTGCCCCCCCGTCAGATATTCCACCAGGCCTTTGGCCAAGGCATAGTCTGACTCCCTCTCTCCTTCTGTAATCCTCATGGAACTCTATCCTAATGGTTGCCATTACAGTGGTGCCCCGCAAGCCGAATGCCTCGCAAGACGGAAAACCCGCTAGACGAAAGGGTTTTCCATTTTGGAGGCGCTTCGCAAAACGAATTTCTCTATGGGGTTGCTTCGCAAGACGGAAAAATATTGCGAGTCCCCGCGGTTTTTCCGCGGTTTCCCCCGGCTCCCCCCCTTTTCCTAAGCCGCTAAGCCGCTTAACAGCTGATCCGCTGATAAGCCACTTAACAGCTGATCGCTAGAAGCTGCTACACTGCTGTAGCGCTAATCCGCTAGGCTGTCAATGGGCTTGCTTCGCAAGATGAATAAACCGCTAGACGAAGAGAATCGCGGAACGGATTCTTTTCGTCTTGCGAAGCACCACTGTAATTTGATTCTGAATTGATTTTAGAATGTATTTCAATTACCTAATTGACTGTGATTTTATGTAAACGGTGCTATTTTTATTGTTGTTAGCCGCTCTGAGCCTGGCTTTGGCTGGGGAGGGCTGGATATAAATAAGATATTATGATGATGATGATAATGATGATGACGATGATGATGAAGAATCTGGTTCTTTCTGCCTAAGTGTAGAACCCTACATTTGTCCCTATTGAAATTTGTTTTGTTAGCTTGGGCTCAGTTCTCCAGTCTGTTAAGGTTATCTTGAATCCTGATTCTGTCTTGGGTGGCATTTGCTACCCCTCCAAGTTTGGTGCCATCTGCAAATTTGATGACCATCCCTTCAATTTCTTCACCCAAGTTGTTGGAAAACAAGAGGCACAGCACACAACCCTATGGCACCCTGTGGTACGCCCCCCCCCCGGATTACGAGGAACCATGACCAAGCAATCATTGAGTTTGGCCAGTCAACCAGCTCTGAATCCACTTAACCATAACCTCACCCAGCCCACATTTTCCAGCTTCTGTGCAAGAATATCACAGGGCTGTCAGGGAAAAGGGATGGGTGTAGGGCTAATGAAAATCGAGGTGGTGTTTGCCAAAGCAGAATGTGCAGCCATGTTTGAGTGTTCTAGTGTAAAGGAGAGGGGAATTGATGCAGTGATGAGAGATCAAATTATTATTATTATTATTATTATTATTATTATTATTATTATTATTATTTTCAATTTAAATATAACCCTTTATCAGATGATCCCAGGTTGGTATATAACAGGCATAGGCAAACTCTGGCCCTCCATGCATCTGGGACTACAATTCCCATCATCCCTGACCACTGGTCCTGTTACATAGGGATCATGGGAGTTGTAGTCCCAAACATCTGGAGGGCTGGAGTTTGCCTATAACATTAAAAACACATAACATTAGCCCAGAGATGGAAGGAAGAAAAAGTCCCTGCTGGAGATGGACTATGCCGAAATAGCAAAAACTGGAAGAATCTGAAATCAGGAAGACCAAAATTTTAATAAGGAATGGGGAAAATTTATAATCCATCTTTAAAACAATTGTAAACAGCTAAAATCATAAGCGGGATTGGATTAACACTTGTAGTTTAATTGTGAATTTTGGACATAATGGAGATGTAAAAAATTCAGATGATTATAAAAGATGCAGGAGGAAAGGGCTAACAATAGGATCCACAAAGGGGAGGAGGAAAGTCCAGGAGATTCGGTGGAATCTTGCTTCTGTATTGCATGTTCATATATTATTGAAAATTTTTAATCTGAAGACCCCAAATAAACACATTTACAAAAAAAAGACATTACAGAACATCAATGATAAAAACATAATAAAAAGCATAAAGGTAAAGGGACCCCTGACCATTAGGTCCAGTCGCAGACAATTCTGGGGTTGCGGCGCTCATCTCACTTTATTGGCCGAGGGAGCCAGCATACAGCTTCCGTGTCATGTGGCCAGCATGACTAAGCCGCTTCTGGAAAACCAGAGCAGCACACGGAAATGCCGGTTCCCTTCCCGCCAGAGCGGTACTTGTTTATCTACTTGATAACTTGATGTGCTTTCGAACTGCTAGGTTGGCAAGAGCAGGGACCGAGCAACGGGAGCTCACCCCATAGCGGGGATTTGAACTGCCAACCTTCTGACTGGCAAGTCCTAGGCTCAGTGGCTTAGACCACAGTGCCACCCGTGTCCCATAATAAAAAGCATACTGACAGCCTAATCATAAAATAGTCATCATAATAACAGTCCTCTCCCCCAAATTTTCACAGCTCAAGAGGAATGGTTTTGCCTGTAACCGAAAAACAAGTATTGGCGGTGTCAGGCAAGCCTTTCTGGGGACAGCATTCCACAATTGGGGAACCACCACAAAAAAGCGCCATTTTCTTGTTGCCGCCCTCTGGACCTCTCTAGGATGGGGGACATAAAGAAGGGCCTTAGATGTGAAGTGCAGGGTCCTCATCAGTTGATATGGGGAGAAGCGATCCTGAAGGTTTTGAGATCCTGAGCCATGTAAAATAAATTAGTATTTGACCAAGACCCTCAACAATTGGGTTTCTATGTAAGGGGTCCTTTGGGCCAGGGTGAATTCAGAAAGATCAGACTTTCCTCAGACATGGGATGTCTTTCCTGAAAAAGGATAGCTGGATGAAGATATGGGCAACCAAAGCCAGGAGCTCCAGGAATTAGCTAGGCTGAGTTTATCTCAATAATTCCACTCTCCTGAAATCATATTGAGTTTAGGCCTCTAAATTAAGATTAGGGTCCTCATGGAAGGATAATTGACACATGAACAAAGTGAATGATGAGTTTTTATCATCCTTGAAAAAGGTGTGGGGTTAGCTGGACTCTAGGTGGGTGTGTTGATTTTTTATTCTCCTTCCTAGATTTTGCACAGGGATGATCTCACTCAATCAGGGATCACACACTGATTGGGACAGGGATATGATCACACCGCAGAACCAAACAGGTTTTGTTTTATGACGGCATCACAAATAGCAATTTAAATGAACAAACAAGGGCTGGAAAATAATAAAAAATGGGAAGTGTTCTGTGGCGGTGCCCATTATTTTTTCTGCAACGAGAAAAGCAAATAGTTTTCAATCAGCCCCGTAATATCTTCCATCTTTTTATATATAAAAAGGTTAGAGCATGTTTTTAATCAATGTTCATGGCACCTTTTATCACGATGAATTAAACCAAGATGGGGCAGGATAAGAGCTGGCTTTTTGAAAAGTTTTTTTTTTACTCAAAGGTGTTATTGAAAATACCGCCTGATATTGATTTGTGAGGGACTTGTGGAGACAGAAATTCTTTGCAAATACTCTCACCTAATGCAGCTATCAATTACAATGGCCTTCTTGCCAGACTTCTCCTGATCGCGGTATAAGTCAGCGGCGCTGGGAGCAAAAGCTTCACGACCAAAGAAGGACACACAACTCTTTTCTATTGCTAACCAATAAAATTTTTATCTAGGCTGTTTTACTAAGTGTGACCTTCTGTACTCTAGTTATTGTTGTTTCCGGTATACAGTCAGTCTCAAAGCAGTGTTTTGATTTTGTCCCCTTTATTTCTTTTTCAAATTCTTCTTATTGCACACTGCATAGATAAGACCAACTAAATAATCAGGATTCCTTTATGTCTGGACAAATATCTCTCTCCCTCCACAGAACCCTATTAAATGTCTCACAGATGGAATCAATGGGTGGTATTCAACCAATTTTTGCCCAGAGTAGGTCCATTAAAATTAATAGGCACAACTAAGTTAGGTCTGTTGATTTCAAGAGTTCTGCTGTGAGTAAATCTCCGTAGAATGCCATCCAGTAGAGTTTAGTCTATTTTGCTGAAAGGCAATAGTTTTCTGAAGAAAGTATGCACACTTTCTGCAATGCTTGTGGGATTGTTGTGGAAAGATGTCAGCCCAGAGTGTACCGGGAGGGAGGATAAAAGGGAGCAAAGAAAAGAAGAAAACAAAGGGCTCATCCACACTCACCCAAAACTATAAAAATGCAAAACTGACGTAGGTATGATAAGCATCCGATACATAAATTTGCAAAGCAGGAATATAGTCAGAATCATAGAACTGCAGAGTTGAAAGGTACCCCCAATGCAGGAATTTCAGCTAAAGCTTCTAAGACAGATGGCCACCCAACCTCTGCTTAAAAACCTCCAAGGAAAGAGAAATCTTTTGTAAAACAGTGCCTAATGTAATAATATTCTTTCCCATAGGAAAGTGCATAATTGCTAGCACCCAGGAAAAGAATCAATAATTCAGTACCCCATGCTACATTAAGTTTCATTGTGAAGAGTGGAAGCGTTAACAGAAAACGGTGTTTACATTGCAATAGTTCATCTCATGACCTCTGCTTTTTAAGTCTTTCTTAGATGATGTTGAACCCCAAGAGAAGGGAGTCTTTACATTACTGAATTCACCTGCTGTGTGACAGTAAATTCCAGCAAGTATATCATTATGGCAAAGGGGACATGAGTCCTCATTGGGTCAACCTACACTTCTGGCTAGCTATTTATTTATTTAGAAAATAAAGTTTATTCAGTGACAGGTCCCCTTAAGTGGCCCACAATCAAAGGTTTAAAACATGAATGCAACAGAAATCTGATACAGTGGTACCTCTACTTATGAACGTGATCCATTTCGGGGTGCCGTTCGCACCCTGAAAAGTCTGTAGGTAGAGTGCTGCTACAGCACGTGCGCGAAGCACCATAGAGTGCTTCTGTGCATGCGTGAAGTGCACAGATTGCTTCTGCACGTGCACTTCTGGGTTTGTTGCGTTCGTAACCTGAAAAGCCGCAACATGAAGCAAACGTAACACGAGGTATGACTGTATATGAAACAAATTAAGGAATAGCTCAAAGCAACTGAGGGAAAAAAAAACTTAAATCAAAGGCGCTCTACATGGGGCTACCTTTGAAGGTGACCTGGAATTTACAGCTAATCCAGAATGCAGCAGCAAGACTAGTGACTGGGAGTGGCCGCTGAGACCACATAATACCGGTCCTGAAAGACCTACATTGGCTCCCAGTACGTTTCCGAGCACAATTCAAAGTGTTGGTGCTGACCTTTAAAGCCCTAAATGGCTCTGGCCCAGTATACCTGAAGGAGCGTCTCCACTCCCATCATTCTGCCCGGACACTGAGGTCCAGCTCCGAGGGCCTTCTGGTGGTTCCCTCACTGTGAGAAGTGAGGTGACAGGGAAACCCAGCCAGATGGGCGGGGTATAAATAAACTATGATGATGATGATGATGGTGATAGAAAGGCTTTCACAGAATGTGAAAAAAGGAGGAAACAGGAAGTCTGTCGGTCCTACTGAGACAGGGAACTCCAGTAATGTTGGTACCTTGTCCAGTGTCCTATAGAGCAGGATTCTGGCACAATTCTTTCCCTTTAGACCCAAGAGGAAGGCAAAGGATGGGCATGAGGTGGGGCATTGCCACTCCTTCCACCGCCAAGAAGCCAAGTCAAGGAAGCAAGGGAGCCCAAGTTGCACTTGCTACTTCTCTTCCTCCTCTCTGCTACTGTAAAAAAAGGTAAAGGGACCCCTGACCATTAGGTCCAGTCGTGACCGACTCTGGGGTTGCGGTGATAATCTTGCTTTATTGACCGAGAGAGCCGGCGTACAGCTTCTGGGTCATGTGGCCAGCATGACACAGAAGCTGTATGCAGATTATGTCTCCGCATCTGCAAAATAATGATAGCTTTTGTCCATACAAGTGTACAGAAAAGTATAGCATCTTCAATACAGAGCTGCATTTTTATTTTGAGCACGTGTGGAGCTGCCCAGAGTTGTTGAGTTTCTTTTATGGGGGGGGGGTGTCCATAGCTTTTGAGCTTTTTTGGGGGGAGGACTCAGAGTGGTTCACCTTTTTCGGGGTGGGAAGGATTGCCCAGAATTCTTGAGATTTTTTTAGAGTAGAGGGCCCACGGCCGTTGAGCTTTCTTGGAGGCTATCAATAAGGATCCCACGATCTACCAGGATCACCAGTAGATCGTGATCCATCTGTTGTACATGCCTGAGCTACACCATTTCAACCGGCAAACTCGGAGGGTGGGATGGAACAGGTAATTTTTGGCTAAGAATTCGTAAAGATTAACTTTCTGAAGCAACCCTAGTCCTCCTGCTCATGGCAGTTTTTAACAGCCTTCTTATGAAGGAAGGAAAGGCCACAGTCCCTACCAAGTCACATACCGTGAAGGAGTTTTGCAGAAATAGTCTGCTATCTTTAAGAGGCTTCTAAACATTCCTTTTTCCCATCCCAAAACACACACACAGACATTTCCCCCCACCTCATTTCTTTATCTAATAACTGCAGAGCTGACCCATGAAAGGGTATCTGAGCAAGGGTTTTGTCCTGGCCTGTCTTTATTTTTGTGTTTCCAGAACTCACCTCCCACCCACCCCCAACAGTCAGAGTATCAAGTTTAGCTCTTATCAGATAATTAAAGAGTGCTTGCCTCTGGAGGTAATTTTAAACCAATCTCAGGAAAGGGCAGTAACTATACACTGTAGATAATTATAGTCTATTAAAGAACCTTAAGATTAGATTCAGAGATCACTAATCACACAAGGTCATAAATGTACAGCACCTTTCTTTGGCGGTGTCTGAATTCTGACATACATTTCCTTCGTTTTGGGGGTGGGGTGGGGATTGACACTCACATATATACTGATTTCCTATATTGATCAAATGGTGAGAAAGGGAAAGGATGAAAGGGGGGGGGAACCACCAAAACACTGAAAGGAAAATTCACAATGATGTTTCAAGGGCATGACTTTAGAATGCAGATAACAATAACACTAATTCATTAATAACTGCATTAATTCACAGCACGGCACATAGGCTAGCATTATTACACCAATTTGTCAGATCGGGGGCTAAAGATAAGAGATAACCAACAGAGCTCATGAACCAGGGATCTCCTTGGTTTGCTGCCCAGACTCTTCGCTATTGTGCTACAGTAACTCTTGGTAAGGAAGACCTCACAAAAGATAGCAGTTGTTTAAAATACCGCAACCCTGAATGAACATGGCATTTTGGATTCTGGTATGATCAAGAGCTGCCAATACCTTGACCAAATATGCAACCTCCCAAACTGAAGAGACACCATTGGTCCATTTTTATTTTTTTTTGCGTTGTATTGCTATCCTTGGTGCTCATGTTCAATTTTATGTTAACTCGACCTCTGCACATGTTCTTCTCATCTGTGCGATAACCAGCCCCATATAACCAACATGCTTAAGTCCAATCAATGTATGGAGGTGTGAATACCATAGAGAAAGCTGTCCTGACAGGCTTAGCTATGTCACTTCCTCTTACATTGGGAGGAGATAGACAATCAAGCATATTGTTCACCCTCAGTTTACCTGAGCTAATCAGTGTGTGAAGAGGTTTGGACTTGTTGCTCCAGCTCAGCCGTATGGCTCTCATCAGCCGCTCTTTCCAATAATCTAGGAACTTTTACCACTTTGTGACTAAGCTAAGTTTTACTGCCTGTTTAACTTTTCTGTCTGATGTATGGATAAGCACATGAACCTGACCTTTGAAGAGTTTGTAAGTAAAGCAATTTTTAACTTACCAAATGTGTGGTATGCTGAAGGAAGAATGGAAGGGCGTGTTTTAAATGTCTAACAGCCTATATTCCCATGCTCAACTGTGCTGCATACTTTGTGGCTTTAAATCTCTACTGGGGTTCTCTCACCAAAGAATACTTGCCCCAAACTTGGATCTTAGCATCCAGGAGACCCCCCCTCTCCTTCCACCACTGAGATTCCTCACTAAGAAATGAGCTTGCCCCATTTAACAAGGATGGAACCATGATGTGGATAACCTACCTGGATCTGGGAAAAGCAGAAGTCATACCTGAAAAGTGGGAATCAGGCAGCAAGACTGACCATATTTTATGGCAGGGAAAGGAGCTAACGGATGGGGTGGGACAGAGCCAGGAGAAACAAAATAAATTGGGTTCAAGGATAAAGAAACTGCCAAGCAGCTCCAAAACACCATCAGTTGACCAACCTACCAGAAGCATCTTCCCTGAGAGGTTGTAAGTCTAGTAAATTGTAGGAGTTTGTATCTTCAGGTTTTTCACTGTCCTGAACTGAACTGTTAAATCAGTATTGGAAGGATTAATTAGGAGTGTGGCTAAGGGAATCTTCTTGCCTTAAGGCTTCGTTAAGAATTATCTCAGCTTTCCCTAATGCATAAAGGAAAATTCAGGTGGCATCTATGAATATGACATGTTGTTCTGCTTAACTTATAGTTAACAATGTTCGTACAAAAATAATAATTACAATTGCAGGAGTTTAAGTGCCTTTAGGTGATCTTCCAGTCCACGAGAGGGTGAGCTGAGAAACAATTCCTGTCAGGTAGTAGGAAAGCCTTCACAATGACAATGTTCATAGCTGCTATTAAATTGGTTTGAAAATATAGCGCACTGCGGAATGAAATAGTTTCATAAGATTTTGTCACTGGAGCTTAGCAGTGACCTCTCAAACTGGCAGGTTGTGCTTTGAAAGGGCAAATGAAGTCCCTTATCAGTCCCAGAGTCAACACAACCTGTTGGCTTGTACTTAATTTGTAGAGTTATGTGTTTACTGACTTCCTGCATGCACATTGCCGCAGTGCTTTATATTGTCTATGGTCTCTCTGGCCAGCGGCCAATCATTTGCTTGAGCTAAGGAGAAGAGAAGAGGACACTTGGAACAGAGATGGCTAGATGCACAATCTATTTCAGGGGTTTTCAAGCAGTGTGCCGTGGCACCCTGGAGTGCCTTGAATGATGGTCAGGTGGTGGTGGGTGATGAGTGTTCAGACACCTGGGTTCTCACTTGTGGGGTGCCTCAGGGTTCTGTCCTCTCCCCTGTGCTTTTCAACATCTACATGCAGCCACTGGGAGAGATCATCAGGGGATTGGGCTGGGTATTCATCAGTACGCGGATGATACCCAGCTCTACCTCTCTTTCAAATCAGAACCAGTGAAGGTGGTGAAGGTCCTGTGTCTGGAGGCGGTTGGAGGATGGATGGTGGCAAACAGATTGAGGTTGAATCCTGACAAGACAGAAGTACTGTTCTTGGGGAACAGGAAGCGGGCAGATGTGGAGGACTCCGTGGTCCTAAATGGGGTAACTGTGCCACTGAAGGACCAGGTGCACAGCCTGGGAGTCATTTTGGACTCATA
Source organism: Podarcis melisellensis (assembly GCF_964234715.1). Taxonomy (NCBI): domain Eukaryota; kingdom Metazoa; phylum Chordata; class Lepidosauria; order Squamata; family Lacertidae; genus Podarcis; species Podarcis melisellensis. The sequence continues at coordinate 85,435,850 of NC_138538.1, read as the reverse complement.
GCTGTCCATGGAGGCGCAGGTCAATTCTGTGTCCAGGGCAGCTGTCTACCAACTCCACAGGAGAAGACCCTACCTGCCCACAGACTGTCTTGCTAGAGTAGTGCATGCTCTGGTTATCTCTTGCTTGGACTACTGCAATGCGCTCTATGTAGGGCTACCTTTGAAGGTGACCCGGAAACTACAACTAATCCAGAATGCGGCAGCTAGACTGGTGACTGGGAGCGGCCGCCGAGACCACATAACACCAGTCTTGAAAGACCTACACTGGCTCCCAATACGTTTCCAAGCACAATTCAAAGTGTTGGTGCTGTCCTTTAAAGCCCTATATGGCCTTGGTCCAGTATACGTGAAGGAACATCTCCACCCCAATCATTCTGCCCAGACACTGAGGTCCAGTGCCAAGGGCCTCCTGTCAGTTCCCTCACTGCGAGAAGTCAAGTTACAGGGAACCAGGCAGAGGGCCTTCTCAGTAGTGGCACCCTACCTATAGAATGCCCTCCCATCAGATGTCAAAGAAATTAACAACTATCTGACGTTTAGAAGACATCTGAAGGCAGCCCTTTTTAGGGGAGCTTTTAGTGTTTAATAGACTATTGTATTTTAATATTCTGTTGGAAGCCACCCAGTGTGGCTGGGGAAACCCAGCCAGATGGGCGGGGTATAAATAATAAAAAAATTTATTATTATTATTATTATTATTATTATTATTATTATTATTATTATGACAACAATGGCCTCTGTTCCTCTTTCCTTTCTTCTCTTCTCTGATGCCCTCTCTGCCTCTGCCTCAAGCAGCTGTTGGTTGCAACCCTGGCCACAAGCTCCATAGGTGAATTGTGCCTCTGGGGCTGGCCAGGAGATGCTGGTTGCCAGTTGCTGAGGCGGCCTTGGAGTAAGCAAGCAAGCTGGTGAGGGAGCCCAGCCAGCCAGCTGACTGCCCTTTGCTTTTGGGAATTGAGAGACAAGTGGAAGGCCAGGTAGGCAGGCAGGCAGGCAGGTGCTGTGTGCTTGCTGTGTGCAATGCCTGTCTGGAGCTGAGTGCCCAGCACCAAAGAGGAGCTTTTCCACCATGCAGTCTTGGCAGTGCCCACTGCTGTCTCCGAAGGTGAGTAAGGTGCTGAATTCACATTCAGTGTTGGTTCTGACCTTTAAAGCCCTAAACGGCCTCGGCCCAGTATATCTGAAGGAGCATCTCCACCCCCATCATTCTGCCCGGACACTGAGGTCCAGCTCTGAGGGCCTTCTGGTGCTTCCCTCACTGTGAGAAGTGAGGTTACAGGGAACCAGGCAGAGGGCCTTCTCGGTAGTGGCACCTGCCCTGTGGAATGCCCTCCCATCAGATGTCAAAGAGATAAACAACTATCTGACTTGTAGAAGACATCTAAAGGCAGCCCTGTTCAGGGAAGTTTTTTAATGTGTGGCATTTGAATGTATTTTTAATATTTGTTGGAAGCCACCCAGAATTATAATTACAATTATTATTATTATTATTCACTTTTGGCCAATTTCCATTGGGCCATTAAGGCTGGGGGCATCCTATTCCCAGGCCCCTGTGTTGAAATGTGAGGAGGTACCTCTCTTTGGTGCAGGAGGGGGTAGCTCAGAGACCAGGGGCGGCAGCAGAGGCTGTCCAGAGGACTCCCAAGGAGAGGGAAAAGAGGCTGAGGGAACACTCCACAAGGGGGGGGGGATGTTAAAAAAAGGGCAAGAACTCCCAGCTCTGCAGGCAAGGTGGAAGATAACTGGGCTCCTGAGCCCCACAGGGTTGCCACAGAAAGAAGGGAGATGTGGACTCAAAAAGGTTGAAAACCTCTGATCTATTTTATCCATTTAACAGCATTTATATACTGTACCGCAGAAACAAAATGCTCTCTGCAAACTGCAATGCAATTTGCAAGATGCAAAATGCAGTTTGCATGATGGTCTAAAGTATTTATTTAAAGCCAGATTGGCTGGGGAGACGCAGCCAGATGGGCGGGGTAATAATAATAAATTTATTATTATTATTATTATTATTATTATTATTATTATTATTATTATTATTATTATTATTATTATTATTATGCCTGGGTAAGCTTCCAGGAACAGAAATGGTTTTAGCTGCCAAATAAATAAATAAAGTGAAGGTACCTCACTAATATCAACAGGTAGGTAGTTTCAAAAGGCGGATGCTGTGACACTAAAAGATAGATTTCTTGCAAGTGTGAAACAAATATTATGTGGCACTTGTAAAAGTGTAAGTTCTACAAATCTAAGCAGCTGAGTGGGCACATATGGAGTGGGGTGATTTTTTCAATTAAACTGGTCCAAAGCTGTTGAGGGCTTTATATACAGTAGAACCTCAGTTTTCAAACGTCTTGGCAGCCGAACATTTCAGAAGCTGAATGCCCAAAACCCAGAAGTAAATGATTCCATTTTCGAACATGCCTCAGGAGTTAAACGGCTTCTGAGATGTGTTTCTCGTTTTTCTAAATTGATTTTGCCAGGTGCCCTTTGCGCCTCGGTTGTTGAACATCTCAGAAGTTGAACGGTCTTCCGGAACGGATTACGTTTGACAACCGAGGTACCACTCTACCAATAGTTATTTGGACTGATTGCCCATTAGCAGCCAGGGCAGATCTCTGAGCAAAGTATTTTGTTAGTATTTGCACTGGTACTGTATTTGTTTGAAAATGTATTTTAAAAAGAACAAATTGTACTGGGGAAAAGAAAACCTATGTAATGTAATAGCAGATGCAAAATCTTGTGACTCCAATTGAGGTCACAGAAACTCTGAATCATTGCCTTCTTAACTGGCTAACTCCCTTTAAAAGTGTGTGTGTGTTAGGTAGTGATAGGCAGTGGCAGAGCAAGCCGATTGAGCGCCTGGGGTGGTGTACGTGCCCTGCGCCCAGAGGCAGGGCCAGCCGCCCACAAGACGGGCAAGCAGGGGTAGGACGCTCCATGGGGCCTCCAAGAAGTCTGCGTGCCTTCTCCCTCTCAGCTGCCCTACAGCTGAGGGGGAGGCAGCTGGCAGACCATTTGGGGCAGTGCAGAGCCTGTGGGTGCCCAAGCCACCGCGTCACTCCCAGGAGAGACGCGTGGCTCAGGCACTCTGCAGGCCCCATGGTGAGTGCCACCCGGCATTTTGTCACCCCCTGTGGCAATCACACAGGGTCCCCGGATGTTTACCGGTCTATTGATCCCTGTGCCACCACTGTGCTCGCTTCCCCGGTGCCATCAACCCGTTACTCTCTGGTAAAACACTGAGTCCAGACAGTTGTTAAAAGTGAACCAAAAAACCAAGTTTATTTTACAAACATTAACAGGTTTATGGTTTCTCAGATAATATTCCTGTCAGTATCTTAACTTTAGTTTCTTCACCGGCCTATACCTTCCTAATAACTTCTGATGGATTACCATATTTTTCAACCTATAGGACGCACTTTTTCCCCTCCAAAAATGAAGGGGAAATATGTGTGCGTCCTATGGGGCGAATGCGGCTTTCGCTGAAGCCTGGAGAGCGAGGGGGGTCGGTGCGCACCGACCCCTCTCGCTCTCCAGGCTTCAGGAAGCTATCCGCTAGCCGTGGGAGACCCAGCTCTCCCAAGGCTAGTGGAGACCTTGCCGGCACCCAGAAGCTTGGGGCACGATGAGCTCCGCACGCCCCAAGCTTTGGGATTAGCACAGCGCTCCGCTAGCCATGGGAGAGCTGTGCGAAGTTGCGAGGTTTTCCCACGGCTAGCAGAGATCTTGTTGGCACCCAGAAGCTTGGGGCGCGCTGAACTCCTCATGCCCCAAGCTTCGGGATTAGCGCAGAGCACCTGGGGGAAAAATAATTCCCCCCCTTTATTTCCCCCCCCAAAAAACTAGGTGCGTCCTATGGGCCGGTGCGTTGTATGGGGCGCAAAATACTGTATCTCAACTGTTTGACTGACTCCTCTGTTTGACTGATTCTCTCACTCTCTCACACCAGACTAGCCCAACCCACAGACTTACGGTATCTTCTCTGTCTCTTCTAACTCCAGGCAGTCTTCTCAACCACCTAACTCTAACTCCCCCCCCCCAAATCTCTGTGCTTAAACCTTGTTGTTGTTGTTGTTTAGTCGTGTCCGACTCTTCATGACCCCATGGACCAGAGCATGCCAGGCACTCCTGTCTTCCACTGCCTCCCGCAGTTTGGTCAAACTCATGCTGGTAGCTTCAAAAACACTATCCAACCATCTCGTCCTCTGCCGTCCCCTTCTCCTTGTGCCCTCCATCTTTCCCAACATCAGGGTCTTTTCCAGTGAGTCTTCTCTTCTCATGAGGTGGCCAAAGTATTGGAGCCTCAGCTTCACGATCTGTCCTTCCAGTGAGCGCTCAGGGCTGATTTCCTTTAGAATGGATATGTTTGATCTTCTCTCAAGAGATCGACTCTCAAGAGTCTCCTCCAGCATCATAATTCAAAGGCATTAATTTTTCAGCGATCAACCTGCTTAAACCTTATACACAGTTAACTCTGTGTATAAGGAGCTGGTGAGGACAGCCAAACTATAATTTATGGACTGCTTCAAATGAGTTTTGGATGCAAGAAGACTCTCTCTTGGGCTCAAGGGAGAGAAACGCATTGTATTGGACTTAATATGCATAAATAATACTATTTGTAATAGTTGCCATCCTGAATCAGAACCAGAAAAATCTTTATTTGCATCAGCCACTAGCCATAGCAATAAAATGAAATAAAAGAAAATGTACTGAAGATAGAGGTAGAAACTTAACTATAGAAAATACATTTTGGGGGTTTACATCAAAAATCAAATAATAGATCTTATTCTAATTGCCCCTGCTAAAAACCTTGCAGTTTTTGTTGTCACCTGATCACTTTGATCTGCTAAAAGAAAGGGCATAGTAGCAATGGTTGAGTGACAAAATAGAGGGGTAATGACCTCATTCCTCAAATCTTTATAAAGAGTGTTAAGCCAAAAGCACATGAGCCACTGACTCAATACTGCCAAGTTGCCATCTTGCTAGTGAAGAGTCATCATCAAAGTCTTGTGTGTGGAGTATTCTTCATCACTAGGACCTTAAGGGTGAAATTGCTGCATCACTCTGTATGAATCAGAAAAATAGCCAACGGGGATGCACAATATTGGCTCCACCCATTGGTCTCCTGACAAGCCTGACCCAGCAATTGGCTAAAGAAGGAGCAGCTGCTTGCAGGGAACTTGCTTCCCCTGGCAGAAGAACAGCTCTGCTCCAATGCTTGTTTTCCTCTTCCCAACACATTTTCATTTTGTATTAGGTCCAATAGAGTTTGAGGCAATAGACAGGGACTGCCCTATTTGTAATCTCTCTGGTGCTAAGAACATTTTAGTGCTTTATAAGTGAATGAGTCATCACCATCTTCTTCTAAGAACTGTGATTTGGTTGACCCATTTGATTTACTTGATAAGAATCTGTTTACCTGAGAAAAAAACCTTTTTCAGTTGCCACCATCTGGTAAAACAAAATAAAAAAATTCCTTCCAGTAGCACCTTAAAGACCAACTAAGTTAGTTCTTGGTATGAGCTTTCCATCTGGTAGTAAGGGCTACAGCAGAAATAGGGAAGGTTTTTCTGTTTTTACAGAGAGCAAAACTCAGCTGCCTTCTTGAACTTTGGGAAAGGGTCCACTGGTGCAGAAGTTACACAGGTAGTAAAGTTGCATTATGAATTGTTTACATGGTTCTCTGACCATGACATTGTGGGATGTGATACATAAGTAGCAGTCAAATACAGTGGTACCTCTGGATCCGAACGGGATCAATTCTGGAGCCCCGTTCGCATTTTGAGCAGAATGCAACCTGTGTCTGCGCGTCTGCGTCTGTGCGGGTTGTGATTCACTGCTTCTGCACATAAGTGTGACGTCATTTTGAGTGTCTGCACATGCGCGAGCAGTGAAACCCGGAAGTAACCTGTTCCGTTACTTCAGGGTCACCGCAGAGCATAGCCTGAAAATGCTCAACCTGAAGCTACTTTAACCCAAGGTATGACTGTACAACATTCCTTGTTTTCCTAGAGTGGAAAGGCAAGGGGATGTTTGATCCAGCCAGTTGGAACTTCCTGTTTCTTCCTGAACTGGAACATACTTCCTCTTGCATGTGACTAGACCTGTGCGTGACCTTACCTGTGCAGGTAACAAAAGCACAAGGCACACAGCCCTCCTCCCTTCTCCATCTTTCGTCATGTGAGCTGCAGTAACTGATAGTCTGCAGTCACTGGGATTAACACCCCCATATGGGGTAGATCCACATGTATATACTTCAGGGATCATGTATATGTATATAGGGATCATGTGCATGTATATACTTCAGTGAGCCTTCAGGGATCACACTGTGCTCTGCCTGATGTAAGCAAACTTCGTTTTACAGTTTATGAATAAGATTGTGGCGTCTTTACTCTTTTAAGAGGGATTAAAGGGCAAATTACCAGGAACGTTAGTGAGAGGCTTACACAAGCCTGCAACTAGCTAGATGCTGTGCGTTTAAAAGGGGAATGTAAAACTCTGCTAAGTTATAGAACTTGCTAGCGCAGGTTAGGAAGGATATTAATATTTTTTTTAATATAATTTTTATTGAATTTTCAAATTTTAATACAAAGCAAAAAGGAAAAAAGGAAGAAAGGAAAAAGAAAAAAAAAGAAAAAAAGAAAAAGGAGAGAAAAAAACACAAATAGATTCTTTCATAACCCTCTTTCATTGACTTCCCCCACCCCCACCCATACATTCCAATTTTCAAACTTAATTCAGCAAGTTCTTGTTTCATTCCTTAAACCTCTTCTTATTATATTTAAACTTAATTCCCTTTATTAGGCCCAACTTATTTATCCCATTTTCTTATATACCTTAAATTCTTTTTCTAAGATCGATCGAGGTTCTTATACCATAAATTTCCCCATTTTCATGTTAAAATATAAGTCAAAATTATAAAACCCAAAAGTCATAAAATAGTTTTAAAACTTTCTATTTTTCCCCCTCCCTCCTTGTCCGGATATCTGTCCCTTCCTAGATATCTGCCCTCTTATAAAACTCCTAGCCCGGATTCCTCACATCTGAGGCCTCTAACACCATTTGAGTCTCTCTATGCCTGTTTTGTTGATAGTCCTTCTTATTAATCTTCAAGTCTCGAGGGATGTCTAATGCAGTCTCTTCACCTTCTCTCCAATCAATCCTAGTTGAAAAGACTTGCTGCATGGGTTCTGCCAGATGTTCCCTTAAATCACGTTCACCAATGCCAGAAAGGAGGAGGAAGTCCCAGTTATATTTCTTCATTATTTCAGCTTCCCATCTATAGTATCCAAAAACTTCCTCCTTTACTTTTCTCTTTTCAAAATCCATAGTCCAAAAAACTTCTCTGTCCCCTTGCTGCATGAAGTCCTGTTCCTGTACTTTTTGCCCTCCAGACTCCTTGTCCTCCAACTTCAAAGAAACTTTTTCCAGTTCAGCTGCAGAATCTTTCAAGGTCAAATCCTCAGTTCCATCAGTAGAGTTGCTTGTTTTTAAAATCACAGCCGTGAGCTGTTTGTCCATAGCTATCTCTTGCTCATGTAGAATTCCCACAAGAAAAAGGGCTCTTTCTATTTCTGCTTGTAATTTTCCTTCTGCCGCCATTGTAATGTCTCTGGTTTCCCCTAGGGGGATTACCATTTTTTCCCCTTTACCAACAGTCTATTACTTTGTTATTACTTGTTGTTACTTAATTTCCAGCCACTTCTGGTTAAATGTAACACCTTTAGATCAGAGAGATATAAAGATACAGTTCTTGTCTTGATTCTGCTGTTTGACAGCTCAGATGACAGCTGTCAAACTCCCTTTCTTTCAGGCTAGGCTAATGCGGAACACTCCCGGATCCCGAGTGGGGGTTCCCAAAATTTTTTCCAAATACACCTCTTCCTCCAGCACAACTTAAAAAGACAGAAAAAAGCTTGTTTTCACAAATCAATGGAATCTTTTATCAGTCCCAAGAGACAAAAAGAAGATCTTTTTAATCCGATCTTAGGCTTTCGCTCCTTGCTTCAGATCGTGCATGCAGGGGGGGGGGGGTGCGGACTTCCTTTTGACACAGCCCCCCCCCGTTCGCCAAATTAAAGGAGTTAATTTCTTTTAAAATCCCAATTTCGTTTTACTCACGAGGATATTTGTTTCAGTCCAAATGTCAGGAAGAAAGTTGACGCTCTCCGGCAATGGCTTGCGGCTTCGCTCCACCGATGTAGCGGTCTACTCTCAGCACCACGCCGCTCCTCCGACCTTCTCCGCAGCCTTTAAAAAGGCTCTTCGCCTGTCGAGGAGGGCGCTTAAGGTGCCCACCGAGTCACCAGGTCCACAGGTATCAGCACCTGTGGTTTCTAAGGGTCCCCGCGTCGCCGGCGCGGCAAGACCCGTCCTCGATGGAGCCGATTCCCTCCGGAGCTCGGAGGTAATCCGCCATTAAACCGATCGCGTCAACCCGGAAGTCTCTCAGGAAGGATATTAATAAACAATATATCCTCTCCTGCCTCCCTGAACATTCCCACATACTTCACCTGAGACCTGTCTTCCTGACTCTCTGTTTATTTTGGGCTATGATAGGTGGGTCTGAGAGTTGTCATTGTAAGGACACTGTGCTCATACCCTTGGCAACTAACTGGAAGGGTCTTCTATAGATAGAATTCTTAGAAAGTGACACTTTTCAACTTTCCTTTATTGCCTTTGCCTGTGAACCTCTGACCATTAGCAAGTATTCTTCTGAATAGTTACTTGCATGCAGGAGGAAGAGGTTCAGTGATTACATTCCCTGTCCAAACATGAAATGTTAAAATCTTGCAAAATGCCAACGAGCTCTCAGCTCTTTCCTCTGTAGCCTTTTAAAAAGATAGCATCAATCCTTGTCTTCAGCATCAAAGGTCACAGTATGACTAATCCTTGACCTGGATTAAATCAATGGGGAATCTCACAGCTATCTCAATGAGCACAGGAAGGTAGCTGTTAATAACTGACTGGGTGTATATATCTCAAAGGGCAGATCATCCACCTTAATGCTTTCCTATTTAACATTAGGACAGTGAGGGCTTCTATAATTTTTATTGGAAGAGCCCCACGGGCTGCCTTAGTGGGAGTGCCTTGTAGATAAAAGGCTAGGAGGATAATTCTATCAGTGGCTACTATGATAGCTCAATTGTTGGAACCAGTTTGCCTCTGAATAACAATTGCTAAAAATTGCATGCAAGGAGACTGCTGTTGCACCTAGATTCTGCATGTGGGATTCCCATTGACATCTGGGTGGGTCCTGAGCTTATTCAGTCCTGTAACAGTGTTGCCAGAGTAGATGTGGAAACAAAATTGGCATCTGTGTTTGACACAGGGTCTGGTTCCTGCAGGTAGTATAGAGCTGTACAGTCGTACCTTGGCTGTTGAACACCTTAAGGTAAAGGTAAAGGTACCCCTGCCCGTACGGGCCAGTCTTGCCAGACTCTAGGGTTGTGCGCTCATCTCACTCTATAGGCTGGGAGCCAGCGCTGTCCGCAGACACTTCCAGGTCACGTGGCCAGCGTGACAAGCTGCATCTGGCGAGCCAGCGCAGCACACGGAATCCCGTTTACCTTCCCGCTGGTAAGCGGTCCCTATTTATCTACTTGCACCCGGAGGTGCTTTCAAACTGCTAGGTTGGCAGAGGCTGGGACCGAACGACGGGAGCGCACCCCCGCCGCGGGGATTCGAACCGCCGACCATGCGATCGGCAAGTCCTAGGCACTGAGGTTTTACCCGCAGCGCCACCCGCGTCCCTTCTGTTGAATGCCTTAGTACTCAGATATTTTGGCTCCTGAATGCCGCAAACCTGGAAGTAAGTGTTTGCAAACATTTTTTGGAAGCTGAATGTCCGTTTCGGCTGTTGGCATTGTTTCCAGGGCCAATCAGCCAGTTGGAGCCATGCCTTGATTTGCGAACATTTTGGAAGTCGAATGGACTTCTGAAACGGATTTCGTTCGACAACCAAGGTACGACTGTGTAAGCACAGATGGTTTTAGGATTGCAATATCAAACAGAATGTATTCTGCCCCTTCTTTCTTTCATATACAAGTTTTTTGCCCTCTTCTTGTTTTCATGCAGCGTTTCCCTGAATAACAATAATAAAAAGTAAGTAGCATGATCTGTCCAACATGTGTCACTACTTTGAGAATCTTAATACAGTGGCACACCTCTTGTTATGTATGCTTCGGGATACGCACGCGGCAAATTTGGAAGTATTTTTCCAGGTTTCGCCCCATGCGCATGTGCAGAAGCACTCTACCGTGCCGTGTGCATGTGCAGATTAGACACTTCCAGTTGCAAAAACCTTGGGATCTAACCGGAGCTCCAGAATGGATCCTGTCTGCAACCAGAGGTACCACTACATTTTTTCTCCAGTTGCAAAGACTGAAGAAAACATATTCCATGAGGTCCTTGGAGGGAGGAAATGGAAGGTTTCAAGGCTCCCTGGCACACTCTGACTGTCACAACTTCACAAGTGGTACCCTTGAGTCCATAACTGCACTTTCTTACTAGTGACAATTTGTGTCCACCAGCTGCTTTTTGGCAAGTAGCTTACAGAATGGGACAGCACATCTTGCTCTCTTCTTGTTTATTACCAGAGCTGTATGAATTCTACTCAACATATTGCCTGTTAAAATTAAACCTTTGTAATATATAGATGTGTTTCTAGTTGCTATCTGGCACAGATCACAACAACAGCTGATCTCCCTCACACTTATTTCACTGAAAAATAAAAGCATAGAATAGCATAGAAGGGTCCTGTTCAGGCAGGTAGGTCAACAAAGCATCTCACCAGCATTTCAGCCAGCTGAATTCTATTGCTCTTGGTGGGATGGATGGTGCACAGGTGGTTGTGATAACACAGCATCCTTATTCAGACAAATCCTGACCGTCAAGTGAGTGATGTAGGAATCCACCAGGTCCACCACCATGCTTGTGGTCCACCAATACACATGCAGAGGTGCCATGTATGAGAACTGGCAAAACTGTTCATGCCATGGCTGTGGTTGATTTACTAGCGGTAACCAGAAAAAAGGTGTGCAGCAAATAGAAATGGATGAATCAGTTTGCAATCCATGTCACTTGCGCTCTTAAATTTGTCTCATCCCATTTCTGCATTGATTTGTGGGTTTTTGAAGATCTACACGAACATTTCTATTTGAATGCTCATTTTCAAATCCATTACCTCTCTCAAAAAAGGAGTGGCATTCAACTAAAGATGTATGCTAATGAGACAGCTGTCCCTGCCCACCATCTTAATGTGCTTTGTGGGTTTGCCCAACCTGCTGGAGCTGATGTGGGCGACATGTGTGTGGTGCATGGGTAGAGGAGAGGGCAGGGAAATTACAATGCACAGCTAAAAGTCATTGCGCTGGCGCAACTCCTTAGTTGAATACCTCTTTACGTATGCTTTTCATTTGAGAAGTGCAAAAGCTGAAGTTTAAAATGGCCCATTAGTCCCAGAGTTGAGGTCCAAGTCCATTCATATTGGAATTTGCAAGTGTCAAATTTCTCAAGTGACCCCAGGGACGATAATGACTCTATCCCATGTGCAGACACTTGATTCTGAAAAGTGGTAGCACTACATTAGCACTGCTGGAATACAAACCTGGTTCTACGTAGCTCCTCTTTACAATGCTCTATTTGGGCCACTGGAACATGTCATTCTCTGGTCCAATCCTACTGTGTTCACAATATCAACCCCCATTTCTCAGCTCGGACACGGAGGTCCAGCTCCAAGGGCCTTCTGGCTGCTCCTTCACTGCGAAAAGCAAAGTTACAGGGGACCAGGCAGAGGGCCTTCTTGGTGGTGGTGCCTGCCCTGTGGAACACCCTCCCATCAGATGTCAAGGAAATAAACAACCATCTAAATATCTAAAACAGCTATCTAAACTAAACAACGTTTAGAAGACATCTAAAGGCAGCCCTGTTTAGGGAAGCTTTTAATGTCTGATGTTTTATTGTGTTTTTAATATTCTGTTGGGAGCCGCCCAGAGTGGCTGCGGAAACCCAGTCAGGTGGGCGGGGTATAAAAAAAAATATAATATATAAAATATAAAAAAGTTATTCTCTGTAGTGGCCTCTAGACATTGGAGTAGGATGGTTTCAGTAAATAACCAGTTTGAGGATGGGTTCCGCTGAGGGGAGAGTATATGGAAATTCAGTGTCTGACTTGGGGTACGCATATTTGTCTGTGGAACATTTTCCCCTGACTTACCCCATCCTGGCATGGTTGCCAATTCAGATCTACTGACATGAGCTGGAGGACATAGTCCATTCATTAGATTTTGCATCATAGTTCTATCCTGTGAGCTGCAGAGCATTTAGTGGTCATGCATAGATGAAAATGGGGGCCTCCATTTTTTAAGCGGTATGTTTCACAATGACTTAAAAGTTTCCTCAACCAACCAACTTCGTACAAAGTGCTACAAGTGAGGGAGCAAGCAAGGAGTGCCATATCAGAGGTGTCTGATAAATGAGTTCTGGGCTGTTTATAAACTACCCCACATCATTTAAAAATGTAGGTGCCATAAAAAGTCAGACGCTTTCATTATTTCCAGCACTATAGATGGCTCTGTAATCCATTAACAATGCCTTTAGGAGACCATAAACATAAATACAAAGGCGACCCAATATGCACACCCCTAATTTACAGCAATCATTGTAGCCTGGGTGACACGATATGAAAATGATAGGCGTGCTGATGTGATATTTCTCCTTTGTACTGATTACCTGGTACGACAGAATTTGAAGTTATTCTTGTCAGAGGAATGATTGCTGTTATTGGATCCTAAATCAAAGCTCTAACTAATAATGACTAACCTTGCAGACCCGCCACCAGGCATTCTCCCGTCTCCTCACCAAGCGAGCCGGTAAATGTATTCCGTTTACAAATAACTAATATTGCTACATATTTCAGACAATGCACGCGGCAGCCTAGTGTGCCCAGTAATGAAAAAAAGCATGAGAGGATGCATGGCCATTTAACTTTTAAAAATGACCTTTTATCTTGTCAGCAGCTTGTGAGCAAACATAAAGTCCATTCACCACCGGAGGTTGTAGTGCAGTCGAAAATTGGACACTTCATGGCTCAGCATGGAAAAGCAATATAAACAACAACTCCCAAAGTCCGAAACATATAATTGGGGTAAGTGCCCCAGTTTGATAAAGCAGACACAAATTCATTCCTTTTTATATTTTCTTTAACGCCCGGCTTTCTTAATGGGTGTCTGACTCTTCTCATATGGAAATACTAAGCACAACATATTCAGATGCTGGGGGCTGTTCTGGACAGATTTTTCTGTTTCAGACAGAAAATGTGCTGTCACAAGTCTGAAGATGTTGTTGGATGTCCTCAGCTCCATCTAGTATGCTCAATGATAAGAGGGGCGCATACCCTCCAAGGGGACGCTGGTGGCATTGTGGTTAAACCACAGAGCCTACGACTTGCTGATAAGAATGTCAGTAGTTCAAATCCCCACGACTGAGCTCCCGTTGTTCGGTCCCTGCTCCTGCCAACCTAGCAGTTTGAAAGCACATTAAAGTGCAAGTAGATAAATAGGTACTGCTCCAGCGGGAAGGTAAACAGCATTTCCGTGCTCTGCTCTGGTTCACCAGAAGTGGCTTAGTCATGCTGGCCACATGACCTGGAAGCTGTATGCCGGCTTCCTTGGCCAATAAAGCGAGATGAGCGCGGCAACCCCAGAGTCGGTCACGACTGGACCTAATGGTCAGGGGTCCCGTTACCTTTATATCCTCCAAGTGCCCCAATTTTCCAGGGACAGCCCTGGAATTACAGAAGCCATCCTTGTTTCTGATTTGGTCCTGAAAGGTCCCAGTTTCCCTTTTCCTCCCCTCCCTGTCTTGATTAAAAGTGGTGGAGAGATTAGACCAGGGCTGGCAACCTGCAGTCCATGGCCACAAGTAGCCCACTGTGATAGGAATTCTGAGGTCTTAGATATATGTTCAATGTTCATAACTGTACCAATGAAATCATAACAACCAACCAAGCATGTACATAACATAATGAAATCATACCAACCAACCAACCAACCAACCAACCAACCACGGATAGGAAGACTGACCTGGAACCATTTTTGATTCCCAAACTAACCAAATGTTTTCTCTGCAAGGTCAAAGGAAAATGGAAAAGCCTCCCCATTGTCTTTTCCTTCACAAATCCTGTCTTAAGGGTATGTCTGTGTTTGAATAGGGTGTGAGCCTGTGACATGGCCCAGGAACTAAGTATTTATCATTACAAAAGACTGGCCAGGCTCCCCAGGCAATCCAATCTAGTAAGCAGGGTATCCAATCAAGTAACCTGCCAGACAGGAGATAAACAACGACAAGAGAAAAACAACATTCAAATTTCTGTTTTAGGCCGCCTTTTCTGTGATGTAGGTATGATGTATCTGAGGGGTGGTCTTAGGTTACACCCCTTCTGTGATGTATGTATGATGTTTCTGGGGGTGGTCTTGATCTACAGGGTGGCATTTTCAAAAGTCTATATAAGGCCTTGTGCGCCATTGTTCTGGGTTCCTCCTCCTTTCCTGCGTGTGAGGGGAGCACCCTGTTGCAACAGATCAATAAAGATCAAGCTTACTAGCTGCTTTGCTTCTCAATATTCTCTGGTTGGCCTCTGATGTTTTCTCCTATCAATAGGGAACCTACGTAAGGAAGAGCCCCCTATATGGGCTCTTGAAGCGAGATGAGCACTGTAACCCCAGAGTCGGTCACGACTGGACCTAATGGTCAGGGGTCCCTTTACCTTTTTAAGTCCCACTAGGTTCAATAGGATTTACTCTCTGGTATGTTCCTGATCATTTTCACAGTTTCTATTCTTCTTTCTTTCTTTCTTTCTTTCTTTCTTTCTTTCTTTCTTTCTTTCTTTCTTTCTTTCTTTCTTTCTTTCTTTCTTTCTTTCTTTCCCTGAAAGGGACTGAAGGCAGATTACAGTTAAAATTTCATTTCATTCCATTTATCTGTGGAAGGTGTTGTACACAATCCCTTCCCTCGTGCATTTTTTCTGTGAGGTAGCTTGCAGACATACCATACTTTCCTGTGTATAACACCCCCCCTTGTATAAGACGCCCTCTATTTTGGGGGACTCCTCTTTCAGAAAATGGCCCAAAGTTGTTGAGCTTCTTTGGGGGGGGGAATGCAGTAAATCGCTAACCCGACAGTTGCAATTGCGTCGCCCAGATCGTCTGCACCAAAGAATCCCAGCTTCCTCATGATACAGTTTGAGGCCCACTGTTGTAAGTCACTGAGACACATTCATGTTGCTGGCATCCATCTTTCTTGAGAGATGATGGAAGAGTGTGCCATTGGGGTGAAGTCAAATGGTTGGAGAGTTACAGTGCCTGCTGTGGCTGTAGAGACATGTTGTGTTGCAGCTGGGGCAGAAGAAGGTGTCTGGTTTTGCCAGATGTACCATGGTGTTTATTCTATGTGCTCTCCTCTCAATGGTCATTTGTCCTCTGGTGACTGCTTTGGATACATGACCTGGCTGTCTGTCTCTAGTTACTGCGGTCATTTGCAAGGGATTCCCACATGGTGGGGTTAACGTTGCCGACTGTCATGTCATATCTTTGTAACGCAGAGTTGGTCTGCCAAGCGACCTGGTGCCTGAAGCCAGCTCCTGGTAAATTACATCCTTGGGGATTTTGCCATATTCCATTCTGTGTACATGACACACTGGTCTGCAGTGTTCAGCATTCAGAGACAGAGGGTGCTGTTCACAAAGAAATTAAAGTCTTAGGCTTCAATTGCATTATTTGAGGAGAAGCCTAGGGAAATTTACAGTAACAAATTATGAGCCTCCGAATTCACTGGAGATCAGCAAGTATTATTCCGTGAAAGTAGTTCAGAGGCTCCCCACCATCTAAAGACGACACTGTGACAACTCGGAATGGCGGCAGAACTTCAGAAGGACTTGATATTTTGCTTCTCCTTCTCCGAGGAATAAATAAAAACCTCACGAGAACATCTTCCCCCCAAATTATTGCCACAGGCATTCTTGATACCTTGACAGTCATTTCCACACATCTGGATATTTATTATCACATAGAAGGCTATTTCTCTGAGTGCACAGGCAGACATTGTTGGAAACAAATCTATTGAAGGTGAAGTAACTTATTTCAGGATAAGGTTAGTTAGGATGGAGCTGTCAGAATGGCAATTTCTTTGCGTTAATCATGTCTGGTGCCAGAATGTGGCATATTCAGGCAAGTTCTGGGATCCTCGTGCCCGTTGCTACTGCTGCCACCACCATTGCAGCTGATGTGGCTCAGTTGGGTGGCAACAGGGAATGGGCAAGGTGGGTGGGTGGAGACACCCAGGCCAATTTGCTGTTCCTGCACTCACTGGCAACACCTCAGGCATCAAGATGAGGTCAGCATAAATCAGCTGATTGTTCTAGAGAATAGCTGTCAACTTACAGATTTGAAAATAAGGGACCAGCAGCCTCGAAAATAAGCGATCAGCAGCCAAAATAGGGGATTTTCCGGGCACAGGTATGTTCAACTTCTGAGCCCCTCCGAGCCAAAGGCAGAAGACCCAGCCAGCAGCCAAATGAAGCCTCAAGCAGTGGTTTCCACAGCGCAGCAATCCAGCAAAGGGGATGCAGCAAGGAAAACCACCATCACCTCTCTGCTGGGAAGCGCTGAGCAAAGGTGAGTCCCCAGGCAACATGGCCGATTTGATCAGCACAAGGCATGCTAGCTCTACCCCCAGTCGTTTTTAGACTCCTTATTGTGTGAGCAACGCAGCCAAGCAACACAGTTGGAGCCTCCCTCCTCCCTGGCCGGCAGGGAGGGAAGGGAGCTGCTTCTTTTGAAACCTGGGAAATTTAAGGGACATAATCAATAAGGGATAGCAGCAGCACACGGTGCTGGGATAAGGGAGTTTCCCACCAAATAAGGGATGGTTGACAGCTATGTTCTAGAGAGGACAATCACACAGAATAGGAACCCCACTCAGCTCCAGCACAGGATCTAGACCTCTAATTAGCCTTCCTTGTTAGGTAGGGCAGCCGCAATTCTAGTTGGGGCATTTTGGGGATGGGGAGGTGCACAGTGCCAGCCAATGCCCCCCCCCTTATGGATGGAATTTGAGGAACAGGCCAGGATAAGCGAAAGGCAATGGCCTCCCTGCTTACTCCTCCATTCTTAAATTGCTCCTGCTCTTGAACCAGTCTAGCATTCTGTAAATGGAGGCTGCATTGGTGGCTGTTATGTCACAAACTAAAAAGACTATTTCCCCAAAGAAATCCTGTGGAGTGGGGGTGAACTGCAGCTGTAGCAGGTAGAGCACTCATTTGTCCCACCCTGGCAACAGGAATGGACCACACCTAATGTCCCTACTGGGCACAAACAGGGCTGTTGGCCAGTACAGGTGACATAAATTGGAATACATGCCTGCCCTGTATCCACAAGCACCACCATCTGAATTATATCTTCAGATATCTAAAGGGATGCCAAATGGAATATGGAGCAAGCTGGAAGATAGAAATTCCAACTAAGCATCTAGAAGAGCAGGCATAGGCAAACTTGGCGCCCTCCAGATGTTTTGGGACTACAACTCCCATCATCCCTGACCACTGGTCCTGTTAACTAGGGATCATGGGAGTTGTAGTCCCAAAACATCTGGAGGGCCTATGCTGAAGAAGAGCTTTCTGACTTTTGAAATGTAGGAATCTCAACTAGATCATACCTGACAGATGACCATCCAACCTTTGCTTAATAACCTCTATGGAAGAAGAGTCCACCACATTCTAAGTAAATTCATTCCACTGTCAAAGAGCTCTTAATGCCACAAAGCTCTTCTTGATGTTTAGTTGTAATCTTCCTTCTTGTAACTTGAATCCCTTGGTTCAGGCCAGAGGTCCCCAAACTAAGGCCCGCGGGCCGGATAAGGCCTGAGGAACTTGTTTATCCAGCCCGTGGCAACCCCCGCCGCCCGCTGCTGCCGCCCACTGTTACCGGTGCTGTGCTGTGCGACTGCCCACCTCTGGGTCGGAGGAGCACCAGAAATAGTTTGTCCGCATGCGTAAGCATTATTTGCGCATACACAAGCATTATTTCCAGTGCACATCTGGGTCGGAGGAAGCCCGCACACATGCACACAAGCTATTTCCGGTGCTCCTCTGACCCGGAAGTGCACCAAAAATTGTGTGTGTGCATGCGTATGGGCACGCCTGAGGCGCGGTTAAGTTTGCTGACCCTTGGTTCAGGCCCTGGCCTCCAGATCCAGAGGTGGATTTAGGCAAGTGTGGCACTCACACTAGGAGCTGAGCCAAAAGGGTACTGCAGGGGCAGGTGAACAATGGAATGTTAGTGGGTGGTGGTCACCCAATTTTGTTGTTGCACAAGGCACCACTGAAATTTTAAAGCTGAAAGTCTGCCACTGCTGGAGAATGTATCCCTTTTATACCTTATGCATGAGTGAAAATAACACTTCAGATACTCTTAGCTAATCAAAACATGGGGATGGGGGGGGTAGAGTATTGAATTTCCACAATGATGTTTATCCTTGGCATTTTTTAAAATGCGGTCGGGAAACTTATAATTGCTGGGTCTTTTAATGGATAGACCTTGACACCATTTACAAAACCAAAAAGACATCAACGTCCTTTTGTTGGAAATCTGCTCTGTTCTAGAAACTGTATTCCTACCAGGGTGTTACAAAGAGCCATTCATCATGACTAGACCCCAGGTTGCAGAGCATCCACTCTTTAAAAGCCCTGTTCTATTAATATGACCTTAAGGATAAATACTATAAATCCTGATGAGCCAGTAATGGCATTGTGAGTGTAATAGGATGTGTAGCTTTGGGCACAAGCATAGATATGTGGGGAAGAAAAGACTGAATGCACATAGCGGAGTATTAAAAGCCAACATAAAACTGTGAGACTGAACGTTCCCAAAGCTTCCGCATTCCTGGGGCTGTTCCTTCCCTTTGGGAGATATGAAAGAGGTAGCAGCACTTTTGAAGTTGCAACCCCTTGAGACTGACTGCTACCTGTGGGAAGTAGAAGGGAGAGAAAGACAAGAAAAGGCAGCTGGTGAAGGCCTCAGTGAGGAACTGTAATATAGCTCCTTGTATTCCAAGTCAAATATAGAGAAAATGGAAAGGGGGCATCACCTGACACTACAATGTCTATAGTGATGGGCTTGGAGTAAAAGGAACTATGTCCCTCCAAATGGGGAATAGCTTTACTTGTTGTTGTTGTTTAGTCGTCTAGTCGTGTCCCCATGGACCAGAGCACACCAGGCACTCCTGTCAGTGTGGTGTACTGGTTAAGAGCGGTGGACTCGTAATCTGGGGAACCAGGTTCGCGTCTCCGCTCCTCCACATGCAGCTGCTGGGTGACCATGGGCCAGTCACACTTCTCTCACAGAGTGTTTGTTGTGGGGGAGGAAGGGAAAGGAGAATGTTAGCCGCTTTGAGACTCCTTAAAGGGAGTGAAAGGCGGGGTATCAAATCCAAACTCTTCTTCTTCTCTTCTTCTGTCTTCCACTGCCTCCCGCAGCTTGGTCAAACTCATGCTGGTAGCTTCGAGAACACTGTCCAACCATCTCATCCTCTGTCTTCCCCTTCCCCTTGTGCTCTCCATCTTTCCCAACATCAGGGTCTTTTCCAGGGAGTCTTCTCTTCTCATGAGGTGGGCATGAGCTCATGAGCTTTGCTTATTCTGAGCTAATTCATGTCAAATTAGATCTTGTTGTGACCCTAACAAGTGAAGGATTAAATGGATATTAATGAAGAGAAGATGTGTCTACAGGAGGAAAAGGTGGACATATGTTTGCAACATGTTCATTTTTTTCTCTTATTCTGTATGTTAAGTCTACGAGCTGTGCATATTCAGCCAACTTAAGTTGCCACTCTTCTTTAGTTGGGACCTCACTCGTTTTCCATTTTGGGGCTAACAAAATACGGGCTGCCCCCCCTCCAAATCGGAGACCCAACATATCTCAGTCCCCACAAGGTGGTTCCCCCTGGCTTTGAGTCACTGTGTAAGAAAAGTGACTAAGATATACTGATCAGTTTTTCCAGCTCTTTCCTTACTCTCTTTACCTTTGCCTGGCACTCTTTGTATTATCAGTTTATAATAAGGGGCTTGATAGAATTGGAGGAGCTGTCAAGCCTGAGAAATAAAAATGGACAATGAATTGCTGTTCTAGGAATGTGATTGACCCCAGAAAAACACAAATGTACCTTGTGCACAACAAGTAGGTAATGTAAGTGACAGGGAAAACTGAATTATGCTTTTCGCTTTAGACTTCCTGCAGTAATATGCAGTATTTTTTTTTTAAGCACCCTCTCAGATAGTTAGCTAAGGTTATCCTTTGGGAATTTTGAATGATGTTAGGAATTCCTTTGAACACAGCGTGTTCCATTGGCTAGAAATTAATTGGATCTGAAGGTCAGTACAAAATGCCTTAGGAGAATATAGGTTATGGGCTTGAGTGTGGCTCATGTATACTACATTAGCAAACCTCTGGTGGAATTTTAATCACGCCAATGTTAAAAAATAATAATCCACATTTCGCACATAGCCTGGGCTGTAACGGTTTTAATGATAACCGTTGAAATTTAATATACAGAAAGAGAAAAATGGAAGCATCTAAGAACATAAGAAGAATCTGCTGGCCAATGGCCCATCTGGTGTAGCATCTTGTTCTCACAGTGGTCAACCTATGGGAAACTGGGAAACAGGACAGGAGTGCAAGAGCACACTCTGCTCCTGTGGTTTCAAATTGTAGTAGTACCTTGGGTGACAGATGCTTCAGGTTACAGACGCTTCAGGTTACAGACTCCGCTAACCCAGAAATAGTGCTTCAGGTTGAGAACTTTGCTTCAGGTTGAGAACAGAAATCATGCGGCAGAAGCAGCATGGCAGCAGCGGGAGGCCCCATTAGCTAAAGTGGTACCTCAGGTTAAGAACAGAATCTAAAACATTATAGTGAGGATATTTGCCAAATGTCAATTGGCAGAGCATGAGTGCTGATAGATTTTTTAAAAACTGACTCATTGATCTATAGGGGGTATTTATGAATTAGTTTAAATTTCACTATCCTTCTTGAATATCAGCCAACACATGGCTGAAATGCATATTCCAAAGATTTTTAAAAATAAATTTAAATAAACTATGATTCTAAATCTTTGACAGAGATCTACAGAAAAAGAGAGTAGATGTGATGCAAAGAACTGAAGAGAGAATGAAAACTATTTGCCTGATTCAATTCTGCATGGGAACAATTTGAACTGGTTTAGGTATCCATCAGCTTCTACATAAATTCCTGGATGTTTTGATACAGGCTTTTTTAAAGAAATGATGATGATGATGATGATGATGATGATGATGATGACATCAGCAAAAATAATACTCTCAAACTACATTTAAAAATGGATATTTTGATAAATGGTAGAAATACAGATTTGGAGAGAAAAATAGGTTTTAAAATACACATTTAAGTTTACTTTGTCACATAGATTTCTTTTTTCTATTTAACAGAAATGGGATAGTAGCAGACATCTTGCTGAGCACACAGTTGGGAGAGAATCCACCAATAACTCAGTTTTTTAGAGCATGGTACTGTTAATGCCAAGACTGTAGGTTCAATCCCCATAAGGGACAGCTAAATATTCCTGCATTGCAAAAGGGGTTGGACTAGGTGATCCTCAGGGTCCCTTCCAACTTTACAGATCTGTGATTCTGATAAGTGGACAACAGTGGCGTAGCGTGGGTTGTCAGCACCCGGGGCAAGGCAAGTAATTTGCACCCCCTAACCCGTGGATTTGCGCCCCCTAACCCATGGATTTGTGCCCCCTAACCCTAACCCCCAGATGTTGCACCCGGTGCGACCGCCCCCCGCCCCCCCACGCTACACCACTGGTGGACAACTAATCCAAGCTTTTTTGAAATAAATAAATAAATATGGCATATTCATCTATGAATGGTTCATATCTCAATCTATTATCCCTTCAATCTCTTGTAATTTGGTAGCATTGTTGTTTCATGAAAATGAGCAGATACTGCATTGGGATGTTTTTAATAATAATAATAATTTATTTATATCCTGCCCATCTGGCTGGGTTTCCCCAGCCACTCTGGGCGGCTTCCAGCAGAATATTAAAATACAATGATTCGTCCAGTATTAAAAGCTTCCCTAAACAGGGCTGTCTTCAGATGTCTTCTAAAAGTCAGATAGTTGTTTATTTCTTTGACATCTGATGGGAGGGCGTTCCACAGGGCGGGCGCCACTACCAAGAAGGCCCTCTGCCTGGTCCTCTGTAACTTCGCTTCTCGCAGTGAGGGAACCGCCAGAAGGCTCTCAACGCTGGACCTGTGTCTGGGCAGAATGATGGGGGTGGAGATGCGGTGTTGGCTTATTTTGTGGCCCTATAGATGCCACTAGACTAGAAGTCCCATCATTGCTGACCTTTGGCTGTGCTGACTGAGGCTGATGGGAGTTGGAATTAAAAAAAGTCTGGCATTTCACAGCTTCTCAACCCCTGCTTTATAGCCAAGTCTGTTCTTGTTTCCATATAACAGACTTGCTATTCCCAGTTGGACCAATGAGACATGCTTGCTTTTAAATAAGAAACTGTCTAGTGCCAGTCAGGCTGGGCTTATTTATCTAAAATGGTTCCTGCTGGTATTTTATACACATTTGCTTTTTTAAATGAATACATGTGAAGGAGAAAACCAACACCTTCGAAGGGTGTGAAAGGTGAACATATGGTAACATTTAACACTTCCTACTGCTGACTATCTGGGTAACGCCACACAAGACAGTAGGTGGCTGTTATTTTTAAGTGGCAGAATGTAGACTGCACTGGACGCAGCAGTGAAGGAGGAATATTATCCAATGCCTCCATAATAACTGTCAGTAAAAATGCTAAATGTATCAAAAAAATAGTCTTACCTGAAACAACACCGGTAGCTCAGTTGGTTAGAGCAGGCATATGCAAATCCCTGACTAGGGATGATGGGAGTTGTAGTCCCAAAACATCTGGAGGGCCGAGTTTGCCTTTGTCTGGGTTAGAGCGTGGTTATAACTTTTATATGCCTGTGGTCTTTGTCCATGGAGTTTTCTTGGCAAGGATAGGATACTGGAGTGGCTTGCCGGTTCGTGCTCCAGGTGGATCACATTTGGTCAAAACTCTCCACTATGACCTGTCCGTCTTGGGTGGCCCTGCACGGCATAGCTCATAGCTTCTCTGAGTTATTCAAGCCCCTTCACCATGACAAGGCAGTGATCCATGAAGGAGACTCTTGAGGGTCCCATGGACTGCAAGAAGATCAAACCTATCCATTCTGAAGAAAATCAGCTCTGAGTGCTCCCTGGAAGGACAGATCCTGAAGCTGAGGCTCCAATACTTTGGCCATCTCGTGAGAAGAGGAGACTCCCTGGAAAAGACCCTGATGTTGGGAAAGATTGAGGGCAGAAGGAGAAGGGGACGACAGAGAACGAGATGGTTGGACAGTGTTCTCGAAGCTACTAACATGAGTTTGACCAAGCTGCAGGAGGCAGTGGAAGACAGAAGTGCCTGGCGTGCTCTGGTCCAGGGGGTCACGAAGAGTTGGACACGACTAAACGACTAAACTCAGCAACAACAGGGAAGTGCATGACACTGTAGAGCCCACTGCTACACCTCTTCCTTGAGTCCTTGGGGTAGGTGGAGACCATTGACTAGAAGGATCAACTCAACGTTTGATCAGAATAGCTTGTGTAGTGCTAAACCATGGTTTAGCATTACATCAAAACCTGGCCACTGCTTTTGAAGACAGCCACATTCTTCTGATAGCATATTCACTGTGTTTCTGTGAGCAAGGATCTGTCCATGGTGCTTAAGGGAGATGCAGTCGAAAGTCGGGGAGAGGAAAGCAATTCTCTTTCCTCCTGTAAACACAGAAGGAGCATCTGCTTCTTATCGCACTACCTCCACCCCGCAGCTCTTTTCTTAATATGCAACTGTTTCCATGATAAAACAGCTATTTCAGGGTTGCTCTGTGGATGAATGTGATAAGGTTTGTAATGCGTTTTTCTACTCTAAAAACAATGGATATTAAGCATTTGTGAGTTGAAATATTAGCACCCAACATGGAAAACAAGTAGCAGGACCTTTTACAACAGGGGAAAAAAAATCTTAGGAAACAAAGAAATGTTTATATGGTAATGATGCACAGCTGAGGCAAGTAAATTTGAAACTCCAAGGGGGATTTTTCAACTTCATGGAATTTGGGGCCGTCTTATATTCAACTGAAAATCATGCAGTGATTGACACTGTGAATATTTTCATACGGTACCTAGTTTTCATATTACACTAGGGCTACATTTGGGGCCGTCTTATATTCAACTGAAAATCATGCAGTGATTGACACTGTGAATATTTTCATACGGTACCCAGTTTTCATATTACACCAGGGCTTCGTGCAGGGCATTCCAACTATCTCCAGTGATCCTGTGATGGCCTGGGAATTGGATTCAAAGGCTGAACCTGAGGAATCCCAGCCTGCACAGGAACCCCTGCCTCCAGGACCGGCTGAGCCAGGGCTGGGGCTTGAACCTGAAGGGCCCTCACCTGTGCCGGATCCTCAGGAGCAGACACCAGCTGAATCTGCTCTGGCTCTGGAGGTGATCGAGGACCCATTGCCTGCAGGTGCTCCACTCTCACGCACGTCAGGGGAAGGTGAGGTTGCCTCTGGGTCCGGTAACCCTCCAGCCTCTCCTGAGCTGCAGAGGCTCAGGGCAGGAAGTTCTTGCAGGAAGAGTGCTCACCTCCAGGCCAGGAGAGGTGAGTCACCTGTGGACCAGGGCTGCCCTATGCCTCAGAGGAGATAAAAGCCAGCCAGCCCAGTCCCAGGTTGCGGGAGCAACATTGTTGGTAACCTGTTCCTGCCTGACCCTGTCTTGCTCTTCTGCCAGAGTTCCTGACCACACTCGATTCCTTGCCTTGGACCCCGCTTCAGTCTTGACGGACAGCCTCCATACCGCACCCTCAACCTTGACCTGGACTAGGACCACGTCGCTCGGTAACCCCCCGGGACCAGCACAGATCCATTCACATGGGAAAAGACGGTGTCTGAGCCAAACCCTCTGTACCCTCAGTGAGGGACACACTCACTATGGAAATAAGATAGGCCTGCCGGGGGCTATAGTAATAATAATAATTTATAATAATTTATTATTTATACCCCGCCCATCTGGCTGAGTTTCCCCAGCCACTCTGGGCAGCTTCCAATCGAGTGTTAAAAACAATACAGCATTAAATATTAAAAACTTCCCTAAACAGGGCTGCCTTCAGGTGTCTTTTAAAGATAAGATAGCTACTTATTTCCTTCACATCTGAAGGGAGGGCGTACCACAGGGCGGGCGCCACTACTGAGAAGGCCCTCTGTCTGCTTCTCTGTAACCTCACTTCTCGCAATGAGGGAACCGCCAGAAGGCCCTCGGCGCTGGATCTTAGTGTCCGGGCTGAATGATGGGGGGCCTGTGGGGACATGGAGCATGAGTCTTGACTGCCACCATGTCTGGGAACATGTGGGACAGAGAAAGAAAGGGAAGAGGATGGTGAGCATGCTCAGGGTGTGTGTGTTAGGGAGCAAAGGTATCTAAGAGTTGACATGATCAAAATGGCATCATTAGAAGAGTTTGGATTTGATATCCCACTTTATCACTTCCTGAAGGAGTCTCAAAGCTGTTAACATTCTCATTTCCCTTCCTCCCCCACAACAAACACTCTGTGAGGTGAGTGGGGCTGAGAGACTTCAAAGAAGTGTGACTGGCCCAAGGTCACCCAGCAGCTGTATGTGGAGGAGCGGGGAAGTGAACCCGGTTCACCAGATTACGAATCTACCGCTCTTAACCACTACACCACACTGGCTCCCATTATCATTAGAAGCATGTTGGGGCCTGGTGGGGTTGGTATATATATATATATATATAGAGAGAGAGAGAGAGAGAGAGAGAGAGAGAGAGAGAGAATATTTATTTATTTTGAAAGCAGAAAGGTTTTATTCAAGCTCATGTGGACATGCGGAAGATGCCCACAGATCACTTTCCACAATTATAGGTTATGTAGAGTTCCATGTTTAGACTGAAGTTACTGCAACGGTTGGGCATTTCTGTATCTGAGTTGTTGATTTTCAGTGGAAGGAGAAAGATGGTTTCATAACTCATAGAACTCATGCCACATATGAGCAGCTTGGCTCCCACTTTATTTGAAAGCAAGCAAAACTTGAAACAAGTTAGGCTCTTTTGAGTTCTTCGTTCTTCTAACTTTTCTTAGCATCCAATGTATTTATTTACACGCAGACCCAAATTATTCAAAAGAGGCATGCAGCTGTACAGCTTGTTGCATGTTGCAATTATAAAGATGTATTTGTTCAATTTCCCCTAAGAATAGATTCTTCTGTATCGATTCATTCTTATTTCTTTACACCTACACAAAAGCCAACGGTTACCAACTCCCACCATCTCAAAAAAACCCAACACAAAACCCAACTTAGTTTTCGTCAAAATCACATTAATTACCTTATCTCTGCAAAGGAAATACAGTTGTACAAAACTGCAATTACAATTTTGTAATTTTACCAAACAGATCTACATAAAAAATAGTTTTCTTTTTCATTAACATGGTTCTTAAAATAGCTTTTTGAGACTTCAATTCTATATATACTTTCCTGGGAGTAAGACCCATTGAACTCAGTAGGACTTCTGAGTAGAATACTGAATAGATTAATTTTGAAAACCAATTTAATTTTCTTGTTAGTGGAGAGAAAAAAATATGTTTTATATGAGATTTTCAGATTACAAACACCCCACATGCATTTGCATCACAATTTTTCTTCTTCTCATGACTGGTCAGCAATAACTGACAAGGTGGCAGTGAAGTTAACCCTTTATTCACAGAAACAAAACAGCTCAGGCCTAGTGAGCACATCAGTTCTTCCCAGTAAATTTTGCCCCAGTGAGGCAGTTGTGAGGAGTGATGGTCCACACCTTCCCACAGCTTTCTAAATCTGCTTTTCCCCGGGTCCTTTCCAAGCAATCTGAGGCTCTGACGCCTTGTCTATTTCTGCTCCACCACTTCATACCTCTGCAGGGTCTGGGAGACCAGGGGAGAGAGGAACTGGTTGCAGCAGTATAGGGAGACCCCCCTCACTTCTTCACCAGCCTGCCTTATCTCTGCCTCTTGGCCCCATCCTCTTCAACCTCCATTTCCACCCCTATTCTGGACAGCTCTCTGCCATAGCCTCTTCCTTCTCACTAAACCCTGTTACCTTTACAGCTTCTGACACCTCCTCCTCCCAGTCTTCTTCCCCCCTCCCTCTGACCATTCATCATTGTCCCCCTACCAATCCCCTGGCTCTGAGCCTTCTTCCCTAACCTTCAATATGAGGGATGCATGTTAAGGACCCTCCCTACACTAGCACCCCCCTCTTCTTCTCATATACTTCTAAATAGGTGGGTCTTTCTCACACACACACATGTAATTTGGTTGCCTATATGGGTTCAGTATGTAGGGACGCGGTTGGCGCTGTGGTCTAAACCACTGAGCCTCTTGGGCTTGCTGATCAGAAGGTAGGCAGTTCGAATCCCCACAACAGGGTGAGAACCTAGCAGTTCGAAAGCACGTCAAGGTGCAAGTAGATAAATAGGTACCACTCCAGCGGGAAGGTAAACGGCGTTTCCGTGCGCTGCTCTGGTTTCGGTGTTCCGTTGCACCAAAAGTGGCTTAGTCATGCTGGCCACATGACCCGGAAAAACTGCAGACTAACGCCAGCTCCCTCAGCCTGTAAAGCGATATGAGTGCTGCAATCCCAGAGTTGTCTGTGACTGGACTTAACTGTCAGGGGTCCTTTACCTTTATCTTACCTATGTGGACTTACCTCTAATCATTTTCTCTCCTTCGTTTTTGATGGCATTTTGGTACCTTTGGGCAATAATACAGAGAGTGTGCAGGAGTCAAAAAGATCTTTAGGAGGTGGGGATATTGTGCCACAGAAACTCTTCAGTTGCTCCTCTTTTTTCCAGCCAATTACCATTGCCTTGTTTTGGCTCAGATGGTCCTGTCTCGCCTGGAAATTAGATTTTAATTAATTCTTCTGGAAAAAAAAGTTTGCCTCATGCAGATGATGTCACGGTCCTGTTATCTAACCCTTAATTACTGATCAGTGCCTAAGTGGATGTACGAGGGGAGAAAACAACAACAACAGGATGTCAGGCTATAAAGTTCATTAAGGCAAATCAATATGCAGCCTTTTAAAGAGGCTACTCTTTGAATGAGAGAATGTACTCCTTTTTTTGAAACAGTACATCACTATCCACATTAACAGGTAAATGCGTAAGTTTTTTTTATAAATTATATCGCAATTTACATTAACGCAAACTAGAAAATATGCACTCTCCTCTGGCAACTTCACTGTTCTTGGGTTTTTTTTAATGCCAGAAATTACTAACTTCAGTATATGTAGTAGATATTTCTGTGAGTTAGAAATGTTTGATGGAGAAGCAGAAGTCCAGTAACATAAAGTAGACTTTAATAATCAAGCTTTAGGTTATCTGACTTCATTTCCATATGAATTAGCATTGGGTTGGGTTGGGTTGGATCCAGGGATGCAGGTGGTGCTGTGGGTTAAACCACAGAGCCTAGCACTTGCCGATCAGAAGGTCGGTGGTTTGAATCCCTGCGACGGGGTGAGCTCCTGTTGCTCGGTCCCTGCTCCTGCCAACCTAGCAATTCGAAAGCATGTCAAAGTGCAAGTAGATAAAAAGGTACTGCTCCGGTGGGAAGGTAAGCGGCATTTCCATGCGCTGCTCTGGTTCGCCAGAAGGGCCTTAGTCACGCTGGCCACATGACCCGGAAGCTGTACGCCGGCTCCCTTGGCCAATAAAGTGAGATGAGCACCGCAAACCCAAAGTCAGTCACGACTAGACCTAATGGTCAGGGGTCCCTTTACCTTTACCTTGGGTTGGATCCAGAATAAGTTGGTTGCGATTTGGTACCATTAAAATCAATGGGACAAGTCACAAAGCACTCCCCAAATCTCAGTGGGTGGATTTCACTGGGAAAGTGCTCAGAGCACCCACTGTGCAGTGTGATCCCTGAGTGCAATGTGCTTTTCCTGAGCAAAAAGGTTCCTACAGAAGGAGCTCATGTTGCAGTTTGATACACTTCAGGATTCAAGAAATGACGTGAGGCTGAACCATGTTGGTTTATGTCCTGGAGTTGCTTCTGCCTGATTGGAGTCTTGACAGATCCAGAGTTCTTGTTGGGGGGCCATTTTCTAAGGGTTGGGCCCTCTATATTGTCCCCCTTTTAACATAACTTTATTGAAATTCATAAATAATGTACATAATATACACATTCTTAATTCAACAAAAATGAAAACAACCATGTTCTTTGGATTCACAAAAATTAAACTTAGTTGAAATTCATGCAATCTCTTTTTTCCTACCTTTTTACTAACATAAAATAGACTTTCTATCATTCCCCGATGTAAACTTTCTTTCTATTGTTGAATGTACTTAACATCATTACCTTACTCTTTCTGTATTTTCTAATACCTTCTTACAACAGTTTGTAGTCATTGCCTTTTTTCTTAACCATTACTTTAAACAAGGGTCATATTATACCACTATTATACTCTGTAAATAACTCTTATACATATCCCATTTTTGAATAAATGATTGTCTTGTATTGCCTCAGTCTGTTGGTCAATTGCGCCATTTTCGCATATTCCTGGGTCCTCCATATTAACTTCTATTGTGTGATTTTCCTTCCTCCACCCCTTTTGTTGGTGATGGGCGTGCTAGATTACCAGACTGTGTTACCGTACTGAATGGACTTAGGATCCAGTACATATCCCTGCCTCTGAGCTTGCCACATCACACTCCTTGTTCAGGTCTTCTGCTGGCTTATGTTCTGCCAGTCTCTGCTCAGTCAACTGGCTCCTGGCTGAGCTAGGATGTGTGTGCCTTAAAGGTAAAGGGACCCCTGACCATTAGGTTCAGTCGTGGCCGACTCTGGGGTTGCGGCGCTCATCTCGCTTTATTGGCCGAGGGAGCCGGAGTACAGCTTCTGGGTCATGTGGCCAGCATGACAAAGCCGCTTCTGGTGAACCAGAGCAGCACACGAAAATGCCGTTTACCTTCCCGCTGGAGTGGTACCTATTTATCTACTTGCACTTTGACGTGCTTTCAATGAGCAACGGGAGCTCACCCCGTCGCGGGGATTCGAACCGCGACCTTCTGATCGGCAAGTCCTAGGCTCTGTGGTTTAACCCACAGCACCACCCACGTACCGCGTGTGTGCCTTAGGTCAGCACATTTCCTTTTGTTTCATTGAAAACTGCCAGCTCCAGCAAGAGCAAATCTCTGGTTTCCACTGCCATCATATTTCCCAGGACATTCTCCCTCCCCACCCCCAAATATCTTTATTGAAAGTTCAAAAGATACATAATTATATGTGCACTTAACATGGTGGGACGTAAATAAAAGAGAAAAAGAGAAAAAGAGAAACAGAACCCGTGCAGAAGGGAAAATAAGGGGGGGGGGACGATGGCACCAAACTATATTTTGCAAGTTTATTATTGTACTTGTTTATATGTTCAATCGTAGAAGGGGGCAACATTTTTATTTTTCCCATTCATCAGTATCAGTCTTTCTGTTGTGTTGAGGGCACAGAGAGTCCACTTGTACTGTCCTTTTGTAAGTTTCCATTTGCTGGGTATATAATTCAAGAGGATATTTTGCTCTGTAAATGTAAGGTTGTTCCATACAGTTCTGTTGATTGTTTCAGTTACCTTCTGCCAAAAATCTTTCAATATAGGACAATGAAAAAACATGTTTTAGAGAAGCATTATCCCTATTGCATCTCCAAAGGTCAGATACCTTAGATAGCCCTTTTTAAAACAAACGTAATGGGGTCCAGTATATTCTAAATATAATTTTTGTTGTATGAGCCCCAATTTAAGGTTCAGAGACCCTTGTTATAGCAGCTAAAACAGTTTCACACTGTGTGTTCAAAACTGAAATCTCTAATTCTTTATTCCAATCCTCCCTCAGTACCTGAATACCAAATTCGTTTGCTAATAACAAAGATTTATATATATTGATGGCTGATTTTTTTTGGTTGTTGCATAAGAAGTAATCAACTGCTTCAATATCTCTGGATATTTCCCAGGGCATTCTGGGAAAGAAATGTGGCAGTGGGTGAGATAGGAAGTGGCAGTCTTCCCAAAAGCACAAGCGTTGGTGTTTGTTTGTTTTTAGAAAGTTAAGTGTGTGTGTGTGTGTGTGTGTGTGTGTGTGTCAAAATTGCCTCCCAAAATTGGGTGAAACATCAGTTTGGGGTAAGTCAGCTTTTCTGCTGACTTCTACTCAAAATATCCTGGTCTTTACAAACGTGCTGACTGCCAGTCCAAAACTCTGGCTTTTCTACAAAAATTAAAATAAAATAAACATTTTGGCAACTGGCCCAGAAGTAAAAACCAAGCAAACAAAAACGAAACAGCTCCAGTGATCAGCTTTCTGCTTAGCTGAAAACCCTTGCCATATGTTTGGAAGGCCTGTAGAATAAGTTTACAAGGGTGTCAGAAAGGAGGATATTGACATCATGCCATCTCTTCTCAGCTTTCCTGACCTGTTCTCAGGTTTTTTAGAAAGGTGAAAAGAAGCTTCAGTGGTTTTCTGTCTGTGGCAAAATTCAATGATGGCATCCTTTTAAATGTAGATCTATGTGATGTCACAGTGGAGGCTGAGAAGCCATCTTCAAACAAATAGTAACAACAACAGGAAAACAAACGCAAAATGTACATAGCCAAATTTCCTCCTGCTCCAAGTCATTACCATATTAAACAAGAAGGCCTGCACTTACAGAATTAAGTTTCTGAAGAGAGAATTCAGGCAGCGCAATTGCAAATTAGACTGAATTAATTTTGATGGACAGTCTTCAGTTACTAACAAGCGCTGAGTTGTTTTAAATGTTTTAGATAATAAAAATATAAATGTGTGGGTTAAACACTGTGTATACAGCTGGCAGGTGGCGCTGTGGGTTAAAGCCTCAGCGCCTAGGACTTGCCGATCGAAAGGTCGGCGGTTCGAATCCCTGTGGCGGGGTGCGCTCCCGCTGCTCGGTCCCAGCGCCTGCCAACCTAGCAGTTCGAAAGCACCTCCGGGTGCAAGTAGATAAATAGGGACCGCTTACCAGCGGGAAGGTAAACGGTGTTTCCGTGTGCGGCTCTGGCTCGCCAGAGCAGCGATGTCACGCTGGCCACGTGACCCGGAAGTGTCTTCGGACAGCGCTGGCCCCTGGCCTCTTAAGTGAGATGGGCGCACAACCCCAGAGTCTGTCAAGACTGGCCCGTATGGGCAGGGGTACCTTTACCTTTACCTTTATACAGCTGCAGTTCTGAATGAGCTCAGCAACTGCAGTCAATGGCTGAGGCAAAGCTGCACCCTTGGCGGCTTAGTGCTCTTTCCGTTTTTTCACTTACCTGGTAAAGTGTGTTCTCCTTCATAGAGAGCACGTGTTGCAATGGGGGCTGACAAAACACTCCAAAGTTATGGGGCGGGCTAATTGATCATTGGCCAATGTTGTGATTGGGCTTCCCTTGTTGTTGGGAAGAAGTTAATGTTGCCATTTGTTGATTGACAGCCAGAAATGCTAAAACTCCCTGCACGAGGCGCAGAGCTTCCTCTTTTCGCTCCGTGCATCGGATTGCTCATCCCCCCCTCCCTATATCTAGGGTTGTTTGCATTGACCTTGCTATGCCTGTCATGGGGTCGCCTGATTTTGGGGCAGGGGCCTGGTAGAAATTTTGTCCATCTGGCTGATAGGCTGGTGCCATTTGGTTTTTGCCTACTGCATAGCAAATCGTCACAACTTGTAAGGTTGCAGTTAGGCATTGGTTTATGGTTTATGGTTTGGTTGGTTGAGGGGCATGGATTGGCTGTGCCTGCCCTTCTAATGCTGCTGCTGCAAGGGATTCCATTAAAGGAATACAGGGGCTCACCATTGCTTTTGTCCGAACCCTGTCAAGGGGCTAGGGCCACGCAAGAACCCCTGGTGGCATTTGGGGAGGGCTGAGGGCAGGTTCTCTGCTCCGTCGCTACCCCCAAATGTATTCTCCTTTTCTGACTTTCACAGGCTTGCGGAATGTCAGTCTGTCCCCCATGGTGGGGGCAGATAGTCACAACCAATGCCTAAGCAACCACTCACATTTTTGTATTTCAATAAAGTTGTGGCCAAAATTATGCCAAAAACCTTAAACAAAATTTCTGTGTGATGTGTGAGTTATTTGGGGTGGCCTTGGGGACCTCGACACGCAAGGTGCAGGCAGGAAGGTGAGTCCCAAATGGCTTTCACTTGTGGCTGCAAGCGGCTGGTGTGTACTTGGTGCAGCCTGCTCCAGAGACAGTGTTATGTGGGGACTTTGAGTGGGGTGGTTCACCTATCAAACCCTAACACAGGTGTCCTAATACAGTGGACACTCGGGTTGCGAACGTGATCTGTGCGGGATGCACGTTCGCAACCCTCAGCTTTCGCAACCTGCAGTGGCACGTCTGTGCACACACAGGTTGCGATTCAGTGCTTCTGCGCATGCACAAAGAGTGATTTAGCGCTTCTGCGCATGCGCGACTGGCAAAACCCGGAAGTAACCCGTTCCAGTACTTCCGGGTTTCGGCAGGTCCGTAACCTGAAAAAACACAACCTCAAGCATCTGTAACCCAAGGTATTACTGTAATTATTATTATTATTATTATTATTATTATTATTATTATTATTATTTATACCCCGCCCATCTGGCTAGGTTTCCCCAGCCACTCTGGGCGGCTTCCAACAGAATACAGTGGCACCTTGAGTTACAAATGCCTCAGGTTACAGTTGAGAACTTTGCCCCAGGATGAGAACAAAAATCATTGGCCGGTGATGCAGTGGCAGCCAGAGACCCCATTAGTGAAAGCACACCTCCAGTTAAGAACAGTTTCAGGTTAAGAATGGACCTCCGGAACAATTTAAGTTCGTAACTAGAGGTACCTCTGTATTAAAAGCACAATAAAACATCAGACATTAAAAACCTCCCTAAAGAGGGCTGCCTTCAGATGTCTTCTAAAAGTCAGATACTTGTTTATTTCCTTGACATCTGATGTGAGGGTGTTCCACCGGGTGGGTGCCACTACCGAGAAGGCCCTCTGTTGGGTTGCCTGTAACCTCATTTCTCACAGTGAGGGAACAGCCAGAGGCCCTTGGAGCTGGACCTCAGTGTCTGAGCTGAACGATGGGGGTGGAGACGCTCCTTCAGGTATACAGGACCGAGGCCATTTAGGGCTTTGAAGGTCAGCACTAACACTTTGAATTGTGGTCAGAAACGTACTGGGAGCCAATGTAGGTGTTTCAGGACCTAAGGTGGGCTCAGGAAGAACAGAAACCTCCCATGGAGCAGAAGGGCAAAAGGTTGCTTGATCTTAATTCTCAGTATGAATACAAACCATGAAAGGTGGGCCTCAGGATGCTCCCGACTTTTGGGGTGTGAAGCAGGAGGTGTGAGAAAGATTACCACAGGGATAGCTGGTGGTGGCCAACGTTCATAGTGATTTCACTTTTTGATCTTTCAGTGCTGGTTCTTCCTATCATTGTTGAGATTCCTGTATTACAGGGGTTAGACTACATGACTCTCAGGTCCCTTCTACAGTTCTATGGTTCTACAATCTCTTGTGCTGGCATTAGGTCTCTGACAGATTACTCCCAATAAAATGTAGTCCTCCATAGGCAAAGGGTTACCCATCCTTGGTTCAGAGGCTGTTCTTGCATTGGTCGTCTTGTAATAAGGTTAAGGTTTACTGGGAAATGATATACAATGAAATGAAAAGGATGCTTTTCATTTCACACCCCATAAGGCTTTCTCTTGGGAATTATAGGGATAGAACTACCTAAATTGTATAGAAATTTATTCATGTAGGCTACTACAGTGGCAAGAGTGTTACTCGCCCCCAAATGGAAAGAAGCAGAAGTCCCACCAAAGGAAGAATGGATACAAAAACGTATGGAATATGCAGAAATGGCGAAGCTTACTGGGAGAATAAGAAATCAAGATAACAAACTTTTTACAAAAGAATGGAAATAGTTTATTGAATATTTACAGATAAATTCTAAACAGATAAAAACACTAGCAGGATTATTATAATAACCTGCAGTTACATAAGAGTATACAGTGGTACCTCGGGTTAAGTACTTAATTCATTCCGGAGGTCTGTTCTTAACCTGAAATTGTTCTTAACCTGAAGCACCACTTTAGCTAATGGGGCCTCCCGCTGCCGCCGCACCGCCAGAACACGATTTCTGTTCTCGTCCTGAAGCAAAGTTCTTAACCCGAGGTACTATTTCTGGGTTAGCGGAGTCTGTAACCTGAAGCTTATGTAACCTGAAGCGTATGGAACCCGAGGTACCACTGTATATTTAAAGAAGATAAATAAATGAGTAAGATGAGTTAATTTGGATAGGCACAAGACATTAAAAATAAATTGAAGGAACTGCAGAAAGAGGGGGAAGGAAGTCAAGCTTTAAAATGTCAAAATGGTTGTAAAATCGGTGAAATGAATATATCTGAAAAGTATAAATGATTTTTTTAAAAAAGGCTGTTCTTGCCAGGATGTTCAAAAGGTCATAGAAGGGACAATCAGTCAGTCTAGGAAAGGAGAAGCTTAGCAAAATGGCAATGCTGTTCCTGGTCAGTTAAGAGGTTGGATAGGGTTGTGGGAAAGCCACTTCCAAGCTCAGGAGGAGGTGGGGTTGCGGGCCCACCCCCTCCCATGCACGTGGGGGCTGGTTTAGCCCCCGCAAGAACAAGGGAATCCCCGGGCGTGTCTGCGACCCGGCCCGCCAATCGGCGGGCTGGGGAGGCGTGGCCTAGCCCATTTAAGGCCGGCACGCCCGGGGACCGCCCTCTTTGCCTCCATTCCCGGTCCCCATGCCGGGTAGTCGATAGAAGCCAAAGCCTAAGGCCAATACCTTCCAATTCCTGTAATCAATAAAGTTGTGGCCTTTTACGCCCATTAACCTTAAATAATGTGTCCAGTGTCTTCATTTCACTTGGGGGGAGGGGACTTGCCACGCAATACCGATATAAGTGAAGCAGACAAGCAGGAGGAAAGAGAACTTGAAATCAGAGGAAGAAGGCAGGGAGTGATCCAGACTCTAGGAACAAAAGAATCTGAGCTGAAAACGAGAAGGGCTGGAAGCTTATAGATTAGACTGAGCTGGGGGCGGGGGGAATGCTCTAATGAAGATGCTGGCTAAATTAGAGAAATGGTCTTGGCATTACTTTCATATCCAAAATGCTTTTATCTTTTACTTCTTGAACTTCTTAAAAAAGTGTTTTCCCTCTAAGAAATATCATTGCAGTAATTTTCAGAACCCATGGTAAAACCTAAATATTTTGCTTGTTCAGCTTTTGTCTGCTGCCTTGAGTTTCATCGCACACTTTGCAGCCTTATTCATATAGTGAGTTGGCTAGCAAAATTACAAAGGACAATGGGCTGTTGTGGTGAAAGCAGTCAGAAAAAGAAGAAGAAGATGTTGATTTGATAGCAGTAGAGAGGACCACAGAAGGGGCAAAGTTAATCGGTTTGCTCGCCTTTGCTGTCACATCTAAATTCAAATCTCCTCTAAGCCATGAAGGTCATGGGGTGACCTTGTGTCAGTCACTCTCAGCCTAACCTTCCTCATAGGGTTGTTGGGCAGATAAGGTGGGGTGGAGGGGTTCTTGGATTATAAATTGAATAAGTAAAAATGAGTCCTATATTAATCATTTGGCCACAAAACACACCTATCCCAGATGTTGCCGTTCGTGTTGCATTTTGCTGTGCAGGGGAAAGGCTCATATCAGTGTCATTCTGCAGGTGAAAATACAACAGGAGAGAGGCTTTTGCTAGGCAGCTGGGAGCCAGACCCATTTAAGCAAGCAGCCCCCCACCCCCCATATTATTCGGAGTTGGTACAAGCCTCCTAGGGCTGCACCATATACACTCCCTGCAGATTTTAAAGGTAAAGGTAAAGGGACCCCTGACCATTAGGTCCAGTCATGACCGACTCTGGGGATGCGGCACTCATCTCGCTTTATTGGCTGAGGGAGCCGGCGTACAGCTTCCGGGTCATGTGGCCAGCATGACTAAGCCACTTCTGGCGAACCAGAGCTGCGAAAGGAAACGCCGTTTACCTTCCTGCCGGAGTGGTACCTATTTATCTACTTGCACTTCGTGCTTTCGAACTGCTAGGTTGGCAGGAGCAGGGACCGAGCAACGGGAGCTCACCCTGTCGCGGGGATTTGAACCGCCGACCTTCTGATCAGCAAGTCCTAGGCTCTGTGGTTTAACCCACAGTGCCACCCGCATCCCCTCCCTGCAGATTTGAATCAGCTTTAATTGGTTAATTCCAAGGCAACAGCCCATTTAATTAAGTGCCTGGAGAGAACTGTCAAGGTGGCAGGTGCTTGGCCAGAATAGAGCATATATCAAATGAACCAGTTGAAAGCTAAAATACAAATACACTAAGTTTAGCTTTCGGTGTCATATAAAACCATAAATGTGAAGCAATTACTGCAGCCCAAAACATGAATATAACATATACCAAAAGGGAGGTATTTTTTTCCTCATAGGAAATGCAGCCATAATCCTTAATAAAACCCTGAGAAGTCACATTTGTGCAGGAATTCCTTACTTTGCAGTTTTCTCCCCCCATCCTCTGGTTTTGTGGTTGTATATAGGTATACATTTATTCCTTAATGTCGCTTGCAGATTTATTTAGCTTATGAGATTTCCTTCGCGATCTCTTTTGACATCAGTGCTGTGCGAATAAGGTTGTGCACTTACTTGGAAAAGTCTGTGGAAAAGACTGAAGAAATAAAATCTGAACATCAAAGTTAGCATTTTCATGAGGCAAGGGTGTAACATACCTGTAAAGGGAATTGGGGTTGCTCGTGCGTAAGTGGCCACTGCTCTAGGCAACGTTGTCTGGCTAAACCTTTCCCTGGCTGGACAGCCCTTTCTCCGTGGCTGTGTCAGTCACTGGCAGAATCCGTCAGTGGGCGTTTCCTGAACTTCTTCCAGCATAAAAGCTCTTTGACACCAGGTCGCCGCCTAGCCTTCCTCCGCGGAAGTTTTCTGCGCAGAGTGGGTGTGGCCAGCGGAGGTCCTGGGCTCTCCCCGCTGGTCTCTGTGGAAGAGTCTTGGAGCCATCTCTCCGAAGTCCTTCCCTGCTCCCCTTTCTTCCTGGTGTCACGCTGATTTCCTTCCTCCGAGGAAGTGTTCCCTCTCTCCCTACTGGGCCCTTCTCCTGCATCGCTAGGGAGCCTTACCTCCACTCTTGGCTCCGATGGCAGTTCCCTGACAATACCCTCCAACATTTCTCCGATGATGATGATGATGATCCAATAATAATAATAATAATAATAATAATAATAATAATAATAATAATGTTTTATTATTTATACCCTGCTTATCTGATTTGGTTGCCCCAGCCACTCTGAGTGGCTCCCAAAACATATAAAAACATAATAAAACTACACAGGGCTGCCTTCAGATGCCTTCTAAAGGTTGTATAGTTACTTATCTCCTTGGCTCAGGGGCCACATATCTCCATACCCTCCATCATTTCTCTGACGGAAATAGGGATGTCCTAAACCACTGAGCCTCTTGGGCTTGCAGAAGGTTGGCAGTTTGAATCCCCATGATGGGATGAGCTCCCCTTGCTCGGTCCCTGCTCCTGCCCACCTAGCAGTTCAAAAGCACATCAAAGTGCAAGTAGATAAATAGGTACCACTCCGGTGGGAAGGTAAACGGCATTTCCATGTGCTGCTCTGGTTTGCTAGAAGCTGCTTAGTCATGCTGGCCACATGACCCGGAAAAACTGTCTGTGGACAAACGTTGGCTCCCTCGCCATTAAAGCAAGATGATTGCCGCAACCCCAGAGTCGTCCACGACTGGACCTAATGGTCAGCGGTCCCTTTACCTTTTACCATACCCTCCAATATTCCTTCCTTAGGGATGTCCTAAGAAAAAGTGGGACATTCTGAGATCAAATCAGAAACAGGGATGGCTTCTATAAATCTGGGACTGTCCCTGGAAGATAGGGGCACTTTGGAGGGGATACCGTAATGCTTCACCCTTCCTCAGAGATTCAAAGGAGGACTTAGATACTGCCAGTATTGCTGGCAGTGGCAAACAATAGAGAATGTCAGCAGGGAGAGAAGAAAATAGGGTTGCCAGTGGGGCCGGGAGAGGAGGAGGAGGAGAGGATGGTGGGAGCAGAGATATCACCCACTTCAAGGACCACAATATCTTGCACATGGGATTCTAAAACCTGCTGAATTTTCTATGCGCTCTGATATTTTCGCATCTTGCCATTCAATTATTTCTAATCTCATATAATCACTATGTATAATTTAGGAAAGGCATCGGCACGAACTATTGTGATTTTCACGGCAGCTTAGAGCTATTCAAGGTGTCCTCTGGTAACCCACACTTATTTCTGAATGTCAGCAAACAGCCACTCTCAATGTTATTGATCAGCCAAATTAAAATATTAGCTCTTGCTTATGTTGAAATTGGATATGCAAGCGGAGACTTGGCTGCACCTGACAAAGTCACCTCAACATTAGGTCCGCTTGCAATAGGATCATCTCAGATAACTTCTTCATATTTGCTAGGCGTTAAGCTGCCTACAAAATATGAATGTAAAAATTTGTACATGTGCTTTTACAGCTAAACGTTCTATTAGATTTCACGAAGATTTACCATATCCAATAATGTGTACCACTTGAAGCCCTCCCCGGTCCTCTCTCCTACACATCCAACTACACACAGACTCTCTTATTTGATCGTAATCGGATTCAGCTCCCCCCTCCACCTTCATTAATAGAAAAAGGGTTCCAATGTATTCCGTTCAATTATTATGCAGCTTATTTATGATACTAAATGCAGTGTAATTGATGCAATTGCAATGTTCTCAAAATAATGTCATGATTAATTCATCCGTAAACAAATTTGGCATATTTTCATCGATCTGACACAGCAAAATTGAAGCTGCTAACGACATGTACATAACTTATCCTCCCCAAATGTCCTTTAATTGAGGCTGGGATAGCTCAGTTGGTAGAGCATGAGACTCTTAATGTCACGGTTGAGGGTTCGAGCCCCATGTTGGGCAAGAGAGTCTTGCATTGCAGGGGGTTGGACTAAATGGCCCTTGAGGTCTCTTTGAACCCCACAATTCTATGATGCTATGCTATTATAGACAATGCACGTAGACATTGGTGAGGGGCTTCTATGTCTAAATGACAGGATGAAAATGGGCAATTTTAAAAACTCGACCCTATGATTTATTACTGCAGCAAAAAACAAGGAAGATTTGTTGTTGGTGTTGTTTAGTCGTTTAGTCATGTCAGACTCTTTTGGACCCCATGGACCAGAGCACGCCAGGCACTCCTGTCTTCCACTGCCTCCCGCAGTTTGGTCAAACTCATGCTAGTAGCTTCGAGAACACTGTCCAACCATCTCGTCCTCTGTCGTCCCCTTCTCCTTGTGCCCTCCATCTTTCCCAACATCAGGGTTTTTCCCAGGGAGTCTTCTCTTCTCAAGAGGTGGCCAAAGTATTGGAGCCTCAGCTTCAGGATCTGTCCTTCCAGTGAGCACTCAGGGCTGATTTCCTTCAGTATGGAGAGGTTTGATCTTCTTGCAGTCCATGGGACTCTCAAGAGTCTCCTCCAGCACCATAATTCAAAAGCATCAATTATTCGGCGATCAGCCTTCTTTATGGTCCAGCTCTCACTTTCATACATCACTACTGGGAAAACCATAGCTTTAACTATACAGACCTTTGTTGGAAAGGTGATGTCTCTGCTTTTTACAACATATAGTTGTAAACATATACTATATGTTCTACATATAGTAGAGCTACAATTATCATCTTTCCTTCAGCATCTCCATGTAATGAAATTTACCATGGGTGAAATCAAACCCTAAACCCTGCTCCCAATTCCTGATGCACAAGCACTTATGCTCATAGGTGGGGAAAGGAGCAATAACTCTTTCTGAAATCATGCCTCCTAGGCTGTCATTGCAGAAGACCCACTGACCTTGTGAGGTAGCTTGGGAGTTCATGAGGTCTCTATGTGAGCAGAGAAACCAGTCACCTTGGTTTGGATTCCAGTTCTTATTTTAGAGAACTTCGGTTTTCAACAGGCCTCCAGAATGCAGTCAATACCACAATTCACCATATAGGTATGCATTGGGGCTGCCCTATGAACATAAAAACTGGCCCAGTGTGCTATTGTGCCTTCAGAAGCAGTTTCTGCTGCAGAAACCAGCAGGCAAAGCTTTTCCGGTCCCAGGGATCAATGTTGCCACCTCCTAAGATGTGCATCTCAAGTTAGAAGCACGACTTCAGGAGCAAGTTGAGAACTTCGCAGCCCGAAGAGTGTGAGGTGCCCTTTCCACCTTCTTTCTGCTTTTCTGATGTAAAATTGCCTCCTCCCCAAATTGTGTTGCTGTTTTGAGGCTATCAGGACAACGTTGTTGTGTTTGGAGCAAATGGCACCCGACCTACAAGCTCAAACCAGTACTGAATCAAAATATTTTGCCAGTACAGTGGTACCTCGGGTTACATACGCTCCAGGTTACATATGCTTCAGGTTACACACTCCGCTAACCCAGAAATAGTACCTCGGGTGAAGAACTTTGTTTCAGGACGAGAACAGAAATCGTGTTCCGGCAGAGTGGCAGCAGCAGGAGGCCCCATTAGCTAAAGTGGTGCTTCAGGTTAAGAACTGTTTCAGGTTAAGAATGGACCTCCGGAATGAATTAAGTACTTAACCCGAAGTACCACTGTAGTAGGGTGGCGGCACTCACCTGTCCTCAGGTCACCTGTGTCAGGGCTGCATCCCAGGATGGAGAGATGGAAAGGGAAAGTGGTGGATGAGGTCCATGTGGAGCAAACACACTGTGTTAACCTTGGCTTTCCCATCCCCTTCCCCTTTCTGTCCCACTGCCCCACCCTACCATCTGCAACTGCCCCTTGCTGTCTGGAGTGTAGCTCCAAAGCCCCTTCTGTTACGATCGACAGTCTAAAAAGTCTTGCTGCATTACTGAGATACTAGTTCCTGCCTTCATCTGTTCCACCACTCCTGCCGGGCCACCTGAAGCACTTTGCTGCTTGTTGTTTCATGGCAGGGCCAGTTTTTTGTTAAAACATCCAGTCCTTGAACAGGTGCCCTCTGAGAGATTCCATTCTGGCTGTTTATGTCAAGGGCTTATTTTGGGGGCTCTTTTTGTTGTTGTTACAAATACATTAAGGCCCATGTAGACCCTAATTGTACAGAGTTTGAATCCCATAAGACCATATTGCGTAAATATTGCAGCAAACTGGGTGGATATCGGCAGCCTTATCAGATCTTATCATCCAGTCGTTTATATGCTACTCAGATTGACCGGAAACCTAATTTAAAAAGTGATGGGAAATGGGTTTTAAAAAACAGAGGTCTTTTGTGGTTAGCTTTGACTGGAAGTTCTGTACAGAAAGCTGGGTTATTGTTGTCTTTTAAAAAATCAAAGTGAAGATCTTTTCTAATTCAAGCAAGTTTGAAACCATTTTCTTCTACTTATTGCTATAATTTCCCTGTTCTTGGTAGATGGAATAAATGAAGCAATCTGATAATGGAAGCGCTACAAACTGATGTATTATTCAACCCAGCAAGGACAGTTGGGGGGGGGACCCTTCATTGCTAGATAAATTAATATATACGAAGTTTATTGCTGTCTTTAATGCCTTTTCTTCTGCGTTCTCGGTTGACATGCACACCCAAATATGATTATTCCAAATTGAAAAGATGTTTTTAATATCGCTATTTTCTGAAAGGAGCTTTCGCACCTCAAAGTCACTTTGGAGATAGGGAGATGTTCGTTTGAAGGACAGGAAGAAAGTAACAATTAGAAGCATAATTCCCTCCTGCAGTGCAGCTAATAAAAGGATGGGGAGGATGGGATGATAGGAGGCTTGTGCAGCCATATAATACCAAGCTGCAATCCAAAGAATTTAACAATTCTGCATCAGCAAAAGAGGGTGCAGTGCTTGCTTAGGCTTCCATGGGACCCATCACCTCCCTCACTCCACTACTCGGATTGCCAG
The DNA here is from genome assembly GCF_964234715.1 of Podarcis melisellensis. Taxonomy (NCBI): domain Eukaryota; kingdom Metazoa; phylum Chordata; class Lepidosauria; order Squamata; family Lacertidae; genus Podarcis; species Podarcis melisellensis. The sequence goes on along the minus strand of NC_138538.1, from coordinate 85,392,650 downwards.
CTGACCAGGAACCAAAACAACCTGGGGTGGTTTGGATGTGTGACTTGATGTGCATCATTCAGAAGATGATACACTTTCCTCTTTCGGTGCGTGCATTCAGAACACTCACCCACCTCTCCCTACTTTTAGGGCTTTGTGCTTGACCTTGCTATGCCGTCGTGTGTTGTCTGTCGCTGGGACAGGGGCACAGCAGGAATTTCCCCCACTTGGCTGATTGACTGTTGCCATTTGGGTTTCGCCTGCCGCGTAGCAAATCGTCACAACTTTGAGTCTTATCTGAATTTATTTAAGGGGGAGGTTGAAGGTCTAAACACACAAACCTTCTTCCCTCTAGTGTGAGGCCCTGTGTGAACTGCTGACAGAATAAGAGTGAAGCAAAAGCCCCCCCAAAAAACTTCAGACATTCAACCATCATAATATGTATATTATCTGAGGCACGGGGTGGCACACATACTTACATAAACATTTTGCTCAGGAAATGGCAGAAGCCAGTGGGCAGCTGATCTTCTGCTAAGCTCTCTCACTTCATTGACCAAGGTGGAGTTGACTTCTTGGCTGATGGCATACAGAGAACATGCTGAAGCTGTCTTGAGTCTCTGCTGAGTAATTCCACCCTTTCTTCGATGTGCTAAATCTGGTGGATACACTTTCTGTTAGCATTTCTCTGCATTGCCTAAATAAGTAACTGCTGATGTGGCACATCGGAGGCTGATTAATTGCATCAAATTTTCTCTTCAAAGAACATCTTTACAAGAAACTTCAAGTACCATCAGGGCTGAGACTAAGTACATATTTGAATATTCTCCACAATTCTGTAATGGCAAATGTACTGATCTCATTCATCTAACAACTATGATTGATCTAGAGAGAGAGTAAGGAGGGATATAATCTTAATGTAAATACATAAAAATGAGAGAATGTACCAAAGAAGCCAACTATACAGAGTGCAGATATTCATTAGAATTTAAAGCATTCCATTGATTACATAGAATCACCAGGAGATGTGAAAGAAAAGTTAGCTCTCTTTACAGACCATGCTAGGAATTTTATTTGTACTATGTCTAACCAACAAGATGTTGCCAGAAAACTCCAGAGCAGGATGTGAGGCTAGTAGTTCTCCAGTGCATTACGCCATCTGAATGGTTATTTACTTAAAAGTCTTTTTATACCACCCTTCAATCGTATTCCCAGGGCAGTTTACAAAAATGACTAAACCATTAATATCCCCCCACCCAAAAAAGTTTCATGTCACCATCACGACTAATAGCAGTAGGTGGAACATGGTTGGAAGGCGATGAGGGTGAGATGCAAAACAAGAACAACTTTGGACTGGTTCATACACATGTACATCATTTTATTTGTCTGTACTTGGTGAAAATACACTCAACTGTGTCTTTCCACTGATCAACTCAGTAGCAAATAATATTAGATCATTATAAAGAATAATGCTGAAGGTAAAAAGAAAAACCTTAAACAAAATAAACAAGCATCAAGGAAAGATGAAGACAGTTTAATTACATTTGTGCAAAAGATGTAATATCAACATTGCCCCACCATATATAGTTCTGCTGGTATCATTCCTTTTTATTACTACACACCATCCATTACGTCTTGGTTTATGATAGGCTATAATGTAATTCAACGCTGTTCCTCCCAATTGACTAATAAGCCAGCTAAAGCAACAATAAAAACAGAGTTGAGTGATGGGACTCAGACCAAATACTGCTGAGCAGATTTTTGTGCCTGTTCTAGACAAAATACAAGTCAAGGGAGATTCTTACCATTGAAGAAAAATGGCTCTTGGAAGACACGTGTGAAGGATGTGGACAATTCTTCAAGACTGAGAGCCAAACTACACATTACACTTAATGCATACCATGTAGCTGTGTTTCCTTTTTAAATTTCATTGATTCCAGGGGTGGGGAGGGGTGCTCACCAGGAATCTATCAAGTGAGGAAGGGAGGCTAGGCTTTATTTTCCCAGTGTAACAGGAACTTAAATCACCTCCTATGTGACCAGGGCACTCTAAGGCAGTGTGAGGGAACCCATGACCCTTCATATGTTGCTGAACTAGTCACAATAGCTAGTGACCAGGGAGGTTTGGAGTGGTTCTCCAGCCCTGCTCTGAGGCAATAGTAGGGAAACTTTGACCTTCCGGTTTCTGCTGGACCACAGATTCCATCAGTGCTGACCATTGGCCATGCTGGCTGGGGTTAATAAGAGTTGCAGTCCAACAGCATTCAGGGAGCCAAAGTTTTTCAACCACTGTTCAAAGGGGAAGAGAATATACTACTGGCACCTTTTGCACTTAGCTCCCCAAAACACCACAATGTTCTCCTCCTCAACATCCCAAGAAAAATGCCCTCCTATTTTTGCAGGCCACAGATGGGGCTGTGAAAGTGGATGGGTGTTATTTAACCCTACATTTGCCTCTCATATATGCAGTGCTATTTCTTCTTTTAGAATGGCAATGGTGCCCACTTAAGAGGTGCCAGAACTCAGTTCTGGTGAGTACTAGCTGAAAAAAGCTCTGCCTATATGTGGGATTTCCCCCACAATGCACAGAAATATAAAACCACCTTGAAAATCTGTTTCCATCTCTATTTGCCCTTGTTTGTTCTATTGTTTTCTGTACAGATAGGACCACCGAACTATAGTCCAAGTAGTATTTTCTTTATCAGCTTCCTCCTTTTTACAATGGACACTCAATAAAATATGTGAACATAAGCAAGGCAGGCTTATAGGAACCTTCATCAATCAATATCAGATTTGTTCTCTATCCACCAAAACCACTGATTGCAATGTTTTAGAAAAGCAGTAAATGCTTATGATTTGTGATGTTTCCAAGCTTTGAAGTATTACCAGTATTTTTTGTTGTTATTTCTTTAAAGATTGTTTATGTGGTCCAAATTGCCCGGGTGGAAATATTAAATGATTTATGTTTCCAGAACTGAAGGAATCCATGATATGTATTGAATAAAAATATAGATCAGGGGTGACCAACTTCCAAGAGACTGCTATCTACTCCCACTATAAATAAACTGGCAGTGATCTATTGGATTGACCAGAGTTGTTGAGCTTTTTTGGAGGAGACTGACCAGAGTTGTTGAGGAGGCTGAGCCAAAGTCTTTGGCCAATCTGCACCATACATTTAAAGCAAACCTCTTTAAAGTCAAGGCTCCACCAAAGGAGGGGGATCTAAAATGAAGGCTTCCAGATGTTTTGAACCATCAGCCCCAGTCTGAATGGTTCATGGTCAAGGAAGATTAGAGCTGCTGTCCAACAACATCTGGATTGGAGTTGTTGTCCAACAACCAGTTTGCCTATGTTTTACAAGGCTACCCTTCTGCTACTAAGGGAGAAGGATGGCTGACTATGTTGGTGTATTGCCAAAATAAACTTGAAATGAGCCTTGAAGCACGGCCTTGAAGCACATCCTTCAGGCACACCTAAAACATCTGCTTAGCAACAGGAATTCTCCATGTGAGGCAGTCAGTGTTGGTCAGTGTGCCTGCCAGAATATGTGAAAATCTGTGATCCTGTATCTCTAGCCAGATGGCTGAAGGGAGCAGGGAACTGTATAGAGTCCTGATTCTTATTTTATATGTAGACCAATAGTGCTATGCAACTTGTAATGTAAATAATAAAGACTTTAGAGAAGAACTGGGTGGGTGAGGTAGTTATTCCTGTCACAGAAATTCACCAAGAGAGGACTGGACTGTTGCTGCTGCAAAAGATGCAGGAAGACTTTCTGAGTAACTCTGTTGAGACAGAGAAAATGAACCCAAAGAGTTGGCGCTCATGCGCTAGCAACTGAAGGTTCAATAGAAATGGAAGCAGCCATGACTCCCTCATTTCCTACTTTGATGATGGAAACCCACGTCCCCCACATTGGGGAAACATGGTAGCCCAAATTCAGTGTCAAATTCTGCTTGGATTTTACATTTTAAATTGGCCATTTCCAGCTGTTAATACCAATACATAATGAAAGCCTTGCTGGCCATGCTTATTTCCCCAGAATATTAAAACATTCGCAATTTGAGGCTCAACAGTGATAGATGTGCTGGATAAATGAGGCCAGATTTTAGTATCAAGCTAAGAAAGAACAGCTTAATTCACTGGGTGTCATTTTCCCATTGTCTGTAGCATTCAGAATACTTGAGCAATGGAATTGTCAGGAAGGACGAAAGCTCTGCAAATTTCAAATTATGAAACGTCAAAATATAGCATATAGATAAAGTAGGAACAAAAAGGAAAACCCCCTCCTCTAATGCATTAAGTACTTTCTTTAATTATAGTATCTCCATCAGTCTGATGAATTGTACATGAAATAGAGCTGTTACACTTTAGAATGCCAAGATCAAACTGGGTAATTGTAATTCCTAGCATTTAGACTTAACAGAGTATCGTAGCATCAGGCTTCAGTGAAGGATTGTAAAAGGAGGGGAGATGGTGGCTTAACTATCTTATCTCATGTTAAGATGGATGCTGAAAGCTAATTTTCATGGTAGAATTACTTCCTATATTGCTCACACAATATCCTTATATAATTACAGAATCTTAAATGCTGAGAGGCAGGTCTCTGCTGCGGGCAGTTAATGTCCACCCTTAGTTGTTTATAAATAACATGTTTATACAACCTAATACAATAAAATCTAAGAGGTCTACATCATCATCATCATGCAGAAAAATAATTTCCTAAAAACAAGATAAAAACACAACACAGCTGTATTTCACAGGTTAAACCGAGCAGCATACAACCAATTAAAAATCCAGGAAATATTGGGTATACACTCAGAAGACAGGCTTTCACATTGTCACTGAGTGGCTAAGAATCATAGAATTGCAGAGTTGGAAGAGACCATGTGGATCAGCTCGTCCAACCCCCTGAAATGCAGAAATCTGTTACTCGGTGTGGGGTTCAAACCCACAAACCTGAAATTAAGAGCTTCATTCTCAAACAGCTGAGCTATTCCTTGTGGGCAATCGACTGGCCATGGAATGAGCAGGAAGATCCCCCCGTCCCCGAAGATCCCAAAGATTTTCTTGGTTTGTGCCACAGAAGAGTTTGGGATTTGATATCCCGCTTAAACACTGTCCTAAGGAGACTCAAAGCAGCTAACAATTTCCTTCCCCCTCCTTCCCCACCACAAACACTCTGCGAGCTGAGTCAGGCTGAGAGGCTTCAGAGAAGTGTGACTAGCCCAAGGTCACCTAGCGGCTGCATGTGGAGGAGTGGGGAAGCGAACCCGGTTCACCAGATTACGAGTCTACCACTCTTAACAACTATACTACACTGGCCACAGGAAGCAGTCTCTCAGGTATCCTGGCTCCATGTTGTTTAGAGCTTTCAACATCACAAGCAACATATATCAGTAGCTAATCAGCACCACACCGGATATTTTTTGATTAAGTGGTTCATCAAATTTGTTTTTAAAAAAATAAACAAATGCTTAGAAGTAATTCTCACTGTGCTCAGTATGGTTTTCTCCAAGGTACGCAGGATTGAAACCATCGGCCACATTCACACTATACATATAAAACACCATGATATGACTTTAAACAGCCATGGCTTCTGCTGAAGAATTCTGGGAATTGCAGTTCATTTAGAGTGCTGAGAATTGTTAGGAGACATCTATTTCCTTCACAAAACTACAATTGCCAGAATTCCCTGTCAAGGCCTTTAAACCACTTTGTGAACTGTAGCTATGTGAGGGGAATAGGAGCCTCCTAACAATTCTTAGCACTCCTAGAATTCTTTGGGGGGAAGCCATGGCTGTTTAAAGTAGTATCATAGTGCTTTAAATAAATGGTGTGAATGTAGCTGTAGTTTGGCAAAGTGCTTCATTTATGATTTTTTCAGTATGGAAACTTTGAAATAAAGTGCTTTGTTATAATCTTCAGTGGAATGTTCACGCAGATATACAAGGGGTAATGATTGCTTCATGACAATATATCTTCATTGCCTACATTTCTAATGAAGCTTCAAGTCATTAACAGGATCACCCTTTTAGATCTGCAAAAGATAAAAAACTGCCTCACTATCAAGCATCTTTTATTGGTGTTCTATATTTATAACCAATTAGACTGACTCACTGAGCTTCTCTACTCAGATCTTTGTCATAGAACAAACTGATATGAACCTCCTTCCATAAATTCCCCACTTGTTCTGTAATGTAGAAAATGGGTAATGAGAAGATTTAAGATGAAGAAAACACTGATGAAATAGGGAATTCCTAAAGGAGCCAACAGAATTATGATTTAAAGCAAGGGTACCCTTTGGGTGATGTTATACTACAACTCCCATCATCCTTGACCATTGGTTATGCTGACTGGGGCTGGTGGGAGTTTTGGTCCAACAGCATTTGGAAGCCACCACATTGACTACTGGTGATTTAAATAGATGCGGATGAATGAATGAATAAAACCAGAAAGAGGCAAGGAAGTAATCAGAACTCGGTACATAGAAAGTCTGCGAATTTTGGTTGCCAACTGAGAATGACCCTAACACGATGGTAGAGTCCTGGACTCAATATCCAGTATCTCCAAGTAAGTATTTTCCATAGTATTTATGCTATGACTCAAAACAGATTTGAATGGTCTCATCATAATCCTATAACCCATGCTGGCATGTTTCTAGGTGAAAACAGATCACATAGTCGCTGCTTATTTTGTGTATAATAATAGTAATAATAATAATAATAATAATAATAATAATAATAATAATAATAATAATAAATAATAATTTATTACAGTGGTACCTCGCAAGACGAATGCCTCGTAAGACGAAAAACTCGCAAGACGAAAGAGTTTTTCGTTTTTTGAGTTGCTTCGCAAGACAAATTTCCCTATGGGCTTGCTTCGCAGGACGAAAACGTCTTGCAAGTTTGTTTCCTTTTTCTTTTTCAATGCATTCCTATGGGAATCCGTGCTTCGCAAAACGAAAAATTCGCAAGACGAAAAAACTCGCAGAATGAATTAATTTCGACTTGCGAGGTACCACTGTATTTATACTCTGCCTATCTAGCTGGGTTTCCCCAGCCACTCTGGGCAGCTCCCAACAAAATATTAAAATACAGTGGTTTGTTAAACATTAAAAGCTTCCCTAAACAGGGCTGCTTTCAGATGTCTTCTAAAAGTCTGGTAGTTGTTCTTCTCTTTGACATCTGGTGGAAGGGCGTTCCACAGGGCGGGTGCCACTAGCAAGAAGGTCCTCTGCCTGGTTCCCTGTAACTTGGCTTCTTGCAGTTGTCCGGGCAGAACAATGGGGTGGAGACGCTCCTTCAGGTATATTAGACCAAAGTATACCTTATTCCCTCTAAGAGGAAATGCTGAGTGCTGATCAGTTTGGAAATGAAATGAGGCCACCCAAAAGTAAGGAAGTGGTTTCTATATACTTAGAATCATTTGTTGTTGTTTAGTCATTTAGTTGTGTCCGACTCTTCGTGACCCCATGGACCAGAGCACACCACGCACTCCTGTGTTCCACTGCCTCCCACAGTTTGGTCAAAGTCATGCTGGTAGCTTCGAGAACACTATCCAACCATCTTGTCCTCTGTCGTCCCCTTCTCCTTGTGCCCGCCATCTTTCCCAACATCAGGGACTTTTCTAGGGAGTCTTCTCTTCTCATGAGGTGGCCAATGAGGTGGAGGCTCAGCTTCACGATCTGTCCTTCCAGTGAGCACTCAGGGCTGATTTCCTTCAGAATGGATAGGTTTGATCTTCTTGCAGTCCATGGGACTCTCAAGAGTCTCCTCCAGCACCATAATTCAAAAGCATCAATTCTTCAGCGATCAGCCTTCTTTATGGTTCAGCTCTCACTTCCATACATCACTACTGGGAAAACCATAACTTTAACTTTATGGACCGTTGTTGGCAAGGTGATGTCTCTGCTTTTTAATCATAGAATTATACAATTGTAGAGTTATAAGGGACCCCAAGGATCATCTAGTCCAACCCCCAGCAATTCAGGAATCTCAGCTGAAGCATCCATGACAGATGGCCATCCAACCTCTGCTTAAAAACCACCAAGGAAGGAGAGACATTGGAAAGGACATTCTGCAGGAAGGGGTCCACATCAAATAATGTCCTGCTTCTTGTCACCACGTGAGCCTCTGAAGATTGAGGCACCTACAATCAAGGATGGGTACGACGGAATGCCATTCCTTGATGGAAGGCATACATTAACATGGAAATGTATCACATGCTGGTTCTGACATTGGGGATAATGTCTTTGCTAGTCATTGCTTACACAGTGACTTAGCATCATCATGTTGCTGCAAAGGGTGCTTGAGAGAGTGTTTGTGATGACTCTGCGTTAACGAAACAGCTAACGGTGTGAACTTAGAGCCATCACATGGGATGCTTGCAACAATAACCATGTGGCAAACAGTATTGTACTTCCGATACCACTGTCTTTCTCAAGAACGCAAAGTTTTCAGGTGTTGAGAATCATCACTTTCATGTGTCCCATTTCCTAACGTACATCTTATTCACCAAACAATTTCACACCTGTTTTCCATCAGCACAGCTGATCTCCTGGTTATTTACAATCTTAGTATAAACACTTCTAGGTGATTGTCATTACCTGCCATAATTGTTCAAGTAATGGAACTGTATCCCTGTTAAAATGCTATGCTATGTGGCATCTTGCTGTCTGATCAACCGGCAGTAATTCATGTTGAAGGAACATAAAGATTTGTCAAGGTAGCCTTTATTGTCATTGATGCTGAAATTACAGCAGAGCTCAAATTGCCTGGAAGATTTGTTTTTGATTGCGGTGGGTTTTTTTGATAGCACAAATACAAATAGCCAATCTATACTATTTTAGGGCTCAAATAACACAGCCTGAAGTGTATAAAATCATAGAATGGAATGGCATTGGAAGGGACACCAAGGGTCATCTAGTCCAACCTCAGCCAAAGCTTCCATGACAGATGGCCAGCCAACCTCTGCTTAAAAACCTCCAAGGAAGGAGAGTCCACCACCTTTTGGTGCGGGGTCTGTTCCATTGTTGAACAGCTTTTATGGTCAGAAATTTCTTCCTGATGTTTAGTCGAAATCTCCTTTCTTGTCACTTGAATCCATTGGTTTGGGTCCTAGCCTCTGGAACAGGAGAAAACAAGCTTGCTCCATCCTCCATGTGACAACCCTTTAGATGTTTGAAGATGGCTAACATATTTCCTCTCAGTCTCTTCTGTTTCAGGCTAAACATACCCAACTCCCTCAACCATTCCTCATAAGGCTTAGTTTCCAGACTCTTGATCATCTTAGTTCATCCTCTGCACACATTCCAGCTTATCAATATCCTTCTTAAATTGTGGTGCCCAGAACTGGACACAGTATTCCAGGTGTGGTCTGACCAAGGCAGAATAGAGCAGGACTATGACTTCCCTTGATCAGGACAATATATGTACCTCTGTTGATACAGCCTAAAATAGCATTAGCTTTTTTAAATGCTACACCACAGTTTTGACTCATGTTAAACTTGTGGTCTACTAAAAAACCCTAGATTCTTTTCACATGTACCACTGGCAAGCCAAGTGCCCCCCATTACTCCCCATTTGGAAACAAATTTATGTTGAAGGTGCAAGGTATATATTATGCAAACAAACAAACAAACAAACATATTACAGAAGGCCTTTTAAATTACTATTTTGTTAGATTGCAAGGAGGACAAGAATTACCTAGCATGCAACGTTTTTTAACTATGTGATGTAGGCGTTTGTTAAACTCTGATAGTTTTCCATTTATTTTCCCGGTCCCAAGGAGCATACAATCTACCCATACATTCAGATTTTAGGTTGTTCTATTTTGTGCTCATAATCTTTAGGCCACAACCCTCCTCACATATTTATCTGGGAGTCAGGATAGGCAAAACTACCGTATTTTTTGCTCTATAAGACTCACTTATTCCCTCCTAAAAAGTAAGGGGAAATGTGTGTGTGTGTTATGGAGCGAATGCAGGCTGCGCAGCTATCCCAGAAGCCAGAACAGCAAGAGGGATTGCTGCTTTCGCAGCGATCCCTCTTGCTGTTCTGGCTTCTGAGATTCAGAATTCCCCCCCCCCTTGTTTTTCTCCTCCAGAAACTAGGTGCGTCTTATGGTCTGGTGCGTCTTATAGAGTGAAAAATATGGTAACCATTTTTCCAATCTCATGTTCAGTTCTTCACATTTCTGCATCTGTTTGCTGTTAAAAAAGAAGAAGAAGAACTCATGAAAATCCACCGGCATTTAGGTTGATTTTTTTTTCTACTTGAGGAATCTGAAACTCATTTGCAATATGTCTGGAAACTGTGAAGCTTTCTCTATCTTTTGTAACTTATATATAAATACTTATATACCACAAACTCATGTAAAATACGAAGGTGATGGTCAGCAATATCTGAGCTGCCAACTTGAATAAAAAATTGGGGGGGGCAGGTAATTGCTTATCAAACCTGCACTACTGAATGGCTGTGTGTGTTGCCCATCTTAGACCACTAGGTCAGGGTAATGAGAAGATCTCTCTGTCCCTTCCCAAACTGTTCTTAAAGAGACAGGCATTTCATCATTGGGACACCCTGAAAAAATAAAATGTCAGGAGTCACCCCTTTTATTGTTCCACTTTAGGCAGCTGCCTGTATGAGGTGTGTTGTCAGCCAAGCCCTGGTGGGAAGTATCCATTTCAGCTCTATTAAGTAACTGATGGAGCTTAATTTGGAATACCTTTTGCTGTGCTCTGTGAGGCAGGCCCAGTCCAATGATCTCAATTAAGATCTAATGCAAACTGACAGCGAGCAGGAAACCTGAAAGAGACTTGCTTGTGCCATTTGGCTCGGCTCTGTATTTTACATGTAACGATGCAATTTTATAATGACATAGCTTATGCCATAATGCTTATAAATGACCCCCTCCACCACAACGTAACTAATTTTTACATCTTCTTACTCAGCGGGGTTTGCACCTCGAGTTAATTTCAAGCTCCTGTTACTCTGAGATGAGTTCGACAAGGAAAAGCGACAACGGAGCAGGCTGGCTAAATTGTAGGCACACAATATAGAATATGAAAACTTGCCCATGCAGAGACATTCATCTTGGCTAATTCATTCCGGAAAGCTACAAACAGGAAAAATATGTTTTATTTTTCCGTGGAGCATGCAGGGAGGCCTTCAAAAAGTAAAAATAAGTTATGTTTTTTCATTTCCTCCACTCCACCCTGGGACGGCTAGCTGTAAACCACTGCTAAACAAAAGGACACCTTAAAATGAAAATACTTCGGCGCTGCCTTTTGGAACATCCCATAAAAAATGTTTTGCTGGCTGCATAATAATAATAAAGTTAACAGTGGAGAATTACATGCAAAATATGTCAAGTGGATGCTTGCTTTCCTACTGCTGAGGAGCACTTTTAAATGGCGATGCTTGTATTAATTCCAGGGTCAGAATCAAGGGTTGGTATGGTAGTGATTCTGCCAAGACTTATACCCCAGGGAGAAAGCAAAAAGGCAGGAGGACGCCATCAACAAGTCATGGCAATGACTCCCCTTCCTGCGCTCCTCCTCTTGAGGTGACCCATTCAGACTCTGAGGTGGATTCCTGGTAGGGCGAGCCTCCAAACCTTTGCTCAGTCTTCGTCCTCTTCCACCCCCTAGCAGCTCAGACTGAGTGTGATGACAGATGAGAACAAAAATTAGATATAGATTAAAGGAGTCTCAGTGCTACTTTTAATATTTTACTTTTAGTATTAAAGGCATCAGATGCAATGAATGATTATTTTCATAAAGTTTGAGGATGGAAGGGCACGTTACACAGGCAGTAGTAATTGCACATGCAGGGGTTGTGTGTTTCATTCATAGGGTAAGATTACCAGATGTCCCTGTTTCCTGGGGACAGTCCCCAGATTCACAAATCAGTCCCCTGACAAAATCCATCTATTTAGTAGGAAGTTGAAAAGTGTCCCCAGATTCATTGAAAAAAAATCTGGCAACCATAGATGGTATATCACACCAGTACAGATAGCAAAAATGGATAAAACTGGGTCAAACATATGTTGAAAATGTAAAGAAAAAGAAGGGACTTTTTATCATATGTGGTGGGAATGTAGAGAAGTTAAATTTTTTTTGGAAATGATATATAATGAATTGAAAAAATATGTTTTGAATGACATTTGTAAAAAAACCCAGAAGCATTTTTGTTAGGGATCGTAGGACAAGACCTGGCAAGAAAAAGAAAGAATCTATTTATGTATGCCACAATAGAGGCAAGAGTCTTGATAGCACAAAGTTGGAAGAATGAGGAAAGAACAGTGGCAAGAAAAACGGATGAGCTATACAAAACTGAATAAATTGACATACAAACTGCGGGAGAAGGACAACTGTGACTTCAAAGAAGAATGGGAACTTTTTACAAATTGCCTAAAAAGACAACAAAATGGACTGGACTCCTTGGCAGGTTTTGAATAAACATACACAAATTTATTGGTTGATAACATGATAGATAGACAATGCAAGGATAGGTATAATTTTAGAGCATGCAGAGAATAATATGTGCAGAGAAATCAGAGAGAGGAGCTGAGGGAGGGGTTGGAGAAGGGGGAGGGATGGATGGAAGGGTGGGGGAAGGGGAAAATAATTATGTGATTATATGATTTGATAATTTGTTATGTTAAAATTGCTTAATAAATTTTTAAAAAGAAATGATGATAATAATAATAATAATAATAATAATAATAATAATAATAATAATAATTTATACCCCACCCATCTGGTTGGGCTTCCCCAGCCACTCTGGGTGGCTTCTAAAAAATATTAAAATACTGTAATACATCAAACATTAAAAGCTTCCCTAAACAGGGCTGCCTTCAGATGTCTTCTAAAAGTCTGGTAGTTGTTGTTCTCTTTGACATCTGGTGGGAGGGCGTTCCACAGGGAGGGCGCCACTACCGAAAAGGAAAGAAATCTGGTAACCCTATGGTAGGGCTCCTATGGACAGGCGTTACATGCGATTCCATAGGGCTGAGGTGTACCAGTGTTGGGAGAAAGAAGTGGGACAAGCAGGAGGAAGATGCAAGTAGAGGGAGAGAAGAGATGGAGACAGAGATTATATATGTGGATAATAAAAAAGGTAAACGGTAAAGGACCCCTGGACAGTTAAATTCAGACCAAAGCGACTATGGGGTTGCAGCGCTCATCTCGCTTTCAGGCCAAGGGAGCCGGTGTTTGTCCGCAGACAGCTTTCTGGGTCATGTGGCCAGCATGACTAAACCAGTTCTGGTGCCACGGAACACTGTGATGGAAACCAGAGCGCACGGAAACGCCGTTTACTTTCCTGCTGCAGTGGTACCTATTTATCTACTTGCACTGGTGTACTTTCGAACTGCTAGGTTGGCAGGAGCTGAGGCAGAGCAATGGGAGCTCACCCCGTTGTGGGGATTCGAACTGCTGACCTGCTGATCGGCAACCCCAAGAGGCTCAGCGGTTTAGAACATAGCACCACCCGCGTCCTGTGTGGATAATATGGGAGTGCGGAGAAGGAAAATTGAAAACCTTGTGGCCAAGTGTGGAAATGGGAGAATGCTACTTCTTTTATCTGTCACATGCTAGCATGCTGAACAACTTTTGCTCCATGGCCTTGCCCATTCTTTGCTTCTTCAGCCTGTTCACTTTGGACTGCTCTGCCTGAGTTGTGTGTTGAGGTCCCCAAGACAACCCCCAATAAAACACAAGTGACACATTATTTTTGTTTAAGGTTTTTGGCATAATTTTGGCCACAACTTTATTAAATTACAAGCAATGTGAGTGGTTGCTTAGGCATTGGTTGCGACTATCTGACCCCGCACGGGGACAGACTGACATTTGCACGCCTGCAAAGTCAGAAAATGGGGAGAGAGACACCCGGGGAGAGCGACGGGACTGGGAACCATGCCTCACCTCTCCCCAAATGCTCCCAGGGGCTCTTGCGTGGCCCTAGCCCCTTGACAGGGTTCGGACAAAAGAATGGCGAGCCCCCGGGTTCCTTTAATGGAAAACCCTTGCAGCAGCAGCATTTTTGGAGGGGCAGACTCAGCCAATCCATACCCCTCCACCAACCAATTCCCAAACCAATGCCTAACCGCAACCTTATAAGCTGTGACGATTTGCTACGCAGTAGGCAAAAACCAAATGGCACCAGCCAATCAGCCAAATGGACAAAATTCCTACCGGGCCCCTGCCCCAAAAGCAGACGACTCCATGACAGGCATAGCAAAGTCAAGCAAACAGCCTAAAATAGGGAGGGAGGACAGGTGATCCGATGCACACAGCGAAAAGAGGAAGCTCAACGCTGTGTGTAGGGCATTTAAAGACTAGTGCTGTCAATCAAAAAATTGCAACGTATAATTCTCCCCAGCAACAGCCAGCCCTCTGCTAATGGTGGCCAAATACTTTCCCGCCCAGCAACAGCAGGGTGTCTTGCTAGCTCCCACCGCAACACGTGCTCTCCATGAAGGAGAACACGCTTTGTGACTTCAGCCTGACTTTGGTTTTGGATTATCAGATGCTCCCTCTGGCTAGATGTTTCAAATTGGCCTCTTCTGTTGGATCTGACCTCTGACTCGCGTAGCTGCAACTGCCTGCTCTTTTCTGTGCAATCTGGATGCAGCAGGGATTTTTCCTCTTTCACGTTTTCCACAAGATAGAAACCACCTCAGTCCCCAACAATTACCTGCTGGCCTTAGGCGTGGAGAAATCAGAGAGGCATGAGCCTGGGGGATTAGGAGAGGTTAAAGAAATGATTGTGGAAACGCTGTAGAAGTGCCAGTAGCGGCGCAGCCTTTAAAGATGGGAAGACTTGTCTGGATCGAAGAACCTTAACGGAGGACAAATGTCCCATCCATTCAATGGATTGATTAGTTACAAAACGAAAGTATTGACCAAAGTTGGAAGGCTATAGAAATAAACTTTGCTTGGGAAAGATATATATTGGGATAAAAGACTTTTCCTCTAGGTAGTAAGCGCTGAAGGAATAGAAGGAACAGTTCCTGAGGGATCAGGGTGGCAATACATCTGGCGCAGACAATATTGTAAAGAACATTTTCCACCTCTTTCTCTGTTAATTATTAAATGCTAACCTTCTGTGTGTCTTTCCCCTCTTCTTAATTTATTCCGTATTGTAAACACCTGCAGGGCAAGCGTCTAATTTATTCTACGAAGCTAGACATATTTTGCAAAACTAGGACTGGGATTGGCTAAAAGATTACAGCATAGATTAATTATATTATTAAAGATTTCTCCACAATGAAACTCTTACTTTTGTGTGCCATCAAAGCGAGTCTGGGGCTGAAGAGGGGAACAGGATTCTACCACTCTAAATAATGTTTCCTTTAGGGATTGTATTTTTTTTATTTTTGGCTGTTTTAAAAATAATTTGAAAGGTGTAGATGGTGTAGAAGAAAGCTGGATAATGCTAGGAGATTAACCCAAACTCAATAAAGTTTACCTCAGATTTTTTAATTACAAGAAAGGAGATGTAATCTTTGGTTGGTTTTTTGATAGTGCTATACTACTCAATCAAAACTGAAATGAAATTGTTTTTAAAAAATCACCTCAGGGTTATTTACTGTGACTTTTGATGCCCCTTTCTGTTTTTGTTTTAAATAAAAACACCTTTGGGGTTAATGATGTGTATTCAATTAGTTGATTTGGCAGGAACTTTGCTGTGTTTTTTGGTGTAACCAAGGAGAACTAAAGTTGGAACTAATGGTAATGTAGAATTTTAATTATATGAATAAACTTCCACCAGAATTATTTATTTTTTAATAAAATTCCACCTGAAGGGTTGAAAAGGTGCCCTTGAGAATCTTAGTATATTTCATTGTTGCTTTGTATAGAACAAAAAATTAGTTAAAAATGTTATATTGGAGCCATAAAACCATATCTCTCACTTCATGAATCAGTGATTACTTCTCTCTGTGTTAGTTATGCTAACATAGATTCAAATAGCACCAAATGTGTTTTTGGTCATGTGTGCTTACTTTCATTCATTTATTGAATTTATATACCGCCCTATACCTAGAGGTCTCAGGGCAGTTCACAAAAAAAGATCACAATATATAAAATCAAAATCAAAACAATAATTCAATAACACCCGCCTCCCAAAAGAGCCACATTTTAAAGGGTACAGGATGTTGATTAGGTCAGCCAAGGCCTGGTTAAATGGAACGTTTTTGCCTGGTGCCCGATTTTTAAGAAGGTCGCTAATCTTACAAATATTCTTCCTCTCTTGCAGTGCTCAGCCACATTTTGTTTTGTTTTGTTTACCACACTTTACTCGTGAGGTGAGAAGAAGCATGAGAATGGGGCTGTTTATCATTTCACAGAGCAATCGTGTCTATAGAGGTCTACTCAAAAGAAAGTCCCATTCAATTCAGTGTGAGTTAGACAGAGCTTGGATAGTTCATTTTAAAAAGGAACTGCCTCAAGGTCAGTGTGTCCAAAAATGAACCGATTCCAGTTCATGTTTGTCTCTCTACAAAATGAAATAATTCAGTTCATCATTCAATTCAAATTCATCCAAATGATGCTTGGCTTTTTTCTTCTTTCAGCATTCAGAATGTTACAGGCTGATGTGCTGAAGTATGAATTACACCTGCGAAGACTCAGAAAATATCAAAACAGAATGGAATGTGATGTGTTTAATTTATTTCCTCCAACAATTATCATCTTTAACCATCATGGTCCAGAGAACCTAAAGAGTGTATACACACACACACACACACACACACACACGTAAGAGCATGAACTTGATACGTTAGAACTTGATATATGCCCAAGTTATAAGCCCAAATGAATTTAATTCACATTCAATTCACTCAAACAATTATGGGAACTATTTTCAGAGGATGTTCAGAGATTTTTGAACTAATTCAGTGAACCCAGCTAATTCATTCCATGCTCTTAGCCACAGGAATGTGTGCACAGTCTAAATGCCTTAAACCTTCCAGCCTTGGCAATAAATGATAGCCACAACTTTACAGAGCATAGCTATGAATCTGGTTTACCTGTAATCTCACCCAAACCCTGAAAAGTGGAATAGAAACTTCCTACTTTCTGCTTCCTTGTAGGCTTCCAGTTTCTCCTTCCGATGGGTTAACGCTTGCCTTTGACTTGACTCTGAATTTTATATTCTACTAATGTACCCCTCCTCTGTGTGTGTGTGTGTTCAGCCATTTCATCGCTTCCCTTTGCAGCTTTCCCCATTAAATTATTTTGTGTGGGGTTATTTTTTTTGCAGTACGGAAAGAACAGGCGAGTCGTCGTAATGTGACTTAATCTCTCAGAGCAAGCACATTAGAAGTTCAAGCACAGTTTGGGTTCTGATTCTTACGTTAGTCACACTGGTGTAAAAACTGACACAGTAAATTTAATGGTGATAAGGCTGTAGGA
Organism: Podarcis melisellensis; assembly: GCF_964234715.1. Classification (NCBI taxonomy): domain Eukaryota; kingdom Metazoa; phylum Chordata; class Lepidosauria; order Squamata; family Lacertidae; genus Podarcis; species Podarcis melisellensis. The sequence goes on along the minus strand of NC_138538.1, from coordinate 85,375,249 downwards.
AACCAGTGTCCATAGGAACAGGGTTTGGCAGGTGGCAGAATGTGCTTTCTTTAATCTAGCCCACAATGTGAATTGCAAAGATCTCTCTAACTTGCCAATGGTCTTAAATACAGCAGTGCAAGACATAATACTGGGCTATGGTGGCTTAGGAAACTGTTCCAGCCATTTAATAATTTCAGGGGGTTTACTGTAAGTCAGTCTCTGATGTCAATTACACCTGTTCAAATCCCTTGATACTGCTGTGATGGAAGAGTCGAATGAATATAAACTACTTTTTAAAGTTAGTACTAAAAGTTTATTCTCTCCCCCCCTGCTCACCATCCAATGCCTCCCTCATAATAGTTTTGAAAACTTCATGATGCTTTGCTGTGGTCAATGAAGCAGTTCCTGTAAGCCATTCTGTTCACCGTAGGGTAGATTCTTGACTCTCGTGTCTAGTCTGGTCACATACTTTTTCTTTTTGCACAGACTCCAGAAATCTAGTGAAGAGAATAAGCAAAAAGTGGAATCAGTTGCAGCAGACTATATACAATATATTCCCATGATATGGCTGGTCCAAATGAGTGTTTAACACAAATGCAGAATGCTGTTCAATTAAATTGAAACATGGTGGTTGTGAACCCAGTGTACATACATTTTAGGATACATTACAGTGGTACCTTGGGCTACGAACTTAATTCATTCTGGAGGTCCATTTTTAACTTGAAGGTACCACTTTAGCTGGTGGGACGCGGGTGGCGCTGTGGGTAAAAGCCTCAGTGCCTAGGGCTTGCTGATCGAAAGGTCGGCGGTTCGAATCCCCGCGGCGGGGTGCGCTCCGTCTTTCGGTCCCAGCGCCTGCCAACCTAGCAGTTCGAAAGCACCCTCGGGTGCAAGTAGATAAATAGGGACCGCTTTCTAGCGGGAAGGTAAACGGCGTTTCCGTGTGCAGCTCTGGCTTGCCAGAGCAGCGATGTCACGCTGGCCACGTGACCCGGAAGTGTCTTCGGACAGCGCTGGCCCCTGGCCTCTTGAGTGAGATGGGCGCACAACCCCAGAGTCTGGCAAGACTGGCCCGTACGGGCAGGGGTACCTTTACCTTTACCTTTACCACTTTAGCTAATGGGACCTCTCGCTGCTGCCACGCCACCGGCATGCGATTTCTGTTCTCATCCTGGGGCAAAGTTCGCAACCCGGAGCAATTACTTCCGGGTTAGCAGAGTTTGTAACCTGAAGTATTTGTAACCTGAGGTACCGCTGTAATATATCAGTAAAGTATTGAATTGTGGGCTACAAACTCCCTGGTTTAGATCTTGCCTTCATCATGAGATCATTAGGCTGTTGCACAGAAATGGGTGTTGTACTGGGGAGCCACTGCAGAAAACAGTTCATTATAATAATGCCACCCTCCAATCCTCTCTTGGAGGAAGCACACAGAGAAGGGACTCAGCTATCCAAAGCTGAACTAGGGTGAATGTTTCCAACAGAATCAAGTCAATAAAGGTAAAGGTAAAGGGACCCCTGACCATTAGGTCCAGTCATAGCCGACTCTGGGGTTGTGGCACTCGTTTTGCTTTATTGGCCAAGGGAGCAGGCATTTGTCTGCAGACAGCTTCCAGGTCATGTGGCCAGCATGACTAAGCCGCTTCTGGTGAACCAGAGCAGTGCATGGAAACACCGTTTACCTTCCCGCCGGAGCAGTACCTATTTATCTACTTGCACTTTGACGTGCTTTCCAACTGCTAGGTTGGCAGGAGCAGGGACTGAGCAACAGGAGCTCACCCCGTCGCGGGGATTCGAACCGCCGACCTTCTGATCGGCAAGTCCTAAGCTCTGTGGTTTAACCCACAGCACCATCCGCGTCCCTAATCAAGTCAGTAAGGGTCACCAAATGTTCCACAATCAAGGGATGTATACCAATGTCTTAGGAAGCCCTAGGCACACCAGAGAACTGACAAACTTATTAACAGATTGACTGGTATGTAATTACTGAACATACATTTTCCATGGGATTTTGCTTCTTTTTAAAGGCTGTTTGGAATACGCTACATGTGCTAGACAAGCTATCTGCAACAGATTTCTGTTTTGAACTGAACTGTGCTCCAGAATACAGCCAAGGGTTTATCTTGTGCATCTAATGTTGAACTTTGGAATTTCTCCCTGCTGTGAGTTCTAATTATTCTGTGCTAATTAAGCAACTGAGTCCTGCTGTGAAAAATTCCCCCTCTGGAACCATGTGAGCAAAGGTGGATGCATAAATTTTTATAACATATGCATAAAAGCGTCCATTTTTTATTTCCTGTACTAATTTCCTGTCCTAACATTCAGTGGAAAGAATTAGTGTGACACTTAATGCCATATATATAATGTGCCACATAATATTCAGTTCTTATATTGCTGGCCTCCCACAAAATACTTCTGCTGTTCTCTCCCTCTCTTTTTTTTGTAAAAAAATATTTTTTATTGATTTTAACATATAAATTATAAAATGTACCACAAAACCTATCAATTATACAATCTTTTTAGACTTCCATCAGCACCTCTGATGATCCACCGTTTTAACCACTTCTTATGCATTTCTTAACTTTATATTGCCTTTACATCCCTTAACAAATCATCCTTCCCCTTGTCCATTTTTGCAATACTTCCAATAATACTCCTCACAAAACGTCTCGCAAACCTACAAACGTCGTCTGATCTTCACAAATACTTTTCAAATAGTCCGTAAATGTACTCCAGTCTTCCATGAATTTCTGGTCCCGCCGGTTTCGAATCCTTCCTGTTAGTTTATCTAGTTCTGCATAGTCCATTAACTTCATCCTCCATTCTTCAATCATCGGTAATTCTTCTTGCTTCCATTTTTGGGGCTGCTGCTTGTTATGTACTGAAGGTCTCACCCTGGGCCAGCAGGGGGATACTGTAGATAGTTATGCAAATGAAGGATCGAAAGTGACATTCAGTGATTTGATAGTTTGTATGCAAATGAAGGATCGAAAGTGACGTTCAGTGATTGGCTAGTTACAGAAAATGGTTACTGTTGTATTCTAGTGGAGCTCTATATAAGCAGGCTGACTGAGTTCAGTTCTGTTCCAGCTTACAAATAAAGAGCTGCTTTGGAAGAATTGCTGTGTCGTCTGATATGTTCGGCCACAACTTAACACTGCTGCTGTTCTCAAAGTCATAGTCTGGGAAAGACTGGGCGGATGGCAGTGCCATTGCCTGATGATGGACACAAAGTAGGCTTGCTTGACTTGGCAGCAGAACTTCTCCAGCACCAAACTTCCATTTCCCATGCTGGTCTGCTAGTTTATGTTCAGTCAACAAGGAAACACTCCTTTCATCTGGCGTCACTAGCTATGTGTATCCCCTTACACAACATCAGATCATGCTACTCCAGGGGATTCCCTGACATTTTATACAGACCAAGGGTGCCGGGAGGGCTCCATAAAGGACTGCTGCTGGACAGAGATGGATCCTTTTAAAAATTGTTTTCATTTTTTATCTGTGCCATTTTAAATTGTTATTGATATTAATGTTGTATTTTTTAGTTTTAGATTTTATGATTTATGTGGAAATTGTTTTGCAAATGTTTTCCATTTGGCTGTGTAGCTATTTTGTATTGTGCAACTATTTTGTATTGTGTATTGTATTGTGTAACTATTTTGTGCTGTATTGTGTAACTATTGTGTAACTATTGTGTAACAATTTTCCAAATGTTTTCCATTTGGTTGTGTAACTATTGATGTGCTTTATTTATTGTTTATGACTTTTGTTATGTTGGTAATTATGTAAATCTTGTCATGCCATAAGCCGCCTTGAGCATTGTTTTAACTACGGAAAGGCAGAATACAAATAAAAAATGATGATGAGGATGATGTTATGGGAAGACGAAGAAGAAGAAGAAGAAGAAGAAGAAGAAGAAGAAGAACAAGAAGAAGAAGAAGAAGAAGAGGAGGAGGAGGAGTTTGGATTTGATATCCCGCTTTATCACTACCCTAAGGAGTCTCATAGCGGCTCACAATCTCCTTTCCCTTCCTCCCCCACAACAAACACTCTGTGAGGTGAGTGAGGCTGAGAGACTTCAGAGAAGTGTGACTAGCCCAAGGTCACCCAGCGGGTAGAAATCTCCCAGTGCATGTTGTAGTGTTTTGGATCCCAGCCACTGAAGGCAGAAAAGAATTTCACATTTTACAATGTTTATGGGGAAAATCTACATAACAGAGAAACAAAATCAGATGTCTTTCAATAGTAAATGATACAAAAGTCTGAAGGAATCTGCCTCCCAATTCAGGTTGGTCATAAACAGAACCTTCTGTATCAAAAGTCAATTCTAAATACTGCTGTTACTATTTCAAAGAAATATGAACTTGAACTAAATTCCTTCCAGGTGTGCAGATTAAGGAATCTGGCTTTAATCTTGCAGTGTTCATCCTTTTTGTAACAATTCCAGTCAAATGATGGATGTGGTTTGTGTTTGACAAGAGTGACTGTGAACTTCTTTGGCACACACTCCCTCCTGGATTCTTCTGAATGTTCTCCAAATGGAGATGAGATCTGTTCACAATCAAAGTTGGCAATGACTGCATCATGAAGGTTGGCATCTTTGAACATGTTAAGGTCAATTCTTTCCACAGCTTTCTCAGAACATTCCAAGGATGCAACATTTGCCCTGTCCAGTTTATCAGAATCTTAGCAACCATTATTACTACCGGGGAATTCTGAGGTCTTGGAAGTGGAGCTACGCTGGGTATGACTCTAAGCATAGATTATTGTGTAGTTGAGCTTCATTCCTCATACAGCTCCTCCTCCTCCACTGGGAGTTGTATATTTTGTCCTGTCCAAATGTAACTGAAACTGATTTTGCGCACAAGATTGTACTTTACTCAGTTTTCTTTGGGAATATTTTTAGCTGTGGTGATGACAATGCCCTTTCAGCAAATAAACAGTATTCCGTCTCCAACACGGCTGCGAGAAACTCCTAAGTAGGGTGTGAGAGTGATAAGTGATCCACCAAGGCCCTCAGCACCTCCCAACTGGTTAGCAGGGAAAATGATTGGGAACCTGTTATGTACTGAGTTGAATAGGATCCAAAATGCAGCTGTCTGATTGGTCCTAGAACAATAGGATTCAGAACGCAGCAGTCTCATTGGTCCTAGAACAATGCAGCAGTATGATTGGTCTGCAGGAGCCACCCAATCCAGCTCCAGATGGAAGTGAATCCACAACCTGATTGGCCTACAGGAGAATTCCAGAATTAGCCAATCACGTGCAGCCCGTTGTGTAAATAATGTATATAAAGCAGATACTTTGGGGAAACTTTCATTTCCTCCTCACCACTATGAGCTGAATAAAGAGCATGAAATCCACTCTCGATTCTGAGTATATTTCATCAGGAATGCTGCAAATGTGCAGTATTCCATACAGACTTTTAAAATTTACGAACTGATTTTGACAAATGGAACTTTGTTTTCTCTCAGTTTCTCATTTTTTTCCAAACCAAACCACATTCATCTACCCCAGTTGCCACGCAGTGCACTATTTGCACACAATTCATTTCTAATTCATAACAACCAGGATTTAGCATCAAAGAAGTTGAAAAATATACAACAGATTTTGGGAAAACAAGAAGAGAATGATCCCTGCAATTTCCTCTAATCTGGGGGGAAATGGGAAGAAAAATGGCTCAGGATGTATGTTTTGGGTGCACAAAAAGCAGCCACAGACAGAGCGCATATTTGTTTGGCCAAACTGCAGAACAAATTAAAGCTGCTCTGTCTTAGTCATTTCTATCAGATCTGTCTGAAATTTGGACAGCTTACAGTGCTATAAAATATACACTAGCAAACTAAATTCCAGACAGTTTTGGGAGGGGCAATCCCTTTATGAAAATATTAGAATATGCAGGGTCTATATTGGTGAAATGCAGTCCATGTTAACTAGACAAACATCTCCACATCTGTACAAGCAAGTGCAATCACACTGTGACAAGCATAGCTGTCCACAAGATTTTAGGGGGCAGGTGGAGTGGAGTGAGCAAGATGCTATGCTATGAGGCTTGTTTCTCACAAAAATGATAACTTGACTCTGAGTATATTTCAGAACCACTGTTCTATATTGTCAACCCTGGATTAAGAGACTTTTAAGCAAGCAACATTCTGAGCTGGAATGCTTGAAGAAACGAACCTGTTGAAGCACTCCCCTCTCTCTACAATAACAGCTATCATTTATTGGAAAGGTCACGTCCAGTCAAATACCTGCTCTGTTCCTGCAGTGCATGGTTTGCAAAGTACTAATCATTTTGGCAGGTAATTTTGACTCTTCTGCCAGTGGAAAATCTGGGGTTAATTAAATGTTCCATCCTCTGGTTCACTTCTCTCTCGAAGAAGCCTACATTTGTCACAAACTGGAAAGCTGCCAATATTGTCCACTGATCCAAACCCAGCAAGTCTCAAGGGGACACTTGTACATGCCAAAGGAAGTTCTGTTGCGCACACTGAGTGCTTTTTTCTCTTGGATTTCACTAGTGCTTGACGTACAAAGAAACTGCGACGGTTTTCATGGCCAAAGCATCTACTGTCTTGAATTTATTTAGGATGATATAATTTGAAGCAGGTTGTGAAGAGGTCCAAAAGGATTGCACCAAACTGGTCGAACGGGTAACAAAATGGCCGGTGAGATTTAATGTAAACAAATAAATTAAACTCTCTGTGTTTATGTGCGCATGCATGGGGTGGGGGAATCTCACTAACTGGAACTTGTTGAAGTGGGACCAAAGGCAAAGTCTACGTGTCACTGCTCATCACTGTTAAACACATATATTTTAGGTGTTAAGATAATTAATGACATAAGAGATTATAGATTTACCAATGGTAGCTAACCATGAGAGCTGAATTGAGTGTTCTTCTATGGAGTTGACAGGATCTCTGGGATAAAGAAGCTGGAGTCCGAGAAGAAGGGGGGGTGGGTCACTATTGATGCCCTGCATTTGAGCTTCCCCAGAGCATCTTCGTGGCTACTTCTGGAACAGGATGATGAACGAAATAGACCTTGATCTTACACCACAGCATTTAGGCAAAGGAAGAAGGTGTCTGACACAGCAGCAATATGGTGGCAACGATAGATAATATTAGTGGGTTATCGACGAGAAGCAAGAGTTTCTTCTACTAAGGGGATCTTAAGCATGCCAGACACATGATCTTGCTGCCCCCAAAAACAATATATGGCCAGGGTTGGGAAATTTGTGGCCTACAGATGTTATTGGACTTCAGCTTCCATCAGCCCCAGCAAGCATGACTGGTGGTCAGGGATGATAGGAACTGTAGTCCAGTGACCACTGAGGGGTTACAGGTACCCTATCCCTGATTTATGGGGTGGATATAGATTTAAGCTGTCAGTAATGGTGGCGCTGTGGGTTAAACCACAGAGCCTAAGACTTGCTGATCAGAAGGTCAGCGGTTCAAATCCCCGTGACGGGGTGAGCTCCCTTTGCTTGGTTCCTGCTCCTGCCAACCTAGCAGTTTGAAAGCGCATCGAAGTACAAGTAGATAAATAGGTACCGCTCCAGCAGGAAGGTAAACGGCGTTTTTGTGCGCTGCTCTGGTTCGCCAGAAGCGGCTTAGTCATGCTGGCCACATGATCCGGAAGCTGTACGCCGGCTCCCTCGGCCTGTAAAGCAAGATGAGCGCTGCAACCCCAGAGTCGGCCGCAACTGGACCTAATGGTCAGGGGTCCCTTTACCTTTAATAGAGGCCACAGTAGGTCTTGACCTGGTCACCTGAAAGAAGACTGGCAGGGGATTCAGCTTAGCTACCATCAGTGAGCTTGGGCCAATAGAGGGAAAGGCAGTGCCTGCGCATTCTGGGCCCCTATAAAATCTTCCGTGTTGGTTTTTACTCACATCTGAGCAACAAGAAGGCATGTTCTTCCTGATTATAGCTCACTTCACACCAGCCTCATCTGCACAGACCCTCAGTCAGTGTCAGATTAAACTCTGTGGAGACCCCTAGGCAGTCAAAATCTCAGGGGGGCCCTCACAAATTATCTCCTAATACATGTATTATTTTACTAGACAACAATTTTAATAAACCAATTTTATTACACAAAACAAATTGATATTATTTAGATCCATTGTTGAAGGCCCTAAAAGGCCGGTGCTTAATCTGCCTATTTTGTAATCTGGCACTGCCGTCAGTTCTGAGTAACATGAACATTTTGACAAAATACAGTTCTCTCCTGAAGCTGACCTTAAAGTCTAAACGCAGCATACCTCAGGCCTCCTGCAATCCCTTCCTGTATCACTAGTTTTTCCTGCAAAATCAAATGAGTGGAGATTATAGTTGGAATGAACTGTGAAATCTTGGCATAATGAGAAGCATGCTTATATTTTTTTAAAAGCTTACCCCTGAGCCAGCTCTAATTAGCAATTGCTAGCCTTAAATCTAAGCTTTGATGAAAGATGTAAGCAAAGGTATTTAAGAACTTCCTTCACAAAATCCTCCAGCATAATTTACTAACTTTGTATCTATCGCATAGTCTCTCATTTCTCCTGCCAGTCTCTTAGGCAACGAAGCAACTAACATTGTAGACTATGCTTTTCCCGCTTGCATTTCACGCCAGTGTTAATAGGCACCCAACACCAAAAGATTAATTAGTGCTGAGCATTATATATACACAAGTCATCTAAAGCCAAGACACAGCATTTTGCCAATTCAAATACTGGCCGCACAATTCTTTCCTGAGATGTAAGCTTGGATACGCCACAATGTGTTGACATTGTTGAAAAATCTTTGACTTGGATGTGATTATAAAGATGCAAAAGCAATGAGTATTCAGAAGTCTTGATTGCTTAAGCAGAGGGGGGGATCCTTATTTGTAACTATGGATAAATGTCTCAATAAGCAAACACAGAAGGATCCACAAAAATCTGTTTAAACTGCTCTATATGCTTCATAATTATGCCAATTCCACACAAAAAGGAGAAAGAGCACGGTAATTTCAACATTTAATTAACATTCTGGCAGCATGTTTTAAATCAAGCCAGTCTGAACTTTGCAGAGCAACACTGGCCTCCACTTAGCTGGAAAATAGTCATTTAGATTCTAACTTTTCTGTGAACAGAACAGGGTTCACATTCGTGGAATGAAGCTTTCCTGCCTCCCAGCTTCCTCTGCGGTTCCCTGTGCCCTCCTTCCCCAATCCGTTTCTTGGGACTGTTATAGGGCAGGATCCAAGAACCTTTCACAATCTGAGGACCACATTCTCACATGGACGGCTTTTTAAGGCAGCATTCCAGTTGTGGGTGGTGCTGTAGCCTTATTGGAGTTCACCAATTGGGTCTGCGTTGCTCCGGGACAGGAGGAAGGAAGTCAAATGACACCGAGGTTGGTTCAAAGAAAGAGTTTATTCTGCTCTCCGGATAGCAGAAGGCACTTGCGTGGTGAGTCCACAGCAAGTCCAAAGAAATGAGAAATTTAATGCAGTATATATATCCTCCAGGCACCCTCTCCCACTTCCCCAGGAATCCAGCCACGTCAGCTTGTACACACAGGTTGACATCACAGGTGTTCCTGCTCCGGCACTCTTAACCATAAAAGGGTATTCCTTCCTATACTTCTGACCATAAAAGGATCTTCCTGTTCCTACTCTTATCTTGGAGCAAGAGGTCACAATCTCCAAGAACACCCTCTGGTGCTGTTCCCAAACTGGGTCTGTGTATCTTTTGTGGTCAGGATATAAGATAAGGCACAGACGCATCATCCCTGCTCTACTGGACCTTGGCAAGGTCACTCATTGCCGTCACGGACTGATAAGGGAGAGAGCTTCGAGCACAGCCGGGTTCTTGTTTATACATTGACTCAGAGCTCAAGTTAATGGATTTTAGCTAAGGAAAACTAGGGATTTTGGTGCAGTTTCAAACTGCCTGCACAGTCAGTTTTGGGTTTGGGAAACCCATTCCTTCAGTGCCAGGCAAAAGTGGGGGGGAGTAAATGATGTGCCTCTCACACTTGTAAAATAAAAATACAGTGTCGGGCCAATGTACTGTTTAATTGGCACCAAAAATTGCTGAAGCAAAGTGTAAAGCTGGTTTGACAAGAGCGAATGTGTGGGCATGTGGCACAGAGGCTGAAGGATGCGGAGGTCCAGCATTTTCCAAGCAAGACTTGCTAGCAGAACTATGAAAGAACGCAGAATAGTCAAGAACAGGGTGATGCATTCCTTCCCTCAAAGCCGTGCGATTGAAGAACGCTGGTATAATTATTTCCTCTGATTGGAAGCTAGACCTATCTGTGACAAATGAGCACACCCTTCCACACCCAGGTGTTTTCCTTAGAGGGTAAGCTTGAGGAGAAATGCTTCAATTTTTGCAGTTACATCATTTTCACAAGGTTTTTAAAAAGCACAACTACAGTGGGTTACAGGCGCTTCAGGTTACAGACGCTTCAGGTTACAGACTCCGCTGACCCAGAAATAGTACCTTGGGTTAAGAAGAAGAAGAAGAGTTTGGATTTGATATCCCGCCTTTCACTCCCCTTCAGGAGTCTCAAAGCGGCTAACATTCTCCTTTCCCTTCCTCCCCCACAACAAACACTCTGTGAGGTGAGTGGGGCTGAGAGATTTCAAAGAAGTGTGACTGGCCCAAGGTCACCCAGCAGCTGCATGTGGAGGAGCGGAGACGCAAACCCGGGTCCCCAGATTACGAGACTACCGCTTTTAACCACTACACCACACTGGCTCTTCTTCCCCTTCTATTTGCCAGGAGGTGATGGGACCAGTGAGCTTCAAACCATATTTTGTGCTTTCCTCTTTCACCCTCATTAAAAGGTTCTTTAATTCTTCCTCACTTTCTGCCATCCTCTTGTCGTTGGTGTAGATAGTACTCATGGGGTGACAGAAGATGGTGAGGAGCCAGGGGCCACTGCACAGGAAGTCGAGCAGCAGGAACCAAGAAGACCAAAACTTTAAGAAAGAATGGGAAAAAAATATGATATATTTAGGAGGCCACTGTAAGCCGATGAAAACATTAGCAGGAATTTAATAACACGTGTATTGTAACAATTACTATGGACAATATGGACAGATACAAAATATGGATTATAAAATAATATGCAGTTGAAAATGGGAACCATGAAAGGGATGGGGGAAAAGTCTTGAGATTCAGACTAATCTCTATATATGGAAATGCATTTGGATTGTTATACAGTGGTACCTTAGGGTATGAACCTAATTCGTTCTGGAGGTCCGTTCTTATCCTGAAACTGTTCTTAACATGAGGTGCCATTGCGTGTCAAGGTCCCCAGGACCACCCCAATAACTCACACATCACACCAATATTTTTGTTTAAGATTTTAGGCATAAGTTTGGCCACAACTTTATTAAGATACAAACATGTGAGTGGTTGCATAGGCCAGTGTTTCCAGTGTTTCCCAACCTTGGGTCTCCAACTGTTTTCGGACTACAATTCCCATCATCCCTGACCACTGGTCTTGCTAGCTAGGGATAATAACATCAATCAAACAAGGGGCAGGGCTTAGGGGATTTGACAGGAACTGCACTACTTATACGACCCACAGCATAAAATGAATATCCTAATGTACGATCCAGAACCCCTTGCAACCTTCATGGATTCTAGGGTGGATTTTCTGCAGATGTGGAACATGGGCTGCTAAAAGTAGAGAACTGGTAAGCCGCTAGTTTGAATAATTACATTCCTATAGGCAAACACATCCCAATGGGAACGAAACTGAATTTTGCTTCCAGTGGATATTTCCAAAGGTGTGGCAATTCAAAGGTTTCAGCAGGTTTGATTAACTAACTAATCAGATAGTCAAATCCTTTTGGAGGCATTAGGAGACTTGCATTCTTGAGTTAAAGGTCCGTTAAAACAAACCTCCATTACTTCTCCCATAATGCTTAATCCTCTTTAAATAACACCATGTCGAACATGTCTGCTCATCAGCTAGCAGGTATCCCTGTGAGGTTTCTGCAGCTTTCAGCATCATGGATCACTGTGCAAAGGATTTCCCCCCAAAATATTGACTTTTGGGTTTTCAAGGTTACTGATGGCATGCTCACTCTCATTAATCACTCTAACCATTTCAACAAAGCTCATTAAGAAGATAAATACATTTATCAGCCCAGTCATCTTGCTGATTATATATTTCCTGTTTTACCAGTGATAAATGCACAGCTGAGTAAATTCTTCTTTTGCCGTGTAATAGAGAAAGAAGAGGTTTCCAACTCGGATTTGCCTTTAAAAGCTTAATAACTTGCCTCAGGGCACTGTCTTCCACTGAAGGAGGAGTATTAGGTCGGTTCCAGACTGTTAGGTCCCATTGAAATGAATGTGAAAAGCTGCTAATGAGCAACTTGATTGCCATAGGAATCAATGGGGCTTAATTACAAGTAGGGGCTTGTGTTGGGTCTATAGGGCTTATTGTGAAGGTTGCCCCCCAACACTAGATTTGACATAGGAAGCTGCTGTGTTTTTCCGCTCTGACTGGCAGTGGCACTCATAGTGTCAGTTTCCCCACCAACCAACCAGGAGATACTTGTGATTGAACATAGGTAAAGATAAAGGGACCCCTGACCATTAGGTCCAGTTGTGACTGACTCTGGGGTTCTGGCGCTCATCTTGCTTTATTGGCTGAGGGAGTCGGCGTACAGCTTCCGGGTCATGTGGTCAGAATGACTAAGCCGTTTCTGGCGAACCAGAGCAGTGCATGGAAACGCCGTTTACCTTCCCGCCGGAGTGGTACCTATTTATCTACTTGCACTTTGATGTGCTTTCGAACTGCTAGATGGGCAGGAGCTGGGACCGAGCAACGGGAGCTCACCCCCTCCCGGGGATTCGAACCGCCGACCTTCTGATCGGCAAGCCCTAGGCTCTGTGGTTTAACCCACAGCGCCACCCGCGTCCCATGCAGCCTTCTAAATACAAAATAAGTGTCTGTGCTGAACTATGATATTTCATTAGTGGATGTAGTCTCCATTAAGGGCTATTTCTGTTTCATGTGACCTCATACTTCAAGAACAGGGTAAGGATAGGGGTAGGGTGATTGCAAGCTCTGGAAATCATTATTTTTGAAGAATTTGAGTCCTGGGGATGACCCCCTTCGTCTTTGTTAACAATTATAACTCGGACTGTATTGTTCAAGAAAGACATTATTGTTCTTGCTGAAACTGGTGGGGCAACCTTCATGGCAGGATAAAAGTCAGACAATTGACACAACCCTGCCTGTGGAGAAATTGGGAGGGGTAACACAAATCGACATACCCTTCAGGGGGAAAAAGAAGCTTCATAGTAAGGCCAAAGTTTCTTCTAAGGTCTACTTTCTCTCAGGGAAAACACATCATTTCCATTTTTAAAACAAATTAGTCTTGTAGATGGCAATTTAGTTTTCATTTCCTGAATGTATTTCAGCAGGTTAAGAATGCTTTCATAAAGCATAAATCTGATTTACAACGTGTGTTCCTGGCAAGAAAATAAGACCCACATTAACGAAAGCATTAATAAAAATGCTGAAATACTTTTGAGATGGAAAGCAAAAACTATAAATAAAAGATAATTCCAACTTTTACCATCAGGCTAGTTGCTTAAATAATAAACAGTGCTTTCCAAAAGGAAAAAAAAAAGTACAATAAGTGAGTTAATTCTCTGTGAAGGAAATAATTTTTGGAGAAATGTAATGAGGTATGTGAAAATGCAGAAATGGGAAATTCAGTCCTCTAAATCCAATCCAGCAAACTTTTTTAAACAAGATTTTTTTTTTTTTTTTTGCTGAGCCTAAAGACATTATAAAATTGAATCAATTTTATAATGAATGATTTTAGAGTGTTGTTTGTGCTGTACTTTTGTACTGTTTTATTGTTGTTAGCTGCCCTGAGCCCAGCTTCGGCTGGGGAGGGCGGGATATAAATAAAATTTATTATTATTATTATTATTATTATTATTATTATTATTATTATTATTATTATTATTACAGAGAGCAAGAAATAACAGTGATTGGGCCCCCAAATAATATATATATATTCTCTTGTAAGAAATCCATATCTTAGTGTCAGGCCCACTAAGGGTTCACACATTACTACTACTACTACTACTATTTATACATACATACATACATACATACATACATACATACATACATACATAATGTTAGGCAATGGAACAAATAGGTGTCTGAATATGTATATGTATCATATCATATTCTAATCGTGTGAGGGACTGGACACTTAGAAAGGGTTTCTCTGGTGCCGATACCTAGTTTAGGCTCTGTCTCTTTCCTTTTTTAAAAATGAAATTAATCCTGAAATGCTTTCGGTTACTTAGGGCATACCCATGCTACAGTTTTAAATTGGTTTAATCATAGCTCACTTTTCTGACAGAAATTTATAGTTGGGAGGGGAGAGCACAGTGTTCTCGGAACCCCAATGAAGTACAATTCACAGGATTATTCTTAAGCCAGAAGGGGTGAGGGGAGTAATGGCACTTAAAGTGGAATAAAACCATTATAAGTGCATCATGTCTTTGTGTCAGACATGATGTGGGCCTGACATGGATGTGGGCCTGAATGTGGATGAGCTAAAGGTAAAGGTAAAGGTACCCCTGCCGGTACGGGCCAGTCTTGCCAGTCCGTGGCAAGATTTAGAAGGCGATTTGCCGGATCCGGCCCCAGGGCCTTAGTTTGCCTACCCATAGTTTAGACAATATCGAGCAAGATGAATCCGTGGTCTCACTTGGTGTAAAGGAGGTAAAAGCTAAAGGGCCCCTGGTTGGTTAGGTCCAGTCAAAGGCAAATATTGGGTTGCGGCGCTCATCTCACTTTCAGGCAGAAGGAGCTGGTGTTTGTCCACAGACAGATTTGTGGGTCATGTGGCCAGCAGGACTAAACCGCTTCTGGCGCAACAGAACACCATGATGTAAGAACGCAGGTGGCGCTGTGGTCTAAACCACTGAGCCTCTTGGGCTTGCCGATCAGAAGGTCAGCAGTTTGAATCTGCATGACGGGGTGAGCTCCCATTGCTCTGTCCCAGCTCTTGCCAACCTAGCAGTTCAAAAGCACACCAGTGCAAGTAGATAAATAGGTATCACTGCGGTGGGGAGGTAAATGGCATTTCCGTGCACTCTGGCTTCCGTCATGGTGTCCTGTTGTGCCAGAAGCAGTTTAGTCCTGCTGGCCTCATGACCCGGAAAGCTGTCTTTGGACAAACACCAGCTCCCTCGGCCTGAAAGCTATATGAGTGCCACACCCCAGTCTCCTTTGACTGGACTTAACCATCCAGGGGTCCTTTACCTTTTTTTTTAACCTTAAAGGAGCTTTCCGTTCTCATGTTGTCGATCCCAGAGGGGCAGATCCGTGCACACACCTTGCATTGTTGTATTTCACCTCCAAGGGTCTTTGCAATAGACAAAGCTACCTTACCCCCCCCCCATCATGATGACAGGCGTTTTGATAGCTAATAACCATAATATTAAATTTAGTGATATAACTTCACTGCAGGATATTAGGGATGGGGGTGGCAGTGGGGACTGTCATTATAGCCAGAAAAATGCCAAAGAAGAAACCCTGTAATTAGACTAATTTAGCATCTCCTCTTTATTGAGATGGCATGCTGTGCATTTACAGAAGTCAGTGGGAAATACAGCTCAGTGCTTTGGTATAATACACCTGTCTAAAGTGCATTATATTTGTGCCTCCTCGCTTTCGTTTGCTCATAACCTATAATAATTTTTGAGGCCATGATGCATTATTAAATATGATTGGATCAATAGCGCAGTTGCTGCAGAGCAGTCGGAACATGATACATCATTCCAATAAAACATCAGTACATGAGGTCCTTTTAGTCCTTCAGGTGGATTAAAAAGACTGCATTATATTTAGGACATAATTTTCCTTTATGTATGCCCATGCATGAATCTGAAATGGTCCTCCTCGTTGTATAATGAAGAACATAAAAGATGATCATTTGGATCTGTTGGGACCAAGATTTAATGGGACAGTACAGAGCAGGTTGAAGGAAAAATAGGACCCGCTCTGGCCCTAAATACATCTAGAGAGGTGTGTGTTAGGGAAGTAAAACAAGCAGGCAAATCCCTTCTTGAGTTGGTCTGAGCATTCAGGTGGGTTATACAGGTGCAGAACCAAATTTCCAAACCCTACAGTGGTTAGAGAGTCAGACTAGGACCTCTGAGACCAGGGTTCAAGTCCCCATTCATCCATGAAGCTCACTGGGTGACCTTGGGCCAGTCACTGTGGCCTTTCAGCCTAACCTACCCCACAGGGTTGTTGTGAGGATAAAGTGTGGGGGAGGGCCTTGTATGTCACCTTGAGCTCCTTGGAGAAATAGATGGGGAATTAAATAAAAATTCTGTGTGCCAGGGACCCTGGCAAGCAGGGTTTATCATGGTTCCGTCAAGGAAAATGGTGGGCAAACTTCTCCCAGGGCCTGAAGTGGAAGTGATGTGGTTAAGCCAGACTCAGTTATGTTCACTTGAAGATAAGTAGAGTAGCTATAGGTCTAGGTGAAGGGGGGTAGGATGGCATCCCACCCCATTTTGAGCACTATCTTGCCTGGAAGAGCGGGAAATGTAGGATATTTCTTGAAAAACAAATTCCCTATAGAGCAGAGTTTTTAATGTTTGATGTTTTGTTGGAACCTGCCCGAATGTCTGGGGCAACCCAGTCAGATCAGTGGGGTACAAGTAATAATAATAATAATAATAATAATAATAATAATAATAATAATTAATAATCAATAATAATACAGTGGTACCTCGGGTTAAGAACTTAATTCATTCTGGAGGTCCGTTCTGAACCTGAAACTGTTCTTAACCTGAGGTACTACTTTAGCTAATGGGGCCTCCCACGGCGCGACTTCTGTTCTCATCCTGAAGCAAAGTTCTTAACCCAAGGTACTATTTCTGGGTTAGCGGAGTCTGTAACCTGAAGTGTCTGTAACCTGAAGCATCTGTAACCAGAGGTACCACTGTAATAAATAAAAAATAGGCATTTCACCTCCTTTGAAACTGCAGGAAAGTGATAGATGTTTTCTAGGGCATTCTCTCAGTTAGTACATTAGCAGATGGGGTCAACGAGTTTGGTTTCTATTCTGTGTGAACTGAATGTACACCATACAATATATCCCAGAATCCTTTGCAGCCTACCACAGAGCCTATCCATGACCGTAGTACTAGGGCTGCCATACGTCTGGGATTAATAACAGGGATGTGCCATATCACCAAAGTCCATATGTGCAAGCGCTTTTATGCTCTTACCCTATTAATTTTCTGGAGGAATTCTGTCCTATATTCCTGTAATTGGCCTTCAGCATTTCACCATGCCTCTGAGTTGATATGTAAGCTTGGGCTGGTGCATTGACTTTGCAAGGAGGACAGGAGAAGGGGGCGATTTTGCTGGCTCTCGGACATTTCCTTTTGAATTCATGTGGACTTGCAGATTCTTGCAATAAAAGCCCCTAAGGCTTACACGTTCTGTTTTCTTTCCCTATTTTAAAAGCACTGCCCAAGGCATGGCAGATTTTACTTATTAATTTCTTGGTTGCAAGTGTAGAAGTGGTGCCTGATTTTCTGCAGCATGCAGGGATGTCTATCTTTTTGGCATGGTAAGATTTAAATTAAGCTGCATTAAAAATAATTCTTTCCTGTTAAAACAAAGCACATTCTTCTCTTCCCCTTCTCCAGAAGGTCATTTCCCTTGCTCAGGGTTTTTCTGACCGGGGATTTAAAAAGTTGCGTTACACTGAAAGAAATTGCTCAAGTTTTTCATTTGCCCTCTGACAAAATTTGCATCTGTTCTGTACCTTTGGGAAACAAAGGCCAATGAATGGAGTGGGAAAGTATCATGATTTACAGGAGACAAACCTCTATTTGAAGGTGTCCAACTTGGGTGGGAAGAGGGCTGTACTGAGTCTTATTCAAAGCTCCTCCCACATGTTCGACAGTGGGATTTGCTGCCAAGGAGTGTGGTGGAGTCTCCTTCTTTGGAGGTCTTTAAGCAGAGGCTTGACAACCATATGTCAGGAGTGCTCTGATGGTGTTTCCTGCTTGGCAGGGGGTTGGACTCGATGGCCCTTGTGGTCTCTTCCAACTCTATGATTCTATGTCCTTCTGATGGATCATTATTTGCATGTGTATTCAGAACTGAAATTCCAAACCAAAATTATATCACGTTTAACATCCAAGCACTGCAATTTTGCCCATTTTTTTTTGAATGTTAACAATATTACATTTGAAGTCTTTTTAATTGTGCATTTCAATGTGCGTTGAACGACTTACAGTGGAACCTCGGGTTACAGACGCTTCAGGTTACAGATTCTGCTAACAGAGAAATAGTACCTCGGGTTAAGAACTTTGCTTCACGATGAGAACAGAAATTGTGCCACAGTGGCATGGCAGCAGCGGGAGGCCCCATTAGCTAAAGTGGTACCTCAGGTTAAGAACAGTTTCAGGTTAAGAATAGACCTCCAGAACAAATTAAAATCTTAACCAGAGGTACCACTGTATTACCAGGGTTATGTACTTTGTTGAGGCAGCTAGACTGGTGACTGGGAGTGGCCGCTGAGATCATATAACACCAGTGCTGAAAGACCTACATTGGCTCCCAGTACTACATTTCTGAGCATAATTCAAAGTGTTGGTGCTGACCTTTAAAGCCCTAAACGGCCTTCACCCAGTATACCTGAAGGAGCATCTCCACCCCCATTGTTCAGCCCGGACACTGAGGTCCAGCTCTGAGGGCCTTCTGGCGGTTCCCTCACTGTGAGGAGCCAAGTTACAGGGAATCAGGCAGAGGTCCTTCTCAGTAGTTGCGCCCGCCCTGTGGAACGCCCTCCCAGCAGATGTCGAGGACAAAAACAACTATATGACTTTTAGAAGACATCTGAAGACAGCCCTGTTTAGGGAAGTTTTTAATGTTTGATGTTTTATCGCATTTTTAATATTATGTTGGGAGCCACCCAGAGTGGCTGGGGAAGCCCAGCCAGATGGGCAGGGTATGAATAATTAATAGCTATTATTATAAATTATTATTATTTTTGGAAGAGCAATGTGAGTGCAACTGCAATCCTACACCTTCAGAACTGAGCCCCAGTATATTGAATGGAACTTAGGTAAGTGGTTATTGGGCTGCCGCAATGGTGAATGGATGAAATATAGTTTTCTGTGAGGTTTGCTTTACAAGCGAGCAGAGATGAATCCTCTGTTCCCGCTCCCTATTTCTGCTTTAAGTCGATGAGTCATTCAAGTGCTCATGAAGCATAAGGTTATTTAAAGTTATTCCTGACTGCTTTGTCAATAGAGTTTCGAAATTTAGTCTTTGAAAGTCATTTAATGTAATTACTAAGATACATAACTTTTAGAAATGAGACATTAACTCTGCGTTTATGATATTTAATGGCTTTGGTGTATAGACAGCATGCATGTAAATGGGAAATTTCATAAGCAGTATTGAGGATTACAATACTTCACGTCCTTTCCTACATGACTTTGGGGGAATCAGCAGCAAATCAATGTGAAAGGATGAGTTATAGATTATAAAAATCCAAAAAGCTTGTCCAATAAATAACAGCGCTAAGAATCTACTTTTCAGTTAATATTTGAAATGGAAGAATATTCTAAAAAGTTTGAGATCAGTGATCTCTGGCTCTTTTTATTTGATTGATTTATAAACTTTTTAAGTCACTTTCTCAGTTCAGATGCTTGAGTGGTCAAAGTGGTACATGAATTTAAAAACGAGTAACAACCTGTAAAGGGACGTGGGTGGCGCTGTGGCTTAAACCACAGAGCCTAGGACTTGCTGATCAGAAGGTCAGCGGTTCGAATCCCCGCAATGGGTGTGAGCTCCCGTTGCTCGGTCCCTACTCCTGCCAACCTAGCAATTCGAAAGCACGTCAAAGTGCAAGTAGATAAATAGGTACCGCTCTGGTGGGAAGGTAAACAGTGTTTCCGTGCGCTGCTCTGGTTCACCAGAAGCGGCTTAGTCATGCTGGCCACATGACCCGGAAGCTGGGTCCCTCAGCCAGAAAAGCGAGATGAGCGCCGCAACCCCAGAGTCGGCCACAACTGGACCTAATGGTCAGGGGTCCCTTTACCTTTTTTTTTTTAACAACCTGTAAGCAGCAGAGAGGGACGCAGGTGGCGCTGTGGGTTAAAGCCTCAGCGCCTAGGACTTGCCGATCGAAAGGTCGGCGGTTCGAATCCCTGCGGCGGGGTGCGCTCCCGCTGCTCGGTACCAGCGCCTGCCAACCTAGCAGTTCGAAAGCACCTCCGGGTGCAAGTAGATAAATAGGGACCGCTTACCAGCGGGAAGGTAAACGGCGTTTCCGTGTGCGGCTCTGGCTCGCCAGAGCAGCGATGTCACGCTGGCCACGTGACCCGGAAGTGTCTCCGGACAGCGCTGGCCCCTGGCCTCTTAAGTGAGATGGGCGCACAACCCCAGAGTCTGTCAAGACTGGCCCGTACGGGCAGGGATACCTTTACCTTTACCTTTACTTTAAGCAGCAGAGACAATCAAAAGTTGCAACAGCACCAGAATGAAACAGTTACTCTTGTCGGAGAGACTATTAAAGCAAACCTTGAAAAGGCCTATAAGCCACTGACAAAACTGTACAAAGGAAGGGACCAGCAACTACAGTTCCTTTCCGAAACAGTTTGAATGGAAAGGTGCCACGTCCGAGAAAGAGAAGATACATGATAGGGTAGAAGGCAGAGCTAGGATTGTCTTCCATAAACACTGTTTTAACAGTGAGCCCGTAAGTGACTGTGGAGGCCAATTCTAGACCCACACGTCCTTCCACAGTGGGGACATAGGTTTCTGGGTGGGAGTTGATCACGGTGAAGATTTGCCAAACATGCCTTCCTCTTGGCTCATTTCTCCCTTTCATCCTGAGTTTAAGCATCTTCAAACCCATGATATCTTTGGTAAAGGCTGTTCTCCAATTGGAGCACTCACAGGCCAGTGTTTCCCAGTTGTTGGTGTTTATACTCCAGTTTTTTTAGATTCGCCTTGAGAGTCTTTAAACCTCTTTTGTTGACGATCGACATTACTCTTTCCATTTTTAAGTTCGAAGTAGAGTAATTGCTTTGGAAAACGATAATCAGGCAACCGCACAACATTACCAGTCCAACAAAGTGGATGTTGAATCACTGCTTTGACATTGGTGATCTTTGCTTCTTCCAGTACACTGGCATTAGTTTGCCTGTCTTCCCAAGTGATGTGTAAAATTTTGCTTTTCTCAGATTATGGTGAGGTACATGGCAAGGTCATTGTTGGGGACATGCAGGAGTGACATGGGCATGGGGTTTAAGGTCAAAACCAGTACCTGAAATTTGCCCAAAACAAATTAGAAGCTAGATCAGGCAGGCCCTGGCTCTTCAAGTCCTACAATGGGTGCTGCGTTGTTACATTTTTATTATATAGAGAGATGGCAATCATTTCTAATTTTGTATCTCTAGATAGGAATAATTGCATGCAAATTTTAGTCCTTTTTTAGTGATGTATAAGTGGCGACCATAGCCTGATGAGTCCCTTGCTATGAACTGAGAATGTGCAGTAGAATACCTCCCAGAATCCTTTGCAACGCACATCCGTAGACTGGGCAAAAATGACACACCACCTATGCAGCTGGTCGCAGCTTCTGCTGAGGACCAAGTGGTTAGAGCGGCAATCGAAATGACCCCCAGCTGTGCTGTTGCAAAAAAAAAAGCAACAAGGAAAGTTTCATTAATTAGCTGCCATCTGACATCTACTTTGGCCTTCTGATCTTTCTTCTAGGTAGGAATCAACGGGGTGGACTTTGGTAATATGACATCCTGAGTGAGGACAAAATTCGGCACCCCCTCCTAATATATTTTAATTTTCACAATAATTGCTATTGGTATAGTTGCTTTTTAATGGGTCTTCTCAGTAGGTACCCATATGAATGTTGTTGTTTTGCACACCCTTTGGCACAGCACTCTGTGTGGGGGAAACACTTAAATCCAGCACTATCTCCACATTTGCCTTGAAGTTTTTCACGAGGCAAACTTTTGAGAGAATTGCACCAATGAGGACAAGTGGTCCAAACAGGTTGACTGGGAGGGTTTACCTTGTTAAAGAAGTCTCTGTTTCACTCCATCACTATCAAAGGTGATTCTGAATGAATGACTGTCAGAGTGAAAATCTTATTTACTCCAAGGCATCTTTAAATGCTAATGTGTGTCTTACATATTTTTCAATCCTGGATGACATTACCTGTCCCTCCACCTTCCAGAGTTAATGCAATTTAATTATACGCAGACCTTGAATGCCATTTTCTAATCCTTTGTGGTTCATCTGAAAGACTTGTGAAATAAAACTAATTGGTGTGTTCATTAAAATGTCAGAAATATTTTTGAGTTCAATTAGATAGTGCAGCAGTTTCATTCGAAGTGTGCTTCTCACACAATAACTATGTCAGAAGGGTGTAATTAGCAGCCATTTGAATGTACAATTGTCTTGTGTTTCCCCACTTCTTCATGCATAACTTAATCAAACAGCAAAGTTTTCGCAAGCTTATCCATCTGAGAAAAGTGAAGTGAGACGCCATGAAATTTTAGAACTGTTGAAATGGGGGGAAAAAATGTCAAAAAATTAACAAGGAAATGGGGGGAGGGACCTTATTTATTTCACTTATTTTAAGATCATTGCCCAGTTAAAACTGTAATGGGGAAATGCAGATATGAATCAGTTATTCTGGAGTTCACTGTTGGGTCAAATGAAGCTGTTGTGCTATTTTGGTGGTTCTGGATGTGTGGCTATGAGAAATTGTTATGATCCAAAGGGTTAACACACGGGAACTTTGATGCTCCCCTTCCAATTTCACCTGCTTACTGCTTTTGAAAAGCTTCTCATGTGTCCCAATCAACCCTCTGGAACTGTGATGTGGTACCAGGGAAGAGGGGGAAAACCTATAACCCTAGGTCTGTCTGTGCCCTTTCACTTATTTCATGCAGTCCTCAGCTTAAAAGCCTTTGGCAAGTGATCAGCTTAGACTACTGGTGGCTGCCTTCTGGCATCAAATGGGTGTGGGGAGAGAAGGGGGTGGTCTCAACCACTTTGAGCTCTGCCCCTGCCTACTGCTGGCTTTGACACTATCCACCACTAGCATGTGACACCCCCCCCCAGCAGATTATGCCCCAAAGAAGGTGTTTGTCAGCAGAAAACAAGGTTTCTCACTCTTGCACTAAGGGGTGTTGTTCTTGTCAGTTTGCATTTGTTACTGCAGAAAATATTGATTTGATTTGCAGAGATCTTTCCGGGTGGCACTGTGGGTTAAACCACAGAGCCTAGGGCTTGCCAATCAGAAGGTTGGCAGTTTGAATCCCTGCGACTGGGTGAGCTCCCGTTGCTCAGTCCCTGCTCCTGCCAACCTAGCAGTTTGAAAGCACAAAGTGCAAGTAGATAAATAGGTACTGCTCTGGCGGGAAGGTAAAAACAGCATTTCTGTGTGCTGCTCTGGTTCGCCAGAAGCGGCTTAGTCATGCTGGCCACATGACCCAGAAGCTGTACGCCGGCTCCCTCGGCCAGTAAAGTGAGATAAGCACTGCAACCCCAGAGTCGTCTGTGACTGGACCTAATGGTCAGGGGTCCCTTTACCTTTACCTTTTCCTGTTCTAATTAATTCAAGAGGGTTCTGGAAGCCTCTGTGTGAAAGAAACAAGCAGAAGGTTTGTGATGCTTGGGTTATTCCTTCAGAGAAGCTGAGTACAGCTGGCTTAAACTGCTTCTGTTATCTCCTTCTGTCATACTGACTATAATAACAGGCCAGAAGGAGCCTGGGTTTCACTTTTTCTTTGTCTCTTTCCTTCTGGTGTGGTGTTCTGTACATAGTATGCTTAGTGTTAAGGTTTAGTTGCGTGCTGAGGTCCCCAAAACACCCGTACCCCAATAACTCACACATCACACATAATTTTTGTTTAAGGTTTTTGGCATAATTTTGGCCACAACTTTATTAACATACAAATTGTGAGTGGTTGCCTAGGCATTGGTTTTGACTATCTGTCCCTCCCGCCTTGGGGACAGCACTGGCTCCCGGATTCCAGCGAAAGCCAGTGTGGAGGAACAAGATCAGGGATAAGCGGAGCTGCGACACAGACCCTCAGCCTCTCCCCGCATGCTCCTAGGGGCTTACACGGCCCAAACCCGATTCCAGGGGTTTGGACGAAAGGTTGGTAAGCCCCTGAATTCCTTTAACGGAATTCCCGTGTAGCAACAGCATTGGAGGGGCAGGCACAGCCAATCCATACCCCTCCACCAACCAATTTAAACCAATGCCTAACCGCCAACCTTACAGTTGTGACGATTTGCTAAGCAGTAGGCAAAACCCAAAAGGCACACACTAATCAGCCAGTTGGAAAAATTCCTACTGGGCCCCCGCAGCAATGCGAACGACCCCATGACAGGCAAAGCAAGGTCAAGCACAAGCCCAACAAGGGAGGGCGGGCGGGAGATTCGATGTCCACAGCGAAAGAGAAAGTAGCTTGCTGTGGACCCTGCTTATATATCCTCTGATCTCCACCCCTTAACTTGCAACATTTAATTTGCCCCAGCAACACAACTCCCAGCAACGTTGGGCCCCTTAATACCAAACAGCCTGTTTACTGCAGGGTGCTTTGTCTGACCCATCCGCAACACGTGCTCTCTATTAATGAGAACACGCTTTGCGTGCTGAGGTCCCCAAAACACCCGTACCCCAATAACTCACACATCACACATAATTTTTGTTTAAGGTTTTTGGCATAATTTTGGCCACAACTTTATTAACATACAAATTGTGAGTGGTTGCCTAGGCATTGGTTTTGACTATCTGTCCCTCCCGCCTTGGGGACAGCACTGGCTCCCGGATTCCAGCGAAAGCCAGTGTGGAGGAACAAGATCAGGGATAAGCGGAGCTGCGACACAGACCCTCAGCCTCTCCCCGCATGCTCCTAGGGGCTTACACGGCCCAAACCCGATTCCAGGGGTTTGGACGAAAGGTTGGTAAGCCCCTGAATTCCTTTAACGGAATTCCTGTGTAGCAACAGCATTGGAGGGGCAGGCACAGCCAATCCATACCCCTCCACCAACCAATTTAAACCAATGCCTAACCGCCATTCGAGCCCTTACGCTCGCCGCCAACCACTCACAGACTCAAACACACCCTCAACTTATCCACCACCGAATTCAACCAAACATCACACCCAACTGATGACAGATGAACCCCATCCATCATAAAAAAGTCAACAGCCTTGAACGTAATAAGAGGGTGTGGAATCACAAACCCACCCAAATCCACCACCAATTTGCTCACCGCAGAATTAATCCGCTTTCTCATACGCTCTGTAGCTTCCACACATGGGCTACCCCTCCACTTGCGGCGTTGAAGCAACTGCGACCAAAATATTTTAGTTGTCGGCACCATGGCCGCCAATTCCCTCAAATCTTCCAACATAACAGCACGCAGAACATAACAGGAGGATGAAACCAAATCATTTCCCCCAAGTTGAACCACAATCGCCGCAGGAGGGCCTTCCATGAGCACACGCCTCTGGACAAGCGGGAGCAGCTCCCTCCACAGCATCCCCCTTCTGGAGATCCAGGACACCTGGGCACGCTGCGGAAGGCCAAGACCATCACCCATTCCGGATTGTCGAGCTCTACTAGCCGCCCAGTATACAATACTGTGCCCCACAATCCAGATGCGTATAGTTGCTCGACCTAGGGTGAAACAAAAAACGTAAGTACACATAACACGTCATTTCCGTACATAACCTCTGTACGCGTCGGATCTCCACCGACCCAGGTCCTTGATCCTTTCTGCCGATAAACCCCAATGAGCAGCAGTCGTTGCAGCCCCAATCCGAAAGGAATGAGGAGCAAACTCCGAAGCCACAAGGCCGCAGGCCACGATGTCCTTGCGTAACACCTTGGCAAACTGATGACGCGCCAACGGACGCCCATCCTCATGAATAAACAAAGGACCCAAACTAGACGGTCTTAAGGCCAGGTATTTTTGGAGATCCTTAACCGGGCAAGGGCCACCCTTCCCAGTTGCCGGGAGCCGAATCACCGCTCCCCTTCCACGCTGATCAGTTTTTGAGCTCCTGACATTGACTTGAACTTCGGACGGAGATAAGCTCACGTCCTCCAACAATAAACCCCTAGAACCTCCATCACGTGTTGGCTCTAGTACCACTTCCCCCACTCTCAGGGCCCCGAAAAAGGCTAATGAAAAGGCTGCGGAAAACAACCGCGCCTCAAACTTCGACCAACAGATGCACCTTAGTTTACTGCGCATCTTAGCCAGCAGGTGAAAAGTAATAGGCCGCCTGGAAACTGGCCTGGCGGGACGGAGCCGCCCCCATCCTTCCAGAGCCTTCCGCACCACAAATTTCCTGCAAGGATCTCTGTTAAAATATGCCTTGCTAAAGAAGGAAATAGCTGCCGAATGCAGTCTCAGCGTCCTACTTGCACGACGCCTCTGATATAAATGCGCTAGATACTGGAGCACCTGAGTGGTAGAATGGGAATTGCCCACTCCCCCCATCGCCGGTTGCCCGGAGAACCGCAGAAAATCAGACCAGGCCTTCTCGTAGGACCTCAAGGTGGAGGGGGCAATAGACGCAGTTACTCCCTGTAAAACTAAGCACTGCCAAGGTTCCAGAGATGATCCGGGAAAAATTCCGGACGGTCTCGAGCCTCTGGCGCCAGGGACCTGAATCGCTCCATCTGAAAACGGGACAGAGCATCAGCAATCTCATTAGACACACCAGGAACAAATCGAGCAGAAAATACAATGTTAGAACGCAGGCAATGCAAAACGAAGGCCCGCAACAGGGCTGATACCCTAGGGGATCGCGAAGACTGCTTGGCGAGCACGTTCACCACTGCCAGGTTATCGGACCAAAAACAAACTCGACGGTCCCTGAAATGCTCGTCCCACAAATGCACGGCCACTACAATGGGAAAGAACTCCAGAAAAGTTAGGTCCCGAGTTATGGCTTCCCCACGCCACGCTGGTGGCCAGCGCTCTGAGCACCACTTACCGTCCCAATACAGGCCAAATCCTAAGGACCCCGCAGCATCAGAATGAACCTGAAAGTCAGTGCGGAGGTTCAGTGTGTCTTGCCACAAGGACACCCCATTAAATTCCTCCAGAAATTCCAACCAAATCCGAAGGTCAGCCTTCACTTGGCCTGAAAGGCGAACCCTATGCCGCGGGGCTCTCAAGCCTGACATTAGTCTGGCCAAAAGTGAACAAAAAGGTCGACCCGGGGCGACCACCCTGCAAGCAAAATTCAGATGACCCAGCAACGACTGTAGTTGTCGCAAGGTAACCTTCTTCAAAGGCAACAGCTCCTCAATAACTCCTTTCAACGCAAGGATCTTATCCGCCGGCAACCTGGACGTTTGGGCCACAGTATCCAACAAGATACCCAAATAAGTCAATTGTGTAGAAGGACCCTCAGTCTTTTCCGCAGCTAACGGCACGCCCAACTCTTCAGCTAAATTTGCAAAGGCCTGCAGCAACACAACGCAGTGACCCGTATCGCTGGCTGAGGCCAGTAAAAAATCATCCAAATAATGCGTGACACCGCTTAAACCAGTCCTTTCGCGCAAGGCCCAATCCAAAAATGAACTAAAACACTCAAAAGCCGCACAGGCGACCGAACAGCCCATGGGCATAGCCTTATCAAAATAAAATCCACCATCGAACTGGAAACCCAGTAACCAAAAATCATCAGGGTGAATTGGAAGCAAACGAAATGCCGATTCGATGTCGCATTTCGCAAGCAAAGCACCTGGCCCAAACTTCCGTACCATCTTGATCGCCTGATCAAGGGAAGCATACCTCACCGTACAAAGTTCCGGGGGAATGACATCATTTACTGATGTGCCCTTAGGGTGTGAAAGATTATGAATTAGGCGAAATTCCCCCGGGGCTTTCTTGGGAACTATGCCCAGCGGTGAAATATGCAACTTGGGAATTGGGGGGACCAGGAAAGGGCCAGCCATCCGATGCAAGGCCAATTCCTTTCCAATTTTCTTGCGCGCCACCTCTGGCATATCCAAAACTGACCTCTGATTCCCAGAGTTCCTAGCCACCGGGGAGGAAACCACCGGAATCCTAAATCCTAAAGAAAAACCAGCCTGCAAATAAGCCGCCGACTTCCTGTCTGGGTATGCCTGCAACAATGACAGGAGTGGCTGTAGCCGTACCGGGGTATAGGCTAAAGAAGACAAGATGTTACTTTGCTGCTCCAACGGCTGGAGCCGGGGAAGCAGCCTTTGGGGGCTGCTGAGAGCCCCCCCCCTCTTCGAAAGGACCGGCGGCCCCCCGCACAAGCTGAAGCAGGATGGTTACCTGAGCACTTTTCACATGCATGTGAGAATCTGCAATATTGGCGAAGGCAGGTACCCTTGTTAAAATCCCAGCAGAACAATTTCCTACCCACTCTAGGTAGGACAGCCTTAGTTTTTTGCGGTTCTGCAGCCTTTTTGTCGATACGCGGAGCCACATAAGTGGTCCATACGTCCAAATCCTTCCGGTCCCAGCGGGCCGTGGGGATCTTGGCTGCCCTGCGCCTAAAATTCTCATCGTACGATATTGCAGCGGATTCTCCCGCCATCGTAAATGCAGAACGGACAATAGACAGATACACCCACAGATGCAAAGATCTCCTAGGATAGGCTGCGGATACCACTCCAGCAAATACCTGGAAGCTATCCAGCCACCGTTCGAATGTCCTGTCCACCTTTGCCACCACCGCCCGTTTTTTGGATGCAGCAAAGCCCTTATCCTGAGGGTCCTGGCACTCAGGGAGAGGGGCGAGACTGAATATGTCAACATAACGGCCGTCCAGAATCCTGGACCTCAGCTTGGAACCCAAGTGGGCACCGGGTATGATGTCTCTGACTGAATTGGTGGCAACCTTCACCTCGGGAACTAGGGCCCCATCCAGACAATCCTGCACTGCGCCATATTTAGCTCTGTGGGTGTTTGCCCTTCGCTCCCACGCCCACTTTGGGAGTCCCGTCGACTCACCAAAACCCCAATAAAGCTTAAGCGAAGCTTCCTCATCGCTACTGAAACTAGAGGATGAAGTACCTGAAAGGGACGATGAAGAGTCCCTCCGACTTCTCTTGGCACGCCTCCTGGAGCTCCTTCTACGGCGGCGACGTCCCCCAGAAGAAGTCTTCGGAGGTGGGAGAAGGCTATCCTCTAACGAAGACTCGGAAACATCGCCCTGCTGAGCAGTACTCGGAATGGACTGAAAAGAGACAACCTGTGAATGACCAGGAATCGACCTCACAGCTGTTGAGGACTGTGCACCAGCTGCCCGCACTGCCCGGGTCCGGGTAGATGCCTTCCTCCTAGCTGTACCCCGGGCACCACCTCGGCCCTTTGTGGTAGCCCGAGACTCAGGTGACCCAGGGGGTTGGGCCGAGGCCACAGGTGCCAAACCCCCAGCTGCTATAAACCCTCTCTCATCTTCACTAGATGAAGCCGCTAGAGAGGATGCGCCCACGGAAGGGGCTGGCCTTGCAGACGAAGTCGACGGAGTTGAGCAGCGGTGCAGCAGGCCGTCCACTTCGGCTTCAACCCGGGCCAGCGCAGCAGGGTCACCAGCCAAACCAGTGACCATGGACTGAATGCGATTCAACGATTGATTTGGATCAGGTGAACGCTATGCTTGTGACGGGCCCCTTATAGGCCTCTTCGATGAGGAAACAGAGCCAGGCCTCCTGGGCACCTTTCTTTTTGGGGCCATACCTACTACCAATAAAAGAAAATAATAAAAGTTACACACAGCAAGCAGCGTCAAACAACACCAAACCTGTAACCAAGCTATAAAGTAAAGCGGCTCAGGCACTATGAGTCAGCTGCAATTATGCGAGCCACCACCAGGTGGCGTAATCTGCAACAAAACAACAATAGGCTGCAATTCCTAAAACGGCCACTAGGGGCCAGCACACCATACAATAAGGCAATGAAAAAATTGGCGCTCCCACAAAGTCGCCTGCCCCGTAGGTCCCACAGGCAGGCCTCAACAGAAGGCCACTGGCCCCGGGACGGGACAAAACAGGCCAAATTTGGCCCAAAGACTGCCGATGCGCGCTGCGCAATCGGCAGAAAAGAAAGCTCCGCGGCAGCGCCTCCGCGGCTAGCGAGGCCGGCTAGGCCGCGCCGCGCGCGCCGGAGCGCGCCCGCAGCCGCCGCCACCGAGGGCGGGGGGAAGGAACGCACCAGCCGCCTCCGGAAAAGGTAAGCCGCCCTGATGCGCGGACCCGGTTCCCTCGGCCGATCCCGGCCGGCGCGAATGGGGGGGGAGGGAGAAGGCCTCACAGGCCCGCGATCTAGCGGGCCGCACCAGGCCGCAAGCCCTTCGGGCGCCGCGGCCCCGCCGTACGCCGCGGGAATGCCCACAGCGCCCCACGCCCAGGCGGAGCACGCCGGAGCGCGCTGCAGGCCCGCGCCGGCCTGGATGGGAAACGGGCCGAGCGGCACCCCCCCACCCGAAAACAGGCCCAGGCCGTCCAATGAAGAGAGGGGGGGGCAGGTAAAACAAAAATAAAGTAATTAAATTAGATTAAAATAACAAATAAAAATAAAAATTGTCCCGACCACTCAACCTCAAGGTGCCCCCCAGGCGCGGGGATTAAGGCTGGAAATTATTGACCAGCGCCTCAGCCGAGAGCCGGGCCGTAGGTCGCAAGGGTCCAGTAACCTCCCCCCAGCAACCCTAGGAGCCCCTAGGGCTCTAAGCCCCAGGGAGACGGTAGGGACAAGTCAAAACAATAAAAAGGAAACCACTAAATTAAACAGAGGGGAATAAAGGGAGAATAGAAAAGGAAAATTATTTTAAATACAACCAGTCCTTCACTGTGTTCAGTCAGATTCGATGTCCACAGCGAAAGAGAAAGTAGCTTGCTGTGGACCCTGCTTATATATCCTCTGATCTCCACCCCTTAACTTGCAACATTTAATTTGCCCCAGCAACACAACTCCCAGCAACGTTGGGCCCCTTAATACCAAACAGCCTGTTTACTGCAGGGTGCTTTGTCTGACCCATCCGCAACACGTGCTCTCTATTAATGAGAACACGCTTTGTCTTATAAGTTATTGTAAGTTTAAGTCAAGTCTGCTGCAACTGGATTTCTTAAGGACGGTGCCGATCCTGAATGTATTGGATCTGTGACCATTATGCTCATTTGCCTTCAGTAGCGGTAAAACTGTGCTGGTGGAAATACAATTGCCTCTGATCTATTTTCTGGGAATCCTGCAACGTGTTTACATTTTTACTCTGCTAACTGTAACAGAGTTAGAGTTACATTGAAATCTACTCTGGATCAATATTGAGTAGAATTTCAATGACAGTTCTCTGTGTGCAAACTTTATTGGTAGTCGCTGATGGGTGAGGGAGCAGGATTGGAGCAACATGGCTTATTTGCCTCCCCAGCATGGAGTTTGCTGCTGGGAACTGAGAAGAGGACATGTGAGGTTTGGGTGGTGCTTGTGCAATGGTGGAGCCAATCTGATACTCCATCCATTGCAGCAATCCACAACCTCCCCACCCACTCGGTTACTGGTAGCAGTCTTGGCATTGCAAAGGCAGCACACCCTCCATTAGCTGCAACTGACCCTTGTTTCATTTTCTGCTCATGAACACAGGTCTGTTTGTGTCCCTTGCCATTGCCCCTTGGCCTTTGTTGCCCAACTCTAGCATCTTGCACTAAACGCAGTAATCCTGCCGTCGAATACCCTTTAGGTTCTAAGAGATTGAGCTATGGGTCAGGAAAGACCTTGTTTCAAAAGCTGCCATGAACCCAACTGGCAGCCTAAGGCAAGTCACTCTCTTCCAGGCTCCACCTGCCTGAGGATAATAATGACAACTTTCTTTATAAGGTTATTTTGTGCATCACAGTGGAAAAAATGCAGTGAATCTCTTTGAAAGTGGCGTACAAATGTTAAGCATTGTTATGTTTTTAAATGGTATTAAGAATTTAGCATCTTTATTGCTTTTCTACTGATTCCCCACTTGAAAAAAAAGAGTGACATGCACACGCTCTTTCAAATGTTAATTGGAACTACACAGCCACCTAAACAGAGTAAGCTCGATGTGCACAGTTTGCGCTGTTGAAAAGGAGGAGTGGGGACAGAATTAACATATTCGTGATTTGTGTTTTTGTAGGCAGACAATGGGAAAAATGCATAAAAGATTATTGTACATGTGCCCTGTAAGCTCCCAGGAATATATATATATATATATATATATATGCAGGTTTTGGTGTCCTCGGGTGTCTTCCCGTGTAAAAGTTGGGGTGTCTAGGCGACGTTTCGACGAGGTCTCACTCGTCATCTTCAGGCTGGTGCTTTCGGCTTCTTGTTACTGGAACAGAGCAGGATCTCAGTGTTTGAGTTCCTATAAATACTGTTGAGGGGGTGTGGTGTATAGCCTCCAATGTTCTGGGCAGAGAGGAAGTTCCCAGGCTAGTGTGCCTTTTCTTCTTTTGTTCCTTAATTACTTGAGGGATATCTTGAGTGATTTCTTGAGTGATATCCTGAGTACCACTTAGGTGGGTCATTAGGTGTGGATTAGTTGCTAAAGTCTTTGTGTCTTGACCTCTTGAACTTTGTGAAGAGTTTTTCTGAGAAGATGGCTGTACTGCACTTAGTTGTGCTCTGGCTTGGCTTCGTGTGTCGTCACGCTTGTTCATGTTGTGAGGGTGTTTCTCTATCTCGATGGCTTCCATGGACACGAAATTAATTTTGCAGATTCCAAATTGCTCTTTAACATGGAACATCACCACAAGAGAATAATCATGGAAGCCATCGAGATAGAGAAACACCCTCACAACATGAACAAGCGTGACGACACATCCCGCTTGCCAGACATCTGGAAATTAGCCCTCCCCACAAAAACTGACACCAGATCCAGAGGCACACAGAACGCCATCACCAATCAACCACACCAGACCCAAACCCAGACCCTCTCCACAGATAAATTACAGACACCATCCAGTAGCCAAACCATGGTGGCACCTCCGGATGCTGCACCCCCCTGCAATCCCTACACAGATCTGGCTGACACAGGCCACAAAACCACAGCTCGCCCCTATACACGAAGCCAAGCCAGAGCACAACTAAGTGCAGTACAGCCATCTTCTCAGAAAAACTCTTCACAAAGTTCAAGAGGTCAAGACACAAAGACTTTAGCAACTAATCCACACCTAATGACCCACCTAAGTGGTACTCAGGATATCACTCAAGAAATCACTCAAGATATCCCTCAAGTAATTAAGGAACAAAAGAAGAAAAGGCACACTAGCCTGGGAACTTCCTCTCTGCCCAGAACATTGGAGGCTATACACCACACCCCCTCAACAGTATTTATAGGAACTCAAACACTGAGATCCTGCTCTGTTCCAGTAACAAGAAGCCGAAAGCACCAGCCTGAAGATGACGAGTGAGACCTCGTCGAAACGTCGCCTAGACACCCCAACTTTTACACGGGAAGACACCCGAGGACACCAAAACCTGCATTCCTGTACCCGTGAAAATCTACGAAAGCATATATATATATATATATATATATATATATATATATATATATTTCCTTTACTCATTTAAATTTGCAGAACAAGCATGTACATAAAAGGCCATCTCTGTAAAACATCCCTCCATGGAAGGCTATGGCAGGAGAGATAAATTTCAATAGGTCATTTTAAAACATATATTTGAATGCCATGTTCATCTTCTTTCCTGCAATCACTTCGAGCTGTTCTGAAAGCTATAAAGGGATTTTCAGCTGCTTTGTCTTCCTGGTTTTTAGCTGCTTCTCTCTTTTTAATTAAGGCTTAAGGACTTATGCACCAGTGATGCTCGGGTTACAGAGCAACAAGAAAAGATCAGGCCATCAAATCCACTGTGGTGAAATGGGTCAAAGGCTGATTTTGGGATTATCAAACACACAGGCTTCCCCCGGCCCTAGTGTAAAAACTAAACATGAATGCATTTAAGTAGTAGATAGATTATGAAGCTTAAAATTCCAGGTCAGGGTGACAGGTTGCAACTACCTGAGACAATGAGATTTGAAACCATTTTGTTTGCTCTGAAAACCTTTCATATCACTGAAGGTGCTTTGTGTGCCCGGGGGGGGGGGTGTGAGATACAATTCATCTTCTCCCCTCTCTGCTTTATTTTCTGCAGCTCTAGTGGTGGAGCAATTGCTCTTGAACTAAACTAAAGCAATGAGACTGTGATATCATTTTATAAATCATTCAGGTTTTTCCATCACGGAATGCCAGCTCCTGGGAGCTGAGCCCTTTTGGTCCTCCTTATATTTTGGGGGTAGGGATGCCCCCCCATTTTCAGAGATTGCAGAGGAGAAGCACAGAGCCAATTGTGGCTCCTCCTACTGCTGTGGAGGAGAGCAGCAGTGAACTTGATATTGCCCATCAAATTGCCACCTGTATGAGCAAATAAGGAGACCTGCTCCAGAGGGATATTTCTATTTATAGAAATGATTTCTACATCTGCATCTAATGCAAATCTGTATCCACATCTGCCCTTTTTATTGTTGATGTCCACCTATGGGGACGTGGGTGGCGCTGTGAGTTAAACCACAGAGCCTAGGACTTGCCGAACAGAAGGCTGGCGATTCGAATCCCCGTGACGGGGTGAGCTCCCGTTCCTCGGTCCCTGCTCCTGCTATCCTAGCAGTGCGGAAGCATGCCAGTGCAAGTAGATAAATAGGCACAGTTCCGGCCAGTGCAAGTAGATAAATAGGCACAGTTCACAGCGTTTCTGTGCGCTGCTCTGGTTCACCAGAAGTGCCTTAGTTATGCTGGCCACATGACCCAGAAGCTATACGCTGGCACCCTTGGCCAATAAAGCGAGATGAGCGCCGCAACCTATACTGGCACAACCCTAGGACAATGTGGGAAGCTGTGGCATGGCTCACATGAATGAGTTAGAGGATATTTTGCTCCCACAGTTCATATTTTGCTCCCACAGTTCATAGGAGGAATCCATTGTGTGGGTGAAGCAATAATAAAGATTTAGGGTTGCAGCCAACACTACACATTTAAAGTGCATGACTTCACCCTTAAAAACCCAGGGAACTGTAGTTCATTCAGAGTGCTGAGAATTATAGCTATGTGAGGGGGGAAACTACAGTTTGCAGAATTCTTTGGGGAACTCATGTGCCTTAGATAAAGTCTAAGTCATTATTTCATACCCTCCAACATTTCTCAAATGAAAATAGGGATGTCCCATTCCATAATACTAAAATTATCGTTTGTACCCCAAACATATTGCTGGGTTGCCCAAGTCACTCTGGGCAGCTTCCAACATATATAAAAACACAATAAAACTTTTTTAAAAAGCTTCCTTATACAGGACTGTCTTTAGACAGTTTGGGGAGGTCAGATAATTCCATACCTTCCAACATTTCTCAAATGAAAAAAAGGGACGTCCTAGGGAAAAGTGGGACATTCCGGGATCAAATCAGAAACCGGGATGGCTTCTGTAAATCAGGGATGTCCCTGGAAAACGGGGGCACTTGGAGAGCCTGTTGTTTATGAGACTGACTTATACTTTCACTTTTTAGCCTTTACACCCCGCCTCCCCAATTCTAATAAATGTGCTCTTAAATGCTGTGCGGAGAGTAGATGTTCTCTTTAAATTTCTCCTGGGTGAGCAGCAACTGTTTCTCATCATGACCCCTGCCTGGTGCAATCAAAATCCAAAATGACTCCGTCCCACACTTTGATTGAATCCAATCATTCCTGTCAATGCCCGGGCTTGAACTCTGCATTGCAATCTATTGAGGGTCACCTCACTAATTCAGCAAGCCCTTGTCCTGGGTTGGGTAAATAAAATTTAATATGATTTGGCCATAAGTGTGAGTTTCAATGCTGGACACTAAGTTCCTGTGGGAGATTATCAGCTAGTGTTTTGGCCCCGCTGGAAAACCTTTCTCCAAAATTGAGTGGGGAGGGAATGCTCAGCTACAAGTTTCACATTGTCTAAATGGTTATGACTATAGTTAAATTCTGGAATTCTTGATGTGACTTTTGAGCACTCAGAAAGGCAATATAAAATCTGTATTTTGCCATTGTTCTAGCTGAAATAAATTATACACATGCCTAATTTTGAAGTCTGAGGTTTAACATTATATGGCTGAAGAGTTGTACAACGTCTGTTAGAGAGTTTCCCTTCTGAAATTCAAGTTATTATATGACCTTGGGTGAGTGCAAACAAAATAGACTTGCATTTTATGGTGCATGTGTGTGTAGGCACCTTTTAACCTTGCTGGTTTGCCATTCTAGTGTTGCAGTGAAGATGGAGGGCTGTATATGGCCTAGGCTAGACCATAGGGGAGAAATATCTTGACAGAAACTCTTCATGTTTTATTTTCACGTTTATATTTCCTCCAAGGAGCTCACGGTAGCATAAATGGTGTCCTGTCCTCCATAGTTTTAAGTCAGTTAGGCTAAGAGACAGTGACTGGCCTTCCAGGTCCTAGTCCAACACCCTAAACATTACACCACCCTTCTCATTGTGGTCAGTTTCATGTGCAGGGTCAGCCGTCCAAATCAAATGGGCATTAATGAAATGGAAGGGGTCTTGTAGAACATCTATTCCAAGGCCTTGTTCAATGCAGGCAATTCAGAATGAGAGCATTGCCAACAAATTGGCTGCCCAGTCTCCTCTTGAAGACTTCCAGTGATGATGAATCCACCAAAACTTTAGGTATAGAAAATTCAAGTATGGTGATCAGTGAGCATTGTTGAATGTACCGTAATCCTTCAGAACAGTGTGTTGCAAGGGAACAAGGCCACAAGGACTATATATATATTTTTGTTTTACATTTGGTTAGTGACTTTATTTTATTGTTCTTCCCTCACGCTTGACTGTAGCATGGGCTAGCAATTTTTTTTAGAATGCTAAATTTTAAAACGTATTGGTTTGATATTTTTTTTAAAAAACCTGTCTCTTAAGTTGTGATATAAGAATTTATGGAAACTCACAGTTGCTGAAACAAGATGAATTTTAACAGGGAGAAATGTAAAGTATTGCACTTGGGCAAAAAAAAAAAAAAAAAATTAGAGGCACAAATACAAGATGGGTGACACTTTGCTTGAGAGCAGTACATGTGAAAAGGATCTAGGAGTCTTGGTTGACCACAAACGTGACATGAGCCAACAGTGTGACGTGGCAGCTAAAAAAGCCAATGCAATTCTGGACTGCATTGGGTGGACTGCATTCTGCTCTGGTCAGACCTCACCTGGAATACTGTGTCCAGTTCTGGGCACCACAGTTCAAGAAGGACACTGACAAACTGGAAAGTGTCCAGAGGAGGGCAACCAAAATGGTCAAAGGCCTTATGAGGAACGGCTAAGGGAGCTGGACATGTTTAGCCTGGGGAAGAGGAGGTTAAGGGGTGATATGATAGCCATGTTCAAATATATAAAAGGATGTCACATAGAGGAGGGAGAAAGGTTGTTTTCTGCTGCTCCAGAGAAGCGGACATGGAGCAATGGATCCAAACTACAAGAAAGAAGATTCCACCTAAACATTAGGAAGAACTTCCTGACAGTAAGAGCTGTTCGACAGTGGAATTTGCTGCCAAGGAGTATGGTGGAGTCTCCTTATTTGGAGGTCTTTAAACAGAGGCTTGACAACCATGTGTCAGGAGTGCTCTGATGGTGTTTCCTGCTTGGCAGGGGGTTGGACTCGATGGCCCTTGTGGTCTCTTCCAACTCTATAATTCTATGAAAAGAGAACCCACAATGTGTGATGAAAAGCAAGGAACCAGTAGGACAGTTTTATGTAATTTGGTCGGGCTTCTTTTCTTATGTTTTGACCAACAACCTGCAGGACTCCTTACCTGCACTTTAAAAAGAAGTACGGTCCTTTTAAACTATGTGTGTATGTAGAATTGTAGTTACCATTATTGTATAAGCATCTTTCTGATGACTTTCCACGTTCTTGATTTGAATTTTTTTAAAAATTAATGATAGGTTTTTTTGTTCGCAAGCACACACACAAAAATGATTCGAGTCCTTGATTTTTCTAATAGCCAGATTCATGCATTTTACTTTGGTCAAGGTCACATGCTATGTAGGGAGAGTAAAGTGATATGCTTCAGGCAGCACCATGGGTAGGGAAAACAGATGAAGACTGAGAAAGGTGGGGCAACAATTCTTTTTAAAAGGGTTGGCCCAAGCAGTAGGAGCAGCTCTCCTACTAGGAAAGCAATTGTCGGCAATGGGCAAAAGCAAATGAGAGAGGTAAAGTCCCCAAACTGGAAGAAAATCACAAAGAATGTGATGTCAAGTTACCAGTTTTGCCTGGTAACGAAATCCACTATTTTGTTCATAACTAAGCTCCAGTATATGCTGGATAGGATTTGAGCTGCAAGAGTAGCCATTAAATGACTTCCTGTGTGTTTCACCACAGAGACCTTTCTTCTGAAGTCCACATTGAGTCAACGCTGGCCTTGCTTAGTTTATAAAATCTGGAATCAGAGCAGACAGCTGTATAGCTCTAGGCTTCTTTCTTTTTCTTTTTGACAGAAAACAAAGTTAAAAAAACCCCCACAAAATGGCAAGTCTGTAGGGGATTTGCCAGTTCTTTATAGAAAGTCTATAAAGTACCTTTCTCCCCACACATGGTAGGTGTTCATATTTCACCTCACATCTTTTTATAGCCTAGAGATGTGCTCATTCTCTTTTCATTTAAACTCAAATATGCAGTTGCTATGGTGATGCCTATATCATGTAAATGTAATATCTCTCCCAAGGAAGAATACACTTAACTCATTGAAGCTTGTGGACCTACAAAGTCCATGATGCAGTTTATCACGTTGTGAAGCTCTGAGTTGCTTGCTCAAGGACTTGGAGCAAACTGGACAAATTCCTCACCACCTGAATCATTGACAGAAATCCTAGCCACATCAAAGTTAAAAGCTCAGTTGTTTTGAAGAGGTCCATAGGTGCTGCCCAAAGCATATCACTTTCCTCTTCTACATGGCATATGACCTTGATAAAGTAAAATGCATGAACCTGGCTATTAGGCAACATAGGAACAAACAACGCATATCTAATGAAGAAACCTGTGGCAAACAGTGAAAGCCCCCATTTCAGAATTGTTGTTGTTGTCTAGTCGTTTAGTCGTGTCTGACACTTCATGGACCAGTGCACGCCAGGCACTCCTGTCTTCCACTGCCTCCCTCAGTTTGGTCAAACTCATGTTAGTAGCTTCGAGAACACTGTCTAACCGTGGACTGAGAACTCCCAGAAGTGCAACCTGGATTTCGAAGGGGCAGAGGAACCAGAGACCAAATTGCAAACATGAGCTGGATTATGGAGAAAGATAGAGAGTTCCAGAAAAACATCTACTTCTGCTTCATTGACTATGCAAAAGCCTTTGTCTGTGTTGACCACAGCAAACTATGGCAAGTTCCTAAAGAAATGGGAGTGCCTGATCACCTCATCTGTCTCCTGGGAAATCTCTATGTGGGACATTTCAGAATTACTTTTTGAAATTCTCGTAGTTCACTCCAAATCTAGGAGGACTGAAACCCAGGACGGGGGGCGGGGGGAGACAAGCTGCATGGAACAATAAAAGAATGGAACCTGACTAATCATCTGATCCATTTTTAAATGCCTTCTTGGCCATCCTGCCCCTTAATTTCCCAGTCCTTGTTTTGCCCGTTTGACAAAACACCACCTCAGCCCAAATGCAGCACACAGACGCCCCTCACAAAAGTATATTACCTAACCCCTTTTGAAGGGTTCAGACCAGAGAATAAGTTTTGAATGTCATTATTTGTTGCAAGGCAGAATAACTTGTTCTTTTGTGGTCATATTTTCAGTTTATCTATAGTACTTTTAACTTAAGAAAGTATGCTGAAAGTTCTGGTTTCTTTCTCTGGGAACTGGCTAGTAAAGAAAACAATGTTCTAAAAATGGCACAACATGAATCATGGAGCAGAAGTCATATGTGACCTAAAGCAAGCAGAAGGGCATTGTGTGTCTGTCAGCGATGATATGTGAACCACTGGCCTATCAATGAATCACACATCTATATTTCGAGCGCAGTCATTTTTCAGTCATACTTTTCACACAAACCCAAAACATGTGGCACCTCGGTCAGGAAAAATGTTTGCTTTCTTTTCCCTCCTGATATTTCCCTACACCTTTCATAGAGAGAGGAATTTTGGGGGGGTTTTGTGTTTTTTTAAAAAAACCTTGCCTCCTCGACTTGAAAACAAAATTTATGCAGCCCAAATCTGCACAGACTCACAACATAAGTCACGTTTTCAAATGACTTTTTGTTTGTGGCTCCTACTATCACAATAGCCCTCTTAGAAAAAAACGTAGGAAGCACATCTTGAAGTACGTATGGCTCTTCGTCTTTCTGGTTCAAGGGGAAGTTTCCATGTCCCACCAACAAAGTCTGGCTACAAGGGTAAGAAGGTTCTAAGCACTCCCTCATAACTTGTTCGATGTTATTTTTCTTGTAGGTAGTTATAGACCTCTGCAAAGGGTGGAAAGTCAGAGTGCCTGTACTGATCAAACCAAACCTTGACCTGAGATGTTTTGCTACTGGCAACAGAGCCCAAATGGTCCTCTCTCGCCCAATGTGGGTCATCACTTTAAAAAGTCTTGCTGTGCCATTCAGATACCAGTTCCTGCCTTCGTTTGTCTCCTTCCGGAGCTGCCTGGAAGTGGCTGCTTCACTTTCTGTTACATGGCAGCTCTGCCACGTAGTCTCTCACCCTTGGTTTGGGGATGTGGATGAGCTGGGACACTCTGTACTTGCAGCAGCTGACTATGACAATATCAAATATTATAGCTGATAGAAAGAATTGAACTGGGAGCTCTACAAGTCAGGGCATAGCTGCTATTTAGTCTCTGTACCAGCAGGTGTTTTAGTCACCAGAGGAATGAATGCAGAAAAGGGAGCAGGGAGTAAATAAAGCCGAAAGCTGAAGCTGCGCAGAGTGGCTGGGGCAACTCGATCAGATGTGTGGAGTATAACGAAGTTGTTATTATGCAATAGGACATCCCTGTTTTCATAGGAGAAATGTTGGAGGGTTTGTTAATGAAGAAATGGGAAAAATGGGTTTTATATGCAAAAATGTCACAGACTTTGTTTGTCTGTGCCTCCTATCTCGAGTGACCTCATCCTGGTAGGACTGACCTTGTTCATTGCTTTGGGACATTGGTTTGCCACATGAGTAGAATGGGAACTCCAACCAAAGGATCCCACATACATCTACATCTCTAAACCAAGTGCCAATTTTCAGCAGCCTCGACCCGCCATAGTGACTAGAAAATGCAGGCATATTACAGCACAAGGCAAGAGCAGGTGCTGGACCAAAGGTAATTATTGTTTAATTTTCCGCAAGCGTGTCTGCTGGATTCACTGTGTGTAAGCTCTGCCTTTTATGTACACGAGTGATGGCAATATTTCATGCAGACAGTTTATGGAAGGCCCCTTAGAAATGTTTTCCCCGACCAATCCCTTTGTTTTCATTAAATCCCCACTTTCTGCACTCCCCCAACCCGTCGCCTGCGACTTGTAACAGAAATTGCTGCATCTGATGCCCATTAATTGTTGATGCAAAATGATTGGGGGAATGGAAAGAGATGGCTCTGATCATTTTGTTCACACATAACCTATGTACAAGGGAAACTGTTCATTTATTCTCTGTGTTTTCCCATTATGCATCAGGTGCAGCACCTGGAACCAAACTGAAGAAGCCATTTATCACGGCGTGTAATTGCTTTTGCAGCGCATCTGACTCAAACAGTTCATTAGCCTGGCGTTCGGAAAACAAGCAGCAAAAAAAATTTAAAAAGAGAGTTGTGATTTTAATATGCCTAAATATTATAGATTTACTTTCTCGATTATGAAAGATAACTTGAAAATGGCATTGGGCTGTTACCTGGGCTGTAAACAACATGATACCCTACTTAAACAAATGGAGGCATAAATTTTCATAGGGCCAACAGCCACCCAGTGCAGGCATTTAACTAGAGAGTTCTATTACACACACACACACACACACACGCTGCCCAACTCCTATTCATATCTGTGGATTGAAGCACTGTATATCCTTTTTCCAACTTCTTTCTTCTGCTGAATGATTGATAGCACATTTGCGATCCAGCATAGTACATACAACACTTCGTGGAAATCGAGGGAAGACAAAACAAAAGAGGACGTCAGAAACACGAATTTTAATTAAAAATAATAATGCATCTGACGGAGGTACCTCAAGAGCTTTGTTTGGGCATTTTGCAAAGAAATCTACATGCACAAGCAAGAAGAGTGCGGATGAGCATGATAAACTCATGCCCTCAAAATAAGCTGCACCCTCATGATAAGCTTTGCCCCCATGGAGTGAGGGTCCCCGCTGTACCTGTGGAGGCTTCTTGTGGGCATTGCCCAACTTCATGACAGCATATGAGAAGGATTTCATTACTTAGGGCTCTTTGGTTGTATCTAGCAGTGTAGCCTTATTGGACTTTACCAATTGGTAGGGTGAGCGTTGCTCCCGGACAGGAGGAATGAAGTCAGATGACACCGAGGGTTGGTTCAGAGAAAGAGTTTATTCTGCTCTCCGGATAGCAGAAGGCACTTGCATGGTCAGTCCACAGCAAGTCCAAAGAAATAAGAAATTTCATGCAGTATATATATCCTCCAGGCACCCTCTCCCCCTTCCCATAATCCAGCCACGTCAGTTTATACATGCAGGTTGACATCACAGATGTTCCTGCTCCAGTACCTTTAACCATAAAAGGGT
Organism: Podarcis melisellensis; assembly: GCF_964234715.1. Lineage (NCBI taxonomy): Eukaryota > Metazoa > Chordata > Lepidosauria > Squamata > Lacertidae > Podarcis > Podarcis melisellensis. Next base: position 85,332,429 of record NC_138538.1, on the reverse strand, counting down.
GTTCCTCTTCCTGTACTCTTGACCATATAATGGTATTCCTGTTCCGGCACTCTTATCTTGGGGTAAGAAGGTCACCAACTCTCCTGGCGCTGTTCCTGAACTAGGTCTGTGCGTCAGAGTGTGGTCAGGATGTAAGATAAGACCCAGATGTGCCATCCCTGCTCCACTGGAACAGTCAAGGCCATACATAGCTGTCACGGACTGATAAAGGAGAGCGCTTTGTTTATACAGCTGGGTTCCTGTTATGCATTTGCTCAACAGCTCAAGTTAATGCATTTTAGAAATGCTCCCTTGGAGAAGGAAAAATGCGGATTTTGGGTCAGTTTCAAACTGACTGCACAGAAACCCATTCCTTCAGCAGGACTTTCCTTCTTTCAAGGAGAAAGGGAACCTGTGGTCCGACAGATGTTGCTGGAGTAGAACTCCCATCACCCCTGGCCATTGGACATACTGCTCAGAACTGATGGCAACTGAAATCTAACACTTAGAGGACCATCATGCTGAAAGGAAAGTCAATAAACCCAGATGTTTTCATGCTTGCCTTTATCTACCCCATTTAGATGTTGTTGGACTTCAACTCTTGTCAGAGTTGAATTCAGTTAGGTGCTGTTGGACTTTAGCTCTCTCCGACTATTATTGATTTATTAAATTTATATCCCTTCCTTCCACCCAAAGGAGCTCAGTATCTGAAGAGCTTCAGGCTTCCCATGCCTAACGTAGAGAGAGCCCTGCTGGATATAACCAGCAATCCCTCTACTTCAGTATATTGTTTTGTTTCGTTTTGATTTAACATTTGCATCCTGCTTTTTCAACAACAAATGTTGAGCTCAAGGTGGTTCACAATGATCACAGAAGTGTTAGGGGGGAAACATTGTAAGCACTATAATACCAAATAATGTAACATTGTTAAGGAAGCTTTCAAGTTTTGCTGGACTACTGTATTTTAATATTTTGTTGGAAGCCGCCCAGAGTGGCTGGGGAAACCCAGCCAGATGGGCAGGGTATAAATAATATATTATTATTATTATAACACAAATAAAGCAAGCAGCAAGCAATAAATTTGTTGAAACAATACAATTCCACAAATTCATAGGAAGTCACAATATTGGAAAGAGCTGCTACGCACCAGCCCTGTGCTGAATGACAGCCTCTATCTGGTACGGGGCTGCTTCTTCGCTCAGTGCATCAGGCAGTCCTCTCCCAGGCAATAAGATATTTCATAATTTTAAAGCTTGACTTCTTTTTTACCTTGCAGGCTTCCTGCTTCATCTGGGAGCAGGGCTGGGCCCAGTCCATCTCTGGCTAGGTTCTCCATGAAAGGCAGCTCGACGGAAACCAATATCACAAAGAATCAGCCCTGGGTCAAAAGCTGTCTGTAGGTGAGATGGTTGGACTCTCCTGCCTTCTCACTCACTGCCTGCAGTGGATGCTTGGCTTTTTATAGGAATCGTTGGATCCTAGTCAGCTAGTGCAGAATTCAGCGGCGGATGAGGTTGCTGACTGGAGCCAGGCGGTCTGAGCATATTACACCGATTCTGGTCCAACTGCACTGGCTACCAATTAGTTTCCAGGCCCAATTCAAAGTGCTGGTTTTGACCTATAAAGCCTGAAATGGCTCAGGACTGCAATACCTCAAGGACTGCCTCTTTCCATATGAACCTACCCGGACCCTGAGATCATCTTCTGTGGCCCTCCTTCATGTGCCGCCTCCTCGAGAGGTCCAGAGGGTGGCAACATGAGAACAGGCCTTCTCTGCAGTGGCTCCCCGTCTGTGGAATGCTCTCCCCAGGGAAGTTTGCCTGGCGCCTTCATTATACACCTTTAGCCACCAGGCAAAAACGTTCCTTTTTAACCAGGCCTTTGGTTGACCTGATTGACAATTTAAGCCAGGCTTCCTCAAACTTCCAGATGTTTTGGGCCTACAAGTCCCATGATCCCTAGCTAGCAGGACCAGTGATCAGGGATGATGGGAATTGTCATCTCAAAACATCTGGAGGGCCGAGTTTGAGGAACCTTGCTCTAAGCCCTTTTAAAATATGGCTCTTTTTGGGGTGGGTGGGTGTTATTGTTCTTATTTTATATACAGTGGTACCTCAGGTTACATACGTTTAGGTTACACACACTTCAGGTTACACACTCCGCTAATCCAGAAATAGTGCTTCAGGTTAAGAACTTTGCTTCAGAATGAGAACAGAAATCGTGCTCTGGCGGCGCAGCAGCAGCCGGAGGCCCCATTAGCTAAAGTGGTGCTTCAGGTTAAGAACAGTTTCAGGTTAAGTACGGACCTCCGGAATGAATTAAGTACTTAACCTGAGGTACCACTGTACTGTGATCTTTTCTGTGAACCGCCCTAAGACCTCTGGGCATACGGCAATATATAAATTCAGTTCAAAAAATTAGTGCCTTTTGGAACACATCCACAGGCTTCTTTCTCCTTCCTCTTTCGGGAAAGCCCGTTCACCTTGATAAACTGACTCAGCGTGAGTTGGGGTCAGTGGTTGAACTCGTCCTCCACTCTTGCTGGGGAAATAGCAGTGCAAAACAATCTTGCTATCAGCTATACATGTCTAGGAAGCCCACAAGCAGGCCATGAAGGCAATAGATCTCTCCCCTTCACAACTTTCTTCCCCAAAACTGCTCTTTAGGTGCCCACTGAGTCAGGAGACCTTATTCAGCTGTCAGACCTGTCCTCCAGTGAGAGCCAGTGTGGTGTAGTGGTTAAGAGCGGTGGACTCGTAATCTGGGGAACCGGGTTCATGTCTCCGCTCCTCCACATTCAGCTGCTGGGTGACCTTGGGCCAGTCACACGTCTCTGAAGTCTCTCAGCCCCACTCACCTCAGAGTGTTTGTTGTTGGGGAGGAAGGGAAAGGAGAATGTTAGCCACTTTGAGACTCCTTCGGGTAGTGATATCAAATCCAAACTCTTCTTCTCCTCCTTCTCCATGAATAAATATGATCCCTCTTTAAAGCCATCTTAGCTAGGGGCCATCATTATCATATCTCTCTATGTATTATGTATTATGTATTGTTGTACCAGAATATGTACATGTATGTGTTTGGCACATAATGGCCACTCATAAGCATTACTTTGGGATGGTTTGAAGATGAAGATTTAAAAGGAAAAGGAAGAACTTCGCAGTACCAAAAGCAAAGTATCACGAGGAATAAGAATGGCTTCCAACGGCGCCATGCTTTGAGTGTTTTCTACCAAATTACCCTTTTCTCATCGTAAGTTGAGCAGTTGGCATGTTTTGCAAACTGTTCACTGGCAGTTCCTTTAAAACTGTGCATGTCAGACATTCAAGCATGTCTGACACTTTTGTGGCAGATGGTGCAACTGTCCCAGCATATATTTGCAGGATGGATGTGATAAAACAGACATCTGCAATAGTGCATTTGGCTGTGTGGATCTTGGCATGAGAGGCTGCATGAGAACTTGACAAATTTTCAGATTCTCATTTGCATATTTTTTTTAAAAAAGAGATTTGAATAAAGCTCTGTTTAACCCACTTTTATTTGTTCTGGCCTAGTCTGCATCCTCACCATTTATATAAAGTATTTAAACTGGTTCTCTTACCTCTTTCTGTCAAGGTAATGCTGATTATAATATTAGGGCCAGAAGGAACCTGGGTTTCACTTTCTATCTCTTTTCCTTCTGGTGTGGTGTTCTGTACATAATATTCTTAGTGTTAAGGTTTAGTCTTATAAGTTATTGTAAGTTTAAGTTATGTCTGCTGCAACTGGATGTCTTAAGGATGGTGCCAATCCTGAATGTTTTGGATTTGTAACCCTTGTACCTACGGGACCGCCTCTCCTGCTATGTCCCACAGAGGAACTTACGGTCTTCAAACAAAAACATATTGGAGGTCCCAGGCCACAGAGAGGTTAGGCTGGCCTCAATCAGAGCCAGGGCTTTTTCGGCTGTGGCTCCAATCTGGTGGAACGCTCTGTCACAAGAGACTAGGGCCCTGCAGGACTTGACATCTTTCAGCAGGGCCTGCAAGACAGAGCTGTTCCACCAGGCCTTTGGCCAAGGCACAGCCTGACCCCTCCTTTGGTACCGGTAATTCTTCACAGAACTCTAGCCCAATGGTTGCCATCAATTTGATTTGAAGTAATTTTATAATGAAATGATTTTAGAATGTATTATTTTATTGTTGTTAGGCGCCCTGAGCCTGGCTTCGGCTGGGGAGGGCGGGATATAAATAAAATTTATTATTATTATTATTATTATTATTATTATTATTATTATTATTATGTTCATTTGCCTTCAGTAGCAGTAAAGCTCTGCTGAATGAAATACAATTGCCTCTGGACTGTTTTTTGGGAATCCTGCAACGTGTTTAAGTTTTTACTCTGCTAACTATACACTGGAATCTACTCTGGATCAACATTGAGTAGAATTTTAATGACAATATCAAGGTGCCTTATAGCAAGTCATGTCATTGGGCAATTGAGCTTAGTGTTGTCTACTGTTTTCCCAGTTGCTGGAAACTGTAAGAGGGCAGAGTGCTCTTGTGGGTTTCCCATAGGTCTCTGGTTGGCCACTGTGAAAAGAGGCTGCTAGACTGGATGAGCCATTGGCCTGAATCCAGCAGGTGGTTCTTATGTTCTTATTGTGACTGGTAGCAACTTTCCACGGTTTCAGGCAGAGATTTAAAAACTAGAGATGTCAGGTGTTGTGTACTGAGTTGAATAGGATCCAAAATGCAGCAGTCTGATTGGTCCTAGAACAATGCAGCAGTATGATTGGTCTGCAGGAGCCACCCAATCCAGCTCCAGGTGGAAGTGAATCCGCAACCTGATTGGCCTACAGGTGAATCCTGGAATTAGCCAATCACGTGGGGCCCATTGTGTAAATAATGTATATAAAGCAGATACTTAGGGGGAAACTTCCATTTCTCACTACTATGAGCTGAATAAAGAGCATGAAATCCACACTTGACTCCGAGTATATTTCATCAGGAATTGAATCGGGGCCATTTTGCATGCAGAGCATGTGCTCTGCCAGTGAACTATGGCCACGCTGCAAAATCCAAAGCACAGTGATAGTGCTGTCACAAACATCATAATGAACCACTTGTATAATTATTCATGTGTCAGCAGAGGGTTATTGAGCTGGAGGATGAAAGTCCTATGTAATACAAAATATAGATGTATCGTTTTCTATCCAGAACAACAGTGATGCTGTAGCTATCTCTGTCCTTCCTCAAGCTACAATGCAACTTTCCACACTTTTTAATAGAAACTTGCTGTGTGTAGCTCCAGAATGTTTGTCAGAAGGTCTGCTCCATCGTACTGTATTTTCTTTTTAAAAAGCATAACTTTGCTATGTTGCTTTTTTTTGTTGATTTGAAATATAATAGAATGAAAAGAGAAAAGGAATGCATAAAAAGAGAAAGAAAAATCAGAATAATGCAAAGCGCAGTTATTCCTAATTGGGGGAAAATATCACAATTAGAGTGTCACTAACTGATATTTCATCTATGCTCGGAAATACTGTTTTATTAGTTGGGTGCTCTCATCATTTCACAACCACGGAATCTTATTTTTCTCCCTGGTAAGTGCCTTTTGCTTCCTCTTCTGTAACATCCTAATTTTGAGGCTAGATGGCAGTAGAACTGTGATCAATCCATAAGCCTTGGGATTGGGAGGGTGGAGGGAGCGAGTGATGTCTGCTGGAGAGGTTTGTAATAATGACAGGAAAAATACCAGAAGCGGAACCTTTGAAAAGTACAAAAATTACTGGCGTTTGATTGCATGTGTGGAAAATTATAGGAGGCTCACACCTAATAGCACATGTGCTGCATGTCCCCGGTGTCCATATTGCACATCTTTATAGATGTTTATAGTAGTTAGTATGATGCCTTGTGCTTGGCTATTCTAAATAAGCAGAGCAATTAAGAACATTGGTATAATGATAATAATGAGTTTGTTTGCTATCCCTCTGTTGTCCCCCACCAGACACCTACCAATTAGCCTGCAATGATGATGGGTCTGAATATGGATTACAGAAACCACAGTGGTCCAGCAATTACCATGTATCAATTTCACAAAAGGTACCATGGTTTGTTTTGCCTTTCTCTTCGCGAAGGTTGAAAGGGGAGATATAGCATGTTTTGCCATCGAAGAAAGATCATAGCCAACAGGAAAATGCAACACTGGGAGTAGATATGAGATAAAAGGTAAAGATTGATGCTTCCAAGTCTGCTCCTTCCAAAATTTAATCAGATTTGCTTTTTTTTCATTTTACCATGTCATGTTCATGGAATGGACCATGGAATTTGCTTTCTGCCAGTCTGGCCTGAATTTCTGGGATTTGTTAAAAACAGCCACAACAGACAATTTCAGTGATATATGCTTCCATATCACTTAACATACGAACACAACATCTGGACCTGATCTAATGTATTTTCTAGATTAACAGTTGAGACATCTGATCAATTAAATTCAGGTCATCTGGATGAACTGAATCAGGTTGTTTCGGCTCATTGCTAAAGATAGCTTGCTTAGGTGTATGAAGTCTTTGCTACTTAGAAGGCATAACAATTTTCTAGATTATTTCATAAACTAAAAGGCATTCTTGTGCACCAGCAACTAGGACAGATCATTTAATTTGAAACAATGATGGACAGATCATTTAATTTGAAATATGGACTGAATAAAATCCTTGAGTACAGTGGTACCTCAGGTTACAGACACTTCAGGTTACAGATGCTTCAGGTTACAGACTCCACTAACCCAGAACTTTGCTTCAGGATGAGAACAGAAATTGCACGGTGGCGGCGTGGCAGCAGCTGGAGGCCCCATTAGCTAAAGTGCTGTCTCAGGTTAAGAACAGTTTCAGGTTAAGAACGGACCTCCAGAACAAATTAAGTTCTTAACCCAAGGTACCACTGTATCTGTCCTGGTAACACCCTCCAGAGTTGTGGGCAACTTACAACTTTCAGATGTGACGCCTCAACATCTTCCACATGTGCTGCGTCAGGAAGATTTTGAGTATCACATGGCAAGAAAGAGTTCCAAAGAAAGAGGTACACTTCCAAGCCCACATTCCCAGCCCACACTCCTGTCTCAGCAATATCTATGCTGGCTTGGGCATGTCTGCAGGATGGAAGATGGCAGGATCCCCAAGGACGTGCTCTATGATGAGCTGGCTTCTGGCACCGGGCCTGTTGGCAGACCAACTCTGCATTACAAAGATATATGCAAATGAAGGTTGGCGACATCAAGCCCACCCTGTTTGAATCCCTTGCAGATGACCACAGTCTCTGGAGACAGATAGTTAGGTTGTGTATCCATAGCTGGGACCAGAGGAGGATTGACTGATGGGAAGAGCACGGAGATGAAACATCATTATCAGGGATTGGACTCAAGAGGGCGAGATGGATGAGGATGTTAGGATCATCCTACTCTTATGTAGGACCCTGGTAGAGACAATTGTCCAACTGGGATGTTCTCTCCCTCCTGGTCGGCTGGGAGCTTCAAAAGCTTTCTCCAGCCCAAACATCACAGCCAAGAGGTATCAGCACACTTATGATCCTGCAGAGTAATTGCAGTTTGTGTAACAGAACTCAGTAGCACAGCATTTTGGCTAATCTACGTTTATTTACATATAATACACTCAGAGCATTCTGACTTAGCTTCTTCCTCTTTCTCATCAGACAGCAAAGAGAAAGAAAAAAGGACATATGATGGCCTGGGATTCCGAGTCTGAGAGCGATCCGGAGGAATCCCAGCCGGCACAGGAGTCCCCGCCTCCAGGGCCGGCTGAACTGGGGCAAGGCCTAGATGCTGAGGAAACTCAAGAGCAGGCACCAGGTGAAATCATTCAGGCCCCAGAGGTGCTGGAAGACTCAGTGGCTACAGGTGAGCCTCCCCCGGGGCCCAGTAACCCTTCGGCCTCTCCTGATCTGCAGAGGCTTAGGGCAGAGAGGCGAAGGGAACTGGTGTCTCCCAGGAGGAGTGCTCGCCTTAAGGCCAAGAGAGGCGGGGCTTCTGGGGGCCGGGACCGCCCCCGGCCTTAGAAGAAGATAAAGGTCAGGCAGCCCGGTCCCAGGTTGCGGGAGCAACGTCGTTGTGGAGTACTTGCTTTACCCAGTCCTTGTTCGGCACTCCCAGTGTGCCTGTTCCTCGCCCGGCTTCCTGTTTCTGACTCTCCGGTGTTCCTGTTCCTCACCTGGCTTCCTGCTTCTGCCCTACCAGCGTTCCTGTTACCCCGCCCGGCTCCCTGTCTCGGACCTCGCGTCTCGTCTAATGATCGTCTGCCCTTCTAGAGACTCTGGACTGTTTTTGGGCTACGGTAATAGTACCTTATTCCCCCTGGGACCAGCACAGGACAATAGTCCTACATCACGGGACACAGTAACACAAAACATCCTGTCTCCGTCACTTCCCATACTGTGGAATGAAAACATACACCGTCATGTGATAGAAAACAATCCCATGACTGCAAACACGGAGCAAGAATCCTAACAGAGGAGTGGTGGAGATCACCCCCCTCCTTCTTCTGCCATGGCAGGAGAAGAAGAATGCAGCATTGAATTACAGCAGGGGTTTGAGAGGGATGAGAGAGACAGCTCAGAGACAGATGAACAAAAAAGTTGGGAAGTGTGACAGTCTGCTGACACGTTGTCACTGGAGAGCATTTCTGATCCCCCTTCACCCAGAACTCTGTGTTCATTAAGGGTGCAGGAACCACAGAATCAGAGACATTTGGCCACAAGCAGCCACCGTAAGGGGAAGTGCTGTTGCTAGGAAAGAGGGAGGAGGAACCCAGTTTGGAGCAACACCATGTTAAGGCCTGTTGTGTTATTTTGTCTCTCACTATCAGGATCTTGCTGCAACCGGGGGAGGAATAGCTTTCTCAAAGCCTTGGCAGAACCTTGACAGTCGTGGTGCATCTGCAGCAGCACAAACAGACGCCTTAATCTGCCCCAGCTGCAACAAAACATGTCTCTCCCATATTGGTCTCTAAAGCCACAGCAGGCTCTGCAACCTTCCAACAGCTTGATTTCGCCCCCAAAGGCACGCTCCTCCATTGTCTCCCGAGACAGACCGATGGCAACACCACCACCCTCTAATAGCTTACCATCTTTGACAGTTAAACCACAGAGCCTAGGACTTGCCGATCAGAAGGTCAGTGGTTCGAATCCCCGCGACGGGGTGAGCTCCCGTTGTTCGGTCCCAGCTCCTGCCAACCTAGATGTTCAAAAGCACGTCAAAGTGCAAGTAGATAAATAGGTACTGCTCCGGCGGGAAGGTAAACGGTGTTTCCGTGTGCTGCTCTGGTTTGCCAGAAGTGGCTTAGTCATGCTCGCCACATGACCCGGAAGCTGTATGCCAGCTCCCTCAGCCAATAAAGTGAGATGAGCACCACCACCCCAGAGTCGGTCATGACTGGACCTAACAGTCAGGGGTCCCTTCACCTTTACCTTTTAACAAACCTGATCAGTTATGGGAAGCAATGGGGGGGGTCACTTTTGGTCCAAGGGGCAGATTTGAATGTGGCCATATTCCAATGGTGGTGGCTACTTGGGAGCGAGCCACACCCACCCATCACCTGGCATCATGTGACATCAGAAATAGGACAGGGAAAGCTGCATCTCCAAAGGATCCTAAGGATCATCCAATTTCAATTGCATCCAAACCCTGCTGAAGGCAGCATGAAAGGAAAAGGTGCTAACATTCAAATAATGCAATACTCAAATTGTGGCTATGAAGGAACAATTAGAAGCATGCTCTAAGCACTAGTATACACTCCTGATTGTTGCTTTCCTGCTACAGCTATACCTGTTTGTGCCTGATGTCAGGTTATGGGTATGACTTGCCCAAAACAACTTCCCAGGCCAAATGCTTGGTAGGTCCAGACTGGCGTTTTTCCACAGCTGAGCTACAACACATGAAATAGCCTTGTACAAACTGATCCTGTGCATTTGGTGGCAAATCTCCGGAGTGCCTTTCCTGGTAACAGTGCATAAGATTCAAATGTGTGCATTATGCAAATGTGTTCGATTCAAGATGCACCCATGCCCCACTCAGACAATTAACTTCTGAGCAGTGGAAGAGGTTTACAGTGTCTGAAGAATGGAAACTATCATGCACACCAGCAGTAATATATTATCTATCTATCTAGAGAACAAAAGAGAGCAAAACGGGAACCATGATTTAAGAGGGAAACAAACCAGGAAAGAGACAGTTGGAATGTATGGAAAGAGCATTCACATCACTTGAATTACCATCACTTGTCTTTTTTTAAAAAGTATCTCAATTCCTTACCCCTTTTTTTGGTCTTTTGATTGTACTGACCTGCTCTCTTTTACAGAGCATCTCTGTTTCCTTCCTCTCTTTGATTTCAGTTCCCTTGTTTGATTTCTCTCTTATCTTCTGCACGACCTCCCATCCCACATCTTGCTCATGTACATCCCTCTACTTTTGGTGATTTTTAAAAATTCAACTGCGAAGCTGCGATCAAAGCTCTTCCTTTTGCAAAGTGCCCAGGATGTGCAGTGGCCATCTGAGTTTGTCCTCATTTTCCTTCCCCCTCCCTGTTCCCTACTTTTGGCTTATGTGAAATGCGATGGGGAAGAAGAGTGAGACTGGCTTCAGTTCTCCTGTTTACCATATAGGTGCTGTCAACAGCTAACATATCAACAATATATTGGGAACTTGCTTCTCTGCTGCCTGGAGTTTACACACTGCAAAAAGGACTTCAGTGTGTCTCGAAAATGCAACCACCATGCTGGATGCATCCAAAACTCCAGGTTCCAAGTATTTACGGGTGCAATCCTATACCCACTTACAGGGGAGTAGGGATGCCACAGAATTCCAGTGGAAAAGGAAACAGGAGCAGAAATTGTCCTGTTTGCTTATTCATCTTCATCATCAAACCTTTTATTGGCATCACATACAAACATCCAAAACAAATCAATACAGAATTACCACTTCCCCCTTATTCAGTGTCAGGGACCGTGCTGAGGAGGGCTGCACTGAGGAGGAATGGTGGGAGCATCCCTTTCCCCCTGCTCCTGCTCTGGATCCTGAATCTTCACAGGAGCAGGAGGACAGTATAGATTTGGAACAGTGGTTTGTTGAGGGACACAGTTCAGAAAGCAGAAGCTGGGAAATGCTGGAATGGGGAACAGCTAGGAGAAGAAACATTGGGACAGAGAGGGTTAACAGATTCGCTGTCTCTGGAAAGCATTCTTCCACTCTCCCCAAGGTCAAAAAGAGCTCAGAAAGCACACAAAGCACAAGGGTACAAGCTCAGATTACAAGACATAGAAGTGACGTAGATTAATAGGGACGTAAGGTGGTGGTATCCTTAATTGGGAGCGCCACCATTCTAGGAGATGGGTTATTTGTTCTCTTGCTGTGGTTATTAAAGTTTCTAACTTTGCTCTGCTTACCTACAGCCATGGGGGGAGGAAGCTGGTTCCCTGAAGCCTGACATTCAGCACACGCAAGGCATGGAAATCAATCCACACAATATGATCAATATTCATTGTTGTTGTGCTTTCAGTCCACAAATAATACACATCTGATTATCTCCTTCCCCATTTGCATTGTGTTTCCTTTGCAATGAAATGAGTGGGCTGGAATAACATAACGACAATGTAACTTACGTTATTTACATCATTTCACTGCAGCAGAAAGCGAGATGCAGGTTTTGGTGGAGGGTGAACAGCAGTGGAACGGAAACAGTGCTGCATCTAACATGTCCAGGATGGAACAGAAAACAGTTCCTTCTTATATCCCCACCAGGGAGTAAGTCCTACTGACCTCAGTGGGATTTGTTAATAAGACCGTTTAGAGCAGAGGTTGTCAACCTGGTCCCTACCACCCACTAGGGGGCGTTTCAGGATTCTAGGTGGGCGGTAGGGGGTTCTATGACACAAACTGAATCCTCCATCCATCGAGCACTGGTGGGTGGTAAGGAAATATTACCATCAAGAAAGATGCATTAGTGGGCGGTAGGTATAAAAAGGTTGACTACCCCTGGTTTAGAGGATTGCTTGTAAAGTCAGGAAAACAGCAAATTGGGTCTCCAGGTTTCAAAAACACTATGTTAAGGGATGCCCATGGGCCTCATGCATTTCAGGAAGGATAAATATGTATGAAGGTGCTGGGTAAATTGGGGGGGGGGAATATATCATACCCACTTGCATTTGCAGGTTGCACCCAGCAAGGTGATTTATATATAGAAAATGGTGAAACTGGCTTCTTTATGGAAAAATCATGTGCCCTCTTCCCGTTCTGATAATTCAGTTTATTGCTGCTTGCACGAAACCTTTGACTTTGAAGTCTAAACCTTCCTTTGCTCCTTGTAGAATTATATTACTCTCCAGCTGAGCCCCTATCCGTCCAGCTGCTATCATTGATGCCATCACAGGGAAGAGAAGACTCAGCCCTTCTAATGTGCTTAGATCCAGCTTCATGAATTATTGTCTGTTAGACCTCATAACTTAGAACTGTATTACAGTGGTACCTCAGGGTAAGAACTTAATTTGTTCCAGAGGTTCATTCTTAACCTGAAACCATTCTTAACCTGAGGTACCACTTTAGCTAATGGGGCTTCCCACTGCCGCTGCATGATTTCTGTTCTCATCCTGAAGCAACGTTCTTAACCCGAGGTACTATTTCTGGGTTAGTGGAGTCTGTAACCTGAAGCGTCTGTAACCTGAGGTACCACTGTATAGGCTGATTTTGCCTTTTCTACCCCAATCCCTTTCCCTTTTGTGACGTATTTTAGCTTGCAGACTTGAGGGCAGGGACTGTCTTATGACTGATCTTTATAAGCTGTTCTGGGTGCGCTTAAATTTATTTTACTTTATTGCTGACTTGTAGAATTGTAGAGTTGCAGGGGATCCCATATGTCATCTTATTTAAGCCCCTGCAATGCAGGAATATGTGTGCAGCCCATGTAGGAATCAAACCTGCCACCTTTGCTGTTATCAGCACCACACTCAAACCAATTGAGGTAACTGGCAGATGAGCAGAGGGAGAAGATGCAAATAATATATAAGTAACATATACACAGAGTATGACAGAAAATATTTTCTCCAATGTCAAAACAATGTAATGAAGAAAATCCCAGGGATGGATTTTCTATACTTTGTGTTTATTTCATTGTACGAATGTATTAATTATTTTCAAGAGTATTTGAATTGGCCTCTGTTTCCCGATGATCTTGAGATAATTCTTTTCTAAGTGACTTTGACTTGTGGTATTATGGATGCTCACATAATAAATTCTTAATCTGATTAAGGAAGTATCAAAGAGTTCTAGAATGCTCTACACGACTAATTAATACACTGCTGGGAAATTAATTAAAAAGTGGTGAGCTCCAATGAGGGATAACACTCATCCTTCACACATTAGCTATTATATAAATTAATAGGGGAAAGTGTATGCTGGAAAAAAATATAGAAGTGACTAATTTACATATGAGATTTTGAAGAAAAATACAAAGTGGGAAAGAGCAAAGGTGGAACTTGCCCATCATTTAGAAAGTCTTAGACTTGGGGAACTATAGAATCTTGAAATGTTTCTTCTGATGTAAGTTTTTCACCTATGGGAGGGGAAAGAATCCCAAAGCGTTTCCCACATGGACTTATTCTGCAAGTAAACTGTTTAAAGTTCATATTTAAGGTATGTCCACACATTCTGGTGTCAGCCCAGGAAAAGATGAAATCTTTCCATGAATAGTTGACGTCAGTGCTGGCAATGGAACAGCGCTTTGGTTGACTGACATTCAATGTCCTTTTAAAATGTGTTTTTGGGGCAGGGAGTTATTGGGTGGTTCTTGTTTTTATTTTGATTATGTATTTTGTGTTTTTGTGACTATATCCTATAAACCCCTAAGACCTGTGGCTATAGGGCAGTATACAGATTTAATAAATAGCAGCAGCAACAACAACAACTTGTTTCACTGCTCCTGAGGACAGCACACCAGCTTAGATGGCATTTGGCTGGCTGTATGGCGAACGTAACTCTGTCCTTCAGCATCTCAGATTCTTCCACTTGAGATGATCAGCTCACTTGCCTAGGGGCCAATCTACATTGTACATTTAAAGGTATGTCATACCACTTAGAGCAATCATGGTTTCCCCATCACCCCTATTCTCTTCATGGTGTTACAAATCTTCCTCCTCCTCGTCGTCCTCTTCTACCATAGGAGCCGATCCTAGGGGCCCAGGTCCCTTCAGCACCCCCAATAAAATATTTGGGGTCGGGCTCCCCCCAAAGTTGAAGGGCATTGCCATTTAAATTGTGTCTTGTGATCAATTATGGGGGGCAGGGCTTACCTGGCCCCCATATTTTATTCAAGTTGGCACCACTGTCTTCTACTAATGTATGATTTGCCTTTGTAAGTCTTTCGATGACTTACCTTGAAAACAAATATATGCAGTATGAGAAATATGAATTCTAAGAAATGAGATTTATTGTGTTAGTTACTGTACAATGATTGCCCAATTTCTAAGGTAACCTCTGACACCACAATGTGTGCTGTATGGTAGCTTTTTGACCAGTATGCTGCCTTGTCATTTAAAATGTTAGTCACACCAGCAGGCATGGTGTGGCACAACAACAACAAATGCCATTGGGCATGTCACCATTACTCCCCCTTCCCATGAATGCACACTTCTGTTCTCCCATGATGCACCATGAGGCGTAGGTGCCATCTTGTGCTGAAGACTGTGTGTGCCCGCAACGAAGGGCTTCAACTTTGCCCATTGACTTTGTGGGGCTCCAGCCCTACAAATAAATTATTGTGGTTGCCAAATCACCCATGCCCCCCGGAACTGGCTCCAGTGCCATGAGGTATGCTAAAATACCACCCCCAATTTTGTTATATGGAGGTGGGCATGTTCAATGAAAACTGTAGGGAACTTGTAATGTAAAACTCTCACAATATTCCAGGTTTCCAGGGTTGCAAACAGATTTTTATCTGGAAACAATTAACACTGAAATGAGTGCTAAACTTCTACTAGGTTTTGCTAGGTTTCCTGACGCGGATTTTATGCATGTGAAATATCATGTAAAATGTAAAGCTAGACAGGTAAGGATGGTTAGAAGACAGTGCAAAGAGCTGTCTGAATGTTGCCACCCCCACCCCACCCCCCCGGCTGTAAATACTCTTCACAAGTCAACAAATAAGAATGGGATCCCCTCACTTGAGCACACATAGACACAGATAAAAACAAAAGTCCATATCAGATTGCACAGCCCCTAGTAAACAGTATCAAAACATTGTTTGATAAAAGATTACTAAGAATGCCTCCGTGATGGAGAATAGTCTACTGCTGTTCTTCTTTCAGCTCAGATAGAAAATAATGGCTATCGTATATTCCCTAGCCTTGAGTAAGGAACTGTATGTATTCTGCTATGTTTCAAAAGCACACTCTTACCTATTTCATGCTCAGGAGATCAAAATTAGTTCTATGTCTATGTAGAGTTATACCCTGCTTTGTCTTTTCACCACCTCTTTGAAACCTCCCCGGGGAAACCAACATTGCAAACTGAAGTTCGATCTTGCACAGGCAATTTGACGTTCAACCTACACAGTTGAATAAACTACACAGGGGTGAGACTGCATGCAGAAAGAGTTCCGGCAGCTGACTGCGGTTCTCCTCTGGAAGCTGTGTATCGGGCAGTTGTGTTTTCAGCCTTAGATCTAGGAGTTCTAAAGCTAGAGAGGAGAATTCATTGCCGAGTCTGTCTGTCGGGTGAAAAATAGCCACCATATGCTCATGCAGTGCTATAGAATCTTGAGATAGTAGAGTAGACTGTATCACTTCAGACTTCGGGGTGGGGTGCCATTTCTATGACTCCATTGCATTAAAAAAACCCAAAGTTATGGTGGACACCTTGTCTGTCAGGGAGAAAACTCCTACTTCCTGCTGTGCTCCCTGAAGTTCATTCTACTCCCTAAGATCTCCATCATCTAAGGCCAGGCTTCAATTTTTAAGCAATGTAGTAGCTAATCAGAACAAACTTCCTGACCAATCATCCTTAGTAAAGTAAGTGGTGAGAATACACAAATTTCTCATTTCTTCCATAGTTTCTGGGGTCATTCCTTCCAGAGTGAGGGACAGTTAACCCTTAAAATGATGCTGTAGGTTCTACATCCCTGACGACGACAACAACAATTTATTATTTGTACCCCGCCCATCTGGCTGGGTTTCCCCAGCCATTCTGGGCAGCTTCCAACAAAGATTAAAAATACATTAAAATGTCACACATTAAAAACTTCCCTGAGCAGGGCTGCCTTCAGATCTCTTTGACGTCTGATAGGAGGGCGTTCCACAGGGCAGGCGCCACTACCGAGAAGGCCCTCTGCCTGGTTCCCTGTAGCTTTGCTTCTTGCAGTGAGGGAACCACCAGAAGGCCCTCGGCGCTGGACCTCAGCGTCCGGGCAGAACGATGGGGGTGGAGACAATGGGGTACAAGCTTCATGTTGGTGCTTGAGAAAGGTTGCCCCTTGTTCTTGAGCAGGGTTTCCAAACTTGGGTCTCCAGCTGTTTTTGGACTACACTGTATCATCCCTGACCACCGGTCCTGCTAGCTAGGGACAATGGGAGTTGTAGCCCAAAAACAGATGGAGACCCAAGTTTAAGCTAGAACTTTTGTGGATGATCCTGTCTGCTGTTGCTGTCTCATTCCAGATGGGTTGTTTTCACAATAGGCTTCTTTTTCTCCACCAAAGTAATGCTAATGAAAGGAATATATTTTTCTTTAAAAAACAAAAAAAAACCCACACAAAAATCCCCTCATGGGCTCACAGAGGTCCACAGCAATAAAGCCACAATATTTAAATACACGATAAAACAAGAAGCACAGGGAAAGGAATTTAGACCCTCACACTGAACTGCAACATCAAACAGTGCCTAAGAGGACGGGTACATTTTAAGTATAGTGTATGGCTCGTGGGCAAAAGATAAAGCCAATTATTCTAGAAGGGGTAAAGCCATGCATGCTTATGTCTACATAATTATTATTCATCAGACACAGCAACATTGCAGAATACATAGAAAAATAATGCTCTCACTAATTCCTGCCCACAGGTCCATTTTTTAAAGGTGCTTGAAAAAATAAAGGCTACAAGCTAATGTGGGGATCCCCTCTGAAGAGATATAATTCAGTTGACCAAATAGTGCTGTCCACTTTGTAGCCTTATTAGACTTTACCAATTGGTGGGCTCTGCGTTGCTCCCGGATGGGAGGAAGGAAGTCAAATGACACCGAGGGTTGGTTCAGAGAAAGAGTTCTTTATTTCTGCTCTCCGGAGCAGCAGAAAGGCACTTTTGTGGTCAGTCCACAGCAAGTCCAAAGAAATGAGAAATTTCATGCAGTATATATATATCCTCCAGGCACCTTCTCCCCCTTCCCCAGGAATCCAACCACGTCAGCCTATACACACAGGTTGACATCACAGATGTTCCTGCTCCGGTACTCTTAACCATAAAAGGGTATTGCTGCCTGTACTTCTGAGCATAAAAGGGTATTCCTGTTCCTATACTCTTATCTTGGAGCAAGAGATCACCAACTCCAAGAACACACTCTGGCGCTGTTCCCGAACTAGGTCTATGCGTCAGAGTGTGGTAAGATAAGATCCAGACATGTCATCCCTACTCCACTGGAACAGCCAAGGTCGTCCATTGCCGTGACTGATAAAGGAGAGAGCTTTGTTTATACAGCTGTGTTCTTGTTATGCATTTGCTCAACAGCTCAAGTTAATGCATTTTAGAAATGCTCTCTTGGAGAAAGAAGAAAAGGGGGGGTTGGGTCCCGTTTCAAACTGACTGCACAGAAACCCATTCCTTCAACTTCTGCAGTTCTCTTCTGTAGACAGCAATGTTAATTTTCAAGTATCTAGAACAAGCCTTAGATTTTGCCTTCTAAAGAAGCCACCTTCTTTATAGAGCTCCTACCAGGAGAACCATTGGGAAAAGGCAGGGGCCGCCTTCCTAAATTCAGATGGGTTTAATTTTCATTCAAAACGAAAGGAAGTAGAATGGAACAGGAGGAAGGGAATACATTTATGTGCAGTGGCTAAGTTCATTGTTGGCAATACTTCAGAAGTTTACCATTTTTTTTAAAAAAAGAGCTAATGTTATTCCACTGACTTGCAACCAGCATGTTTGATTATACTTGTCCTCCAAAGGTTCCCTTTGGAAAGCAGATGAAAGTGTTGTGGTGTTCATGTGTGGTTAATTAATAATCATGTATGCTTTCATTCTTCTGGCATAATAGAGTCTGACAGGGAGAAGGGTGGATTTAGAAGGAAATACGGATTTGAAAAGATGGGCTTTTGCTTGGATTACTGGACAGACAAGTTAAAACCAAACAGATAAAATTTAATATGCACAAAGTTAGAAAATGATAATATACAAAACAAAATGCATGAAAGAAAAAGTACACCAAATCTGTTTTTTGTGATGTTTTAACAATACACACAATATGCACCTTCCTTCCCACAAAATAAAATGGATGCAGTTGTACTTATTATTACATCAGATTGCTTTCTGCAGATGTGTCTATATCTGTGAGAGATAGAGTGTTATAAAGGCAAACTGTGTGTGCATGGAGCTCAATATAAAAGCTGGAAATAAAAAAAAGCTCTGTTACGTGGCAGTTCCATATTGCAGAAAGGAGATATTGCATTGCACAATCAGAAAAACTAAAATAATTCCACTTGACCTACAGTGGGTTATGTTAACAACGTACGGTTCAGATTTCAATAAGTATTTACATGTCTGAGGAGAGAGTCATCTGTCTCCTGATATCTCGGCTTCTTATTCATTGGTTTCTCCGATTCAACTTCATTTTTTTAAAAAAATCATTTCAAATGAGGATCATTTCAGTTATGTAAAAAAAAGAAGAAGAAAAGTTTGAGGGAAAATTATTCTAGAATTAATCTTCTTGATTCTCTATTTACGTAAATATGTTGAAGATGATCCACAGAGATTTTGGGTAACATCTGCATTTCTGATCATATCTTTGGATACATTTCCCCCTTTTCTTAAATATCAGATGAATGAACCTGAAACTGAAGAAAGAACAGGAAAGTTAGGAGCTCTCAAGTTTTCTTTGACCTTTTGAGGCCATGATCACAAGAGGTTACAATATTGTTGGCTGGCATCCTAATGCCCTGATCTACTTCAGACATGGGTAGTGAACTTGCCCCCCCCCCCCCGTCGACCTTATTACTTCAAGGGGAAAATAACCTTTTCCATCCTCAAATCACTTCCCACACAGACCCTCTAACTTTGATTCATTGATTGCCCTCAATTCATCTCCTACCCAAAGACCACCCTAACCAGTGTCTTTAAGAATCAGTACTCCTCCAGATCCAATATTCTACTGAATTACAGTCCTACCCAGAGATCACTCTGAAAACAATTCTACCTTACCCCAAATCATTACCTACCTAGACCGTCTAACTTCTCTATATTCTGTTATATTTGTTGGAAGCTACCCAAGAAGCTTATCCACTAAGCTCCTCCTGACGTGAGGTCCATCTCTAAACTTCTAAAGCAAGTATGGAGAGGCACGGGGGCTGCTTCTTCCCCAAATCTGCTAGGTGGGCAGGAGCAGGGACCGAGCAACAGGAGCTCACCCTGTCGCGGGGATTCAAACCGCCGACCTTCTGATCAACAAGCCCTAGGCTCTGTGGTTTAGACCACAACGCCACCTGCGTCCCACATATCAAGCAGCAATTAAAGGCCTGGCTACTGAGGCTGGTTACAAAGCTGGCATTGAGGCTGCCTTGCTTTTCGCAGCACCTTGTCTTTTATCCTTAAGCATTCTGAGAGCTGCTGAGCTCTGCTTTAGCATTTCTTGATTGTAATGGGCACTGAGGGAACCTTGCACTCAGCTTTATTGCACCTGAACTCTGAACCGCCTTTAACGAGGAGCCGTTTCTGCAGCTGTTTGCAAACATCTCTCTCCCCCCCCCCCGCTCTCCCCGGTTTTCATCTCGCTAACGTACCGCGTGTTAATTTTAACTACCCTCTCGAGCCAAAACATTAATATGATGTAAAATAAGTGGTTGGAATTTATTTTACTGCAGTGTCCAATTACAACAACCAACCCCCCCTCCCCGCACAAATTTTAGTGCTTTGATTCTGGTCCTGTTTCATGCAGAAAATAATAAATAAAGTGCGATGGGAGCCACTTATAAGGGTGTAAAATGGTTTGTGTGATGGCGGCCTTTTCCTCTGGCTATATTTTCTCTCCCAGTTAAACACATTCGGTGGGGTTTAAGCATAATATTGATTTGCCTAGCACCCTATAGCTTGCTAAACAATGGCGAAGCTTTGCTGTTGCTGTTTGAGCAAAACTGTTTTATCTTCTTCAATACGCTGAGCCATTAAAGGGCAACCTTGTATAGGAGGTGTTCCTTTAGAAAAAAAGAGAACCCAAGACTGATTAGGCTTTAATGGCATACATTACTTTTACAGACATGCAAGCTGAGGAGAGAAGAGCAGGCAGTCAGGCACTCTAGCAGACAAGACTAGTTTTTAGGGACCTAGATGCGAAAAGCTGTTCTTTCTCTCTCTGACTACAACCATTTATTTACCTTGTGCATGTCCAGTAAAGCAACAGCCGTCAATGGCAATAGTCTCCAAACAGCAAAACGTATATCTGTGTTCGTCTGCCTTGGTTCTATCTCTTGTTCCATTGTTCCATGCTTTCCTTTTGTTACTCAGGCAGAATCTGTTGCCAAGTCCCATCGCTTCTCCTTGTGCAATATTGGAATTATATGGCCTTCTCAGTCTTCTATAAAAAACTGGGCTTGACCTTGTCATGTGACCGTTCTCCATCAGCAGGGCTTGTCAGGAATATATACCCAGCGCCTAAGCTAAATCCAACCTGTGGTACCTTGGGTTACAAACACCTCGGGTTACACGAAAGTAGTACCTCGGGTTGAGAACTTTATCTCAGGATGAGAACAGAAATCATGCGGTGGTGGTGCAGTGGTGGCAGCGGGAGGCCCCATTAGCTAAAGTGGTACCTTAGGTTAAGAATGGTTTCAGGTTAAGAATGGACCTCCGGAACGAATTACCGTATTTTTTGCTCTATAAGACTCACTTTTTCCCTCCTAAAAAGTAAAGGGAAATGTGTGTGTGTGTTATGGAGTGAATGCAGGCTGCACAGCTATCCCAGAAGCCAGAACAGCAAGAGGGATCGCTGCTTTCGCTGCTCTGGCTTCTGGGATTCAGAATAATTTTTTTCTTGTTTTCCTCCTCCCAAAACTAGGTGCGTCTA
Organism: Podarcis melisellensis; assembly: GCF_964234715.1. Taxonomy (NCBI): domain Eukaryota; kingdom Metazoa; phylum Chordata; class Lepidosauria; order Squamata; family Lacertidae; genus Podarcis; species Podarcis melisellensis. Next base: position 85,311,157 of record NC_138538.1, on the reverse strand, counting down.
ATGGTCTGTTGCAACTTATAGAGCAAAAAATATGGTAAAGCGTGTTCTCATAAGAGAGAGCACGTGTTGCGGATGGGGCCGGACAAAACCACATGTTAGTACCCGGGCCATGGATGGCAATGGGCCTGAGCAGATTGGATGAAGCTGTCTCTAGGGTAAATTTGATGTTGCCAATTTAGGGGTGGGATTAATGGCTATATATAAGCAGGGTCCACAGCTTTCTCTTTCTCTTTTGCTGTGGACATCGGATCTCTCAGCACCGTGTGCCTTCAGCGAAGAGTCTGGTTGTATATTCCAGTGATTTTCCTTTACCTCTCCCCCTTTTCATTCTCTTTTTCTCATCCCTTGAAGATCCCTTCTTTTAATTTAATCTAAGTGTCAGCCCCTCTGGTCCCAGGTGGGCCTACGGCCCGGCTCTCGGCCGAACCAGTGCCCCTGGGCCAGGTGGGGGGTCACCTTCCTTTCCTCCCTCTGCCCCCTCCCTCTAATTTGCCTCCGTCCCGGCCTCGCGGGCCGCTGCTGGGCCGGGTGTCCGTCCAGCCGCGCCCCCCTTCTCGGGTGGTCCCCGCGGCCCCCCTCCCCCCTTTTTTGGCTCCGGGAGGCCTAGTCGGCCCGTCCGGGACCGGTTTCCCCCTACTCACCCGTGGGTGGGCTCGCGGGTGCGGCGGTGCTGCTGCGGGGCCTGTTGGCCTTCTCCCTCCGCCGAGCCCGGCGGGCCTTGGGGGCCTCGCGGGGCCTGGGGCTTTCGTGTGCGGCGCGCACCATTGGGTATAGTCCCCAAAAAAGCCCCGGGGGAATTCCGCCTAATTCATAATCTTTCACACCCTAGAGGCACGTCAGTAAATGACGTCATTCCCCCGGAGCTTTGTTCAGTAAAGTATGCTTCTCTTGATCATGCGATCAAGATGATTCGGAAATTCGGGCCGGGCGCTTTACTGGCAAAATGTGACATTGAATCAGCATTTCGGCTGCTTCCAATTCACCCTGACGACTTTTGGCTGCTGGGATTTCACTTTGAAGGAGGATTTTACTTCGATAAGGCTATGCCCATGGGCTGCTCAGTTGCTTGTGCGGCTTTTGAGTGTTTCAGTTCATTTTTGGAGTGGGCCTTGCGTGAAAGGACCGGATTGGGCGGTGTCACGCATTACCTCGATGATTTTTTGGTCGCCTCAGCAGGCGATACTGGGGACTGCGTGGCGCTATTGCAGGCATTTGCTTCCTTAACGGAAGATCTGGGTGTCCCTTTAGCGGCAGAAAAGACCGAGGGTCCTGCCACTCGGCTGACTTACCTGGGTATCTTGTTAGATACTGTGGCTCAAACCTCCAGCTTGCCGCCTGATAAACTAATCACTTTGAGAAAGGTTATCGAGGAAATGATTCCCTTAAGAAAGGTTTCCTTGCGGCAACTTCAGTCGTTGCTGGGCCATTTGAATTTCGCTTGCAGAGTGGTCTCCCCGGGGCGACCATTCTGCTCCCGCTTGGCCAGACTCACATCAGGTTTGAGAGCCCCGCATCACAGGGTGCGCCTCCCTGCTCAGGTGAGGGCTGACCTGGTTATTTGGTTGGAATTCTTGGAGGAATTCAACGGGGTGTCCTTGTGGCAGGACACTTTGAACCTCCACAACGACTTTCAGGTGCACTCTGATGCTGCTGGGTCCTTGGGGTTTGGCTTGTACTGGGAAGGTAGGTGGTGCGCCGAGCGGTGGCCTCCCACTTGGCAGGGGCAGGCTATAACTCGGGACCTAACCTTTCTTGAGTTTTTTCCCATTGTAGTGGCAGTGCACTTGTGGGTCGAGCATTTCAGGGATCATCTAGTTTGTTTCTGGACCGATAACCAGGCGGTGGTGAATGTGCTGGCCAAGCAGTCTTCGCGATCCCCTAGGGTATCCGCCCTTCTTCGGGCCTTTGTCTTGCACTGTTTGCGTTTTAATATTGTGTTTTCTGCCCGTTTTGTTCCGGGAATTTCTAATGAGATTGCTGATGCTCTGTCCCGTTTTCAGATGGAGCGATTCAGGTCCCTGGTGCCACTGGCTCGAGACCGTCCGGAAATTTTCCCGGATCATCTCTGGAACCTTGGCAGGACTTAGTTTTACAGGGAGTAGCTGCATCTGTTGCGCCCTCTACTTTGAGGTCTTATGAGAAGGCTTGGGCGGATTTTTTGGCATTTCTGGGGCAATCCGTAGGGGAAGTTACTACCTCCCATTCCACCTCTCAGGTGCTCCGGTATCTGGCATATCTGTTCCAGATGCGGTGGGCGGCTAGGACCTTACGTTTGCACTCCGCAGCGATCTCTTTCTTTAATAAGGCTTACTTTAACAAGGATCCCTGTGGGAAGTTTGTGGTGCGTAGGGCCCTGGAGGGTTGGGGGCGGCTCACCCCTTCCAGGCCCATTCCCAGGCGGCCCATTACAATTGAAGTGTTCAAGCAGATGCGGTCTAAGCTTCGGAGCATCTGTTGGTCTAAATTTGAGGCTCGGCTATTTTCAGCAGCCTTTTCGCTAGCCTTTTTCGGGGCCTTGAGGGTCGGGGAGGTGGTCCTTGAGCCCAAACGGGATGGGGGTTCAAGGGGTTTGTTGCTGCAGGACGTGAGTGTGTCTGCATCGGTCCTGCAGGTCAATGTTAGGAACTCGAAGACGGACCAACTAGGTAGGGGCACTTTTCTTACGCTCCCGTCATCGGGTGATAGTGGCCCTTGCCCGGTGAGAGACCTCACGAAGTACTTAGCGCTACGTCCGAGTGGCGGGGGGGCCCTGTTCGTTCATGAAAATGGCCGCCCCTTGGTGCGTCACCAGTTTGCAGGTGTTTTGCGTAAAGCTGTGGCGGCCTGTGGCCTGCCGGCTGCTGAGTTTGCACCTCACTCTTTTAGGATTGGGGCTGCTACAACCGCCGCCCATTGGGGTTTATCAGTCAAGAGGATAAAGGACCTGGGGCGGTGGAGATCTGACGCGTTCAAAGTTTACGTGCGGAAATAATGTGTTGTTGTACTTACATGTTCTGTGTTTCAACCCTAGGTCAGGCTGCTATCCGTATCTGGATAGTAGGGCACAGTATTGTGCACTGGGCTGCGGACAGAGCTCGCCAGTCTGGACTGGGAGAAGGTCTGGGATTCCCGCAGCAAGTACAGGTGTCCTGGTTCTCCAGAAGGGGGATGCTGTGGAGGGAGCTTTTACCTCTTATTCGAAGGCGCGTCCTCCAGTGTGGTCCTCCTTCAGCAATCGTGGTACAGCTAGGGGAGAACGATATGGTTTCTTCATCCTGCTATGGGTTGCGAACCGCTATTTTGCGGGACATTGGGGAGCTTTCGGCATTGGTGCCGTCAGCTAAGTTGATTTGGTCACAGCTACTTCAACGCTGCATTTGGCGAGGTAGCCCTTGCCCAGCTGCCACCGAGCGTGTGAGGAAGCGCATTAATTCCGCGGCAAGCAAGTTGGTGGTAAAGCTGGGCGGGTGCGTGATCCCTCACCCTCTTATTTCATTTAAGGCGGTTGACTTTTATAGGGATGACGGAGTTCATCTCTCACCAGTTGGGAATGATGTGTGGTTGGATGCTTTGGTATCCAGGTTGAGGGTGTGGCTTAATTTGTGAGTGGTTGGCGGCGAGCGTAAGGGGCTCAAATGGCGGTTAGGCATTGGTTAAAATTGGTTGGTGGAGGGGTACGGATTGGCTGTGCCTGCCCCTCCCATGCTGCTGCTGACGGGTATTCCGTTAAAGGAATTCTGAAGCTTACCATCCCTTCGTCCAAACCCTGACGGCAGGGTGCGGGCCGCGTAAGCTTCAAGGAACATGCGCGGGGTAGCTGAGGGTCTGTGTCGCAGCTCCAGTTGACCTTGACCGTGTTCCTCCGGGACTGACTAGGGAGTCAGTGCTGTCCCCCAATGGCGGGAGGGGACAGCTAGTCATAACCAATGCCTAAGCAACCACTCTCAATTTGTATGAAAATAAAGTTGTGGCCAAAAATATGCCAAAAACCTTAAACAAAAATCATGTGTGATGTCTGAGTTTTTGGGGTATGGGTTTTGGGGGACCTCAGCACGCAAGTTCATAACCAGAGGTACCACTGTATTCATTTTTACATCCTTAAGATATCAATGACTTCCCCTCTTCTCTTTCCATGGTTCATTTTACATATCCTAAATCCCTGCATATTTTACAAAAACTATACCATTCATTATGCCATTATTGCATCCACCAAAACTTATTTACCCTGTTGAATCTATCTTAAGGCTGCCAGCATTTTCAGCTGTACACAGCTATTTCCCATATCTTCAATAAACGTTCTCCAATCTTCTCTAAACGTATGTTCTTCTTGTTCTCTTATTCTATATGTCAAGTCTGCAAGCTGCGCATATTCTGCCAACTTAAGCTGCCACTCTTCTTTGGTTAGGACCTCGCTCGTTTTCCATGAACTATTAGCATTCTTGGGGTAATCCTAGGATTTGCAGAAGTACAAAAAACTCTTTCTTAGAAACCTCTAAGTGGGGCAAACAGGCCAATGAGAACTACATATGCTCATTAGCTGTTAAATGTTGAGAATTAGTTCAAAAAGAGTAAAGGGAAGCTGGAAAAAAGGATGAAATAGAATGTCGCTAAGGAGGGAATCGCTGTCTGTCTGGAACCCTAAATGGGTATACACCCGTTAGGGTGATACACTGCAGACTTGGGCACTGCTACAACTAGTACAAAAGTCTTGATAGTAATGCAATAATATTGACAAAACAATGTGCTCAGTATTTTACTATAATAGCAGATGCTGCCACTGGTGAATATGAAACCCTTTTGTATTGGTTTGTTTTGAGGGTGGAAATGAGAAAATCTATTTCGAGCCGTGCATTTTCTTTGAATTCTAATAAAGCCATTTAGCATCAGAAGGGTCTCTGCTGCCTGTTCCACTCATACGGCTCTCTTTCCATTAGCCAGGGCTATTATGATGAGTTCTTGCTGTTCTACATTTGCTCAGCTTGAACAAGAGCAACGAGAGCATCTTAAAGAATGCCTGTTAAATAAGCTGAATGCAGCTAGGAAACGTTTTGCACAGACAAGGCTGTTTCAAGCCCTTTCCTTTGAGCTGATCCGTAATGCAGACTTGGTCGTATACCAAATGGTTTCTTACCAAGGTATATAAACAGGCACTTGGTGAGTTGGCCATCTGTGTTGCTCGCTCAGGTAGCGATGAGGAGATTTGTTATGACACACCTGCACCTGCTCAGAAATCCAGGGAAGCAGGGATATGATAATGTACAGTGGTACCTATAGTTACGTACTTAATTTGTTCTGGAGGTCCGTTCTTAACCTGAAACTGTTCTTAACCTGAGGTACCACTTTAGCTAATGGGGCCTCCTGCTGCTGCCAAGCCACTGGCACACTATTTCTGTTCTCATGCTGAAGTAAAGTTCTTAACCCGAGGTACTACCGGCTTAGCAGAGTCTGTAACCCGAAGTGTTTGTAACCCGAGGTGTTTGTAACCCGAGGTACCACTGTATTCCTTGACACTTGGCTGGACTACTAGACAGAGAGTATTGTGGATAACAATGATCTTATCTGGGCTTGATTGTGGTAAAATTCTATTTAATAAGCAGGCAACCAAACTGATGCAGGGAGTTAGTACGGACTAGATTCAGTTGTGCTACTGGTCTGAAACACCATATTTCCTCAAACGAAACTGCCCAGGTTTTGAGATCTTTGGTAGGGATGCTAGAGAGGGCCTTCTCAGTGGTTGCCCCCAGATTTTTGGAACTCCCTCCCTAGAGAAGTTAGACTGGCTCCCTACTTGCTGTCTTCCCACCGGCAGGTGAAGACTTTCCTGTTCCAACAGCCATTTGGACCCGACTGCTTTTAACGAAAGGGCTGGTGCTGTGCTGTTTTTATTGGAACTATTTGTATGTTTTAAATATAGTGTGTGTGTGTGTGTGTGTGTGTGTGTGTGTGTGTGTGTGTAAATGTGTGTGTGTGAATTTAATCACTGATTGTTTTTAATGATTTTTTTTCTATGTTTTTATTGGTCCTTATTGTTATCTCTAAGCTACTTTCAGACCCTTCAGAGGGGGAAAGTGGGGTATAAATAAATATATATTATTATAATGCCTGGCATGATGTGAGTCTGGATAGCTCATTTGGTTAGAGCTTGGTGCTGACAACACCAAGGTTGCAGGTTCAATCCCCGTATGGGGCAGCTGCATATTCCTGAATTGCAGGGGGCTGAACTACATGATCCCTCAGGGTCCCTGCCAACTTTACAGTTCTATGATTTTTTTGTCAAATGGTTACTCTGGTAGTTTACCATGTGATAAATGGGTATCTCTATTCATATTAACCCATGTGCTAAGTGGACAGTTGTATTCACCAAAAAGATGCATGGGACACCTATGGCCTTCCACATGGCCAATGGCTATGGGTGATTAGAGTTCTAGTTCTATAACATCCGGAAAGCTACAGAATATTTAGAATAAATCAAATGATTTGTCCAGAGTGATAAGTGGTAAGCTCTGTTCCTGAGTGCGGCTATCTGTCATGGATGCTTTAGCTGAGATTCCTTCATTGCAGGGGGTTGGTCTAGATGACTTTGAGGGTCCCTTCCAACTCTACAATACATTGATTCTGTGATTATGGCTATAGTGGTAGAACATCGGCTTTGCGTGCGGAAGGTCCAAGATTCAACCCCAGGCATCTCTATGCTGTGTTGGAAAAGATCTTTGTCAGAATGTTAAACTCTGGAATGATAATACTGAACCAAAGGTCTCATTCCAGCAGCTTCCCACGCTCCTTAAGAAACACATCCACTACTCACCCGAAATGAAAGCCTGAGTATATCCTGCATAAATTCAAACAAACAGAAAATGAGGTGGCAAAACTGTTCATGGGTTGTACCACTTTTACATCACAGGTATGGATTGTGTGGTGGATTGTAGGTGTGTGTGAGGAAACCTGTGCACATGTGAAACAATTACATTACAGTGGTACCTCGGTTTACATATGCTTCAGGTTACAGACTCCGCTAACCCAGAAATAGTACCGCAGGTTAAGAACTTTGCTTCAGGATGAGAACAGAAATCGTGCTCCGGTGGCGCAGTGGCAGCAGGAGGCCCCATTAGCTAAAGTGGTGCTTCAGGTTAAGAACAGTTTCTGGTTAAATACGGACCTCTGGAACAAATTAAGTACTTAACCTGAGGTACCACTGTACAGGGTGAGGCTATGCTAGAATACGGACTTATTTTCTTTTTTATGCACCAGGATTTTAATACACACACACACACACACACACACACACACACAGGGATATTCAATCATACAACCCACTGCCTGAAGTGGTCCAGGCCAGGGCATAGACAGTTTACCACCTCATCTGCTGTTTGTGTGAACCAGGCCATAGTTGTGACGAGGGCCTTTGATTTATTGTATGTTAGGAAAACCTTCAGGACTAAATTATGTGCAACAGAAACATTTCATTTCCCATTAGGGATCTTTCTGAGAAAATGGGGGCAGCCTAAGGATAATCTTGCCAAGTCTGCTCAGCTTTTCCATGAAGAAAAGAAGATGAATGGACTTCTGTGGCAGTGGCTTTAATGCACATTTGTCAATATGAAGGGGTGGATGTGGATATCCATTGTAAATCATGCCCTTGATGAAAAAAGTTATTGTTATTTTTTTTTTTGTATGATAGCACATCAAAAAATTTCAGGGAAGGAGTTCTGCAAACAAAGCATACTTTGTCTGCAGTTGTCTGAAAAGAAAATGGTGTGGCCTCATTGTTAGGTGGAAATTTGATCAGGGTCTTGAAAATGTATATATTTAATGAAACTAATGAATGCACTATAATTTGTCTATTCCAGTATTGTTTTGTCTGTGAGGGCCCTTTTTGAGATGTACCAAAATGATGTAAGCTTTGCTTCAAGGAGAAATGAAGGTTTTAGTATTGGAAGCTGAAAGCATAATGCACCTAGTCATGAAATCCTAATAGGCCGTAGCTCAGTGGTAGAACATGTTTTGCAAGCAAGATGTTTGAGGTTCAATCACCAATGACTCCAGGTAGGGAATGTCTCCTATCTGAAAGCCTGTAGAGTTGATTCCAGTTGATTGTATAACAGAATCATAGAACTGTAGAGTTGGAAGGACCTCAAGGGTCATCCAGTCCCATCCCTGCAATGCAGGAATATCCATGACAGAGATGCACCCATGGCAGATGGCCATCCAACCTCTGCTTAAAAACCTCCAAGGAAGGAGAGTCCTCATCTTCATGAGGGAAATGGTTCCATTGTCGAACAGCTCGTACTGTCAGAAACCATTCCCTACTGTTTAGTTGGAATCTGATTTATTGTACAGTGGTACTTCAGGTTAAGTACTTAATTTGCTCCGGAGGTCCGTTCTTAACCTGAAACTGTTCTTAACCTGAAGCACCACTTTAGCTAATGGGGCCTCCGGCTGCTGCCGTGCCACCAGAGCACAATTTCTGTTCTTATCCTGAAGCACTATTTCTGGGTTAGCGGAGTCTGTAACCTGAAGTGTCTGTAATCTGAAGTGGATGTAACCCAAGGTACCACTGTAACTTGAAACCATTGGTTTTGGTCCTACCATCCAGAGCAGGAGAAAACAAGCTTGCTCCTTTTTCCATGGGACAGCCCTTTTGATATTTGAAGATGGCTATCATATCTCCTCTTTTCCAGGCTAAACATACACAGCTCCTTCAAGTGCTCTTCATAAGGCTTGGTTCCCAGAACCTTATTCAACTTGGTCGCCCTCCTCTGCACACCTTCCAGCTTGCCAGCATCCTTCCAGCTTGCCAGAGAGCCAGTGTGGTGTAGTGGTTAAGAGCGGTAGTCTCGTAATCTGGGGAACCGGGTTCGTGTCTCCTCTCCTCCACATGCAGCTGCTGGGTGACCTTGGGCCAGTCACACTTCTCTGAAGTCTCTCAGCCCCACTCACCTCACAGAGTGTTTGTTGTGGGGGAGGAAGGGAAAGGAGAATGCTAGCCGCTTTGAGACTCCTGAAGGGGAGTGAAAGGCGGGATATCAAATCCAAACTCTTCTTCTCTTCTTCTTTTTAATTTGTGGCACCCAGATTTGGAGACAGTATTCCAAGTGTGCTCTGACCAAGGCAGAAGCAGAAATCCTGTCCAGAGCTGTCGCTGGGCGGGCTTAAATCACCAGCCCTTTGGTTAACAGTCATATGAGTGACCCATCACACCACCTGTAGACAATGTAACCCATCCTTTGCCAACCTGGTGCCCTTCAGATATGTTGAATTGCAAAGGTGCTGGCAGGGGTTGATGGAAGTTGTAGTCTCAAACATCTGGAAGACGTGTAGTTAGTTGACTTTCATTTCCATGGAACTTAATGGGACATAAGTCATGGATATATTGTCCTACTGATTTTTTTGGTACATAACTATAAATAGGATGCGGGTGGCGCTGTGGTCTAAACCACAGAACCTAGGAATTGCTAATCAGAAGGTTGGCGGTTTGAATCCCCACGACGGGGTGAGCTCCCGTTGCTTGGTCCCTGCTCCTGCCAACCTAGCAGTTTGAAAGCACGCCAAAGTGCAAGTAGATAAATAGGTACCGCTCCAGCAGGAAGGTAAGCGGCATTTCCATGTGCTACTCTGGTTTGCTAAAAGTGGCTTAGTCCTCGGCCACTAAAGCGAGAAGAGCGCCACAACCCCAGAGTCGTCCGTGACTGGACTTAACAGTCAGGGGTCCCTTTCCCTTTCCCTAACTATAAATAAACCTTGGTTTGGATCCAAACTATTGTTTCCAAGAAAAAGCCAAGTGCATTACTGCACCACACCCCAACACTTTGAAGACAAGGACCTCTTCACACATGGCATCTTTAGATGAATTTATAATCATATTGAGTGTTAACCTGAGAAACAGCTAATTGTCTCTGAATATATATATATATATATATATATATATATATATATATATATATATGCAGGTTTTGGTGTCCTCGGGTGTCTTCCCGTGTAAAAGTTGGGGTGTCTATGCGACGTTTCGACGAGGTCTCACTCGTCATCTTCAGGCTGGTGCTTTCGGCTTCTTGTTACTGGAACAGAGCAGGATCTCAGTGTTTTAGTTCCTATAAATACTGTTGAGGGGGTGTGGTGTATAGCCTCCAATGTTCTGGGCAGAGAGGAAGTTCCCAGGCTAGTGTGCCTTTTCTTCCTCTCTGCCCAGAACATTGGAGGCTATACACCACACCCCCTCAACAGTATTTATAGGAACTCAAACACTGAGATCCTGCTCTGTTCCAGTAACAAGAAGCCGAAAGCACCAGCCTGAAGATGACGAGTGAGACCTCGTCGAAACGTCGCCTAGACACCCCAACTTTTACACGGGAAGACACCCGAGGACACCAAAACCTGCATTCCTGTACCCGTGAAAATCTACGAAAGCATATATATATATATATATATACACATATATATTACTGTCACCTTTTAATTTATCATTCTGTTTTAAATTAAAAATAAAGGAGGAGGGAAACCTCAGCTCATAGCCATCAAAGAGGGGAGGGTTGCTTTAAAAGGTGCCCATTTCTTTAAACAAAGTGATTTCACAGCAAACTTGCAAGGAATCAACTTGCATAATGCCATTACAGCAATTAAAAGAACGGAGGCATTAATTCCAAAGAAGAACTTGCATCAGTATAAACAGTGGTGTAGAGCATAATTAAATTGTACTTGCAAAAGGTTAATGCTGCCATTTACCTTGTCTTAAATTATTAATTTAGATAATTGTGCTGAATTTTGTGATACAACAAAGCCATTCATCTGCTCTGATCTTCCCCAACATAGGACCAGCCACTAATGTGCGTAATATTGCAAACGGACAGGCAGAATATAATCCCTGGACTTAATTTGCTGGGAAGGAAGGACATAAATCTAACAATTTTATGTGTTCTCTGGGCTTGTTTGGACTTCGGTTGGTCACCTGTCTTGGGATGGGGGCCAGGTAGGAATTTTTCCATTTGGCAAATTGGCACTGGCTACTTGGTTTTTGCCTTAAAAATCGTCACAGCTTTGTAAGGCTTGGCGGTTAGGCATTGGCTCATTGATTTGTGGGAAGGGGAAAGCCTCTCCTCCTTACAGAGGGGAGGAGTTGTGAGCAGGAGCCATTTCCCGCATTGGCAGGGGGCGTTCCAGCCCCCTGCCCATCTGGCCTGGCCGCCGCGCCACGCCCCCAGGTAGCCAACCAACCAGGTGGAGGCTTGGGGGCGGGGTTTTGTCGCTCAAACGTGGCCGCGGCAGCACTTCCCTTTCATTCCACTGCTGGTTTTTCTCCACTTTATGGGTATTCTGGTAAAGGAATCTGGCGGTCATGGATCCTGTCCGATGCCTTTGCTGGTGGCTAGGGCCATGGCACGACCCCCGGTGACATCAGGGGGAGCTTTCAGTTGTATTTGCATTAATAGCCTCCTCTCACTCGTGGTTAACACTTGTTAGACTCACGCCTCCCTGAGGGGGTGGAGTCATGCTCTGTTGTTTTATCCAATGCCTAAGCCAATATCTCTCACATGCCGTAATCAATAAAGTTGTGGCCTTTTCCAGCCCATTAACCTAATATACTGTGTCCATGTGTCTTTCTTATCCCCAAGAGGGTGGCAGGTCCTTGAATCACAAGTCAGCCATCGCCTGCCCCTCCATTGACCAAGGGTTGTCTGTTAAAGGAATCCAGGGCCCGGATCCTGTCCGAAGCCAGCTTGAGGGGCTAGGGCCATGCCAGGCCTCTGGGGATACCAAGGAAAGCTGCAGGCAGGTTTCCCCAATGTGGATTCCTCTTTGGGTGGTTTACCCTTATTGACTTCCTGAAAAGGGGGCAGGAGTCTGATATAGTCTAAGCCAGGGGTCAGCAAACTTTTTCAGAAGGGGTCAGTCCACTGTCCCTCAGACCTTGTGGGGGGGTCCGGGCTATATTTTGTAGAAAAAAATGAACGAATTCCTATGCCCCACAAATAACTCAGAGATGCATTTTAAATAAAAGGACACATTCGACTCATGTAAAAACACGCTGATTCCCTGACCGTCCGTGGGGCAGATTGAGAAGGCGATTGGGCCGGATCGGGCCCCCGGGCCTTAGTTTGCCTACCCATGGTCTAAGCCAATGCGTAAGCCAATACTGCTCACATTTCTGTAATTCAATAAAGTTGTGGCCTAAAATTTTGCCAATAGCCTTAAACTAAAATTCTGTGTCCGTGTGAATTTATTTTAATGGGGGGGCTGGTTTGGGGGCCTTGCCACGCAAATAAATAGCAGCAATAGATAAAGAGAAACGTTACATGTTAAACAGCTCATATACAGCTCCAACCAGATGCTATAAGTGGCTGTGGTAAGACTGTGGCATCTAAGACCAGGCATGCAAAGCCCTTAAACCACAAAGACCTAGCCTGTGCTTAAGTTTATATATGATTATGATGACAATGATTTATGTTCTGCCCTTTGTCATAAGATCCCAGGGCAGGTTTCAACAATCCAAATTGCAATGTTAGAAAGGAGCTTAAAACAAATCATATGTAGAACTGGGAAATGATCACATATTCTCCTACAGATCCTTGCCTGAACAGTTCCAATTTCAGTCCCTGGCATCTTTCCAGTGAAATTGACCTTAGGTAGTGGAGTTGGGGAAGTCCTATACGCAGTGCTTTTTTCTGGGGGGACGCATACCCCTAAACATTTTGTGAATCTTTGTGCTTTTGTCCATTTACTGCATTTATTTTTCCTGATTTGAAGTATGAAACGGTGATTTTTCTTGAGTCAAAATGAGAGTACCCCTAAACATTTTTTTAAAGAAAGAAAGCACTGCTAAGACATATGCCCAGGGATGTTTTAAAGCTGGAACTCACTGAAGCTCAGTTCCAGCACCTCTCAGATGGGCACCATTGTTATTCTAAGAGAACAGGGGAGGTGTTCATTGTGAGTTTCAGCACCTCTTTTATAGAAAAATAGTACTGCATATGCCCTTGAACAGCCATATTTTCATTTTGTGATTTTATGTTGTGAACCACCCTGGGACCTGCAGGTATAGGGCGGTATAATTTTAATAATAATAATAATAATAATAATAATAATAATAATAATAATAATAATACAGGGCTTGAATCAGACTAATGTCTATAAGTCAATATAAGGTAGCATTTGTATCATCATCATCATCATCACCCCCCACCTTTTCCCCAGACTGGGATTCAAGACGGCTTACAAATAAAAATACAAAAGCACAGATAAAATAGGAAAAGCTTAAAAGATAGGCATTAACCTGGCAGGAACTCATGGTGATTTCTGAATCATAAACAGACTGGTTGTCCTGCAGCTGATAAGAATTCCTTTAAAAAGGAAAACATCTCCTACCTTCCAGCCAAGTATAGGATTATTTGTTTATTTATGTAAAAATACTTTTATACCTAGCAGATCCAAGGGGTTTTTTTGGGGGGGGGGCGTTAAAACAAGAATAATAAGTTGTTGGTATTCATATCACAATAAGGGTGCTATGAGTCCCAGCATAAAATGTCTGCCACAGGTGACAAAAATAGAGGAGCCGGTTGAGTACTGTCGCACAAACTGGACAAATCTACTACTTTTCCTCGCAGATCAAAGCAGTTTACAACAGTAAAAAAGAAGAAGAAGAAAGAATAACACCAAGAACACAACTATAAAAACAACATAAACTAATATGATATCAGCAACAACCATAAAGCTAAGCTAGCTCAACATATATCGCAGGTTAAACTCTCACGCACACATGCATCAATTCAGCCAAAGTCGTGACAAAAGGAGTTGATTTTAGAAACCTCTCTGGTAGCTCAATGAAGAACTAACTCTTCTAAGCTCTCTGAAAAGAAGTTTCCATAGAAACGAAGTATAAAAATACTGCGTGGTAGATTCATGCTTGAGAGTCATTTCTTCGGTTTTTAAAAATTTCCTATACTTTTTTTTGCTTTTAAACTTTATTTTTCAGTTTCTGAAAATACTTATAACAAACAATCCCCATATAGCTTCCTCTGCAAAGTAACATTCCTTGCATGTACAATGTAAATGATACAATAGAACACCAAACAGATATATATATAATAGTTTAGAGTATAAGTTTTTTCTCTTCCTCTCTCCATTTTAGCAGACTATCCCAGAGTGAATAGCTAGTGATGAAAGGGAAAATTTGTCCTTTCCAGTGTACATAATTGAATTCAAAGGGATGTGGGTGGCGCTGTGGTCTTAACCACTGAGCCTCTTCGACTTGCTGATCAGAAGGTGGGCAGTTTGAATCCCTGCAATGGGGTGAGCTCCCGTTACTTCTGTTACAACCTAGCAGTTCAAAAGCATGCCAGTGCAAGTAGCTAAATAGGTACCACTGGGACGGAAAGGTAAATAGCATTTCCGTATGCTCTGGTATCCATCACTGTGTTCTGTTGCACCAGAAGTGGTTTAGTCCTGCTGGCCACATGACCTGGAAAGCTGTCTGTAGACAAACACTGGCTCCCTTGGCTTGAAAGTGAGATGAATGCTGCAACCCATAGGTAATCTCATAGGTAAACTGGTCCCAAGTTATATGCTAATGGTGGCACCTTGGGCTTGACCCGGTAGCAAATTGGCAACCAATGCAAATGATAGGGTTGTGCCTCAAGGAATGCATTTCTAAACAAAAATGTATTCAGGTGGGTACTTAAACATAATCACACTATGTTGCCTGATTTCAGCTGGCAATTGTTTCCAGAGAGCTTGAACAGTAACACTAAAAGCCCAGCTTCTAGTACAGTGGTACCACAGGTTACAGAAGCTTCAGGTTACAGGCGCTTCAGGTTACAGACTCCGCTAACCCAGAAATAGTACCCCGGGTTAAGAACTTTGCTTCAGGATGAGAACAGAAATCACGCGTGGCGGCAGCAGGAGGCCCCATTAGCTAAAGTGGTATCTCAGGTTAAGAACGGTTTCAGGTTAAGAACAGACCTCCAGAACAAATTAAGTTCTTAACCCGAGGTACTACTGTATAGGCCAAGTGCACCCAGTGGCGGAGGAACAGAGGTGCGGGGGTAGCACACCGCCCCCGGCAGCACAATCCCAGTGTGGTGCCATCACGGCTCCCCCCCCACGCTGGGTGCCATGCCCCTGCGGGCGGTGCGCCACACCCCCAGCTCCGCCACTGAGTGCACCATGCCATTTTTACTGCTATTAATAGCTGTCCGCTGAGGATAGCTGAGAAAGTAATTGATGTAAGTCTCTTTTTCCTTTGCCCCATGCTCCATTAGCCTCCTGCTCTGTCATCCTCCAGGAGAAATGAGCAAAAAGGGCAGAGGAAGCACCACACAGATATGAAAAGTGTAGAGAGAACCATCTCATTAGCTGGATAGGTGATTTCCAACACTTTGAATTGTCTATGGAAACGTACTGGGAGCCAGTGTAGGTCTTTCAGGACCGGGGTTATGTAGTCTTTTACTAGATACTTTTACTACATTGTGTGCTTGAAGCAGATTGGGAGTTTGCTACTTTAACAGTGACTGAGAACTGAGCATGTTCAGCTAGGTTGTTCTACTGGGCAAATATGAGGATTATGTTTGGCCCTAATCCACTGAGCTGACTATTTGTGATGAAACTGGTTTCCTTTCCATGCATAGCATGCATAAAATTATCCTGTCCCAACGAGCAAAAGGTGACATCAAGTAAAGCCATAATTATGAGGGACACAGGTGGCACTGTGGTCTAAACCACTGAGCCAAGGGCTTGCCGATTGGAAGGTCGGCGGTTCGAATCCCCGCGACGGGGTGAGCTCCCGTTGCTCGGTCCCTGCTCCTGCCCAACTAGCAGTTCGAAAGCATGTTAAAGTGCAAGTAAGTAAATAGGTACCACTCCAGCAGGAAGGTAAATGGTGTTTCCGTGCGCTGCTCTGGTTTCGCCAGAAGTGGCGTAGTCATGCTGGCCACGTGACCCAGAAAAACTGCAGACAGGCTCCCTCGGCCTGTAAAGCAAGATGAGTGCCACAACCCCAGAGTCATTTGCAACCGGACTTAACTGTCAGGGGTCCTTTACCTTTACCTTTTCAACCACATCCTTACTTCATGGGCATTGCCTTGCTCCCCACTGTGCATTGATGCTCCACAGACACAGCAATGTACTGCTGCACTAGTAGTTTGTATTGTACAGCACAGGGTGATACATCAAGTTACACAAGCCACTTACATAAGCCTTCAGTTGCTAGACAACAGCAAGCTTACATTTCCCTTTTCTCAATAAGACACAGACAAAATGGAAGTGTGTACCTGAGATGCATAGGAATTCTGGCTCAGACTCTGGACGCCATGCTTGTGTGTTGAAAGAGCCATTTTCCTGTGTCTGGAAGTGAGTGGCTGTGTAATAATAAGAGGGACACACTAGAGCCTTTGTCCCTGTTCACACAGAGAAGGAATGGTCTAAAGAGCTATTTTCCTTTCGTGGCAACTCAGGTAGGAGAAAGTGACCGCAGGCATTATAAAAGGGCTATGTTTGGAGTGACCTGAGGAACCAAACGGGAGCTGGATTAAGCCTTTGGGGTGCCTGTTGCCATAGATGCTTACTGAAGAGACGAAGAGGGTCAAGTGCAAAGAAAAATACTGCTGCAGAATACACAACATAGCTTTACTGAGATTTGGTATAGCTAAGTAGTTATGTGCATGTCTCTGCTAACCTGAATGCAAAAAAAAAAAAATAATAATTAAAAAAATTAAGAGAGATGATCCACCTTCTCAGATACCCTCAACTTTGCTTCCCTGTCCAATGAACTATATGCCACCTGCAGTTTCAGCTTCATGGTGGGTTTTACTTCCAAGTACTGGATACTGTAAAGGAGGGGAAGAAGAGGAAGAGGAAGAGGAAGAGGAAGAGGAAGAGGAAGAAGAAGAAGAAGAAGAAGAAGAAGAAGAAGAAGAAGTCATCACATTGCGAAAGAAAATGCGCTTGAAAATCCAGGGAAGCCCTGAGCTCTAGAAGCTTAAGCAATGGGTGTCACAGGTACAGTCACTAACCCAGGATTTTGTCACCCAGAAGTCCTCTTCCCTAAGACAGGGTGCCCTGAGCCAAAACCCCATGGACATCTCTTGCAGGGCTAGTACTTCCTGAGGAGTTCCTACTCTCACTTCCAGGAGAGGATGACAACACACTCAGGTAGGCACCGCAAAACAGTAATGGGATGCAAGGCTCTAAGGGCAAGGATTGTCCCTTTGGATGTTTCCACCCACACTTGGGAGGGGGGCGGTGGCGCAAAGATTGAAATAAACAGTAGTCACACAGTGGGTAACATTATGGGCTCAGTTGTAGGCTACAGGATATCTTGAAACAAGTGATCAGACTGGAGCTGTCCAAGGTCCTGCTGATCATACCTGCTGTCCTGAGCTCGCTGATTTCTAACTGCTGTCCTTATGATTCCCTGTGGCTATCCTCTTCTTGCCCTGTGGGCTCCTGCTCGCAAGAAAGGACAGAAACCCATCGTTCCCACTTTAGTCCTCCTATCATTGCTCCTGATTCCAAGACGCAATTAATTTCTTCATTGGAAAGGTGTAGCTTTCAAAAGGGGAACACAGACACAAGACAGCAAGACCAGAAAAAAAGACTTGCTGGTGCCAAATGCACCAGTTGATTCAGCACCCTGTTCTCACAGTGGTGAACCAGATGTCTTTGGAAATCTTACAAGCAGGACATGTGTGCAAGAGCACTCCCCTACAATCTGAATCAAGATCTGAGTCAATCTGAGATCCCGAGAAGGGTATGCATGAACACTTGCAGTTATGATTCTTGTTTCTGTGTACAGTGGTACCTCAGGTTACATTTGCTTCAGGTTGCATACGCTTCAGGTTACAGGCTCCGCTAACCCAGAAATAGTGCTTCAGGTTAAGAACAGTTTCAGGTTAAGAACTCACCTCCGGAACGAATTAAGTACTTAACCTGAGGTACCACTGTATATATGAGGAAGGCAGTCAAACACTACTGTACATGTTTTCAGCAAATTCAATGGAACCTACCTATCTGGGACTAAGTATCACTGATTTCAGTGGAGATTTTAAATACGTGTGTATAGGCATGCATCCCTAAATGGAAGTTCTTGTTTTTTAAGTGAATTATAAAGAATATGAAAACTTTCTATCCAGACACAGTTATTTTTCTTCCTTCCTTCCTTTTTATTCCTTGACAGAGTATTGTCCCCATGCTGGCCAATCCAATAGGAATAGCTTCAAACTTTTAACTTGAGATTGATCAACAGTATGACATTTCCCTCCCACTCCTTAAAAGAACTTAACTTGCTTTGTAAATATCAAATGCTTTAGAAACAGGCTGAGACATTCATTTCACATTACCATCCCCTGCAATTGATGTGACCCAGCAGGCGGTATTACTTATTTCCTCCTGTTTTTCATAAACTTGTAAGAAATCTGCATAACAATTCTTCCTTTCAGCATAATCATCTTACAGAAGATTTTAATTGGTTCTGAAGATACCTTTGTTACATCCCCGACCTCCCCGTTATTCGTGCTGACATGATCTGTATGCTACTTTCAAAGCTGGATGCAAATGAAGGAGAAATAGCATTTCCAGCATTTTATTTCAGTTTGAAAATTCATGCTATAATGCACAACCAGGAGAACTGTGCAATGACCAGAAGGGATGAAAAAGAGTTGTAGCAGCAGCCTTCCTAGGAGAGGGTGAGGAAAGGAGGGGGGGGGGTGTTGGAGAACCAACTCCTAAAATCATGTCTAGGAGAAAGAAACAGCAATTCTGGGAAATAACCTTGCTTTTCCTAGAGAAATTCAAAACAAATACAATTTTTACGACAGCTATTGGCCCTCATCTTGCTATAATCCTGGCATAGGGAGGTGCTGGTCATGATCCATCATGTGAGAATGCATAAGAAGTGCACCCTCCCAAAATCACACATATTTCTCCGATCAATGTTCTCTGCATTGCAGCTGCATATTGTATGCACATCTGCATTTTCATCTGATCTGTGCATTGGGTCATTGATTTTTAATGTGACAAAGTACACAAAAACCACACCTTTGCCCTGGCAGGTTATCGAGGGCCTGTTGCAACAGTTAGACTTTTGAATTATTTTAATTAAATATTGAGGGCAGAATTTACTATGGACTGGTCTAGTTAGGCACCTCCTTCCCCTCCTTCGCTGGTCCTTAAGTACAGATACAGCACAACTGAATAGGCAGTGGAGACTTCAGGACTGGATTACTGCAATGCACCCTTTGTGGTCTTCCTTTGTGCTTGATCCAGAAACTCCAGTTGGTGCAGCATGCTGCGGCATGCAAGGTTGCTGGCAAGGATGAGACCTTGTCAGAATATAACACCTCTGCTCAGATATTTCCACTGGTTGATAATTTGTGACTTGGCCAACTTCAAGGTGTTTCCTTTTGTATATAATACCTTTAGCAGTTTGTGTCCTGTTTACTTGTGGGGTTGTCTTTCCCCACGTGTGGCCCACTTCGCAGTTTCAATCTGCGGAACAGGCACTGTTGGAGAGGCCACACAATACCTAGTCTACACTTATAAGAAATCATTCTTTTATTGTGTCAGTTCCTTCACTTTGGACCTGCCTGCCTATGGACATCAGGCAAACACCTTCACAGTATTCTTTTCAGTGCCTGTTAAAAACATTGATGTTTAGGAGACCCATATTCTTCTCTGAGAACTACAGTTCCCAGAATTCCCTGAGAAGGATTTATTGCTAAACCAATCTGTGAGGGAAATCACAGTCTCTGAGCAATTCTCAGTACCCTTAACAAACTACTGCTCCCAGGATTCCTTGGGAAGATTCCAATGACTGCTTGAAGTGGCATGATACTGCTTTAAATGCATAGTGTGGGTGGACTATAGCTTCTTAGCATCATTGTGAGAATTAACTAGCTGTGGGTGAAACAGAGGAGAAGGAAAATAGCATTGAGAAGAACAGCATTCTCAAATAGTTGCCCAAAATTGCCGAAAAACAAACTGGGAGGTGCTGTCTGACTGTCAAGATAAAGAAACACAAAATGAACCAAGTGGTTTTGTCTCAGTCAGAAAGAACATACTTCTCTCATTCCAGGAGATGTTTCCCCCATCCCCAATCATGGTGGGATAATGTGTGTGCTTCTACCCTGAAAGAAATTCCTTAGGCGTGTTTAACATGCGAGGGATCCCAAGTGTCATTAGCGCTGGAATTTGTTTCGTTTGTTGCATTCCAATGCCAAAGCTTTGATGCCAAGCAATTAATAGACATAACTACATCAGACAATTAAAATCAACAATAGAGACAACTTGATTAATAGCTTTAAGCAATATGGGGACTCTGAAGAGCTGGCATGCATGCAATATTTATAGTTTATCTTCCTGGAGTAATTTGAGTAATTGATAGTTAGGAAAGAATACTAGCTACATATCATGAGCTATAAATTAAGGGTTGATCATCTACCAGACAAAAAAGATTGTTATCTACGCCTATAAAAAGCAGGATAAAATAATGGCACAACTAAATCTTGAAGTTGTAAATTATTTCTTCTTTGTCCTCGTTTTCCCCCCTCCTCTGCTTGTGGAAATGAAGGAATAATTAATTGCATCTGTGTTTTAGTACATTGAAGGGGTGATGGTGGTGACAGTCTACAGTTTATGGGCTGTATCCTGTGTTCATTATGTCAGCTAATTCTCTTTTGCCATGTTGGGCATTACAACAGAAAATTAGATGGCTTGGCTTTGTCCGTTAAAAGCAGAATACAGTTAACACAAAGCACTTTTGCCTGCAAAGTTCAAAATCATAGCAACCTGGAAGAATTCTAATTAAGGAGCATCTCTTTGGATAATGACTCTTTCTATGTAATTGCAATTCAATATTGTATTTGAATCATGTAATGGAAATATAGCACGGATGGAAATCCTAGATGGGTTACACAGCAAAGACCTATTCATTGCCTTCGTCTCCAGGTCTTCACCTGTGTACCTGTTTGTGTACTCATGTGCACAGAGTACATCTCCATTGCTTCTGAAAAAATGTCATCTTGTGCCCCTCTGCTGGATGCTGGTCTCAGCATCAGTATTATGGATGCAGGACATTACAAAAGTGCAGCAGTTCTCACTCAGAGACACAATTAGGATAGAAGTTCAGACTGCTCCCAGCCTCTGGTGTCCCCAGGGACCCCAGTGATGCAAAAATTTAACCTCTGTTCCCTTCAAAGCCCTGCCCAAATATAGCTTATTACACAGCCCCTCCTCAGATTGTGTCAGGAGTCCAGTCCCCGGCTTGATCACACAGTAAAGGTAAAGGGATCCCTGACCATTAGGTCTAGTTGTGACCGACTCTGGGGTTGTGGCGCTCATCTCGCTTTACTGGCTGAAGGAGCCGGCATACAGCTTCCGGGTCATGTGGCCAGCATGACTAAGCCACTTCTGGCAAACCAGAGCAGCACATGGAAACGCCGTTTACCTTCCCACTGGAGTGGTACCTATTTATCTACTTGCACTTTGACGCATTTTCGAATTGCTAGGTTGGCAGGAGCAGGGACCGAGCAATGGGAGCTCACCCCGTCGCAGAGATTCGAACCGCCGACCTTCTGATCGGCAAGTCCTAGGCTCTGTGGTTTAACCCATAGTGTCACAGAAAGCTCTGGATGGCTCTAACACAGCCTCCCGGCCTTCTGACCCTTCCGACAGCCCCTTCCGGGTTCTACAGAAGATAGAGAACTTCCACGCCTTATGACGCTTGCTTTGTTTCCGGTCCAACACCCCTCCCCTTAGCTGACTCTGAGAAGGGATTGGATCAGCTCCCCCCTCCTCCGTTTCTGGCATATTACTTGTGTGGTGAGTTCCCGCCTCCCCTCTCCCCCCCCCCCGGTAGAAATAAAGACACATGACAGAAATATTTAGGTTAATGGGCAAAAAATGACCACAACTTTATTGGTTACAGAAATGAGCGGTGTTGGCTTAGGCATTGGTCCTAACTGACTATCCGGCTTCAGCCCGATTGCTTGAAGACCAGGAAGGGTTAACCACCAGTAGAGGGAGTCCTGCTGATGCACATCAACTAGGAACTCCCCCGGGGTCACCGTTTGGGGGCGTGCCTTAGGCCCTCACCTCCATAGGCTTCAGAAAGGGCCACACACCCCGGAATCCTTTACCAGACTGAGGCGACAAAAAGCAGGAAATCCCTGGGCATGCCAGTGTGATATCGTGCAAGCCATGCCCCTCCCTAGGCCAGCCGATTGGCTGGCCAGGGGATGACACCGCCAGGGATCCCCTTAATCGCGCAGAGGCTGAGAGCCAGCCCCCGCGCACATGGAGAGTCTCGAGTTCGGAAGTGGTTTTCCTTCTCTGTGTGCTCCTATTTGACACTCCCAAGAGCCTGGCATTCCAAGGGGTGGGGGAGTTGGCTTGACCTGTTGTTCAGTTAACCCTCTCTGTTCCTGGCTGCTTTCTTCAGCTGGTTGCAAACCTTTGCTGGGATCTGGCTGCAAACCTTCCCTGGGAGCTGGCTCATTCATGACAGATTGTGTTTCTTTGTCACACCAGGGGTGGTGGGTGCGCATGGCACTCTCATGCATTCTCCCAGTGCATAAGAAATTTTGAGGTCCCCCAGGGCCCAGGATCTTCCCTTGTGTGTGCAGAGGGTCTGTGTCAGGGGCATGTCAGCGGTAGGATGGGTGGAAGAAAACAGTGCAACCCCTATTTATTTTATTTGTTTATTGAATTCATATACCACCCTATACCCGGAGGTCTCAGGGCTGCTCACAGAAAAGATCACAATAAATAAAATCAAACTAAAAAAAATAACCCAATAACACCCCCTCCCCAAAAAAGAACCACATTTTTAAAGGGTATAGGATTTGATCGGGTCAGCCAAAGGCCTGGCTCAAAAGGAACGTTTTTGCCTGGCATCTAAAGGTATAAAATGAAGGTGCAAGGCAAACTTCCCTGGAGAGAGCATTCCACAGATGGGGAGCCACTGCAGAGAAGGCCCCGTTCTTGTTTTGCCACCCTCTGGACTTCTTGAGGAGAAGGCACATGAAGTAGGGCCTCAGAAGGTGATCTCAGGGTCTGAGAAGGTTCATATGGAAAGAGGCGGTCCTTGAGGTCTTAGGGTCTGGAGCCGTTTATGGCTTTATAGGTCAAAACCAGCACTTTGAATTGGGCCTGGAAACTAACTGGTAGCCAGTGCAGTTGGACCAGGATTGGTGTAATATGCTCAAACCCCTATGGCCTCCTCATGTCCTGGGCAAACACATAAGGGTATGTGTGTGTGTGAAGAACAATGCAGATGGAGTCCAGAGAGAAAGGAAATGGATATTACTTTATTGCGTAAAGTGAGCAAAAAACAAACCCAGTGTATAATATGAGGAGAAATAAACAGAGGGGATTGGTCTTATTTACAGGCCTTGATCGTGACAGGAAGATATTCAGCTGCACTTACAGGGGAAAACTGCCCCAGAACTACATAGCTAATCAGAGTACAAGTTATCTGAGCAAGACTTGTGACATTCTGATATGTCACTAGTTGTGTCACTGACTCCTAGCTGTGATAGACTGCCCATTCAGAATGCTATTTCTATCTTCTTATCCAGTTGACTCCACACCAAGTCCTCCTTCCTGGATCCTAGAATCTTTGATTTCAGGAATTGGAAACCTCTGGTAAGGAGAAGGCATAGGCAGAAGAGGTGTAGAGGGGCCCTTTCGAAGGCAGGGGTACTGAATCAAGGAGCATAATTGATGTGATCTGCTTCATAAATACAAACCTATTGGCTACAATAGCACACTGTAAAACCCTTCTGTCATTTTCCTGCTAATTTAAGTGTTTCTGCCTTTCATGCATTGTGATAATAATAATAATATTTTATTTATACCCCACCCTTCCCGGTTCAGAAAACTCAGGGCTCAGGGCTGCTAACAACAAATTTAAACACTTAATTGTAATATAACATAGAAGCAGCATAAAATACAGTATAAAAACATGAATAACAATAAAATTCAAAGTTCAAAAATCAATTTGGGGGAAATCCATCCAATAAGCATTAGATAGTCACCAGGGCTAGCTGGCTGAATTAGCCCTACTTGGGCTGGGGGAGAATATAGCATGCTGAATGCTATAGAATGCTATCTGCAGGAAGCAGGTTGCTCAGTCAGAAATATTTAAGTATTTTAGGGACGTAACTGATGATGTTCTGAGCTTTGCCAAGGTGCCATCGTGTAAAACATGGATTATGTTTTAGTACAGATTAAATAAGAGCCCCATTCAAGTCTGATCTGGAGGGCATGTTGAATAGAAAGCTTCTTTTTAATTCTGAGGAACATGATCCCCTTTACACCTGCTTTTCACTCAAGCAACGTGTTGAAGGGAAATGTTAACAATAGGAAAGTGTCCACTTATGCCTAGAAAGGATATTTCATATGCTGCTCAAAAAAAAAACCACAAAAAATAAATCTGACTTGGAAAAACTCCAAGCAAACATGTAAGCTGGAGATCAAAGTGGATGGAGTGGGTTGTTAGCACAGAATGCTTCTGGGATTGCAGTTAGAGCCATATCCTTTGTTTTTGTTCTGGAATCTGTAAATTCAGTGTCTCAATATAGCAGGAAGTGCAGGAAGCAGAGGGCTGCTATATTAATGGAAGGGCTGGATGAATACGTCTATTTCCATTCTGTTTCATTTTCAGCCGTAGAACGGCTCTGTTTCATGTCTGCATTACTCTTACTACTTAAACATATTTGCAAAATATGTATTTGTGCAGTGTTTTAATATTATAAAGCATGCTCTATCTCATAATGTATATATAATTGTGGGCATTTCCTCCCACAATTCATAGCCTAGGGCTTGCCGATCAGAAGCTCAGCAGTTCAAATCCCTGTGGCGGAGTGAGCTCCCGTTGCTCGGTCCCAGCTCCTGCCCACCTAGCAGTTCGAAAGCACATCAAGTGCAAGTAGATAAATAGGTACTGCTCTGGCGGGAAGGTAAACGGTGTTTCCGTGCGCTGCTCTGGTTCGCCAGTAGCGGCTTAGTCATGCTGGCCACATGACCCGGAAGCTGTATACCGGCTCCCTCGGCCAATAAAGCGAGATGAGCGCCGCAACCCCAGAGTTAGTCACGACTGGACCTAACGGGCAGGGGTCCCTTTACCTTTACCTTAAAGCCATTTGCACATATCAAAATGTATTTTATCAAAGTAATTGTTGAAATGAGATACAATTAAGAAGAAGTATATTTATAGTGAAATAATTATTAAGCTCTAACTCAAAATTATTTTTATTTATAAAATACTTAATAATGCAAACACATTGACATTACATCATAGGAGCCTACACAACATAAAACACTTTTGCTATATGTAGGTTTTATTTTATTTGTTTTTTATCTTATATATTATATTTTGGAAATGTACATCCAGTTTTTGTTTCCTTTAAATTTTGGGGGGGCCCCAAGAGAGTGGGGCCCTAAGTTATAGCTTCTTTAGCTTGTACGTAAATCTGGCACTGGACTGTTGGTACAAACCCTTTGTGCAAAAAGTTTCAGAATGAGTTCAGAGGCTCTTTCTCGTTTGTGTTTCCCTGCATTGCCACGCATTAGCATGAGAGGGAGCACACTGAAATGAGTTCTGCTAACTCTTATTCAATCTATCTCCTTTGCTCCAGTTTCTGGCTTTTAATAAAGAACTGTTCCACTTGGTTATGCTGCATTCTTTAGAAACAGTATCCAAGGAAGAGGTGGGACATGCATAACTACAATCAGCAACTCCAGCTGTCTCTGGAAAAATTAGAAATGAAAGTCTAGCCAGAAGCATATTGGCTACAAGGAAAGGAGCGGGAGGCCTGAACATTAAGTTTGCAAAATGCTGACACATGTACCATATAAGACACATATTTTCTTTTGTCTGAATCAAATCTTGAAAATAACTGGTGCCTCTTTGATTTTGTTCTTCAGTATTTTCTAAAAACTAATTTATATTTTTTGCATTCTCCAAAGCTGACATAACCATTTGATTGAAGCTCACATGGATATTCCTGGTCTCACTCTGCAAGAGGCAAGATCTAGATATACAGAAGAAGAAGAAGAGTTTGGATTTGATATCCCGCCTTTCACTTCCTTTAAGGAGTCTCAAAGCGGCTAACATTCTCCTTTCCCTTCCTCCCCCACAACAAACACTCTGTGAGGTGAGTGGGGCTGAGAGACTTCAGAGAAGTGTGACTAGCCCAAGGTCACCCAGCGGCTGCATGTGGAGGAGCGGGGACACGAACCCGGTTCCCCAGATTACGAGTCTACCGCTCTTAACCACTACACCACACTGGCTCTCACTGGAGGACACTCATTTCCTGGTAAGAAGGATATGTTTTCTACAAACTTAACATGGTTTGGTAGCCATTCCAGCCTGAATATATAAACATAACTGTGTGGAAGAATTCCATTTAAAAAGGGTATGCTCTTCGTAAGAGGATGTTAAAAGTACCTTGAATGATATTAAGTTAATTTTTTGATAGTTTTCTGATACCCCTAACTTTTGAAACCCCATACTGAAGGTCATTTGTTGCTTGGTGTGTGAATATTAAGATTAAAGTGAACGAAGTTAGGTTTCACCCTGTCACTCGCATACATTCCCCCATGGCAAATTGGATGGATATTCTGTAAAATAATGTTTCACCACATATAGCGGAACTGTTTGATTAACAAAGATGCATCTGGTACTATCCATCAGAGACAAGGTACCGGATTTTAACAGGAACTGGAAAAAGTCTCCATGTTCCTATTGCACACGTTTCATTGAAAAACAAAAATTGAGCTTTTATTCAGGAGGGAGGGAGACCCCTGCTTCACCCCAACCTACTTTGTTATTTGGCCTTCACATGCACACCAAACATTTAATTTATTCCCCGGGTTTCTAGAAGTAAAACAAACGCATGAGTGAACTCTCTTTGTAAGCTCTGCTATGCACAAAGAAGTTCTTGTGTTGTTTGATTCCACCTTTGAAGGATAGCTGCTAGCAGTTTGCTCTTCTCTGAAACAGAAACAAGAAAGGGAATGCTGAAACTATTAATTTTAATGATATCCAAATCCTTTGAAGTATGCATAATCATACCCCTTAGCCAGAACACACTAGTCACAAGCTAGGGGCATATTGTTCACTCTCTATTGCTACCCTGAGAGTGTCAGTGGAGAAATCACCTTAGTCACAAGCTTATAGAGTGGTCTTAAGGACCAAACACCTCTCAGCTTGTGTCTTGTTGCAGCTGTAATATGTGGATGATAATAATGCGATCCTAATTTACATGTCTGTTGTCTGAGTTGCTGAAAGTAATCTGAGTGCATGGAATGTGCTATAGAAATACTTGTCAGGGTTAATAATCGCTAATTGTGATCATTAATTCTGATAAAACTGAACTGTAACATTTCAATGATGGGTTGTTGGTTGGGTGTGTGTGTTGTTTTCTTACAATTCTTATCTAAAAGATTGTCTGACGGCTGCTTTGGTTCTCAGAGGGAAATTATTCTTGCATACCCATTGCAATTTTTTCTGTCAGGAAAATGGAAACCTTATGGATGTTTAGCAACATACCTTGGAGAGTGGGTAACCTTGGAGAGATGTGTAATGGGCCTTTGGATAATGGAAATTCTTGAGATAGCACCTAGAATACTATGGGCCTGTTTCCCCCTCCCTGCACCCTCATGATTCATTCCAGATGAAAGCCTTGCCCTTGGCGAAACAATTTTCTTGCATTAATGTTTATAAAAAGCACGGGAACAAGACATCCTTCAGAACTGTTGCATCATGCTTGACACAAAAGTTTCTGTCATTCATGCCTGACAGGAGGTTGTGTTGATGTAGTATCTTGTCTACTAAAGGCCCGTGATCAAATCACTTGAATAAATAGTAAATATTGGCTACATGATAGTGAAATGTTGGTCATTATGATGGGCAGGGAGTGTGCAGGGGGAAGCCTGCGGGGACCCATGCACTTGGGACTGCAAAGTGTCGCTTTCCATAGAGATATATTGCTCCCCTTCATGGGGTCACTGTTGGTAGAGACCAGGTCAGGCAGCATCAGGGATTGTGGACCTTGTTGTAATAATATCCCTAAGTGCAGCACCCTTCCTTATAAGAATGAACAATGGCGTAGTAGAGAGGAGCCACTGGAGGGAGGGATCCAACCATCATTTTTGCTCCTGGTGAGCTCAGTGCAATGTCACCAAATGCTCCATGCAACAGATATGCATGGTGTGACCAGAAAGTAGTGTGAATCACTCCTGTATGTGATAATGGGAACTGCCGGATTCGCAGAGATATGTGGGAGACGTTCGTCCATATCTCAGCTAACATATGCGCACGTGTCTTGGCATTTGTTGACAGGCCTATGTTCATGCAGTAACGTTTAGTAGCTGGCTAACAGTGCAGTGCGTTGTGATTGAAAATCCCAGTACGTTTCCGAGCACAATTCAAAGTGTTGGTGCTGACCTTTAAAGCCGTAAACGGCCTCGGTCCAGTATACCTGAAGGAGCGTCTCCGCCTCCATCGTTCTGCCCGAGGGCCTTCTGGCGGCTCCCTCGCTACGAGAAGCCAAGTTACAGGGAACCCGGCAGAGGGCCTTCTCAGTAGTGGTGCCCTCCCTGTGGAATGCCCTCCCACCAGATGTCAAAGAGAAAAATAACTACCAAACATTTAGAAGACATCAAAAAGGCAGCCCTGTTTAGGGAAGCTTTTAATGTTTAATAGGTTATTGTATTTTAGTGTTTTGTTGGAAGCTGCCCATAGTGGCTGGTGAAACCCAGCCAGATGGGCAGGGTATAAATAATAAATTATTATTATTATTATTATTATTATTATTATTATTATTATTATTATTAATTGGAGCAGAGAGTCAATATGAAATTCTGTTTGGGTAAATCAGCATTGGAAACCCATGAAATGTTCACAATTGTATACGGAGATGAAGGTATAACTTGAAAGACAGTGTATGAGTGGTTTAAGCATTTCCGTAAAGGGCAGCAAACCACTGAAGATGACCCTTGGTCTGGTAGACCGTCAATGAGCAGAACAACGG
Organism: Podarcis melisellensis; assembly: GCF_964234715.1. Classification (NCBI taxonomy): domain Eukaryota; kingdom Metazoa; phylum Chordata; class Lepidosauria; order Squamata; family Lacertidae; genus Podarcis; species Podarcis melisellensis. Next base: position 85,282,160 of record NC_138538.1, on the reverse strand, counting down.
CAAATGTTGACAGAGTCTGTGAGTTATTGATGCAGAATCGGCATCCAAATTGCATATTCCACAGGAAATCGTTATTGAGATTACTGAGTTGTCCCATCATCCATATTCTCCTATTCTGGCCCCACTGAATTTCTTCCTTTTTCCAAAACTGAAATCTGCACTGAAAGGGCACAGATTTTCCAACATTTCACACGTCCAAGCTGCTGAAAGCAGTACGAAAAGAGGATTTATCCAGAAGTTTCCAACAGTTCTATGAAGGTTGTAAACAGTGCATTGTATCAGAGGGGGGCTACTCTGAAGGCCTGTAAGGTATGTACTGTATGTTCAAATATTTCTCACTGTCCAATTTCTGTGACTATTCACCGAACGTTCCAGTCACACCTTGTAGATATCAATATTCTCCACTCTTTTCATACAGGACTCAAGAGTAGCCTAAAAGAAAATCCAACCCAGTTACGAATGTAATATTTACTTACTCTTTGGTTATAGGAATGAGCCTCTTCAGTAGTGCAGTGGTTGATGATAATGAACCTCTGTTGGCTCTGTGAATATGACCCGCTTGTATTATTCCCTTATTTCCTGTGATATGTTATTGCTCTGAGTCATGTAGGCGTTCACACAAAAGTGATTACCACTGACCATAATTGCAGTAATACTCGGCTGTTTAAATCAACATTAGTACCATCAAGGGTATTCCCAGAGCGTTATAATGACTACTATAAAACCATCACATATCTGAGGCCTCACAGGGGGCATGATTACCCCTGTTTATCTTAAAGAATCTTTTACATTTCCAAAGCGCTCTCTCTCTCTCTCTCTGATGCTACACTTAGGCAGGAAGAACCAGCTGCACAAATATGAGATGGGGGACATGTGGTTTGACAGTGGTACATGTGAAAAGGATCTATGGGCCTTAGCAGACCATAAGCTTAACATGAGCCAACAGTGTGATGCAGCAAAACAACAACAACAACAACAACTAATGCTAATGTAGGTTGTGTCAACAGAAATCTATTGACCAGATCCCAAGTCATAGTCCCGCTCTATTTTGCCTTGGTCAGATCATACGTGGAGTACTATGCCCATAATTTAAGAAGGATATTGACAAGCTGGAATGTGTGCAGAGGAGAGTGACCGAGATGGTCAAGGGTCTGTAAACAAAGCCTTCTGAGGAACTGTTCTGAGGAACAGTTGATGGATATGTTTAGCCTGGATAAGAGAAAACTGAGAGGAGATATGATACCCATCTTCAGACATCTAAAGGGCTGTCACATGGAAGAAGCTGGTTTTCTTCTGCTCCAGAGGGTAGGATCAGAACCAATAGATTCAATTTACAAGAAAGGAGATTTCAACTATATCTCAGGAAGAACTTCCTGACATTAAAAGCTGTTTGACAGTGGAACAGACTCCCACAAAAGGTGATGGACTCTCCTTCCTTGGAGCTTTTAAAGCAGAGGTTGGATGGCCATCCATCATGTATGATCTAGTTGAGAGTTTTGCATTGCAAAATTTGCAAGCCCTCCATTGCATGGAAAAAATTGCACACATACAGTTTGAGCCTAGGTTCTCTGTTGACACCTTACAGAGAAGCTGTTGGAGTCAGGAGACTAACCTAGCAGGCACTTTGAAGATCTGGGTTGGTTGGTGGCAGCTCTGGTCCTCCCTCCATATGTTCAGTGGGCAGTTCAGTGGGAGATGCACATCTAATTATTGCCCTTGTGGTTGTGTAAAGAGGTGAGGTGCTTTAGACTAGGGCAGGCATAGGCAAACTTGGCCCTCCAGCTCTTTGGGGACTATAACTCCCCCCATCCCTATCTAACAGGACCAGTGGCCAGGGATGGTGGGAATTGTAGTCCCAAAACAGCTGGAGGGCCAAGATTGGCCATGCCTGGACTAGGGGATATATTGCAGGAGAAGCCCTCAGAGACTAGGTTTAGGCCCTGCTTGATCTGTAGTCTTCTCTTACCTCAATACTTTTACTTGTTATATCATAAGGAACATGTGTCAATGTGTGCCTGTGTATCAGGAGACTTTACTGAGCATAATTATGATGCTTAAACCAAGAGGAATTATATTCTCTTCCCTCTTTGGTGATCTCTTGTAGCCAAGTAAGATTGTCTTCCATAAACACAGTTTTAGCAATGAGTCTGTGACTGTGGAGGCCAATTCTGGATCCACACGTCCTTCCACAGTGGGGACATTAGTTTCCGGGCAGGAGTTGATCATGGTGTGGATTTGCCAAGAGTGCCTTCCTCTTAGCATGTCTCTTCCCTGCATCCTGAGTTTGAGTGTCTTCAAAGCCCATGATACCTTTGGTAAAGGCTGTTCTCTAATTGGAGTGCTCACAGGCAAGTGTTTTCCAATTGCTGGTGTCTATTCTACGTTTTTTTAAAAAAATTGCCTTGAGAGAGTCTTTAAACCTCTTTGTTGACCACCAGCATTACACTTTCCATTTTTAAGTTTAGAACAGAGTAGTCACTTTGGAAGTTGATAATCAGGCATCCACACAACTTAACCAGTCCAACAAAGTTGATATTGAAAACTCCTTGCTTCAATACTGGTGATCTTTGCTTCTTCCAGTACACTGGTATTAGTTTGCCTGTCTTCCCAAGTGATGTGTAAATTTTTTTGTAGACGTTGATGGAATCTTTTGAGGAGTTGGAGATGGCATTTTTAAGTGGTCCATGTTTCACAAGCATACAGTAAGGTTGGTAGTACAGTAGCTTTGTAAACAAGCATTTTGGTTTCCCAGCGAATGTCCCGGTCCTCAAACACCCTGCACTTCAATCGGGAGAAAACCGCACTCACAGAGCTCAGGCAATGCTGGATTTCGGCATCAATGTTGGCCCTTGTGGAAAGATAACTGCCCAGGTAGGAGAAGTGATCAACATTTTCCAACGTTGCACCATTGAGTTGGATTTGTGGTGTTCCAGTGAGGTTATTTTGTACTTTGGTTTTTTGTTTGTTGAGCGACAGGCCTGTTGGAAATCTGCCTGGGTCAGAGGAATGTGCCACAGCGTAGACACCGGCAGATATTCCTTGGCGACCTCCCCGCTGCTACTCCCGGCAGATAAGCAGCTAGGTCTCGGCGATTCTTCCCAGAAGTGTGAGAAGAACACACCGTTCCTTCTCTCTCCCCTTTGGTGTCCCCCAGGGAGGGGAAAGAAGCAGACAGAAATCTATTTACATCTTTTATTTCTGTCTTTTACATCAGTACAGAGAAACATGTCTGCACTCCACAACAGTAAGAATAAACTCCTCCCATGTACTTCCAGTACGGGTCACATGACACACACACTGAGCTAACATCCGGTGCTCAGAACAGAATGGACTGCCCCTTTGTTCCCATGGCAACAGTCACAAACATCCTGTCTGGCTTTCCAGCCACAAGCAGCTGCCTTAGCTGCTAGAGCCTTTGCTTGCTGCAGCTTTGGTGCTTTATGGTAACAAGGCCAAGCTTTTTATGAGCCGAGGACCTGTAACCCACCTAGCGGTAAATAAGACACAAGGACACATGTATTTTAGGTTAATGGGCTAAAGAAGGCCACAACTTTCTTGGTTACAGCATGTGAGTGGTATTGGCTTAGGCATTGGATCAAACAACCTATAAGTGGTACCTCGGGTTACAGATGCTTCAGGTTACAGACTCCGCTAACCCAGAAATAGTACCTCGGGTTAAGAACTTTGCTTCAGAATAAGAACAGAAATCATGCTCTGGCGGTGCAGCAGCAGTGGGAGGCCCCATTACCTAAAGTGGTGCCTCAGTTTAAGAACAGTTACAGGTTAAGAACGGACCTCCAGAACGGATTAAATTCTTAACCCAAGCTACCACTGTATAGGACGGAAGTTGCAGTAATCTTACTCTTTGCTTTCAGCCTGCTCAGATTAAAGAGCTTTCCATCTGTTTGATATATGATTTCTACTTCGGTGGGGAGTTTCCCTTCAACAAAGTGTAGGGTCATGGCAATGAAAATAATGAATAGTGTTGGGGGAATAACACAACCCTGTTTAACACCTGATCCCACTGTGAATGGTTCACTTTGAGAGCCATTGTTACCTGCGATTGTCATATTACCATGGAGGAGCCAAATGGTGTTCACAGGTCACAATACACTTTATTCTTTTTGCAACTGCTAAAGTTGCAAAAGCACCCACTCATTTCTTTTAAATTAGCAAATCTTAGGCGCCTTTGTTTACGATTGAAACGTTTGGGTGAAATTAAACCTCTCCATTAGTAATTGGAAAAAAAGAAAAGGCATTTAAAGGAGGGGAAAAAATAAAATAACCAAGCTGCCAAATGCCTTTTCAATTAATTATGTCATTACTGTATGGAAAAACCCCTACAGTTTTGCTGCATAGGAGAAAGAAATAGTTTAATCACATTACATTTAATTAGGAAAAAAATAATTATAGTGCGATACTAATCATTTTGCACTAGGAAAGAAAACCCTTTAAAATGTAATCATCCTGAGAGGAAGGCGGTCTACTGCGGTATAATTCTGAACCAAACCTTATTTGCTGTTACATTAATTTCCACAAGGGAACAATATCTATGTGTATCTATGTTCTAAAATGGTAGTTATTAATTCAAAGTACAGAGTTCCCATGAGCTTTCATTTTTATATATCACAATATGAGCCACAAGAGCTGCCAGATATATGTCTAAAACTTAGTGTCATGATACAACTAATCCATAGATCCAAAATAGAAAAGATATTCTGTAACCCAGTTAAAACCAGTCGATTCAATAGTACATAACTGTCACTAATACAGTTCAATTGTTATATTGGATTCCAGTCCAGAGAAGCATTGAAACAGGTTACAATTGACTGAAGAGGTTATGCATAATCATAGCTTCCAGTTGTTCCTTATGAACAATCAACCTTCCCTCTACAACCTTAAGGGCTAACAACACTGAGAAATTGAAGCTAAGGATTTGCAGGAATCAGTATATTACACTGAATGATACTGACATGGGGAAGTAGAATAAGGACAGCTTTGCTCCCCATATCACATGTTTACAGCAAAAGTAACTATTTACTGGAATGCTTATTGAAATGGCCAATATTTAAATAGTATTTTGTTTTAACTTAAAATGCATCTTGAACCCCATTCTGTTCTCTCTCTTTTTGTTTATCTTTCAAAATAATTTTCATTTGGTTTTACAAATTATTGCTCACATTCAGAATCACAAATAAACACAAATACACAAGATTCTTCCGAATCTCTAGACTTCCCTCCTCCCCTCTGTGGGTTTTTTACTTAACCTTTTCAACTGCATACTATAAATCATTCTAATTTTCCAACTGGACCATAAAGAAGGCTGATTGGCAAAGAACTGATGCTTTTGAACTATGGTGCTGGAGGAGACTCTTGAGAGTCCTATGGACTGCAAGAAGATCAAACCTATCCATTTTGAAGGAAATCAGCCCTCAGTGCTCACTGGAAGGACAGATCATGAAGCTGAGACTCCAGTACTTTGGCCACCTCATGAGAAGAGAAGACTCCCTGGAAAAGACCCTGATATTGGGAATGATTGAGGGCACAAGGAGAAGGGGACGACAGAGGACGAGATGGTTGGACAGTGTTCTCGAAGCTAGTAACATGACTTAGACCAAACTGTGGAAGGCAGTGGAAGACAGGAGTGCCTGGCGTGCTCTGGTTCTTGGGGTCATGAAGAGTCAGACACGACTAAACGACTAAATAACAATTTTTTCCCCAATGCTCCATTATGTCCAACGTCTTTGTTACATTACAAGAGTTATTTCAGACCTGCTAAAGAGTTCAACTGTTTATAGTGGTCTCTCAAATAAATTGTAAATCTCCCCCATTCTTTGCTGAAGCTTTGATCCTCCGGATTTCTGTTTTCCCCAGTCATTTTCGCCAACTCAGCATAGTCCAACAATTTAGTCTGCCATTCCACTCTGGTAGGAAGCTTATCATCTTTCCATTTCTGTTCTACCAACATCCTTGCTGCTGTCATTGCATACATAAACAGTCTTTTCTGCTCCTTTGGTATTCCTGCAGCTACAATTCCTAACAAAAAAGCTTCTGGGTTTTTTTTAAACGAATGTTATTTTAAACATTTTCTTCAACTCATTATATATCATTTCCCAGAATTCTTTTATTACTTTACAACTCTGCCACATATGATAAAAGGTACTGTTCTTCTCTGCTTTTTTTATTGGCAATTTATGCCAATTGACATTATTGAAGCTCTATATGCTCGTTCTTGCTGTGTTCAGCTTTCTGTTATTAGGAACCTAGCACAATCAAGCTTCACACTTGAGAGCATTCTAACCACAGACAGCCAAATGTACAAAGCATTTCTTTTCTATTTGCAAAGGTGAGCCAGCAGGAACAAGGACATTGAGGGACATTCTCCCTATTCGTTTTGTTCTCCCATGCATTCTTCAAATGCCAGAATTGGGTTTGTGTTTGATTAGAAGTAGGAATGGATGAACTGAAAAAATGCACCTTAGATTGACAAATGGGGGGAAATTGAATTATTTACCCCATCCATTACAGGTGGGTGATCAAAGGAGATGAGGGAGCATGTTTCAGTACTGGTATTGGTATTGTTACTGGTATTCAGTGCTGGGTTGTGGGATGGCTATGGGAACTGATGGGTGAAGAGCTGGGAAGGACCTCTCTTTCAGTGTGGATTTCAATCCAAGCCTTTAGTTTGAATAGGAATCAAAACATCAAAAGGAAGTGGCAACGGCAGATGTGATTACCAGATCTGCAAGGAAAGGTCATAGAGAGATGTTTCATATAAACTTTGACCATTTTCTGTGCAGTTTGCTATTGCATATGCTGTGTTTGATCTATAAATGCATACAAATTAATTCAAATTAAGTCTGGGGATTGTAAAGTTTGCATAAGTGATTTGGACTTCAAAAAGCCTAGAGTAAACACCAGTAAAGGTTCCTAATATATTTTAAAACAGGGATTAACTTGAAAAGATCCTTTGTTAGTAATTAACCAATGCTCTGAATCTGAATCCTATATGAAGCTATGTGTTTGAAAGAAAATATGGATTTAAAATTTAGTGTAGTCAGGCTTTGATAATAGTTGCTTCTTAAAACACACACACACACACACACACACACACACAGCTAACATGAATTTAGTGGTTAGAACTCAGTTGGGGTTTTTTAAAAGTTATCTTATTTAAATATGCAGTAATACTGGCTGAATTCTGAAATTGCTATCCTTGTTCTCTTTGTCTGATAGACTAATTTTCTTGTACCCAAAGAAATAAATTGAACAATGTAGAAGTAATTATTATTGCCACGTGTGCTGAAATCATAATTGTTTTCTCTAAGAGTAAATGCACGGTGTAGTACATTAGGATTAGGGATGCATCATTTGATTTTTGCTATTAGGTGGTGTGAAATGGCAGGTAGAAATTGTTCCTGAAAAATGGTTTGATTGTGAAGATCTTCCCTTTTTCATCCTTTTTATTGACAGTGTCCTGATGCAGACATAAGAGCAAACTATGTTTTCCTGCTACATCCAAGATGGGCAACTGCCTACCCTCCAGATTTTACTGGACTTTGACTTCCAGTAGCCCCAGTCAACTTCACCAGTAATCAGTGATTATGAGAATTGTAGTGCCACAACTTCCCCATCACTTTTGCAACCACAAACAGGGAAATGAAGGCACCCACTTCCTTCTTTAAACAAACTTCAGTTCCCTGGGACATGTATACTTTGGAAGCTTTTGTTTGTTTAAACTATGAGCTAATAAGACTTGTTCTCACTAACTATGCTGTAAACATGAAGTTAACCATAATCCCCTTAGTTCAGACAGAACAGGTGTGAAGGAACAGTTACACTGTGAGCACAAACTTACATGTGGCAAGGCTATTAAGGTATGAACAGTGTTCGCCTTGTAAATAGTTACTTGTGTTTTCTTTACATTTTTGTGGAGTTTTCCAGTGTGGTGTGGTGGTTAAGAGTGGTAGACTTGTAATCTGGTGAACCGGGTTTGCTTCCCCGCTCCTCCACATGCAGCTGCTGGGTGACCTTGGGCTAGTCACACTTCTCTGAAGTCTCTCAGCCTCACTCACTTCAGAGTGTTTGTTGTGGGGGAGGAAGGGAAAGGAGATTGTTAGCCGCTTTGAGACTCCTTAGGGTAGTGATAAAGCGGGATATCAACTCCAAACTCTTCTTCTTCTTCCTCTTTTATGGCAACTGACAGTAGGAGCTAGTTCTTATATGGGTCAGACATTGTGACTGGTCATTTAGTGGACATACTATTCAGAACCATTAGTCTTTAGTTAGAGGCCAAGGATTCCAGGAAGAATCTCATGATTGATCAGAGAGTTCTGATTGAAGGGCAGGCAAATCAGTATTGGGGCTGCAGTTGGTGACGTTTGTGTGTGTGTGTGTGTGTGTGTGTGTGAGAGAGAGAGAGAGAGAGAGAGAGATTGTAAGTTGAGTGCCTCAAGTTGGAGAACTTTGTATTTCAAACCAGGTAATGATGAACTCCAGTGCCATTTCTGTCTGCTACTGCAGTGATCATTGCTAACCTTTTGGTCACATGGCGCCAAATATAGATACATCTGATGAATTAACAAGAGGATAATTTCTTAATGGCTTAAATTGTCCTGATCTGATTCCACTCCACTCACCTGCCTCTTATCTAAATTGTCAACTGCAATTCTCTGCCTCTCTCTCTCTCTTTGTCATTACTCAGCACATGCTTCTTCAAATATGTTCGGCAATTACCTTCCAAAGGGAAATTGGTCAATTAAAGTCAGTTTGAAGTCTATTAAGAATGAGCTTCTTGCTTGGTTTGATTCTTTTATATATATAAATAAATCCTTGGAAATTTCCCAGCACTTTTTGTCTTTTTACACTGTAAGTTGACCATGGAGAAGTGTTTTCTCTCTCTTTCTATGCGCTGAGTCCAAGCGCGCTGCCTTGTCCCTGCAATTCAGGGGCCCAGGGATGTGCAACATAAGCACGCCTTCTGCACACACTGCAGGGCATGCTGATGTCACATGTCACAGGGTGTGGTGACACGTCATGTACACGCCCTGCGGCTTGCGCATGTGATGCAAGCAGGTCCCAAGGTGTACATGCATAGTAGCCATGAAATTTTGAGGGGGCCCAAAATTGAATTTTTTTTGGGGGGGAGGCTTATACACGGAAATGCATTTAATATGTATGAAAGAGTCAAGCGCCATGCGCTACTTGAAGAAAATAAACAATGGAGAATTTCTAATGCTCTACCTTGGAAAGAAGGCTAAGTAATCTGAGCCCTCCAGAGCTCCCATACTTCTCCATTAGAAAAGTTGAAAACTCCCAAATTACACTGAAGAATGTGCAGGTTCCATTTCCAAACATCAACACTTTGCCGCTGGTTCCAACAACCTTCAGTGATGAATTTCCTGTCATACATAATGATACATCACCTGCGCTGGTATCAGTCCAAACACTGTTTTGGAATGGAACACACTGTGCTTGTTCATTTGCCAGTAATTTCTCCTTCATGGATGATGCCGCCCTGTAACTAGAAAGATGGAACTGGGAGAAATAATTGGGATTCAAAGCTGAACTTCAAGGCTTAATTTCTGTCCTCAGTTCAAGCATACAACAAAAGATTAGGAGAGCAAACAACCTAGTTTCTGAACTTAGATTTAAAATTCTGGGAGTATTTTTGTCTAATAAACAGGAAAACTCAGCAGAATACAGAAGCATCAGAAATAGCAGCACAATGTAAAAACAGAGCATGATTCAGCCAGTGTTAGGTACTTCTATAACTTTAGGGATGGGGGAAAATTCAATTCAGTTTGCATTTAAAGGTGAATATATAAATTCATATTTTTTGAAATGATTTGAGAACTGAAACACAGCCATCCTTCATAATTCACACTTCTTTTTTAAAATATTTTTTATTGAGTACAAATTAGAAAACATACATATTTACAACAAAAGAAAATACAAAAGAAAAAGAAAATACATATAACCAAGGAAAAAAATTAGAGAATACTTTTTTCATATTTACAGTTATTTATACCTCTATAAAATGTTATTCACAATAAAGGAATGAAATGAAAGATAAGATATCAGAAAAAAGAACAAAGAAAAAATAAAGAAGTAAAAGAAAAGGATCATAGGTGAAATTTTTTTAAAGTAGATAAGTATTCACTATACATAGCCGTTTCCCATCTATATTTATATCCAATTGTATAATTTCATCTTGTCCTTATCTACCTTATAAAGTGTTTTTTTTAAAAAAAAACCAAAGGGAAAATATGAAGAACAGAGGATCTGTCGAACGGATTATTAAAAACGCGTGAGGCAAATGGTGGAAGTCTTTCAAAATTCACACTTCTTTGAATTTTGCTCTGCAACTCTCCAACCAGTGTTTACAAATATGTATATCTATTAGGGAGAAGTATGCCTGAAAAATAACAAATTGGTGAAAATAACATAGAAAAATGAATTATATTGGAAATTGCTTTAAAATACCTGTCAGAAGTGCATACAAGAATGTGCTTATTAGGAGAATTTCTGACTAAAATGCTGATGAATTTTTTTGGAGGCACCGTTAATGGAATCTTTCGAAGAGTTGGAGGTGGCGTTTATAAGTGGTCCATGTTTCAGAAGCATACAGCAGGATTGGTAGTACAATAGCTTTGTAAACAAGCACCAGACCCTACGATGCCTGGTGGCCGTAATGTATGAAATGGTCCTTAGTTGTGTAACTTAAGAATATAAGAGCCAGCATCTGTTCTCACAGAGGCCAACTAGATGTCTGTGGGAAGCCGGCAAGTTCAAAAGTGTTCAGATAGCGCTCTAGAATAAGTGGTTTGAGATTTGCAAAATTAACTTATTCCACACAGGCTGATTCTGTATCTGGGAAACACTCCAAGAGTTAAATCGATAACGGTTGTTCTTAAGTATAAAATGCCCCCCATCTCCGATTCTACTTATACGATATGGCTTGAACCTCCCTTGCCTACCATTTAAAGCTTCAATTATAATTACACTATTACTGGCCAAGAAAGTACAGAAGGAAAATGATATTCCCAAGGTTAGATATAATTGTCTCAATACATTCTTCGTCTCGGCATAGTTCTGGAGAACATCCTGTTCATTTAAATGGAGCCTCTCATATTCTTTGCATTACTTCACTACAAGGCATTTGCCTGAAAGGCCAGACTGGACCATGATCTAGTAGCTCTAGCAGGGACACCGAGGGTCTAATGTCTATAGGCTCTTTACAGCTCAAGAGGCAATGTTCTGGGGACTGAATAAAAGTGGTAGGCATGGCCAAGGGCAAATGTGGATGGAGCAATAGACCCCACTTTTACCTTACCTTTGCACAGTAAATCGTAATGGTAAAGGCCCCCTGGACAATTAAATCCAGTTGGAGGTGACTATGGGGTTGTGGCGCTCATTTCGCTTTGAGGCCAAGGGAGCCGGCTTTCTGGGTCATGTGGCCAGCAGGACTAAACCACTTCTGGCACAAAGGGACTCCATGATGTAAGCCAGAGTGCACAGAAACGCCATTTACCTTCCCGCCTCAGTGGTACCTATTTATCTACTTGCACTTTGACGTGCTTTCGAACTGCTAGGTTGGTAAGAGCTGGGACAGAACAACCGGAGCTCACCCCGTCGCAGGGATTCAAACCGCCAACCTTCTGATCGGCAAGCCAATGAAGCTCAGTGGTTTAGACCACAGTGCCACCCGTGCCCCCTTTACCTTGGGGGGCTGGAGACTGGCTCAGGTCAGTGATTTGTGGGGAACTGTACCAGCCAGGAGGCAAGGGCAGGCAGCAGGAGAAGCTTCAGAAGTGGAGAATGGAGCACAGCATAGGTCAGAAGAAGAGGAGGAAGAGGCAGATCAGGGAATGGCCAGATGCTCCCACACCCTTGCTTTACCCACTGTCTCCCAGAACCAGGAGGGGATTGAAAAGAGATGAGCAGAGGATGTTTCCATACAGACATAGTGCAGTCCATCAGGGGAAGGTAGATAAACTGGTGGAGGGAGAGAGGTCCCCTGTTGCTTCTCCAAGTGCAGATCTGGGAAGACTTGCCTGGATGCTAGATTGGTGTGTCTGGGTATCAAAAGCTGTAGTAGTGACTGCAAGTGGTATTTTGGATAAAGATTCTACTTTGATGTCTTCCGGTCATTCAGGCCTGTCATTTATTCATTACGATTATTTAGATTCTATCCTTCAGGACAGAAATCCTTCCAAGGCAGCTTAGCAGTAACAAAAAGAGATACTTATCACATCAAAATAAATGTTAAAATAAAAGTTGTTGAGGGGGTTTCCTCTGGGGCACTTAGCGGTAGAAGGCACTGGGGGAAGAAAGAGAGGGGAGTCTAGGTGAAGGAGATTCTGAGGTGATCTTGACCTGCCTGGCATCACACTCCTTGTGAAGATGACTCAGCTGGCAGATTTTTAATGCTTTTGGTTCCCCCCAGTCACCTCCAAGGCTTCAGGAACATAGTGGCATTTTAATCTCTTTCTTTCTCATTCCCATGGGAAGCTTCACCCATGTATTTCTTGAAGATGACGCTCAACTGTAAGTCTCTGAAGAAATGCAGTGCACTTGACTTGAGAGAATGTGTGAAAGAGCATTGAAATGACCTTGGAGTACAGACCATGGAGAGTTCTTACATATCACATGATATGTGGGTTCTGCATGCAGACACTTATACCATATCTCCCACTTTCAGTACTAACAAAGAAGCTTGCCCTTGTCCTGGAATGGCCTGCTACTCAGGAAAGTAAGGAACATGGGAGCATAATAATAATAATAATAATAATAATAATAATAATAATAATAATTTATTACTTATACCCTACCCATCTGGCCGGGCCTCCCCAGCCACTCTGGGCTGCTTCCAACAGAACATTAAAAGCACAATAAAATATTTCTTGCTTTTAACCATAAGATTCTCTTAAGATTTTTTCTTTTCTTTCCCTCAGTGAAAGGCATAAAGTAGGATCCAGTGATGTCTGCCTGCTTGGGCAGGAAAACCCACTTGTACAATAGAAATCTGATTCAGCAATGGGACTTCTGGTTTCTCTCCCCTCCCCTCCAAAATCCACCCCAAAGATTTCCCCAGCCTTTCAGAAGAGATTTTGGAGGCAGATGGAGTGGGGAGTGGACCACAGGGAGGAGGAGAGGGTGAGGACGTCCTATTGCACGAGTAGATGCCTGCTCAGAGTTACATTGGGTGCTACTCAAAAACCAGGCATTCAAAGGTAGGATAAAGAGCCGAACTAGATGTCACAACACAGTGTGGCAATCTCCAAAGATTGTTTTCTTAATGGAAAAAGCAGTGATAGGGGAGTGCCAGTTTAGTTGAGGGACTGGGGGCTGCTTCATGCTTTCTGCCCTAGTGATTTTCCCATTCAAAACCAGCTCCCGAAAGCTGATTTTCCACTTGTGGAAGGAGGTGATAGGCTTCCCTGCAACTTTTCCTCAAGGGCTGAAAAGCAGATTCAGATGGGCAATTTCACATGGGAAATGCCACCCCCACACAAACACATGATGATGATGATGATGATGATGATGATGATGATGATAATTATAGCCCACTCTCGGCAGCTCCAAACAGAATATTAAAAACACAATAAAAACACCAAACATTAAAAACTTCCCTAAACAGGGCTGCCTTCAGATGTCTTCTAAAAATCATAGAGTTGTTTATTTTCTTGACATCTGATGGGAGTGTGTTCCACAGGATGGGCACCACTACAGAGAAGGCCCTCTGCCTGGTTCCCTGTAACTTGACTTCTCACAGTGAGGGAACTGCCAGAAGGCCCTTGGAGCTGGACCTCAGTGTCCGGGCAGAATGATGGGGGTGGAGACACTCCTGGTATACTGGGCCGAGGCCGCTGGATGCATTTTTCATGGGGGGAAAATAGTTTGAATACTGTAAGGAGGCAACTTTTAAAGGGAAAATGGAAAGTAAAGAGGGAGGGAAGATGAAGAGAAAAGGGAAGAGATGGCATGACTTGCAGCCATTTCAGAATGGCAGTAATCAGGGTAATAGTTATGACCCTGTCCTCATCAGTTCTAGAACTTGCTGAATTGGCTTCAGGCAATTCAGCTAGAAATTGGCTTGAGAGTTTAGAGAGATGGAAGAGGGAAAATGACACACACCCCGAAGTGCAAGCATTCATATTGTCTACCAACAAACGTTTCTTGTTCTTTAAAGCATCTGTTATTACAGTAAACATTCCTTCTTTGGTACAATTGTTGCTGTTGGTTCAGGCTTTCAGCCGACCCCTTATGAGCACCTTTGATGCAGGCCATTGTCTCTCTATCTTGCTCTGCTTGACCATTTCTAGTAAAACAAATGACATCAATTCTTGCCAGAACTAGTAAATGACTTATTCACTCATGCAAGTCATCATCACTTGAATTTCAGTCATCAAATGTTGGCTTTATCTAGGTGAACCTACCCCAGAAAGGGCCACACGTGAGCTATAGCAGTGGGGCAAGTGGGAAAGTTTTCCTCTTGGGCTCACAGAGCCAGTGTGGTGTAGTGGTTAAGAGCGGTAGTCTCCTAATCTGGGGAACCGGGTTCGCATCTCCGCTCCTCCACATGCAGCTGCTGGGTGACCTTGGGTCAGTCACACTTCTTGAAGTCTCTCAGCCCCACTCACCCCACAGAGTGTTTGTTGTGGGGTAGGAAGGGAAAGGAGAATGTTAGCCGCTTTGAGACTCCTGAAGGGGAGTGAAAGGTGGGATATCAAATCCAAACTCTTCTTCTTCTTCTTCACATAAGATCTTTTCACCACATCATCCAAGATGAATTATATGAAAGCAAGAGAGCTTGCGTAGTTGACACAGTTGGCTTTTTCAGCACTGTTATTATGAAACCTGGAAATTCTGTTCATCTCAATTAAAAAACCCACAAACTATCAGGAAGGTATGTGGGCATGGAAAATAGGCGTGTTAGATCTGCAGATAGGCGTGTTAGATTTGCAGAATTCATCATGCAAAAGGCTGGGCTGGATGAATCCCTAGCCGGAATTAAGATTGCCGGAAGAAATATCAACAACCTCAGATATGCAGATGACAAAACCTTGATGGCAGAAAGTGAGTACGAATTAAAGAACCTTTTAATGAGGGTAAAAGAGGAGAGTGCAAAATATGGTTTGAAGCTCAACATCAAAAAACCGAAGATCATGGCCACTGATCCTATCAGCAGCCACAAAATTAAAAGATGCCTGCTTCTTGGGAGAAAAGCAATGGCAAACCTAGACAGCATCTTAAAAAGCACAGACATCACCTTGCTGACAAAGGTCTGTATAGTTAAAGTGATGGTTTTCCCAGTAGTGATGTGTGGAAGTGAGAGCTGGACTATAAAGAAGGCTGATCGCTGAAGAATTGATGCTTTTGAATTATGGTGCTGGAGGAGACTCTTGAGAGTCCCATGGACTGCAAGAAGATCAAACCTCTCCATTCTTAAGGAAATCAGCCCTGAGTGCCCACTGGAAGGACAGATCCTGAAGCTGAGACTCCAATACTTTGGCCACCTCATGAGAAGAGAAGACTCCTTGGAAAAGACCCTGATGTTGGGAAAGATGGAGGGCACAAGGAGAAGGGGACGACAGAGGATGAGATGGTTGGACAGTGTTCTCGAAGCTACCAACATGAGTTTGACCAAACTGCGGGAGGCAGTGGAAGACAGGAGTGCCTGGCATGCTCTGGTCCAGGGGGACACAACTAAACGACTAAACAACAACAGATCTACAGGTAGTTTCTTACTGGCATGATTGAGATCAGTTTCCTCCTCTTCAGAGGATGAGACAGTGGACTCTGAAGGGGAACTGCATGCAGAGCCAGACCCAGAAGGAATGTCCTGCTCGTGGATTTCATACCACCATCGTCTGAGTCAGAAGACTCTATTACAGAGACCCCACTGCAATGACCACTCCATCAGAGCAAAATACAGCTGGAGGAAGCTGGTTCCCTGAACTTAAAAGACACCTTTCAATGGATTTCATACCACCTTTAAATGAGACAAATTCGCTGCTCCTATATAAGCCCCAGGAGAAAGGTAAGGTAAAGGACCCCCGGACGGTTAAGTCCAGTCAAAGGCAACTATGGGGTTGTTGCGCTTTTCAGGCTGAGGGAGCCGACGTTTCTCCACAGACAGCTTTCCAGGTCATGTGGCCAGCATGACAAAACAGCATCTGGCACAATGGAACACTGTGACAGAAGCCAGAGCACACGGAAAGACAGTTTACCTTCCCGCCGCAGCGGTACCTATTTCTCTACTTGCACTGACGTCCTTTAAAACTGCTAGGTTGGCAGGAGCTGGGACAGAGCAATGGGAACTCACCTCATCACGCAGATTCGATCCATCGACCTTCTGATCGGCAAGTCCAAGAGGCTCAGTGGTTTAGACCACAGAGTCTGTAACTGAAACAACATCAGAGCTCTGCTCTCTTATTGTATTCAGTCTGAGCCCTGCCTTGAATGAAGTCAACACTTGCACTGTAACCCTCAGTGCTAAAGAGATGCTGGAACTCACCATGATGCTAGAACTCACCATGAACTCCCTTGTTCTCTTATAATGGCAATGGCGCCCACACAGTTCCACTGTGTTCTGGCTGGAAAAAACAGCCCTGGTAACTCTTACTAGTGAATCCCAGGAATTTGGCTTTGAACGCACCTGTCCTGTCAGAGATTGCTTTATATCATTGAGAGGATTGCATATTTGCTAAACTCCTTTCAGAAACTCTCATATATATATATATATATATATATATATATATATATATATATATATATATATATATATATGCTTTCGTAGATTTTCACGGGTACAGGAATGCAGGTTTTGGTGTCCTCGGGTGTCTTCCCGTGTAAAAGTTGGGGTGACTAGGCGACGTTTCGACGAGGTCTCACTCGTCATCTTCAGGCTGGTGCTTTCGGCTTCTTGTTACTGGAACAGAGCAGGATCTCAGTGTTTGAGTTCCTATAAATACTGTTGAGGGGGTGTGGTGTATAGCCTCCAATGTTCTGGGCAGAGAGGAAGTTCCCAGGCTAGTGTGGGAAGAAAAGGCACACTAACAAGAAGCCGAAAGCACCAGCCTGAAGATGACGAGTGAGACCTCGTCGAAACGTCGCCTAGTCACCCCAACTTTTACACGGGAAGACACCCGAGGACACCAAAACCTGCATATATATATATATATATATATATATATATATATATATATATATATATATATATATATATATATATATATATATATATTGTCAGGGGCTTAGGAGCAGAGGCACAGGGGAGAGAGGAAATGGAGAGCGAAGGGGAAGAATCTGAGGGCAGCGTAGGGGAGTATGAAAGTGGCCCGAGAGATTCCATTAGCCTCTCCAGTGAATCAGAAGACTCCCAGAGGGGGGCGCCGATGGCCAGGGCAAGGGGGGTCCCAGGGGGGACACACCAGAAGCAAGGGGCCAGCGGGGACTCCCAAAGCAGTAGCGGGAGATCAGGACCAGCTCCTCCACCAGAGCGTAGTGGGGGGGAAGAGTCACATGCATCAGGGCCAGCTTCTCCTCCGGCAGGGAGAGAAGATGAGTCAGGGCTGGCCACGCCTCCATCGCAGAGTGAGGGAACGGAGGGGAAGTCAGGTTCAGCTAGCCTCCCCGAAGGGGGAAGCAGTGACAGGAGCAGTGTAACGGTCAGGAGGAAGGTGGCCGGCTGGGCGCGCGTGCCAAGTTCGAATGTACAGGCGAGCGGCACAGCAGGAAACCCGGATTGGGAACCAGATCCTAAAGCCCGCCGGAGGGAGGGGGAAGACTCAGGGGACTCAGCGTCAGAAGAGGCTAGAAGGGGTGAGACCCCAGCGGACAGGCGGGCCCAGAGGAGAAAAGAGCAAAGGAAGAGGTGGAGCAAGGCTAGAGTCTTAAACTGGTGTCTGGGGGGAGGAGATTCAGACGGAGGAGCTTCAGCGGTCTAGAGTTTGAGACGTAGAGCTGCACACCGCGGCTTTGAAATCGAAACTGAACTTCAATAAAGACTTTTGTAAATAGTAATGAACTGGCGTTGGTCCTTTGTGAGCTGGGACCTCGGGCAGCTCTGACATATATATATATTAATGGCTTTTCCCACCTCTGACATTTCACCTGAGAAAGTGCAAGTACTAATGCAGCTCAGCATGAGAGCTTACCAGCAATTTACTGACAAAATAAGAAGGACTAGACATCCAAATCACAAAAGAAAAAGGTACAGCTGAGTTTTATTATGTGTAAAGCAATGCAGGTGCCCTCGTGGCTACGATACATACAAGAGTTGAAATCAAATGCATGGAAGGCTTCAACCATAGCATGGGATATACCGGTAATCACTTTTCAAAGATGGCTCATGGCAACTGAAATTACATCTTCAGCAAAGAGGGATGGATCGTTGTTGGATCTTCAAGCAGAACTGAGTCTTGGATCTTTTCCTGCTGGGCTGAGGCGAGGTGTCACCAACGAAACAGATGAACTGTTGTCCTGTTGTCTTTGTCTAGAGAGGAGCTCTTCAAAGCCTTGTCCTCTGTTGACACAACTGGAGCTAATTGTGTCAGATATTCTTATTCCCTTACCTTTTGCTTTTTTGTTCCCCCTTTCTGTCACCCCACCGGTCCCCATCCCCTGTGCTTTCAAAGGTTGGACTCACAGAAACCTTATATTATTATTTTAGCTGCTACCTACATGACACCTGCATAAAATGCCTTCAAGTGTCTGGGTTAAAGAGGAAATCTCTGTAAAATATGGAACAAAGCCATGATCTTTAACCTCTTTTTCTAAGCCTCCTTGGCCTTCCCAAATTTAGCTCAGATATTTGTCTTGTCAGCATCTGATCCAGACATGACCTGCATATTCCACCTCTCTCTATATCTTTGTTAACTGCAGGTGTAAGCATAACACTTTCTACAGATTCAGAGCAAAAGTTTTGCTCCTATCAGGCCAGCTTGACCAGGCCTTGAGAGGAAGGTCCAAATTTCTTTCACCTTTCTCTTTAGACAGGTTACAACTTAGAGATGTGCCAACACCCTGGTGAGAAATTCCAGTTGTTTTACTTGGAACTCGCAGAGTATTCTCTCAAACTCCTTATGTCACACGGATAATTTAAGGTGACCCCTGCAAAATGGAAAAAATACTTTGTTGCTTTAAGGAAAAAAACTGGGTTACTACTTGGCTGTTCTATGACATAACTGAGACCTTTTGTGGGTTGTTTAGTGGGTTTCCGGTGACAAAAATAAAAGTATTTATCCTATTATTTAGTTAACACCTTCCCTGTGCTGTTGTTTAGTCGTTTAGTCATGTCCGACTCTTCGTGACCCCATGGACCAGAGCACGCCAGGCACTCCTGTCTTCCACGGCCTCCGCAATTTGGTCAAACTCATGCTGGTAGCTTCGAGAACACTATCCAACCACCTCGTCCTCTGTCGTCCCCTTCTCCTTGTGCCCTCCATCTTTCCCAACATCAGGGTCTTTTCCAGGGAGTCTTCTCTTCTCATGAGGTGGCCAAAGGATTGGAGCCTCAGCTTCAGGATCTGTCCTTCCAGTGAGCACTCAGGGCTGGTTTCCTTAAGAATGGATAGGTTTGATCTTCTTGCAGTCCCTGGGACTCTCAAGAGTCTCCTCCAGCACCATAATTCAAAAGCATCCATTCTTCGGCGATCAGCCTTCTTTATGGTCCAGCTCTCACCTTCCCTGTAGATTTACCCATATCTCTAGAATGTTTGAATCTAATAAGCAAACCTGTTGGCATCTGTTTATCTCAGGAGGCAATAGAGAAGTGGGTCTTTGGGAATGAATCAAACCTTTGGAGAGTTACAGCGCCTGCTGTGGCTGTGGAGACTGAGACAGGAGAGGCATGTTTTGTTGAAGCAAACCAGTAACTCATTGGAAATAGAGTTGCTGGTTCTTTTAGGTACTAATATAAATGTTAAGGATTTAGCATTCTTGCGTAAATTTACACAATTTAGACTTCTTGCATAAATGCCCTTCTGGCATGTTGTACAACCCCCAAAGAGGGCAGCATTTTCTCTCTCCCTGCCCCCTTCTTCTTTATGAGGTGATGCAATCTGTAAATATCTCAGGTCACTTCATTTACATTTCTCAGTACAGAGGCAATTTAGCTCTCTAGCAAATGAGCAGACTGAGAATAAATAGATCAATATGTGGCTGTTGAGGCGAAAGCATTTTTCGAGTAATTGTGGCTAAATGCAAGGTATCATCATTAAGGATGACAAAGGGGGAAATGGCAGCCCCCCTGTCTACCCAACTTAAGAATGACTGGCTTTGTACATTAGGCTAATTGCATCTGCAGGATTGGAGGCACTGATGTGGTATAATAATTAGTAAAGAGAAGTTATTGGGATCGGGGTGGGGATAGGCCTCTCTTGTTACTGTTGTCTGAAGTTCCTTAGAAGGCTCTTGCGGTTTTCAGGGGAAAGATTTTTGATCCCTAACTGGGTTCTTCCAACAAGTCTTGCCAAGCTGTTGGCAGTGCAAATTTTTAAGCACACTCTTTGTAATGTGTGCAACACCCACACATTAAAAAGACTTCTGTGCTATTAAGTGAATGGGGAAAGCTAATTATTAAGGCTAATAAATCAGAAAATCCTACCCTTGAGAAGTTTGCTTATTCACCTTCGGGCATAAGTGCTCTTAATATAAGAATGCATGTGAAGGTTTTGTCTAGCCCAATAACAGTTGCAGATTGAGAAGAGTTTGAAAAAGTATTTATTGATAAGAAAATTACCTTCTCCCCAAATTCAGTAATGGGTGGGTAGGTGGGTTGGTGGGTGTAATTTGGTTGCAGAGGATATGTTTCACTTTAACTGAATGTGGTGTTTTCCGTACTGTTAAAGACTTGTTAGATGTAGGAAGAGCTTGGAGCAGGCATAGGCAAACTTGGCCCTCCAGATATTTTTGGGACTACAACTCCCATGATCCTTAGCTAACAGGACCAGTGGTCAGGGATGATGGGAATTGTAGTTCCAAAACATCTGGAGGGCCAAGTTTGCCTATGCCTGACTTGGAGTTACCCATAACAAGATGAGAGAGGCCTTGTTGAATAAATTTGTCTCTTAGAATGATGGACAGTTGTCTGCTGTTTGTATGATTGTGTGTTTAGGACATTTTACTTTGGAGGTGTTAAAAGAGGAATGTTAAGAGTGAATCAGGTTGTCACTGTAATTGAATTAAGCACCTCTCATCTGGCCGTGCGGTCAGAGAAACATTCCAAAGTCACAGAGCAGGAGATTTACTGAAGCCAACCAAGAAACTTAATGCCTTGATCACATAGTCTGATAAATCACCTCTCAAGTAATTTGCTGCTTTGCAAAGTTCCATGGAAGCCAATCTTTCACAGGTGCAGCACATACTGGATTTCATCTCCCCACCCCACTGTTTCAAGAGAATTTTATAAAACAAGTGCCTGTAGTTAAGACGGATTAGAAATCTCATTGAGAATATTAATGGTAGCATTTGTATTATTTAGTTATCACATGTGTAAAAGGTAAAGGGGCCCCTGACCATTAGGTCCAGTCGTAGCCGACTCTGGGGTTGCGGCGCTCATCTCGCTTTATTGGCTGAGGGAGCCAGCGTACAGCTTCTGGGTCATGTGGTCAGCATGACTAAGCTGCTTCTGGCGAACCAGAGCAGTGCACGGAAACAGTGTTTACCTTCCCGCCGGAGCGGTACCTATTTATCTACTTGCACTTTGACGTGCTTTCGAACTGCTAGGTTGGCAGGAGCAGGGACCGAACAACAGGAGCTCACCCCGTCGCAGGGATTCGAACCACCAACCTTCTGACTGACAAGCTCTAGGCTCTGTGGTTTAACCCACAGTGCCACCTGCGTCCCATCATATGTACATCTCACCTTTATTTCCCAGACGTTTGAGGTGGCCTTCTCATTTAAACAACAATCCTATGAGATTGGTTAAGCCGAGCGGCAGTGATTGGCTCATGATCACCCAGTGAGCTTCATGGCTAAGTGGGAATTTGAACCTTGGTCTCCCAGATCCTAGTCCAACACTAATTGCTATACCACACGGGCTTCAAGTGTGAAAAGTGTTTCAGTTATATTATCTACTTGCAATGCTCACCCCATCATATAAGGCAAGTATTATTCACCATATTGCAGATGGGATGAATTAAGGCTGAGAAAGAGTCACTTGCCTAAAACCAGTGCTTTTTTTCTGGGAGGGACGCAGGGGCATGCATACCCTTAAACATTTTGTGCATCAAAGTTGGGTCTCATTGAGGGGCAGTATTTCAATATGAGTAGGAAAATGAGAGGGACGTGGGCGGCGCTGTGGTCTAAACCACAGAGCCTAGGGCTTGCTGATCAGAAGGTCAGCGGTTCGAATCCCTGCGATGGGGTGAGCTCCCGTTGTTCGGTCCCAGCTTCTGCCCACCTAGCAGTTTGAAAGCTCGTCAAAGGGCAAGTAGATAAATAGGTTTCCGTTTGCTGCTCTGGTTCGCCAGAAGCGGCTTAGTCATGCTGGCCACATGACCCAGAAGCTGTACGCCGGCTCCCTCGGCCAATAAAGCGAGATGAGCGTGCAACCCCAGAGTCGTCCACGACTGGACCTATTTGTCAGGGGTACCTTTACCTTTTATACATGTGATAAGTAAATAATACAAATTTTACCATTACTTTACCTTTACCTTTTTAGGAAAATGAGAGTACCCCTAAACATTTTATAAAGAAAAACAAGAACTGCTTAAGATCACCTAGTGACATAAAGTTATCATTCCAGCATATTCAGATATTTGTCAGCATCTCATAAATGGACTCTCAAATAACCTTTTGAGAGAAACTGAATTAATTTGGTCATTCCATATTTAATACATATATATATATATATATATATATATATATATATATATATATATATATATATAATGTTCTGCTGTTGAAGAGGTCACTCCTCACTTCTCTGTAGGAACAATGAACTGTCATCTTTTCATTTCTAAATCATACTTGTCCAGAAGTATTCTAGAAACACCAATGTGGGATTGTTATTAATTATTGCACACCTTGGAAGGGACACCGATGATCATCTAGTCCAACCCCCTGCAGTGCAGGAATATGCAGTGGGCCTGAATGGGGGTCCCACCCATCACCTTGGCATTATCAGCACCACACCCTAATATATGTGGAAGGATGCTCAATAATGTGCAATTGGAACTTTGTTATCCATCAGATTTTAGACTTCTCTGAACATGGCAACACAACAACCTAAACCAAAAATACAGGCCCAGTACAGGCTAGGGTGAAATCCTGGAGGACCTTGGGTCTCCTCTGGTATCATGATCTATTCCATGAGGGAAGCTCTGGAACACTCAGGGGCATATTTCAAAGGTCTAACAGCCTATATTTCTGTGTTTTACTTTGCTACATATTTTTGTGATTTCAATTCTCTGCTGACCAGAGAGTGTTGTTGTTGTTGTTTAGTCGTTTAGTCGTGTCCGACTCCCCCGTCGTTCTGCCCGGACACTGAGGTGCAGCTCCGAGGGCCTTCTGGCAGTTCCCTCACTGCGAGAGGCCAAGTTACAGGGAACCAGGCAGAGGGCCTTCTCAGTAGTGGCGCCCGCCCTGTGGAACGCCCTCCCATCAGATGTCAAAGCGATAAACATCTACCTGACATTCAGAAGACATCTGAAGGCAGCCCTGTTCAGGGAAGTTTTTAATATGTGACATTTTAGTGTATCTTTCATCTTTGCTGGAAGCTGCCCAGAGTGGCTGGGGAGACCCAGCCAGATGGGCGGGGTACAAATAATAAATTATTATTATTATTATTATTATTATTATTATTATTATTATTATTATTCGTGACCCCATGGACCAGAGAACGCCAGGCACTCCTGTCTTCCACTGCCTCCTGCAGTTTGGTCAAACTCATGCTGGTAGCTTCGAGAACACTATCCAACCATCTCGTGCTTTGTCGTCCCCTTCTCCTTGTGCCCTCCATCTTTCCCAACATCAGGGTATTTTCCAGGGAGTCTTCTCTTATCATGAGGTGGCCAAAGGATTGGAGCCTTAGCTTCAGGATCTGCCCTTCCGGTGAGCACTCAGGGCTGATTTCCTTCAGAATGGGAAGGTTTGATCTTCTTGCAGTCCATGGGACTCTCAAGAGTCTCCTCCAGCACCATCATTCAAAAGCATCAATTCTTTGGTGATCAGCCTTCTTTATTGTCCAGCTCTCACTTCCATACATCACTACTGGGAAAACTATAG
This sequence comes from Podarcis melisellensis, assembly GCF_964234715.1. NCBI lineage: Eukaryota > Metazoa > Chordata > Lepidosauria > Squamata > Lacertidae > Podarcis > Podarcis melisellensis. The sequence continues at coordinate 85,257,923 of NC_138538.1, read as the reverse complement.
CTTTAACTATACTAGCCCCAAACCTGGATCTTGCCATCCAGGAATGTATTTTTTTTTGTAACCAACAGTGATGAAGTAAGAAAGAAAAGACACTGTTATTTCCTTATTTCATAACCATGGGTAACAGAAATATAGATGTATGCTAATCCTGATGCAAAAAGCCACCCCCATAATTATCACTTGGGCCAACTGTATATGTCAGCATTTCTGTTTATGTCAAGTGCATAATCTTTCTTAGTTCACTGTTGATGTATGTTTGAAATTACCTGCTTTGCCTGTAGCTATTGACTAGCCCATTAATCCAATCAGTTATGACAAGCCATAGTGAAAGACAGCACAATTATGACTCATTTTATTGCTTTCTTTCAAGCAATTACTTGGCTCCCTTTGTATAACAACAATGTACTGCCTACACTTGAACTCAGATTTCATTAAGCACAGGGAACAGGTCGCAGCAACCCAGTGCATTAGGAGCATTTCTTTGGGTGAAATTCTAAAGTGTTTCATATGATTTTTGGTGAAGGTCACAAATGAAGGCAATCAGGGACAAAGCTTGCGTCGTGGAGGAGGCCCAGTCCACTTTCCTTTTGGTTTTCGAAGGCTACAGGAGAACTTTGATTCCGTCTGCATTTAAAAGAAGCCCACCTAATTTACACTTTGCGTGTCGAGGTCCCCAGGGCCACCCCAATAACTCACACATCACACAAATTTTTGCTTAAGGATTTTGGCATAATTTTGGCCACAACTTTATTAAAATACAAAAATGTGAGTGGTTGCTTAGGCATTGGTTGCGACTATCTGCCACCACCATGGGGGACAGACTGACATTCAGCCTGCGAAAGTGAGAAAAGGGGAATACACTTGCGGGTAGCGACGGAGCAGGGAACCTGCCCTCACCCCAAATGCAACCAGGAGCTCATTGCTATGGCCCGAGCCCCCTTGACAGGGTGGACAAGCAATAGTTAGCCCCTGATTCCTTTAACGGAATCCCTTGCAGCAGCAGCATTGGAGGGGCAGGCACAGCCAATCCATGCCCCTCAACCAACCAAACCAAAAACCAATGCCTAACCGCAACCTTGCAAGTTGTGACAATTTCTACAGGCAAAAACCAAATGGCCCCAGCCAATCAGCCAGATGGACAAAATTCTTACCGGGCCCCTGGCCCAAGAGCAGACGACCCCATGACAGGCATAGCAAGGTCAAAGCAAACAACCCTAAATATAGGGGGGGCGGGCAATCCGATGCACGGGTGAAAAGGGGAAGCCCTAGCCTCGTGCAAAGAGTTTTAGCATTTCTGGCTGTCAATCAACAAATGGCAACATTAACTTCTTCCCAACAACAAGGGAAACCCAATCGCATCAGTGGCCAACGATCAACTAGCCCACCCCACAACTTTGGAGTGTCCTGGCGGCCTCCACTGCAACACGTGCTCTCCATGAAGGAGAACACGCTTTCCCAAACAATAAGAACCAAGACAAAGCTGTCTCTTGAAATGTTCAGATCTCATAATTTTTCTATGCTGTTCTCCAGCCAAGTAACATGAGGGAAGGAAAGGGAAAGGGAAAGGGAAAGGGAAAGGGAAAGGGAAAGGGAAAGGGAAAGGGAAAGGGAAAGGGAAGGAATATATTGGGGCAAAAACCAACTAACTCAAATGTGTTATTTTAGGGAGTACTGCATTGCAACATTGTGCATACTTGGCAAAACTGCATACAGAAATGTATACATTAGAAGAAATTCACACTAAAATGTGGGTGACGTTTCCACAAGGAATTTTTAAAAGAGGATTTCTCAGAGTGGAAAAATGAGAAACTGAAATCGACAGATTCACTGGTCTCTAGCCATGACTTGACTAAAATTTGGGAGGAGTCAGTTGTACTCCCCCCCCCCTTCATTTGGATGTTGTTCATAATATGAGTCACAGCATAATGGCAATAAAGATTGAGAAATGAGTCGGCGGGAAATCAAGACTCATGGTTGAAAAAGCAGATCCAATTTCCACAACACAAAGATCCTTTCAGGAAATTCAAAATATATTTTGAAAGAGATCAAATGCTTTGGAGTGGCTGAAATTGCAGGTGTGTTTATACGCGCAGGCACATTCACATGGGGAAAGCTTCAGAGCGGGGTTTCATCAATACAAAGGTGCAGAACTGAAGGTTTAAACCTGCCTCTGAAAAAGAAACTTCCTGCTCATGGAAAACTGGCCTTTGGGGAGAAGATTAGGTGAGGGGGGCCCTGAAGAATGTAGAAGCTGTCTTTATACCACGTCAAGCTAATCCAGTACCGTCTGCGTTGACTGGCAATTGCTCTCTGGGTCTTGGGCAGAGAGAGATACTACTACTACAACAACAACAATTTATTATTTAACCCCCCAGCCACTCTGAGCAGCTCCCATCAGAATATTAGAAACACAATAAAACTTCAAACATTAAAAACTTAAACAGGACTGCCTTCAGATGTCTTCTAAAAGTCAGATAGTTGTTTATTTCCTTGACATCTGATGGGAGGGTGTTCCCATCACTTGATACCTGATCCTTTTTATTGGGACATGCCAGAGAATAAGAACCTGGGGCTCTCTACATCTGAAATATACTCAGAGTCGAGAGTGGATTTCATGCTCTTTATTCAGCTCATAGTGGTGAGGAGGAATGGAAGTTCCCCCACAATATCTGCTTTATATACATCATTTACACAATGGGCTGCACGTGACTGGCTAATTCCGGGATTCTCCTGTAGGCCAATCCACCTGGAGCTGGATTGGGTGGTTCCTGTGGACCAATCATACTGCTGCATTGTTCTAGGACCAATCAGACTGCTGCATTCTGAATCCTATTGTTCTAGGACCAATCAGACTGCTGCATTTTGGATCCTATTGTTCTAGGACCAATCAGACTGCTGCATTTTGGATCCTATTCAACTCAGTACATAACACCATTCAAAGCTGCAATACTCAGCTTTGGCTTTATTTGCCTGGTTTGTAGTTTGTAGAGCAGAAGGGCCTAAACTGGTAATTTATTCCAGGTAAGCCAACTGAGAAGGGATCTTCCCAGCACAGACTTTGTTGTATTCTGGCTTTTTAAAAATATGTCTAAGTCATCCAAATGGTGTCTATTAACTTTTTCTGACATGGCAGTATTACTTACAGACCCCCTCACAATCCAGAAAAGTATAAAAGCCCATCCACCCATTTCTTTCTAGCCACAGGTTCACAGCAATGCCTACCAACACTTTTGCTCAAACCGTTAAGCATGGCTTTCAGGTGGAATGCAAGCCAGGAAGCTCATAATCTTTGGGATTGCTGATGAAGCAAAGGGTGGATTAAAAGGGTTACACTGCAACCATTGGAGACAAACAACCATGGAAAGCAGTAATAGGCACCTGAATCAGTTAAATTGCATGTGACATGCACTGTAGATACAAAGGGGGTAAGTCAGAAATATAGCGCTTTGCTCAAATATAATCTGATTTGGGGTTCTCTTCTCCATCTCCATCCTTTGTAGAGAACATCTTTTTCACTAGATACAAATTGTCCTTGATATTAAAGGGAATCATTGTCGATAAAAAAAAGAGAGTATTGTGCAGATGCCTAAGCTCAGTGTACCAAATTGCAATCAAAACACCCCTCTAACAAGGCTGGATTAAGGTAGTTGGTATTCCTCATCATAATTTCTCATTTAAACTGCAGTGTAGACTTGTTATCCATTGTTCACCTATTGGGTTTAACTAGTACGCAGTGCATCCCCTTCTAAAAGCGAAATCGGGTTAAATATTATTCATCCATCCAGTCTAGCTTGCACTAATCAAAGTTCCCTATTTAATTGCTGATCAGCATGCTATTGATCATCCAGATTCAGTCTGTGCAATCGGAAGAATTCCAAAACATCCTAAGAAACAAGGCAAGTGCTTTCTCTATGTCCCCACCCCCCACCCCAAGGCTTTATGGCTCTACTGTAACATCTTGTAAAACAGTCGCAATATGTGTGACATTTTTCTGCACGATTTCCATTCTTGGGAATACAGTCGTACCTTGGATCCAGAACACCTTGGTACTCAGATGTTTTGACTCCTGAACACTGCAAACCCCGGAATAATAATAATAATAATAATAATAATAATAATAATAATAATAATAATTTATTTATACCCCACCCATCTGACTCGGTTTTCCCAGCCACTCTGGGTGGCTTCCAACAGAATATTAAACTACAATAGTTTATTAAACATTAAAAGCTTCCCTGAGTGTTCTGGTTTGCGAATGTTCTTTGGAACCCGAACGTCTGACAGGGATTCTGCAACTTCTGATTGGCTGCAGGAGCTTCCCGCAGCCAATCAGAAGCCACACTTTGGTTTCTGAACGCTTTGGAAGTCGAACGGACTTCTAGAACGGAATCTGTTCGACTTCCCAGGTATGACTGTACAAATCATGGATTTTTGCCACACCACTAATCAAGTTGGGCTTTCTACCTGGCAACCAATGTTAGCTATACCATTTGAAAGAATGTGCCAAGAGGTAGTTGTTTTCTGCTTATACAGAAATTAAGCACTTTCTGCAATCCAGGTCACAGATCCAATCTATTTCATGGAACCACCAGTCTACCTCCCAAACAGAAATCCCACAATTTTATCTCAGTTTATTGCTGAGATATTGCCTTTTCAAGCTTTGACCTATAAAGTTAGATGTCAAGCACTCAATTATTTCCTCACATCACAAAGTTCTCCCAGGAATTGATTGAATTCTTCTGGAGTGGATTTCCCCCCCTCCATCCTGAGACGCACCGAAGTGTCTTATAAGGCTATTTCAGCTGGTACAGCATAAATATCGTGGCATAGCCTCATGGTGAGAGGCAGCTGACTGTGAAAATAAAATAAAAATCCAAACAAGTTAGTTTCAGAGAATATATTTATAAAGGGTTCAAAGCAATCTTGGTATTATTTTATTTCCGAAAGCTTTCAAAGGAACATGCATTAAGGGAGAAAATTTATAACATTTAATAGAGATTGGCAACCTCACTATTAAAGCTTCTTGCCAGTCAGAAGAACTCCTATGGTTCAGCTTGGACAATACGTAACTCAATCCTGTGGAAGATATTGGAAGATGCAGAAGACCTGTATCCTTTAGGTTTCCTCCCTATGTGGATTTTCTAAACTCTCCTTTTGCTGCAAAAATGCAAGATTTTGTAAGGAATTTTTTAGTTACACAAGGAAGGCCATCACTAGACATTCCCTTATGAGGAAAAGCATGCCAAGAAACATAAGTATTCTACAATGTGGGTCGAGATATGATTTGGATCCATCTCGTGACGAAGATGTGAATGTCCATCTAATTCTCATACCAGTGCTCCAGCTTTTCACATGTGGCTAACCATGGGTGCTAGCTAGTGGGGGGCAAGGGACCCTGGGACCCACCTAAATTTTCAAGGAGGGGGCTGGAAACCTTTGATATCCCATGTTGACATATCCACATCACATGTTCAAGCCATGTGGTTTGTGGTTGACACGTCAGCACATTGTCTGGCGTGTAAATGTGACATGAGCACATCACATGGCAATGGCCCCCTGAATTGTGGTGGCAAGCCATTGTCCCTGTGGCTCACTGATCCTACCCAGCACCTTATTGTGTATCAGTATCTCTGCATCAGGGTCATGATCCTTCAATCTGTGGGAATGTTGAGGGTGGCAGGAGAGGTTATATTGTTAATATCTTTCCTAACTTGCACTAGCAAGTTTCTTCACTTAGCAGAGGGCATTCCCCTTCTTACGCAGCAGAAAACAAGTTGCTGACTCATCTGAGCCGTTTACTATTACAGTGGTACCTCAGGTTACATACGCTTCAGGTTACATACGCTTCAGGTTACAGACTCCGCTAACCCAGAAATAGTGCTTCAGGTTCAAAACTTTGCTTCAGGATGAGAACAGAAATCGTGCTCCGGCGGCGTGACAGCAGCGGGAGGCCCCATTAGCTAATGTGGTGCTTCAGGTTAAGAACAGTTTCAGGTTAAGAACAGACTTCCAGAACGAATTAAGTTCTTAACCCGAGGTACCACTGTATACAATTCAGTCTAGCTCAGATTGAATTGTGTGTTCCTGGTAAGATCCCCCTTTGAATCCCTCCTAAAAGAATAAAGACACCACAGTCTTATTCATAAGTAACAAAAAAGTAGTTTTACTCACGAGCACAGTGTGATCCCTGAAGGCAGGCTTTAGGCTTAAAGTTACAAACATGTACAAATAGGTTTGCCCCATATGGGAGTTGACCTAGTGACTACAGGCTAGCAGTCCAGGAAGTTTGCAGGATAAAAAGGAAGATTGAAGAGAGAAAGGTAGCAGGTCTGGAAAGGTCATGCCCACCCACTAGTCACATGCAAGGAAGATTGCTCCAGGCCAGGAGGAACAGGAAATTTTGACTTGCTGGACCAAACATTCCCTTGCATGTCCACTCTAGCAAAACAAGGAATGTTGTACTTGAATGCTCCCAGCAGATTACATCCCACACAATCTATCTCAGGGGCTCCTTTGCTCATTGCATTCTCGGTCTTGCAACCAACTTTTGTTAATTGTACTTTAGACCACACACTTAGTTTTCTTCCTGGTTTGGTTGTTGTTGTTTGTTTTCCTCATTGGCAAGATGTAGAACATCCAATAAAATCCAGGCTCCCAGTTTCTGCTGTAGAGAAAACAACTGCAATAACACATGCATTTTCATTGCCTCCAAAGCAATGTATTACAAATGACCTGGGGAAATTACAGGAGTAGCGTACTACGTATGGTCTGAGAAGACCGAGAAGTCATTAATTACAAGCATTGGTGCAGCAAATTAGTTTATACGCTTTGCTAGTCCCCCACCCCACCCAAAGGACCAATTGTTCTCTGTATCTGTTTACAAAGACTGGAGTTTGAAATGTACATGATATATCTTCTTGTGATGTGAAGTGTTCATTTAAAGGGGAGTTGCGCTGGTATGGAATTAGTCAGGTTATACATCTTATCAATAATAATGTGATGTATGTGTATGTGTGTGCAACTTTTTCCTGATACTTAGTTTAGGGAATTCCCCTGAGATAGGAATAGGTTTGAAACATCCCAGTTGAAATTTTGCCCAGCTCATTTGGATAAGGCTGTTTATATGTTCCTTATATGAAAGAGCTCCTTCATACATATGGTGGCTCATGATGTATCATGAGCCCATTGGTGAAAGGTAAAGGACCCCTGGACGACTAAGTCCTGTCACAGGCTATTATGGGATGCGGCGTTCATCTCACTTTCAGGCCGAGGGAGCCGGCGTTGGCAGTTCTATGTATCACAGTTGCCAAAGGCAGGATCTGTTGGGATGTCAACAGATGCTAGGAGAGGATATCTCTGTGAGATCTTACTTTCCCTTACTCACATTTGTATGCTCAGCAGAGTGCCAACCTTTGCAGCTTAAAAGGAAGCTTAGATAGGCTAGCTTTAGCCTTTTAGTTTAAGTAATCCAGACAGGCTGGATTTTCCTGGTATTTCCTCCTTCTAAAACGGTAAAGGATCCCTGACAGTTAAGTCCAGTCGTGAACGACTCTGGGGTTGCACGCTCATCTCGCTTTACAGGCCGAGGGAGCCAACGTTTGTCCGCAGACAGTTTTTCTGGGTCATGTGTCCAGCATGACTAAGCCGCTTCCGGCGAAACCAGAGCAGCGTATGGAAATGCTGTTTACCTTCCTGCTGGAGTGGTATCTATTTATCTACTTGCACTTTGACATGCTTTTGAACTGCCAGGTTGACAGGAGCTGGGACCGAGCAATGGGAGCTCACCCCGTCGCAGGGATTCGAACTGCCAACCTTCCGATCGGCAAGCCCTAAGCACAGTGGTTTTATTCCCCCCTTAAAATAATAATCACACAAACTGTCTTGTCAAAGGTAAAAATAATATTTACTTACTCAGCATACTTGCTGAAGAGTAACATATGCAGCAGCTTTGTTCATGCAAGCTTAAAACGGTAATATGTACTTAAGTCTAGCTTAAAATGCTGCAGCTCAGACTTAGATGTTCTCACATTACTGGCAGAGCGGAAAGAGATGGCACGAGTAAGAGCAGAAAGAGAAAAAGGATGTACCCAGGCAGATAGGACAATATCTATCTATCTGTCTATCATCTATCACAGTGTTTCCCAACCTTGGAGCTTCAGCTGTTTTTGGACTACAACTCCCATCATCCCTAGCTAGCAAGACCGGTGGTCAGGGATGCTGGGGATTGTAGTCTGAAAACATCTGGAGAACCAGGGTTGGGAAACACTGATCTATCATCTATCATCTATCATCTATCATCTATCATCTATCTATCATCTATCTATCTATCTATCTATCTATCTATCTATCTATCTATCTATCTATCTATCATCTATCTATCATCTATCTATCTATCTATCTATCTATCTATCTATCTATCTATCTATCTAATCTATCTATCTATCTATCTATCATCTATCATCTATCATCTATCATCTATCTATCTATCTATCATAATCATCTATCATCTATCATCTATCTATATCTATCTATCTATCATCTATCTATCTATCATTTATCTATCTATATCTATCTATCTATCATCTATCTATCTATCTATATCTATCTATATCTATCTATCTATCTATCTATCTATCTATCTATCTATCTATCTATCATCTATCTATCTATCTATCTATCTATCTATCTATCTATCTATCATCTATCTATCATCTATCATCTATCATCTATCTATATCTATCTATATCTATCTATCATTTCATTCTTCTCCTCTCAGGGCACAGTGGGGATGTCTCTCACAGAGTTCTCTCTAGCAAACCTACAGGAAAACTCTGGGAGATTCATCACCTACCATGTGCCTATCTAGCAAATTTAATAGGAATGTGGTGGCGCTATGGTCTAAACCACTGAGCCTCTTGGGTTGGGCTTGCCGATCAGAAGTTCAGCGGTTCAAATCCCCGTGATGGGGTGAGCTCCTGTTGCTCTGTCCCAGTTCCTGCCAACCTAGCAGTTCCAAAGCATGCTGGTGCAAGCAGATAAATACTGCTCCAGGGGAAGGTAAGTGGCATTTCTGTGCGCTCTGGTTTCCGTCACAGTGTCCCACTGCACCAGAAGCAGCTTAGTCCTGCTGGCCACATGCCCTGGAAAGCTGTCTGTGGACAAACACCAGCTCCCTTGTCCTGAAAGCGAGATGAGCACAGCAACCCTGTAGTCGCCTTTGACTGGACTTAACCATCCAGGGGTACTTTACCTTTTTTTGAACCTAGCAAATTCATGAATGGTTTGACTGCACTTTAAATATCTCACATGATCCACCTAACAAGTCCCTTTGCAAGGACTTCCCCTTTTCTGTCCCCTAAGTGCCCCCTGCCTGAAACTGACTGGCGGCGGGGGGGAGTAGGGAGAATCCCCAGATCAGCACAAAGGGGGAAGGAGCTCTTATTCCACCAGGCAAGCTGTGCAGACAACCTTGTGCAGACAGAATGTTCATCATAGCACAACTTTGAATTCCACACTATGTGTATGACCCTACTAAGTAAGATTCATGGCCCAAGTTACTGGTTAATTACACTGCACACTTCTGGTACTTATTAAATTGTGGGGTGGTTTGGAGGATAGATGGAGTGCAAAACTAAAGTCCTGAAAAAATGAGTCTAAATCAGGTGATGGTGAACACTGCTAGGCAATTGCTTCAGATTTTGTTTTCCTGCTTTGAAGGAATGGGTTTCCAAAACCCAAAAACTGACTGTGCAAGCAGTTTTAAATTGCACCAAAATCCCTATTTTTCCTTAGCTAAAAATGCATAAACTCAAGCCGTCGAGTAAATCCATAAGAAGAACAAAGCTCTCTCGCTTATCAGTCCGTGGCGGCAATTAGTGACCTTGCCAAGTTCCAGTACAGCAGGGATGATGCATGTGTGCTTTATCTTACGTCCTGAACACACTCTGACACACAAACCCAGGTCCGGGAACAAACGCCAGAGCGTGTTCCCGGAGATGATTACCTCGTCCCAGATAAGCATAGGAAGAGGAAGATCCTTTTATGGTCAGAAGTACAGGAAGGAAGATCCTTTTATGGTTGAGAGTACCAGAGCAGGAACATATGTGATGTCAACCTGTGTACGTAGGCCGACGTTGGTTGGGCTTCTAGGGGAGGAGTGAGAGGGTGCCTGGAGGATATATAAACTGGGCATGTAATGCGTTGAAAGAAAATATGAAAATGATTTATAGGTGGTACATGACACCAGTCAAGCTTGCAAAGATATATCATGTGCCTGATAATAAGTGTTGGAAATGTAAGGAAACTGAGGGAACATTCTTTCACCTCTGGTGGACGTGCCCAAAGGTTAAGGCTTTCTGGGAAATGATCTATAATGAACTGAAAAGGGTATTTAAGTATACCTTTCTTAAGAAACCAGAGGCCTTTCTTTTGGGCATTGTTGGCCAGATGGTGCTAAAGAAGGTCAGAACCTTTTTTATGTATGCAACAACAGCAGCAAGAATACTCATCGCAAAGTACTGGAAGACACAAGATTTGCCCACCTTGGAAGAATGGCAGATGCAATTGATAGACTACATGGAACTGGCAGAAATGACTGGCAGAATCCGAGGCTTGGGAGAAGAACAAACAGAAGAAGATTGGATGAAATTTAAAGACTATCTGCAAAAACATTGTAAACTATTTGAATGTTAAAATGATGCAGGATACAGAGATAGTGTGGCATTAGTGACAAATTTGAGAGGAATGTGCAAAGATGTTGTATAAGTAACAAGTAAAGAAACATAGCAAAATTAATCAATGGTGGGGATTATAAGACAAGTGGTTAGCAGCGGCAATGGTTAATTTAAAAGAAATGAAGTAACATTAAGATCAGTTAAAATAATGGAAGAGTTTGCTGAAACTAATTTGGAAATTGGAATACAGAAGAGGGAGGTGTGAGGAGGTCGGGAAAGTAAGGCACATGAAATTAAGAATTGAACTTATATATTTTTGTTTGATTTTTATGTTATATTGTTTATTGTCTGTTATTGTATTGTGTTGTTTTGTTTGTTATGATAAAATCTGTTGAAACCCTAATAAATATATATATATATATATATATATATATATATATATATATATATATGCTTTCGTAGATTTTCACGGGTACAGGAATGCAGGTTTTGGTGTCCTCGGGTGTCTTCCCGTGTAAAAGGGAAGACACCCGAGGACACCAAAACCTGCATATATATATATATATATATATATATATATATATATATATAAACTGCATGAAACCTGTCATTTTTTTGGACTTGCTGTGGACTTGATCACACAAGTGCCTTCTGCTATCCGGAGAGCAGAATAAACTCTTTCTTTGAACCAACTCGGTGTCATTTTGACTTCCTTCCTCCTGTTCCGGAGCAACGCTGACCCAATCGGTGAATTCCAATAAGGCTAGAGCTTAATGCTGACCAACTATCCCCACGATTGCAGACAGGGTCAAAGATTTGTTATGTGTGTGTATGGGGTGGGGGGTGGGATTGATCAGGAGTCTATCGAAAGCTCCTCACTGTCTTGATTGAATTCCTTTTTATTAAGCCTTTCCAGTTCGGCTTGCTTTTTTCATTACAGCTTTCTAGCCTAACCTCCAGAAGTAAGTTGATATATATCTGCAATATTTTATTTTTTTGCTAAAGTTTAATAACTTAGTGCAGAATGATCACCCGTGAGTACTGCAAAGGTCTTGAAAGATCCAGGTCAGGCAAAGTGTAGAAAGTACAAAAGGAGAATATATTGGTAGAGCTTATTTGGATATAAATAAAGCACCTCAAAGTGGCTCCCCATGACAGGGGAGACCTTTCTGACTGTAAGAGCTGTTCAGCAGTGGAACAGACTCCCTCCAAAAGTGGTGGTGGCCTCTCCTTCCATGGAGGTTTCTGAACAGAGGTTGGATGACCAACTGACATGGATACTTTAGTAAGATTCCTGGGGTTGGACTAGATGACCCTTGGCTTCCCTTCCAGCTCTACAGTTTTGCAGTTCTATGAACAGAATAAAATATCAATTGGTCCTGCAGTGTTATGGTCCCTTGGAGGCACCATAAAAAGCATTAAATATCCCTAAGGAGAGAAAAGTCTAATCTTGGAGAGGGAGATCTGACATTGGAAATCTATGTGTGGGCTTCCCATCTACAGTCATCTATCCTCAATATGTCAGTGTCAGGGATAAGGCTACTCATTTAGCATGATGTCAGGGCAGGGACCAATAGTACTGTTTCCTCCCTTTTCTGCTGTGTACAGTGCTATTACAGTATTAGAATGTGAGCACACAAATGTTTTGCATCTGATGATTATGACTGATGTGTTAGTAATATGATTGGCCTGTGTATGTGAATGGGAGGGAAGTAAAGAGGCAAGGGACAAAGAGATGGTACCACCTAAGACAGGCATGAAGGGATGTGGGTGGCGCTGTGGTCTATATCACTGAGACTCTTGGGCTTGCTGATCAGAAGGTCTGCAGTTCAAATCCCTGCGACGGGGTGAGCTCCCGTTGCTCTGTCCCATCTCCTGCAACCTAGCATTTCGAAAGCATGCCCCAAAAGTGCAGGTAGATAAATTGGTACCACTCCAGCAGGAAGGTAAATGGAGTTTCCGTGCGCTGCTCTGGTTTTGGTGTTCCGTTGCTCCCGAAGCGGCTTAGTCATGCTGGCCACATGACCTGGAAAAACTATCTGCAGACAAACGCCAGCTCCCTTGGCCTGTAAAGCGAGATGAGCACGGCAAACACTGAGTCGTCTGCGACTGGACTTAACTGTCAGGCGTCCTTTACCTTTTAAGACAGACATAGGCAAACTCAGCCCTCCAGATGTTTTGGGACTACAACTCCCAGTTGGTGTAGTGGTTAAGAGTGATAGACTCGTAATCTGGGGAACCGGGTTCGCGTCTCCGCTCCTCCACATGCAGCTGCTGGGTGACCTTGGGCTAGTCACACTTCTTTGAAGTCTCTCAGCCCCACTCACCTTACAGAGTGTTTGTTGTGGGGGAGGAAGGGAAAGGAGAATGTTAGCCACTTTGAGACTCCTTCGGGTAGTGATAAAGCGGCATATCAAATCCAAACTCTTCTTCTTCTTCTTCTTCATCATCATCATCCCTAGCTAACAGGTCAGGGATGGTGGGAGTCATAGTTCCAAAACATCTGGAGGGCCGAGTTTGCCCATGCCTGACCTAAGAAAATAATGGATTTGCTTATTTATGTGAGCCTTCAACTTGTATCCTTTTAACCCTCCTAACACTTTTCAAGTTTCCTCCCCCGCCTTGAAATGTCATGGATCACCCTTCTCTCCAATTGCATTGGACAGTTCACAGGAATACAACGAAGGCTTGTTTCCTTTTTCATGTTTTAAACACGATATGTTTAAACGCAATAAATTAGCCGCGTCTGTCACTCTGACTTTTTGTAGATGTCAGGCTAATGACACCTGTCATATATATGAATGCCACTTGTGGCCTTTTTAGGATCACTGAAATAAACATTAGCCATTGCTAAATGCAAAATAAAAATAAGGTTGCTGATGAGACAGCCTCTTTAGTCTTGCCACCTACAGCCCCGATGTAATGGTGCTGGCATGTGTGACACATTGAAATGTAGATTGAAAATGAAAAGAAAGAGTGGTGAGGGCTCTTTGAATTGGAAGTAATGATATCTGTGTGTGTGTGTGTGTGTGTGTGTATGAGAGAGAGAGAGAGAGAGAGAGAGAGAGAGAGAGAGAGAGAGAGAGAGAGAAGGTTTTATGACCACCCTGCTTCCATTGAGCCACTCTTTCTTATGACGTCGGCACACACCTTGGCACCCTGGCAGGTATGACGTTAGGTGCTGCAGAGTACCATCTTGTCCTCAGTGCTATTTAACATCTATATAAAAAGCAGAGACATCACCTTGCCAACAAAGGTCCATATAGTAAAAGCTATGGTTTTCCCAGTAGTGATGTATAGAAGCGAGAGCTGGACCATAAAGAAGGCTGATCGCTGAAGAATTGATGCTTTTGAATTATGGTGCTGGAGGAGACTCTTGAGAGTCCCATAGACTGCAAGAAGATCAAACCTCTCCATTCTGAAGGAAATCAGCCCTGAGTGCTCACTAGAAGGACAGATCCTGAAGCTGAGGCTCCAATACTTTGGCCACTTCATGCGAAGAGAAGGCTCCCTGGAAAAGACCCTGATGTTGGGAAAGATGGAGGGCACAAGGAGAAGGGGACGACAGAGGACTAGATGGTTGGACAGTGTTCTCAAAGCTACCAGCATGAGTTTGACCAAACTGCGGGAGGCAGTGGAAGATAGGAGTGCCTGGCGTGCTCTGGTCCATGGGGTCACGAAGAGTCGGACACGACTAAATGACTAAACAACAACAACAACATGAAAGCACTGGGAGTGGTTATCAGGAGATCTGATCTGAGGCCAGGCATTAGCAATATGCTGATATTCTCAGATGAATTTCTGTAACGTTTGAATAAGGAGAGGCCATGCATGACCCAAGTCCATGTCCCAAAGCAGTCATAGGTTGGATCACGGCCAATAAACTGAGACAGAACCCTGATGAGATGGAGATTCTGCAGATGAATGGTCCCCAAGTCTGGGAACTGGGAAGCTTGCCTGCTCCAAATGGGGTTGCACTTCTTCTGAAACAGCAGATAAGTACTTTGGAGGTGCTCTTCCAAAAGGACATTATAGGCCCAAGTGCCCTCTGTGGCAAGGAGTGCTTTCTACCAACTATGCTATGTCAACTATGTCAACTATGCCTCCTTGCCTGGAGAGGGATAGCTTGGCAACTGTGATTCATGAACTGATAACCTCACATGTGGACTATTGTAATGTGTTTTATGCCAGGCCTTTAGGCCAGGTTCCGCAACTGCAATGGCTAAGGTAATGTGTTGGGCAGCTAGTCACACAAATACCACATTAGTTCTAAAAGAACTGCACTAGCTGCCCATTAATTACCAAGCCACGTTCAAGATCATGTTAACCCAGTGCCTTTTTTCTGGGAGGACACAAGGGTACGCATGCCCCTAAACATTTTTTTTGAATATAACGGGAGAAGAAACTAAAAACGTTGAAAATTTTAGTTTCTCCCCTAGCACGGTGAATCATCAGTTCCATTGAATGCCACAGTGAGTCGTCGGTTCCATTGCTACCCCTGATGGCGGCCTCGTTTCCTGTCATGGTGTTTCCTGAGTCTCAGATGGAAGTGAGCGTTTAATGTGTGAAGCAGTTTAGAATGTGGATGTGTGGTGTTTTACTGATGAAAGTTTGCCCTCATGGAGGGGCAGTATTTCAAAAGAGTAGGAGAATTACTAATGACATCTGGCGTCAGACACCAACAGCAAGCAGAGGGATCGGGAAGATGTTAGTGCACACAATCTCATGCCAATGTGGAAGTTACTGTGAGCTGTCAGCTGTGTAATAATGAGGTAATGCATGTTCTTTGTACAGTGGTACCTTGGTTCTCAAACTTAATCCGTTCCAGGAATCCATTCCTAAACCAAAGCATTACAAAACCAAGGTGTGCTTTCCCACAGAAAGTAGTGCAAAGTGGATTAATCCGTGCCAGACTTTTAAAAACAACCCCTAAAACAGCAATTTAACATGGATTTTACTATCTAACAAGACCGTTGATCCATAAAATGAAAGCAATAAACAATGTACCGCAGTCACACAATCAATCCATCAGTAGTTGAACTGGGTTTCACACAGTCACAAAAACAAAACAAAAAAGAGCCACAAAAACAAAAACACAAAATAAATAGCAAAAACAGACAGACCTCAGCGTAACACTCAAAACGGAAGTGTGGCACTCAAATTGGAAGCGTAACACTCAAAATTGAGCATGTTCAGCTTCTGAAAAAAGTTCGCAAACCAGAATTCTGGGTTTACAGTGTTGGGGTTCCAAGTTGTTTGAGTACCAAGGTGTTTGAGAACCAAGGTACCACTGTACTTTTGTCCATTTACTGTATCTATTTCCCTTGATTTGAACTATAAAATGGTGATTTTCTTGAGTCAAAATGAGAGTACCTCTAAACATTTTTAAAAAACAAAACCCCACTGTGTTAACTTATAAAGCCTGGATCTACTTGAGTCCAAGTTACCTGGTGACTCAACTTCTCTTGTGTAGACCTTTTTGATCAATGGAGGTCTTGTTGGTTCTGCTGAGACTAGCAGACTGTCTTCTGATGGCAACATGGAAATAGTTCGGTGGAATGCTCTCCTCCTTGTTATCTAGGAAGCATCAATTGTAGCATGCTTTTCTTTGGGCATTTCCCAGCTGTTAATGCTGGATCATATACCTTCCTTACCTTATATTCCTCAGCGCCTGATTTTTTGGAATGGTGATAGTTGTAGATCAGGGGTCGGCAAAATGTTTTAGCCGTGGGCCAGTCCACTGTCCCTCAGATCTTGTGGTGGGCCAAAGAAGTGGCATGGGGGGGGGAGCTGGAAGAAGAGGCGAGGAGGGTAAGTAGTCCTCCTCTCCACACACATACCCAGCCCCAGCCACTGTGCTTACCTTCCCTGGGGCTGCAGCCGCCGCCGCTTCTCGTGGGTGGGGCAGAGTAAGCTTGTCCACTCCACTCTCTGGCTCACAGGAGCACCAGGGCAGCGGCAGCAACTGCGGAGGAAAGATGAGCGGTGCAAAAGGGCTGGCTCCAGAGAGGGGCTGCTTAAAATGGCGCCCAGCCAGCTCAGCCCAGCCCCCTTCCTTCTCTAGGCAGGGCAGGGAGAAGCCAGGAGGAGGGAGGGAGGAGGTGCTGCCACGGTGTGTGTGAGGGAGAGGGGGGGAATGGAATGGCGCAAGGGGCAAATGGCGCAGCCTAAATGAACAAAATTCCCATGCTAATCCACGGACAGTCTGCGGGCCGGGTCCTGAAGGCAGTTGGGCCTGATCCGGCCCTTGGGCCTTAGTTTGCCAACCCTTGTTGATTGTAGATGCATATTTGGTTTTGCTGCATTTTTTTGACATTCTCATTATGGTTGACTATCTAATTGGAATGGCTTAAAGAAGTAAATAATGTGAATAATACTTTTGATGTAATTAAGCTGGGTCAGACCGTCCTCTTTTTATGAGAGTTGTGTAGGAGTTTTGTCATTAGTGCCTTTGACATTTGCTTCTCTGGTAAAGCAGCCTAGCCAATTAGTGAAAGTACAGGGGTGGTAAATGATTGAAAAGTGACTGTGAATGAACTGCTTTGGAAAGGTTTTCTGAAAACTTTCTTTCCTGATATGGTGCATACTCTTTTATGTAAACACAGATGGAGAAAGTTTATAAAAACAAACTTTATAAAAATAAGTTCCATATTCTTCCATAGGATATAAGGTGTAAGAAGCGGAGACACAAATGATTCTAAGTCCCCATCTGCATTATACAGTAATGGGCTGTCCCCCAAATCCTGATAAGGGTGCTGGGAGTTGTTAAGAGACCTCTAGTCTCCTCGGATGGCGCTGTGGGTTAAACCACAGAGCCTAGGCCTTGCCGATCAGAAGGTCGGTGGTTCGAATCCCCACGACAGGGTGAGCTCCCGTTGCTTGGTCCCTGCTCCTGCCAACCTAGCAGTTTGAAAGCACATCAAAGTACAAGTAGATAAATAGGTACCGCTCCAGCGGGAAGGTAAACAATGTTTCCGTGTGCTGCTCTGGTTTGCCAGAGTGATGCTGGCCACATGACCTGGAAGCTGTATGCCAGCTCCCTCGGCCAATAAAGCAAGATGAGTGCTGCAACCCCAGAGACGACCACGACTGGACCTAATGGTCAGGGGTCCCTTTACCGTTAAATGAATACAGTGATACCTCAGTTGTTGAACGTAATCTGTTCTGGAAGACCGTTTGACATCTGAAATGTTTGATAACCAAGCAGCAAAGGGCAGTCTGCAAAGTCAATGGAGAAAACTGAAAAACAAACAAACAAACAAACAACAAAGTTGAAGCCATTTGACTTCCGAGGTGCGTTTGAAAACGGAATTTACTTCTGGGTTTTCGGCGTTCAAGAAACGATATGTTGGGCTTCCAAGATTCTCAAATAACGAGGTACCAATGTAAAACAGAAAATTTAATAAAAATTATAGGGGGGGGGGAGAATTAGGACACTAATTGATGTAGGCCTATCCTCACGTGATTACTGCAGGCAGCATTTGACCACATGAAGATGGCTAAAGATCACAAGTAATCCATAGACTGGAGTCCTCATGAAGATAGCCCCATGAAGATATTGTGCTATGTAAAGCATGGGAGGGCTTCGTGTTTACGTTAATGGTGAGGTGGTCCACAGTGTGCCTGGCAAAATGCATGCTGATCTGTAAAATAGGAATCTGGGGAAAAGGTTTAATAAATTCTGCAGCTGCACAGCTGCATGCATAGGAAAGGGGAACCCTGCCCAATGGTATTAGGAAATAAGCACTGGTAGAGAGATAATCTGTTTTTCCTTGGTAAATTGTTAGAGTTAAACTAACCCCCTTAGAAAATATTCAGTTTTAGTTTTCTGAAAATAAAGTATCACTTTCATTCATTTGTGGCAGGGTCTTCTCCAAGATGGTAATAATGATAAATGATCAAGCCTAGGAAGAATTGCAAAAATAGGGCATCATCAAACCCAATGTATTTATAGTAATCTGTGTTGCTGAGTTTACTTTTTTTCATACTTACAAAGAAGCCTACTGGGTCAAGTAGTCCAGTGTGAAACAAGAAATATCAGAAGAGGGGCAATGAAGAACTGAAAATGCACACATCTCTACAATGTCAGTGTAGACCATGGGTAGGCAAACTAAGGTCTGGGGGCCGGATCCAGCCCAATCGCCTTCTAAATCCGGCCCGTGGACGGTCTGGGAATCAGCATGTTTTCACATGAGTAGAATGTGTCCTTTTGTTTAAAATGCATCTCTGGGTTATTTCTGGGGCATAGGAATTTGTTCATCCCCCCCCCAAAAAAATATAGTCTGTCCCCCCACAAGGTCTGAGGGACAGTGGGACTGCTGACCCCTGATGTAGACAAACTCCCCTCCGCTTGATTTGAAATTGGCATGGTATTTACAAACTTTCCCTGTGAATCTGGACAAAAAAGATCCTCAGTTTCCTGATAATTCTTTCCCAGCTCATAATCATAGCTGTCAACTTACAGATTTGAAAATAAGGGACCAGCAGCCTCAAAAATAAGGGATCAGCAGCCAAAATAAGGGATTTCCGGAGCACAGGTATGTTCAACTTTTGAGCCCCTCCAAGTCAAAGGCAGAAAGCCCAGCCAGCAGCCAAACGAAGCCTCAAGCGGTGGTTCCCACAGCGCAGCAACCCGGCAAAGGGGATGCAGCAAGGAAAACCACTGTCACCTCTCCGCTGGGAAGCGCTGAGCAAAGGCGCCTCCCCAGGCAATGTGGCCAATTTGATTGGCACAAGGCATGCAAGCTCCACCCCCCAGTTGTTCTTAGACTCCTTATTGGGTGAGCAACACAGCCAAGCAACACAGTTGGAGCCTCCCTCCTCCCTGGCCGGCAGGGAGGGAGGGAAAGGAGCTGCTTCCTTTGAAACCCGGGAAATTTAAGGGACATCATCAATAAGGGACAGCAGCGGGACACAGCGCTGAGATAAGGGACTTTCCCGCCAAATAAGGGACGGTTGACAGCTATGCTCACAATGTTGGCCTGTGTGCACTGATGGCTCTACACACATTTGCATTAGCGTGTTTCTCCTCCCACTTCCAAATCACAATTTGCTTTCAGCTGCCCTGAACCTCACTCCATAGCAACAGCAATGACAGAACTGCTTTTACACTCAACTGCCCAGCCAACCTCCTACTACCACAACCTCCTACACACAAGAACAAGAAATAGCTTTAGATGGGGACACGTGGGATCCATAATAACGTTTTACAGCGGTTCCCTAGAATCGATGCCATTGGTGGCCTCCTCATGTAGGCTCACACTAATTTTAGGAGACCAGAGCTTTACTCACTATTTAATAACATTTGTGACAAGCCGACCTAGGCTTAATTCATTTTAGCGATTTCTAAACCACCCTTCATCAAAGAGTTTCCAAGGCAATTTTTACACCCAGGTGCTGTTTGACCTTAAGTTGCTACTGCTGCAATGTGGTTTCAAAGTATTTCATAGAACCAACTCTTCTTATTGGGCAACCCTTATGCTTTAATTCCTGCCATCTTCAAACTGACTTACTGGGATGTCAAATACTAGCTGCCAATGATGGGAAAGTATTGCCAGGCACAAAGAATCTGAAAGGTTTAGCTTCCCCTTAGAATAAAGAGAACCAGCCACAGTCATAGCCTGGGATTCTTGCTCATCCAACACATCTGAAAACTGACAGCAACCTCATTGTCTCAGGCGGCTCCTAAGAGATTGAATGCCAACAGTTTACAGATAGAGTGGATGCACAGTCCATCTCTAGTCTCTTTTCATAGAAAATGTAATGTTTCTCAATTTTTCTTCGTTAAAAAACCTACTTCTGCAAGCCCTGGGCTTACACTGGATCTGCAGAAACCTTTATTTTATTTGTGAGTAGCCCTTGCTTCCAAAAGGATAGGTTCACTATAAGAAGGAAAAACGGAGGAGAAGTGGAATCACATATAAGATTTGAAAGGAACAACAAACAACTGCTTGGTTTGGTGACCTAGTCAGCGTTCACAGCCATCAACAAGAGTACTGTTGACAGTAAAGGTAAAGGTAAAGGGACCCCTGACCATTAGGTCCAGTCGTGAGTAGCACACGGAAACGCTGTTTACCTTCCCGCTGGAGCAGTACCTATTTATCTACTTGCACTTTGACGTGTTTTCGAACTGCTAGGTTGGCAGGAGCAGGGACCGGGCAATGGGCGCTCACCCTGTCGCAGGGATTCAAACCGCCAACCTTCTGATCGGCAAGCCCTAGGCTCTGTGGTTTAAACCCACAGCGCCACCCGCGTCCCCACCCGCATTACTGTTGACAGTAAGCAGCTTACAAAGCAACTGGTTTGGGTGCTTGATTTGGTGAATATTAATAATACACACAAAATGTCAGGATGAAGAACAACATTTTTTGGAAATGGTGCTGAATTCATTATAAGCTGGACCAATTCGTGTAACAAGTCAGCTGATTTATTAATTGTAGTGCCACTGTTATCACGTGTGCATTTTCCCTTTTATCCAAGACACTAAGAAACAGTGCCTATCTTCTGTTTCCTCCATTTTATCCTCACTAAAGCCTGGGATTGGCTTTCTGGCATCACCTGATTCCCTAGGCCAAGAGGATTATGAGCTCTTGTGTGATTTCTCTATATGTCTGCAGTTTTACCTCTGACTTAGAACCCCGGGGAGGCATTTCCTTATCCTCAAGTATAAGGGCTATTCCTTCTGATAGTAGAATAAAGATTCAATGATTGTTTTTGCCTGAGTAGGCCTATTAGGAACTGGGATCATTGGCAATTTTCACTGGACCATTTAGATGCTCTTGAAAGTGGAGGATTTGGGGGCATTTTCAGGGGGATAATGCAATCTACCCATTGTTAGGTGGGCATGGGAGTGGGGCTTCCCATCAGGAGAGGAGTCAGCAGAGAGCTCTGATCTAGTCTTTGCTGATGGTTCATATGGCAGCAGAGCTGCTACAACCTAGCAATCTTCTTTTTCTTAGAGTGACCCAGTAGGAATGATGCTATGTCATGACAGACCCTTGTTCCCAAGGTTCTTAGGGTGGGAAAGATGGTTGCCCTATGTTCTAGGCAAAAAAAGAATGCAGAAGGCTTCAGGTCAATCCCTGGCATCTCTAGATAATAATAATAATAATAATAATAATAATAATAATAATAATAATAATAATAATAATTTATTTATACCCCAGCCACTCTGGGCGGCTTCCAACTAAATATTAAAAACAATACAGCATCAGACATTAAAAACTTCCCTAAACAGGGCCACCTTCAGTTGTCTTTCAAAAATAAAATTGTTGTTTATTGCCTTGACATCTGCTGGGAAGGCGTTCCACAGGGCGGGTGCCACTACCGAGAAGGTCCTCTGCCTGGTTCCCTGTAACCTCACTTCTCGCAATGAAGGAACCGCCAGAAGGCCCTCAGAGCTGGACCTCCATGTCCGGGCTGGATGATGGGGGTGGAGATGCTCCTTCAGGTATACAGGACCGAGACTGTTTAGATAGATAGAGTTGCCTAAAATTCTAGAGTGATAATGCCAATCAGAAGAGACTATACTGAGCTAGTAGGACCAAGAGTCTGAAGCTTCTATGAAATAGCAGGGAAGTTGTTTTTAAGAAAAGCATGTCTAGAATGCTCTATTGCTTCCCAGCGGTGTTTGGTACCCATTAGGACTGGTAGGACCAAATGTAGAGCTTATTGTTGGTGGAGCCATAGCCAATGACAGACAGACCCAACCTGCTCTGGTTTTGTTCCCAAAGTCCTCTCTGCTGAATTCTATAGACCATCAGAGACATCAAATTGTTATAAATAAGAAGGCAGGCAAGTGCTGCCTGGCTGTGGGAAATGCCCCATTCATCCTAACGGACCAGCCTCCACGGCTGACCCTTCTCTTAATGGTAAGAACTCTTACCTCCTGAAAAATTGTAGAATTTGCCCTCCCCCAAGAGATGCATCCGTCTATGTCTTCCCCTCTCCAAAATTGCACTCCCCCAATGAATGAATGTTTGGCCCAGCGCTAGAGATTACATATGCTCATGGGTCTTCACATATAACACAATGCATATATGAGTGTGCTTGGCTATGAATGCTAAGATTCTTCAAGTAGTACATTTAAGAATGTTTAAGAATCAGTTTAATTGAATAAGATTTTTTTAAATCCAAGGAATACCATTCCACAAGCTACCAATGTGAAATTATACAACGCACATTTATTTAATTGTCTCTCCTACACAACCCAAGAGTAGGCTGATAGACTCTAAAATTATAAAAAGTGAGCCTATGTGTTTAATTAGACCCAAACTCCTAATGGAATCATTCCACACATTCCTGAAAGGGGTTTATCCCACTGTACTTACAATAAGAAGCTTTAATGAACATTAATGAAAAATTAACAATGAAGGAAGCAAACAGCGTGTGAAATTGCTTTTCTGTACATCTTACTGTTTTGGTATTTCCGAGATAAAGAGAGATAACAATGTCAGGAGATTTTTACAGCCCTTCTGATAACTATGTTTTGTGCACCCAGCACTCCGTTGTGTAAGGTTAACGGTGCTTTCCGTCATATTGTTTCGCACATTCAGTAATTAACGCATCGAAGGAGAGCTCAGCCAAGACTCGGATAAAGTGGCTATTTGATATCTGGGAGAAGCTTTAAGGTTATTTGATTACATTCCCGATAGATACATTTCCACTTCACTACTTGGCTCAAAGCACCATAAGTCCTCTTGTTCCACCGTTTAAACACTTGTATGGGGATGCTGTTGAAAGTAAGATCTTGTCTGTTAAACATCAGTATTCTGAGAATTCTTTTAAGTGTTCACAGATTTCCCCAAACCCTCGGTATGTTGCACGCTTGCACTGCAAGAAGTAGATGGGATAATATGACGGGTTTATGAAAAGATGATCAAACCAGGATTTTGACACATAGAACTGACAAGATATAAAGTATTTTTTTTGGGGGGGGAGTTGGACTTCCAAAATGACAGCATGGCAGAGAGGTGGTATGAACAATGTTGGCTAAGTAACAGAATGCCAGAGATGCTAGAGATGGATTTCTGCAAAATTACCAAGAAACCCATTTTCTGATTGGAATGGGTGTTCTCCCCTATCCTGAAATCAATTATATACACCAAAAATGATGGATTCCCCCCTGCCCCCATTTCTCTTCACTGCATGAAGGCTTCTCATGTGTGATCTTCTTATTTCACAGTAGCATGATAAAGTACTTTAAATGAACTCCCAGCTTTGTTCATTTGTTTCTGGTATTTGTCAAGCAGTCTTCACTGTACTTGGTCAGAATGCAGTTATCTCATGATAGCATTCCTTTCCCAGGCTGACCGGAACCTTACGCTTTCCTCCCTTTGTATACGCTATTCTGCCTTGTTCATTGGACACACACAAAGAGATTAAGGACACAACAGCATAAGACAAGGCCTGGTGTCTGGTGGCAGAGGATACAACCCCCACGGCAGATCACCAGGAATGGATAAGACAAGGAAAAGTTCTTACCAACTGCTTTTTATTCAGTATTCACAGAGAAAGACTTGGACATGCTGCCTCTTGGAATAATGGCATTTTCCCAAATGAATCTCCACCCTCTCCCTCTCTCCCTTCATCCGTCATCACTATGGGTGCTGAAAAGTGCCCTTTGCCTCTGAACTCCCTGCTCTACTACTTTCAAAGAGGGGGGTGGGTTTGGAATGCTTTCTAAAGAAACTGTGTCCATCAGCTGTCATCCCCGCCCCCCCCCCCGGTGCTGCTTCTTCTTCTTCTCCCATTATTTCCCAGCTTTCCCCCTCATCTGCCCCTGTTGTAATTCTGAACTTTCTTCTTCTTCTCTGGAAAGGTCAGGCTGGGGAGGCAGTCTCTGTCAGGAGTTTAGCCTACACTCGAGTAGGACCATGGCAGAGACACATGCCCGACTGGCATGTTCCCTCCCTCCTGGACATTTGTTCGGGAGCTTCAAAAGCTTTCTTCAGCCCAAACATCACAGCGACCAATGCCAACAGACATCGGCACACTTAGGGATCCGCAGAGTTTGCGCACCTTGCATGACAGACCTCAGCAACTCAGCATTTTGGCTAATCTACTTTATTTACATATAAACACACACGGAGCACTGCAACATGACTCCCTCTTGCTCTAGTAGCAGACAGCAAAGACAAAAAGACAAAGGACAACAGTCCCACTTCACAGAACACAGTAACACAAACATCCTGTCTCCGTCACATATACATATACATATACATATACATATACATATACATATACATATACCGTCATGTGAAAGACAAAAATCCAATGACTGCAATCATGGAGCAGGAATTCTAACAGTTTCCTCTATTCCTGCTCTGCCCAGTCCCTGACACCTGCTGGCTCAGGCCAGTGGACCATCTAGTCCAGCGTTATGTTCTCATAGTGGCCAAATAGATGGCTTTGAGAAGCCCCTAAGCAAGGACACTTTCCCTCCTTGTGACTCTGAGCAATTGGTACTGAGAGGTATACAGCCTCTGACAGTGGGCCTGGAGCATAGGCCAAGTGACTAGTTGTAGTTGATAGCCATTTGTCTAAACCTTGTTTAAAACCATCCAGACTGGTGGCCATCAGTATGGGCAGGTGGTTAGGTGATTGTTGTTGTTTGTTTGGAAGATTCACCAGTTTGCTGTTGGAAAGCTTGGTTCCTTGATTCCTGTGTCTGATGACAGCAACGAGTCATGCAACTGGCTGCAGCTTTGTTTTGGATGTTTGTATGTGATGCCATTAAGGGATGCGGGTGGCACTGTGGGTTAAACTACAGAGCCTAGGACTTGCTGATCAGAAGGTCAGCGGTTCAAATCCCCATGACGGGGTGAGCTCCCTTTGCTCAGTCCCAGCTCCTGCCAACCTAGCAGTTCGAAAGCACATCAAAGTGCAAGTAGATAAATAGGTATCTATTTATATGGTGGGAAGGTAAACGGCGTTTCCGTGCGCTGCTCTGGTTTCGCCAGAAGCGGCTTAGTCATGCTGACCACATGACCCAGAAGCTGTATGCTGGCTCCCTCAGCCAATAAAGCGAGATGAGCGCCACAATCCCAGAGTCGGTCACGACTGGACCTAACGGTCAGGGGTCTCTTCACCTTTACCTTCTGTGATGCCATTAAATGGTTTGATGATGACGATGAACTGGCTGCAGCAAGAAGAGCTAGGTATGAAGACTTCCTCAAGTAGGGCTGTATGCTTGGCCAGGACAGTTTCACAGTGTTCACGGTCTCTATTATGCTTAAATGCTGCTTCAAGATGAACTGAGAGGCCAGCTGTGTGTGTTTGTCATTTGTGCATGAATTGAAATCCCAAAAAGATTCACAAGAAGCCATTCTGTGTCTGGAAAATATAACATGAGAAACAACCTTTAGGAATGATAAATATAGTGGAAAGCAGAAGTAGATATTTGTACATTTTAATTCACTCAAAAGGGAAGTTTCAAACTTCTAGGACAAAATGAATCTTCTGTGGTTTCCCTTCCATTTATCATTGTCTGTTTAAAGTCCTTCTTGGGTGCTACAGACGAGCAGAAGTACAGTAAATTAATCATGCAGAGACAGTGTAATCTGCTCTCCAGAGTCTTCCTGGTCAGATTAACACAATCAATATATACTGCATACCATCAAGCTTTTCATATAGATTTTTAGCTCTTCCGCATTTACCTTTGTGGTAAAGCAGAGCTGTCAAGTGGGATCAGAGGAGAACAGAAAACAGTCTTCTTTCTCTGAGAAATGACCTGTTGGCATGGGCCATGGGAAGTTGGGTAAAAAGGCATTTGGAGTCTAACAGCTACTAATCATAAAATACAAAGCTGATCTTGGTAAAAGCAATGCCACTGAAAAAAATCAACTTGTTCCTTCACGGGGTCCTTTAGTTCAGCATCTAATTTTTTTGTTTTACTCTAGAAGGCTTTGGGGTAAATCTATAGAGTCAGATTAACCACCACCACACTCATACAATAAATAACAATTAGTTGAATCATATAATAATAATAATAATAATAATAATAATAATAATAATAATAATAATTTTATTTATACCCTGCCCATCTGGCTGGGTTTCCCCAGCCACTCTGGGCAGCTCCCAGCAGAATATTAAAAACACGATCAAACATTAAAAACTTTGCTCAGCAGGACTGCCTTCAGATGTCTTCTAACCTTCCCCTGACGCTGAGGGAAAACAGAGCAGCTGATCAAACCACGGAGCCTGCTGAGCTTGCCAATCGGAAGGTGGGCAGTTTGAATCCCCGTGACGGTGTGAGCTTCCATTGTTCTGCCCCAGCTCCTGCAAACCTAGCAGTTGCAGAGGTTAATAATAATAATAATAATAATAATAATAATAATAATAATAATAATAATGTATTTATACTCCACCCATAATGTATAATGTATTTATACTCCACCCATCTGGAGGCTCCCAACACAATATTAAAAACACGATCAAATATCAAACATTAAAAACTTCCCTAAACAGGGCTGCCTTCAGATGTCTTCTACAAGTCAGATAGTTGTTTATTTCCTTGACATCTGATGGGAGGGTGTTCCACAGGGTGGGCACCGCAACAGAGAAGGCCCTCTGCCTGGTTCCTTGTAACCTCACTTCTCACACTGAGGGAACCGCCAGAAGGCCCTCGGAGCTGGACCTCAGGGTCTGGGCAGAACGGTGGGGGTGGAGATGCTCCTACCATAGAATTATCAAAATTTTCCAAAATAGGGGGTCCATTGCTTGGCTTTTGAGAAACAGGGAGTCCTCAGGAATTAGCTAATTGGGAACCACTGGATTAGACAACTCCAGGAAATACATGGCTAGCAGATGCTAATACTCATGATACCTTTGTGCTACCTCCAGAAGAATGTTCTATTGCCTATTCTTTTGGATTATTAGCCCAAGAAATGTGCTTTGCTCATTTCTACCTGATGGAGAAGCAGTTCTGAAGGGGCTTTGGTGTTTGTTACACACCCTTAGGCGTGTCAGGGATTCAGTAGGGTCTGGGATGTTGGCTGCAATTCTTCCTGTGTTTCCTTACATGAAACAAGGACTCACCACTGAAAGCAGGGGAACCTATCTCTGAAAAGCATGCATCAAATCTTAATGTTCTGTGTAAAGTGATCCTATTTACTTGCAGAGTGCAGAGAAATGCAAACCTGGGACTATGTGCTCCCTTGCTCCCTGTTTGTTGAAAAAGAATTTTTCACAGGTGGGTAAAATCAAAAGGTACAACTTAGTTTGTACGCTTAAAATGTATAGCTTGCCGAAGCTGAAATAAAACACGAAGTTTCTATTCTATTTGGTTAAGGTTACTTACTGCTCTTGTACCGTTTTTATTATGCTTTGTTCACATAATTCATTTTGTGTAATGATTTTTTCCTCTCTGTTGGAAAAAAAACAGGTGAGAATATAAAATGATTTAAGTGATGTCACAATTTTAGAGCTATGTGTTTGGAGCATTTGAGAAAGAGAAAGACTTTCTCCCTCTTCCCCTAAATTTTCTGTTGAACCCAAATTCCTTCTTAGAATTCCACTCTGTGGACCAATTTGCACTATACATTTACAGCATATGAATGCCACTTAAACAGCTACAGATTCCCACAAAGATTCTTGGAAATGGAAGTTCGTTAACAGTACCGAGAGCTGTCAGGAGACCCCCCTTCACAGGTTACAACTTTCAGAGTAGTTTAGCAATCAATTCCTCTTCCCAGGGAACTCTAGAAGTGTAGCTCTATGAAGAAAATAGAGATATCCTCCTTCTTCTTTGGCGATCACTTTTAGCCGAGTAAGATTGTCTTCCATCAACATGGTTTTAACAATGAGTCCGTAAGCGACTGTGGAGGCCAATTCTGGATCCACATGTCCTTCCACAGTGGGGACATTGGTTTCCAGGTGGGAGTTGATCATGGTGTGGATTTGCCAAGCGTGCCTTCATCTTAGTACATTTCTCTATTGCATCCTGAGTTTGAGTGTCTTCAAAGCCCATGACACCTTTTTAAAGATTTGCCTTGAGACAGTCTTTAAACCTCTTTTGTTGACTACCAGCATTACGCTTTCCATTTTTAAGTTCGGAATAGAGTCGTTGCTCTGGAAGACGATCATCAGGCATCCGTACAACTCTTAGCATCCATGACAAACTACAGTTCCCAGGATTGTTTGGGGGAAGCCTTGACTGTTTAAAGTAGTATGATACTGCTTTAAATACATAGTGCTTATGGCACCTGTGTCTCTGAGCTAAGGTTGTCATCGATGCTGATTCTTCAGTTGACATGTGGCATTACTGAAATTGTAACCTTTAAAGGGGGGAAATAAAGCATTTAAAAAGTGGCTGAATATTTGTCATTTTGACATTATCAGTTCCATTCTAATATCAAAAGCTAAATTAGATCTCTTTTTGCCCTTTATTAAATAACCCAACTGATTAAAATCTGTTCAGTTAAAAATATTTTAACAAAGGTGTCGTGATATTCTCATGAAAGGTCATATAAGTTAGGAAATGCTACCATTTTTAACACGCTCTTTCAAAAATAAATATATTCAGAGTTTACTCCAAAGCGTCTTCTCTCCTACAAAAAGTTCTGAAAACAAAGAAGGGGTAGTAAATCGAAGATGGACTCCACAGGTATTTTGAAAACAAATGAACTGGGGTTGGGGCTGTACCATGGTATTCCTGCTCTGATCCATTCTCGTGTCCTTTAGATGACAGCACATTCCATTTCCTCTTGCAATCTCTCTCCTCCTCTGAGAGTTCCATGTTCTTTCACTAAAACCATCTTCCTCTTCCATTGCTGGTCTCATGCCATTCTCTCTTATGTCTCTCTGCTTCTTTCCATATCAGCTTCAAACATGGAGCGCTGTATTTTGGGACTCTCTGTCCCAGTTACATGTCACCTCCCAAGCTTTTATTCTCCTCTTTTTTCTCTGTGCTGTACAAGCTCAGCTGCGCCATAGCACTGCCTCCTTCATTCTTTTGTTCTGTTCTATTTTGCTTTTGCTCTTCCCACTCCCTCCTTGTCCTTCAATTCTGTCCCCAGCTTCTTCAAAGCCTTTGCTAGACCACCAAAGCAGTGACATTTTTGCCACAGCTCCTGCACTTAAGCATTTTTAAGCCTTCTGTTCCCATCTTTATTTCTACTTCACCAGCATCCTGCCCTCATTTTTCTCCTGCTTCTTACTTGTCCATGGTTGAAATCACCACAGGTCTTGTCATGGAAGACATGGCCCTGAGAGTGCTCTGAGTGACTCTGTATTAGTGTTGCACTGAAACCTGTACTCCAGTTTCTCAAAGTTTGACTCCCGTCATGAGAGAGGATTCCATTTTCTGCCTCATTTAAAGAACACTTTAGAGTGGAGTTGGATGGCATATACGAGTGCAGCTTTCTCCCAATTGAAGTGCAAAATGTTTGAGGACTGGGACATTCGCAGGGAAACCAAAATGTTTGTTTACAAAGCTATTGTACTACCAACTTTACTGTATGCTTGTGAAACATGGATCACTTATAAACACCACCTCCAACTCCTTGAAAGATTCAATCAATGGTGTCTCCAAAATCTTTTACACATCACCTGGAAAGACAGACAAACTAATGCTAGTGTACTAGAAGAAGCAAATATCCCCAGTGTCGAAGCAATGATTCTTCAGCATCCACTTCATTGTACTGATCATGTTGTGTGGATGCCTGATGATCATCTTCCAAAGCAATGACTCTATTCCGAACTTCAAAATGGAAAGTGTAATGCTGGTGGTCAACAAAAGAGGTTTAAAGACTGTCTCAAGGCAAATCAAAAAAAAGGTAGTATAAACACTGACAACTGGGAAACACTGGCCTGCGAGCACTCCTATTGGAGAACAGCCTTTACCAAAAGTGTCATGGGCTTTGAAGACACTCGAACTCAGGATGAAAGGGAGAAACGTGCTAAGAGGAAGGCACGCTTGGCAAACCCTCACAGTGATCAGCTACTACCCAGAAACCTATGTCCCCGCTGTGGAAGGATGTGTGGATCCCTAACTGGCCTCCACAGTCATTTACGGACCCACTGTTTAAACTGTGTTTATGGAAGACAATCTTACTCAGCTATGAGTGATCGCCAATGAAGAAGTATGCCTCCTTCCAGCAACTCAACTCCTGCAGCCAAACTGGTGCTTTGCTTTCCTTTCCTTTGGACCACACCAGGAAGCTGAGAGGAGAGTCTTGTCATCTGGGCAGCCCAGAACTTCCACACACACTGCCCAGGCTTGTAGCCTGGAGAGGTCACTTTGGTGCTGCTAACACCAAAAAAACAATGTGGAGGAGCAGTAGTTAGAAGTTACCAGTCTCTCCGGCCACAGAAGTTGCTGTGATTCTCCAGGCATTTGACTTGTTCTGATCCCTATAGGTGAAGCTGAAATATTCTGAGAATCTTGCTCCCCCCCCCCCCCGGCCCATGCAGGGGCACAAATTGGGGTCCCTGATAAGTTAGAGACCCAGGACTTATTGGAAATTTGGAATAGACAGGGCCAACTTCTTCCATTGTTGAAAAGTGTTTTTTGCTGGGGAGCACTGACTTCAGATCTTAAGGAATGTTCAGATGATTTGGGGGTGATAGAATATGTCTAGATGATGAAATGATCCAAACACAAACTGGAAGATAAGATTTTGGGTAGGGCACATGGCTGTTTGCTCCTTTGCCTCTGTACATATCATTCCCTTCCATCATTGTTGGGGAAGGGAAGCCAATGGATATGTCCTTATATCCCTTCTTAAGTGCAATGCAGAGGACAGAGGAAGAGATCTTCACACAAGTTTCCTTGGTTGAGGTAAGAAGGCAAAAGAAGAGAGAATTCTGGAGGCACATGTTGAAATTGCAAGCACTTCAGATAGGGGCATAGCTGCGCCACTGTTAATATCTGTTGCCTGCATCTGCACATTCCAGGCTCCATGTTCCATACCAACATTATTATACCAGTATGACATGCACCCATCCATAGGCACTCTGACCCGATTTATATGAGACACCAGCTGCATTGGACCCAGCAAGAGTATTTCTTTTATTCATACAGTGCCATGTTTAAATCAGGCCCCATGTACATTTTTGGAAATCAAAGTGTACTTCTTGAAGGGATCTTTCGGACAGTACATCCATTCATTCCTTATCTCTCCAGCCCACCCCTCAGATCAATGGCTTCCTGACATCTGAGTACCTTTCAAGTGGATTTGCCATTGGCCATTGTCTCAAACTTGCCAGTTACTCCAGTGTGCCCTCTGCCATTCACCAGAACTGAGGAGGAAAAGGTACGCACAGAGAGACAAAAATAATCTGATAGCCCTCTAGCTAATGCGAATGGCAGTGTTCGCACACATACTTGACCTTCTCCTGACAATTTAAGAAATTCAGTGTGTAACTGCAGGTTGGTTTCTAACAATGGATCTGCCAGGAGTTTTAATAAAGCACAGAGAAAGGGAAAAGAATATATATGCATTTCTTGAGATTGCAGATAATACCACTCCGTTGCCCTAATTGTTTGGCAAAAAAGATTCATATGTAACACAAATCCACAGCATCACAGCGGATAAATGCAAGGTTGCACACAACATATATTAGCTGGTGCCATCTATTTTTAATCCTTCCCAGCCGTGAGCCTTCCGCTGTGCTTTACAAGATAAATGAAGCATACTCTAATTGCCTTTCACATGTCATACTTTTATTCTGAGCCTTAAAGTTTTGAGAATCCAATGTCAAAACACTGCTCTGCAAAACACAGGCACAGCTCAGTCAGCTAACCCCTTCCAATATGTTAATTGTTGAGAAAGGAATGTTAATTATGTAGACTATGAAGACTTCAATCTGTTTCAGGCCTAAGTAGATTACAGTGCTTAACTCTGAGTTTGAACAACACAAATTGGTTCGGCTTTGAGAACGAGGTACACCAGCATGACGTCCGCCTGCCCCTGTGTGGAAGCAGTGTGTGATCCCTTCCTAATAGTCTAATCGGTTTATATTTCACATAAATCACTTATCTTCATTTGACAGACCTTTGGCAGTCTTTTGTGGAAGTAGGGTGTGATAGGATCGTGGCATATGCCGTACCTTTATCGGGTTAGAATAAATCTGGAGTGCTTTTCTTTCTCACCCCCTTCCTTTTCTGATGTTATTCATTAATTGGGATTAGGTGATGGAATTGACATTGAAGAATATGACAGTAAACCCCTTGGAAGATCATTGTGGTGGAAAATCAGCCTATGCGTGTTATTGAGTCAGATTCAGGCTAACCATGAGCAGAATGTGGCAAGGAGATTTTAACTTATTCCTCCTTCCACATCCAGGCTCCTATGTCCCCTAAGAAGCTGCAGGGTGGCTTGGCAGACCATTTATAAGAGTATGGCAGGGTAAAGGGGAAATCATCCCAAACTGCCTCTCGCTCTTTTTCCAGTTGGAATCTTGATTGGAGTCCCTTCTTAAATGTAATAGATAATAGTAACAATAGATGCAGAATGCCATAACAAGATCCAACTACCGTATTTTTTGCACCATAACACTCACTTTTTTCTTCCTAGAAAGTAAGGGGAAATGTCTGTGTGTGTTATGGAGGGAATGCCTACGGGTGGCGGGGGGGGGGATCTGCTGCAGTCGTGAGCAGAGGATCCATTGTTCCCCTTCCTTCCCTCCTCCGTGGCTCGTTTTGAAACAGCAAAGTGGGAGAAGAGCCGCTGAGTGGGGAGGAGAGAGGGACAGAGAGCCTGCTTCTTTAAAGGAGCAAAGTGGGAGAGGAGAGGAGCCGCTTACACTGTCCCTCTCTCCTCCCCACTCAGCGGGGAGGAGGGAGAAAAGCAGAGCCTGCTTGCTTTAAAGGAGCAAAGCGGGAGAGGAGGGGAGCCTTCTCCCCTTATACCCCTCTTCTTCATTATTAGCAGTATCCTTCTCCACCCACCCCACACATGCTCCTTGTCCCTTGAGTGCTTTTCCTTCCCTCCCCACTTAAAACGTGGTTACAAAGCATGGATCCACATGGATCCTCAGGATTTTTGCATTGGGTCAACCCAAATTCACCATCAGATCACATAGCATGTCCATGGCTACAGCTTGCACCAAAAAATCATGCACCCACTGTTGCCTAGGGCTGCAGTGGTGCAAAAACATGGTTACAAAGCATGGATCCACATGGATCCTCAGGATTTTTGCATTGGGCTACTCCAAACTCACTGTCAGATCACGTCTGTGGCTACAGCATGAACCACAAAAATCATACATCCACCGTTTCGTTTAGAATATTTTTTTTTCTTGTTTTCCTCCTCTAAAAACTATGTGCTTGTTATGGTCGGGTGTGTGTTATAGAGCGAAAAAGACGGTAATTGTTAATTATTGTATTAGTGTGGTGGGGGTGGTTAATCTTACTCCATCGATTTACCCCAAAGCCTTCTAGAGTGAAACAAAAAAATTACATGCTGAACTAAAGGTCCCTGTGAAGGAACAAATTGATTTTTCAGTGGCATTGCTTTTACCAGGATCAGCTTGGTTGTGTTTTTTTTTAATAATCAGTACAGGAAGCTATGAATTGTTAGACTCCAAATGCCTTTTTGTGGGGCTGGGTGTTCGTCAGTATGCGAATGATAGCCAGCTCTACATCTATTTTAAATCAGAACCAGTGGAGGCAGTGAAGGTCCTGTGTGAGTGCCTGGAGACGGTTGGAGAATGGATGGTGGCTAACAGATTGAGGTTGAATCCCGACAAGACAGATCTACTGTCTTGGGGACTGGGGGCGGGTGGGTGTGGAGGACTCCCTGGTCCTGAATGGGGTAACTGTGTCCCTGAAAGTCCAGGTGCACAGCCTGGGAGTCATTTTGGACTCACAGCTGTCCATGGAGGCACAGGTCAATTCTGTGTCCAGGGCAGCTGTTTACCAGCTCCATCTGGTACGCAGGCTGAGACCCTACCTGCCCGCGGACTGTCTTGCCAGAGTGGTGCATGCTCTAGTTATCTCCCACTTGGACTACTGCAACACGCTCTACATGGGGCTACCTTTGAAGGTGTCCTGGAAGCTACAATTAATCCAGAATGTGGCAGCTAGACTGGTGACTGGGAGTGGCTGCTGAGACCACATAACACCGGTCCTGAAAGTCCTATATTGGCTCCCAGTACGTTTCCAAGCACAATTCAAAGTGTTGGTGCTGACCTTTAAAGTCCCAAACTGCCTTGGCCCAGAATACCTGAAGGAGCATCTCCACCCCAATTGTTCAGCCCGGACACTCGGGCCCAGCGCCGAGGGCCTTCTGGCAGTTCCTTCACTGCGAGAAGTGAGGTTACAGGGAACCAGGCAGAGGGCCTCCTCGGTAGTGGCGCCCGCCGTGTGAAACGCCCTCCCATCAGATGTCAAGGAAACAACTATCTGACTTGTAGAAGACATTTGAAGGCAGCCCTGTTTAGGGAAGTTTTTAAGGTCTGATGTTTTATTGTGTTTTCAATATTCTGTTGGGAGTCGCCCAGAGTGGCTGGGGAAACCCATCCAGCTGGGTGGGGTATAAGTATATTATTATTATTATTATTATTATTATTATTATTATTATTATTATTATTTAGTCCGACCTCTTTTGCCCAACATGGGGATTGAACCCATGATCCTGGGATTAAGGACTCAGCTATGCAGCTGCAAATAAAATGTTTTAAGTGTGTTGTAAAGTGCAATATACCAACATGACACTATATGGTGATGGTGAGCTATGGAAAATTCAATATATTTTTCAAAACGTTTTAAATAAAATAATTTTCATAGCTTTTTTATATGTGTACAGATTCCACCTAAGAGTCTTATGCTCTATTGACACAGCCATCACAGGACAACTTGCTTAAACCGACAGCTTCAAGATTTGTTGATTTGTTTAGCCATCACTGTCAAGGAGTCGGCTTTTCAGAAAATAAAGCAAGTTTGATGCTTAAAATGCAGATATACTTTTTACAGGATAGATCTCTGGTGCTCTGAAACTTCAGCTTTCCCAGTAAGAGAATTAATGAACTATTACAACTCAAATCTGCTGAATAATTTAAAAGGGTCCCAAGATTTGTGTAAGTCATTTTGAAAAGGCAGACAGAAGCGGGGGTGGGGTGGGGGAGCACAGTTTCCAAAAAGTTCATAAGACCAGCACCACTCCTCCTTCAATTACAGAATATATATATATATTTCTGTTGGAAATATGGAAACATTATGATATTGTCAAGAAAACAAGGGCTGTGCAGAAAATTATGGCATGGCCAGCCTATCTATTACAGAAAATGTAGACCCAAGAGAAAGAACTGTTCCATCCAAGCAAATTGTTAAAATATAACATAATCCCACTAAAATTATTTCTACTCCAGGGAGGCGGGTTGGGTATGTAGGAAAGGCAG
Organism: Podarcis melisellensis; assembly: GCF_964234715.1. Taxonomy (NCBI): domain Eukaryota; kingdom Metazoa; phylum Chordata; class Lepidosauria; order Squamata; family Lacertidae; genus Podarcis; species Podarcis melisellensis. Next base: position 85,221,909 of record NC_138538.1, on the reverse strand, counting down.
TATTTATTTGCAATTATATCCTCTGAATGATGTCTTTGTGAATAGCTTCATAAATACATAGGCCGCACGTATTGCAAATAACTGCATAAATTCAAACCCTTTTCATTTAATTGCCCACTCACATATATAGCATATTTAGGAGCCAAATGAATGAAGTGCAGTGAGTTTTCTTACTGATCAGGTTATATATTTTGAAGGCAATGTATAAAATGTAACTCTGAAGCTTTGGAAATGTAGAAAGGTACTGCCATCTCTTTTGAATGAGATGCTGTAAACAGAGCATAAGTAAGCTTGACCAGTTGATTGGGCATAGAAAGGTGAAGATGGTTGAGATGAGGCCATGCATACCCAACTTGAATTGGGGCCAAAAGTCACCAAAGGGCTACTTGGGGAATAACGGTTTGGGGGCTGGAGCTCAAGTCTACTGCATCCGAATGGATACTGTCGATCCCTCCAAGTGTCCCTATTTTCCAGGGGTGGTCTTGGAGATACAGAAGCCATCTCAGTTTCTGATTTGATCCCAGAAAACCCCATTTTTCCTTAGAATGATGTCATCTAATCACGCTGTTGATTTGAGCTGCCTTCCCTTTATATGGTCTTGGCGGCCACTCCCAGTCCCTTCCAACTTTACATTTCTATGATTCCTACCAATTCTGTTTTGCTTTCCATTGCATGTCAGATCAAGAGGTTGCCAAGAGTCAACATGGGATTCTCAGCCCTTTATTTGTCACTGATATGCACAAAGGGGCATGGACCTTGCCTGGGAAAAGCAGTGGTAGGGGGAAAGGGTGCTTAATAATTCTTGTAGGTGTTTAAACATTTCCCAGACATATCTGGAATACTGCAGTTGGAGGCAGTGTCTGGGTGGAAATCGCAAAACAACTTTGTGGGGAAAAAACTCAACAATTTTTCTGATGAGATTTTCAGTGCTTGAAATATGGCAGCCATACCCTTTAGTCATTCTGCCCCCCTCAAAACACTTCACCAGAAAGCATAGCTAAGAATACCAACTAGGAGAAATGTAACCTAAGGGGAAGGATCGCAAAGGAACAGCAATGTACGGAAGAAGTTTTTTTATATATACAATGCTTTCTGCTACATTTGCTTCGCATATCAGTGACAAACACAGAATTCGGAATTCCACTTTTGGTACTGAATATCTGATTTGAGCCATAGAATCTATACAGTTCATAGTATCTAAGAGTTGGAAGGTAACCCAAGGGTCATCTAGCCTGGTTGGATAGTACTGAAAATCAAGACCAGGGTGATTATAACTAAGGATGGTTGATTCTGTCAATTTCAGTTTCTCTAAAGTTCCCCTTTTTCAGTAATCCAGTTCTCCACATTTCCACATCAGTTTGTGATTTATTAATTTTTTTAAAAAAATCCACATGAAAAACCATCAGCATTTTACTGCCAATTTCTCATAATGTTCAGTGCGTGTCTGCAGTTTTGCCCAATATGCACATTTTTAAAATTATTATTATTGCAAAGCATTTTTCCCTGATGCAATGCATTTTTGTATCTTACGTCAGATACTCTTTAGCACAGTATACACATTTTGGTGCGAAATCACCAGCATTGCAAAATTCAGAGAAGAGCAGGTTTTGAAGGATAGCTGTGTTTCTGTTCTGGAAATCAGGTAGATTCACTTTTAAAGGTGAACTGAATTAATTTCTCACAAATCCCTACCTACTGGGCAGGTAGGATGCTTGCAACAACAAGCACAAGATCTCTCTCTCTCTCTCTCTCTCTGTGTGTGTGTGTGTGTTTGTGTGTGTGTAAAAGTAAGGCAAGGCCACCTTGACACCAACCTCTCTTTGTACTTTTCTTTTTAATGCTAGCCAATTTACAAGGAGAGTTATCATCCAGTTCCCCTCCCAGGTCAATTAAATAAAACCATTTAGAAAAGCTTAGTCTTAAAACTAAGGAAACAGCAATGTAACATCTCATTTCTGACTGGCTCATAAAACTGCTGCTACTTATGCCATAGATATTCTAATGAGGCAAAAGTTTTATAAAGTCTCCCAATTAGTCGCAATATACATTCCGAAGCAATAAACCTCTCAGCTACTTTTGTTAACAAGGTGATATTGTGCTGGAAACTAGACAACACCCCTTTTTTCTGATCTGGAAGCATTAAAAAAATACAACAAAACTATAAATGGTGTTTGCATTTGAAATGCCACATTTATCCAGTCCTGGGTTTTCAAGTTAAGAAATAAATAAGTCTCATATACAGAATGTTAAGCTGCTTGATTTAAACTGACACATTATATCAGTGAAGGTTCCTAATTAAACGTTTGATCCACTGTGAGTGTGAGAAAGCTACAATCAATTGATTCTATGAACTTGTTATATAGCTATATAGTTGTTACTATATAGTATCTGTGGTTCATTAGCTCAAATTCAGGAGAAAAGTAATGACATCACTTGTAGACAAAGAGGCTAGATGAAAATTTGTGTTCCCATTGACTTTTAGGGACACCCAAAAAATTCCGCTCAGCCTCCTAACTGGCAACAGGCTAATTCCTTACCACATCACTGGGATAAGGGGTGGGGTGCTGTGCTGTGGAAAGATGGAGATTGGGGTCACCTTCTATAGGCACATTTTCCACCCAAGCTGAGTCTTGCCTTTTTCTTCTTAAGGAAAGGGAGGGACAAAATCACCCTTGGAATGAGATAAAATATGGCTCTAAATATATATTTTGTGAGAAAACATTAATATACATCTTTGTGCAAATTAATTGAAACAATGTAGTTTATTATACAAAACTCACATATATGTACATTAGTAAACGGATATGACCTCCTCTATTTTTAAGCAGCATTTGAACATGGTTTGGCATGGAGTCTACTAGTTTCAAAAGTCACTGTTGATTTTCAGATCCCTGTATCACACTTGAATCAGCGCCTGAATGAGCTTCTCCACAGTTGTACAGTATACAGCACAGAGGCAACTTTTGCATATAGCCCACAAATTCTCAATGGGATTTATGTCTGGGGAATTCCCTGGCCAATCTAGTACCTGTATTTGCTGCTCTGTCATGAATTTCTTCACCACTTTTGATGTGTGACAGGGAGCTAGGTCCTGCTGCAATATCCCAGTACTGTCAGGATACCTCTTTTCTAGCTCTGGAATACAGTGGTACCTCGGGTTAAGAACTTAATTCGTTCTGGATGTCCGTTCTTAACCTGAAACTGTTCTTAACCTGAGGTACCACTTTAGCTAATGGGGCCTCCCGCTGCCACCTCACGATTTCTGTTCTCATCCTGAAGCAAAGTTCTTAACCCGAGGTACTATTTCTGGGTTAGCATGAAGCGTCTGTAAACTGAAGAGTCTGTTACCCGAGGTACAACTGTAAGTCTCTTACGTAGAACCTCAATATATTGTGGTGAGTGCATCATTCCTTCTATTGGCTGCAGGCTTCCAACACCATAATGATCAACTGACTTTACGTGTTTGTTTTGAGTACAGGATTACGAGTAAGATAGAAAACATGCTTTAATTTGCGCACGGGTGTATTTAAGTCCATATGTGTTTAAATATTTTTTGTGTGCAAATTAATGTGGAAATGGGATGGAATGGACTTATGACAGGGATAGTTCACTCAGTGAGGCGCGAGACTTAATCTAGGTTTGAGCCCCACATTCCATGAAAAATTCTTGCCTGGCAGGGGGTTGGACTAGATGTTCCTTGTGGTCCCATGGCCTGTGCATCCAAACTGCAGAGGAATATTTGAGGTCACTGAAAGAGTCAAAATGGCTTTAGGACTGTTTTCCTATACTGTTTCAGACATGTGGTGTATAGTGTGTGTGTGTGTGTGTGTGTTTGCCTGGTACATTTATGAACATTTATTTTATATCTTAGACCAGGCATGGCGAAACTTGACCCTCCAGATGTTTTGGGACTACAACTCCCATAATCCCTAGCTAACAGGACCAGTGGTCAGGGATGGTGGGAATTGTAGTCCCAAAACATGAAGCTCTGTCACTGCCTCCTGTACCAAAAAAATTCGATTCAGTACTGCACTGGAAAAAATAATGTTCATGGTTGAAGGGAGAAAGAACTGATCTCAGAGGATGGGCATTCTCTGAAGCCAATTCACGCCACAAAAACACCACCACCACCACCACCTGCTGCTTAAGGGAGTCATTTTGCAACCGAAAGCACTAGACATATTTTGTGCTTCAGTTCCTTTTGTTTGTCTGTCAGATTGCCGTTCTCCAAGTTTAATCTGGGCTTCTGTGAGATGACGGCAAAAAAGACCTCCATTTCTTTTCTTTTCTTTTCTGGAATGTTGAGAACTATATTACAAATCAATCACTGAAGCCATTTTGGCTCATTAGCCTCATTTTATTTGTTACAGCCAATGTACTCGTATAAGTTGATCAAAGGGAGCAAGCTGAAAGGCAGGGAGGTAATAGAGGCAACAATTCATTCTGTGCAATGGCACATCAGGCTTAAATGAAGAGCCTCATACTATTATGACATACAATATCCTTCAGTTATAAATGTGTCAATTCAGTTAAGGAAACTCAAAGTACAAATGGGATCTATTAGTACACAAGGAACATCCATTATAATGCACAAAAGAATGAACAACCCTTTGGAAGCAGCCCATTTAGACCATTATTTCACTTCCAATAAGGGTCAGCGAGATCTTTCTGTAGGCTCCCAAGTAATGCTTGAAGGCAACAGACTAGTCAATGAATCAATTTTAAAATGTGCAGATTGCACATTCATGCAGATCTTGTTCATTTTAATCCACCTTTCACAGGAGAAACCCTGGTGGATTGTGCCCTGTGCTAATAGTTGGAACAGATTTCAACACTTTGTTGTTGTTGTTTAGCCATTTAGTCGTGTCCGACTCTTCGTGACCCCATGGACCAGAGCACGCCAGGCACTTCTGTCTTCCACTGCCTCACATAGTTTGGTCAAACTCATGCTGGTAGCTTTGAGAACACTGTCCAACCATCTCGTCCTCTCTCGTCCCCTTCTCCTTGTGCCCTGCATCTTTCCCAACATCAGGGTCTTTTCCAGGGAGTCTTCTCTTCTCATGAGGTGGTTAAAGTATTGGAGCTTCAGCTTCATGATCTGTCCTTCCAATGAGCACTCAGGGCCGATTTCCTTCAGAATGGATAGGTTTGATCTTCTTGCAGTCAATGGGACTCTCAAGAGTCTCCTCCAGCACCATAATTCAAAAGCATCCATTCTTCGGCGATCAGCTTTCTTTATGGTCCAGCTTTCACTTCCATACATCACTACTGGGAAAACCATAGCTTTTACTATACGGACCTCAGCTACAAAATTGCCTTGGGTTGGCCCTGTTCTTCAGGCCTCTTTTGGCTTTGCAGTTCCTTGATACTGTATGTTGTGCTGCATAATAAGCCCAGAACACGGTGACTACAAAAGCAGATTGTGGAAGTGAGGTGCTATTTTTCTTCCATGCGTCGAAAACAATCTCTGTGCCTATTAATAAATGAGAGGACAACAAAATTACGGTTACATTCCTCATAGCACATCTTGTTAATACCATTTATCTGCTCTGAGGATGCATGGACCTAATCTGATCATCTATCAAGATATTTACAGAATGCAACACACTAACAAGCCCAACTGCTGTAAACAGACTTAATATCTCCTCCATTTTGACAGGTTGTTAGTAGAAACTAGACCAGATGTCAAATCTGACATTTTGTCTATAACTTGTATTAATGCCTTCTTGTTCTTTGAAGGCATGAGTCCTCTGTGTAAAAGTTGATGGATATATAGCATAAAGATCTATAAAGACCTAGGCCAGATAGCAAAGTTTAGTCTTCCTAGCCCAGATAGTTGTGGGTTCCAATAGTAATTCAATTGCCCCCTTCCATTGCTAACATTCTGTTGATGTTGGTGCAGAAAATATAGATGAGAAACAAACATTTGAAACAACGAGGGAAGTGGGGGAAGTATAGAGGAGTTGCTTTCCTGAACTAAGAAGGAAGCTAAAGAGGGGGGAAAATATTGCATACTATATCCATTATTATATGCAGTGTTATTCAAATGTCAGCCCCTAATATCTAAACTCCCAGAGGGTACTTCTGTCTGAACGATCCCTGCCCAACCTTCCCCAAACCTGTCATGACTGCAGTTCTGCGGGCAAGACAAAATGTCTGAAAACTCCATATGACTGAGTCAGCTGTGAAAATTTTGGGGAAACTAAATCCCTGTAATGGGACCTTGTGTCTGGTAGAGCTGGACACTGAGGACTTATTTGCCAGATAAGGACTGAACCATTTCAGGTATTGTGTTTTGTAAACCTTGCTAGATTTAACAAACTTGACAGTTCAGAAATTACCATACAGTCTCCTGCTACCCTGAATACAACAGATGAACATACTCTTACAAATACTTACCACTCTTCAACAAAACAGGGGTTTAAGGTTGTATGAAACTGCCATAACAAATATAACTTGACCTGCTTTTCTTCTTAATAATATCTAATATTGTTCATTATATCTGATATCTTTTTCTATTGCTGTAGAATCTTTGTGCGTGCAAAAATAGCAACGATAGAACAAATTCTGAAATTGCCATTTATGCTGCCCTGTGAATTATGGTTTTGCTTTCTTATTATTAAGGAAGATGAAAAAATAATATAATAACAACAACAATAATAAGATTAATGTCCCCTAGAATTAATGTCTCCTAGAAATTGTCATTAAAAAAGTACCCTTTAAATGTGCGAGCACTTTAATAAAGGAAAAACAAATCATAATAATGGGATATCATCATACTGTTTTTCCAAATAGCTTGTACCTAATGTTCCATTAGTTATACAGCTAGCAGTAGTAGTTACATTAAAGTTTTCTTTAAAGAATCCCTACTAATTTGCAAGCTACCAGTGCTGAAATAATATGTTCTCTTAAACTCTTGGATTCTCTAACACCCTATTTTTAACCAGTCTTTTGGCATGTATTGATGATCATTATATGCAAAAGAGAGGCTTGATTTTAATAATGGTGATAAACATTCAGGTGTTTGTTATATGCAGATGAAGTCATGTTTGCAGAGCCTTTGTCCTCAGTATTCTATCCAGAATGGGAAATGTTCCAAGTTCAGGAACGTTTATATATGTCCCGTTATAAAGATGTGCTGTAATTATTCTACATTATATACTTTCACACTCGTTGTGCAATTAAAGCTGTAATTGGATGTTACGTGATTTGTGTGGCAGCCTGTGGCTAAATGTACAATGAGAACAATCAGTAAAAAAATACAAAGGATATAAAGACCAGCACAAAAGCAACATAAAAGCAATATAAAGCTGGTTTCCATAGACCACAAGGCAGCATAAAGTCAAAACCAGTACAAAAAGACCAGCCAGAAAAGGGGGGGGGAGGGGGAAAAGGAAACGTAGTTCAAGAAACTAATATGCCCCTAAATGACCATTGGATAATAAAAAGGAACTGAAAAGGTCCTACCTCAGGCAAGCCTCCCTCAGGAGAACATTCCATAACTGAGGCACTGCCACGGAAATGGTCACACAGTCCTTCAGATATCTTGATCCCAATACATTTACGGCTTTAGGGTTTATATCAGCTCATTAAATTTGGCCCAGAATCAACTGGAAGTCACCACAGACTTGTATAATATGCTGATATTGCTACAAGTCCCTGTTCAGAATCTCACTCCCCTATTTTGAGCCAACTGGAGCTTCCAGACCATCATCAAAGGCAGGTCCAAATATATAACATACCGTATTTTTCACCCCATAAGATGCACCTGACCATAAGACGCACCTAGTTTTTAGAGGAGGAAAACTAGGAGTCCTTTACCTTTACCTTACCTATTGGTGATAATCTCAATCCATATCTCTAGGTGACGTCTCCCACCAGTTTCATGTAAAATAGAGCCCTTGGGACCACACAGCTGCCATGGGGCAGAATAATAATTCACCAGACCATCTTCTGGAAATGACCATTCAAGTAGGAGTGAAGCCATCACAATGTAGCACCTCTCCCTCCCAACCCAGACAGTTTATCCAGAAGAGTACTATGGTCTGAGAGGTCCATGGGAACCAACAGTTTCATACTCTCTCTGTCCCTCTCTCACCAAATATCATCCTACAGTCTTCACCAAGGCAGTTGTTCTCTTCAGTTTATTGTGGTATGAATCCACACTAGAAATTCATAGAATCATAGAATTGTAGAGTTGGATGGGACCCCAAGGGTCATCTAGTTCAACTCCTTTCAATGCAAGAATCTCAACTAAAGCATCCATGATAGATGGTCAATCAACCTCTGCTTAAAAACCTCTGAGGAAGGAGAGTCCACAACCTCCTGAAGGAGACCGTTCCACTGTCAAACTGTCAGAAAGTTTTCCTGATGTTTTGTCGGAATCTCCTTTCTTGTGACAGCAGAGACCACCTTCTGAACCAAGATAGAGTCTTAGGTGCTCAGCAATGCTTAAGAAGAAGAAGAAGAAGAGTTTGGATTTGATATCCCGCCTTTCACTCCCTTTAAGGAGTTTCAAAGCAGCTAACATTCTCCTTTCCCTTCCTCCCCCACAACAAACACTGTGTGGGGTGAGTGGGGCTGAGAGACTTCAGAGAAGTGTGACTGGCCCAAGGTCACCCAGCAGCTGCATGTGGAGGAGCGGAGACACGAACCCGGTTCACCAGGTTACGAGACTACCGCTCTTAACCACTACACCATACTGGCTCTCTTAAGTGTCTACAGTACCTTTGGAAGGCAGAAGGATGGAGAAAAAAACAGAAGTTGGCCATTTTCCCATGACCTCTCAGTGACCATGCTTCTGTGACTTCTTTGTGGTCCCATCAGTTCTAGTGGAAGCAGCTGCCACTGCCAACTTTTCACTGAGCCACATCCGCCAACACAGCAATTTGCTGAAGCCTCTATAACTTGTGGGTACTATATTCATTTTCCCCACAGTTGTCCACCTTCTTGATTTAAATGTCTGGATATCTTACTAAGGCATTCTAGAAAAGCATAACTGTCTTTTTTATGTTAAATAATTTTTATTAGTTTTCAGTTACATAAATCCAATGAAAGCCTTATTATATCAATACCAAATTACAATTCAAATACAAATCAATCACATAGCCAATTATAAAATTTAGGTCCTCGTCCCCCCTATGCTGGGCTTCAAGGTCTACTAATTCCCTTTAATTCTGCTTCCAAACTATTGCTCAATCCAATTACAATTCAGTCTTGATAAAATCCCTTATACCACAGCTCCAATGATTTAACTTCAATTCGTATTAATACATTTAGTAATTTAGAAGTTCGCTAGTGAAGTTCTCCTTTCTTCTTCCTGTGTGAGGTATTAATTTTAATCAATTGTTCCTTTATGTCTTTATCAGTTATTATGTCTAAGATGACTAAGATAAATGTCTTAACAATATGCAGGCAGGGGGAGGTAGATCCCCTAGGCAGCAGGATCCGCAGGGACAGCAGATCCCAATGTAGATCTTTCTTTTCTCCTATGATCATAATGTGGATCTTCACTCACCCCTTCTTCCCTGATGGGGGATCTCATTTTGTGGTTTGCCTCAGGTGCCAAAATGTCTTTGGCTGGTCCTGAGACCCAGCATTCCCTTACACAAGCAAGCAAGCAAGCAAACAAACAAACATCCCTGCAAGCAGTAAAATAGCACAGTGGGGAGAGAGCTAGATTGGATCCCGTTTCTCTTAAGTGCTAGCTTTCTATTTGTACAGTGATCCTTTTAATGAGGGTGAAAGAGGAGAGCGCAAAATATGGTTTGAAGCTCAACATCAAAAAAACGAAGATCATGGCCACTGGTCCCATCACCTTCTGGCAAATAGAAGGGGAAGAAATGGAGGCAGTGAGAGATTTTACTTTCTTGGGCTCCATGATCACTGCAGATGGTGACAGCAGCCACAAAATTAAAAGACACCTGCTTCTTGGGAGAAAAGCAATGACAAACCTAGACAGCATCTTAAAAAGCAGAGACATCACCTTGCCAACAAAGGTCCGTATAGTTAAAGCTATGGTTTTCCCAGTAGTGATGTATGGAAGTGAGAGCTGGACCATAAAGAAGGCTGATCGCTGAAGAATTGATGCTTTTGAATTATGGTGCTGGAGGAGACTCTTGAGAGTCCCATTGACTGCAAGAAGATCAAACCTATCCATTCTTAAGGAAATCAGTCCTGAGTGCTCACTGGAAGGACAGATCGTGAAGCTGAGGCTCCAATACTTTAACCACCTCATGAGAAGAGAAGACTCCCTGGAAAAGACCCTGATGTTGGGAAAGATGGAGGGCACAAGGAGAAGGGGACGAGAGAGGACGAGATGGTTGGACAGTATTCCCGAAGCTACCAGCATGAGTTTCACCAAACTGCAGGAGGCAGTGGAAGACAGGAGTGCCTGGCGTGCTCTGGTCCATGGGGTCGCAAAGAGCCAGACATGACTAAATGACTAAACAACAACAACAACATCCCTCACATTCAGTAGTACAGTTTATTTTATAGCCTATTTTGCTGCATATGTAAATCTGGCCTGAATTAACAGTGCTTGGATTTCTGTTCTCATTCCAGAAGCAGGCTAGACCCAGCAACAGGTAGCTGTGAATGGAAAGAGCCTGTGAAAGAGTTACTTTTTGTGTCTTCACATGATATTTCAGTGAGTGATTACCTGGAGGTGCTGCCATATATTTTAATTTTTTTAAAAAGCGTATGCTGTGCTTCACCAGCATGGGGTTCGCACTGTGTGATGGTTCTGGCTGATCTTGGCTTTTAAAACACAGCAGGATCTCCTGCAGAAATGGAAGAGTGTCTCAAAGTTCTTCTGGAGGGTCCTGCCCCACAAAAAGTCCCCGCTGGGTACATTTGCCAGGGAAATTCACCTGATTGCTACATGCATCATTGCTAGACACAAGGACGCATCCATCCACTTTCTTTAGGATCTTAACAGCACATTTAGATTTGTTGCCTACAACTCTACAAAATGCTTTTGATCCTCCTCAGCCTCTGGGGCACAAAGCTATGCAAATACATCTGGGAGTAAGACTCTTTGGAAATAATGGGATTTTAAGTAAATGTGCATGGGATTGTGCTGGCCTCCCTCCCTCAGCTCTTTCTTGCCTCCAGACCTTCAGTCTTATCCTAGCAACAACTTGGCTCAGCTTTCACTTTCCTCCTTCCCTTTCACTTTTCACCTCACCTGAGTCTTTTGCCTCCTGCTCCCCTTCTCTCTTTTCTAGTACAGTGGTACCTCAGGTTACATCTGCTTCAGGTTACAGACTCCACTAACCCAGATATAGTGCTTCAGGTTAAGAACTTTGCTTCAGGATAAGAACAGAAATCGTGCTCCGGCGTCGCGTCAGCAGCAGGAGGCCCCATCAGCTAAAGTGGTGCTTCAGGTTAAGAACAGTTTCAGGTTAAGTACAGACCTCCGGAATGAATTAAGTACTTAACCTGAGGTACCACTGTATAGGCAAACAACAGCTTCCCTCAGGTTTAGTTTAAAGTCCCCCACCTCCCCATACCTTTCCGAGGGCAGATCTACACTCATTACTTATAACGTTAAAAACGCGTTATTAAAATGTGACACCAGAGGTCGCTGCAGAGCAGAAAGCCACCCACAAGGGAAAACTGGCATTAAGAGTTCTAGAACGTTTTATCTAATAACGTTTAGAAGATCAATGTAGATCCAGCCCCCGCTTCCCACTCTGCCAAATGACCTCCCTTCCAGCTAATAGCTGCCACTGAAAGAAAAAGTAAATCTCTTGAGAAGGACTTAATACTGTTAAGCAATATTACACCCCCTCCCTGCCCCCATCATGTCATGCAATGGAGAGAACAGCTATATAGGCAGGAGAGCGGTAAGGATGATAATAATCAATGCTAATGGCTATCATTAGCAACCTCAGTAAAAGAGAGTTCAAGGGAATATGCATTTCAGCAGTGCTGCAGATCTAACAAGGAACTGAGTTGCACAATTCTAATAGATTCATTCAAAAAGTTGCAATTCTGTTGGTTATTTTTGTCTGCTACAAAAAGTCTGTACCGCTAAATTAGGGTTACTAGATGTCCCCGTTTCCCAGGGACAGTCCCCGGATTTGTGAATAAGTCCCCAGACAAATTCTATCCCCAGAATGCCCCCGGATTTCATCTAATGTCCCCAGGAAACGCAGCAGCGGCAGTCTCAGCAGCCCGGAGCAGTTGGCTCTGGCTGGCTTCAGGACCTGATCAGAAGTCCCCATATGATGGTGGTGCAGGGGCTTTAAGATGCAGCTTCCGGGCCGCCTCCACCTTCCCTGACCCCAGCAACTCAGCTGTGAAGGGAGGCTTCATGCTGCCTATTGGAGCAGCCTCCCAACTCCTACTTGCTTGCAAGCAGGAGGGAGTGGGGCGGGGATCTCTCAGCTGTGAAGTGAGGGAGGGAGCAGGAATCTCTCAGTTAGGCAACAGGAAGCCTCCCTCACCAGCTGGGGGATCCCCGCCCCTCCTGCTTGCCTCAAGTAGGAATAGGATTGGGGCTGCTCCGATGGGAAGGGAGGCATTGCACTGCCTGAGAGATCCCTGCCCCCTCCTGCTTGCATACAAGTAGGAATGGCATTGAGGTTGCTCCGATGGGAAGGGAGCAGCCCTTGGGCACTGCCCAAACTTCGCCACCACCACTGCTCTCAGCCCTCCTTCTCCGCCTTCCATGCCTGACCACCACCAAAGAACCAACAACTCATGGGCTGCCCAGGCACATGGAGAAAGGAGATAGAAGTCTCGGAGGAAGGGGAAAGGTGGTGGTTGAGGTCAAGGCAGCGGCGCCCCTCTGCCACCGCTATCACTGCAGTACCAACATCCGGAATGTGTAGTATTTAATTAATTAAGGTGTCCCTGGATTCATTGCAAAAATCTGGTAACCTAACAGTCACTAGCAGCCTGATCGGCTCACAAACAATCTTGAGCAAGCAAACAGGGCAGAGCGTTACATCAGGCTAGATTTTTGCAAAATCTGTCACCCTCACTGGTGAGAAGTAGGCCCCAGTTTCCCTGGGGACAGCTTAAAGTACCCAAAATAGCGTAACAGATGCTTTTGACCATCTAGTTATCTGAAGTTGTGAAGCAAGTAATTATGAGTGCCATTATCTTTGCAAACAGATGTCTCACATCCCAGTGAGAAACAAGAAGCAAAAATAACAATCTGGATTATTTTGCAGCCTTGCTTTTCATATAAGTATTGGTCACACTATTACCAACATATGATGCAGAGCAGAGAGCCTATTTCTATACATGCAATCAACAGTTAATTTCTAATTCAGTATTAATAGCAATTGCCGCTGCACTGTGCTAAGCTAACATAAAACAGGAAATAAATTATGAAAGCTTGTCGCTCGCTTCTATCAAAAATAAAAACTGAATTAATCACCTGGCATGTTTATATAACAATGTATGAAGGAGTGGCCAAGCAGCTGGTTTATTACATTAAGCACTTTCAGAATTTCTTGGTGCAGAGAATTATTTCCACACTAACTCGTCTGCTGAGGAAACCCTGCATATCTGCCAGCCATGGAACCCCTTCAGATGACAGAGGATTCTGGCTGGGAAAGGTTCAATCCAAGCCGCTGGACCTCACTGTTTCTTTTCATTGATTGACAGGGCACCATTTTGGGATGGGCTGAGACTGATGAGTAGCTTGTCTTTAAGGGGAGCTGTAGAACTGAGTCAGGCATTCTCAGAAATGAACTTTTGGCTCCAAATAGTGGAGTGCAACATTCCTTACGAGGTTCAGTGGGGCTTGATGTTGGCAAACAGCAGGGATCATGGCATCCTCATTTAAAAACTCCCTTTCTCTACTGTCAAGATACTGGGAGCAAATCTCCTGAAGGCAGCTTCGAATTTGCATCTTCTTTTTTCTCTCCAGTTGTCCTAATGTTCTGGGTGAGTCTGGGGAAAACTGGCAGCTTCCCCACACAGAAAAGGCAGCCACTAAAATGCCCCCACCCTTTCAAATTTGCCACCTGCAGACTGAAGAGCATTTTGTATTATATTGACCTTCTCCCTGAGGATTCTCCAAAAGCCTCTGTGGGGTCTCAGTCTTTCCTGGAGCACATTTTGGAAAACAAAAACAAAAACCGACTGCATCGGATAGGGAAAAAAAATCCTGTTTGGGGAAGCATGGAAAAAACCCTCTTTCACAGAGCATCTTTTGGGGATGAACTCATACTAGATATGGCTGGTTGCAAAATGGTGTGTTTGTCAAGAATTTATATCAGTTCTGTGCTGATATAAACACATGTGGTTGTTTGAACAAGGCTTTTGTTTATGAAAACATTGAATCCTCCTGAAGGTTCTATCTATAGGGCAGTATTTTAGAATGTGTTCCTAGGAATTCCTGAGAAATGTGTTCCTGGGAATTCTGGGGAATTTTAGTTGCTTGTAATGGACCTCCATGACAAGACTTTTCAAGATAGACAAACCTCCTCCATGACAAGACTTTTCAAGATAGACAAACCTCCTTAAACAATGGCTTGACTGTCACAACTGATTTTCCTTTGCAATCTGCTACCACAAGAAAGAAAGATAGATCAAACCTATCCATTCTTAAGTAAATCAGCCCACTGGAAGGATAGATCCTGAAGCCGAGACTCCAATACTTTGGCCACATCATGAGAAGAGAAGACTCCCTGGAAGAGACCCTGATATTGGGAAAGATGGAGGGCACAAGGAGAAGGGGATGACAGAGGACGGGATGGTTGGAAAGTGTTCTCGAAGCTACCAGCATGAGTTTGACCAAACTGCAGGAGGCAGTGGAAGACAGGAGTGCCTGGCGTGCTCTGGTCCATGGGGTCACAAAGAGTCGGACACGACTAAACAACTAAACAACTAAACGACAAACAACCGCAAGAAAATGCTACGCTCATTCTAGGTTTCATTCTTTGTTCCTGTGAGGCAACGGTTAAGCTAAAAAGGCCACAGAGAAATTTATTTGTATTATATGGTTGTATACCACACAATAAACAAAGTATATAGCTGAAGAACATAAGGCATCCATAAAACAACACAAAAGTACTTAACATCTGGGCAGTGATGCACAGCAGCCAATGAATTGAGCTGTGCATAAGGAAAAATATGTGTAAACAAAAGGGTTTTAAGCTGGCATTTGAAACAAAGTTTTGGTGGTGCTTACTTGATATTAATGGGCAAGGAGTTCATCAACCTAGGTGCAGACTCACTAAACACCCTATTTATTGTAGAAGCAAAGTGAACATCCTGTGGCACCATGGAAAGCTCCTGTCCAGATGAATATAAATATTGGGCAGGTATATATGGGCAAGGCAGTGCTGCAGGTAAGTTGGACCCAAGCTTGGCTCAGTAGCACATAAATAGTGCAGATCTTTATGTGGTACAAACTGCAGGTCCATGATAGAATAATCATTTTGAAACTTTATTCCATCAAGGGAACTGTTTCCATGGAGCTGCTGTCCATCAACCAAGGAACCCTGAACAGCTGCCCCAAAACTACTGCATATAGCATTAGATTCTCATGTATGCTTAATTCACATACAACATTGCCCTATTTGACCCCACTAATGATGTGTATCGGGTGCAAAAAAAGGGAGCCAACTCTATGCTCTTAGGAAAGAGATTGTAAACAAAACTGCCGATATCATAAGGATGCTAAAAATGTGACTACACTTGGACGTGGGTGGTGCTGCAGTCTAAACCACTGAGCGTCAAAGACTTGTTGATCAGAAGGTCGACAGTTATAATCTCCGTGATGGGGTGAGCTCCTGTTGCTCTATCCCAGCTCCTGCCAACCTAGCAGTTCGAAAGCATGCCAGTGCAAGCAGATGAATAGGTACCACTGCGGCGGGAAGGTAAATGGCATTTCTGTGCACTCTGGTTTCCATCACGGTATCCCGTTGCACCAGAAGTGGTTTAGTCCTGCTGGCCACATTACCCAGAAAGCTGTCTGTGGACAAACGCTGGCTCCCTTGGCCTAAAAAAGAGATGAGTGCCGCAACCCCATAGTCGACTTTGACTGGACTTAACCATTCAGGGGTCCTTTACCTTTACCTCATACACACACACACACACACTGTGCACAGTCCTAGTTGCTACAAAAGTATATTATAGACTTGGAAAAGGTTTAGGAAATGGGAACCAAAATGATCAATTGTCACGCACAAAGATTCCCTGACAGATTAACATTGGGTTCCTCATTAGATAAATCAATACAGAAAAGATTAACTGAGAGGACAAAGCTTAAAAGCTGCTCATCCAAGTTTACACTTCTACCCAGACCCTAGGGTCGATGGGTCCTTCTTCATAGCAGGTGGATAAACTAGGCATTCTTGCAGTTCATTACAGGTTTATGGTTCTGCTGTTCGAAAAGCACGACTTTTCTATGACAGTGCATGGTCCATTCTCCAGAAATTACATCTCCTCTGTGATTGAAGTGCACTTGTGTACCCATGGCCAAGGCAAAGGAGACTGATAGAGGGCTGTGTAAATCTGACACTGGTTTGGTATGATTTCAAAGCAAAATGGCTTTTAAAAAACAAATTGAAAACTGATTTCACAAGCACTGGAAATCTGTTTTGCATTTCTCATGTGGCAAGGGGAAAAAACAGAGGATTAAACTTGCTTATCTTTAGGGTATAGAAAGCTTTTCAACTGCTATCTTGTCAGTTATGTCTTTATTTCTTCTCATGAAGATCTAAGAAATGAAATAGCTCATTTGACCAAATGTGTTGTTTGAACTTCTAATGTAAGTATAGATCTCACATTAATCGTGACTCACTAGGGGGAAATATCTCCAAGTGTTTCCTCTCTTTGGGAACTGAACATTTGGGTGTTTTTCTTCTTCTTTGAAATCCATAGCAAGTTCTCCACTTTTGAAGCAGTGAGCATTTTGACATTAATAAGAGTTATCATAAAAGAAGTGCATAGGAGGCTGGATATTTGCCAAGCTCATTATAACTAAACTCGGAAGTTTGGTTCTTATGTCTAGATCCTATGAACCATTGCGGCATCAAAGACATTATCGACCCTGCAGCAAAACATTGTCTTGAATGACAGGGTTATATCTGTCTAGAAAGCTAACTGAAGAAATCAGCTGAATTAATTTTATAATGAATGAATGATTTTAGAGTTTTGTGTTGTGTTGTACTGTTGTACTGTTTTATTGTTGTTAGCCACCCTGAGCTTGGCTTCGGCTGAGGAGGGCAGGATATAAATATTATTATTATTATTATTATTATTATTATTATTATTATTATTATTATTATTATTATTATTATTTTATTATTATTATCATCATCATCATGCCTAGGCAGCATTGTCAGTCAGGATTCACTGTTATATTTCACCATTTTTCTATGTCGAGGTCAGGCATTCAGTCCAACATGCACCATGCAGGAAGGAACATTGAGAAGAATTACAGGTCTTTTCTGCTGAAATACCACATTTTCACTTCTACCCAGAAGCTGCTGACCAAGTAATCTCTTAGGTGTTACTGTTCAGTATTACTTGACTGATTCTCTCCTCTCCCACCAACTGTGTTCTGTGGCTCAATTTGATTTATTGTGTTTAGTTGCAAGCACACCCTCCAAGTGTCCCAATTTTCCAGGGACAGTCCCAGAATTACGAAAGCCATCCCAGTTTATGATTAGATCCCAAAATGTCCCTATTTCCCTTGCCACTGCTGCTGCTACTAAGCTCAAGAAGGAAGATGAGCCAGTGCTTGTCCTGAGCTGCGTTGGTGGCAAGGAAGGTCAATTCTGTGTCCAGGGCAGCTGTCTACCATCTGGTACACAGGCTGAGACCCTACCTGCCCGCTGACTGTCTCACCAGAGTGGTGCATGCTTTAGTTATCTCCCACTTGGACTACTGCAATGCGCTCTATGTGGGACTACCTTTGAAGGTGACCCAGAAACTACAACTAATCCAGAATGAGGCAGCTAGCCTGGTGACTGGGAGCAGCCGCCGAGACCATATAATACCTGAAAGACCTACATTGGCTCCCAGTACGTTTCCAAGCACAATTCAAAGTGTTGGTGCTGACCTTCAAAGCTCTAAATGGCCTCAGTCCTGTATACCTGAAGGAGCATCTCCACCCCCATCATACAGCCTGGACACTGAGGTCCAGCTCCAAGGGCCTTCTGGTGGTTCCCTCACTTCAAGAAGTGAGATTACAGGGAACCAGGCAGAGGGCCTTCTCAGTAATGGTGCCCACCCTGTGGAATGCCCTCCCATCAGATGTCAAGGAAATAAACAACTATCTGACTTTTAGAAGACATCTGAAGGCAGCCCTGTTTAGGGAAGTTTTTAATGTTTGATGTTTCATTGTGCTTTTAATTGGAGCATTCTGTTGTGTTTCCATGGTCTCTCCATGACCACTGCTGTCAGCCTCCTCTCTTGACTAGCTTGTAGTGGCTTCTGGAGAATGGACAAGGAAGAGGGGGCACCAAGGCCCAGCCCCACATGATGCACCAGCTCTGAAGAGGAGGCAGAGGAGTGGAGCACAATGATTTTATTATTTTTTAAAATGCTGTGTGCATCCTCATCTAATCTTGACCCCTTCTAAAACTTCTTTATTTGTGTGGTTTTTCTTCTTTAATTAAACCTACTGTAAAACCGGGGTTAAGGCGTTTTCTCAGGTTGGTGGAAGGTGTGTGTGCTGTTGTCAGGGGCTGGACTGAGGAGGAATGGTTGGAGCCACCCCCCCTTCTCCTGAACCTTCCTGAGAACAGGAGGACAGTATAGATTTAGAACAGTGGTTTGCAGAAGGTCATAGTTCAGAGGCTACAGAGGGGAGAAGCTGGGAAATATTGGAGGAGGAGCAGCAGGAAGAAGAAACACCAGGGGAGAGATAGCTGACAGATTTAGTGTCTCTGGAGAGCATTCCTGAGCCTCCCTGAGCCTTCCTTTCCCAGAACTAGGTGTGCATTAAGAGTAGTAGAACAGAAAGCTCAGAGGCAGAAAGCCCAGATCAGCCGGTGCAGGGATGGTGTAGGATAAGAGAGATGGATGGGGTTGGGATTTACTCAGAGCAACACTATCATTGAATAATTACTACATTCCTTTGTCTCTCTGTGTGTAGACTGACTAAATCAGGTGGTAAGGACTCTTTGTGTTTATTTTGGCTGCCACCAGGGGAGGGATAGGATTCCCTGAACCTTGACAACTGTATCCCATTGTTGAAGTGGTGGTGGCACTCATTGTTTTTCTGATAGGAAATGCTCTGTGGGGAGGGCAGGAATGACCAAAAAATGGGTGGAGTGAGGTTGGTCAGTTGTGGGGGTGGGTGGGAGTGGGGAAATGTCCCCATTTTCATCTGAGGAATGCTAGAGGCTATGTGCAAGCACAGACCCAATGAGAAACGGCAATTTGGCCAATTCTGTTACTGTCACAAGGGCCCCTGTGCAAGCTGGTGACTTTTAAACCACCATCTTGAAAGCAAGTTTGAAATTGTTTGAAACTGAATAGAGAAAAAATAACATGACATAGCATTATTTTTAACAACTGTGAATGTAAGACATGGTTTCTGGGTATTTTGGACTGTACCCCAGTCCAAACTGTTCAGAAACAAGTCCTCGTCTCATTCCACCACAAACTAAACTAGTCAAAGCTGATAGCAGGATGTAATAGTGCAAAGCCCTTGTAGGGCACAGAATACACACACACACACACACACACACACACACACACACACCGTATTTTTTGCACCATAACACTCACTTTTTTCCTCCTAGAAAGTAAGGGGAAATGTCTGTGTGTGTTATGGAGGGAATGCCTACGGGTGGCAGATGATCCATTGTTCCCCTTCCTTCCCTCCTCCATGGCTTGCTTTGAAACAGCAAAGTGGGAGAAGAGCCGCTGAGTGGGGAAGAGAGAGGGACAGAGAGCCTGCTTCTTTAAAGGAGCAAAGCGGGAGAGGAGAGGAGCTGCTTTCACGAGTGTAAGCGGCTCCTGTCCGGTTGGTTCCTTTAAAGCAAGCAGACTCTCTGTCCCTCTTTCCTCCCCACTCAGCTCGCTACATAGCAGCAAAGTTTTTCCGCTCACTAAGCCGGGGATGAGCGGGGAGGAGGAAGAAAAGCAGAGCTTGCTTGCTTTAAAGGAGCAAAGTGGGAGAGGAGAGGAGCCTTCTCCCCTTATACCCCTCTTCTTCATTATTAGCAGTATCCTTCTCCACCCACCCCACGCGTGCTCCTTGTCCCTTGAGTGCTCTTCCTTCCCTCCCCACTTAAAATGTGGTTACAAAGCACGGATCCACATGGATCCTCAGGATTTTTGCACTGGGTCACCGCAAATTCACCATCAGATCACATAGCATGTCCATGGCTACATCTTGCACCAAAAAAATCACGCACCCACTGTTGCCTGGGGCTGCAGTGGTGCAAAAACATCGTTACAAAGCATGGATCCACATGGATCCTCAGGATTTTTGCACTGGGCTACACCAAACTCACTGTCAGATCACATGTCTGTGGCCACAGCATGAACCACAAAAATCATACATCCACTGTTTCGTTTAGAATATTTTTTTTCTTGTTTTCCTCCTCTAAAAACTACGTTGTTTGTGTGTTATGGTCGGGTATATATATATATATATATGCTTTCGTAGATTTTCACGGGTACAGGAATGCAGGTTTTGGTGTCCTCGGGTGTCTTCCCGTGTAAAAGTTGGGGTGTCTAGGCGACGTTTCGACGAGGTCTCACTCGTCATCTTCAGGCTGGTGCTTTCGGCTTCTTGTTACTGGAACAGAGCAGGATCTCAGTGTTTGAGTTCCTATAAATACTGTTGAGGGGGTGTGGTGTATAGCCTCCAATGTTCTGGGCAGAGAGGAAGTTCCCAGGCTAGTGTGCCTTTTCTTCTTTTGTTCCTTAATTACTTGAGGGATATCTTGAGTGATTTCTTGAGTGATATTCTGAGTACCACTTAGGTGGGTCATTAGGTGTGGATTAGTTGCTAAAGTCTTTGTGTCTTGACCTCTTGAACTTTGTGAAGAGTTTTTCTGAGAAGATGGCTGTACTACACTTAGTTGTACTCTGGCTTGGCTTCGTGTATAGGGGCGAGCTGTGGTTTTGTGGCCTGTGTCAGCCAGATCTGTGTAGGGATTGCAGGGGGGTGCAGCATCCGGAGGTGCCACCATGGTTTGGCTACTGGATGGTGTCTGTAATTTATCTGTGGAGAGGGTCTGGGTTTGGGTCTGGTGTGGTTGGTTGGTGATGGCGTTCTGTGTGCCTCTGGATCTGGTGTCAGTTTTTGTGGGGAGGGCTAATTTCCAGATGTCTGGCAAGCGGGATGTGTCGTCACGCTTGTTCATGTTGTGAGGGTGTTTCTCTATCTCGATGGCTTCCATGATTATTCTCTTGTGGTGATGTTCCATGTTAAAGAGCAATTTGGAATCTGCAAAATTAATTTCGTGTCCTGTTTCTTTCATGTGTTGGAAAAGAGAGGAAGTTTTTTCTTCTTTTTTGACGGCATTCTTGTGTTCTGCGATACGTGCATTTATTCGTCTGTTTGTTTGTCCAATGTACGTGGCTGGGCAGACTTTGCAGGGTATTTCATAGACCCCTTGGTTTTCCAACTGGATTTTATCCTTGGGGTTTCTGAGGATATTGGCTATTTTTTGGTTGGTGCAAAAGGCTGTTTTGATATTGTGTTTATGGAGGATTTTGCTAATTTTATCTGTAGTGCCCTTGATATAAGGAAGGAGGGCCATGCCATTGTTTTCTTCTGTGTCTTGGTTTTTGGGGGGTGTTTCTTTTTGGATTAGCTTCGTAACTCTGTTTTGCTGGTATCCATTGGCAATTAACACATTTGAGAGATTCTGTAACTCAGTTGTCAAGTGGTCTTTGTCAGCCAGGCGTTTGGTTCTGGAGATGAGAGTCTTGGCTACGGAGTTTATTTGTGCAGGGTGGTGGTGTGATTGTGCATGTAAGTAGCGGTTGGTGTGTGTTTTTTTCCGGTAGATAGTGTGTCCTAGGGAGCCATCAGGTTTTTTGTAGATTAGGACGTCAAGGAAGGGAAGTTGGTTGTTGGCTTCTATTTCCATAGTGAATTGTATTTTGGGGTGTAGGCTGTTGAGATATGTGAGGAAGCTATCCAGTTTTTCCTTCCCGTGTGGCCAAATTACAAAGGTGTCGTCAACATATCTGAGCCAAAGTTTGGGTTTGTGTTCTGACTTGTCTAAAGCATTGGTTTCAAAGTGTTCCATGTACAGGTTTGCGATGACCGGTGAGAGGGGTGATCCCATAGGTGCTCCTTCTATCTGTTTGTATCTTTGTCCATTGTGGATGAAGTACGTGTTGGTTAGGCAGTGGTTGGTCAGGTCCAAGATGTATTCGGGGGGATTGTATTTGTTTTGAATGGCTGTCAAGGCTTCATTAATGGGCACTTGTGTGAAGAGAGATACAACATCGAAGCTCACAAGTAGGTCATTAGGATGTAGGTTTTGCTTCTTTATTGTTTCTATGAACTGGAAGGAGTTTGGAACGTGTGAAGAGATGGATTCTGCATAGGGCTGAAGTTGCTTGGCGAGAAATTTAGCGAGATTTTGTAGAGGTGAGCCTATGGAGCTGACTATTGGTCTGAGTGGTGTTCCTTCTTTGTGTATCTTGGGGAGGCCGTAGAGTTTGGGGCATCTGGATGATTTTTCTCTGGGGATGATTCTTAGCTGGATTTCTTCACTGATAGGAGAGGCTTTTATTTTGGATTTAAAACAGTATTTATAGGAACTCAAACACTGAGATCCTGCTCTGTTCCAGTAACAAGAAGCCGAAAGCACCAGCCTGAAGATGACGAGTGAGACCTCGTCGAAACGTCGCCTAGACACCCCAACTTTTACACGGGAAGACACCCGAGGACACCAAAACCTGCATATATATATATATATATATATATATATATATATATATATATATATGCTTTCGTAGATTTTCACGGGTACAGGAATGCAGGTTTTGGTGTCCTCGGGTGTCTTCCCGTGTAAAAGTTGGGGTGTCTAGGCGACGTTTCGACGAGGTCTCACTCGTCATCTTCAGGCTGGTGCTTTCGGCTTCTTGTTACTGGAACAGAGCAGGATCTCAGTGTTTGAGTTCCTATAAATACTGTTGAGGGGGTGTGGTGTATAGCCTCCAATGTTCTGGGCAGAGAGGAAGTTCCCAGGCTAGTGTGCCTTTTCTTCTTTTGTTCCTTAATTACTTGAGGGATATCTTGAGTGATTTCTTGAGTGATATCCTGAGTACCACTTAGGTGGGTCATTAGGTGTGGATTAGTTGCTAAAGTCTTTGTGTCTTGACCTCTTGAACTTTGTGAAGAGTTTTTCTGAGAAGATGGCTGTACTGCACTTAGTTGTGCTCTGGCTTGGCTTCGTGTATAGGGGCGAGCTGTGGTTTTGTGGCCTGTGTCAGCCAGATCTGTGTAGGGATTGCAGGGGGGTGCAGCATCCGGAGGTGCCACCATGGTTTGGCTACTGGATGGTGTCTGTAATTTATCTGTGGAGAGGGTCTGGGTTTGGGTCTGGTGTGGTTGGTTGGTGATGGCGTTCTGTGTGCCTCTGGATCTGGTGTCAGTTTTTGTGGGGAGGGCTAATTTCCAGATGTCTGGCAAGCGGGATGTGTCGTCACGCTTGTTCATGTTGTGAGGGTGTTTCTCTATCTCGATGGCTTCCACAAGAGAATAATCATGGAAGCCATCGAGATAGAGAAACACCCTCACAACATGAACAAGCGTGACGACACATCCCGCTTGCCAGACATCTGGAAATTAGCCCTCCCCACAAAAACTGACACCAGATCCAGAGGCACACAGAACGCCATCACCAACCAACCACACCAGACCCAAACCCAGACCCTCTCCACAGATAAATTACAGACACCATCCAGTAGCCAAACCATGGTGGCACCTCCGGATGCTGCACCCCCCTGCAATCCCTACACAGATCTGGCTGACACAGGCCACAAAACCACAGCTCGCCCCTATACACGAAGCCAAGCCAGAGCACAACTAAGTGCAGTACAGCCATCTTCTCAGAAAAACTCTTCACAAAGTTCAAGAGGTCAAGACACAAAGACTTTAGCAACTAATCCACACCTAATGACCCACCTAAGTGGTACTCAGGATATCACTCAAGAAATCACTCAAGATATCCCTCAAGTAATTAAGGAACAAAAGAAGAAAAGGCACACTAGCCTGGGAACTTCCTCTCTGCCCAGAACATTGGAGGCTATACACCACACCCCCTCAACAGTATTTATAGGAACTCAAACACTGAGATCCTGCTCTGTTCCAGTAACAAGAAGCCGAAAGCACCAGCCTGAAGATGACGAGTGAGACCTCGTCGAAACGTCGCCTAGACACCCCAACTTTTACACGGGAAGACACCCGAGGACACCAAAACCTGCATATATATATATATATATATATATATATATATATATATATATATATATATTTTCATGTGGCGTATTATTCTCCACAATATGAGAATACCTTGGGACCCAGGATGCAAGCATAAGATGTGGTAGAATTCAAGCTGTCACAAGTAATTATGCATTGGACACAAAGAATGGAATCTAGCAACTGAACGCACAGTTTTTCTTTGTACGACAACTCTAAATTACATCCCAAGATTTGACAATAAAAGAAGGGAATACTGCTGGTGACTTGTGACTGTGCATTGTACCAGAGATCAATACTGCAAAGAATAGGCTATTTGCTGTTTTCCGAGTTGTTTTCCTCTGAGTTCCAGCAGCCAATTGTCAGTACTTTTTTATCGCCTTCAATTAACTTCTCTCTTTCCTGGCCTAAATGTCTGCATACCTGGATCCAGTCTTTCTTCATCCAAACACGACTGTGTGCAGTAAATAAAACCATGTGGGTCCATGGAAGTTGCGAAGTTATTAATCTGAAGAAGGTAAAAATAGAAGCATGGGTTGAATTGATTTAGGGGCAAGAGGGGATTTCCCCCCCCCCAAAAAAAGTATGACTTAAACACTCTGCTCAGCTCTCATCCTCCTCACAAGAAAATAATCTGAACAAATAGTTTAGAATAGGAACACGGGAATGTGGACCGGGGTTATAAAGTATGTATGTATGTATGTATGTATGTATGTATGTATGTATGTTTGTATGTATGTATGTATGTATAATAAATGTCAGTTACCCAAGAACTGCAGACAAACCACACAAGCCCTGGAATGAGCTTTCTTCCCATTGTTTCCAATGGGAAAAGAACCAACTCCCCCCTCCCTCAAAAACACACATTCATTCTGCTTTGCTGGCATGATCCCAGGATGGCACTCAGAAGGGCAGGTTATTTCTTTGATTTATAAGATTGCTTGTTCACCTTCACCTTAAGGTCCCAGAGTGGGTTACAGCAATATAATAATTTACGATTTTATATAAAAAAACAGATGAAACCGTTTCATCCAGGACAGGACAGTATAAATTCAGAAAAAGAGGTGGGTTCCACAACACTCTTGGATATCGATCGATCTGCCGTGACACCTGATTACTTTATGATCGTCAATCAGCAGTTTATAACGGGTCCGGCACACTTCTTCACAGCTGCGCCACTGTTGCTCCCTTCAGGTCACGGCTTAGCAGAGTTGAACAGCGGTGTAAAGCAGACCTACTTCCTTCTTCTGGAAAGCACACACAGACAGGTCCGTCTATTTACAGCTCTTTATTGAAACATTTTACCAACAAAGACCAGGGCTTCTTTCAGCCATGTCTCTCTCACAGATACACAGAGAGAAGTGAAAGTACAGGAAACAAGCTCCTCCTTAGCTTCTGTCTCCTCCCAGCTTCTAACAGCTGACGTCGGAATGTGACGCACACTCAGAACAACTTAACCAGTTAAGTTCTGAACACTCACACACCCCCTTGCGTTGGATTCCGACTGCACCTGTGGAACATCCTCGGCAAAACTCTGTGAGATCAATGCCTTCCCCAATGCCTTGCGCCCTCTCTTGGCGTCCCTGTTAGGCAACTGTGGAACCACCTCACAACTCTCAGAATCGCACTGTGCGAAACTTACCCACGCACCTGTGGCCTGGTACCTCTCTGGTGGAATACCCTTTGTTGTGCGACTGGACCTCCTAGGCACAAACTCAGGTGTTCCCTCTGACTCACTTTGATCAGCAGGTGTGTCCTCTGCATCATGGGATTCTCCTTCTGACTTAAAGCGTCTTCGAATCCTCTCCATCACACTCACAGGAGAACTAGGCGCACTCTTGGGCACTCTCTTAACAACTTGTGGAGATGCCACATCCTGCTCCTGACCCTGGTCAGTGACCTGGTCGTCATCAGCAGCCTCAGCCTCTTCTTCCTCTGCCTCATCAGAACTGTCTTCTGGATCAGAGAGACATTCTGAGAGAACATCACGCCTAACAGGAGTCTTTGACTTTACATCCTCCTCTAAGAACTCAGCGTGTTTACTCATCAGCACCTTACTCTGATCACCTGACGGGTAAGCAAATCGCCATGCACGGGCTTCTGGCTCATACCCACAGAAGATCATTTTCTGGAATTTGGCTCCATCTGGCCCTCGCAAAGCCTCAGGCGCAGAGACAATCGCAGGAGACCCAAACTTGCGCAGAAAGTGAACCTGGGGTTTTCGGCCATTTAACAAAGAGAACGGTGTGTCACCTACCAGTGAGTTGTAGACACGATTCCAGGTGAATGACACAGCCCTCGTGGCCTCCAGCCAAAACTCAGGAGGCAACCTGGCTTCTTTCAGCATCACCTGTGCAGCCTTAACCAGAGCTCCACTCCTCAGCTCTGCCACCCCCCTCTGATTGGGTGAAGTAACTGTGTGACGTATCCCTTTCTCGTGAAAGAACTTCTGCAAAGCAGAACCAGTGTACCTAGCATTTCTGTCACTGATGATCGCTTGCACTCTGGTGGAGAACCTTAATTCTACTCCCTCAATCCAGCTCTTGATCAGCTGTGCTGCATCCTCCTTGGATCTGAGACCATGACTCCAGGAATTCTGCGAAAAATCATCCAGAAAAGTCAGCAGATACCTGCCCCCCCCTAGACTCTGTTCCCTGACAGAATTGGACAGATCTATGTGAACCAGCTCAAAAGGTTTGGTGGCAACCCGTTCCACCTTTGGGTAACTGCACCCTCTCACCTTTGCTTGCTTGCAAGTGTCACAATTAATGGCACTTCCACAATTTTTAATCCTACACCCCTCGGCAACCTCGGGCAGAGTCTGCAAGTCCTCTACCGACCCATGAATTGTTCTCTGATGCCATACGCATGCACATGAGGCATCATGAGCGGGAACTGTAGTACGCTGGTTGGGAACTGTAGCACGCGACGCTTGTGCTTTCTCAACCTTCCCCTCACCCCCAAGAGACGTTTTAAGAACGAAAAGATCATTCTGTCCCCGTTTCACTTCAACAAGTCGTCTTCCTTCTCTGGAGATTGTGCAGGAATCCCCCTGGAAACAAACCTGAAAACCCTTTTTTAACAAATAAGGCACAGATAACAAACAGTGATGAACCCCTGGAACAACACAAAAATCCACCGCCTCCTGCAAAACAGAAAGGAACAATGTACCACAGTTAGTGACATTTTTCCGCTGTCCATTTGCAAATAAAACAGTTTGTCCTGTGGAAACTGCCGTGCAATTCCACATCTCGACTGCAGGGGTCTCAGGAACCATGTTGCGGTTAGCTGCAGAGTCAATAACAAAGCTGAGCTCGAACTTTTCCACTCGGCCGTCTTCGAACAATGCCATGCTAGCAGAGACTTGATAAGACTCTTCCTGTTGCTTCTCCTGGCCACCTGCACGCTTGCCTGCCTTCCCAGGCCTGTTGCCATGGAAACCCGTCTGGTTCCCATGAGAAGTGTCCTTGCAAACATCCTGCCTCAGCTCTCTGCTCCGGTGGGGGCTACTGCCACGCAGACGTTGAACTCCAGTGGAAAAACACTGCCCGGGGCTCCTGCCAGCTGGCCTGGCCTTCCTCCTTCTGGAACGGCGCCTCCCACCAGCCTGGCCCCCCCTGAAGCTGCTCTTCGCTTCTGCAACAATCGAAAGCTCTTTAAACTTGCCTTTGGAACTCTTCGCCCCCCCGATCTGCTCACTAGCGCTCCTAGAGGCCAATCCATCGGGAACAGGGCCTGCCAGTCCAGCCTCTCCAGGACCCAGTCCATCACACAGACGTGTAGAAGCATTACAACAGCTCCCCAACACTGTCCCAGCCCCCTCTGGCCTGACTCCCGCTGAGCTTTCACACACACTCCTCAGCGCCTGCCAGGCGGCATGGGCCGATTCAACGCCCTCCAGATGAGGCTTCAGCGATTCATCAACGCATGCTCGGAGCATATCCAGCTCAAGTTGCATTCTCTGCTGGCTATCTTCAGCCCACGCAGCCCCACAGCTTGCAACGCCTGTTCCAGCTGCTGGCCAGCTAAGGGGTGATGCTTTTGGCTCCCATTGACTTGCTTCCCAAAGCCCCTCGACTAGGAACCATCCCCTTATTCTTCTGCTCCATATTGCCCAACTCTTTAGAGTGAGCTTTTCCAGAGGTATATTCTGGCTTTTGGCCATCTTCTCCCGTTCTCCCAAGGTGCCCCAAGCTGTACTTACTCCGTACTCAGTGCTCAGTACCAGCTCCTACGGCTCTCCCTTGCTTGGAGTAACGATTCCAGCTGCTTTTAGCTCCAGCTGCTTCTCAGCTTCCAGCTCTCAGCTGCTTTTAGCTCCAGCCAGCTCTCTGTATCAGCAGCTCTCATTGCCTCTTAGAAGCAGGCAATTAATCATTCTTGCTCTCCGGCATCCAGTCAGCTCCCGTTGGCCTCCGACGGCCCCTCAGCCTCAGAACGCTAACTTCAAAGCATTCCTGAGGCTCACAGCGTCTGCTTTACGAGCGTTGGCTGACCTCCATAACCTCTTGGATATCGATCGATCTGCCGTGACACCTGATTACTTTATGATCGTCAATCAGCAGTTTATAACGGGTCCGGCACACTTCTTCACAGCTGCGCCACTGTTGCTCCCTTCAGGTCACGGCTTAGCAGAGTTGAACAGCGGTGTAAAGCAGACCTACTTCCTTCTTCTGGAAAGCACACACAGACAGGTCCGTCTATTTACAGCTCTTTATTGAAACATTTTACCAACAAAGACCAGGGCTTCTTTCAGCCATGTCTCTCTCACAGATACACAGAGAGAAGTGAAAGTACAGGAAACAAGCTCCTCCTTAGCTTCTGTCTCCTCCCAGCTTCTAACAGCTGACGTCGGAATGTGACGCACACTCAGAACAACTTAACCAGTTAAGTTCTGAACACTCACAAACACAAGATACCTTAACAAGGCTAGTTGGTTTTCTCCTAGAACTTGGGTTGCTCTACAAGGTTCAAAAACATGGTAGTAGAGATAGGAAGGTTATCTCAACGATGTCTCTGGCCACTGCCCATTCCTGGCTAAGTGCCACCCACCTTGCTACAGGGTGGCCGATGCCCTGCCCCTATCTCGGCAGGACAATGGGCTGCCGGCTGGGGGTGGGGCAAGGGTCAGGGCAAAAAGCCGATGCCCTTCGGCCCAGACTCACTTGCCTTCCTTCCAGATTCACCCACCCAATCCTCCCTTAGATATAACATGGTCTTCTTTTATAGGCTATCCTCTTGCTTTACAGGTCAGCAGGCGCTGCTATGGTTGTAAGATGGCTGCTGCATTCAGAATCGGGAAGGAATTTTCCTGCATTGGCAGTTTTTGCCCTCCCTGTAGCAATTTGTCACAACTTTGGCGGTTATGGCCTTGATCAGTGTTATGTACTGAGTTGAATAGGATCCAAAAGGCAGCAGTATGATTGGTCCTGGAACAATAGGATTCAGAATGCAGCAGTCTAATTGGTCCTAGAACAATAAGATTCAGAATGTAGTAGTCTGATTGGTCCTAGAACAATAGGATCCAGAATGCAGCAGTCTGATTGGTCCACAGGAGCCACCCAATCCAGCTCCAGGTGGAAGGGAATCCACAACCTGATTGGCCTACAGGAGAATCCCAGAATCAGCCAATCACGTGGGGCCCATTGTGTAAATAATGTATATAAGGCAGACCTTCTGGGGGAACTTCCATTCCTCCTCACCACTATGAGCTGAATAAAGAGCATGAAATCCACTCTCAACTCCGAGTATATTTCAGTCCGTATCCTACAGTCTATCTTCAAGATGGGAGGGTGAAATCTTCATGCACCCCCACGTGGTGGCATTGCAGGGCCCTTTAAAGGGTGGATTGTGGGAGTCACTGGCCCTAGAGTGGCGGCAAATAGGTCAAACTCCTGGCTTTGGTGAGTTGGGAGAGCAAGATGTGTAAGTTCACGGTTTACAGTCCTCTCTCACTGCACCTGACTGCTCTGCACATCCTCAGCCCCTGTTGGGTTGAGAGGGATGCCTTGCAAGGCCTAAGACAAGGTTCCTACATCTGAATTTTCAATAAAGTTGTGGCCTAATTTAAACCCATATATTGTTGTTATGTCTCATTTCGGGGGGGGGGAGGGGTAAAGGCTCCAGGAACAGGATTTAGTGCATGGGCTCACAAACTGACTCAGTTTGCAGAATGTGGCCCTGAGAGGTCATTTTACATATCCATAGAGAATACTTGCAACAATATGTATATACTGGTGAACAAGGCTTAGGTCTCAGCTATGAAATATCTATTCCCAACAACACAAAAAGAATTGTTGTTTAGTCATTTAGTCGTGTCCGACTCTTCGTGACCCCATGGACCAGAGCACGCCAGGCACTCCTGCCTTTCACTGCCTCCCACAGTTTGGTCAGACTCATGTTTGTAGCTTCAAGATCACTGTCCAACCATCTCGTCCTCTCTCGTCCCCTTCTTCCTGTGCCCTCCATCTTTCCCAACATCAGGGTCTTTTCCAGGGAGTCTTCACTTCTCATGAGGTGGCCAAAGTATTGGAGCCTCAGCTTCAGGATCTGTCCTTCCAGGGAGCACTCAGGGCTGATTTCCTTAAGAATGGATATGTTTGATCTTCTTGCAGTCCATGGGACTCTCAAGAGTCTCCTCCAGCACCATAATTCAAAACAAAACATAATTCAAAACAAAACATAAAACAAAATGAATAGTGTGATATAATTGTACAATTCTTCAAGGGCAAAAGTGCATAATTCTCTCTCTCTCTGTGTGTAATTGTGTGTGTGTGTGTGTGTGTGTGTGTGTATGCAGGCATGTCAAAGCCTAACTAGTAGGAAGAATATTTAGTGAGTGGCAATTTTCCCCAGGCATCTGGTATTGTTGCCTGTGATTCTTCTTCTTTTTTAAAAACACTGAAAGCTTATCCATCAGTTAGCACAGATTTGTTTTTTAATTGGCCTGGTCTACACCTGGCACATCCCAATTCCCTGTCCTCAGAAGCAGAGAGAATGAAGGGGGAGGAATTTAATCTTAAAGCGCTCTAGGACGGACCTGCTCAGAAACAATTAATACTGAAAAGACAAGAATAATGTGCGGTGGCATGAAGTGACGAGGAAGAGGACCGAAACCTGTGGAGTAGCTAATAAAGAGGATTAATTAGCTAAAACAGCAAGATCACCAATGGACCTACTCCAACGAACGCTGGTGTCAGTGAAAAGAAGCTTCGCAGTGTTTTGGATTGGGCTCAACTTTTTGCGAGTGTTTCCCTCCCTCAAAAAAAAGGGGGGGAGGGAATGCCAAGCAGAAAATGTTCTTTCCTGATAAAGCTGCAATGATAGATGTGAGAGGAAAATTGTAAACAGGTGCACAGGGCACCTAGAGGATAACAGCAGCCAGCCGGTTGACAAGCCAGCAGGATGGCAATGTCAGCTACTCAACAGGTCTATGGGGGGAAAATAGAAGCCACAATGTCTTTCCTCATTATTTGACCTTAATTGTTGTCCCTCGGTACTTTAAGTTTTATTATATGAAAAGAATGAAGTCTAGAACTTAGCCAAATGTTCTGGAAAGATTGTTCCCCTTCATGGAGAGCATGTGTTGTGGTGGGGGCCGCCAGGACACTCCAAAGTTGTGGGGCGGGCTAATTGATCGTTGGCCACTGTTGTGATTGGGCTTCCCTTGTTGTTGGAAAGAAGTTAATGTTGCCATTTGTTGATTGACAGCCAGAAATGCTAAAACTCCTTGCACGAGGCTAGGGCTTCCTCTTTTCACCTGTGAATCGAATTGCCCGTCGTCCCCCCTATATTTAGGGTTGTTCGCTTTGACATTGCTATGCCTGTCATGGGGTCTTCTGTTCTTGGGCAGGGGCCTGGTAGTAATTTTGTCCATCTGGCTGATTGGCTGGGGCCATTTGGTTTTTGCCTACTGCGTAGCAAATCGTCACAACTTGTAAGGTTGCGGTTGGGCATTGGTTTATGGTTTGGTTGGTTGAGGGGCATGGATTGGCTGTGCCTGCCCCTCTAATGCTGCTGCTGCAAGAGATTCCATTAAAGGAATACAGGGGCTAACTATTGCTTGTCCACCCTGTCAAGGAGGCTCGGGCCACTGCAAGAGCTCCTGGCTGCATTTGGGGTGGGCTGAGGGCAGGTTCCCTGCTCCATAGCTAGCCCCAAGTGTATTCCTCTATTCTGACTTTCGCAGGTGTGCGGAATGTCAGTCTGTCCCCCACGGTGGGGGCAGATAGTCGCAACCAATGCCTAAGTAACCACTCACATGTTTGTATTTTAATAAAGTTGTGGCCAAAATTATGCCAAAAACCTTAAACAAAAAATTTTGTGTGATGCATGAGTTATTGGGGTGGCCCTGGGGACCTCGACACGCAAATGTTGTGTATCCAGACCTCTTAGGGTTCCACAAACTGGACCAAAGCAAGCAAACGAAAACCAAACACACACACAAAATACCTGAGATCCTAAGCCTCAAATCAAGTTTCTGGTTCCTATGGTAGGAATGTGCTGGATGTTTCTGTAATAAGTTCAGAAAAGTAGGACTTGGGCAGTTTTTGTGGCTACCTCTACTTCCATCATGTTCTCTTGCTGCCAATTTATCCGCTATGTCTATTGTTCCTGCTGATTGCACATCGTTCCTGTTATAAGAATCCCAAGGTCTCATATGTAAGTATATAAACCACGTGTCCGAAATAGTACAGGAGAACAAACCTGAAGCCATTTTGACTCTCCCAAATTGACCTCAAAAAATTCTCTGCAAGGTAGAAGGCAATGGAAAAAGCTCCCCAATTGTCTTTTGACTGTAGGGTCTTACATCTCCCTTTTCAAATACAGTCTGGCAAGTATCTGTTCAGCTGAGCACACTATCAATATGCGTAAGATATTCAGGAACTAAGTATTTACTATCTGAAAGGAATGGCCAGGCTACCCAGAAAATGCCATCAAGTTAAGGCATTATCAGGTATCCTGGCAGACAGGAGAGAAGCAACACTCAAATTTCTGCTGGAGACTGTTTCCTTCTGTGATGTATGTATGATTTTTTTTTTGGGGGTGGTCTTGGGCTACAGGGTAGGCAATTTCAAAAGTCTATATAGGGGCTTGTGCAGCATTGTTTGGGGTTCTCCTCCTTCCTGCGTGTGGTGAGTGGGGACCATGTTGCAATAGTTTATTCTTTTAATAAAGATCAGGCTTACTAGCCGCTTTGCTTCTCAATATTCTCTGGTTGGCCTCTGTTATTTTTCTCCTACCAATAGGGAACCCACTTAAGGACTCCATACAGGCTCTGGAATACCCCATAAGGGAAAGGGAGCCATTTTTTCTTATAAAGCGTGTTCTCCTTCATGGAGAGCACGTGTTGCGGTGGGGGCCACCAGGACACTCCAAAGTTGGGGGCGGGCTAACTGATCATTGGCCACTGATGCGATTGGGGCTTCCCTTGTTGTTGGGAAGAAATTAATGTTGCCATTTATTGATTGACAGCCAGAAATGCTAAAACTCCTTGCACGAGGCTAGGGCTTCCTCTTTTCGCCCGTGCAGCGGATTGCCCGTCTCTCCCTCCCTAGAATAGGGTTGTTCGCTTTGACCTTGCTATGCCTGTCATGGGGTCGTCTGCTTTGGAGCGGGGGCCTGGTAGGAATTTTGTCCATCTGGCTGATTGGCTGGGGCCATTTGGTTTTTGCCTACTGCGTAGCAAATCGTCACAACTTGTAAGGTTGCGGTTAGGCATTTGTTTATGGTTTGGTTGGTTGAGGGGTATGGATTGGCTGTGCCTGCCCCTCCAATGCTGCTGCTGCAGGGTATTCCGTTAAAGGAATTGGGGGCTAACTATTGCTTGTTCACTCTGTCAAGGGGGCTCGGGCCATAGCAATGAGCTCCTGGTTGCATTTGGGGTGAGGGCAGGTTCCCTGCTCCGCGTAACCCCCAAGTGTATTCCCCCATTCTGACTTTCGCATCGTGCGGAATGTCAGTCTGTCCCCCATGGTGGGGGCAGATAGTCGCAACCAATGCCTAAGCTACCACTCACAAATTTGTATTTTAATAAAGTTGTGGCCAAAATTATGCCAAAAACCTTAAACAAAAATTCTGTGTGGTGTGTGAGTTATTGGGGTGGACCTGGGGACCTCGACACGCAACATTCCTGTATTGGTAAGAATAAGCAGTCCTGTTCTGAAGTTTCAAGCTAGCTATACATAGGTGTGAGGATGGGCAAAGTAAGTACTCCAGACCCAAAGAGGCTTGAAGGTTTGCTGAGCTGTGGCGTTTGCCTCCTAGGTGGCTCATAAGGAAAGGGTTAAAAGGAGTGTGATGTGATTGGCCAGTGGAAACTGATAGGAGGGGTTAGAGTGAGAGTGGGTGTTGTGTGGAAGTCAGTTGAGAGTTGGGAGTTGGAGAAGGAGGAGTTGGGTTGGTCGAGTTGTGAGTGAGAGGAATTGTTAGGTAGAGTCAGATAGATAGTTGGAATAATCAGTTTGAAGTTGTTAGGAACGCATAGGACAGTTAAGGAACTAAGATTAAGAAACTGGCAAGAAAAATTAACTGAAACCATAAGCATGTTCATGCCTAAAAATAAACTTGATTATTTGTTAACGTTAGCAACTGACCGGACTCTGTGTGTACCCGTGAGGGGAAACGGGTTGGTGGCAGCGAAGAAAGCAATCACAGTGGTGGCACAGGGTCAATAGACCATCAAACGTCCAGGGGCCCTGTGTGATCACCACATGAGCTTTGGGAAAACAGACCTGAGGCTGATCCAGACAACAAGGGGCATCCCTGTAAGAATGTCAATATCTTGTGTTTGGGTGTCCTCTTTGCAAGAGGCAAGTTAATCAATAGATCCCAAGCAGGAAGGAGTGGCCGCGGAAGTGCCATGCAGATGGTCTTATTTCGCAACATCAGCTATTTTTCCGGATAGGTAAAGGTAAAGGGACCCCTGACCATTAGGTCCAGTCGTGGCCGACTCTGGGGTTGCAGTGCTCGATATCGCTTTATTGGCCGAGGGAGCTGGCGTACAGCTTCCGGGTCATGTAGCCAGCATGACTAAGCCGCTTCTGGCGAACCAGAGCAGCGCATGGAAACTCCGTTTACCTTCCCGCTGGAGTGGTACCTATTTATCTACTTGCACTTTGAGGTGCTTTCGAACTGCTAGGTTGGCAGGAGCAGGGACCAAGCAATGGGAGCTCACCCCGTTGCGGAGATTCGAACCGCCAACCTTCTGATCGGCAAGTCCTAGGCTCTGTGGTTTAACCCACAGCGCCACCTGCGTCCCTTATTTTTCCAGATAGTTATTGCCTATTACCTAATGACCTTTCCTCTCCTCCTCTGTGTTCCTGTTACTTCAAGCAGTTTTGCAGGCACATTTTTTGAAGCTCTGCACTGCATTCATTACATTATTGTAGTGCGAGATTTCTGGGGAAGCCCAAGAGTGGGATTTGGCATAATACCTATAATTTCAGGCAGGTATATTCCTTTCCACTTTGCGGCATGATCCTTTCTCTTCATTTCTTTAATCCCCCCTTTCAGTGCGGATTTTCTGTTCCCCACTGTGAGCACCTACCTTTGGAATTAACAAGTCCAAATCTCAATGGTTTCTGTATAATCCAAGTCTAGCCACTCAAGCCATTGAGGACAGTCTTTGGGGAAGAATTATTTAAAGTGCTTTGCAGATTTTCATTTTAAGTGCATGATTTTGGAATGAGGAACTGAGGGACTTTGGGGCTGAATGTCTTTTTGAATGCCGATTGTATTCCGAGTGTCCTTTTCCAAATACGTTTGGGTTTCAAACAAGATAACTGAGTCCATGATAGCTATTCATTTAAATTGGTTTGCATAAAAAGCATGTTGATTTCAGCAAAACTGTGCCCCCAATATGATTCAGGTTCATCCCAATGCTTCAGACTCCCCCCTCCCACCATTTTAACAGCGCCACGTTGCTCCAGGTAGACCCGATCTGACCCAAGGTGGCCCACAGCTGCCTCAACTTAATCCAGCCAAATCAACCCCAAATCAGCCCAGTTTGGTTTGGCACCCAGGATTCACTGAAATCTACTAACATACATTCCTCAGATATTAGGTAAAAAAAGGTAAAGAGCCCCTGGATGGTTAAGCCCAGTCAAAGGTGACTATGGGGTTGCAGCGCTCATCTCACTTTCAGGCCAAGGGAGCCAGCATTTGTCCACAGCCAGCTTTCTGGGTCATGTGGCCAGCGTGACTAAACTGCTTCTGGTGCAACGGGACACTGTGATGGAAACCAGAGGCCATGGAAACGCTGTTTACCTTCCTACTGCAGCAGTACCTATTTATCTACTTGCACTGGTGTGCCTTTGAACTGCTAGGTTGGCAGGAGATGGGACAGAGCAACGGGAACTCACTCTGTTGCCGGGATACGAATAGCCTACCTTCCGATCGGCAAGCCCAAGAGGCTCAGTGGTTTAGACCACAGTGCCACCTGCGTCCTCCCCACACAAAACAAGGCCATTGAAAAACTAGAACATGTATGGAGGAATCAAATGGTTTATAAAAGTGCAATTTTTCAAAAATGGAAAGTTGGTAACCCCCCCCCCCAAAAAAAAAACAAAGCCCAGTCCAATGGTATCACAACATTCTTAGTAGCCATGTAATGTTGAGTGTTACTTGGAAAAGGAAAATAGAAAAATCAAGGGCTTGGGGAAATGGGATGCAGTATCCCAGATAGGGGCATGCTTGGCTGTTAGAATCCTGAAGAGGTGTACAACATGTAAGCTTATATGTCATGATTATTTCATGATGGACAAACCAGTCTGTTTCTAGTCTGAGCTATTTTCGTGTGTATTCACATCCATTCTGTTCCGTTTCCACATTAATCTGCTTTGGGTTTTTTATGCATGTGTGCCCCTTGGACTCCTTAGATCTGCAGAATGGGGACTTTTGCCACTATACTATAATTCCCATTATACTTTTGATGCCTTATTGTGGCAGCACCCATTCTTTAGGACCTTTCTTCCCTCCCTCATTCATTTTAGGCAGCTGACTTTGCTATATGGTTTCTGGCACCAGATAAACTTTTTTTATTTTAAAGCAAGCCTACCTGAGTAATTTTAGCATTTCATTTTAACTAAAAGTGTATATATAAAACCAGTGCTGTAGCACGGGTTGCCAGGGGCCGTTCAGAGGGGGTGGGAGGGAGGGAATGGACAAAGTATGCATGCACATCCAGCTGCCTAATGGTGTCTGTGTATTTTGTTGCTAACATTTGTTTTTATTGGTACTTTATAGGACTAATTTAGATTTTATTTTCTGGAAAGCACTCTAAAGTCTTTCTATATATTTCACAGTATGTAAATTCTGTTTGTAAAATTCTGTATGTAAAATATATTTACACGGCATGTAAAAATTTTTTTGAGCCAAGAACTGTGTTACAGTACTGTGTGAAATCTAACGAACAGATATACTTCCATTTGCAAATTAGTCTTCAAGGTGTGGGTTGGGTTAATCTGTATCAAAATTCAAAATATCATGCATACATCAGGCATACATATTTTTATTTCAGATCTGAGATCGTATGATTGCTATGGAGTGAACAACAGCAATATTTCTCCTTGGCTGGTATGTGCATTGTAAGACTATGTAATGGCTCTATTCTGTATATGAAACGGCCTTCAGTTTTCTTCTGCCATTTCATCAGCTTTATAACTTGATCAAGGATCCAGATTTATTCCTCCACCTGCAACCCCTCTTGATCCTCAGAATTGCCCCTATTGTGTTAAGTTAGTATTTTCTCTGCATTCATTTCAACCCACAATGAGCATCTGGAGAAAGTTCAGACTTTAAAAATATTTTCATTTCTCCTCTTCCTGCTTTCAACCTATTGTTGTACATTCACAGCTTTTCTAGAGTTCAAGACGTAAGTTTCAAGTAGGGTCACAATGTTATTTTTATACATCTTTATTTTCAGGGATCCAGTTGGCATAATTCATATAAAAACTCTAAGCAATTTTCCCAGGATGAACATCATATTAGGAGTGAGGGAAAGCAGGGCGAGGGGGAGGTATGGTGTGGGTAAGGGGCACATGGCACAAGCAGTTCGTGACCATGCCATGTGCCAGCCCTTCCTCGAACCTGGGGAATTGTGGTTGTGATTCGAGGACCCGCCCCCCGCTTGGGAATAATAAAGACACGTGGACACAGTATATTAGGTTAATGGGCTAGAAAAGGCCACAACTTTATTGAATACAGCATGTAAGAAGGTATTGGCTTAGGCACTGGACAACACCAAATTTGACTCCACCCACTCGGAGAGGGGTGAGTCTGACGAGGGGTTAATCACCAGTAGGGGGAGCCTGTTGATGCAAATTATAAGCTCTCCCCTTATGTCACCGGGGGTTGTGCCACGGCCCCCCACCACACAGGCATCAGACAGGATCCACGACCGCCGGATTCCTTTAACGGAATACCCATAAGTGAAGGGGTAGGCGATGGCCACACCTTGCCCTTCCATACACCAACAACACATTCCAATGCTTAACTGCGTGCAATGGCGGGGAGAGCTGGCGTGGCAGCATTTGAGTGGCTAAACCACGCCCCACAGTGTCACCCGATTGGGTGCCCAACATGGCGAGCCAGCGATGATGTCAGGGCAGGGGGCAGAACGCCCCCTGTGTGACACGGGAATTGGCTCCCACTCACAATCCCTGCCCTCCGGGAGGAGGAGAGGCTTTGTCATGTCAACCAGCCCTGAGGTCTGCGACTGCTGCTGTTGAATGCCAGGTCAGCCCAGAATAAAATATCCCTAATCCATGATCTGATTATAGATGAGGCGGCTGATCTGGCATGTATTACTGAAACCTGGGTGGGTGAACAGGGTGGAGTCGGTCTCACCCAGCTGTGCCCACCTGGGTACTCAGTGCATCATCAGGCCAGACTTGAGGGTTGTTGGTGGTGGGGAGTTGCTGTGGTCTATAGAGATTCTCTCTCTGTTTCCAGGCTCTCTGTCCTGTTGTGGGGGGGGGGGGGGAGGGAGGGAGGGGAATCTAGAGTGTGTGTTCCTGACATTGGGCAATCAGGGCAGATTAGGGATTCTGCTGGTTTATTGCCCGCCTCACTGCCCAGCAGTCTCCCTGCCTGAGCTGACAGAGCTGGTCGCGGAGGCGGTTTTGAGGACTCCCAGACTGCTGGTTCTGGGAGACTTCAACATCCATGCCAAGGCTGCTGGCTCTGAGGCAATTTAGGACTGCATGGCCACCATGACAACCAACAACAACAATAACAACAACAACATAATAATAATAACAACAACAACAACAATAATTTTTACTTATACCCCACCCTCCCCAGCCAAGGCCGGGCTCAGGGCAGCTAACAAGCAATAATAAAAACAAGTTGAATGAATACAACTTAAAAACAAGATTAAAATGCAACAATTAAAATACTGAAACATTAAAATATTAAAATGCAGCCAGAAAGGGAAAAGGAAAAAAAAAAGAGGGGGAGGGAATCAAATTGGCTCCAAGCCAAAGGCCAGGCAGAACAACTCTGTCTTACAGGCCCTGCAGAAAGAAATCAGATCCTGCAGGGCCCCGGTCTCATGAGGCAGAGCGTTCCACCAGGCTGGAGCCAGTGCTGAAAAGGCCCTGGCTCTGGTTGAAGCTAATCTAACTTCCTTAGGGCCTGGGACCTCTAGGGTGTTGCTATTTATGGACCTTAAGGCTCTCCGTGGGGCATACCGGGAGAGGCGGTCCCATAGGTACAAGGGTCCTAGGCCATGAAGGGTTTTAAAGGTGAACATGTCACCGGCAGTTCACAGAAAAAAATCACAATATATAAAATAAGAACAATAACCCAATAACACCCTCCCCCCCAAAAAAGCCACGTTTTAAAAGGGTATAGGGTGTCAATCAGGTCAACCAAAGGCATGGTTAAAAAGGAACGTTTTTGCCTGGTGCCTAAAGGTGGATAATGAATGCGCCAGGCAAACTTTCATGGGGAGAGCATTCCACAGACGGGGAGCCACTACAGACAAGGCCCATTCTCGTGTTGCCGCCCTCTGGACCTCTCCAGGAGGAGGCACATAAAGGAGGGCCTCAGAAAATGATCTCAAGGTCTGGGTAGGTTCATATGTAAAGAGGTGGTCCTTGAGGTGTTGCGGTCCTGAGCCGTTTAAGGCTTTATAAGTCAAAAGCAGCACTTTCAATTTGGCCCGGAAACTAATTGTCAACCAGTGCAGTCAGACCAGGATTGGTGTAATATGCTCAAACCGTCTTGTTCTGGTGAGCAACCTGGCCGCTGAATTCTACCTTCCTCTCATGTGCCAGGATTTTGCTAAGCTGAATGGGAGCCTGCAAAGGGTTTATGTCTACTGCTCATGTAGCCTTATTAGACTATACCGATTGGTGGGGTCTGTGTTGCTCCCAGACGGGAGGAAGGAAGTCAAATGACACCGAGGTTTGGTTCAGAGAAAGAGTTTATTCTGATAACAGAAGGCACTGCGTGAATCGGTTCACCGCAAGTACAAAAGCAAGAGAAATTGCATACAGTATATATATCCTCCAGGCACCCTCTCCCCCCTTCCCCAGGAATTTACCACATCAGCTTATACACATAAGTTGACACCCATGACCATAAACAGATGTTCCTGTTCCGGTACTCTTGGCCATAAAAGGTTGTCCCTGTTCCTATACTCTTACCTTGGGGCAAGAAGGTCACAAACTCTAAGTGCACTCCTGGCGCCGTTCCCGGGTCTCTTGTCAGACCTGACAAGGTCTGTGCATCAGTGTGTAAGATAAGACCCAGATGTGCCATCGCTGCTCCACTCGGAACTGGCAAGGCCATCCATTGCTGTCACGGACTGATAAAGGAGAGGGCTTTGAGCACTTGTTTATACAGCTGGGTTTCTGTTTATACATTGACTCAAGAGCTCAAGTTAATGCATTTTAGAAATGCTCCCTTGGAGAGGAAAAATGGGGATTTTGAGTCCCGTTTCAGACTGACTGCACAGAAACCCATTCCTTCACTCAGTCTGTTCAGAATTATAATTGGTCTGGGGCATTTCATCCTCTCCATTTAGCTCCACCCCTGGATCTGCTGACCAATACAGACTACGGAATTGGTTATGTCAGCCCTGAATATGCCCACCTTGATCCTCCAAATACTACTACTTATGCCCAGTCTGTGAGACCAATATGTATTACCATCATCTCATATCCCCAAAGATGAAATTCTTTGGTATAATATAAAGCTATACTGCCAGAACAGATGAAAATTCCAAGCCATTGGGTTCATCCTTAAGAAGTGCTGAAAACGCTACATACATACTTTGGTTATTTAAAAACCTGAACACACTTTAAATATATCTGGAACATGATTAAATAAATTATTGGTGCATAGAGAATGGCTTCCATAGCAAAGAAATATTTGATATGTTTAAGGGGGAAAGGGGAAAAAAAGCAAATGCATTATGATGGCTTCCTATTCTGAGTCCTCAAGTGGGACTTTCAGGTGAAGTTTAAATAACAATCCAATCTTGCGCAAATATTAGATTTAATTGCTCCACATAATACCAAATGGATGAACACATTAAGGATCTGAATGAACATCAATCAGTGTAAACCAATTTTTAGTGCCTTTTGTCTCACCTTTCTGGGCTAACACTTCAAAAAAACAATGCACTGAGCAATATTCTCAGCTTTATGGTGTCATCAGATGTATTAAGCTGTCAGTGTAGGAGAGCTAAA
Organism: Podarcis melisellensis; assembly: GCF_964234715.1. Taxonomy (NCBI): domain Eukaryota; kingdom Metazoa; phylum Chordata; class Lepidosauria; order Squamata; family Lacertidae; genus Podarcis; species Podarcis melisellensis. The sequence continues at coordinate 85,179,834 of NC_138538.1, read as the reverse complement.
TTAAGCCCATTATCTTTTGACATGATGAGTGGTACCATCTGGACTGTGTGCAAATAAAGGAATGGGAAAGTATGTAAAGAAAAAAAGCCATTCTAATACCTTAGAATGCTATCTGTTTGAGCATATAAAGACTTTATTTTGCTCAAGTCATTTCCCCCTCTTTAATATTCTGTGACTTCAATGCTATGAAGTATCTGAAGAAGTGTGCAGGCACACGAAAGCTCATACCAATAACTAACTTAGTTGGTCTCTAAGGTGCTATTGGAAAGAACTTATTTAGTTAGTTAGTTAGTTAGTTAGTTAGTTAGTTAGTTAGTTTTGTTTTGACTATGGCAGACCAACACGGTTACCTACTTGTAACTTCACTGCTATACTGTGTGCACTGACCGTATATATGGGCGGTTGATTATTACAGTGGCAAAGCAGTTTTATAACCATGGAAGCAGTCAAGGAGCATATCTCTCTAGGAACACAGATGATCATTAACTGACTGATAACTTCCCACAGGAGGAACTGGTCATCTGTGGGCCCTGCTTGATGCTACTTTTGATGATGTGGGAGCTCTTGCAGCTTCCTTCCTTCCTCAGCCAATCAGTGAAATATCCAAAAGCCAATGAAAAGATTGTGACTCCACCCCTTAATAGCCTTCAGCTTCAGCTGCAGCCTTTGCCTGCTCTCCTCCCCCAGCAGGGATTGGAATGGAATTTATTTGGTCCACTTTTTGCAGGACACTAAAGGCTTATCCATATTTCCTTTTCTGCTGCACTTTCCAGGCAGAGGTCCATGATTTAAAGCTCTGTGTCCAAGCATGGTTTTGTTTTTGTTTTGGTCCCGATGCTTTCCTCAGGAAAACCCACATTTTACTGCTGAATCAGAGCAAATTGCAGTTTGCAGAAAACCCATTTGCTCTGATTCAGCAGTAAAGCAATTTTCCCAGAGAAAGAGCCAGGATAAAAAAAACAACAATGCTCAGACACAGAGCTTTAAAGCTTGGACCTGTGCCTAGAAACATGGCAAAAAATGAAGTCTGGAAGAGCCCTAACCTGATGTCAGAATCCCAAACTTGCTTGGAAGAAGAGGAGGAGGAGGAGGAGGAGTCTGGATTTGATATCCCGCTTTATCACTACCCTAGGGAGTCTCAAAGTGGCTAACAATCTCCTTTCCCTTCATCCCCCACTGTGAGGTGAGTGGGGCTGAGAGACTTCAGAGAAGTGTGACTAGCCCAAGGTCACCCAGCAGCTGCATGTGGAGGAGCGGGGATGCGAACCCAGTTCACCAGATTACGAGTCGGCCACTCTTAACCACTACACCACATGAGCTTTCTGACCATAAGAGCTGTTCAACAGTGGAACAGGTTCCCCACGAGAGGTGGACTCTCCTTCATAGGAGGCATTTAAGCAGAGGTTGGATGTCCGTCAGTCGTGAATGATCTAATTGAGATTCCTGCATTGTAGGGGGCTGGTCAAGATGACCTTCAGGCTTCCTTCCAACTCTGCAATTCTATTATTCCGTGATAACGCAACACCCATGTTGTTCAGTTGCCTGGGAATCACTGGCTTGCAAGCGCTGCAGTTGGAGAGCAGCCAAGTCATGGACTTTGAAGATGCTTGAACTCAGGACGAAAGGGAGAAACATGCTAAGAGGAAGGCACGTTTGGCAAACCCTCACCATGATCAACTCCCACCTGGAAACCTACATCCCCACTGTGGAAGAACATGTGGATCCAGAATTGGCCTCCACAGTCACTTACAGACTCATTGTTAAAACTGTGTCCATGGAAGACAATCTTACTCAACCACAAATGATCGCCAAAGAAGAAGAATAAAATATTATGAAAATGATTTATAGGTGGTACATGACCCCAGTCAAGCTTGCAAAAATTTACCACTTGCCTGATAATAAATGCTGGAAATGTAAAGAGACTGAAGGTACATTCTTTCACCTTTGGTGGACATGCCCAAAGATTAAGGCTTTCTGGGAAATGATATATAATGAAATGAAAAAGGTATTTAAATATACCTTCCTGAAGAAACCAGAGGCCTTTCTCCTGGGTATGGTTGGCCAATTGGTGCCAAAGAAGGATAGAACATTCTTTATGTATGCTACAACAGCAGCAAGAATACTCATCGCAAAGTATTGGAAGACACAAGATCTACCCACCTTGGAAGAATGGCAGATGAAGGTGATAGACTATATGGGACTGGCAGAAATGACTGACAGAATCCGAGACCAGGGAAGAGAGACGGCGGAAGAAGATTTGAAGAAATTTAAGGATTATCTTAGGAAACATTGCAAAATTAATGAATGTTAGAATGATGTTGGTTTAGAAATTAAGTGGTTTTCAGCTGTAATGATTAAGTAAAAAGAAAAGAAAGGCTAAAAATTAAATGAAAATTAAGGGAGAGGATTTGCTGAACTAATAATTAGAAACTGGAATACAGAAAGGGGAGGTATGAGGAGGTCGGGGAAGTAAGTTATAAGAAAATAAGGGATTGAAATTATACTTGTTTTTGTTTGTGTTTTGTTTGTATTATTGTTTTGTTTTTATATAATTTTTGAAACTTCAATAAATATCAAGAAGAAGAAGAAGAAGAAGAAGAAGAAGAAGAAGAAGAAGAAGAAGAAGAAGAAGAAGCAGCAGCAGCAAACTGCATCCCCTATTGAATCAAGACAGGACGTAGCATTTTAAATTGAAGTATGGGACGATCCCATATTATACAGGATGGGTGGCAACCCTAGCTCACAAAAGCAATCAGTATCCTGATTTACATTTTCACTTGAAGGAAAAGCATCATACCCATACAGGAAATTTATAATGTGGGAATTGAGATGTGACCATCAAAATGATCTATTAAAATTTGCATTGGGTTCATTGCCTGTCCCTTCGAAATGGGTTTATAATATATTTTTGCAGTGTGCAACTCTTACAAAGACAGGTTTTTCCAAAGTATAGGAGTAAAATGGGTATGATCTGTATCATCATCATAGTAGAATTTTATTGCACTAGCAATAAGTCATGGCATCATTCAGAAAAATAACAAAAGGAAAGACAGCAATAACCATAAAAATCATCAGGCAACACACATACAGTATAAACCACGGTCACAACTACTAAGATTGTTTGTTGCATAAAATAGAATAGAGGAAGATTCTCTAGTAAAATGTGCCAAATTAAATATCCGAATCCCCTTTGCAGTTGACCACTATTTTATCTAGTTATTTCCTCCTGATCTTCTTAGCTGCCAATGCATAGAGTGCTACTTTATAAGTTACAAAGTCATCAGTATCACTCAGCAGCCATTTCACCCTTTCCACCCTATTCAAGTGAGTTTCATTCGGAAACAGGGGTTTTATGAATCGGTCTCTTGGGTCTATATATAACGGGCACTGCAATAAAAAGTGGCACAGGTCCTCCACACAGGGTTGCCCACACAGACAAAGTCTCTCTTCATAATGTACTTTGCCGTAGCATCCATCCAACACCGCCAAGGACATCGATTGGATTGTGAAAGCGATTCTAAGCACGGCAAGTGGGAGCTTTGACAGGTAACTCCATTTTAATAAGTGGGAACCATGGCGAACTCTTGGTGGAAGCCATCATGGTTAGATCTCTTTCGGCATCGGACCTAAAGAGACAGTATCTTAAGTGCCTCTTGTCCATTTTCACAGTCACCTGAAAATCTTGTAATTGGTATTGGGACAAGGGGTGTTGGATACCATCCTTGGTATGATCTGTAGCAGCAAATCTAGAAGAATGTGTTTGTGTTAAGGAGAACTCAGAGAAGATCTCTCTCTCTCTCTCATATTTTTTATCCTGCTCTTCCTCCAAGAGGCTGAAAATGGCATCCAAAGCCCTACTCATTTTATCCTCACAAAAACCCTATGAGGTAGGGTAGGTTGCGAGATATTAGCTTGCCCAAGGTCACCCTTATGAGGTCCATAACTTGGTCAAGGATTTAGATGCAGGTTTTGCTTGCTGAGGTCCAGCACACAGTGCCCTCAAACACACTGGATATCAGTGTGGCAGTTAATCAAAGCACCAGTAGCATGCAGGGAGTCAGCAAAGCAACTGCGACTGCACTCCAACAGTAGTCAGATTTTCTCATTGAATTGATTATTGAGCTGTCCAGCCCAACATGTCATGCTGTGAGGAGTTGAATCGGTAACCGCGCTAGAAAACAGCCCTACAGCTTAAGATAACAGGGATTTTGGAGCATGGGGCTGGCACTAGAAGGAGGGTGACAGATTGCTGTGAGATCAGAGGCCTGCCTTGAAAACTAGTTTGTTTTCATCTAGCAGGATAAATGCAGAGCGGACAGCCATAAATTCTTCTGATCATGTTTTATGTGACTGAAGAAAAATCTAATTTTGAAAAAATAATATGTGAAGCCTTGGCATGTGCTATGCTTAGCCTGGAGACCACTCAGACACAATTAGGTGGATATTACTACTACTACTACTACTAGTAGTTTTATTATTTATACCCTGCCCATCAGGCTGGGTTGTCCCAGCCATTCTGGGAGACTTAAAACTGTTATAAGGGAGGGAAAAAAACCCTGCTCCTTTTCCCTTGTGGGGTATCCAAGAGCTCTTATAGAGTCCTTAAGTGGGTTCCCTATCAGTATGAGAAAATAACAGAGGCCAACCAGAGTATATTGAGAAGCAAAGCAGCTAGTAAGCCTGATCTTTATTGCAACAGAAAAGTACTGTTGCAACAGGGTCCCTGCTCTCGATGCACAGGAAGAAGGAGAACTCTGAACAATGGTGTGCAAGCCCTTATATAGACTTTTGAAGTTGCCCATGCTGTAGCCCAAGACCACCCCCCAAAACATCATACATACATCACAGAAGGAGCCGATCTACAGCAGAGGAGGCGGTCTACAGCAGAAATCCTGTTTGCCAGGATATCTGATAACGGTCACTGATTGCTTCACCAGGGCAGCCTGGCCATTCTTTTGTGATGTCAAATACTTTAGTTCCTGAATCCAGGTCACAGGCTCACCCTATTCACATACAGATACGCCATTAAGACAGGTAAGCAAAAGACAATGGAGAGGCTTTCCCATTTCCTCCTTGCAGAGAAATATTTGAGGTCAATTTGGGAGAGTCAAAATGGCTTCAGGATTGCTCTCCTGTACTATTTCAGACATGTGGTTTATATACTTATGTGTTGCCTTGTACATTTATGAACATTTATTTTATATTTGGGTGCTTAGAATTCTTACAACACAGCATATATAAAAACATCATAAAACATAAAACATTAAAAACTTCCGTATGCGGGGATGCCTTCAGATGTCTTTTAAAAGTTGTGTAGCTCTTTATCTCCTTGACATCTGAAGGGAGGGCGTTCCCTATGGGTGCTCCCTTCATACTGCCGTGGGTACCACTGCTTCGCGAGCACATCTGATAGAAAGAGGTTCTGGACCACAGCAATCATTCCATTGGTGTATCCAAAGATAAAGCAGGGAAGATGCTATCTCTATGAGATCCTCTTTAGGAGGTGGGGGGACCAGGGAATGTCACAATTAGTGGATGTCAGTATAGATTGTACTTGACTGAAATCAAAATATGAGCAGGTTGAAAAGAGGGGTTTAGAGCATTTTTAATATTTCCAAATCTGTGGGATGACTTTTCTGTCTCTTGTCTCCACTTTTCTTGCTATAAATCCAGAGTGTTGCACATGAATTATTTTATCTCATACCTGTGAGGTATGCTATTTCATTTATGTACAGTGGTACCTCGGGTTGGGTTAAGTACGTAATTCGTTCCAGAGGTCCGTTCTTAACCTGAAACTGTTCTTAACCCGAAGCGCCACTTTAGCTAATGGGGCCTACTGCTGCGGCCGTGCCGCCGGAGCACGATTTCTGTTCTCATCCTGAAGTAAAGTTCTTGACTTGAGGTACTATTTCTGGATTAGCGGAGTCTGTAACCTGAAGTGTATGTAACCCGAGGTACCACTGTATTTGTTTTCTTAATTAGATTTATATCCCATCTTTCTTCCAAGAAGATCAAGGCAGGGTGTGTGTCTCCACCCTCATTTTATGCTCATAAAAACCCTGTGAGGTAGGTCAGGTTGAGAGATAATAACTAGCATGCATGATCAACACTCTTTGTTATTTCTGGAGCCCTTAAATCAGCCTTCTCCAACCTCAAGATGTTTTAGACTACGACCCCCAATCTCCCCAGGCAACGTGGTCATGCTTTCTTTCTTTCTATTCAATGCTATGCATGTTAATCTTTGAATAAATCCCACTGAATACAGAAGGGCTTACCTCCGATCTGAGTAAACATGCATAGAACAAAATAAGGTGAATAACGCAAGGCAAAATGCCCTTTTGCATAATATATGACACAAAACCCCTACAACAAAACTCTGATTAACAACATTTGAAATATCAAAATACGGCATGGAGGACAGGAAAGGTTTAAATGGAGAACACGAAAGCAAATTGCTACACAATGGTATTCAAAATAAGGGCGGCAGAAAACCACAACAGTAGGTAATTATATTTCTAAGTGAGGTAATCATTGTTAAGCTGTGAAGAATTAATTTTATCACAGTCTGTAGTGTTGTAGTCAAGGCAGATAATAGACTTGCAGAGGTATTAGCTGTCCAAACACATTCAACTAATTTAACGAGTCTCATTGTGCATTCTCTTAACTGGAGTCAGCAGTAATGAAGCCTTTGTCGTGTTACTGTCATAAAACTGAGATATGCCACAGACTGAATTTTGCTGAAATGATTAAGGCTTCCCATAATTTTTGCAGCTTTCCTTTGCTGGGGAAGAGAGCTGATTTTTCTCCAAGACTCCAGCACGCAGGGCAGGCATTCAGTGCCAAGAGGGCTACAGGTGGTCAGAAACTCAGAGCTTGGTAGAGATAATATCTCGGGCCTTGATGGGAAACCAGAGCCATTATCCACCCTCCCACAGTCAGCCTGATGAAGAGACCTAGGATAATTGAAAGTTTGTCCAGGTTTGTGACTCTTTGGTTGGTCCTAGTAAAAGTACTGCATTATTGTAGAATTTGGACCCCCGTCTTTCTCCCCAATGCACCAACAGTAAAGGTAAAGGACCCCTGGACAGGTAAGTCAAAGGTGACTATGAGGTTGTGGCGTTCATCTTGCTTTCAGGCTGAGGGAGCCAGCATTTGTCCACAGATAGTATTCCAGGTCATGTGGCCGGCATGACTAAACCGCTCCTGGCACAACAGAAACACTGTGATGGAAACCAGAGGGCATGGAAACGCTGTTTACCTTTCCCGCCCCAGTGGTGCCCATTTATCTACTTGCACTGGCAGGCTTTTGAACTGCTAGGTTGGCAGGAGCTGGGACAGAGCGACAGTAGTTCACCCCATTGTGGGGATTCAAACTGCCGACCTTCTGACAGGCAATCCCAAGAGGCTCAGTGGTTTAGACCACAGTGCCACCTACATCCCTTAGAAGCTAGTACAGGGTGAGTCCTTTAAAATAGGCCCCGTGGATACAGAGTACACATGTTCCACTGGGCCTCTTTTCAAAGACTCACCCTGTAGAAGACAGTATTGTCCTCTATGGGTGTACATAACTACCCCTTTGCTTTCTTTGCTTGTAAGTGTATAAATGCTTGTGTTGTTTTCATATTTGGTGTGCCACGCCTCAACAACTTGATGGTTGCGGTTTTGTCACACCAGGCTTTCAATGCCGAAGCAGACATCCTGTTCCATGGACAATTGGTGTCTGAATTCGATTGGCCATTCCAAGCATCCCAGGATATTGGGCTTGAACCCCAATATTTCTCCAATACATAAATTCTACTTGCACAATAAGGCTTTCCCCACCCCCACCCCCCGTATCCGTTCCATAACCCCCAGACTGGTTCAGGAGGTCAGGAAAACCTCCAGAACAGTGTAATAATGCTTACCCAGGCAGAATGTTTGTAACAGTCCGACACTGAATTCCACCTTTCGTTTCCTTGAAGATAACTAAGACAAATAAAGACAAATAGGTTAGTAGTTCTCAAAGGACTCTTGTCTTAATTATAGGTCCACAAAGGTTAATGGGTACATGATTCTTAGTATCTCACTGCAGAAACATTAACTATGTAACTTCTTTGCTTGTTGTTTGGTTGTGAACATGATTTCTTTGCCAAAATACTCAGAGGAGCAAACTGGACTTTGGGTCTCTGAAAGGAAGTACTGTTGGTGTTGTGACACGGTTGGTGCTGTGGTCTAAACCACTGAGCCTCTTGGGCTTTCTGATCAAAAGGTTGACAGTTCGAATCCCCATGACGGGGAATCCCCATCACTCTGTCCCAGCTCCTGCCAACCTAGAAGTTCAAAAGCACACCAGTTCAAGTAGATAAATGGTACCGCTTTTTTTTTATATATATACAAGTTTTTTATTGATTTTTCCAACACATAATAAAAGACAAACACATTACAAAACAAAAACATACACCACATTAAACATATACTGACTTCCCCGTACCTCCCTAAATGGTACCGCTTTGGCAGGAAGGTGTAAAGGCATTTCTGTGCTCTCTGGCTTCCACCACGGTGTCCCGTTGCACCAGAAGCGGTTTAGTCATGCTGACCACGTGACCCGGAAAGCTGTCCGTGGACAAACACTGGCTCTGTTGGCCTGAAAGTGAGATGAGCGCCACAACCCCATAGTCTCCTTTGACTGGACTTAACCGTCCAGGGGGCCTTTACCTTTTTTTTAAAAAAAAAAACTGGATTAATCACAAGGCATAGCAACTTTCTTATCTTTCCCTGCTTCATTTGACCCCAGTAGTTAGAGCAACAGCTCCTGCGTCTGTGTCGTTTCATCCCTCTCTCATGTTTCTCTTGCAAATACAGTGGTACTTTGGGTTACATACGCTTCAGGTTACAGACTCTGCTAACCCAGAAATAGTGCTTCAGGTTAAGAACTTTGCTTCAGAATGAGAACAGAAATCATGCTCCAGCAGTGCGGCAGCAGCAGGAGGCCCCATTAACTAAAGAGGTGCTTCAGGTTAAGAACAGTTTCAGGTTAAGTACGGACCTCCGGAATGAATTAAGTACTTAACCTGAGGTACCACTGTACTGTAAAACCTTCACATTCCAGCCTTCACTTGTTCAGCCCATCTCACACACATTTCAATTTTTGTTTTATATTTTCCATAATTTCAACAATTGTCCAACATTTGTGCATTTGTAATGCATTTGCTGAATCCCACCCAATGAATAAACCTTTCTCTAGCTCCTCCTGAACTTTCCCATTTCAATGCTTCCCTGGAGATTATTCAGTCTCCCCAGTTCTGCCACCCATGAATTCAGGTTGCAGCTGTGGAGCCAGTTTTAAGATTGCTTAATTTTTATATAATAGAACGAGGTCATGGGCTTGGCCCCTGATGCTTCCAGTCACCTTGTCTTAGCTCACTGTTTTCTTTATTCACTGGTAAGAACAAACAGTGGGATTTCATTCAACATCAGATGAGCCAAACCCCAGAAGAGAGCTTTCGGTGAAAATCCTTCCACCTCCAAGAATATTCGTTGAATTCCCCCTTCCCAAATGTCACCACCCAGAAACAGGGTGGAGAATTTGGGGAGGCCATTTTACAGAATAGCAAAAGAGGCTTTATCAGGATAACCAATGTCTGAAATGCCTAAGGGAAAAGTCTATCCAAGCCACCATTGATTAGTGTGTGTGCATGAGCACTTTTTGGGTAGTTCATGTGGGAGGAAGTCAATAAACAGAGTCAGTACCAGTGGTTCTTCATCTCTTCATTGTCCAGTTCAGAATTACCCTAGTTAAAATTTAATTGCTATTCAGATCTGTTGTCACCCTCTAATAATTGTTAAATTAACTGTCCTTCCCATCTTCCTTTTTTGCTGCTGCACAATCACATGGACCTTGTACCTCTTGTTGTAAACAAAACCTGCCCTTCTTCCCTTATGGGGCATCCAAGAGCACATATAGAGTCCTTAAGTGGGTTCCCTATTGGTAGGAGGAAATAACAGAGGCCAACCAGAGAATATTGAGAAGCAAAGCAGCTAGTAAGCCTGATCTTTATTAAAGCTCTTGCAACAGGGTGCTCCCCTCACACGCAGGAGGATGGAGGAGGACCCAGAACAAAGGTGTCCCTGCCCTTATATAGACATTTTAAATTCCCTGCCCTGGAGCTCAAGACCACCCCTCCATACATCATACATACATCACAGAAGGGGTGTAAACCAAGACCACCCCCCGCAACATCATACCTACATCACAGAAAAGGTGGTCTACAACAGAAATTTGAAAGTTGTTCTTTTTCCTGTCTGCCAGGTTATCTGATAATCCCTTATCTGATTGCCTTTCCTGGTAGTCTGCCCATTCCTTTCAAATAGAGATTACCCAATTCCTGTAACAAGGAAGTTTTTTTTCACCTCCTCCCTCCTTGCAGGAAAACATTTGGTCAGCTTGGGAGTCAATATGGTTTCTGGACTGTCTTCCTGTGCTGCTTCAGACATGTGGTTTATATAATAATAATAATAATAATAATAATAATAATAATAATAATAATAATAATTTATTATTTATACCCCGCCCATCTGGCTGAGTTTCCCCAGCCACTCTGGGCGGCTCCCAATCAAGTGTTAAAAACAGTACAGCATTACATATTAAAAAAGTTCCCTAAACAGGGCTGCCTTAAGATGTCTTCTGAATGTCAGGTAGTTGTTTATCTCTTTGACATCTGATGGGAGGGCGTTCCACAGGGCGGGCACCACTACCGGGAAGGCCTTGTGTCTGGTTCCCTGTAGCCTCACTTCTTGCAATGAGGGAACTGCCAGAAGGCCCTCAGCGCTGGATCTCAGTGTCCGGGCTGAACGATGGGGGTGGAGACGCTCCTTCAGGTATACAGGACCGAGGCTGTTTAGGGCTTTAAAGGTCAGCATCAACACTTTGAATCGTGCTTGGAAACATACTGGGAGCCAATGCAGATCTCTCAGAACCGGTGTTATGTGGCCCCAGCGGCTACTCCCAGTCACCAGTCTAGCTGCCACATTTTATATTTATGAATGTGTTTGCTTGGTACATTTATGAACATTTATTATATATCTAAGACCTTAAAATTCTTATAACACTCTGAACAGCTTAGCTCACAATGAGCAGCATCTGAACCTATGAGAAATGAGAAGTGATCAATCCATGGGTTGATCCATTACATCATCTCTCTCTCCCCACCCCTTTTAAAAACTATTTTATTTTCTTAGAATGATTTGAAACAATCACATTTGCATCATCTTGCTCCCTCGCTGAGAGTGGAAGGGAAGGGAAAGACACAGACAGCTTTAAAAGCAATCTAATGACAATGTGCAGGAGAGAGAGGGTGTTTTCCTGTTGTTTGTTCAGCAGCAATTTTAGTAACGGGCCAGATCTGTCAGACAGATCGCTCACCAAGCATCTTAAATCAAACAACAGACATCTGTGGCCTCAAGGTGAACAAAATAAACACAGACAACTTTCAGACTCTACACATTAGCTTTGTTGCAAAAGGGGAAATAGCAATGGTATAACACAACTTCCTATCTGTGGACATTTCTCCCTCTCTTCTTCTTACATTTTGATTTATTTACTTAGGCCATTTACAGATACAATCCTTGTCCTCTGACAACAAGGAGGATGGCCTCCCTTAGATTTCATCTGTTATTCCAGTCTGAAATAGACAAGCCTAGCTCTGCTGCCAGAGCCAGAGCTACAAGTATAAAACACCGAGGCTCTTTAATCATAGAGAAACCTTCAGGCAGAAAACCATATATGCTGTGTTAACATTGTTATAAGAAAAACTGCTCCCTTTCCCTTATGGGGCATTCCAGAGCCTGTATAGAGTCCTTAAGTGGGTTCCCTATCGGCAGGAGAAAATAACAAAGGCCAACCAGAGTATATTGAGAAGCAAAGTGGCTAGTAAGCCTGATCTTTATTCAAGGAACTGGACAGTGGTGTGCAAGCCCTAATACAGTGGTACCTCTGGTTGTGAATGGGATCCGTTCCGGAAGCCCGTTCGCAAAATGAAAAGAGTGCAACCTGAAGCGCTGTATCTGCGCATGTGTGTGGCGCGATTTGGTCTTGTGCGCATGCGCGAAGCACGATTTAGCGCTTCTGCGCATGTGTGAGCCGCGAAACCCGGAAGTAACCCTTTCCGGCACTTCTGGGTCGCCACGGGACGTAACCTGAAAGAACGTAACATGAAGCAAATGTAACATGAGGTATGACTGTATAGACTTTTGAAACTGCCCACCCTGTGGCCCAAGTTTCCAGTAGGGGAATCCCCTCAGTTTTTCTTTAGTTGTACTTTAGTTTCATTGAAATCAGTGACTTCCCACCACCCCCAGTGGAACAAGTGTGACTAAATGTAGCTGGATGAGAGACACTATCTTCGAGCGATATAGTTTTTGGGTATAAGGAGGCAATACTCATTCCAGCTAGTTCATTTTACTTAGGTTCCATGAAATTGGTGAGTCAAGTTAGTCACAATTCACTTTTTACTAGATCAGGTAACTGGGATGTGAGAGTGGGGGAATACATATTATAGCAGTACAGTGGTACCTCAGGTTACATATGCTTCAGGTTACAGACTCTGCTAACCCAGAAATAGTGCTTCAGGTTAAGAACTTTGCTTCAGGATGAGAACAGAAATTGTGTGGCGGTGCAGCAGCAGCAGCAGGAGGCCCCATTAGCTAAAGCGGTGCTTCAGGTTAAGACGGTTTCAGGTTAAGAACGGACCTCCGGAACGAATTAAGTACTTAACCCGAGGTACCACTGTACTTAAAATGTTCCCCAGAACTCTGCCAACTATATGAAACAATCAAAATAAATTACTGTACTTTGTTCAATGCGCCTGTAATGTTTGTTAACTTGAAAAAAATAAAAAATACTGTTGACAACATAAAGCTTTTCAGTAAGGCTAACAATATTTCTCGTATTTGCATGTTTTTGCCGGATTTTGGCTAAAGTCAAATTCAAATCAAACTCAGGGGGGTTTACATATTCTTACTCAGATGTGAATCTCACAATATTCAGGGTGCCTTACTTCATCTTAAAAATGAGTGTCCTAGTTAGGATTTCAGCCTTCAAAACCTGTACCAAGTAAACTTCAAAGGTCTTCTCATTTGTCTAACAGATGCAAAAATACTGCAACCTAGATCTTCATTCCGTGGAGAAGGCAACCTTAAAGTGAAGGATTCTTATACTGCTATATCAGGAATTCTTATAAGGTGCATTCTGCTTCCTGCCTACTCAAGGGAGCCTTTAATACTTCAGCCATCCTACAATTGGACAGGTCTAATAATCCAGAAATATGCTTCCTCTGAGAGCTTGGGGAAAATGGTTAACTGAACAATGAAAATAATAGAGAAGTTGGCACCCTATAGTATTTCTTCACTCCCATGATTCTACTAAATTGTGCTTTTTTGGCCAGCATGTATCTATTCCAGGTGCGACATAACATACCTGCCAACCCTTTCAATAAATTATGTCAGCAACTGAGAGTCCATTCACTTAAATTATCTCAGCCTAGAACTCTCCTGTTAAAATTCCACTGCTGCATTCCGCAGCCAATCTTGAACCATTAAGAGTGTGTCTAGTCCATTAGCATACTTTATAATGGGGCTGTGAAATGATGCAGCTATTAATTAATTCTTTGAAATATTAACTTGCTTTTAAAGAAAGTGCAATGAAGAAGTGTCAGCAATATTTATGGCAAAACACAGCAGGAAATCAAGACGGGCTCTTGAATTTCCAAAGCAAAACAACAATGGAGCAGGAGCAGATTTTTGAAAAGAGACAATAAATGCCTGAAAGCATCTTCTTCCAAGCAAAAGGTAAAGTGACTGGAGCCAGCGGTGCAGCTCAGGCCCAAATGACCACACAGTTAGCAGTAAATGTTGGGGGCTTACCTAACCTCCAATCGCTGGTGTCACTGTGACCTATCAGGGCAGGGTGAGACAGCAGAGTGTTTAGAATAGTGAAAATGCTCTAGCAGGGGTGGCAGATGGGCTCTGCCTGTGCATTTGCACCATGCTGACCTCATTGTGATGTATGGAAGTGAGAGCTGGACCATAAAGAAGGCTGATCGCCGAAGAATTGATGCTTTTGAATTATGGTGTTGAAGGAGACTCTTGAGAGTCCCATGGACTGCAAGAAGATCAAACCTATCCATTCTGAAGGAAATCAGCCCTGAATGCTCACTGGAAGGACAGATTGTGAAGCTGAGGCTCTGATACTTTGGCCACCTCATGAGAAGAGAAGACTCCCTGGAAAAGACCCTGATGTTGGGAAAGATGGAGGGCACAAGGAGAAGGGGACAACAGAGGACGAGATGGTTGGATAGCGTTCTTGAAGCTACCAGTATGAGTTTGACCAAACTGCGGGAGGCAGTGGAAGACAGGGGTGCCTGGCGTGCTCTGGTCCTTGGGGTCACGAAGAGTCAGACACGACTAAACGACTAAACAACAACAACAACCTCATTGCCTCTCCCTGCATCAGTGCATAAGCTGCAGTGATGGTTGCTGTTGTGTCAGGGGCTGGTCTGGATTGGAAGATTGGGGAATGCAGTCACAGGGAGATCAGCTCCTAACAGAAGAGGAGGGGAAATACCTCCTCCCCCGTTCCCAGAATTTCGAGAAGAAGAGAGACAGGCAGAGGCAGAAGCTGCACAGTTGAGAGTGGAGCTAGCCAGCTTTGAGATAGTAGCTAGGCAACCAGAAGGGAGGGAGCAGCTGGGTGATACATCAATCAAGAATGGGGGGAACCCCTTCCCTCACCCTGAACTTGGAGGTCTGAGCATGTCAGAGAACAAAGGAGATGCAAAGAAGGAGGGATATTACATTGGTGTGTTTCTTGCTGCTGACGTGGGGAGGAGTTAGAGTGGGCAACTGCTATCCTTGCAGAGAGTCGCCTGTTTGTGCTCGCAAAATGATACTGTAATAAAAAGACTATAAATCTCTTCCATGTGACAGCCTTGAAGATACTTGAAGATGGCTATCAGATCTTTTCTCAGTCTCCTCTTTTCCAGACTAAACATACCCAATTCCTTCAACATCCTCCTTAAATTTTGGTGCCCAGAATTGGACACAGTATTCCAGGTGTGGACCAGTGCCTGGTCAGCTCAGCTGGTTAAAACATGATGCTGATGGGGCCAGGGCTGCATGTTGGATCCTTATGGTGGGATAGTGGGGTATTTCTGCATTGCAGGGGGTTGGACTAGATGATCCTTGGGGTCCCTTCTAACTCTACAGTTCTACCTGCACAATTTATATCTGAATTGTTTCACACTCATCTTGTCTGTGCTGCGCCAGCAGGGAATCTTTAGGTTCTGAAAATTACTACGCTTGTTGGGCCTGGGTATGGTGTGCCCCTTTAAAGAATTTTCCTCCCACTTGGGAGGTTTCCGTTGTTTGGTTCTAAGAATGCACACACACTCACAGTTTCTGTTTTATATCCACAGTTTTCCCTAAGCGCAGGCTTAGATTCTGCAGCTCTGAGGCTCTTTCTTCTAACTCTTTGCTGTATCACTTCATATTTTTTTCCAGTCCTTTTCCTTATTAAGATAATAATAACATGGATAAGAGTAATAGTAACAACAATATCAGCACCATCATGCCACCTACTAGCACAACTGAACAACAAGGGGTCGTTTCTCCACCTCGCATGCATAAGGGCACGGCAAGGGGCGCTCCTAGCTGAGCCATGCAGGTGGCTAAAAAGATTAAGAAGTGGGCACTCTTTTCAGGGAGGAAGTGTGCCTCCACACCATGTGTTTCTGCTGGAGGCAGGAAGGCAACATCGGTCGGCTCTCCCACCACATCTGGGAGCCTTGCAACCACCATCAAGTGGTCAGCTCTCTCCTCAGGGCGTTGGGTGAGTCCTTCCTTTCCCTCCTCCCCTGATTATTCCTCTTCTAACGAATATTCCTTTTATCGGTCGCTAGGGAAGGGACAACAGGGCAAGAACTATTGCCCATTTAAGGCAGCGCTTGGAGAGGGCTGAGGTGCACATGGCAAAATCTTGTTCTTCTCATTGCCGTTCTTGGACGGTTAGATGCAGAGGTAGGTCTCCCTCCCCTAGTTTTTTTTCTGACAGTTCCTTGTGCCCTGAATCTCATAGGTCACAGCACAGGAAGAAGAGATCCTGCTGAGCCAGGAAACGTGGACGTGAGTCCAGGAGAGATTCTTCAGATTCATCTTCAGATTCAGATTCAGAGTCCCCAGTTATGTCTGAATATTCTGATAGCGATTTAGAAGATAGGATTAAGGGTTATCTAAATAACCCGGCTTCCCAAAGTGCATCTGGAAACGTAGAAACAAGAGGCATCGGCGTGAGAATGGTGCCTCAGCCCCCTGTGGCAAGGAGGGCCTAGGTTCCAAATTTTAAGCACACAGACTTGCCTCCAGGGATTCTCCCGCGGGGAAAAATTTGTGAACACATCCTCAACGGTGAATTTATAGACATATTTTCTTTACTATTGATGGCTTTGTCGTGTAGTATAAAGTCATAATCAATATCATTCCAGAATGTACCTATGGGATAGGCCCTCTTTAAAATGCACAAACTGAATGGAGTTCCTCACCCCACCCAATCTCTGTCTTGTCTTGATCCATGCACACTTCTTTCCATCTAGGAGCAACAAGACCACAAGGGAAGGAGCCAAACTGTTGACTCCTGCAACAAGACCCAGGATTTCATTCCATGCTCACAATGGTTGGGGAAATCACTTCTAAGGATAAGATCATGATCCAGAAGTAGCCTGTTTGGAATAGGACCTTTGTTAGAATCAAAGAAAAATATATCCAAGTAACAAGCAGGTGCAACTTATCTATTTATTTATTTGTATATTTGGGATTGTGGGGAAGGGGAAAATGGGTCTTTTTGGAGGGGAGCTGGGCTGGACTTTTTGGAGGGGACTTTTGGGCTGGGCTGGACTTTTTGGAGGGGAGCTGGGCTGGAGATGCTGGACTTCCTATTGCTGCCTATTGTTTTCTGCCTGGAAGAAAAAAGAAAAGATTCTTATTTTTTCATTCACTATGCATTTATTATTCCATTGATATTCCCTTTTCCCTGCAAAGATCTCAGGTTGGCTTACGTGAGTCTCCTCCCCTCATCTCATCCCCACAACAGCTCTGTGAGGTAGGCCGAGAGGCAGTGAGCACCCAAGGCCACCCATTCAGTTCTATGGGTGAGGGGGCATTTGAACCCTGGTCCCCCAGTCCTAGTCCAGCAGTCTAACTTGGGTTGCCAACCCTTTGAACCCATGGGCACACCTGCAAATCTGAGAGACTGCAGTGGGCACTACACTGTAATGGAAAAGGACAGAAGTAAAGAGAAATGGTTCTCTCTCTTCTTCAAAAGGGATGTCCCTGAAGTCTTCTGGAATCAGTGAGCTGACCTGCCTGCTTCCTCCCCAATGAGCCAGATTCTCTCTGGCCTCACTGTTCTTCATGAACACAGGTGATCTCTTACCTTGGTCTGGGAATTATCCATCCCCTGAGCCTTGAAGGGTTGAACATGGATTAATCTGATTTTCACGACTACTTCCCTTTTATGGGTCACAATTACTAAATCGTCCTCCTCCTCCTCCTCCTCCTCCCTATAGACCAGGGCATGGTTTTTTGGCCTGCACAGCCTTTGAAATCTAGGGAAGGAAAGGGAGAAGGTCAGGAAATGGATTATAGTTATTTCATTGATACTCTCTATCTCTCCGCTGCATTGGGGGCACCTGGCAGCAAGGATATGGACCAACGGAAGACGGCATCTTGTCAAAAGACCCTCCAAAGCTGGGAGATGCCCTTCTGGTGATGATGCCCACAAAGGAGAATGCAAGTCATTTCCCTCAAAGCATCTAAATGGGCCCTGAGGACAATCTTTTAAAAATAATCTAAACAGTGTTTTTTCTGGGGGGTACTCAAGCAGCTTGAAAGCACGTCAAAGTGCAAGTAGATAAGTAGGTACCACTCCGGCTGGAAGGTAAACGGTGTTTCCGTGTGCTGCTCTGGTTCGCCAGAAGTGGCTTAGTCATGCTGGCCACATGACCCGGAAGCTGTACGCTGGCTCCCTCGGCCAATAAAGGGAGATGAGTACCGCAACCCCAGAGTCGGCCACGAGTGGACCTAATGGTTAGGGGTCACTTTACCTTTACCTTACTCAAGGATAGGCAGTACCGACACCTCCGCGCCCCCCACCCCATGTTAAAAGTGTAATTACTTCATGGTGAGTAATGGCATCTTTTTTTTCTTAAAAAGAGAAAAAAAGCACTGAATCTAACCCATAGTTCCCAATGTTTCTAAATCTTGAGAAATAGCAAAAGATGCCAAAAGAATTAGGAATCCTACTTACAGCTGAGAGGAAGAAAGTTTCTTCAAAGCGCTGGATAACATATTTGCTTTCTTCTCCTGCCTGGGCTAAGTTTCCTCAAATAGTTGCTCTTCCAAAAGTCCTCAGCCAAGTCACTCAGCAGGGGGACGTGTCACAACCAAGGACATGACACCATTACTTTAGTTACCTTGCCTAACAATGGGCATAGCTCCCCTTAATATTCATTTTTTAAATATATGTTTTAGTGGGTTAAGCAGTTTTATTTAATATATTGAAAAAACTTCTAGACCCCTTTTCATGCAGCACAGTGATTTTCTGGAAAGGACAGGAAAGGCCACACAAACGCACACAATTTCTTTCTGTAAAATAATTTTTATTAATTTTCAGTTACAAAAATCCAATATGTGCCATATTATCATAATACCAAATAACAATACCAATTCACAAACAAATCCATTACACAGGCAATTATAAATTCCCATGTGCTTCCCATGTGTTGTACTTCAAGGTCTATCTTCCCTCCAGACTATTGCTCAACCCAAATACAATCCATTCTTGATAAAAACTCTTATACCACAGCTACAATAATTAACTTCAATTCACATTAACACATATAATAATTTGTAATTTCACAAGTGAAGTTCTCCTTTCTTCTTCCTGTATGAGGTTTTACTTTGCATCAATTGTTCATTTAATTCTTTATCAAATACTATGTCCATATTCATTATTCCTGATCTCCTTTGTGCCTTACGGTTCTGTTGACTCGGAGTTACACTGGAGAGGTCTTCTCTCTCTGTTCTCAACTCTTCTGATTCCACTTTTGATTTCAAGCAGGGACTCAACGCCCTACCACAGCCCTGGCGGGCTTCTAGGTTCTCCCCTCCATGTCCAGTCGAAGCAATTAATTATAATTATTCATAGAAGAGTGATCTGGGGCTCTGCCAGAGCCCTGACGAGTCTTCAAATTCCAGTCCCTTTTCCCCTCCATGAGGAGGCAAGTAAATTTTTTTTAACTCCACAGAGGCTCCAAGCCCTTTTAATAATTATTCCAAACATTAATATTTTCCTCATATAGTCCTGTTTTTCATTATAATTCATACCTGTACTCCCACCTCCTTTCTTCTTCACTTGATTGATTGATTGATTGATTGATTGATTGATTGCATTCTCGGAGAGGTTTGCCGAGTCATTTATGTAACAAAGGATTTATAATGAAGTGATTGACTCCCCCTCCCCAACACATACCATCTTGTTGCTTGAATGAAGTCATCTTCCAATTTAAACCTGTATGACCTTGTAGCTGTTTCAATTTGGCAGTCCTTAATCTTGTCCCATCATTACCGACACACGTCTGTGCATTAATTCTAATTAATCTCTTAATGAACAGAAGAACTGCTGCACTTAATGGCCACATTGGAGGGTTACCAAGAAACGAAGTACTTTTGCGCTCAGCGTCTCCCTACCTCTTACCTCCATGTCGGAATGATAGGCAGGTATCGGGACTATCTCCCCCAGAGCTGTGGGGGGAGCTTGCAAAGATAATTACCCTCAAAGCATCCTTGTCTGTCTTTGCTAATGGTCTCCGCTATCGTGGGAGCTGTGCCATTAAGGAATCCGGAATCCGGAAGTCAGAAACTGTATTTACTAAAGATGAGCTGAAAATTACAAATATTTTTTTTCAACTATTTGTTGGGTGGATGAGGAACATGTGAGGGGGGGGGATATATGCCACTTACTTACAAAGAGGCCAAAGATTCTCCCTCCCCAAAAAAAGTATAGTTTTTTTGTTTTTACTTAAAAATAAATAGATCATTGAATGTCTTACCAGCTGCACTCTCCAGAATAAGTTAGGGTCAGTTCCATGTTACATCAAATCACAGTTGTGTCCAAGACATTTCAGAAAGTGCAGCTGTCAGAGAACCACAGTGATAACATTATGCTAATGTGAGTGGTTAAAAAAACCCACAAGGAAAATAAAAGGAAAACCTTAGATCACTCCATAAAGTGGTTTCAGGAATTGATAGGCGTTCCTCTGGGTGCGGTTGGGACATGGGTGGCGCTGTGGGTTAAGCCACTGAGCCTAGGGCTTGCCAATCAGAAGGTCGGCGGTTCGAATCCCCACGACAGGGTGAGGTCCCACTGCTCGGTCCCTGCTCCTGCCAACCTAGCAGTTCAAAATCACGTCAAAGTGCAAGTAAATAAATAGGTACCGCTCCGGCGGGAAGGTGAACGGCGTTTCCATGTGCTGCTCTGGTTTGCCAGAAGCGGCTTAGTCATGCTGGCCACATGACCCAGAAGCTGTATGCCGGCTCCCTCGGCCAATAAAGCGAGATGAGCGCTGCAATCCCAGAGTCATCCGTGACTGGACCTAATGGTCAGGGGTCCCTTTACTTTTACCTCCCTCTGGGTGTGGTGTCAACTGGCCAATAGCAGTGGATGGCTCTGTGCCCAGGACTGGGATAAATGACCAGGCTGCTGGGCCTTATTTCTCCCCTCCACAAGAAAGTAGCAGAAAATCACCTTCCATTTTCATTGAGGGAAGAAAAGTTTTGTGCAACTGGGTGCTGATTTTGGCCCCATCTGACTGTTTTGCTCAATGCACAAGCACCCATTTTTGTTGTACTTGGCAATTGTGTCTCAGGTTTTTTTAGCAGTATTTTTTCCTTTAGAATAATTTCACTTGACATCTCTTTCCTTATCATTTAAGGAAGATTTCTGCTGACAGTACATCTCTTTAATTGAAGGCATGTCCTTTAAAAGACTAAATACTCATCTTTCTAGAATAGGCCAGTTTCAAGGAAAACTGGAACATTGTTTGAAAAAATAATTTATACCTTTCAATTTGCCAATTTTTATTTTTTGATGTGATTCAGTTGCTGGCATCTTTTGCTGAGCGTCCTGGGAATAGCTAACAGGTGGGATCTGATAAACCAGCTCTAGAAATTATTGCATGTTTCTTTAAAACGAGATCATGATCTTTGCCCATATTTTTTCTGCTGTTATCATCTTACCACAATAGTAAAGCAAACATGGTAGGAATAGAAGGCAGTAACTAATTGATACTTCGGGTCTAGTATCCTGGTGTGAACAGGATTAAGGAAATGACCTGATGATATCAGAGTGTAATTTCTAAAATTAAGTTTGGCTAATTAAATTTCCAAATGCCTTTTAAGTGATGTGTAAGCTCCAAGTGTGCTCAGGAGGGATGCGGAAAAAATGAATCAATTAAGCAAAAGAGTAAGTACAATGATATCAATTAGAATGAGGTTTCTTGCTAGATAACTCTGAAAAATGAAAGGATAAAACTTTAGGAGTCACTTACATGCAAGATGTATTTCAGGCTTCTTTTATTAACTGGGCTAGTACAAGGGACATCTGCACCCAGCTTCTGAAGATTGCCAATGCTCTCTATGGCCAACACTGGATTTGTTGTTGCCAAAACCAAAGCTTTAAACTATGGCACCTTTCCTAGGACAGACAATCAACATTTACCTCTCTGATCATTTTGGTTCATGCAATGCAACAAACATTTCCTGATCTTGCCTTTCCTCCTTTTTAAAGTTGTTAAAGTCTGGCATAATCAATAACAGTGAACAGATTTTAAGCAGCAGAGTGTTAGGTTTTGCCTAGCAGGACCTGGACTCAAATCCCCAGTTAGCCACCAAGCTCGTTGTGTGACTCTGGGCCACTTAATATCTCTCAGCATAGCTGAACACACAATTTTGTTGGGTTGGCATCTGATAAACTCCATGTATAACCCTTGCAGTCTGGACAAGATACACAGTGTTACATGGCACCCCAATCTATAAGCAGTTCCAGGCGTGCTTATCCAGAGTCTGTATTTTCTTTTGAAAAATGAGACACAGTGGAGACTGCAGTGTCTTTATGATATATGGTTTATTTGCACAGATAGACAACCTGAGCCTACGATGTACAGGTTCACAGCATTCATACTATAGGTGCCATCCAGATGTTGTTGAATTACAGCTCCCATAAACCTCTTTTGGCCTAGACAATGGTCAGAAATGGTGGGAGCTGCAACTGAGCAACATATAGCGGGAACCTCCTTGGTTACCCCAATACAGAGGAATCTGCATTGCATGGTCACTTCTATACAGTTGTGCAATATAAGGGAATCGGCCATAATAACCATCAGGCATCAGTGACCTCTTTTCCGATTCTGTATTTAACACTTAAAAAATAATAAACACCCATGCCCCCAATTATTCCCTATTTGGTGCCTAATTTCTATACAATCTTGCCAAGCCTCACATCTCTCTAGAAATATTCCCCTCTGATCTGTCACAATCTCTGATGTGTGGAAAGTTTCTATAGTTACCCATTGGTGCAGAAATGCACTTTATAACTGCTCAGTGGCACATAATCTATTTTTACTTCGTATGCGAGTAAGAAACAGGCTATATGTGAGAGAAACAGACTGTGAGCCCTGGCAGAAATTAAACTTTGTTCCTGAATCTTCCACTGATTTTTTACCATTGATGCATTTAAATAATTCGCCAGATTAATAGATGGCAATCATATGCATTGAGATGTTGAGTTATCGCTAGACATTCTTTAAAAAGCATTCTACTAAACACATTCAATTTCTCCTTGAGAAATTCAAGGAGAATGTCTACTGGCATGTGATGGACCCTACAAGTGTGAGTAGTTATTTACCCCGATGAGACTGTTTGGCCAGTATAATCATTCTGAGATGTGGAAGTAATATCTTCTAGCCTGCTAAAAATGAGCTGTGTGCCCAGAATGTTCTGGAGCTACTTACAGTTTATATGCCATAACTCAACTAGTGCCTCAGTTATATCTGCTCCAGACTATACAGAGAATTACTCATAATTTGTCTAAGCATATGCTCCAGCTTTTGTTCTGCATTATCTCTAACGAGATGCTTATCATTATCAAGGATAATGAAATACAATACTTGTAAGAAAGAAGGAACTGCTAATGACAGCTATTATGGTTGTTATAGAAAAAAGCATTTCGCAAAATACTATGGAAATGCATCAAGTACAGAAAGACTGCAGTTGATAACTGGAAAAACAGTCAGTGAAAATGTAGCACATGTCCTGGACAAGAATATAAATTCCAGTTATTTTATTTATAGTCAATGCTATTCATAGATATATTTTTTCAGCTTCATTGAATTTTGATGAAATTCTGTGAACATTTCTTTGAATAATTCTCCAAGAAGACACGACTCTAGGGGGGGGGGGGAGAAAGTTATAATCAACAGATGCCTTGATGCAAGAGTGAGAAAATCTAGGACAAGCCATGCTTCCTTGCACCAAATTGACCAGCTAAAAAGATACTCATTAGGGGCTCCTGCAGGTGAACCATCCTCCTCTGGTAATCTCGCCTTTGTGCTTAGACATTACCTGAACTTACATCAGGGCTGAGGAGCCTGTGGCCTTTCAGATAGTGTTGAACTTCAGCTTCCATCATTTCTGACCATTGACCATGCTGGTTGGATCTGATTGGAGTTGGAGCCAATGTCACCTGGAAGGCCATGTCTTATGTGGACATGATGAGGTCAGGCTGCTTCAATGTGAATGACTCAGTCTAGACATTCCTATCACTCTCCCCACCCCACCCTCCTCACCTCCAACCAACACCTAAATAAAGGAGGTTGTTGATTCCCTTCACCTGGCAACCATCTCCATATTTTCTCCTTTTCTGAAGACAGGGCCTATTCTTTACAAGGAAGTGAGAGAAAATGGCGTCAACAAAAGAGGCCTTTCATTGAACTGATGGAAAGAGTGTCCTCTCTCATACGCAAAGGCAAGGGCAAGGCCTCCTGAAATGATGCTTTTCTTCAGCTTTTATAAAGCACCACTGTGGGCAAGAAAAGAAGATGACTTCAGTGTGGCAAAAACCCAATGGAAACTTTCAGAGGAAGGTAAACCATTTTCAATGTAATAATAAAATCAAAGATTAGATTGGCTTACACAATGCACACATATTCCAACCAGGGAGCACCAGGTGTCAATCTTAAGCATCACAGAAGTGAGGCTATAGCTATGAATAGAGGATTTAGCAATTTGCTTTGTGAAATCTTGCTGGAGTACTTTACAACTTGAGCAGAGTTGTTAAGAGGAGAGGAAAAGGAAAGGTTACGTCTCAGAGCTCCTTATGAATACCTTAACAATAATTGCTTCTGAGGAGGTGTGTGTGCTTTTTTAACTATGTTTGGTCAGTTCTAAAGGGGAAAGAAAAGAAATATACACATCTAGTGATACAATGGGAAGTGATGGCAATGCCCTTGTGAGGAATAATAATCACACTTCTGATGTCAATGGTAGCAACTCTTCCAAACAATGGTTTGGGTCTCTTATCTAATTGGACAAACACATTGCCACACCTTATAGATTCCCGCATCAGAGTATAACAAGAAGAAGAAAAAAACAGGACTTCCCGTAGAAATGATAACGTTTAGAAGTCTGCAGTACAGTATGTCACAGCAAAGTTAACAAGAATCGGAAACAGCCATCCAGTTTGGCTTTGAAATGTTCATTTTAATACCATGAGGGTAGTGCTAAGTAGTACAGAGACAAAAGGCCTTACTCAAATGTACAAATCTGAACCTGCTGACCCGTATATAAAGAAAGTCCTTTACTACAAACATAACAAGAATCCCATGGACAGAGGTAAAATGCCAGGTTTTTTAGGGAACTATAATCTGTTCCCTAAAGTGCTACGTGGATGAAAAGGGAATGGTTAGTTGAACAGTGTTACGTTCCAGAGGGGTCAGTGAATAGGTGGATCATTTGTCAGGGGCATGTGATTGTAGTGGTGTGTTAACTAAACCTAAGTGTCATTACTTAAAATACAGATTGTAGTTGACATTCCATACATTTAGTAAATTAGGAAGTATCTCAAAAGAGCTTCCAAAAGCATTCAAATATCATGCATCTTCTTTGTCACAGCTCTCCATTGAAGATTGTTTTCCTGCATGGGGCTAAGGAATTAAGATTAACTGGGAAATCAGTCCTCCAATTCTTTGCTTGACTGGTATTTAGCTGCATATCTCATGCATGTCTTTCAAAGATCAAGCACAATAAACATCTATAAATCATATCAATTAAGCATCCTTAGTCCAATAATCTCTTCTAGTTCATCTGAAGCAAAGGGATTATTTTTACCTGATTTATTTTAACCTTCACGTAATTAGTCTGCAGCTGTTGAGATTTGCTGATATATTTAAAAACAACTTTGAAAATAATAATAAAAATGTTGGGGCACAATATGATTGTACCACTAATTCGTAAAGGAGGAGGGGGAGGAGGAGGAGGAAGAGGAGAAGAAGAAGAAGATGATGAAGGAGGAGGAGAAGGAGGAGAAAGTCCTTTTGTTGATGCCATGAAACTATAGGAAGAGCCCAAGAAGAATGATGGGTACTTCACTTACCGTATTTTTCCGTGTATAAGACACCCCCATGTATTAGATGCCCCTATTCTGGGGGACTCCAAATTAAGAAAAAAAAAACCTCAACACTACCCATGTATAAGATGAGCCCCAATTTTAAACCTGTTTTTTTTAGTAACCCCCCCCCCCCAGTCTTTTACACGGAAAAATGCGGTACATGCATGTTTATCACTCAGTGACACCATAAGTCAGTGATGACTTGATTTAATAAAGCTTGCCTTCTGGTAGATTAATTGCTGTTCCACCTGAATGGTGTCAAATTGGGGGAGCCATGGGCAGAAGAATGTTAAGATACACTGGAATTAGGATATTTTTTTCAAGACATCAGTGTGTGTGAGAGTATGTCCATCTTTTTAAAGGAAATGATTAGTGCTAGTTGTGTATTTTCAATAAAATAATGAATTATATAGAAGGGTGTGACAAATCTGTCTTTTATCTTCACCTTTGTTTAATCTTCATATACAAATATGGCAATAATGGATTAAAGTGGTGTAGGGGTTGTAGGAATTCAGTCAAGAGGAATGAGCTGTAAGCTATATACATATGCTGATGATATAGTTTTTACATTATAGAACCCGTGGCGCTTATTTACTAGCTTAATGGATATCCTACAAAAATTCAGCACTTTGGGCATTAATCCAACAAAGTCCAGAACATTAGGGCTTAATTTAGAAGAACAATAAAAAATAACAAATAAAGCACATGCAAAATAGAAATCTGTTGGAATGTGATGTTTGAGAATCTTGATATCACAAAATCTTCTAGACGTTATGATAGTAATTTTGATTTAATCATTAATAAAATGAACACTGACATGAGGAAATGGGCACAGGGGATATTCTCATGGATGGATAGCAAGATGACTATTTTGCCTAATATGTTTTTGTTGACAATTTCATATTCGACTATATTTAAAGAATGTATTGATAATAATCCACCAAGTATCCCAACTACAAGAATTAAAACTTCATAGCTGATCGAATTATTTTGGACTCAGAAATTCGCAGAATATTTAGAGACACCCGGGAGGAGGGGGGAGAATTTAAGAATGGTGGTTTGGCAATTCCTATTTAGTTGATAATTTCAAGCTGCTTTATTAACTGCAATGACTCGATGATTCAACCAGCAAATATCCATTAGGCATTGGAATATGCAGGGCTCTCAATAAAATAAAAATCATGGATATGGAGATTAGGGAAATGTGAAATTCATAAACCAAATGCAGTCATGGATGTAATAGCAAGGGCTTAGATGGTCATGAGCCCAGGGATGTCCCCATTAATGCCTAAGTGGTAACTAGCTGAAATTTGGGGACATCATACAGGTCCCTTCTCGGGGGAAAGCCTGCAAGCGCCACACACACGCTCCACATGGCTCATGAAGGGGAGTGCTGAGCAGAGCCTGGGATGCACACAGGCTTTGCTCAGCACTCCCTTAAAAGAGCTGCGTGGAGCGTGTTTGCAGCTCTTGGGGGCTTTTCCCCGAGGAAGGCAGAAGGGACTGATGTGCTGCCCTTCTCCCACTTCAGGGAAAAGCCCCCAAGAGCTGCGCACACCCTCGATGTAGCTCTTTAAAGGGAGCGCTGAGCAGAGCCTCCCACCTGCATTCGCTCCATAAGACGCAAACACATTTCCCCTTACTTTTTTAGGAGGGGAAAAGTGAGTCTTATAGAGCGAAAAATACGGTATGTTTAAATTGCACAATGAAAAGGGCAGCTGAGGTCAGGGACTTGCCCTGGAATTCCGTATAAAGGTTTAAAACAGTGGATCAAACAGTAACTATACCACTATAAAAGCTAAGTGCAGGAAACCCCTCAAATAACCGATAATGGAGGTTTTGGAAATCAGATGTTGCTTTATTCATATTTAAAGAACTAAAGGCATGCATAAGCAATTAACAAAATTGGAACAAATATGTTTAAATATAACTCACTATTGTGAAGGAAATATGATATATTATCAGAAATACAAGAACAGGAGAAGGGGAATAAAACCAGATGGGGAAAAATAATGTAAATAAATATTATGGCTATGTAATGGGGAGTTATATGTTGTGATAATTCATTTTTTTAATGGATGTTGCAACCAGAGAGAAGGAACAGGATGGCTTGCGGTGGAGGGCAAAAGTGACAAAATTGTCACTGCTTCCATTATGTGCTGTCAGAATAAATGGCCTCATTTACTCTAATGGTGATGCCAGCTCTGAAGTTTTCTTTGAATGTCTGATATTTTTGTAGTCTCCTTCCCCTGTAAATTCACTCTTCTTTTGTCCATCAAAATGAAGTTTTTAGAGTTGTTTAACCTTGAATCAGTTTTATTTTTGTACTCATGAAACTTGCATTGGAGACCTACAGGTCAACAAAGCAGAGTATAAACCGATTAAATAAGTAAAGGATGAAACGAATGGACCGCAGTGCTGTCCTCATTGTGATCTGAAAGTTCTGTTTGTGTCATAAATAAAAGCTTCCATGTAAAGCTGTATTCCTTAATAAGAAACGTAGAAGTTATGAACCAGTTGAAAGGTGCATTCTTGTCTGAGCTATCCTTCTTTAATTTTTTTTTAGTTTCAAAATATACCCCCCCCAAAAAAAATAAAACTGGGAGGAAAAACTCCCCACCCTTTAACAAAACAACATTTATTCCATCACATACAATATTTCACATACAGTCTGAATTTTAAAAAAAAGTTTCAAAAATTCATTTATAAAGAAAATAAAAGGGTTACTTGACAATTATATCCCCAAACAATAAAGGAAAACCCAGGAACAATAAAGCTAAGTATAAATATAAGATTTTTTTCCCCAAAATTGATATTTTGAAGTCCACCACTAATACTGGGGCAAGTAAAATATGTCAATTGGGGTCACCAGGTGACCTCAAATCAGTCAGACTTGATTAGACATCTAGTAAGGTTGCTTTTTGGGGGTGAGTTTTTTCTTGGAATGAACGAAACCAGATTTCACTCCACAAGGCAGCCAGTGTAAAAAATGGAGTTATAATTCCAATGCTGGGCTATTTCCACTGGAGCCACTGCCCAAAGGAGCAGAAGCATGTTCTTACATGATAGCTGATCTTACTCCTCTGGGAAAACAGAGAGTAAGACTAAACAAGGTCTTGGTGGAATTATTTGGTATACAATCAAAGAAATTTCATGAAAAATGTGTTTCCCTGTGAATACTAGGGACAGTTTCATGTATCAATGGAACGTGGACAATACAACATTTTTGTCGACTCTGTCAGTGAGTTGGAGAATCAGACTTGGGTACAAATGATAGCAGCCTGTCAATTATTTAAGCAGAATGCTTGTATTTACAAAGCATGCAGGATTCTTCAGGCACAGATGCTCAGAGCCCAAATTGTGGCATTCCATACGAACTGCACACGCATGGCAGCCCATACGGTCGCTGTGTGAGAGGCAGCCCATATGGACGCCATGCGAGCGACGCCCATATAACTGCGTGCGTGCCCTCGGCCGCTCTACAGCTGGGGGGGCAGTGGGCTATGTTGTCACCCCCCACGAGTGGTGCCCGGGCAGCCCAACCACTCTGCCCCCCCTTCGTTTGCCCCTGCCTGACAATCCTAGGCACGCTGAGTAAATGTCTACAGTGGTATCTCGGGTTAAGTACTAAATTCGTTCCGGAGGTCCGTTCTTAACCTGAAATTGTTCTTAACCTGAAGCACCACTTTAGCTAATGGGGTCTCCTGCTGCTGCCGCGCCGCCAGAACACGATTTCTGTTCTCATCCTGAAGCAAAGTTCTTAACCTGTGGTACTATTTCTGGGTTAGCGGAGTCTGTAACCTGAAGCGTCTGTAACCTGAAGCGTCTGTAACCTGAAGCGTATGTAACCCGAGGTACCACTGTATTAGATTGAACAGGAAGGCAAAGTGCCCTGTTAAAGAAGTTTTGGCTGCCAAGTATGTGAGATGTGTTGTTCCCATTTTAATGATGCAGCAGAGAACTAGGAAAGACAGCCGACGCAGCTTAAATTCTTTGTGCAGATGTGACATCATACGATCCTCTAATGGAAGCAAAAACATGCAGGCACTTGGCTTAACGTTAAGCTCGTGTTTCAGCCCAACAATGTTCAGCAAAGCAATTAGAGTGATGTGTACCTTCACATGTGCATTTTATTTAACTCCTTCCTCCTCCATTTCAAGGCCTACAGTAGCAGTGTTCAGTTACCCAATTTCCCAGTTTTAAAACTTGAAATCACAACTCTGACATTTTTCCTTTCTCCAGCTTTAAAGACTGCAGTACTATTGCTAACTTCACAATCCTGGAGGGAAAGTTCAATTAAAGACTGTGAAAAGAAAAGGAACTCAGGATCCATATTGACCACAGGGGTTAAAAAGTGGACTTGCAGCAATGAAAGGCCTCTTTTTTTGGGGGGGGAGGTGGGGGGAGGATGAAGCAAAAGCTGAATAGAGTCAAGGGCTAGCTTGCTATCCACTGAGCAGTTCTTTCTCCTCAGTGAAAGCTGTTATGAACCGTAGGTTGTATCCCAAAGGAACGTTATAAAAAGAACTCTGGCAGGCGAGATGCCAATGTCTGCCATATATTTGTACTGGTGTGAAAAAACTGTTCCACACATAGGCAGCGGCGGTGTTAGCGATGTAATAGATAGAGATCTGCATTTGTCCCCCACCCCCCCCCAAAAGGAAAAAAAAGTGGTTTCAAAAGTAGAGCTGAGTGAAAATGGCCCCCTGAAATTATTACCTGCCGGCAGCAAAATTTGAGGCACCATTTCATTCAACAGTATTGTGTGTATGTGTGGAAATTCTCTAACAGTTTATTGGGGCTGGAGGGTTGGGCAGCATGAGTAGAAAGGCTTTTCTTCTCATACTGAGGATTTCCTTGTGTTAACAGCCTGGAGGTCATTTTGCATTGCATACAATGCCCTGACAAGACTTTTCAAGATAGACAAACCTCCTCCATGACAAGACTTTTCAAAACAAAAAAAATTTCCTTCCAGTAGCACCTTAAAGACCAACTAAGTTAGTTCTTGGTATGAGCTTTCGTGTGCATGCACACTTCTTCAGATACCACTTCTTCAGTATCTGAAGAAGTGTGCATGCACACGAAAGCTCATACCAAGAACTAACTTAGTTGGTCTTTAAGGTGCTACTGGAAGGAAATTTTTTTTGTTTTGACTATGGCAGACCAACACGGCTACCTATCTGTAACTAAGACTTTTCAAGATAGACTAACCTCCTTAAACAATGGCTTGACTGTCACAACTGAATTTCCTTTGCAATCTGCTACCGCAAGAAAGAAAGCTAGATCAAACCTATCCATTCTTAAGGAAATCAGCCCACTGGAAGGATAGATCCTGAAGCTGAGACTCCAATACTTTGGCCACCTCATGAGAAGAGAAGACTCCCTGGAAAAGACCCTGATGTTGGGAAAGATGGAGGGCACAAGGACAAGGGGACGACAGAGGACGAGGTGGTTGGACAGTGTTCTCGAAGCTACCAGCATGAGTTTGACCAAACTGCGGGAGGCAGTGGAAGACAGGAGGGCCTGGCGTGCTCTGGACCATGGGGTTATGAAGAATCGGAGATGACTAAACAACAATAACATATATATATATATATATATATATAAAGAGAAGAGTTTCCCTTAAGCCCCGCCCTGAGCCCCCTCCCGCTGGGAAACTGGAAAATCTACACCCCTACTCATGGTCACTATGTCATCTGGAAAATTAAAGAGGGGGCACAGGCAGATGTGCCTGATGTCTCTGCAATTTCTTTGCTATGCTAATATCCTCTGGTAATTACAATCAACTGATTTAAAGTTCTTCAGATGGTGCTGTTCTTCCCCCTCCAAAAACTAGTTCATCAGCTTCTGCTTGAACAATTTCATTTTTCTCACCTTCCACCTCTCTTTCAACATGAAATGAGTTGCTCTGCAACTTGCAGAACTGGAAAATGAACCCCATGCGAAGAGTCACATAGGGACACAGCTTTTAATTAATCAGACGTTGCAGTGAATCAATTAAAAAGTTTACGGGTGATTTTTTTTAAAGGACCCCAATTAATTGGTGACATGTTTTGGCTTTCCTTTCTCGCATGTGGCATCCTTGCATTGCTCTGTGACTCCTCATCAGTCAGTTACAAGCACCATTTTCTTTTAGTGAGAGCTGGAGACACTGGGCGGATTCGTCTCAGATCTTTCAGTCAAACTCTAACATCAACACAAATGTTGTTGCTGTTGATTAGTCCTTTAGTCTTGTCCGACTCTTCGTGACCCCATGGACCAGAGCACGCCAGGCACTCCTGTCTTCCACTGCCTCCCACAGTTTGGTCAAACTCATGCTGGTAGCTTCGAGAACACTGCCCAACCACCTCATCTTCTGTCGTCCCCTTCTCCTTGTGCCCTTCATCTTTCCCAACATCAAGGTATTTTCCAGGCAGTCTTCTCTTCTCATGAGGTGGTCAAAGTATTGGCATCTCAGCTTCAGGATCTGTCCTTCCAGGGAGCACTCAGGGCTGATTTCCTTAAGAATGGGACTCTCAAGAGTCAGGTCATAGTGGAGAGTTTTGACCAAATGTGATCCACCTGGAGCAGGAACTGGCAAGCCACTCCAGTATCCCTGCCAAGAAAACTCCATGGACAAAGACAACAAGCATCAACACAAATAGGCGGCGCTTAATCCATCTCTCTTCTGTTGTTTCTTCCCTTCCTCACTTTCAGTGGCAACAACACTACTAAACAATGGATTCCCGACCAATTTTCCTCAATGGGTGGTTGAAGGAAGCTCATTTTTTTAAAAAAAATAATACCCCCCATTTATTCATTATTATCATATCTAAATAATTACATATATCACTAAATAAGATTGTTAATCCCAACAAAATAAACAACAAAACCACAATGCCTTAATAATCACTTAACAATGTAGTAATAGAGCCCTTTAATGTAAGAATGAAATATCTGAATATGGATCTGTAATGCTAAATGCAGCAATTTTAAATTTGGATTTTCAAATCCAAACTTAGGCTGTATTTTTAAAGCATTGTCTATTCTTAGAATCTACTAAGTAAGGGGTTGAAGTTCTGAGCTTGCCCCAATATAATAGTAATAGTAATAGTAATTTATTTATTATTTATACCCCACCCATCTGGCTGGATTCTCCCAGCCACTTTGAGTGGCTCACAACAGAATATTAAAAACACAACAAAACATCAAACCATAAAAACTTCCCTAAACAGGGCTGCCTTTAGATGTCTTCTATAAGTCAGATAGTTATTTATTTCTTTGACATCTGATGGGAGGGCGTTTGACAGGGCAGATGCCACTACCAAGAAGGCCCTCTGCCTGGTTCCCTGTAACCTCACTTCTTGCAGTGAGGGAACCGCCAGAATACCCTCAGAGCTGGACCTCAGCGTCCGGGCTGAACAATGGGGGTGGAGATGCTACTTCAGGTATACTGGGCCGAGGCCATTTAAGGCTTTAAAGGTCATCACCAACACTTTGAATTGTGCTCGGAAATGTACCGGGAGCCAATGTAGGTCTTTCAGGACTGGTGTTATATGGTCCCGGCGGCCACTCCCAGTCACCAGTCTAGCTGCCACATTCTGGATTAGTTTCCGCGTCCCCATGTAGTCCCATGTAGAGCGCATTGTAGTGTCCAATAGCCTAGAGACCTGCTAGATCAGACTATCCCAGGGTTCTGTTTCACACAGCAACAAACCAGTTGTCCCTGGGAAGTCCACAAGCAGGGCAAGAAGGAACGGTCCTCTCCCATAATTCTTCTCTAACACCTGGCAATCCGGAGGGTGTCTGGCTCTGCCCAGAATTCTTTGAGGGAGGGGGAGTGTACTTTGAATAGTTTTTAAAGGTATTGTGTGTGCATACAGCCTTATTTACATGCCATTGTAAGTGTCAGGTAGATGGTGCTTAACCTTTTAGGTGATTTCATACTTGCCTGAGTTCTGATAGGAGAGCTTTTGCAGAACTATTTCGCCTCTTCATGATATATTACATTATGGCAGAATAAGGTAAAAACAACTAGCCTGACCTTTCTTTTACAGCATGCTTTATGCCATCCATAACATTAATAGATTATTATGAAAATGAGCACTTTCAATGAATTGGAATACAGTAACGGAGATTTTACTTCTAATTATCTCCTGGGAGTTTTAGAAATTCCAATTTTCCAAAGGAAAATATTGGGTTGGCTTCCTCTGTTCAATGAAATACCTGAATCCAGCAGAGTCTGCCACAGAAGAATGGTGTGGGGTGTACATGTCAAATTTAGCCAGTTCCCTCTTTCCCCTGCAGCCCTCACACAGCAATTGCATTTCTGAATAATCCCTCTAGAGTACCTTTACAGTACCTTTACCTTTAGAGTGACAGGGAGAAAGATGAACCAACGAATCTCTTTCTTTAGTGGGAGTGACTCATGAATGGAGTTCTGCTCATAGTAAAGGTAAAGGACCCCTGGATGTTTAAGTCCAGTCAAAGGTGACTAAGGGGTTGTGGCACTCATCTCAGTTTCAGGCCGAGGGAGCCAGTGTTTGTCCATAGACAGCTTTCTGGGTCATGTAGCCAGCATAACTAAACCACTTCTAGCACAACGGGACACCATGACGGAAACCAGAGTGTACGGAAATGCCGTTTACCTTCCCCGCCGCAGCGGTACCTATTTATCTACTTGTACTGGTGTGCTTTCGAACTGCTAGGTTGGCAGGAGCTTGGACAGAGCAATGGGAGCTCACTCTGTGATGGTGATTCAAACCACCGACCTTCCGATCGGCAAGCCCAAGAGTCTCAGTGGTTTAAACCACAGCACCACCCATGTCCCTCTGTATGCAAGCCTATATTCTATACATTCTGTATGTAAGCCGATAGACATTTTCCGCATTCCCATCTCTGTATAAAACCCATACTCTCCAACATTCCTTAGATCTTTTTCCATCTTGTCCATGATATTCGCTGCATTACAAGTGTCATTAAAATACTGCTTGTGTTTTCATCTGCTTACAGTGGTCTCATATATAAATTATAAATTTTCCCCATTCTTTATTGAAGTTTAGGTCTTCTTGGTTCCTGAGTCTTCCAGTCAGTTTTGCCATTTCTGCATAGTCCAACAACTTGATTTGCCATTCACTGTGGTAGAAACTTTGTCTTCTTCCCATTTCTGGGCTTGAAACATCTGTATGGCTGTTGTAGCATACATGAGAAGTCTTTTCTGTTGCTTTGGGATGTCACTACCTCCAATTCCTAATAAGAAAGCTTCTGGGTTTGTTTGTTTTTTATATAAAGGTTATTTTAAACATTTTTTTCAATTCATTATATGTCATTTCCCAAAATGCAGTTCTCTTCAACTCTCTTTTTTAAAAAAATTATTTTTATTGATATAATTTATATAACATATAAATTATAAAATGTAGCACAAAACTTATCACTTATACAATCTTTTTAGACTTCCTTCAGCACCTCTGATGATCCACCATTTTAACCACTTCTTATGCATTTCTTAACTTTATATTGACTTTACATCTCTTAACAAATCATCCTTCCCCTTCTCCATTTTTGCAATACTTCCAATAATACTCCTCACAAAATTTCTTGCAAATCTACAAATGTCGTCTGATCTTCACAAATGCTTTTCAAATAGTCCGTAAATTTACTCCAGTCTTCCGTGAATTTCTGGTCCCGCCGGTTTTGAATCATTCCTGTTAGTTAATCTAGTTCTGCATAGTCCATTAACTTCATCCTCCATTCTTCAATCATTGGTAGTTCTTCTTGCTTCCATTTTTGAGCCAATAATATTCTTGCTGCTGCTATTGCATATAAAAAGAGCTTATATCCCTTTCTATTTATATCACTCCCAACAATGCCCAAAAAGAATGCTTTTGGTTTCTTTATGAATATATATTTCAACATTTTTTTCATCTCATTATATATCATCCCCCAGAAGCATTTCACCTTTTTACATTCCCACCACATGTGATAAAATGTTCCCTCTTTTTCTTTACATTTCCAACATTTATTGCTGACTTTATAGTTCTCTTCAACTCTTAATGGGGTGTTCTTCTGTTAGCAGTTTTTTGGGGGGGGCAGGAACCTGGGAGTGATGCCCTTGATTTGTATTTAATCTTAATGGCATTTCTTCCCACATTTTCATTAGCCATATTCTGTTCCACGTCAATCAACTCTGTTGCAAAAATTAGGAAACAAAATCTTATGGGGATTTCTCTCAAGTGCACAAAATCTTACATTTTATGTTCATATTGCTGTTAGCAGCCTGCTAGGAGTTAAAAGCTCTCTAGGAAATCAATTTCTTTGTGTACTTTTGGTGGTTGGGTGGCTGTTATATTGAAGAAGTACATCAGATTCATTTCAATTAAGATGAATGCAGCAAATTGCAAAGGCGGAGTATGCGTGTATGACACCAGCAAACAAACCTTGAAGCCTGGTGGTATTAGGTTGAACAAACAACCATAATTTCACACTATTATATGTAATTGTTCCTGGGCACTAACTACTTCAAAATGTACTTTCAGCAATCTTGCCTGCGTCGCGCTACATCATGCTAAATACACCCCTGGCCTTCCGTGTGGTACAATTTATATGATTTAAACAAACGCAGCAATACAGCAGAACCACCTAGCTGGTAAATCTTTTTAACCTTAAGGAAGAAAATGGCATATCTCAGATTCAATTCTATTATTGAATTTTGCCTTATCCAGTCAATGTTGGTGGAGAACAGAATGTGAGCAGAGCCCTCACAACAGGAGCATGTTCTCAGTGGCATGGAAGCAAAACATTTAAATGTGGGGATCACGTGGTACGGTTATTTCGTGTGGTATATTTATAATGCAGCCAACCCAATAATGCATGTTTGCTAGATCGGCACATGATAGGAGCGGAAGCTCAGTCCTAGAGAAAATTCTGAGTGACACTCACAAAGCCCTGTTAGGAGGAGGACATATCCATACATGCAGTCTTTTCACCTGGCCAGGGCACTTTCTCTTTGCTCTTTGACCACCTTCCAGCAGTGTAGAGAATCTCTGCCTGTCTGAGCTCCATAGTTCAGACACCATCTTAAAATAAACTAAATACAGTGGTACCTCTAGATGCGAACGGGATCCGTTCCAGAACCCTGTTCACTTCTAGAAGCAAACGTAACCCGTGTCCACGCGTCTGCATGTGCCACATTTCGGCACTTCTGCGCATGCACATGACATCATTTTGAGCATCTGCGCATGCACAAGTGGCGAAACCTGAAAGTAACGCGCTCCGTTACTTCCGGGTTGCCGCGGAGCGCAACTCGATTACGCTCATCTCGAAGCACATTCAACCCGAGGTATGACTGTATGTCTTTGTAACTGAGTTTCCATTTTAAGCCTGCGAGAACAAAATTGCTGTATCTGTTACTCTTCAACAAGTATTCTGAGTGAGTACTGTAAATGTTATTTTTACCTTTTACACTCAGGTTACAAACCCTTCGGGTTACAAACACTTCAGGTTACAGACTCCACTAACCCGGAAGTAGTACCTCGGGTTAAGAACTTTGCTTCAGGATGAGAACAAAAATCGTGTGGTGGCAGCGCGGTGGTCGCGGGAGTCCCCATTAGCTAAAGTGGTACCTAAGGTTAAGAACAGTTTCAGGTTAAGAACGGACCTGCAGAACGAATTAAGTTCTTAACCCGAGATACCACTGTACAAGATTTATGTGATTATTATTTTAAGGGGGAGAAAAGGGGGAAATACTGGGAGAATCCAGTCTGCCTTAATTGCTTAAGCTAAAAGGCTGAAACTAGGCCATCTAAGCATCCCCTTTAAGCTGCAAAGGGATGTACTCTGCTGAACTCGCAAACATGAGGAAGGAAGGATAAGAAGTAGGTCCTGCTGCCTTCAGTGGGGCTGGCCCCCCGGAAACCATGCATAGGATCACAGCCTAGTTTTGTTACAAACCATGTCATCTGGTACCAGGAAGTAAGAAGACTTTCAATAGCTATCTCAAAGCCTCCTAAAGAAATCATGTGGTGGAAATCCTAGAAGAAGTATTTTTAGTTTTATATGGATCATTATTTTAGAAGTTAAGTATGAACTCCTGGAGTTCTACTCCCTAGGCTCAAAAGCTCTAGAGTCATTCTTGAGAAACTTGTCAGGGCCACCTTACAATCCCAGAAAGGAAAGGACCATTAAATTGCAATATGAGGATGGAATATTAATGGGGTCATTTCATTAAATTCTCCACTGCCCCCATAATCTTGGTACCAGGTATTTGAAACGTGAATAGTAATGATGTGGATTATTATTCTGACCTTTTCAGTATTCCGACTTTTATCTCACTTACCATACCCTTTAGACTTAGATTCTTATTATATATCATTCTCGGTGCCGGAGCAGGGCCAGCCAGCTATTCCAATACAAACAGACCTCTTCTTACCCAAATAGAGAGTTTAATATGCTGAAAGGACTGAGAAATCCACACACCCAAGGCTAAACTGTGAGGGCAGTTGTCAGGACTAACCCATTCAAAGTATTCACACTGCAAGTTTGAGGGCAGAACTCGATTTGCAGAAGAACAGTCAAAAACAGCAAGCCTGGGTCATGTTACCCTGTCCTCCACACATAAGATGTGATAATGGGAACACATGAACATGCCGTCCTTGCGCTATGCATTTCTCTGTGCACACATAATTGGCTGCTACTGTGCAGGAACATCATAACACAGGGTCATCCTAGAGCAATAAAAATACGGTAACCTTCAGCCCAGGCTCAAATGACTGCTGCGAAGTTTGGCTTCTCCCCCCTCAATTTGCATTCCCCACCCTGAAATCCCCACCCTCCAACTTCTGAAATGAAAAAGAGAGGAGGTAGCCTTCCTGCTTTCTTTTCTACTATTTTTCGGGGAGCAGAAGAATGACTTTGTTATGAAGAATAACTTTGAATGCAAAACGTGGCTCTGCAAGGCTTTCTCAAGTTGCGTGGAAAAGGAAGGGGGGACATGAGATGGGATTGCTCTTTGGCTATAGACCCATGCAGGGGTGACAACTTGAATAAAAGATAGGGGAGCGGGGTGGGGGGCAGCCCCACATAATCAGCCACATGACATGGCACACCAACACCATTTGAATGGCAGTGCCCATCAACTTTGGGGGGACCTGGCCTCTTCAAATATTTTATTGGGGGGGGGGACACCTCTGCCCCTAGGAATTGGCTCTTATGGACCCATGCTATTGTTGTGTATTGCATTTGGTAGTCCCTTTTCTTACAGAGATAGCAAAGATTACATCAATACCAGGAACAATAAAAACCAAAAAACACAACAATTCAGGTAAAAACTAAGAACGAAACACAGTTACAAAGGCAGGGCTGCAAGTTCTGTCCCACTAAGGTAAAGGTAAAGGGACCCCTGACCATTAGGTCCAGTCGTGGCTGACTCTGGGTTTGCGGCACTCATCTTGCTTTATTGGCCGAGGGAGCTGGCGTACAGCTTCCAGGTCATGTGGCCAGCATGACTAAGCCACTTCTGGCGAACCTGAGCAGCGCACGGAAACACCGTTTACCTTCCCGCCGGAGCGGTACCTATTTATCTACTTGCACTTTGACGTGCTTTCGAACTGCTAGGTTGGCAGGAGCAGGGACCGAGCAATGGGAGCTCACCCCGTCACGGGGATTCAAACCGCCGACCTTCTGATCGGCAAGTCCTAGGCTCAGTGGTTTAATCCACAGCGCCACCTGCGTCCCTCTGTCCCACTAAACAAGGCCATAATTAACTTTCAGATTAAAGGCCAAAAGCCCATGAAAAAATAAAAGCCTTTGCCTAGCACATAAAACTAGATAAGGATGTATAGATAAGTGGGTAGCCTAGGAACAATGAATGCACCAAGATAAAAAGCAGGTTAAAAATGGTCACATTACAGTTTGGTGTAGCATGGGGCAACCCTACCTGCTGCTGGGTCTCTCCTGTTGCCTACCAGATCTAATGGGGGTTGTCCCATTGTCCCACTAGCCCTCCCTGCCAGTCAGCACCTCCTTCATCAGTGTTGGAAACTGGTGCAGCATCACTTTTTATTGCACTCTGGAGTATGCAATTTCTATATTGGACTTATTTGCATTGCTGCAAGCAGCTTTAAAGCCTTTGCGGTATAAGGGAATGAATAGCAAAAACACTTCTGCGAAAGGGAGGGGGTAACCAGTGGTGGAAAAGATGCTAGTCAACTCCTGCTTGGCTCTGCTGAAAATGATACGTCTGACATGCGCAAGAGTGTTATTTTCAGTACAGTGGTACCTCTGGTTATGTACTTAATTCGTTCCGGAGGTCCGTTCTTAACCTGAAGCTGTTCTTAACCTGAAGCACCACTTTAGCTAATGGGGCCTCCTGCTGCTGCCATGCCGCTGTCATGCGATTTCTGTTCTCATCCTGAAGTAAAGTTCTTAACCTGAGGTACTATTTCTGGGTTAGTGGAGTCTGTATCCTATAGTGTATGTAACCTGAAGCGTATGTAACCCGAGGTACCACTGTATAGGGACAAGCAGGTGAGACTTCTCAACTGCACATTGCCTTATTTGCATAGGTAAGAGTGTGTTTTCCCTAGCAAGGAGGGGATGGTAGGGGAGGAGATGACACACATCTTTTATCCTCAAAACCAAAAGCCAAACTTGAAAGTTTTTCAAACACTGCTAGGGAGAACAGCTTTCAACGTGAGTAGGGTAGATTTAGTACAGCACATCACTGGGCAAGAGCATCTGATGAAATCTCTGTGAAGGGGAAATAATTTCAATTGGTCTAGTATGGTGCTTCAAGACAGTTCTGCACATCCCCACTGTTTATGCTGAGTTCCCCAGGAGGCTTCCATGAACTGCTGTAGAACTCCAGGGGTTCAAATCTGAGGTGGGTATTGCGCTTTCAACATTTTGCTTGAAGGGAAAACTTCGCCAGTTGTGGCTTCTCTTGTTGTTGCAGTGCTATGATGTAAAAAGTTGCCCTGGTGAAATATAGCCTTCTGTGTGACTTCAGAGTAAAAGGGCCATGACAGAGTCTTAGCCTGCTAAAGAGAAATGATGTGAAATAGTTGTGTGTAATCCTTGTACAACTCTTTGGTAGATTAAGAATTACTACAGTCACCCATTTCAAGGGCCCCTGCTAGGTATGAGTTTCTTGTGCCAACAGGTGGTAAAAACCATAACCATTGAACAGAAAATGGACGACATTTGTGTATGTCTTCTACAAAATGTCATTGAGGGAATAATAATGCACTAATGGTGGATTTACATTGGGCCATCCACACACCATTCTGCTTTATTTGTGGGGGTTTTGTGTGTGATGCAAGTCTAATGTTAACACTCAACATCCAAAAAACCAAAGTGCTGCACCAACAAGTATAAAATAAACCCCTTGCAGCGCCACAAATCCAACTCAATGGTGTAATGTTGGAAAAAATCAATCACTTCTCCTATCTAGGCAGTTATCTTTCCACAAGGGCCAACATTGATGCCGAAATCCAGCATCGCCTGAGCTCTGCAAGTGCGGCTTTCTCCCGACTGAAGTGCAGAGTGTTTGAGGACCGGGACATTCGCAGGTAAACCAAAATGCTTGTTTATGAAGCTATTATACTACCAACATTACTATATGCTTGTGGAGCATGGACCACTTATAAACGCCATCTCCAACTCCTTGAAAGATTCCATCAACGGTGCCTCCGAAATTTTTTACACATCCCTTGGGAAGACAGGCAATCTAATATCAGTGTACTGGAAGAAGCAAAGATCACCAGTGTTGAAGAGTGATCACCAAAGAAGAAGAAAAAGAAAGAAAGAATCACATTATTGCCTTCTGGGCAGATACTCTTGCACTGTAGTGCAACAAAAGCAGCTCCCACATTTGTGGAATAAAATGTTATAGGATTTCAGTGGGAAGTTACAGGACATGCAAGCTTGCAAAAGTATTAACAACCATGCTGTGTTTGTGCCTTGCCAGCCCATTCCTTGAACCTAGGTGGGCAAAATAGCATGTGTCAGGGTTTCTGGGAGAGAGGAGGAGATGACAGAGGAGACGGAGAGCGAGTGGGAGGAGGGGCAGAAGGATGAGGAAGAAGATGACGGAATTCTGAGGGAATCCACGAGTCTGAGCAGCGAGTCAGAGGATTCTCAAAAGGGGGTTACCTTAATCAAGCAAAAGGGAGGAGAAGGGAGAAGCGGAGAGGAGCCCAGTGGAAGACAGACGCAGCAAGAGGCGTCTCAGCCGGAACGGAGAAAAGGGGGTGGAGTCGTCAGCCTCTCGGAGGGAGCAGGATTAGGAGAGAACAGAGAAAGGGGGTTGGAGCAAGGTGTTCAGCCGGAAAGGGTGGAGAGCAGAACAAGGGGTGGTGTAGCGGTCGAAAGAAAGGTCAGCAGCAACGTACGCGCGCCAAGTTCAAACGTAGAGGCGCGCGGAAGTGGAGAGAGCTCAGGGGAGGAGCCCGGCCCTAAAGCCAGAAGGAGGGGGGAAGAGGCGGCAGAGGATTCAGCCTCAGGCGAGTCACGGAGAGAGGGAACCCAGGGGGGCAGGAAGACCCTGCGGAAAAGAAAGGAGAGGAAGAGGTGGTCTAGAGCCAGGCTATTAAGTTGGTGTGGAAGAGGGGAGGAGTCAGAGGGGACTTCAGCGGTCTAACGTGACAGACGTACGGCCACGATGCTGAACTGTACGAGAAGCAGAAATCTTCAATAAACTTTTCCTGTAAATAAACTGCAACGGAGTGAGGTCTCTTGTGAGCTGGGACCCGTCCTGGGTGGCCGTGACAGTAAGTCCCCTCTCAGAAAGCAAAAATTTTTTTTTGCGAAGCTCACGAACGGGAGCAGCCATGAGCGCTGAGGAGCAGCTGGTTGCACTGCGGGATCAGGTTACCGCTCTCACATCGGCAGTCATTGCTTCGCAGAAGAAGAATGACGACTTGGAGAAGACGTGCCAGGATTTGCAGGCAAGGTGGGAACACGCGGACAGGGCGGGGGCCCCAGGTTCCAGAGCGGAGGGCATTGCGCTTGGACGGAGGGGGGGTGCCCTGGTTCCGCATTTTAATGGCAACTTGCAAGACTATCCCAATTTCAGAGCGGACGTCGTATATGCACTGCATTTACTCCGTCACGATTTTAAAGATGAGGAGGAGAAAGTGGGGTTCATTGTTTCGCACCTGCATGGGGAGGCCAGGGCTTGGCTACGCAATCTGTGGCGCGAAGATGGACCGGCCCGTCGCAATTCAACTGCGTTCATCAAAGCGATGGATTCTTGTTTTCAATCCTCTGTGGATGTGGACATTGCGCGCCGTCAAATGCACGGGCTGAGGCAGGGGAAAGCGACTGTGCGCCAATACCACTCTAAATTTTTTGCATTGCTCACCGCCTTAGATTGGCCAAAGGACAGTAAGCCGGTCAGAGATCTTTTTTGGGAGGGATTGAGCCCCCCCATCAAGGATGAGATCGCTAGGGGGGACAGACCCCAGACCCTAGAAGACGTGGTGCACCGGGCTTTAGCTATTGGAATTCGACATGAGGGACGTCCGTGGCACGAGGAGGACGGGTCCCAAGCGCGTGCGCAAGCGAGGACTCTCCCTTTTGTGCACAGGGATTTCAGCCGTGCGCACCCCTCGCCAATGGGGAAGGACAGCGAGGAGCCAATGGAGATTGGTGGTGCTAGGGCTCAGAAGCCATCCCAGAGCCCTGTCCCTGGTGCAGCCAAAGCGAAGCCTCCTAGAGGAACCAGGAAGTGTTACATCTGTGACAGTGCGCACCATATGGCGAAAGAGTGCCCCCAGAGGCTCCAGAAGCACACTGCAGCACTGGCAACTGTAACAGCAGAGGTGCAACCAGGGGAGCAGCTTCAGGGAAACGACAGTGCCTGGCTGGAAGCAGAGCTACTGGGGCTCAGCCAGGCGGATCTGTAGACAAGCCCCCAGCATCACTGCAAAGCGTGGACCCTTTGCCTCCCAGACCGGCAGTTCTGCTCACAGCAACACTCCAGTTGCCTGATGGGAGACTCCTCGAGGTTCCAATAACGATCGATTCGGGAAGCAACGCCGACTTCGTGGGACTGCAGTTCGTTAAGCAGCACAACATGGCGCTCCTGCCTGCAACGACGCCTCTAAACGTGGTCACGGTAGACGGCAGGAAGTTGCTGGGGGGGCAAGTGGTGCAGCAAACCCCTCCCATGATGATGCAGATT
The DNA here is from genome assembly GCF_964234715.1 of Podarcis melisellensis. NCBI lineage: Eukaryota > Metazoa > Chordata > Lepidosauria > Squamata > Lacertidae > Podarcis > Podarcis melisellensis. The sequence goes on along the minus strand of NC_138538.1, from coordinate 85,135,924 downwards.
GGCAACCATCGAGAACTTATTAGTTTCAATGTCACCCACTTATCGGACACACCCATCGTGTTAGGCATGAGTTGGCTGGAGAGGCACAGTCCCGCGGTTGCGTGGTACCAGCGGCAGATCACCTTTTGTTCATCGTATTGTGCTCAGCATTGCTTTCAGACCGATCAGGGAGGAGAAGCCGAGCAGCAGTTGCATCTGGGTATGGTGCAAACGGTGCCTCACAAGTACCAGGACTTCTTGGAGGTTTTCTGTGAGAAGGAAGCTGACAAGTTGCCGCCTCACAGACCTTACGACTGCGCGATTGATTTAGTGCCAGGGGCGCAACTGCCTGCTGCCAAGCTGTACTCCATGTCGGAAGACGAGATGCAAGAGCTTCGGGAGTTCATAGACCATAACCTCAAGCGAGGTTTCATCCAGGAATCTAAAGCAGCGGGTGGCAGCCCTGTGTTCTTTGTGAAGAAGAAAAACACGCCCCAAAAAAGGCTTATAGTGGATTACAGGTTCATAAACAGCTTGACTAAGCCCAAAGCTTTCCCCATGCCCAAGATTGACGACCTTTTAGCGACCGTCAGGAGGGGCAAGATTTTCACCAAGCTGGACCTACGTGGAGCTTACAATCTCATCCGCATCCGGAAAGGAGATGAGTGGAAGACCGCCATGTTCACCCCTCTGGGCACATACGAATACAGAGTCATGCCTTTCGGTCTCCAAAATGGCAGCCACGTTTTTCAAGCATTTATGCACCACGTGCTAGCAGGTCTCCTCTACAAGAAGTGTGTCTGCTTTCTCGACGATATCCTGATTTTCTCGGAATCGTCGGAGGATCACGATAAGGACGTGAGGGAGGTCCTGCAGAGGCTGAAGGACCACAGGCTGTACGCCAAGTTGGAAAAATGCCAGTTTGATGTCAGAGAGGTTGATTTCCTTGGCTACAAGTTGTCCGACGAGGGACTGGCCATGGACAGGGCTAAGGTTCAAGCGCTGTTGGACTGGAAAAGCCCTCGAAATCGGAAAGAGGTCCAGAGGTTCATCGGCTTTGCCAATTTTTACCGCAAGTTTATTAAAGGTTTTGCGAACGCGACGGCGGCTATCACTGACACCCTCAGTTCCAAGAAGAAGAAGTTCGTCTGGACCGAACAAGCGGAGCGGTCCTTCCGGACGCTTAAAGGTCTTTTCGCCTCCGAAGAGCAGCTGCTCCACGTGAATCCCGGCAGACCCATGCGGGTAGAGACCGATGCGTCAGACAGAGCGGTTGGGGCCGTTCTTTTGCAAGAGGATTCGCAAGGCAACTGGAGACCGGGTGCGTTCTACTCCCGGAAGCTCAGCAAGACGGAGCGCAATTATACCATATGGGACAGGGAGTTGTTGGCCATTCATGCAGCTTTCAAAGCGTGGCGACACTTCTTAATAGGAGCCAAGCACACGGTGCAAGTCCGCACGGATCACAAGAACTTAGAGTATTGGCGGACGGCTAAGTTACAGACCCAGCGACACATGCGCTGGGCGGAGTTCTTTGCGGATTTCGACTTCAAAATAGAATACATCCCAGGAGACTCCAATGTTATTGCAGACGCGCTGTCCCGAAAGCCGCAATACTTGGAGGAAGCAGCTCCAATCGCAGCAAAGCACATTTTCGCACCGCAGGCGTGGACGTGCGCTACCATCGCAGTCGACCTGGACGCGGTGCGACGCGCGTTGCAAAGGGATCAGTTTGCACAGTCCAAGATGGAGGAGCTACGCGGAGGGTCGCGAGACAACGATGAGTTCCAATTGCAAGATGGACTTTTGACTCGTAAGGGTGCCCTTTACGTGCCCACCGACGATCTTCGAGCCAAGGTTCTGCAACAATTGCATGACGCCCCTAGTGCAGGCCATTTCGGCAAAGAGAAGACGATGGAATTGGTGGCTAGAGACTTTTGGTGGCCCCAGATGAGAGGAGAGGTGGCGGACTACGTCGCCAGGTGTGATATCTGCCAGAGGTCCAAACCAGTGCACCAGAAGCAGGCGGGATTGCTAGAACCGCTGGAGACACCGCAGCAACCGTGGGAGAGGGTAGCGTTGGACTTTGTTACGGACCTGCCCAGCTCCAGAGGTAAGACGGCGGTGTTAGTGGTGGTGGACTTGTTCACCAAGATGGCGCATTTCATCCCTTGTGCCAAGGTGGCGACGGCAGAACAGACCGCAAAGCTCTTCATCGATCACGTCTTCAGAGTGCATGGACTTCCGCAGTCCGTCTTGTCCGACAGGGGGCGCCAGTTTGTTTCCACTTTCTGGCGAAAGCTTCTGGGCATATTGCACGTCAAAATCAACCTGACATCGGCGAGACATCCACAAACCAACGGTCAAGCGGAGAGGGTCAACGCGATCATGCAGCAGTACCTGCGGTGCTACGCCAACCAGCGACCTGCGGCGTGGGTGGACTATCTGCCGATGGCTGAATTCGCCTACAACAACACGAAACACGCATCCACCGGGGTGACGCCTTTCTTCGCGAACAATGGCCGTCATCCCAGAACCTTCCCGAGATTTGCGGCACCAGGAGGGGGGGGGCCTCAAGATGCCGACCAGTTTGCAGCGGAGTTGCAAGAGGTGCACGAGGAGCTGCGGAGACATTTGGAGCTGGCAAAACAGGCGTATAAGGTGCAGGCCGATAAGCACAGGAGGGCGGGAGAGGACATCCAGATTGGGGACTGGGTGTGGTTAGCAGCCCACGCGATGCCGGCCAGGTCATTGGCCAAGAAGAAGTTAGGACACAGGCAGCTAGGGCCATATCAAGTTGAGGCTAAGATCAATCCGGTGGCTTTTCGTCTAGCCCTTCCGGAGGGTTCCAGGGTGCACCCGGTCTTTCATAGGTCGGTGCTCACTCCCTACAAAACCCCACACAGGTTTCAAGAGTCAGGAGCACTCCCAGAGCCACGTAGGAGGGCGCCTGAGGGGGGGGAATCGCCAAGACCAGAACCTCTTAACGAGGTCACAGAGATACTGGACTCGAGATGGGGGGAGGAGGGAGTTGAATATTTTCTAGCCAGGGAAGGCACTCCGGCCTCTGCCAATAGCTGGGTGCCGGGTTACGCGTTGGACGAACCCCTGTTGAAGGAGGAGTTCCATGCACTTTTTCCGCACAAGCCCATGCCCGAGGAGTATTTTGATGATTGGCTTTTCACGCCCACTTTGTCAGACAGCACGTTCGAGGGTTTCTCCTCACCCGAGGGCCATACGCCCGAAACAAGCCCGACCAGGGATCCGAGACTGGGGGGGGAGGAGACAGGCCCTTGTTGGTGGGTGGATCAGCCAAGGGAGGCATGGAGTCAGAGATGGATGGTAGGTCCTTGGCAGGCAGCGCCAGGAGAAGCAGTGATGGAGGAAGAGACTGTGAGGTCTGTGGGTGGGGAACCCGAGTTCGAACACACATATACGGAGATGACAGAGGAGAACGTTGAGGTGGACAACTTGTATCCTGAACCGACCCAGGAAGTACCACGTTTTCCTCAACCTGCACCCGGCGAGCGGGAGGGGGGAAGGGGGGGCTTCGAGGGGGGGATGGATGTCAGGGTTTCTGGGAGAGAGGAGGAGATGACAGAGGAGACGGAGAGCGAGTGGGAGGAGGGGCAGAAGGATGAGGAAGAAGATGACGGAATTCTGAGGGAATCCACGAGTCTGAGCAGCGAGTCAGAGGATTCTCAAAAGGGGGTTACCTTAATCAAGCAAAAGGGAGGAGAAGGGAGAAGCGGAGAGGAGCCCAGTGGAAGACAGACGCAGCAAGAGGCGTCTCAGCCGGAACGGAGAAAAGGGGGTGGAGTCGTCAGCCTCTCGGAGGGAGCAGGATTAGGAGAGAACAGAGAAAGGGGGTTGGAGCAAGGTGTTCAGCCGGAAAGGGTGGAGAGCAGAACAAGGGGTGGTGTAGCGGTCGAAAGAAAGGTCAGCAGCAACGTACGCGCGCCAAGTTCAAACGTAGAGGCGCGCGGAAGTGGAGAGAGCTCAGGGGAGGAGCCCGGCCCTAAAGCCAGAAGGAGGGGGGAAGAGGCGGCAGAGGATTCAGCCTCAGGCGAGTCACGGAGAGAGGGAACCCAGGGGGGCAGGAAGACCCTGCGGAAAAGAAAGGAGAGGAAGAGGTGGTCTAGAGCCAGGCTATTAAGTTGGTGTGGAAGAGGGGAGGAGTCAGAGGGGACTTCAGCGGTCTAACGTGACAGACGTACGGCCACGATGCTGAACTGTACGAGAAGCAGAAATCTTCAATAAACTTTTCCTGTAAATAAACTGCAACGGAGTGAGGTCTCTTGTGAGCTGGGACCCGTCCTGGGTGGCCGTGACAGCATGGATGATAGTCTTTGTGCAAGGGAGCTGTGCAGATTTCTGGATCTACCCACAGAAGAAAAAAAATTATTAATCTAAGCCAACTACTGAGTATATTAAATGGCTAATTTTTGTGGCTCAGAGGTATCTTGGCGGTACCACTTAAAATAATAAGGGCCTTATTGTTTGTGATCCTATATACAAGGTGTGACCAGAAAGTTCGGTGAATGGTCACAGAAATCGGACAGCAATAAATATTTGAACATACAATCAGCATCAGAAACCCACGAAATGCTCACAATTGTGTACGGAGATGAAACTGTAACTTGAAAGACAGTAGATGACCCGCAGTCTGGCAGACTATTGATGAGCAGAACGGCGGAAAATGTCAACAGTTTGTGGGTTATCGATGTGGGATTGGCATTTGTCCATCCAAATGGTGGCGGAAGAATTGCATATTGCAAGTGAAATTGTTCCTGATGTTACTGAGTTGTCCCACCCTCCATATTCTCCTGATCTGGCCCCACCGGATTTCTGCCTTTTTCCAAAACCGAAATCTGCACTGAAAGGGCAAAGATTTTCCAACTCTTCACACGTCCAAGCTGCTGTGACGAGGGAACTGAAAGCCGTATGGAAAAACGACTTCTCCAGAAGTTTCCAACAGTTCTATGAAGGTTGTCAATGATGCATTGTATCAGAGGGGGCCTATTTTGAAGGCCTGTAAGGTATGTATCTTCAAATATTTCTCACTGTCCGGTTTCTGTGACCATTCATTGAACTTTCTGGTCACACCTTGTATTTCTGCCTCTTGTTTCACCCATAAGTTATCTTCAGGCATTTCAAAGGAATTGGTAAGGGAACCACAGACACCAGATGTGCCCTGTTCTGCCACAGCCTTGTGGTAAGTGGAAATGCATGAAACAGGCTTTGAAGTGATGAATGGAATTTGGAATTTGGATAATACAGGGTTCTTGATTGGAGGGAGGCTTCACAGTGCAACCAGTCATGAAGCCCCTAGACATGGGAAAGTTGGGGCAGGATGGGTACCACCAGTGCATGCGGGTTTATTGGGAGAACGGCTTGGGCGCATGTTGCTCCTCGATTTGAGTTATCCCATATTCCTTTTGCAAATGTCTGAAGAGGTCTAAAGGGGCAAATAAACATTGTGTGTTGGCCTAAGATTTGGACCTGAGGGATCCCAACCTGCACAGGATTCCCCGCCTCCAGAACCAGCTGAGCTGGGGCTGGGGCATGAACCTGAAGGGTCCTCACCTGTGCTGGATCCTCAGGTGCAGGCATCAGCTGAGTCTGCTCTGGCTCCTGAGGTGATGGAGGACCCATTGCCTGCAGGTGCTCCACCCTCAGCCCCGTCAGAGGAAGCTGAGGTTGCCTCCGGGTCCGGTGACCCTCCAGCCTCTCCTGAGCTACAGAGGCTCAGGGCAGAGAGGCGGAGGGAACTAAGTTCCCGCAGGAGGAGTGCTTGCCTCCAGGCCAGGAGAGGCAAGTCACCAGAGGATCGGGGCCACCCTATGGCTCAGGGCAGATAAAAGCCGGCCAGCCCCAGTCCCAAGTTGCGGGAGCAACATTGTTGGTTGCTAGTTCTTGTCTGAACCCTGTCCTGCTTTCCTGCCTGAGCTCTTGACCTGCCCTGACTCCCTGCTTTCACGCCTGTTCCTGACTTCACCTGACTCGCTGCCCTGCACCCAGCTTCAGCTACTATGGACTGCCTCCATGTTGCACCTTTGACCATGGACCGGACTTGGACCTCGCCTCTCGGGTAACCCACGGGACCAGCACACATTGCTTGTGTATGCAAATATATTGGCACAAAACCCAAAGAGTGTGGGTGGATTGGCCCTCCCGGCTTGCCATCCCACGAACTGCTGAGTGGGCTCTTGGGCAGCACGAAGTTTCGTTTCACTTCTGTGTTACAAGCAGCGACGAGCTTCAAGCTTTGTTCCCTGCAGAAACTGTTTCATATTAAAAGAGTCATTGTTAGGCATCCTCTGTGGAGCCTCCTTTTCAGGGTACTTTTCATACGCCATCTTATAACTTTGATAGAGAAAGGAGTTGCGTACATTTACTTAAATACCTTCATGGCTATTGTTACACTGCAGGCAAGCTGAAAAAGTTGGGGATTTAAAAACTGAAGTATTTTAATAATGAAAATACAGTATTGAATAGTAGTTTCTCCTTACTAAAGTTAATATATCTTGTTTATACACTTTGCAAGGTTGTTTAGTTTGCTATTATTATTTTTTGTTCGGTCACAATTAAATTGCATGTGGGCTGTATATTCTTGCAAATTGAGTTACATGGCTGGTTTCTTTCCCCCTGTCATTCATCATTTGCAGCAGAATTCTTATTTTACGTCCTTTAGTGCATAGAGAACAGCACTATTTATTATTATATTTCCTGCTGATCATTGGTTCTCTTCTGCATTGTGGAACTGGTGTTGTTGGTTGTGGAATTGACTTATTTGTGAAACTCAAAAATGGCATTTAGGGGGGGAACCCAGATAATTTAGTGGGTTTCTTCCTCCCTTCTGGTCTATCGTTTTTGTTTTGTTTTCAAAATGCCAGCATCTCATCTGGATCTGGTAAGCAGGACTTGGCAGTAGCAGAACAACAGAAAAATGCATTGACTTTATTATTATTTTTTATATATAATATTTATTGAAATTTTTAAGTTACAATATAAAAAAACAAACAAAATTATAACATAACATAACATATTTTCTTATCTCCTTAGGACCTCCTCACGTCTCCCGCCCCTACCTTCCACGTTATAAAATTAATCCAGCAATTTATCACCTTACTTCCAACCTTACTGTCTGGTTTTCAATGTTATATCTCGGGTTTTAGATACCTTGGTTATACTCCTTGAAAAATTAAATTTAGCCAAATAATTATCCAAAAACTTGTTTTTTCTTACATTTTAGCTTATCTTCCTACTTCACTTCATCTATTTTAATGGTGCCAAATTGTTTATAATCAAGCATCCTGCTTAACATTCATACAGCTTACAATATTTTTGCAAATAAATCTTAAATTTTTTCCAGTCCTCTTCTACCGTCTCCTCTCCCAGGTCTCGGATTCTGCCGGTCATCTCAGCCAGTTCCATATAGTCCATCAGTTGCATCTGCCATTCTTCCAATGTGGGTAGATCTTGAGTTTTCCAGTGCTTCGCGAGAAGTATCTTTGCTGCTGCTGTTGGAAAAATGCATTGACTTTATTAACAGCTGGAGAGTTTCATGATGCCAGTCATGAAAAATAATAAAGTAGTGGAAAGCGTGGTGGGGCATCTCTGGTCACCTGACCCCTGGTCAGTTGTGTTGCTGCTGCTGCTGCTTACTGGGAGGTACAGGAGAGCAGAGAGGCAGCAGTAAGGCTGCAATGGCGCAAACACACTGCTGGAGCTAAACCTGTGTTTCTGTCAGTGTGTTTGCACCACACCAACCTCACCCTTTACCCCTTACCTTCCAGTAAGCAGCATCAACATGAACAACAAGAGGTCAGGTGAGCAGCAACACCCTATCAGACTGTGCACTAAGCGGGTGGCACTGCGGTCTAAACCACTGAGCCTCTTGGGCTTCCCGATCAGAAGGTTGGTGGTTCGATTCCCCGAGATGGGGTGAGTTCCTGTTGCTCTGTCCCAGCTCCTGCCAACCTAGCAGTTCAAAAGCATGCCAGTGCAAGTAGATAAATGGGTATCACTGTGGCAGGGAAGGTAAACAGTGTTTCCATGCCCTCTGGTTTCTATCATGGTGTTTCTGTTGCACCAGAAGCAGTTTAGTCCTGCTGGCCACATGACCTGGAAAGCTGTCTGTGGACAAACGCCGGCTCCCTCGGCCTGAAAGCGAGATGAGTGCCACAACCCCATAGTCGCCTTTGACTGGACTTAACCGTCCAGGGATCCTTTAGCTTTACCTACCTTACTACTGAATAATACTAATAACCAAAGTTTAGTCATTCTTTTACACTGTAAACCTCCCTGTGATCTTTGGATGAAGGATGGTATATAAATTTATTTAATAATAATAATAATAATAATAATAATAATAATAATAATTTTATTTATTTATTTATTTATTTATTTATTTATTTATTTATTTATGTAGTAGTAGTAGTAGTAGTAATATCATCTTCTGGGATCATAAGCAGAGCCAAACAGCACCCTTTTGAAGGGGCTATTTGTCACCCACAAAATGAGAAGTTGACTATTTAATGACTCCAGGGGCAGGTGAATTTTAAGAATCTTCATTTTGCCTTTCAATTAGGGCGGAGCAAAAATGGTCCCTCAAAGTTCTCCACACCCTTATGAGCAACAAAATGGCAGGGACCATTCTTGGGGAAGGGAGGTGGTATTTTTCACAGAAACGTACCTTCTGATGAATTTCAGCTCTCTGCCAAAGACTTCATCCTCATCATCGGGGATGGTGGGTGGGAATCCCACCCTAGTTTGCAATACAGGGGTACCTCAGGTTATAGACGCTTCAGGTTACTGACTCCGCTAATCCAGAAATAGTACCTCGGGTTAAGAACTTTGCTTAAGGATAAGAACAGAAATTGTGCTCCGGCGGCGCGGCAGCAGCAGGAGGCCCCATTAGCTAAAGTGGTGCTTCAGGTTAAGAACAGTTTCAGGTTAAGAACGGACCTCCGGAGTGTACAGGCTTCTGTTCTCTATTTCTCCAGCCCCCTCTCTTGGGTTCTCTTCTTGTTTCGTTCTTTAATAAGTACTTCAGATAATTACCAAAGAAGCTTCATTAAGCATATGCCAAAACGGTTTTAACTAGGGTGCCCTCACCACCCTACAAGCACCTGCTTAGATGCCAGCTTTTTCATCGAAGGAAGAAGATGGAGGAGGGTTTTTTTTAAAGCCAGTTTTTTAAACATGCCCCCCAAATTAACATATAAATAGGAGCAGATGCTGGTTTCTGAAAAGGTTCTCAACACCACAAATGTCAGTACCACACACAAATGGAGAAGGCTTCCTTCTGTTTTAATTTCGTCCTGTCTTGTGGATGATTTGCACAGCACCAGGGTGTGCTTCTCTGGATGGCCTAACAGTGCTGCCTGTCATATTCCTCTCCTGGTTATCTTTCCTCCCAAAGTGTGAACACTACCTTCTCTGGGGTCTGTTGTGATCCAGATTCATCTGACAGCATATTCCCATGCATCACAGCTCATTTTCAAATGCCAAAAGACTGAATTTACAGGCTGCTGAGTGCAATTGGCTTCGTCCTGGTTCAGGTTTTGTTTTTTTATGACACTGCTGCTAAATGAACGCTTCAGGACAATGCCGGGAAATCGAGATATTGTTACAGGGCTTCCCCCTCCCTTTTCTTTTAAAGGCACATGCTCACAATCCTCAATTTGGGTGCCAGAGAGGAAAATGAAAAACAAGATCCCTCTCTTTCCATGGCTTTCTGCGGGTTCTGGAGTACCATTGCTTACTCCAACATTTCCATAAGTGGGGCTGAAGGCAATGAGAATACCGGGAAGATTGGAGGGGAATTCTTCACTGGCTCAGATTAAACTCTAAACTCAAGAATAATTTGGAGGTCATAATGCCCTCCTTATAACTGAGGTGGGAAATGTCTCATGAGTGAGGGAGTCCTCTGTGTCGGAACTCTGTTTGACTGAGCTGATAAGGCTCATCTTCGGAATTGCCTCCCAACAATTAATTGATGACCTGATCCTTTGATAAGGCCTCAGGCACGTCATCCCATTCAGCAAAGAATCCAGCACAGGGAAGTGATGAGATTTATGGCTACATTGCAAAGCTTTATTTTCTAAGCTACGCAGACAGCAAAATACACATCCTCTCTCTCTGAGAGCAGAGAACAACAGCAACAAAGGAACAAAGGAAACAGGAAACCACTAACATCACATCCCGTCTCCTTTCCCGTGAGACTTCCAAGAGTCTGGACTGTCTCTGGAATGTAAACAGAGTCCTGTGACTCCACACAGCTGCTCAGCGAGAAACAGAAACTAACATCCTGAAGTGTGAACTTCCAAGTCCATAAGTACAGACTTGGTGACCTCATTAGCTGGATCTCATTTTGTCAGATATGTGAATGAGTCTGTATTAGGGGTATGCACCGAGCGGTGGAGCAAGCTGATTGGGTGCCTGGGGCAGCGCGTGTGCCCTGCGTCCAGGGGCGGGGCCAGCTGCCTGAGGGGGCGGGGCCAGCCACAGGGTGGGGCCAGCTGGGGCAGGATGCTCCACGGGACCTCCGAGGAGTCTGCCTGCCTCCTCCCACTCAGCCACCCTACAACTGAGGGGGAGGCAGTGGGTGGACCATTTGGGGAAGCACAGAACCTGCAGGTGCCCAAGCCAACGTGTCACTCCCAGGAGAGAAATGTGGCTCAGGCACACTGCAGGCCCCACCGTGAGTGCTGCCCAGCATTTTGTCACCCCCTCAGTGGTGACACCCAGGGCACCCTGCCCCCACTGCACGCCCCTTCCTCCTCCCCTGTGTGCACCTACCAAAAGATTGAGGCTGGACCCCCCTCAAGTGTGTTGGGGGAAAGACTCTTTCAGTACAAAGCACTCTGGGAGTCATCATTGGGATCTATGGTCAACTCAGAATGCTCCCAGGCAATATTGTGCCACTTGTTCTGCTGTTCATGCTGCCAGCTTTAGAGTGTGTGCCATTGCTTATCCTCCATGCAATGGGGAAAAGGGGCATTTTAGCATGGCAGGGGTGAACTCAAATGGATATCACTGCTGCCAACTCTGCCACTGCCCCCATCTTTGCCCCTGGGGACTTCACACTTTGTTGCCGGCTCACATACCTCATGCTCAGACACAATAATGAATTGTTAACAAATGGGGTGCGGCTGTGTTGTAGTAATAGTAGTAGTAGTAGTAGTAGTAGTAGTAATTTATTATTTGTACCCCGCCCATCTGGCTGGGTTTCCCCAGCCACTCTGGGCAGCTTCCAACAAAGATTATAAATAAATAAATAAATAAATAAATAAATAAATAAATAAATAATAATAATAATAAATTTTATTTATATCCCGCCCTCCCCAGCCGAAGCCAGGCTCAGGTCTGCTAACAACATTAAAACAGTAAAACAGTACAATAACACAACACGCTAAAATCATTCATTATAAAATTAATGAATGTCACACATTAAAAACTTCCTTAAACAGGGCTGCCTTCAGATGTCTTCTAAATGTCAGGTAGTTGTTTATCTCTTTGACATCCTGATGGGAGGGTGTTCCATAGGGCAGGCACCACTACCGAGAAGGCCCTCTGCCTGGTTCCCTGTGGCTGGTTCCATGTGTAATGACGATGAGTGACAAAATGTGTATTGTGTGATGTTTGCTGCTTACAGTAGAACTCCAGTGCAGTGTTGAGCAGTCACAGGTGTGCTTGTGAAACATCTCCCTTCCTGTCAGGGACTGGGCAGGGGAAGAATGGTGGAGACCACCTCCCCATCCTGACCCTTCCAGGGAGGAGGAAGAGGAAGACAGTATAGATTTACCACAGTGGTTTGAGGGAGGTCACAGCTCAGAGGGAGATGAGGGGGGAAGTTGACTAATAATGGGAGAGGAGCAGCAGCAGCAGTAGCAGCTGGCTGACGCAGCATCATTAGAAAGCATCCCAGACCCTCCATCTCCCAGAACCCGGCAAGCCTTAAAAGTAGGAGAGCAAAGGGCTCAAAGACAGAGGGCATGTAGCAGCACCTGTAGAAGTGATGAATGAGGAAGTGGGAGAGACGGGGTGTGGAGATTCACTTGGGACAACACTATTATCCAAGAGGCTGGGTTCTATAGCCTCTCTCTGTAAAGACTGAAATAAAAAAAGGATGGTAAGAAAGGGTTCCTTGTTTTTATACTTTCCTGGGCAACCAGCCAGAAGCCACTGACAGCATCCTGATACTTCTGCAGACAGGAGGCAAAATTTAACAGCAACTTGATAGACTATGGTTTGACAATAACATTAATAAACATGGAAATGAGAGTGGAAATGGCATACGTTTGCTTGTATGCCCCATGTCTGGAATGGAAATCAATCCAGTGACTATGATCTGTAGTAGTAGTTGTTGTTGCTTTCAGTATGCAAGTGGTACATAGTTGAGTACCCTTCTTCATTGTGCTTCCTTTACATTGAAATGAATGGGGTTGAATAATGCAATGATGATGTAATTTCAGCACTGTGGACAGCAAGACAAAATAACGTCGCCATTGTTGTAAAATGAATTGCAGTGGAACAGAAACAATCTGGAGAGGGTGTGGTGATTCTTCAGGTAAATGGCTGCCCTTTTCTTAAATTTAACCAGCCCTCAGCATTACAGCAGGGACGCGGGTGGCGCTGTGGGTTAAACCACAGAGCGTAGGACTTGCCGATCAGAAGGTCAGCAGTTCGAATCCCCGCGATGGGGTGAGCTCCCGTTGCTCAGTCCCAGCTCCTGCCCACCTAGCAGTTCGAAAGCACATCAAAGTGCAAGTAGCTAAATAGGTACCGCTCCGGAGGGAAGGTAAACGGCGTTTCCATGCGCTGCTCTGGTTCACCAGAAGCGACTTAGTCATGCTGGCCACATGACTCGGAAGCTGTACGCTGGCTCCCTCGGCCAATAAAGCGAGATGAGCGCCGTAACCCCAGAGTCGGCCACAAGTGGACCTAATGGTCAGGGGTCCGTTTACCTCTACCTTTTACAGCATTACAGCAATTTCTTTTCTCATTGAGATCACCCACATTAAATGCTTAATATCTGCACGTTCTTCAGTGTATCATGTGTTGCACCTCATGTTTTTAAAAAAGGCTCTATCTCTCCCATCCTCTGATTTCCACTAAAAAGCAGCTCTGTTGTAAAGGCTTTGGTATTAGTGTTCCTTCTTTATTAATGAGCGACGAAGTAGCTTCACTTTTCCTGCTGACAAGATGTACATCTCAGTATGGTTGGGGTTTTTTTTAGACAATAAGCAGATAAATAAATAAAGATGCATATATAAGTCAAAGATAATGAAAACAGAATAGGAAGCAGAGTGGAAACTCCAGTTGCGAAATGCAGCTGATTTTTTTCCTCCCTTTTCATCATGAAGAAAAACACAGAGGCACACACAATGTGTGAAAAAAAGGCAGCAGGGAAAGATCACACTGTTAATTAAAATGCAGAACCTTCTGTTGTTTGCCAATGACATATTGCCCTCGGGTAAAAAAGTTTGCTCGCTCTGTGAGGACCAAATTATGTAACTACAATGAGTGGGATTTCTGTAAAGCTCAGGAAATTAAAAGTACTCCTCAAATTCAGATTAACCCTTAGCCATGCTACACTGTGGCATAGGGGATCATTCTGCATTAGAGTAGAATTAGAGCAGGGGTCAGCAATTATTCAGAGAAGCGTCATTTAAAGAGCTATAGGTAGCAAGGTTATGCTTAAAATTCTACAAGGAAGGCTCAAGCAGTATGTGGACCGAGAACTCCCAGAAGTGCAAGCTGGATTTAGAAGAGGCAGAGGAACCAGAGACCAAATTGCAAACATGCACTGGATTATGGAGAAAGCTAGAGAGTTCCAGAAAGACATCTACTTCTGCTTCATTGACTATTCAAAAACCTTTGACTGTGTAGACCACAACAAACTATGGCAAGTTCTTAAAGAAATGGGAGTGCCTGATCACCTCATCTGTCTCCTGAGAAATCTCTATGTGGGACAAGAAGCTACAGTTAGAACTGGATATGGAACAAGTGATTGGTTCAAAATTGCGAAAGGAATACAACAAGGCTGTATATTGTCTCCCTGCTTATTTAAATTATGTAGAATTCATCATGCGGAAGGCTGGGTTGGATGAATCCATAGCCGGAATTAAGATTGCCAGAAGAAATATCAACAACCTCAGATATGCAGATGACACAACCTTGATGGCAGAAAGTGAGGATGAATTAAAGAACCTTTCAATGAGGGTGAAAGAGGAGAGCGCAAAATATGGTCTGAAGCTCAACATCAAAAAAACCGAAGATCATGGCCACTGGTCCCATCACCTCCTGGCAAATAGAAGGGGAAGAAATGGAGGCAGTGAGAGATTTTACTTTCTTGGGCTCCATGATCTCTGCAGATGGTGACAGCAGCCGCGAAATTAAAAGACGCCTGCTTCTTGGGGGAAAAGCAATGACAAACCTAGACAGCATCTTAAAAAGCACAGACATCACCTTGCCAACAAAGGTCCGTATAGTTAAAGCTATGGTTTTCCCAGTAGTGATGTATGGAAGTGAAAATTGGACCATAAAGAAGGCTGATCGCCGAAGAATTGATGCTTTTGAATTATGGTGCTGGAGGAGACTCTTGAGAGTTCCATGGACTTCAAGAAGATCAAACCTATCCATTCTTAAGGAAATCAGCCCTGAGTGCTTGCTGGAAGGACTGATCCTGAAGCTGAGGCTCCAATACTTTGCCCCCCCCATGAGAAGAGAAGACTCCCTGGAAAAGACCCTGGTGTTGGGAAAGATGGAGGGCACAAGGAGAAGGGGACGACAGAGGACGAGATGGTTGGACAGTGTTCTCGAAGCTACCAGCATGAGTTTGACCAAACTGCGGGACTCAGTGGAAGACAGGAGTGCCTGGCATGCTCTGGTCCATGGGGTCACAAAGAGTCGGACACGACTAAACAAGTAAACAACAACTGCAATTTGATGCACACTTGCTTGAGTACAAGTCCCACAGAATTCAGTGGAGCTTCTGAGCAAACATGCCTAGATGATGACTGCAGGGCAGATACTGAGGTCCCAAGCCATGAAGACTTAAGAACCCAAACCAGCACCTTGCATTAAGCCCAGAAAAGGACTAGGAATCGAGGAAGGTGGTGACATGCTGGCATAATCTCGCTTAGTATTCTTGCAGCCATATTATGTATTCTTCCTTTTTGTTCTGCCGTAGGTCAAGCAGGTTCTGTAGGTTTTTTAAACGATGGGGAAAACCTTAGAACCCTTATACAAGAGGACAAAGTGGGATAAAAGGTCACATCCTGAACAGCATTTTCAACTTCCTTCAATTCTCTGCAGAAGAAGCGGGGTGAAATCCTGGCATCTCTCTTCAGCCTAAAACTCTTGATATTTTATTGAACAGAGGACACATCGAATTCTAATTAATCTTTTCCTTTCTACAGACCCTCCCAAAATGAGAAGGCATTGAAACAATAAAGTCTTGCAGATGGATACCAGGGTCTCAGCAAATTAATAGAACACTTCCTCCCCAAAATTAATAAGAGAAGAGAAGAGCTAATTTAGATACCTTATATTGCCACCATGGGGAAAAATACAATAAAATAAAAGGGAAATTACTGTCCAGGGAGTGACTAAAAACAATATGAAGTTCTGTAAGTGTGTAAAAGCAAAGTGATAAAAGATTGAAGGCCGAGGTAATTAGCTCACTGCGGGATTGAGAGGAAACCCGATACCAAAGGAACAGGATATGAGGAGAGGAATTAAATGAGTTTTCCACCCCCACCACAATTCATAAGGGAAATTTGAGGTGAAGTGCCACAAATAAATGGAAACATATATTTCCAGGAGCTGAGGAGTGAAAATAAAAATGAACATTCCCAAACAATAGCGGAAGATAAGATTCGGGCCTTAGGTTTCGCTTTCTCAGTATCGGAAAGTAGAAGAAGAAATCACACACACACACACACCCCTGGCAAAGTGGTTGCTCCCTTTTCCT
Source organism: Podarcis melisellensis (assembly GCF_964234715.1). Taxonomy (NCBI): domain Eukaryota; kingdom Metazoa; phylum Chordata; class Lepidosauria; order Squamata; family Lacertidae; genus Podarcis; species Podarcis melisellensis. Next base: position 85,119,960 of record NC_138538.1, on the reverse strand, counting down.
TCTCCTTTTAAAATGGGTTATGTCACCCTTAGAGAGAAGTTAGGGGCACGCTAGAATTATAGTGTGTTTATATGTAGCTGGAAAGTGTACTGTAAATGCACACTTAAACATATACTCACATAATTTCATTTTCTATTTAACATTTGTTACCCCCACTTCATTGCAAATGCAATTTCATGGTAGGATTACCATGTCTAAGACAAGCTACTACCATGCCATAAGATCCACTGTAATATCACATATGAGCTTTAACTACTGATAAAGCCTAGGATTGTGAAACAAGGCCAATATTATGGAAATCCTCGTCTTAGACTTTGTGAAAGGATTTTGTGGAACTGGAACAACCTTTCATGTGGATGGTTTGGACTTTATGAACAGACAGGTGGAATGGACTCCATTACACGGATGGACCTTATGCATGAACTGACTATAGAATGATCTGATCCACTGGGTCTTCTGCTTTGTTCATTTGTTGAACTTTATGAGTTACTTCTGTTGAAATTAACAATTTGATACTATGAATAGTATATCTTATTTGTCTAAGAACACAGCCAGTTACTTCTCATGTGTCTATATAGATTGGTATAAAAGCTTGTTTGACAAGGGACTGGTAAATGTTAAATGACAAAGAATCTTGTGTGCGTCATTGTGAAAATCCAGCAGAAAGTCTTGGCACTTCTTTGTGGCTAGGTGTTTCTTTTTTAAAATTTATGAGACTGCCGGTCACAGGGAGTGTTTAATTAAGGTGTTTTAGGAAATCGCTGATTGCACAAATTTTATACGTGAGCTGCAAAGTGTGCTGAGCCTTCTTCAATAAATTCTTTATTTACAGTCCAGCAGAGGAGCTTTCTCTCTCTGTACACGGGTCTTCCACAGTCTCTCCTTTTCCCTCCACGATGGCTCAGGTCACTCAACTACCCTGCTGTGTTATTTCCCCTGTGCCAGCTTTCATTTCTGTTCATCAAGACAACAACACTCTTGTGTGCTGTCTGTTGACTTTTTGCGGAACTGCTGTACAAATGTCCGTCGCCTGCAGAGAGTCGTGGCGTGAGTTGTGAATTAATGGCTGCCCATTGCTGCATCCTGCCACTTCGGTTGGAGAAGAAAATCACACATGACCCCTCTACTCTCTCTTGCTTCCAGGAGCAGCAAATATTCACTGGAATTGCATTAGCGGCATCTACTCTCGGTGTGGGGGTCACTTTGTATGGAGGATCTTAAGAGTATATGAAGCAGCCCTGAGTTTAACTGCAGTTGTCATTGCTGAAATGGTTTTACTGAGGACAGTGCATTGATGAGATATCTTCAATCCCTCAACCCACAACCTTATTATTATTCATTTAATCTATAACACATGCTTTGAACATCTGGTCTTCATAGCAGCTTGAAACATCTTTAAGAAGTTACTATTTCCTACAATATCATATGAAAGAAAATGAAGTACGGTATGTATTTTACTGAGTCAATCTATTGGCCCACCTAACTTAGAATTATCTACAATGATCAGCATCAGCATTGTAGGATTTCATACAGGTATCTTGCAACCTGGAGATGACCAGGGTTTCAATTTCTGCTCCAGCAGTGAGCTACATCAGTTCTCATGAATACCTGATCCCTTACAACAGGAGATGGTTGTGCTGTAACTACCCTATTCCAATGTCTTATCATTATTCCTTCCATGCCATGTTGTAATCAGTTAAAGAAGCCCACAGTATTGTTCTCTTATGCCCAATAATTGCCCCCAAATAGCCTCTAAGTACCTAATTTTGTCCCATTCTTCATCTGATCCTGACACAGCACATAACCGCCTCTCCTGGTATGCCCTATGGAGGACCTTAAGGTCCATAAATAGCAACACCCTAGTGGTCCCGGGCCCTAAAGAAGTTAGATTAGCTTCGACCAGAGCCAGGGCTTTTTCAATACTGGCTCCAGCCTGGTGGAACGCTCTGTCTCATGAGACCAGGGCCCTGCAGGATCTGATTTCTTTCTGCAGGGCTTGTAAGACAGAGTTGTTCCACCTAGCCTTTGGCTTGGAGACAATTTGATTCCCTCCCGCTCTTTCCTTTTCCTTCTCCTCCTGTGATGAGGCTGCATTTTAATATTTTAATGTTTGAATATTTTAAGGTATTTTAATCTTCTTTTTAAGTTGTATTCATTCAATTTGTTTTTATTATTGCTTGTTAGCTGCCCTGAGCCCAGCCTTGGCTGGGGAGGGTGGGGCATAAATAAAAATTATTATTATTATTATCATCATCGTCATCATCATCTGAAAATGCACAGGAGCTGCAGCAATAGCCGCTGCAGCTTACATGACATCCCCATTGGGTTCACTTTGCCTCTTGCAGGGCAAATGGCCATGATGTTGCCATAATGCAGCAATCACTTCACTTTATCCTGTAGGCTTCTTTGCCAGTACAGCAGCTGGGAGCATGTGCCTGTCAGTGCTGTGCCATAAGTGAGAGCTAGGCTTGAGGGGGCATGTCACTGACAAAGAGTCAATGGCCCCAAGTCCAAGGTGGAAGAAGCTGTCTCAAACCAAGTTGCTCAGGGAAGCCACAGCTCAAGAACGCAATGAGCAATCACCCAAAGATGACTTGGAAGCATCTATAGAATAATACCAGAACCTGACAAGGCTAATACTGCCAACCTCACTTTTTACTCTTCAAGCAAGTTCACTACAATGGCACTAGCACATCCCCCAGAAGGCTTCTGATTAAATTCTCAGCTGATCCAGAGGACACTGTAAGTTGTGCCCAGAAATTCTGATTCTTTTCCCTTCCATTTTTATAACATTTTCCACACAACATTATAATCTCCTTTGCATGCCCACTTCCCCTCATCATTCTTTTTCTGTGTATTAGATGTTCACTTTGCTTTCCCAAAGCAGTAACAATTATAGCGACAGCCATTATTTTTCTTCAGCAGTTACGAATTTTATATCCTGCCAAGTGGATGAACTTCATTTCTGCTACCTACAAGAAGTTTAACACTAATTAAACTTCAAAATAGCCCATGTATATTTAATTGCATGAAGCCTTCTAGATCTCCAGCAGCCTGCCTTGGATTAATTTACATAATATCTATGTTATGTTAAAAAATATGTACTGTCAGCAGGAAACAAGCTGTAATGAGAACTTTTTTTCCCTTCCAAGGATTGCAACTTTATTCATGTGTATTCTTTGAGACTAGTCTATTGAGATGATAATCATTATCAAAGCTCTGCTGCAAAAAAGAACATGTAGCAGAAGACTTAAAATGGTAATCTAACAGTTCTCCAGGGTCCATAATGCTTCCTTATTGTCTTCCGTACACAGTTCATGATGCTAGTTTTGACTTGTAAAGGACAACATATTCTGGGTCTGATTCTCACATGTCCCCCCCCCCCCCCGGGAACTCCATCCATATCGACTCATCCGCCAAGGCACCATTCATGTCTGCCAAAGAACTCCAGTGTATTGCTAAGGAATCTGGGCTATGTTTTCAGAGGCAAGGTAAATCTGTGTTGGGAACCAAATAAACCTGCTGGGTCTCACTGTTGCTTTGTTTAAATTGGGTCTAGAACTAAGGGTGAACTGACACAGTATTTTGAGATTGTTTTTTTAGGAAGGAAAGCCCTGGTTTTTTTTTTTGGGGGGGGGGTTTCATGTCAAAGTTGCTGAGCTTTTTTTAGGGGAGCCAAAGTTGTTGAGCTTCTTTGGGAAGAGCCACTGATCTACCAGTGATCTATCACAGATATCCAGTAATCTAATGGTAGATCACGAGCTACCTGTTGGACGTGCTTCTGCCAAAACTGCCTGTAATTCCAAGGCCCACTAGTTCTCTGTCCAAAGTGGTATTCCCCTCCTCTAGGCAAATAACATAGTGGCCTATAAATAACATGTGTGCCCTCTCTGGAGACCAGTATCTATGTAGGCAATTGGTCCATTTCTTCTTTGGAAAGAGCCAGTGTTTTCATCTTTTCAGAGAGAAAGAAAATGGCCATGTGTCATCTGGGTGTTTAAATATCTGGGTCCAACTATTGCTATTAAACAGCTATCTAGGATGCGGGCGGCACTGTGGTCTAAACCACAGAGCCTATGACTTGCCAATCAGAAGGTCAGCAGTTCGAATCCCCGCAATGGGGTGAGCTCCCGTTGCTCAGTCCCTGCTCATGCCAACCTAGCAGTTTGAAAGCACGTCAAAGTGCAAGTAGAGAAATAGGTACTGCTCCGGTGGGAAGGTAAATGCCGTTTCCATGCACTGCTCTGGTTCACCAGAAGCGGTTTAGTCATGCTGGCCACATGACCCGGAAGCTGTACGCTGGCTCCCTTGGCCAATAAAGCGAGATGAGCGCCGCAACCCCAGAGTCGGTCACGCTGAACCTAATGGTCAGGGGTCCTTTTACCTTTAGGACATCCTTTAGCTGAAAACAGTGTTGGGAATTTCATTCCTCTGTGCTGCAGATGTGTGATTGTTGTCATGCTTCTGTGTTTACATTCCACAGTGTTGGATGTCATGGGAACGGAAGTTCAGATACGTGTTTCCGTTCTCTATTGCTTTTGTTTTTCCCTTCTCTCCAAGGTAAGGAGAGAGAGAGGAGCCATGTTTTCTTTGTTCTGTTACATTTGATTTTATACATAATAAATTAGGCTTAGATGTCACACCTCAAGGCTCAGCTTCTGTTTGGACTCTGCTAGTGTCATGTGCTCAAGTCCTTGGATAGGGGTCCCATCAGCGTGCCAGGACACAGGAGTAATAAATCATCCCAGGTGACGCTTTGTTGGGGGAGAGGCAGTGGCCTTGGCGTTTCCCAACAAACAGATGGTCTTATCTTGCTCATAAGCCATGATGGACACTATTGCATAAAGAAGATCTTAGTTGTCCTGTAAATTATATCAAATAAGGCAACCAATATCTGACTTAAGTCCCACTCTAGCCAATCTCAACTAAATTCTAGTGATGAGCTGTCAGCTATATCATGAGTGCTTCATTTAACTATAGTATAACATCAGAATCATCTTCATAATCATCACTGTACTTTCGGCATCACTGACAACAATTGTGTAAGGTCTCCAGGATATAGTTTCCGAACACCATTTTAACGTCATAACCTCATTCCATCCAGGATGTTCAGAAAGCTCAACATAGATTTTTGCTGCAAAAACACAATTCTCTTTTCATTTGTTGACACCATTGCTCATGAATTCAGAAACCCTCAAAGGAAGTCTACTCATATATTCTTTAATAACACAGAGGCCACCTTTATTTTGTATATTCCTTTCAGATACTCCTATGTATATTTTTGCAGTGACCTCCATCCTTTGGTATGTATCTGGCATTCCATAAAAATGCACATTGTAAATTCAGAGAAAGTTACAGACAGATTCACAATTCTTCTAAGAGGAGGCATGCTGTCTACTATGCAAGCAGGTAGATGACACCAGAAGGAGGTCTGTTACAGTTGATTGTGAAAGGCTATATGTGAAACCATAATGAAGAGGCAATTTATAGTTGAATATATATTGCTGTTAGCATATGACAAGCCTAAGGGAACTGGTCCTGGGCCATTGCATTCCTCCTACCAATAAGAACTATTGATCTATGGTTATGTTTTTCCCTCTCTGCAAGAATGGGAACTTCAGGCACAATAAGATGGCTGATTAACAATGAAATTTGGATTCATTGTCTCATCTTGAATTTGAGGGAGATTCACGCCAATTCACACTGAAGGTGACCCTCTTGGAGATTTTTACCTATTTTGCTTCAAGCACACACATACACCATTGTGTTTTCTTTGGCTATCGCATTTGCCCAAAATAATGAAGTTCTTGGTAAGCAATGTTAGCAACTCACCTGCAAGGATCAATTTAGAAAAGCAGCAAGTTTAATGCAAATGCACCAATATACTCTTGCAAAACTTGCATAAACATTTTTTTAAAGAGAAAGATCTTATTAAAGTGAATGTATAAATTTAAATCCACATATATTTGTTTATTGTGTAGTGTTTTACCATGCTAGTCTAGTGCACATGAATTATTATAATCTGCACAATACTCTTGTCTTTTTCACTCAGCTCCTCATTAAAGTAACTACAGAACACTGCCTAAATTTTCACTCCAGAGCCTCATTCAAAATAGATACTGTTTCTTCATTCATGATATGGTCTCTGAATGGGGCAAAAAGGAAATGTAAAGACGAACCTAGCTTTTCACAGATGATGCAGTCTCATGGACTCAACTCCTTTTGTTTCAATGACCCATTATCTGTATCTTAGTTTTAATTCAGCTGGCCAGTCACTGCCACAGAAAGGATTTCGATTTCCCCTTTTCAGTACAATCATGCTTATGTCTAGGTTCTCATAAAACAATGGGGAGCCATTAATTGCCCATGAATTTGCTTCTTTATCCTGTTATGCCTCCTTTCAAAAGATGTGAATCAATTAAATGGATTCTTATTTAATATACCTGCACCCTTTTCTCTTCAGTTTCATAATTAAACATTCATTACCTAATTATCTTCTCCAGCTGAACACCCTATCCCTAATTCTCTTCTGATTATGTTTTCTGTCCATGGGTCCTCTGTACCATTTTTAGAGATGCAGGGACCTGCAACCAAAGATTTGGCTAGTTACTTCCAATCAATATGTGAACATCTGTCTTTGTCACCTTAGCAGCTGCTCACCATGTACGCTCCTGATTTCTATTTTTTAGTTTTCTTGATCTGGCCTTCTTCATCTTTCCTCAATCTCCTGGACTGTTCCCTCCTTCTTTTTAATATTTGTGTGTGTGTGTTTGTGTACACACACACCATTCTCCCTGCCAAATAGGTCAACATTCAATTGAATTTCAAAAAGATTTGTTATATATTTCCTATTGTATAGAAAACTGAGCTTATCTTTGCAGCAACTTACTACCCACTGATACGTCATGACCTCAAACCCAAGCAGTAGTTGGAACACAGAAGAGAACAAGCCAGATAGATCAGGTGAACCAGAAGCCGCAGAAGTGTTAAACTCATAGTCAGACATTGACACCAAACCTGAGCCAGTTGGAATGCCTCATCCAAGCTTCTGGACTAGAAACCCAGGATGATGATGATGATGATGATGATAATTATACCCCATCCATCTGGCTGGGTTTCCTCTGAGGCTGATTCCCCTGATGAATTGCCCCTGCATATCTAGTACCCTAATGTTCACCTGAACCCGCTGCGCACTATGGGCAACACAGAAAGTGGGAGCTGACTGAAAAGTGGCAGAGTGCTAGGCTCTAGGCCAAATACTTTTTAAAAAAGATTTGCAATGTTAAGAATCTACACTCTTCAGGAATAAGAGGGTTATGTCGCTTCCGTTGAATGCTAGAGCTCATTGGAGCGAGATATCTGATTGGAACTATCCAAGGTCCTGAAACTCATCTGCTCAGCTGCTAGGCTGCCTAAGAGACTCCGAATGTTCATCTGCCCCCATGGGTTGTGAACAGGACATGATGTGATTGCTCAGGTCTCTATTCCAGGTCCATTATTTCTCCCAGCCTGCTGACTTCTCAGACCCCAGCTTATTCTTTTCCTAGGTGCTGGCTACTTCTACGTCCTTGACTGTCCTAGCCTCCTCTAAAATCAGCACAATGAATGGGAGCCAGAGCCATTGACCTTCTGTGATATCTAGGGTGACTTAGCCATGCACTATCATGGATTTTCCCTCCCCCTTAATAAGCACTTTTCAACTTGCCATCAGCATTTGTAAGCCACCCTGGAAATGTCAATTAGACGGTGAAGAGCAGGATAGACGTAAGAAATAAGTTCAAAATCAATCACACATGTAGAAGGGGAAAAAAACACAGCATACATTGGGTTAGTTCACCTTCCCTTTCAGTTTCCAATCTCTCTCTCTCTCTCTCTCTCTCTCTCTCTCTCTCTCTCTCTCTCTCTCTCTCTCTCTCTCTCTCCTCTCCCTGTGATAGTATTTTGTCACCTCCTTTGTGCTTTACAGAGGACTGGAATATCATACATGGAACAAGGTCAGTTACTATCAACTGTAGATCAAGCCAGTTGCTATAACTGCCTAGTTCCAAATTGAAACAAATGGCTGATTACTTTGGCAGCTTGAAAGACATTGGTCATTTGGTTCAGCCCTTTGTACACAATCAACAGTCTGACAAGAGGCCCAGTTTATGCAGTTGGATCCCTACTGTTATAAATAACACCACACAGCATATGAAAAGGCTTAGCTGTGGATAATCAGCACTTTCAATATCCTAGGCCTTGCAGTATACCTGAGTGGAAGCCAGTCGCCAGTTTAAGTGCCATTATAGCAATCATGATGATGGGGACATCATCCCAGCTGGCTAATCTCTGGGCTGTTGAAGGCGGTGAAGAGCAGGGCTGTTAACCAACTGCTTCCTAGTGATGCTAATGAGCAAGACAGGAGGGACTATTAATTGTAAAAAAAAAGTACTCTTAGTTAGGGTCTAAAAAGAGCTGGTGGAGAGAATGTGAAGAAAAGGTGCACAGACCAAACAAAGAAATGGAAAATAAGCAGTGTACAGACTAAAGAATCTATTATTTATTTTTACTAAATGACTTCCCAAAAGAAGGGAAGAGATTAACGCTGTGGCCAATCATACACAAACACAGAACTACGGGGTTTTTGAAACAGGAGGTTATGGTCTGTGACTTGGCCCAGTGATCTACCTGGGACTGTGTTTGTCTAGGCTTCACAGCATAGAGACAGATGAATATGGAACGGATTGCACAGGTAGGAACTAGAAGCCATTTCTAAAATAATGGCTGCCCAGCGGGCATAGACATAGCCTCAGAGATGGCTCTGGGCTCCTGATGCATAATCTGGCTCACGCTAGCCTTTCTTCACACTGTTATGTACATAGCCAACTGGAAGAATTCTGCAGTGTGAAGCAGCCTTAAATGAAAAGCATTGCTGTGGCAGTTCCTTGCATTGAGAGGAGAGAGAATAGCCAAGACAGGCCTTCTTTGTTTCCATGCTACCAGCTGTGCTGCCTCAGGCTCAGCCTGGCACAACTGCTGTGCTGGTAGGAGGGCTATGGCTCATCTTTGTGTGGAACACTCTGTAAGACTTCAGGGCTCTTTCGGAGGTTGACTCTGCAGGCTGGATCAAACACAGGCTGTGTTTGACTGTGAAAAGCTGAGGGCTGACGATGATACACAACCTCCCCACCTTAATTGCCACTAGCTCCCAACAAAAGTGCATGTCTTGAAAATGGGCAGGATTGACTAGATTATTATCACACAACCACAATATGGAGAGGTCCCTAATAATGGTTAAAAACCAAACCTGGGCACTATACTGCTACAGGTCTCCCAGGGAACTTTGGGAATTTATCTCTGTGTCAAAAACAGGGTCTCCTAACTTGAAGCACCCTTAACAAGTATCTGTTCTCACAGTTCTTTGGAGGAAACAATGACTGTTTGAAGTAGTACAATACTGTTTTATATATACTGTGCAGATTGGACCTTAGAGTGCATCAGCTAGCTACTGTCACTGATTTTCTCAACAAGCAGTTTCTCAAGATCGAGGAACCTCAAGATTTCTGAGAATGTGGTTTGAAATCACTGTTCTGGAAGGTGATTCCTCATTTGACATGGGGAGACAACAGAGAAAGGAAAGAGAGAAATGAAGGAGGCAGGGTTAACAGGATCAGATTATGTGCTGTTTCATTTATATTAAGCAACTTTTCTCCAGTTATTATTTCTGATGCAATCTGAATAATGCCATTGCATTCATTTATTCAGTTGATTTCTTACGCACCATTTCCCACAGAGCCCCCAGTGGAGACTGGCTATTGTGGTGCAAATTGGTCTAATAGGTATTCGGGTTACTTAAGAAATAATAGGCTACATTACAGAAATTTAGAATGGATTCAGCATCCCAAAAGCAACCATTTCATGTGCTCATGCACTCAGTGTAGGAACACTTTCCACTGCTTTACAACATGATGAAAGTGTTTTCCACAGAACACCTCAGATCAGATGAGGAGGCTGCTGAGTGTCAGGTACAACCTTTGTGAGACACAGTCAAGTGTAAATCTATCTTCAGCTGTCAGTAAAAGATGCCTATCCTTTATATCCCTTGCATCTTGATTTCTTAAAGAAAGAAGGGGAACTTTTATATATATAAACAATCTGTTGATGCTGGATTAAGAATTATTGTTGTATTGGCATCCAATACAATAGAAGAATTCACCTTTGGGGAATGAAATCAAACTGTTGGAGAGTTACGGTGCCTGCTGTGGCTGTAGAGACCAATATGGGAGAGACCTGTTTTATTGCAGGTGGGGCAGACAGATAAAGGTGTCCAGCTGTGCTGCTGCAGGTGCACCATGATGATGATGATGCTGTTTATTATGTGGGTTGTAATCAATTGAGAGCAGTCAAATACAACATTCCTTGTTTTGCTAGAGTGGACATGCAAGGGAATGTTTGGTCCAGCCAGTCAAAACTTCCTGTTCCTCCTGGTCTGGCATCCTTCCTTGTGTGTGACTAGTGGGTGGGCGTGACCTTTGCAGACCTAGTAAAAGGCCAAGGCATGCTGCCACTCTCCCTCTTTTCAATCTTCCTTTCATCCTGCGAACATCCCAGACTGCTAACTGCAGTCCTTAGGTCAACCCACATATGGGGTAAACCTGTTTGTATATGCTTGTAAGTTTAAGCCTTGAGCCTGCCTTCACAGATCACACTGTGCTCTGCCTGATCGTGAGTAAACTTTCTTTTTATTGCTTGTGAATAAGACTGTGGCGTCTTTATTCTTTGAGGAGGGATTCAAGGGGCCTTAACAGAAAAATATTAGAACACATTTCATTCTGGACAAGCCAGATTGAATTGCGTATTGTCTTAAGAAACTCACACAAGTTTGCAACTTGTTTTCTGCTGTGTAAAGGGGAATGCACTCTGCTATATAAAGGAACTTGCTTGCACAAGTTAGGAAGGATATTAATAAACAATAGATCCTCTCCTGCCACCCTCAACATTCCCACATATTAAGGGGGAATGCTGACTCTCAAAATATTAATGCCTATTGCGTGGACAGGCGGAGTCCCCAGATCCTGCGCGGTCCCCCCGTCATGTGGAATAATGACTCAAGACAACGTGCTATGGGATTAAATTGGCCACAACTTTATTAAATTTCAAATGTGGGTAGACCTTGGCTCAGGCATTGGGCGTTCTCCCTCCCCAGTCCCCAGCCGGGGACCTAGGGAGCATCAGGGTTATCCAGTGTGTGGGGGGGGGATGGGCCGGCTCTGGAGAACATATGTTCAAGCAGAGATAGCCGCCCCCGTAACGCCGCCGCCGCAGGGGAGAGCAATGACGACCTTCCGGCGTACGGTCAAAGCCTCCCTTCAGAAACCCGTTTAACGGGGAACCCTGGTATCGCCACCGCAAAGAGGAAGATGGACAAAAGGATTCCGCCCAAGGCCTGATACTGCCAAAGTTGTGACGTTTTGCTACGGGAAAGGCGAAACCTGCCAATGCAGGGAAATTCCTTTCCGGCCCTTTAACAGCGACCTTAACGTAGCAGCGCCTGCATACCTGTGAAGAAAATTAACTTGCAAAACATGTGAGGAAAATTAACCTGCAACATAAGACATTGACTGAGGGTGGGTAGGGTGGGAGAAGCTCTGGAGCCAAGTGAGAATTCCCAGGTAAAATCCTCCCTCTATTGTGTGGGCAGGTAATCCCTCCCCTACCTGGCCTGGTCTCCTTGGCAACTCTTTCCCCCAGGTGGGATTGGACAACTGACTGAGGTAGGCGGAGACCTCCAGGTATCCCACCTGAGGGAAGGCATAGCCTAGCCTATGCTGTTGGAGCCGCTCCAGGTCTAGGGGCTGCACGCGTCCACGCAAAGGGCACCCCCCGTTTTAAGTGGGGAGCGGTCATTGTGCTTCCTTCATTTGGCTACCAACTGCTGAGATGGTGATGGTTTGTAAACAGCACCCTAAGTCCTTGTAATGTTTAGGATCTCGTCTTGAAATTGTTGTGGTTTTGTGTACAGCCAAACAAAGACACTACAGATGCCCTTAGGCTGGATATTAATTATGATAGCCATCTCTACCCCCCACGGAGAAGAGAATTTCTGCGTGCTTAGTGATTTTGCTTGTGGCAGATGGACGCTAAAAAGTTGCACCAATGACTCCTTTAAAGAATCTCACAGAAAAAGGAGGCAGATGGCAAAGTAAATTGCTTTAATTTTAATAAAAGCTTTCATTTACTCTGATTTTAGCACTGGCAAATAACAGTGAGTCACCTAATGTGCAGATGATTAGAATTTATCTTTCCTAGGGCCGGGCAGTTTAGGGGGCTGGCACTGGATATCTAGCCTTTGGCACACGAAGCTGTCAGTCTGAATGCTGCTCAGGCCTGATGATGAATTACAGCTATCTGATGGCTCTTTTGATTGCTTGGATGGTGGATGCTCTTCTTTCTGCTTCCTAATAGCTGGGTTTCCCCACACCTAGAATGATATGGAGTCAATCAGATTGACAGCTGCCAAGAGAACCTGTTCAAATATGGGCATCGTTCTCCAAGGAGAGAAAATTATGTGGCCAAAGGAAGAGCGAAAAAGACAGGGAGGTGGCAGTCAGTCACTATTCAGGCAGGTGGGTGGTAAGCAGTAGGAAGACATCTAGTCAACCACACACAGAAAAGTAATGGATGCCAAGTGGCTTGGGTGAGTGGGAGCCACAGATGAGCCAACTTTTAAGCAGATCAATCCAGCAGCATAGGATTCTCCAACCAAGCACACTTGATTTCCTGGACCAGAAGAAGAAGAAGAAGTGTTTGGATTTGATATCCCGCTTTATCACTACCCGAAGGAGTCTTAAAGCAGCTAAAAATCTCATTACCCTTCCTCCCCCACAACAAAAACTCTATGAGGTGAGTGGGGCTGAGAGACTTCAGAGAAGTGTGACTAGCTCAAGGTCACCCAGCAGCTGCATGTGGAGGAGCGGGGAAGCGAACCCAGTTCACCAGATTACGAGTCTACCACTCTTAACCACTACACCACATAGGCTTGGGCTAATGCGCAACTGCCCTATGATAGTTTTTATGTGCTTCAGGGGCTGTTGTAGCAGAGGAAGTCTTGGCACAGCTTACTGTCCAAACTGTTGAGTTTGCAAATTTGTGTCATTACTTTGGTGCATATTTATAGACCCAAAATCACCCCCACCCCCCCAGGCTGAGAACACTTACTGACCCATAGAGTCAGTAAGCAGGCAGGTCTCTTGAGGAAACCAGCAAACATGCTCACAATCCGCAATGTGTTGTCTGGAAGGATTTCCATTGTTTGGCACTCTCAGGACAGTTCAGAGCTGAGACACAGTCTATAATATGTATATATTTACATGGGGTACTATGCTAACTTCCTCAGAATAGACCCATTGCATTTAATGAACACGGTGAGTTAGTGGCTGCTTCTGTAGTTTTATGCTATTACTTTAATTGTACATTCTACTTATTTTGGGGACGTGGGTGGCGCTGTGGGTTAAACCACAGAGCCTATGACTTGCCGATCAGAAGGTTGGCAGTTCGAATCCCCGCAACGGGGTGAGCTCCCGTTGCTCAGTCCCTGCTCCTGCCAATCTAGCAGTTTGAAAGCACGTCAAATTGCAAGTAGATAAATAGGTACAGCTCCAGCGGGAAGGAAAACGGTGTTTCCGTGCACTGCTCTGGTTTGCCAGAAGCGGCTGAGTCATGCTGGCCACATGACCTGGAAGCTGTACGCCGGCTCCCTCGGCCAGTAAAGCGAGATGAACGCCGCAACCCCAGAGTCAGTCACAACTGGACCTAATGGTCAGGGGTCCCTTTACCTTTTTACTTATTTTAGTTGTCATATTGTTGTAACACGCCTTGAAACCATTTGGAGAAGGGCAGGCTATAATAAAGAAAGGAAGGCAAGTGTACCACTGCCAATAATATGGACCAGAAACAAAGAACCCATTACATCAGGGACAGCCAGTTTCTTTAAACATGTGGCCAATTGAATGTTACCCTCATCAGTCCATATGGGAGGCCCATGAGTTATGTCCAGTCAATGGCGACTATGGGGTTGTGGTGCTCATCTTGCTTTCAGGCCGAGGGAGCCGCCATTTGTCCACAGACAGCTTTCTGTGTCATGTGGCCAGCAGGACTAAACTGCCTCTGGCGCAATGGAACGCCGTGACGGAAACCAGAGTGCACGGAAACGCCATTTACCTTCCCACCGCAGCGGAACCTATTTATCTACTTGCAATGGCATACTTTCGAACTGCTAGGTTTGCAGGAGCTGGGACAGAGCAATGGGAGTTCACTCCAACACGGGGATTCAAACCACCGACCTTCTGATCGGCAAGCCCAAGAGGCTCTGTGGTTTAAGCGACAGCGCCACCCATTTCCCAAGGACACTAGCATTTCAAAAAGCACTAAAAACGCATTGGCACCTATATCATTAGGAGAATAGTCGAAGTATCCCCACATCAAGCATGACCTGACCATCCAACCCACAATTCCTCTTGTGCACTATCAGCCTACTTAACTAGGAATGAGTGAATCAGTCTGTTTCCATCCTGACTTGCTTAGGATCCCTTTCTCTTGCCACCTAGCACCAAGCCAAGGAGGCACAAAATTGACAAGATCCGTAATTGAGAGGATCCATTGTGGGGTACCAAGTCTTGGCCTCGCACAGGGCGCCATATTACCAAAGATTACCAAAGCCTGCCCCTGGTAGCTGCTTCTCTTCCTTATCACCACTGCTACTTCCAGCTCTGTTTTCGCTTCATTCCTATTTACCTGGCCTGGTGTCAATGAGATGCTGTTCACTCATCTACCCATCCACTTCTTCTGGACCCAATGTGGTAGTGGTGAAGGAATGGGTTTCCCAAATCTAAAACCTGACTGGGCAGTCAGTCTGAAACGGGCCCCAAAATTCCATTTTTTCCTGCTCCAAGGGTGCATTAGCTAAAAACTATTAACTTGAGCTCTTGAGCAAATGTATAACAGGAACCCAGCTGTATAAACAAAGCTCTCTCCTTTATCAGTCTGTGACGCCTAATGAATGGCCTTGTCCATTCCAAAGTGGAGCAGGGATGGCACATCTGGGTCTTATCTTACATCCTGACCACACTGACGCGCAGACCTAGTCCGGGAATGGCGGCAGGAGTGCTCTTAGAGTTGGTGGCCTTCTTAGCCCAAGATAAGGAATACAGGAACAGGAACACCCTTTTATGGTCAAGAGTACCGGAACAGGAGCATCTGTTTTTGGTCATGGATGTGAACTATCATGTATAAGCTGACGTGGTTGGATTCCTGGGGATGTCAACTTACGTGTATAAGCTGACGTGGCTGGATTCCTGGGGAGGGGGCAAGGAGACCAGAAAGGGTATATAAGCTGTGTGTAACCGCTCTTTAAGTGCTCTTGCTGTGAACCAATTCACGCAGTGCCTTCTGCTATCCGGAGAGCAGAATAAACTCTTTCTCTGAACCAAACCTCGGTGTCATTTGACTTCTTTCCTCCCATCCGGGAACAACATTCACCCAACCAATCGGTAAAGTCTAATAAGGCTACAGTGGCAGGTAGTAGAAAAGAACTGCTGTCACCACCACTCAGCAGGAAGCAGGCAGTGACTATTATTTGTGCTCTTTGTCACTGCTGAATGGGGCCAAAAGAGAAAGTGTGGGGAAGGCAGCAACAGAAGGCTAACAAGTGAAGCTATGGTGACCTTTGTAGTTATTTGGGTTGGGTGGATTCAATGGGGCCCTGGCAGTAGTATGCGATTCAGCAGATATACAGTAATTATTTCCTGTAATTCTTCTCTCCTAATTCCTTTGAGCCAGATCTAAAAATTAGATTATTTAAATATGATTATCCATTTCCTGGCCTTTTTTTAACGAGGTGTTAACATCACACATCATACCATGAATATACACCAAGGACAAGTTATAAAATTCCGATTAAAACCATTAGCCACATCTTTACCTCTGTTTGACTGCTTTAAGAGAAAGCTCACCTTCCTTTCAAAGTTCACCCTAATGATATAAGATATCCATGTAGAAAAGAGGGGAAATGACTTTCTGTGCCTGCTGAAGTGCTTAGATTAGTGCCATCTCTGTGTTTATTAGGCCTATTATTTGAAAGGTTAGAGAAAACATGAGCCCCACTGAGAATTCAACGCTGCACAGCATCCTACAAAATGCACACAATAACCCAGGTTACAATCTGCTGTTCTGAGCTGAATTATTTGAGAAATATGCCATTCAGCCATAATAATGGCTCAGCATGCTAGGTGTTATTCCAAGAAAAGAATACATACATGGGAATGATTGCAATTACCTGATTTATGGATTCTGCTGTTATGCGGTGTCTTCACATTATATTTCCAACTTCGCAAGCACAAACTCTTCCACCCTGGAGCTCTTGTGTTGAAGTCAGTAGGGATTTTTGCAAAGGTACTCAAGTAAAATTTCATCATGCAACATGTTAGAACAGATTGTTTTGCTAAGGACATTTACAGCATAGGGAAATATCCAGCAATACATAATAGCCTACTAGTTGGATAGAGACAAACACTTTACCTCACATTTACCACACATTTTTTCTTCGTGAGTGGCAAGTTTTTCCTTGACAGAACAGTGTCAACAAGTTTACATTCCAAAATAAAGAGATAGATAGATTCCTTCAGTTCTGTTTTGTTATTGTTTGACAGTCCAATAGCCACTGGCTTTTATCCTGGTTGAATCCTGTTAGGAAACACAGATTAAAAAATTTCAGTAGTAGATTAGATGTAAAAAAAATAAATAATCAAAACATTAACATTTTTAAATTTCCCCTCAAAACAATATTCACAATTTTTAACAGTATAAAAAGAAAAGAAAAAATCACACACACACATTTCACCATTTCAAAATTGTACAAATTCCATGTGAAATTGATCGATTGCACAATTAGGGAGATTTGATTTTTTTTCAAATTTGTATGCATAAATCTGTATTTTGGAAGAATAATCAATTCTGAGAAGGCTAATTCTCTCCTAGAAACCATACCCTGCAATATGGAATCTTTAAATCTGGGTGAGACTCTGATAGCAGCAGTTTCCATTAACATCTTTACTAAAATACACCACACATAATGAAAAAAAGGATTGATTTTTGGCTAGTAATGGGTAAGGACAGCAAAAGAGGAAGCAGAAAGATGTATGTGCGTATAAACCAGCGTTTCTCAGACTTGGGTGTCCGGCTGTGGTTAGACTACAACTCCCATCATCCCTAGCTAGCAGGACCAGTGGTCAAGGATGATGGGAGTTGTAGTCCAACCACAGCTAGTGGCCTCAAGCTCTCAATTGAGTTATTAGGATGGGAATTGGAAAATTGTGAGCTGTACCTGCCCTTTCTGGGTGTTGTTGGTCTTGCTTTGGTGGGATTTTGGGAGGTCTATCAGGTTCTGGAGAGGTTTCAGTCCTTACCTATCTTTGCTTTGGGAATACTTTTAATACTTGGCCTTTAGAGCTAGTGTGGTGGAGTGGTTAAGAGCGGTAGACTCCTAATCTGGTGAACCGGGTTCGCATCTCTGCTCCTCCACATGCAGCTGCTGGGTGCCAGTCACACTTCTTTGAAGTCTCTCAGCCCCACTCACCTCACAGAGTGTTTGTTGTGGGGGAGGAAGGGAAAGGAGAATGTTAACCGCTTTGAGACTCCCTCAGGTAGTGATAAAGCGGGATAGCAAATCCAAACTCTTCTTCTTCTTCTTCTTTACAAAAAACATAAAACATTCTCATACAGGGGGGAAATTGCATGATCAGAGACTTTACTTTTCTTACATTTGAGTTCATTACTTCCTGTTGTTTTTGCAAAGAGAAAATAACGAGAGAGGCATTTATAGGAACTTGATTTACTGTAGATGTAAAATTTCCTAGCAGTGCTTCAGGCTAAAGTGATATCTGGAGTTGGTGATAAAACTTTAAGTAAAATTACATAATTAAAACATTAGTGAAGGATGAATAAAAGATATACGCACCCATCCCTATGCATTCAGCTGGATGGTGCTACAGCTGTAGTGTACCTAACAGACATATGAGCTGACAAAATAAGATGTAAATTCTGCCTTGCTGCATAAATGATCGAATTAAATCTTCGAAGCAGGATTTACCGGCAAGACATTGAAATCAATCTCTTTAAAAGGCATTTTAAGGACATAAACAAGTGTTGTAGATACCCTGGGCGAAATTAAACATAAAAATGTATTGCCTTTGAGGCAGAACAAAATAGTTTCTTGCAGTGAACAATACGGCAGTGTCTCAGCATGAGCCTAAAATTCTATTTCAGAAAGAAGCTTGGAAACACATACATACACAGAGAGAGAGAGACCAAAAATGCATGAAGCTTCAACCCATTATAATAGGGATTCAGAGTTGAAGATGCACATGGCATAGATGAATTGCGCTCACCAAGACTGAGATAGGGGTGGATTTGACCCACTCTTCTCTTCTGGAATGCAATAGATGGGGGGGGGAGACCAGTGGTATGACCAGTGCTTTTTTTCCAGGGGGCACTCAAACGTACACAGTACCAGCACCTCCTTTTTGTTGTTTCCATTTTGCTTAATGTATGTAGGGTTTGGTGTCAGTGTTGGTCGTGCAGGTTCTCTGCTGTTCATTTGTGTTTCTTTGGTGGTGAGAGAGGTTGGGGTTGGCCTAGGGTGTGGTTGTTTGTTTGTGATTGGCTGTGGTGATCTTTGTTTTGGTGTGTGAGTGGGGTGGGTGGGTGTTTTGGATCAGGTCAGCCATATTGATTTGTATGCTGTTGGTGGATTATTGTCATTGTCTTGTTGGGCTGTGTATGTGATAAAGGGGAGCCATACTGGGGTAAAAGCACCGTCTTCTGTTTGTCCCCATGTTAGTTTCAGTTTATTGGTTAGTTTTTCTAGTTTCCCATACTATTTGATACCATTGGTCCATGCTTACTCCTGACAGGTCTCTCCAGTGTCTGGTTATGGTGTTTCTGGCTGCTGAAAGTAGGTGGGTTATGAGTTCTTTGTGGTGTAAATGGGCATTGTTGTTGTTAAATCCATATCAACGAAAAGAAAAGAACTCTGAAACTCACCTACAGGTGGTACCTAACACCAAGAAAACTAGCGGTAATATGCCCAGGAACCTCACCAAAATGCTGGAGAGGGTACACCTCCACAGGCACATACCTCCACATGTGGTGGGAGTGCCCCAAAAGCCAACTATTCTGGACATCCATACGAGAAATATGTAAAATAACTAAGCAAGTATTAGACATCACTCCAGAATTGGCCCTGCTAAACATCTTCTAAGACAACCATGCCCAAAGCACCTCCTTTTCGTTGTTAAAAAGTGTGACACTTTTTGTAACAACTTCAGGTTGAGTACCGACACCCATTTTTCATGGGGGGGGGGGAGCACTGGATATGACACAGGACCAAGGATCAACCAGGAGCAAGGAAAGATCACATTTATATGGAAGCACCACTTCCTTCAGAGACGTGGGTGCCGCTGTGGGTTAAACCACAGAGCCTAGGGCTTGCTGATCAGAAGGTCGGCGGTTCGAATCCCCGCGACGGGGTGAGCTCCCATTGCTCAGTCCCTGCTTCTGCCAACCTAGCAGTTCGAAAGCACAAAGTTCAAGTAGATAAATGGGTACTGCTCCAGCAGGAAGGTAAACGGTATTTCCGTGCACTGCTCTGGTTCGCCAGAAGCGGCTTAGTCATGCTGGTCACATGACCCGGAAGCTGTACGCTGGCTCCCTGGGCGAATAAAGTGAGATGAGCGCCAAAACCCCAGAATTGTCCGCGACTGGACCTAATGGTTGGGGGTCCCTTTACCCTTTACCACTTCCTTCTCAGTCCTTTTTTCTCCAAGCATTGAACCCCACCCATTCATCCTAAATCCCAACATGTGAGATTAGCTTGTTTGAGGACTGAGGAAGGTTTGATGGATGTGTGAAGGTATCACAATTGGTTTTGAGGAACAACTTCTTTTTTTCTCCTCCTCCACGTTTGAGAAAGACTTGAATATGATGAAGTGATGGAATTTGGTCTGATTCACTGACTGATTTCATGTTCTGCTCCCACTTTGAAGGGATCCTAAAAGTCATCTCGTCCAACCCCCTGCAATGCAGGAATCTCAACATGCGGTCTCCCACCCAATTTGAAACCATACTGGACCCTGCTTAGCTTTGCAAATGTGCCAGCAGTTTTATGGCTGCACCGCTAGGAGGAATGTTAAGCTAGACTGAGATATCCAAATGTTGAAGACTTGCTTGTTCCGTCTACTTCTTACCGCTAGTCAGTTTGATGTGATATAGGAAGGGAGATATTCTTGAGCCCTAATGGCTTCATTCTTTCTCAGGTTTTCCAGGCAGAAACTCTTACTTTTGAAAATGCACTTTTTGTGTCCTAAAAGAAGGTGAAGCAGATCTAGAATGTCGACATTTACCCGAAAACAAGCTGTGACTGTGAAGTCTGTTTGAGAAATGAATGACTACTTTTTTTTAAAGGGATGCTGCAATATATGAATAATTTAGTCCTGCTTTGATTGTCATCTATTGTGCTTCGACCCTCGGGTCTCATTTTGCTGTTGTGTTGTTTTGGGAACCCCGGAGAAAGCAAGCAGAAAACTTTCTCTTCCTCTGACAGACAAAGTGGAAATTGTGGCATCTGCCTCTGAACTGAAGTTCAAAAGATGGGGATAGTGTGATAGCTCCTGATATGCCACTCTCCATCATTGGAAACTGCTATCCAGTCAGATAGCAGCCTTATTTGCAACAAGCTTCATTATTTCACCACCTGGATTGTATAAATGTTGTTGGTTGTTTTTTTTAAAAAAAAACTTGCTTCTTAAATGCAGCGTTTCTGCCTTTCATTTAATGAAGCCAAGAAATGGCAACACAGAGGAAAAAACAGCTGAATGCACATAATCATCCCAGAACTCCACACTGTGATATATTATTTTGATGCTGTACAGCAGCTGTACTATATTTAGTTTTAATGTCTTGGAAACAGCATGGATTTGGCATTATGCATGTGCCCGTCATCATAAGAAAGCATTTTTTTCATTTTCTATAATTTTCTGTTTTCTGCAGCCAGCTTGGTGAAGTTTTGCTCATTTGCACACACACAAACACACATCCATGTTTGCTTTTCAACAGTCTAGTGAGTTTCCCCCTATTTCAAATATTCTGCTCAGGTCTTATTTTATTTTACCTGAAATACGTTCAAGAAGTCCAATGAACAGGGGGAAATAGAAACCTGCTGATAACATGTGAATCTATGAAGAGGAAAGGGTGAACTTTCAAGAAGAGGGAGTTAATGTTTTCTACTCATTTAACTGCCCACCTGGTGGATATCTAACCAACAGCAGACTTTCTTATGGTGCACTGATAAAGAGCTCAGCCAGGGAGCATTAAAATCAATGCGGGTTTTACCATGATAGAAATATTTCTGTAGATGTTTTGATTTCCCACACAGCATTGCTTTTCCAGGATATTTCCCCATATATTTTGTGGTGGTTTTATTTTATTTTTTCAGTTGTACATGCGTTAAAAATTTAAGCTGCTCATATTCCTGGTAAACTCGATGCCTCGTTGTATAAGGCAAAATTGTTCCAGCGCATAATGTGAATAGTGTGCTATGTGCAAGGAAATGCAGTACAGACATGTCTCAAAATGGTTATATAGTAAAATGGATGTGTGCCAGATTCTAAAAAAGAAGTAGCCAACTTGTTGTTGTTTAGTCGTTTAGTCGTGACCCCATGGACCACTGCCTCCTGCAGTTTGGTCAGACTCATGCTGGCAGACTCAAGAACACTGTCCAACCATCTCGTTCTCTCTCGTCCCCTTCTCCTTGTGCCCTCCATCTTTCCCAACATCAGGGTCTTTTCCAGGCAGTCTTCTCTTCTCATGAGGTGGCCAAAGTATTGGAGCCTCAGCTTCAGGATTTGTCCTTCCAGTGAGCACCGAGGGCTGATTTCCTTAAGAATGGATAGGCTTGTTCTTCTTGCAGTCAATGGGACTCTTAAGAGTCTCCTCCAGCACCGTAATTCAAAAGCATCAATTCTTCGGCGATCAGCCTTCTTTATGGTCCAGCTCTCACTCCCATACATCACTACTGGGAAAACCATAGCTTTAACTATTCGGACCTTTGTTGGCAAGGCGATGTCTCTACTTTTTAAGATGCTGTCTAGGTTGTAGCCAACTTACTATTGCCCCAATCCAGTGTCAGGCTTGAGGGAATCAGCTTCCTCTCCCATGGCAGTAGATAAACAGAACAAAGAAAAAGGAGACCTCCTCAGCATGGTCGCTGACATCCAGTCAGGGAGATTCATGATCACAACTGATGCGGAAAAGTGCCCTTTCCAGGCAGTCTTAAACCTCATATCTGGAAGACCATCAGTGAGGTCATAAATGTTGATGATGTAACCCCTTCACTTTTGGCTTTCCTGGGGATTGTTACAGTACTGCCCAAATACCTACTTGCAATTCCAAAAATTCCTACTCGGCCACAAATACAGTGGCCAGGTAAATTCACGTAGTGTACTGGGAGGGCAGTCTGGGTGCCATTTTCCAAAGGAGGAGGAGAATGTGGGTGGCAGGGCCAAAATTACCCTCAGCCTGCTCTTTTCCTAAACTGGAAAATCCAGCTCTGGGAGATTGAAAGTGGCTTCTTGCCAATCTTCTGGTCTACTCCATAAATACATTCTTGCCCAGACCACTTTTAGAACTCTGTGGAAGAGTGGCATACTTTTTGCAGTCCTCCTTCACAGAATGGGGCGAAGTAACTTCTATTAAAGCAGTTTAAGCCTGTAATGTTACATGCCCTAAAGTTACATGAGACACATTAAGTTTTCTGACATTGTGAACAGAACACTAAAATTAATTGCAACAGGGCATTAAGTTTTAATGGGATCTATGATTTCTCTGTGAAACAATGTTGTGCTAAGGTTCTGAAATGCCCTTCTTCCCTTTTCTGACTAAATCAGAAATATTTTGCTCTTGAAACTACAATCAAAAGGTAGCGTTCACACAAGACTTGGGACATTCCAGAGTATGTGTGTGTGTTTGTGAAGATGTTTAATTTATAAAGATACTGAGACAAAAAGTTTTGGTGACAGAAAGAAAACACATATATTTTAAATGCAATAACTGTGAGATGGTGTGAACTTGCATATAGGGATGGATTGCAAGCTTGTCATTATTAGGGCTGTTGTTATTTGGAGACAGACCTAAGTAATAGCTTGTTTTTTATAATTCCAGAGATAACGAATCAGACATTGCTATTGGTGCTTCTTCCCAGTATGTCTTGGTGCAACATGATACCTCCATGACACCTAAAAGAGCATCATTTGAATGTTATCGCCTCCCATACTCTGCCTTAAGTTTCTTACCAGACACAGAGTCATGGCATCACCATCAGCCAGGCATTCACCACAGCATAATTTTACTTGATTTGAGAAGCTGCTTTGTGGAGGGAGAAAGCAGAATAAAAATAAATAGTTTCTTTCAACTATTCAGCACAGAAAACATGAAATACTAACTGCTGCTGCATGTCAGTTGTCAAATGATCTTTAGTACTGACTTCCACATGGTGGAAGCTATGGTATGAAAACTCAGTTGTGATTCAAGGACCCGCCACCCGCTTGGGGATAAGAAAGACACATGGACACAGTATATTAGTTTAATGGGCTCAAAAAGGCCACAACTTTATTGATTGCAGCATATGAGAGGTATTGGCTTAGGCATTGGATAAAACAATAGAGCGTGACTCCACCCCCTCAGGGAGGGGTGAGTCTAACAAGGGTTAACCACCAGTGGGAGGAGCCTGTTGATGCAAATACAATTGAAAGCTCCCCCTCATGTCACCGGGGGTTGCTCCATGGCCCTAGCCACCAGCAAGGGCATCGGACAGGATCCATGACCGCCGGATTCCTTTACCGGAATACCCATAAAATGGAGGGGTAGGCAATGGCCACACCCTGCCCTCCAATATACAAACATATTCCAATGCCTAACCGCCAATACCTTAAAGTTGTGACGATTTGCTATGAGGTAGGCGAAAAACCAAGTGGCCAGTGCCAATTTGCCAGTTGGATAAAAATTCCTACCAGGCCCCTTGGACAACCAAGGCGACCAACCACCGGTTCATAGCAATGTCAAGAACCAAGCAATGAACTAAAGGGAGGGTAGGTGGGTGATCTGATGAAAACGAGCAGCAGAATGAAAGGGAAGTGCTGCCGCGGCCGCATTTGAGCGGCTAAACTCCGCCCCCAACCTCCACCTGCTTGGTTGGCTACCTGGGGGCATGGCGCAGCAGCCAGGCCAGCTGGGGAGGGGCTGGAACACCCCCTGCCAATGCAGGAAATGGCTCCTGTTCACAACTCCTCCCCTCTGTAAGGAGGAGAGGCTCTGTCAGATGCTGAGTGGTCATCTATGTCATTTGGAAGACAAACAATGAAGAAGAAGGCAAACTGCTTGCACCCTAAAATATTCTCCAATCTGCCATCAACATTTGCAGAAGGGGTTTCCTAGGGATAGATTTGTTTCTGTGCTAAACCAAAGTACTACACTAGTGAGTTATAATGTTATAAATGTGTTATAAAAATGTGACACCAGGGGGTGCTGTACAGCAGTCCATGTAAAATTGCATTGAGAGTTACATAACTTTTTTTCCCTTAGTGTTGTTGTTGTTTTTTTAGATCATTGTAGATCCAGCCCATGTCAGAAGTCTGCAGAATTAATTGTCCTCCGTCCAGTGTAAAATAGAGAATAATGTATGGACACTGATGGAGCTCCTGTATATCACCATCACTGATGAAATACTAAGGTGTCTCCAGCAATATAAGGTCAGAAAATAGATATTAGTGTAAAGATATAAAACCAGTAACTTTTAAAATCTGGGCTCATTATTTTTGATATCCTCCCCTTTCACTTAGAATTTTACACCCTTCTGTGGGTTGTCTTGAGCAACCCTGAACAGCTGATAATACCTTTCAAACTTCCCTTTCCTGTTGCAAAAAAAAAGGCCTCTAACTGCAAGCTATTTAACGTCCCTGACACAGACTGGTATCTTCTTCCCCCCCTTACTATAAAGGGAAAATAAATCTGAAAATGGTCTAGCCACCTATCAAGAAGAGGTGGTGACAGCTGAAAAAAAGAAAAAGAAAAAGTTCTGAAAACATTTCTTATCTGTCATTTCATTCCTGTCCACACTTGGATGCTATTTCAAAGACTATATTTAGAATTTAATTGGGGATTTGGGAAAAAGTGAGGATGGGAGGCAAACATTGAAAAGCAGTTTTGTAGATTTTAATCAAGAGAGTTAGCAAAGAAATTCTCTTGGGCTGATTCTCGTTTCCCCAGTTAGAAAAATGTGTGCCTCGATAAATGTAAAGTTTGAACAGGATGATAACTATACACCAATCTCCTTTTGGGGTGCAAGGGCTGCACTGGCTGATGGTCAACCATCAGAGGAGAGATGCATGATAGCACTGGGCATGGTGGCGCTGTGGTCTAAACCACTGAGCCTCTCAAGCTTGCCGATCGGAAGATCAGCGGTTCGAATCCCCACGGCGGAGTGAGCTCCCATTGCTCTGTCCCAGTTCCTGCCAACATAGCAGTTCAAAAGCATGACAGTGCAAGTAGATAAATAGGTACCGCTGCAGTGGGAAGATAAACAGCGTTTCCGTGCGCTCTGGCTTCCGTCACGGTGTCCCATTGCACTAGAAGCGGTTTAGTCCCGCTGGCCACATGACCTGGAAAGCTGTCTGTGGACAAACACCAGTTCCCTTGGCCTGAAAGCGAGATGAGCGCCGCAACCCTTTGACTGGACTTAACCATCCAGGGGTCCGTTACCTTTTACCTTTTACTGGGCATGGCCAAAGCAAAAGGAAGCATTGCCAACGTTTCCACATGTGCACATACAGACATTCAAAAACACATCCAGGCAGGCAGCAGACCCACAGACCCACATCCAGATAGGCTGGCAGGCACACATACACACATATACACAGCTGGGGTGGGGTGGGATTACCTTCCCAATCACAGAAGAGTACCTATGTGACAGAGATACAGTGGTACCTCGGGTTAAGTACTTAATTCATTCCGGAGGTCCGTTCTTAACCTGAAACTGTTCTTAACCTGAAGCACCACTTTAGCTAATGGGGCCTCCTGCTGCTGCCGCGCCGCCAGAGCACAATTTCTGTTCTCATCCTGAAGCAATGTTCTTAACCTGAAGAACTATTTCTGGGTTAGCGGAGTGTGTAACCTGAAGCGTATTTAACCTGAAACGTATGTAACCTGAAGCATATGTAACCCGAGGTATCACTGTATAAAGCACACCCTGAAAGACAGAGAGAGGACTTTCTCTCTCCATCACAACATTGAAATGGGATGAGAGTTTTCTCAATTGAAGCCAAGGCCTCACAGTTTTAGGTCATTCTTGTGTAGGAGTCGGCAAGGCTTACCGGGCATGGGCCGGATCACTCCTGCAGAGATCCTCCGTAGGCTGGGCCAGCGCAGTGCAATGCCAGAAATTGTGTCTGCGCATGTCCGCGGAGCCGGAAATCGCTTCTGCACATGCCCAGACACCGAAAATCGCACCTGCGCAAAGGCAATTTCCAGCATCTGGGCATGTGCAGAAGTGATTTCCAGAGCTGCAGAAGAAAGTCCCTGCGCCGCGCCGGTTTAGCTCAGTGCGTGGGGACACGCCAAGTGGGGGGCTTGGTTTGGGGGCAGTTCATGGGCCGGTTAAATGACCCTCATTGGCCGCTTCCAGCCCATGGGCCTTAGGTTGCTGACCTCAGTTCTTGTACACTGGCAGAGCACTTTCCAGCCATCTTGCTTTCAGCAGTGATTCCTTTGTGTTCTCTCTCTTAGCATCTCCTGATTTCTAGTTTTTTCTCCATCTCTGGATACCCCAACTTTAGGACGTGAAACACAAGAGCAGTCAAGTACAGCCAGTGGCGTAGCGTGGGTTGTCAGCACCCGGGGCAAGGCAAGTAATTTGCGACCCCTAACCTGTGGATTTTAGCACTCGAGTCTCTTCCACTAGATTAGTTAAAGAAACCCTTACCCCCTAAGCACATGTATTGTTTGTTATGAAAATACTGATGTAATTATAGTAAAATGCATCTAAATACAAGTTTATTTTCAAACACTTTATTGAGTGCGAACATGCATTACACATTCTCCACATTTTCAGCAGGTCTATGAATACAAATCTACAAATGTAGTAACCTAGCATGGGCCATGCTATTATATGTCATCTCACAACCATCGTAAACGACAAAAGATATCAATAACAAAAACTAAACATCAAAATGGAACCGTACCCTGGAGATGATCCAAGACTGGGCTAGATGGAGCCAACTTCCTCATTCCTGTACCTATAATTGTAATTCTTTAATAGGAGTGCAAGATACCAATCTTCAATTCATCTGGTCAGCTCAACATGCAGAATGACCAGCGTGCCCCCTTTCAATGCAGAGAGACCAGCGTGCCCCCTTTCATTGCAGAGAAACTTACCTGCAGCAGTGGCTTCTACTCAGTTCCCTGCGTCTCCTCGAGTCCTCCCGCCTCCTGCTCTGCAGCTCAGCCAATTGCATGCATTCGCCTTTCAGCCAATGAGGAAGTGGATCCCACTTCCTGATTGGCTAGGAGGAGGATCCGTGTGACAATTGCGAAATTTTTGCGAAATCTGTGACAGCGCTGAGAGAGTGTGAGTGAGCCAGGTAGGGGCAGAGAGCTGCGAGTGCGAGCGGCCCCCCCCAGATGTTGCGCCCGGTGCGGCCGGCCCCCCTGCACCCCCACGCTACGCCACTGAGTACAGCATTCCTAGAGTGAACATGTTTGCACATGGGGAGGAATGTTTGTCCAACCAACAGGTAAATTTCCTGTTTCCTTCTGGGCTGGGACAGACTTCCTCTGCATGTGACTAGAGGTGGGTGTGGCCTCACCTGTGCAGGTAATGACAAAAGCACAGGGCAGGGCAGCCATCTCTCTCTCTCTTTCACCACATGCATTGAAGAAACAACATCTACTGAGGCAAAGATGCCCTCTTGGCCCTCTTCCAGCCAAGAGAGGACAAAGGGACTGTCTTCTTATGAGATAGATTCCAACTGTATGCTACTTCATTAAGCTAAGTCTGCCTTCTGGGATCTGATTGTGAATAGAATGTGAGTAAACTCTTTTTATACTTTTGTAAAAGACTGTGTCGTCTCTTATATTTTATGAGGGGAAAAGGGGAAAATACCAGAACAGTTATTATAGCGGCTTTAGCGAGCCTGAGCAAACGCAGCCGCTGCAAATTTAAAAGAAGGGGAATGTTACTCTGCTGAAGTTGTGCAACTTGTTAACACAAGTTGGATAAGGATATAATCAGACAATATTATCCTCTCCTGCATCCCTGAACATTCCCACACCAACAACTCCTTAACACCAACTCTGATTTCACCTGCTTCGCATATGCACACGTTCCCTTCTTAAACTCTTGACCAATCAGAAGGGCAGCAGAACTTCGTCAAGTTTCTAGTTTCACTTTTCCCGTTGGATTCTCATTCCCTGGGCTGGCCTGCTGTGCCGCCTCTTGGAACCTCTTGGCAAGACGTTCAGAAAGTAGCCATTTTTCATCTAAGAGCCAACCACAAAACAGCTGAACAGTTTCATTCCTTAACAAAGGCTAATGGTGTATTACATCACTTCTAGGCAGTCCATTATCATTATTATTATTTGTTCCTCTTCTTCTGAAATTCTGAAACTTCAGCACCACCCTATGTCTTTGAAGCAGAGCGGGGGCGATATATTTGACTAAAATCAAAGCTACTCATCTGAGATATACTAGCATTTTGGACACATTTCTGATTTCCCTGTGTATAAAAATTAAGAATGTGCTGTTAAAAACTTCTCTCCTTTTTGTAATGTGTGAGGTGCATTCACATGAGTTATTCAGGCAGGCAGCTAATCAGGGCCATTATATTTTATGAATCTTTGTAAATGGCATCATCGTGCATTGATGGCAAAGAAACAAAAAAAGCTTAGCTTTGCACTGCGAGTCAATGAGCCATCTCTGTGGGAATCTAAAGCGAGATTTAGAGTACCAGGCAAATGCTGTAATAAACAGAAGCCCGGAGCCACTTTGTAAAATATGTACTCAGCATTCTAACAACCCGAGGCAACTTTGCACATTCTGAGAAGCAGCAATAAACAGGTTGGCTTCCACTTTCTTGCACTTTCAGGTAATATTTGGAGGGAGAATTTGCCATATCCTCTGAGGCCAGTGGAATCTGCACCCCCTCAACTAAAATGTAGCCTAAACATCTTGTTCCTGGATTAAAAATGCCAAGCTCAAAAGAGAGAACAAGATTACTGGGCAAGGTGGGTCTGGCACCTTCAGTATCCAGGTTTTGCTGAAGATGCACCTCTTTACCCTGGCTTTTGACACCTGAAACATATATCTTGAAGAGCCACCTTATTTTGTGACTGTAAATTGTTTTAAACTGTTTTTAATATTGTGCTATAGTGAAAGCTGGACCATAAAGAAGGCTGATCGCCGAAGAATTGATGCTTTTGAATTATGGTGCTGGAGGACTGCAAGAAGATCAAACCTATCCATTCTGAAGGAAATCAGCCCTGAGTGCTCACTGGAAGGACAGATCATGAAGCTGAAGCTCCAATACTTTGGCCACCTCATGAGAAGAGAAAACTCCCTGGAAAAGACCCTGATGTTGGGAAAGATGAAGAGAAGAGAAGAGAAGAGAAGAGAAGAGAAGAGAAGAGAAGAGAAGAAGTTTGGATTTGATATCCTACCTTTCACTCCCTTTAAGGAGTCTCAAAGCGGCTAACATTCTCCTTTCCCTTCCTCCCCCACAACAAACACTCTGTGAGGTAAGTGGGGCTGAGAGATTTCAAAGAAGTGTGACTGGCCCAAGGTCACTTAGCAGCTGCATGTGGCTGAGCAGAGAAGCGAACCCGGTTCCTCAGATTACGAGACTACCGCTCTTAACCACTACACCACACTGGCTCAAGGAGGGCACAAGGAGAAGGGGACGACAGATGACGAGATGGTTGAACAGTGTTCTTGAAGCTACAAACATGAGCCTGACCAAACTGCGGGAGGCAGTGGAAGACAGGAGGTCCATGGGGTCACGAAGAGTTGGACACGACTAAATGACTAAACAACAACAAATATTGTGCTTTAATTGTTATAGGACAGGCTGGCCACTGTGAGAACAGGATGCTGGACTAGACGGGCCATTGGCCCAATGCAGCAGGCTCTTATTATGTTCTTATATTACTAACAACAACAGCAGCAGTAGCAGCAACAGCAGCAACAACAACATTTTAAATGACTTCTAAAATGAAGCAAGAGAGGTGGTCACTTGTATATTCCCAGAAAGGGCTTTTTCACAGCATGGACACAGCCACTAGAAAATGCAGGTCATATCCCAAACATACATTTGAAACACTCTTATGTCACTTTAACAGTCATGGCTTCCCCCAAAGAATCTTGGGAACTGTCGTTTGTCAAAGGGAATTGTAGCTCTGGGACAAGTCTCCCCTTTTGAATTTTACTTTTAACTTTCTTGTTTTAAACTTTTTATGCTGTTATTGAAAGTTTGCATTTCTTCGTGCAGAAAGTATTGATCTGATGTGTAGAGGTCTTTCTGTTCTAATTAATTCAAGAGGGTTCTGGAAGCTTCTCTGTTGAAAGAAACAAGCAGAAGGTTCATGATGTTTGGGTTATTCCTTCAGAGAAGCTGAGTAGAGCTGGCTTAAGCTGGCTCTGTTATCTCTTTCTGTCAAGGTCATGCTGACTATAATAAGAGGCCAGAAGGAGCCTGGGTTTCACTTTTCTCTTTCTATCTCTTTTCCTTCTGGTTTGGTGTTCTGCACATAGTATGCTTAGCATTAAGGTTTAGACTGATTATAAGTTGTGTGTGAAGACCCCCAAATCCCCTCCAAAATAAATCACACAGGAAACAGAATATTTGTTTAGGATTTTTGGCAAAAAATTGGCCACAACTTTATTGTTTACAGCATGTGAGTGGTTGCTTAGGCATTGGTTTGGACTACCTGAACCTGCACCGGCAGGAACAGGACTGACAACTGGAACCTCCAGAGGTCAGTAAGGGAAAACAGAAAGGGATTTCTGCCTCTTAGTTCACCCCAGATGATCCCAGGGACTCTGGCATGGCCCTACCCCTGAGAAGGGATTGGACAGAGTGAATCCAGCCCCTGGATTCCTTTAACAGAATTCCCAAGCAGCAGCAACAAAATTGAGGGGCAAGCACAGCCAGTCCATAACCCCCTCCACCAAAGAATGAACCAATACCTAACTGCCAACCTTACAAAGTTGTGACGATTTGCGACATGGTATGCAAAAACCAAGTGGCACCAGCCAATCAGCCAAGTGGCAAAATTCCTACCGGGCCCCTGCTCCAAAAACAGATGACCCCTAGACAGACATAGCAAGGTCAAAAACACAACCTAAAATTATAGGGAGGGAGGGAGGGAGATCCACTGCACAATGCGAAATAGGAAGTACTTTGCTATGTGCAGCCCTTAAATAGCCCCTTATGTGCCAATCAAACCCCAACCAACAGAAATCTGCCCCAGTAACAAATGGGCGACCAATGAGGCAAGGATGTCATCCAAATGAGCCCGCCCCAGCAACAAGAAGGCAGTTTGGTGATCTCACCGCAACACATGGCTCTCCATGATTTGGAGGACACGATTTATTGTAAGTTTAAGTTAAGTCTGCTGCAACTGGATTTCTTATGGCCAGTGCCAATCCTGGATGTATTGGATTTGTGACCATTATGCTCATTTGCCTTCAGTAGCAGTAAAGTTTGCTGGATGAAATACAATTGCCTCTGGACTACTTTTTGAGGGGGGATCCTGCAATGTGTTTAAGTTTTACTCTGCTAACTATATGTTGGAGTTCTGCTCTGAATCAATACAGTGGTACTTCGGGTTAAGTACTTAATTCATTCCGGAGGTCCATTCTTAACCTGAAACTGTTCTTAACCTGAAGTACCATTTTAGTTAATGGGGGCCTCCCACTGCCGCCATGCCGCTGCTGCACGATTTCTGTTTTCATCCTGAAGCAAAGTTCTTAACCCAAGGTAATATTTCTGGGTTAGCGGAGTCTGTAACCTGAAGCGTATGTAACCCAAGGTACCACTGTATTGAGTAGAATTTCAGTGACAGTTATTGTATGTTTTATCTAATTTTTACAATTGTAATCTGCTTTGATTTTTTTGCGATAGTCATTGTTGGCAGTTGAGCGAAGGAACAAAGACAGATGGGTTAGTTACGGATCTTCAGCATGAAGTCACAATGGCTGGTCCCTCTCCTCACCATCATAACCATAATCAGAGCCTGTAGGTCTCCCAGTGAAGAAGCATATAAGGACAATCTCCTTCTTACTTGCGGTGAGTGATGTGAAGAGGAATGTGAGCACAATAGATATTTCTCTCATGAGGTGCACAGAAGCCCTCAACATATCTCTTGTGGAAATGGGCAGCAATGTTTAGCCAGGGAAATAAGCAGGGAAGGAAAGGATATTGAGCTGGCAAGGACTCCAACTATTACAGGACTTCTGCTTTCATTGAATACCCCAGAGTGACCTGGCACCAGAAGAGGCAGAGATAATGGCAGTGGACACAGGAATGTTGGCACCATCAGCGATCTATCAGAGGGACACATTGCAGAGCCTGCCAGAGTGACAAGCTTCTGGCAGAAAGAGAAGAATGAGACACCCCAGATACACCAGAGCTCCAATTTTCAGTGTGGATCCTACAGGGAGAGAAGAGACAGAGAGCACAGGTGGCGGAAGACAATAGCCTCCTAATGGATAATTTGTTCTAGGCTTAGTTTCGTCAGAATTGAGGATATTCTTCCAGAGTTAATGCTAAATACATTACTTCTGGTACATGAGCCACCAAAGCTGACAGAGGGCTGTGAAAATTTGTGTCCCGGGCTTTTAAAATAATTTTTACTAAATTTTCTGTTTTGCGATTTAAAATATTCATTTAAACATCCTTAAGATCTCAATGACTCCACTTCTTCTCTCTTCATGGTTCATTTTGCATATCGCAAATCCCTGCATATTTTACAAAAACTCAACCATTCCGTATTCCATTCTGGCATCCGTCAAAACTTTTTTACACTGTTGAGTTTATCTTAACGCTGCCAACATTTTCAAGTGTACACAATCCCCCCCCCCCATTTTATTGAATAAACGTTTTCCAATCTTCTCTAAACGTATGTTCTTCTTGTTCTCTTATTCTATATGTTAAGTCTGCAAGCTTCACATATACTGTCAGCTTGAGTTGCCATTCTTCTTTAGTTCAGACCTTGCTCATTTTCCATTTTTGGACTAACAAAATATAAACCACAGTAGTAGCATACAAAAATAACCTTTTTTGACACCTGGGAATTTCCATCTGAATTATCCCCAACAAAAATGACTGGGTGTTTTTTTTTGGAAAGGTACTTTTAAATCTTTTTTTCAATTCATTATGGATTATTTCCCAATACTCTTTTACCCTTTTAAAAGTCCACCACATGTGAAAGAACATACGCTCAACTTCAATGCATCTCCAACGCTTATCCGATTCAGTCTTATACATCTTAGCAAGCCTACTCGGAGTTAAATTCCATCTGTAAATCATTTTCAAGTAGCTCTCCTTCAAACAACAACATGCTGTAAATTTCAAATCACTTTTCCAAAGTTTCCCCCAGTGGTTAAAATCTATATTATGTCCTCGTGTCCAGGGCTTTTTAGACTTATCTACCCATGTATTTGAGATGCGGGTGGCGCTGTGGGTTAAACCACAGAGCCTAGGACTTGCTGATCAGAAGGTCAGCGGTTCAAATCCCCGCAACGGGGTAAACTCCCATTGCTTGGTCCCTGCTCCTGCCCACCTAGCAGTTTGAAAGCACGTCAAAGTGCAAGTAGATAAATAAGGTACCGCTCCAGTGGGAAGGTAAACAGCGTTTCCGTGCACTGTTCTATTCGCCAGAAGCGGCTTAGTCATGCTTGCCACATGACCCGGAAGCTGTACGCCAGCTCCCTCGGCCAATAAAGATGAGCGCCGCAACCCCAGAGTCGGCCATGACTGAACCTAATGGTCAGGGGTCCCTTTA
Source organism: Podarcis melisellensis (assembly GCF_964234715.1). Classification (NCBI taxonomy): domain Eukaryota; kingdom Metazoa; phylum Chordata; class Lepidosauria; order Squamata; family Lacertidae; genus Podarcis; species Podarcis melisellensis. Next base: position 85,085,820 of record NC_138538.1, on the reverse strand, counting down.
CCTTTACTTACCATACTTTTCCGTGTATAAGTCTAGCTTTCTTTTCTTTAAAAATTATGCTTAAAAGTGGGGCTCGTCTTATACATGGATAGTGGCTGTTAGTGGCTATTGAGCTTTTTATTGGTTGCTGCATCAATGACCGGTGTTGATTGGCTGACACTGTGGTAAGAGGGCGTTGACGGTCATGACGGTCATGAAAAGTTGGCGTTGACGGTCATGAGAAGTTGACGGCCATGAACGATCCCCTCTTGTCACAGCAAATTCCCTTTGGATTTTCTTTTTGCCATATTTTGCTTTGCTCTTTGCTCCCCACACCCCACCCCTGTCTTTTTGACAAGCACTGGGAATTGGCAGGTGTAAAACCAAACATCTTTGCATGCCGCATTTCTTTCGCATAACACCATCTGGCAAAGCACCCATTTAAAATGTGATATGTCATTTCAATCCTCTTGAATTGTTAAGAGCCTTTTGCATTTTCCCCGCCTGTGTAGGAAGAATGCTATATTCAAAAAATGCTAAATAAATAAATAAACAGCAGAAACCCAGTGATGGATATCAGCTGGAGACTAATTTAAATGATGACAGGGAAATAATGTTTGAAATCTGTTTTCTCCTCCGAAATTTCGGATTGCAAACATTGGCTTTTGACTATTTCTCTCTCTCCAGATGAGTTTAATGTTTTGGCAGCCTTGCCAGACACCTGCTTATTTTTCCCTTGCTGAACACCTATCTGGACTCAAGAGGTAAGGCAGGAAAGCCAAACCATACAGCCAAGGTAGTTGGGTGGTTCAGAGGAGGTGGCGCTTCAGTTCTTCTCTAGCTCGGTTTTCCATTTCAGCCACAACTGTGGGGGTGGGACAAACAGGGCCCAGTTGAGAATGCTGGGCTGCTTTGTGAGGCTACTAAATTTGTATTCTGTTTTTATTATTATTATTTTTTAAGTAATATTTATTAAAGTTTCAAAAGATTACAAAAGTAAGAAAAAAAAATAATAAAACAAAAAATTACAAAAAACTGGAGAAAAAAACAATTAAAAACAAATCAATTTTTCCATAACTTATCTTTCATTTACTTGTTTCCTTGAGCTCCTCACACCTCCCTTTCTTGTATTCTAGTTCAGTTAGTTAATTCAGCAAATCCTTTCCATCTTTGTTTTTATCTTATTCATTTATCTTAATATATTGTAACTTTACATTCTCACCTGTTGACAACCCATTTTTACATACTCCTTTATAACATTACTTCTAAAACCACATAACTTCATTCCAGCATCCTTCTAACATTCCTTAATCTTACAATGTTTCTGTAGATAGTCTTTAAATTTCTTCCAACCTTCTTCTACCGATTCTTCTCCCTGGTCTCGGATTCTGCCAGTCATTTCTGCCAGTTCCATATAGTCCATCACCTTCATCTGCCATTCTTCCTTGGTGGGTAAATCTTGTGTCTTCCAATACTTTACGACTAAATTTGTATTCTGAACCAGGCAGTAACAACAGTTTTTACAACTGAGCAACTGAAAACCGAAGACAAAATACACATCCTCTAGTGCCATAGAATAGTAATATTATAATCAACTCTATTACTAGTTAAAAGAAATGTTTAAACCATACTTTAAAATGTTTTTTTTAAAAAAATTAAGCTGTATTTTTATCCATGATAATTTCCTGTGGAAGCAAGTTGACCAGTATGCAGATAACGTTGATGAGGCAATGTATTTCCAGTTTGTCTCACTTTACAGATCTTCATTCATTTGAAAAACAAGCCACCTTCCATTCCATCACAGCCCATATGCACACTGATAATTTTTTAAAATGAAATCTGCATGGAGATACATTTTTATTTTAAAATCTTTCAAAATAATAGGAATAAGAATAATTTCACTTGTCTGAGTATAGAGCTGCACTGAACATTCAGGGAATGGTAAAATCAATAGATCATTGAGTTCTGGTATACAAATGGGTCTGGGATGGGCAGGGCAGGGCAGTTCATAATAGAATTCAGAAAAATTTAATTCCTCCAGCATCCCTAACTTCAGGAAACTCCAACCGAGAAAGTCAAGAAAAACAAAAGCATGTGCTAGAAGAAGAGTATTTGTGTTGTATGTTGGACCTCATTGATTTCGTTCTGCACATTAAGCAGATTGAGGCAGTATAATTTTGGACTGTACCACTTCAGACTGCTGGTGTGCATAGGAAAAGGAGTGGTGTTTTTTGAACCTTCACCCACATATGAAGTTTTGTGCATGGAATAAATCACAGGGTGAGTAGAGGAGCATCTGCACATAGAGCTGGCTCTCCTCTGCACATGGTTCCCCAAACATAGCTGTCAACCGTCCCTTATTTGGCGGGAAAGTCCCTTATCCCAGCGCTGTGTCCCACTGCTGTCCCTTATTGATGATGTCCCTTAAATTTCCCAGGTTTCAAAGGAAGCAGCTCCTCTCCCTCCCTCCCTGCCGGCCAGAAAGGAGGGAGGCTCCAACTGTGTTGCTTGGCTGCCCGGCCCGCCCCCCTCCGGCCTCCTCTCACCAGCCTCGGCCCCCGGGAGCCCCTCCCCGCCGGGACTGAGGAGCCTTAAGAGGAGAGCGAGGGCAACCATAGAGAAAGCAGTTCAGAGAGAGGAGGAGGAGGCGAGGGCAGGTGTTCTAAGGGCTAACCATAGAGGGGTAAAGTGGAGGAAGGACCGCAAGCGCTTCTCCCATAGATTTGTAGTGGTAGACTAGCATAGATGGTCTGATCTGCGGGTTTATTTCGGGCGCTATTTCCCCCCCCTTCCTCCTACCCCACCTGATGGAACTGAGAGCTGCAGATGGAGCACGAGAGAAAAGATACAGAACTGCAGCAGCAGCAGCAGCATCGTAGCTTGGACTTTGTTTTGCGTGAAAAGTGGTTACTGCTTGTAGTTATTTAATTGCAGTGTTTCATCAGCTTGTGTCTTGAGTAGCAACCTCTGGAAATGAAGGGCTAAAAACCGGCACTGCTCTCCCAAATTATCTGGTCCCTTTTAACTTTGTATTTCAGCTGGTAGACTAATATCCCTTATTTTGGCTTTTGATCCCTTATTTTCGAGGCTGCTGGTCCCTTATTTTCAAATCTGTAAGTTGACAGCTATGCCCCCAAATGCATGGACACTGGAGAGGAAAGGACTGGTACAGGCAGAAGGTTCACTCAGCCCAGCTCTCCCCATCAATAGAATTCATAAATCCATGAGTTTGATGCCCAGAACAGGGCTAACCTCCCAGCCTAATTTTCCTCACCACATTGTTCTGAGAATAAAGAGACAATCTTATACCTGCCTCCCTCAGATGCTTGTGTGTTATAAATGTGACCAAGAATTAATAAACAGGCTATGTAATGGATATATTGCCCTTTTCAAATAATGATGACAAATTGTCCTTCAATCTTATTTTTCTCCATATATTTGCCCATTGGATCACTAGAGGCAACCCAGACCAACCTAGTTTTGACTGCAAAATAATAATAATAATAATAAATGACAAAATGCAGAGAATTTAAAAGGTTACATGATTACATACCAGTCAGAGCAATAGTGCTGTATGTTGGCCACATATGATCTATACACACTGTGGATTACTTGTAAATGTAAACCAGCAGAAAAAAGGCATAACTTAATTTGGACTCAAGATTACTGTTGATTTCTCAAAATAATGTGCTTATTGATGCTGTCAAAGTTTTAAATGCAACAGAACGTTTTCTTCCTTTTTTTCAAAAAAAAGTATATCTTAACCAAACAGAACGTAACATCTGAATAAGAATTATAAATGCCATTGTGGAATTATGCAAACGAGAATGCACCCAGCTAGAAATTCGTCTGAATAAAAATGGAAATTAATGCATTGTTGTTTTCTGTTTAAATATTCAATGCCTGTCATCTTAGTTTCCATTGAAATTGGCATGCAGTGACGTATGTTGATATATTTTGACAGTCCGTCATATTTGAAGCATTTTAAGATGAAAAAAACAATAATTCAGCTTCAAAAGTTATCTTTAAGTACAAAGCTTTTATGTAAGTTGAAAGCTGTCATTTAAGGATTACATTAACGTTTGAAAATGTGCATTCCTTTATATTTCCATCAATAATTTGAAAGCTAACACCACGGCTGGAACTCTGGAAACTGGAATAAGGTTTTTTTATTGTTGTTGTTGTTGTTGCTCTAAGCTCTTGTACACAACCATTACATCAGCTCCAGCCTTTCAATCACATTGTGGCAAACCGGCAAATGTTAAGGAGAGGGACAAGCAAAGCCTAGCTTCAGGGACTTGGCTGAGTCCAAAACCTATTCAGTCTTCTTTGCCCCTCACTAGCAAACTAGCAAATTAAGACATGTGGAATCACTTCATCACTTCATGCCCCTTCCAAGATTATACAACCTTCTAAGAGTATACAATAACTTTTTAATTAGGCAATAATTATGATTCAGGATGAGTTGCAACAATCTCCATTTGTTGCGTGTGTAGGTCCCCAAGCCACCCCTCAAAATAATTCACAAAACACACGTAATTTAAGTTTAAGGTTTTTGGGCACTATTTTGGCCGCAACTTTATTAAAATACAAAATCTGTGAGTGGTTGCTTAGACATTGGTTATGACTATCTGTCCCCCCACCTGGGACAGAACTGACTTTCTGAACTCCCTTGGAAGCCAGTGAAAGGAAAACAATATTGGGGATCAGTTGAGCTGAGTGACAGTCCCTCACCGCTCACCCAGCCCTGGTCCCATTTCAGGGATTGGATGAAATCGTGGCAAGCCCCAGGATTCCTTTAACGGAATTCCCTTTGAGCACCATTGGAGGGGCAGGCCCAGCCTATCCTGACCCCTCCTCCACCATTTTTTTATAACCAATGGCTAACCGCAACCGTACAAGTTGTGACGAATTGCTAAGTAGTAGGCAAAAACCTAATGGCACCAGCCAATCAGCCAAATGGACAAAATGCCTACTAGGCCCCTGCCCCAACGGCAGACGACCCCATGACAGGCATAGCAAGGTCAACCAGAACTCAGGGCAGGCAGGCAGGTGATCCGATGCACTCAGCGAAAGAGAAAGCAGAAGCTGAGTGCCCCAATATTTAAAGACTATGGTCCCACCCACCAATTTGCTACAAGCAATTTGCCCCAGCAACCTGGTCAGCCAATCGTTGCACCAGGCAATAACCATTAACCTGCCTGGCAACAGAGGGCTGGCCTGGTGGCCCACATCGCAACCCCTGCTCTCATTTTAGGGAGAACATGCTTTGCAGATCTCCATGTGTTGCCTTTCACCCAGTTGTACTATTTTTCTGTTTGCATACTTGGCAAACGAATTGGAGTGCTCCAATATTGGAGTTGTGCTTTCGGAGAAGTTCCGTGGTATATAAGAGATCCTGCACACCATTCTCTTTTAACTGAACTGCTCGGTGTTCCTAAATGCTTAGCTTTGAAACAAACAGTGGTTGAAAAGCTCCCCTTTCATTATGGCTGGGCCACTCTGGACATAAAAGACAGGGACTCTGCTGTTCACCACCACCACCATGAATGAGATACAGGATGGACAAAAACAGGCATCTTCTGGTTCATGTCACTTTCACATGTGTACAGTAAAAAGAAGATCCTTTCTGTCCTGCTTCTGTTTTTTTTAAAAAAAATCCCTTGAGAATTTACTTTAAAATACCTATTGAAGTCTGCATTTTTTAAAGTCTCCCCCCCCATACACATTTTTAAAATACATCTTAAAACTGGAAACTGAGGTTAAAAAAAAGGTAAAGGTAAAGGACGCCTGGATGGTTAAGTCCAATCCAAGGCGACTATGGGGTTGCAGCGCTGATCTCGCTTTCAGGCCAAGGAAGCCGGTGTTTGTCCACAGACAGTATTCCAGGCCATGTGGCCAGCAGGACTAAACCGCTTCTGGCACAATGAGACACTGTGACTGAAACCAGAGTGCATGGAAATGCTGTTTACCTTCCTACTGCAGCGGTACCTATTTATCTACTTGTGCTGGCGTGCTTTCGAACTGTTAGGTTGGCAGGAGCTGGGACAGAGTAATGGGAGCTCACTTTGTCGCAGGGATTCAAACCACCAACCTTCTGATCAGCAGGTCCAAGAGGCTCAGTGGTTTAGACCACAGCACCACCTGCGTCCCTACTGGAAACTGAATCAGAATGCTAGCCCAAGAACACCTCCCCAAGTTTAGGCATTCATAAGAATGATACCCTGCAATTTCAACACAAGCGGCTCACCACTTACACATGGATTACGTTCCTAAACTCTGGGAAGTGTTCTTGGGCCAGGGCAACTTTAGATGGATGAAAATCTCACAAAGGGCAAGGATGAAGAATGAGATGAGAGTCTAAGAAATAGTGACGCCAAGGGATAGAGACCCTACAGGTAAGGTGGGGAGATGGAAGGGTAGCCAATGGAATGTGAAACATAGGTGGAGAAGGTGAGGTTTTATGAAGGAAAAAAGTACAGTGGTACCTCGGGTTACATACGCTTCAGGTTACATACACTTCAGGTTACAGACTCTGTTAACCCAGAAATTTTGCTTCAGGTTAAGAACTTTGCTTCAGGATGAGAACAGAAATTGTGCTCCGGCAGCACGGCAGCAGCAGGAGGCTCCATTAGCTAAAGTGGTGCTTCAGGTTAAGAACAGTTTCAGGTTAAGTACAGACCTCTGGAATGAATTAAGTACTTAACCCGAGGTACCACTGTAAAGCAATGCCAGGAGAAACTGATCAGGCGATGGATTGGCTAAAGGAAGAGGGACAAAGTAGGCAGTGGTTTGAAGAGAATGAACCCAAGGAAGCCATAGGAAATTAGAGATATGAAGTTGAAGAAGAAACCAAGTGAGAGAGAAAGTGGGTCTGGAGTTCGGCTCTTAGGACCCAGACTGTGCATTACTGATAGGAAGGAAGTAGTTGATGCAATCAATAAAGCAGGGTTGGCGGTTGTATTTAACGTGGTTATTTTAGCAAGCCAACCATTATTATTTTTTGTCTATAAAATTTAGCAGAGTTGGTTACAGTTCTTCCATAAATGCAGAGATGTGGCTAATGTAATAAAGCAATTCTTCAGACTGTCCTGATTCCATCTCAGGCTGCATATTTATAAATTTAGGAAGAAAGACTGGCTTTCTTCCTAAATTATGTGTGGAAACACAGAAATTCAGGGCATTCAAAACTGGCACGACCTAGCCCTACAACTGAGCTGCTTTCATTACTTGGATTCCTGGTGGCAGTTTCGCCATACAAGGATCGAGGACCAATTAGGATGGTCTACTGCTGGAGACTTTTGGAATTCCAAGGATATATGAATGCTCCGGGGAATTTGCCAGTGGAAAGAGCAGGTGAACCTGTCAAGGCTTTGAACTCATTGTGGAACAGTGAGACGAAGTGGGACGTGAACACAGTCAAGTCCAAGAGACCTCTCTGGCACTGTAAAGCCCAACTAGACTTTTGTTGCTTTAATGAGCCTCAAACAATAAAGAAGGCGACATGACGACTAGAATGCAAATGGTGTAAGTCTCTGTCCTAAACTGATCAAACACCACTTTTAGAGCACACTGCCATATCTATAATGTGACAGTGTGGACGGCGAAGAAGGTTTACTTTGCGTGGACAGGCGGAGTCCCCCAAAGCCCGGGCGCCCCCCCCATGTGGAATAATCACTCAAGACAACGTGCTATGGGATTAAATTGGCCACAACTTTATTATATTTCAGATGTGGGTAGACCTTGGCTCAGGCATTGGGCATTTATCTCTCCCCAGTCCCCAGCCGGGGATCTGGGGAACATTAGGGTTATCCAGTGGGGGGCGGATGGGCCGGATCTGGAGAACATTTGTTCAAGCAGAGATAGCCGCCCCCGTTACGCCGCTATTGCAGAGGAGGGCAATGACGACCTCTCGGCATACGGTCAAAGCCTCCCCTCAAAAACCCCTTTAATGGGGAACCCTGGTATCGCCGCTGCAAAGAGGAAGGGGGCGTGGGTCACCGCTGCACCCCATTCATGAAGCTAAACTAAAGGATTCTGATACCGCCGAAGTTGTGACGTTTTGCTATGGGAAAGGCAAAACCTGCCAATGCAGGGAAATTCCTTTCCTGTCCTTTAACAGCGACCTTGACGTAGCAGCGCCCACATACCCCTGAAGAAAAGGTTAACCTGCAAAATAAGTCTTAACTGAGGGTGGGTAGGGTGGGAGACGCTCTGGAGCCAACTGAAGATTCCCAGGTAAGATCCTCCCTCTATTGTGTGGGCAGGTAGTCCATCCCCTACCTGGCCTGGTCACCTTGGCAACGCTTCCCCAGGCGGGATTGGGCAACTGACTGAGGTAGGCGGAGACCTCCAGGTATTCCACCTGAGGGAAGGCAAAGCCAAGTCTGTGCTAATGGAGCCGCACATGGCCCAAGGGCTGCTTGTGTCCATGCAAAGGGCGCCCCCCGTTTAATGTGGGGAGCGGTCATTGTCAGCTGCATTGCAGTCTCTGGTCCAGCAGAGCTTTTTTGAATGGTCTACAAGACAGTTGCTAGCAAGAACTTGGCAAAATGGGAAACAAGACGGGTCACAGTCAGTGGGCCAGCCCACACATCGCCTGGCATAGGTTTTGTTCCCTGAACAATGGAGATGTGGCTTTGGCTCTCACACTGTGTGCATAAGGTAACATTATTGTGTCCCAGATGCTTGACATGTTGGTCAAAACACATCGGGACAAAAGGATAAATTAGAGCTTTTGAAAGGTTATTCTTTGATGGTTTAGACCATATTGACACTGACAAATTCCAGGATTTTTTATTTAATAATAATAGTGGTCCATGGGGTCACGAAGAGTCGGACACGACTAACCAACTAACCAACAACAACAAATCTTTTATTTGTATCCCACCCTCCACGGCCGAAACTGGGCTCAGGGCGGATAACATCAAATATACAGTGGTACCTTGGGTTAAGTACTTAATTTGTTCCGGAGGTCCGTTCTTAACCTGAAACTGTTCTTAACCTGAAGCACCACTTTAGCTAATGGAGCCTCCTGCTGCTGCCGCGCCACCGGAGCACAATTTCTGTTCTCGTTCTGAAGCAAAGTTCTTAACCTGAGGTAATATTTCTGGGTAAGCGGAGTCTGTAAAATGAAATGTATGTAACCCGAGGTACCACTGTATAACATTGGTATAAAATCAAACAATAATTAAATTACCTCCTCAAAACAAGTCAGAGTCAAATTAAAATCAAATTAGATGGCTTTCTGCAGGATTAGGGTTGGAAGTTTCTATTCTGGAAGTTTGCCATCTGAACCAAGTTTGGTATTTGACCCTTCTTCTTTTGACCATTTCTATCTGGTGGCATTGTGGGTTAAACCACAGAGCCTAGGACTTGCCGATCAGAAGGTCAGCAGTTCGAATCCCCTTGACGGGGTGAGCTCCTGTTTTTCAGTCCCAGCTCCTGCCAAGCTAGCAGTTGGAAAGCACGTCAAAGTGCAAGTAGATAAATAGGTACCGCTGCGGCGGGAAGGTAAACGGCGTTTCTGTGCGCTGCTCTGGTTCGCCAGAAGCGGCTTAGTCATGCTGGCCACATGACCCGGAAGCTGTACGCCGGCTCCCTTGGCCAATAAAGCGAGATGAGTGCCGCAACCCCAGAGTCAACCACGACTGGACCTAATGGTCAGGGGTCCCTTTACCTTTACCTTTTATCTTTCCTTAGAAAAGGTGCTGCCATATAATCTGTTCTTTTGTCAGAATTGCCACATTTGTTTGATTGACTGTGAAGTTAGCATCCTGTAAGAGGAAATCATTATGGAGTAGGCCGAGTAATAAGTAAAGGTAAAGGTAAAAGTACCCCTAACTGTGGCTATGTTTTATGGACTACTGCTTCAACTCATCAGTATGGATACTTAGAATTTGAAAGAGTACGGAAAGCAAAGGGTCCCTACACCCAAAGAGCTTACAGTCCAAATTTCCACAGTAGGTGGGGAAGATGAAATGAGGGTGAGGAAACCATGAGGTAAACAGCAGGTAGTGAGATGGATAGGTAGATAGAGGAAACACAAGATCAACACGCAACACCATCTTAAAGTTACTCAATCTTCCTTCTTTTCCTGGTCTAGTCAGAGTTGGCAAAACTGAGAAGTCATTTTAGTAAATAAGGACAACTGTGAACAGAAGGTGGTGAAAAGATTTTTTGGCCACTTTTCTAAAGTGTAACCCGAACTTGTTAGGATTGCTGTTTGGTATGACACCCTCAAAAGCATCCTAAATTGTTATCTGCCAACACTGAAATGAGATTTAGAGTCTTCTTCCATTCAGGCTCTTCTGGTAAGGCGAGAAAGCAATAAGAGGCTGCCCACTGTGTTCAGGGCTGCCCACATGTATTGTTAAAGCGTTCAGCGTTCTGCAACCTATTATGGCAGGCAACTTCCCTTACTTCCACCACAAGTCATTTCAAATAGTGTTTTCATTTATCTTGAGAATGTGCCTCCGTTGCCAGCAGAGCTCGGCATCTCAAACTTTCCTGCCGCAAAGAGGCATTTGAAGATCTTGGGCGAAGTACTGCTTTGGGAGCAAAATGGCTTTCATTCTGTCCCGTCCCCCACCCCCGCTTCATTTCCCTGAGGTAGACAAATGCCTTGTTGGTGTTTTCAAGGAACAGTTTCCTACATCTTTATTTTCCCAAAGAACGCATTAATGTTTGCCTTTTTCTTTAGATGCCCAGAAATATCACTCAAATCTACTAAAATAACAGATGTATTGTCTTCCCCCCTTTACCCTGAACAGACAGAGTCTAAAATCCAATATATTGTCAGGACTAGTAAGCCTAGGTACAAGGAAAAGGTACCCCTGATCATTAGGTCCAGTCGTGACCGACTCTGGGGTTGCGGCGCTCATCTCGCTTTATTGGCCGAGGCAGCCAGCGTACAGCTTCCGGGTAATGTGGCCAGCATGACTAAGCCACTTCTGGTGAACCAGAGCTGCACACGGAAAGACAGTTTACCTTCCCCTCAGAGTGGTACCTATTTATCTACTTGCACTGGTGTGCTATTGAACTGCTAGGTTGGCAGGAGCAGGGACCGAGCAACGGGAGCTCACCCCGTTGCAGGGATTCGAACCGCCAACCTTCTGATCAGCAAGTCCTAGGCTCTGTGGTTTAACCCACAGCACCACCTGCGTCCCCAATACACTAGTAAGCCTACTTGTAGTTAAACAATAGGATCGTTTTGTAGCAGAGAAGGGGTGGAAAGAAGAGAGCAGGGGTATCATCTAGGAGGGGCAGGGAGGGAATCTCAGTCTCCATGAGATTATTTCAAAGCAGCAAAAAATGTAATCTCAGCAAATGCTATTTAAACAAGTTTGTGTGTTGGTTTGTTTGTTTTTAAAAAGCAGTATTTTCTAATATATGGAAGATTAGACCTTTGATATATGTGTGCTTGGAAATGATAGATCTCCCACATCAGTCACCAGTGCTGGCAACATCCTGACCCAATATGTTGGTCTTTGTCAGGCTGATGGTGAGGCCAAACTCCAAGCAGGCTTGGGCAAAATGGATGAAGAGAGCTTCCTGTGAGTTTATTGACTTGACAACCTTGATAAATATATTTTATTATCTTTTTCAGTGACCAGAGAACTGGTTAGCAAAAGTTTCAGTGGCAGCTAAAGCTGTATGGAAACCAATATACATAAAAAAAATTAGGGAGTAGAATCTTAATATGCAGGCTTATCCAAAATCACGTTCTACTAATTTCAGTAGAACTCCATTATATCTGTATAATTTTTTTATTAAAGTTTTTTCATAAAAAAACTCCAATCATATCCATTTACATATCACATATTTTAACTTATTGGACCTCCCTCAACTTCTCTGACAATCATTCGTAGTTCAAATCCTATCTTCACATTCCTTAATTTTAATATTGCCATTAGATATTATATTTCTGTCCTTGCTTGCCTTCTAGCAATATTCCTTATGTTTTCACAAAGCTTCTTTAAAACACACTAGCGTTGTACAGTCCTCACATACAGTTTTCAAATACTCCGTGAATTTCCCCCAGTCCTCAAAAAACCTATGATCCTTTTGGTATCTGATTTTCCCAGTTAATTTATCCAGTTCTGCGTAGTCTGTTAATTTTATCCTCCATTCTTCCAAAGTCGGAACGTCTTCTTGTTTCCATTTTTGGGCCAACAATGTCCTTGCTGCGGTGATTGCATACTGAAAAAGTTTACAGTCTCTCCTATTTTTGTCCATTCTTGTTATTCCCAACAAAAAGGTTTCTGGTTTCTTAACAAAGCTATATTTTAGCATTTTCTTTAGTTCATTATATATCATCTCCCAGAACCCCCTTACTTTCTTACAATCCCACCACATATGCATAAATGTACCTTCTTTCTCCTTACATCTCCAACATTTATTACAAGTTTTGTACATTTTTGTACATTTTGGTGTCATGTACCACCTATATACCATCTTCATTACATTTTCTTTTAATGTGACACATGCTGTAAACTTCAAATTTTCGTTCCATATTTTTTGCCAATCATCCATTTCTATGTTATATCCTAAATCTTTGGCCCACTGAATCATAACTACTTTTACCTCCTCGTCCATTGTATGCCATTCCAACAAAATTTTATACATTTTGGAAATTATTTTACAATCATTATTCACAATCTCTGTTTGGAATTTTGAATCTTTTTCTTTATACCCTTTTTCTTTCACTTCCTTTTTAAACATTTCATTTATTTGCAGCCAATCATAAACATATTCTTTTACTTGTTCATATGGTTTTAGTCTCCACTTTCCTCCTTCCTTCATCACCAAATCTCCATAGGTAATCCAATCACTTCTCATATTAACTTTTTTGACACCTATGACCTCTAATGGGGATAACCAATGTGGGACCCCCACTTCCAATATATTTTTGTATCTGTCCCAGACTTCCAATAACGATCTCCGGAAGATGTGGTTTTCAAATGATTTATAGCCCTTCTTCTTTTCTTTCCAAAGATACGCGTGCCATCCAAATCTGTTATCAAATCCTTCCAAATCTAGGAGCTTTGTATTTTTAAGTTTAATCCATTCTTTTAACCAGCAAAGACATGATGCTTCGTAGTATAACTTCAAATCTGGAAGCAGTAGAACTCCATTATAGAGGACCCAAAGTGTTGTCCATCATACCTTGTTGGGCTCCATCATCCATAGCCATTGGCCATGCTGACTGGGGCTCAGTGCCAGGTTTACATATAAGCTAAATAAGCTATAGCTTAGGGCCCCACTCTCTTGGGCCCCCCCAAAAAAATTTAAAGGAAAAAACCCTGGATGTACATTTCCAAAATATAAGATAAAAAACAAATAAAATAAAACCTACATACAGCAGCAGTGTATTGTGTTGTGTAGGCGCCTATGATGTAAGTAACAGGCCCCGCCTGCTAGCCTGCTCCCTAAAATATCACCTGTTTTCTCATTTCTATATATAGGGTGCCTACATTCTGCATGTGGAAATGGCTTTAGATACCTATTAGGTTCATAAATGGGACGTGGGTAGTGCTGTGGGTTAAACCACAGAGCCTAGGGGTTGCTGATCAGAAGGTCGGTGGTTCAAATCCCCACGACGGGGTGAGCTCCCGTTGCTCGGTCCCTGCTCCTGCTAACCTAGCAGTTCGAAAGCACATCAAAGTGCAAGTAGATAAATAGATACTGCTCTGGCGGGAAGGTAAACGGTGTTTCCGTGCGCTGCTCTGGTTTGCCAGAAGCGGCTTAGACATGCTGGCCACATGACCCGGAAGCTGTACGCTGGCTCCCTCGGCCAATAAATCGAGATGAGTGCCGCAACCCCAGAGTCATTCGCGACTGGACCTAATAGTCAGAGGTCCCTTTACCTTTACCTTTTTAGGTCCATAAATTACCACATAGCATATATTCAACACAGAAAAACAGCGAAAATTTGTTGTTGACAAAGGACAGCTGGGGATATAAAGGGCCCCATTACCTGCAGTCGCTTAGGGCCTCATCAAACCTAAATCTGGCTTTGCTGGGGCTGATGTGAACAGTGGTCCTAAAACATTTGGAGGAAATCACTAGGATTATCACTGCCTCTATTTCTGAATGTTAGGGAACATTTCTTATATAGTAGAGAAAGTGAAAACTTACCAAATAATTCGTCATTGTATACTCCAAGAGCTTAGCAGAAAAAAATGGGATCCATGTATTTCAAATTGAAGCACATATTGTAAACTATTACCATTGGAATGGCATTTTTTATCATTTGATTCTTCATTATGCACTGTGCTTTATTCTTTCTTTGCATGGGAGAAAAGTATCCCCCCCCCCAAATAAAAAAAAAGAATAAAAAGCAACAGAAAAGTGTATTGAGAATCTCTTCTCATCTATCACAGCCTAATGACAACATTTAAATGACAGAACTAGGCGAACGGCATCGATATAACAAGTTTTCGGCACCGCAGTCGAGCTGAGACTGCAACACTAGGTCAATTCTGAAGCAGTGTCCTGACAAGGAAACATTTCTGAACTCAATTTATTTCTCACCTAGAAGAGACTTTTAAAAGCTGAAATAGAAAGATACCAATTTAATATGACTTTTCAGAGTCCATGGGGATCGGCAGACTTGTTCACAGAGACACTTAACTGCTTACATAACTTGAAAGCCCTGACAACCCTTAAATTGCCTGAGCCAAATGAGCAGGTATCTCATGGCTTAATTATGATTTGTCTTCGGGCGAGGGTTTTTCAATGTCCTCACAGGGAGGACAGCCTCTTAATGGGATGTTTGGCTTCTACGCCACCTCCTGTCTCGCCTTCACAAGAATAAGTTAACACCCATTTGGCAGTTAGATTCATTGCTGACACTGGGAAAAACAACACTGGTATAGTATGTAGACCAGGCTTCCTACACCTTGGCTCTCCAGATGTTTTTAGCCTACAACTCCCATGATCCCTAGCTAGCAGGACCAGTGGTCAGGGATGATGGGAATTGTAGTCTCAAAACATCTGGAGGCCTGAGGTTGAGGAAGCCCAATGCAGACTATTTCTAAATGTATTTTAAAGGTGTGTTTAATCTATGTACTTGGGTGAAATCTATTTCCTTTTTTGTCATTTTTTTTTTGGTTTCACATTGCAAATTAAAATTCGAATATTAAACACCAACATCATCATTTAGAATTCCCTGAATCCTTCGACTGTCCTCAGCGCTTCCATAGTTACTATTATCAATCTTTTTTAACTGCCTCTCTTTTTTACTTTCTTAAAAAATATATATACCATATTTTACCATATTTTTTAATACATTACAAGTATTACTCAAATCCTGCCAAAGTTTTTAGTTCTTTACAGTGTTCTCTTAAATACATAATAATTTATCCCCATTCCTTCTTAAAGTTCTTCTCTTCCTGGTTTCTGATTTTGGCATAGTCCATCATCTTCATCAACCATTCGTCTCTGGTCGGGACTTTATTTTATTTCCATCTCTGGGCCAGTAGTATCCGCGCTGCTGTTGTTGTGTACGTAAATAATAATTTCTGCTCCTTTGATATCTCTGCACCTAAGATTCCTAATAGAAATGCCTCTGTTTTTTGTTTTTGTTTTACAAACGTTATTTTAAACATTTTTTAACTCATTATAAATCATTTCCCGTAATACTTTTGTTGTCTTGCATGTCTAGCACATGTGTTAGAACCTGCCTTCCTTCTCCTTACATGTCCAACATACATTTGAAGCAGTTACCGTATTTTTCGCTCTATAAGATGCACCAGACCACAAGACTCACTTAGTTTTTGGAGGAGGAAAACAAGAAAAAATATATTCTGAAGCTCAGAAGCCAGAACAGCAAGAGGGATCGCTGCGCAGTGAAAGCACCAATCCCTCTTGCTGTTCTGGCTTCTGGGATAGCTGCACAGCCTGCATTCGCTCCATAAGATGCACACACATTTCCCCTTACTTTTTAGGAGGGAAAAAGTGAGTTTTATAGAGCAAAAAATACGGTATATGCTTGCTAATTTTATATGCTTGCTAATTTTAAGTACCATTGGTACATCATTTTCATATAGTTCTTCAACGCACAGCACACTGTAAATTTTAAATCTTCCCCTCATAACTTTTCCCAAGATGAAAACTGAATATTATGCCCAATATCTTGTGCCCATTGTATCTTTACTAATTAAACTTCTTCATCTTTTGTATGCCACTCTAGCAACAGCTTATCTAAATCTATTTCCACCCCAGTCTTTAGAGCGTAACAACATGTGACTAGGAGCCACTGGTGAGGAAGTCATCAAAGTTTGCAAGCTTCATTTGAAGAGGCTGAATAGAAAACACTTAGGCTGTGCATGGTGACCCCGCCATGGCCCTAATTTGTAAATTTTGATCAGACCTGATTCAATCTGGACTGATCAGACTCAATCTGCCCTGCCCTGGATTTGAATCCCAGCCACAAGCCAGAAATACACATCTCTGGAAAGCCTGTTGACTTGTATTTAAAAACCAAACAACCATAGCTTTCTTCTTGTTGTTTTTTTACATAAGGGCAGGAAATTAGGACATGTGGTGGTCCCTGCAGAGGATTAACCCTAACAAATTCCAGAAGGTGAGCTCCAGGGGTTTTCATGCTAGTGGCCTTGATTTTTTTTTTTTTTTTTGCTTCTTCTTTTTTTGAAAAATAGCATTTTTAAAAAATTACAACTGGAAAGTGTTGGTTGGGGTGAGATCACTCCCTGCATCTCCCCCCCCCCCGCTTCTTCTCCTTTATGTTGTTATATGGTGTTATAATTAATAATTGCAAGTTCTTGGGTCAGACTGACCAGCTTTCTGAGAAATCGTGTTCTTCTCCCAGAGAACACGTGTTGCGGTGAGATCATCAGGACTGACCTCACTGCTGTTTTGTGTGGGAGTGATTGGATAGCCACAACAACCCGATTGGTGGTCCCTCGGTTGCTGAGGTAAATCTGGCTAATGGGATCATTTCATGCATTAACTGAGTGACCCATATATACCACTGTGCGTTGAGTTGAGCTTGGTTTTTTTTTGCCTTGTGCACCGGAACACCAGCCTACTTAGGGTTCATTATGACCTTGCGGGTGGCGCTGTGGGTTAAACCACAGAGCCTAGAACTTGCCGATCAGAAGGTCGGCGGTTTGAATCCCCGCAATGGGGTGAGCTCCGTTGTTCAGTCCCATCTCCTGCCCACCTAACAGTTCAAAAACATATCAAAGTGCAAGTAGATAAATAGGCACCGCTCCAGTGGGAAGGTAAACAGCGTTTCTGTGTGCTGCTCTGGTTCGCCAGAAGCGGCTTAGTCATGCTGGCCACATGACCTGGAAGCTCCCTTGGTCAGTAAAGTGAGATGAGCGCTGCAACCCCAGAGTCGTCCGTGAATGGACCTAATGGTCAGGGGTCCCTTTACCTTTACGACCTTGCTATGCTGTCGTGGGTCGTCTGTTTTTGGGACAGGGGACCGGTAGGAATCTTCCCATTTGGCTGATTGGCTGGTGCCACTTGGGTTTTGCCTTCCACACAGCAAATCGTCACAACTTTGTAAGTTTTGGCGGTTAGGCATTGGTTCAGTGTGGAGGGGAGGTTGTCACACCTGCCCCTCCAATCCGCGAAAGAGTATTCCGTTAAAGGAATCCAGGGGCTTGCCTTGCTTTTCTCCAATCCCCTTCCAGGGCTTAGGGCCACGCCAGAGCTCCTGAGAGCATTTGGGTTGAGCTGGAGTCTGAGCCTGGTCCAATGCTCCCCCAGGATGGTTTCCCTTATTGATGTCTGCTGGAGACCAGGTGTCAGTGCTGCCCTGCTGAGGTCAGGTGCATCTAGTCAGGAACCAATGCCTAAGCAAACCACTCACGATCTGTAATCCATAAAGTTGTGGCCAAAATTATGCCAATAACCCTAAATTCCATGTCAGTTGTGTTTTTACTTATTGGGGGAGGTCTTGGGATCTTAACAAGTGCCAGTGTGGTGTAGTGGTTAAGAGCGATAGACTTGTAATCTGGGAAACCAGGTTCGCATCTCCGCTCCTCCACATGCAGCTGCTGGGTGACCTTGGGCTAGTCACACTTCTCTGAAGTCTCTCAGCCCCACTCACCTCACAGAGTGTTTGTTGTGGGGGAGGAAGGGAAAGGAGAATGTTAGCTGCTTTGAGACTCCTTCGGGTAGTGATAAAGCGGGATATCAAATCCAAGCTCTTCTTCTTCTTCTTCTTAACACACAAACTCTTTTGAATCAGCACAATCACTACACATTGGTTTGGAACAACATGATCCACATTTTAGCAACTTGAAGCTAAACGAACAATGAACAAATCAGCCCAATTCAGTTTAGTATTCATCCAAATCTGGTTCGCATCCCTAGAAAGCACAATTTACTCATCCATTCTCTGTTGTTGCTCTTATGGCAAATCCCCACTGAGAACACTTTGATAGTTCCAGGAGCTTCACCTCCATCAAATCCTGTATCAACGCCCATCTATGAAACTTCTGACCAAATCCTTCAGACCACATCCCCCAAAGGTGCAAAGCTCCAACTGATTTTTCACTTCAAACTATGTTTATCTTTCTCCTTTTACCCACAATTGCAATTCAGATCAAATCCACAGAGCATCTCCGTGTGAACGTAGGGCTTGTTTATTTCTCTTTCTTGCTTTAGCACTTCAGGCTGCATCAAATACAATTCCAGAGAGTACCCCAACCTTCAAAAACAAAACCGTGGAAATATGAGGCTCAAAAAAGCCCTAGTAAACCTGTAGAACACCGCTGGCAGATACTTGGAGTTTGGCTAAACAGCACCTCTCTGTTTTCGCAATTTGCAATACAAAGTTGTAAATCATAGGCATGTGGAATCCCTTGATTTCTAAATGCCATTTCCAATCTACCCATATTGGTAGCTCCTTTTCTTTCAACTTCTGCCTAACCTGGAAGCTAGGAGTCAGGAGAAAGCTATGAAAGAAGCACATCTTGTCCCCAGATCCTCAAGGTCCTCTGCCTTGAAACAGAACATTTATTGGGCAGGAAGTTTCAAAGCGTAGGAATAACCTGCTGCAACCACTCATTATGCTTTTATTTCCATTTTCAACCTTGTAATCTAGTGTTTTGACATCCAAATTCATTGTGATTTATGTGACAAGGACTTTAATTGAATCTTGCAAGAAGAAGCAATTGGGTCAACTTCGGAGTTTTCGTTTCTCGTTCTTAACCCTTAGGTAGAGAAAATCCAAACCATTTGTACATTTTGGCTGAGATTGTATAAGAAACAAACAAAATGTGACATGAGGTAAAAACCCAGGGATGGAGGAGATGTTTGTTCAGTTTTCATTTAATATGAACCTATTAAATTTGGACTTTCCAACTTTTAAATGGCTTCTGAAAACTTTTCTGGCCTATGCAGGCAATTAAGAGTACTTCCACAATGGTTACTGACATATCTTTTAAACTGTTTCTGTTTTTACCTGATGGCTTTATGTTTTTATGTTTCATGTTCTTATTCTGTAAACGGCTTTGATATTTTTAAGATATAGATCTTTTAAAAAAAAATATTTTTCATAAATAAATGAATAAAATGCAAGGGATGTTAGAAACCAAGACAGTGTCAGCATCGCCCTTGAGCCAGTGCCACCAACTGGACTCATGCACTTCAGCCCCGACTGGGCTAGGCGAGCTGGGTAGCACTTCCAGAGACCACCTTCTGCACAGGAACAGGTCAAAGTGCTGTGGACTCACAGCTTAGAGTTGTGAGCACCGGATTCACTCCCACAAGAAGACAGTCGTCGCACAGCAGAGTATAGCAGAGTCTAGCAGAGTATATAAACAACTCGGAGAGCAGCTCTGTAGAATATCTTCTTTATTCTATCTACAACTATACAAACTATATACAGAGCTAAATGAGTCTTTGCATAAAGAAATGCTGCACTGAGTGTCTGCAGCTGCTCTTAGCAGCAACCTTATCTCTACACACAATCTCTAACACTCAGTCTCTCTCTCTCTCTCCCCGACACACTGACTGACTGACTCTCTGACTCACACTTTGATGTGGTGCTGGGGCAGAATAAATAGATAGCAGAACACGCCTCCTCCTCTCTGGAGAGTCAGCAGAGATCATCAGGAGATCATCAGGAGATTCTTGGATATGGGAGGGGTGAAATCTCCTCAGACAGAAGTGCTAACATTAAAACCAGCAGAGCTTTTTTTAAACTAGAACTCACAGAAACTCAGTTTGGGCACCTCTCAAGTGAGTGCCGTTGCCATTATAACAATCAGGAAAAACTAACAAGAATAATTGTCCACATCTGAATGTACCCAGGGATGGACAACTTCACGTTAAATGCTTGTTGAAAAAGGAATGTATTCAATGAGTAGAAAAAAGACAATAGAGGCTGTGTCTGTCTGATATGTAATGAGATGGAGCTCGAAAAAGATGCTGCCACACTAAAGGTCCAATTTGTCCATGTGCAGTTGGCTACAGTGCCTAGAGTTAGGTCACCAGATTTTTTTTCATTAAATCCAGCGACACTTTAATTAATTCATTAATTAATTAAACACTACATGTGTGAGATGTTGATGCTGCAGCGATGACGGTGACAGAGGGGCGGAGAGACCTATGAGCCTAAGGAGAGGAGGGGGTCACCAGGCTCTCTAGGGAGGTCTCTGCTGGCTGTTCCCTCCTTTCCCCCTCTTCTTCCGCTATCTCGTGGCTAGGTAACTCCTATGGAGGCTGTGTAGCATTCTCTCTCCTACTAAAACTTCTGGGGAGAAGGAGGGCGACTCTTCACCACCACCACCCCGCTTCGGAGAGAAGCTGATTTGAAAAGTGACAGCATAATGGAAGTGCTTTTTGTTGTTGTTTAATCATTTAGTTCTGTCCAGCTCTTCGTGATCTCATGGACCAGAGCACACCAGGCACTCCTGTAATGCACTGCCTCCCGCAGTTTGGTCAAACTCATGTTGGTAGCTTTGAGAACACTGTCCAACCATCTCGTCCTCTGTCGTCCCCTTCTCCTTGTGCCCTCCATCTTTCCCAACAACAGGGTCTTTTCCAGGGAGTCTTCTCTTCTCATGAGGTGGCCAAAGTATTGGAGCCTCAGCTTCATTATCTGTCCTTCCAATGAGCACTCAGGGCTGATTTCCTTAAGAATGGATAGGTTTGATCTTCTTGCAGTCCATGGGACTCTCAAGAGTCTCCTCCAGCACCATACAGTGGTACCTCGGGTTACATATGCTTCAGGTTACATACGCTTCAGGTTACACACTCCGTTAACCCAGAAATAGTGCTTCAGGTTAAGAACTTTGCTTCAGGATGAGAACAGAAATCGTGGCCCGGCAGCGCCGCGGCAGCAGGAGGCCCCATTAGCTAAAGTGGTGCTTCAGGTTAAGAACAGTTTCAGGTTAAGAACGGACCTCCGGAATGAATTAAATACTTAACCTGAGGTACCACTGTAATTCAGAACCATCTATTCTTCGGCGATCAGCTTTCTTTAAGGTTCAGCTCTCACTTCCATACATCACTAGTGCTTTGCATGACTCAATTCCCACTGAATTATTAGCCATTGAAAGCCATCCAGAACGCTCTGTCTTCCAACAGTTCTGGTGCATGCTCATCTGAACCAACACCAGTGCAAGTTTTCTTCTTTTTTTTTAAAAAAATAATAATTGTTATTTAATTTTACAAGTATAAGTATATGACAATACAATCATACACACCCATATTTAAAGATTCCTCCGAATCTCTGGATTTCCCACCTTCCCCTCCTTGGACCCTATTGCCAACCCTTTCAACTGCTTATTATTCAGTACTGTAGTCCATATTTTATATCACTCTATTTCCTCCATAGTATTTGCTACATTACAAGTGTTATTGCAATCCTGCTAACGTTTTCATCTGCCTATAGTGGTCTCCAAGATAAATTATAAATTTCCCCCACTCTCTGTTACAGTTTTGGTCTTCTTGGTTCCTGAGCTTCCCGATCAGTTTTTGCCATTTTGGCATAATCCATCAGTTTAATTTGCCATACTTCTCTGGTTGGGATTCTATCTTCTTTCCATATCTGGGCTAATAGCATCCGTGCAGCTGTCGTCACGTACATAAATAGTCTTTTCTGCTCCTTTGGAATGTCAACACCTACAATTCCTAATAAAAAAAGCCTCTGGGTTTGTTTGTTTTTATAAAAGTTAGTTTCAACATTTTTTTCAACTCATTATATATCATATCCCAGACTAGTGCAAGTTTTAAGGTGGGTTCCTCTTGGGCAGTTCAGCTCTTAAGGTTGGTTTTGTGCCTTGTTCTCTGCACTCTCTGAAGCCTTCAGAGCTTCCTTCTATCCTCTGCCTTTCTCTCATCCTAAATGTTTAACCTGTCTTTGACACCTGACACATTTTTATGACCCAGCATATTCTTCTGATTGCAAATTGCTTTAACTGATTTTAATATTGAATGTTGATATTCTTGTAACCTGTCTCATTGCCTTCAGGTGAAACGATGGGCAAGAAATCCAAATAATGATTAATAATAATATCTAGCCTTTACATACACTCCAGTGGAACTCTCCCATAAAGTAGAGAGATTTGTCTTGTCACAATGAGACACCTGGAGCTTTCTGGCTGGTGAAGATAATCTACCCAGCGGACATGGACTGAAAATTCAAGCAAATTGTGGTGAGCTATCTGCAGAACTAGCTCCCCACGTTAACTGAATTGATGTCCTAGTAGATGGAACCCATGATACTTCAAAACATTTCACGCATACTTGGCAGTGCACTACTGTATTGAGCTGAAAGAACATGACATGAATGGTCTAGTCAATCTCTGAAGATATTCTGAGGCACACACAATCATTAGCAATGTCACTATTATATGGATCAAAAGAACACAGATGGAGAGTGTGAAATTGCATCATAATTGCAGCTAATTTCAATGTGAATAATAAGAAGGAGCCAGAGCATTCTACTGTTTTTAAAAAGTGCACAGTATAATTTACATATTAAGTGCTCATTAAGGTGAAAAATGTCAGTGCTGAAAAAGAGCAAATAAATTACCTCCATTTCTATTTTTTCCTCCTAATTATTAATCTTTAGATGTAAAAAGTTTACTGAGTTAATAGGAAGATGAATTTATAATATGTCATCTTACATACCGGCTGCAAACTATTGCAGTCCATTTCCATTAGGCCATTCTCATGTGTTTCATTGCAACATGAATATATGTAGCATAGCAGAAGATATTGTCTGTTATATTAATCATTATTAGAGTTTAATATATGTTATCTTTCTATGAACCCCCTCCCCCTCACTTTAATTTTATTCTGGACACTGTAGCTGAACTGTTTCCTGAACCATGATATAAAAACCCACCACCACTCTTGCTCCCAGTGTGAAATCCAGAACAGCAAAGATGTAGTTAAATATCACACACTGGCAGCTGGTTAGGCGATACAATTGCCAGTCCTGCAGGAAAACAGTGACAACTATGTACAGTATATGTGGCAATCAATAAAAGCTGTATTATACTGTGGTGTCTCTGCTTTGAATGAGGACAATGATGTGGAATGAAGCCCATTTCACACAGATGTTTGCAGATGTTGCACAATTACGATTTGGAACCGCATTATGAAGTTTGGAGAGTGGTCATGAGGAAAATGGTCTCCACTTAGGTGCAGAATGCTATCACCATGGAAGTTTGCATGACACCAATGTTATTGTCTTCCATGTTGAGCTAAGAGTTTTCCGCTCTCCAATATCTTTTAAGGTCTTGTTCTTTTAGTCCCTGTAGTATAGGTGGTGGTTTTAGCTAATGCTGTTGTTAGCTTCTGTGATTTTATACCGTTATCTGTGCTTTGAATGAGAAATCTGATGTACAATGTGGTCTAATACACACAGCCATTTGTATGTGATCCTCTATGATGATATGGGTCTGCGTTGTTGAAACCATGTATCCACCAAGTCATGGAAGTCACAGGGGAGAGTTCTTCACTTCCAGTGCAGAGAATCCTGAGATTAATGCAACCAAAGGAAGCAGCAGTAGGTTATGGAGTCCATAATTGTTATATCCCCAGGCTGTGAGCTTACCAAGCCCTCTATTACAGCATCTGGCAGTTCCGCAGGGTTTAGATTTATTCATCATGTTCCACTAAAAAACCCCTCTGAACATGATTTACAATCAAAGTTTAAAAAGTATGATACAACTTTTAAAATAAAGTTATTTATTTTTGCTACTACTGCAGCCCGTGTTTTGTTAGCCCCAAAATGGAAAACAAGTGAGGTCCCAACTAGAGAAGAATGGCAACTTAAGTTGACAGAATATGTGCAGCTTACAGTCAACATACAGAATAAGATAACAAGAAGGATATACGTTTAGAGAAGATTGGAGAATGTTTATTGAATATATGGGAAATAATTGTATAAAGCTGAAAACGTTGAAAGCCTTAAGATAAATTCAACAGTGGAGACAAGTTTTGATGGAGGCATTAATGGAATATTGAATGGTATAGGTAAAGGTAACGGGACCATTAAGTCCAGTTGTGGACGACTCTGGGGTTGCAGCGCTCATTTCGCTTTACTGGCTGAGGGAGCTGACGTTTGTCTGCCGACAGCTTCCAGTCATGTGGCCAGCATGACTAAGTCACTTCTGGTGAAACCAGAGCAGCGCACAGAAACACGGTTTACCTTCCCGCCAGAGTGGTTCCTATTTATCTACTTGCACTTTGACATGCTTTCAGACTGCTAGGTTGGCAGGAGCAGGGACTGAACAATGGGACCTCACCCCGTCGCAGGGATTCGAACCGCCAACTTTCTGATTGGCAAGCCCTATTTGTAAAATTTGTAAAATATGCAGGGATTTATGATATGTAAAATGAACCATGGAAAGAGAAGAAGGGAAGTCATTGATATCTTAAGGATGTAAAATGACAATTTTAAATGGTAAAACAGTGTGTGTGTGTGTGTGTGTGTGTGTGTAACAATAAAACTTCATAAAATTAAAAACAGATTTAATGGTACAATATCATATTACTGGTGCTGCCCTAATGCCCAAGAAAACAAAAACATATTTGACTGGCACTGAAAGATGACAAGGTTGGTGTCAAACAGGCTTCCCTGACAAGAGCATCCCAAAAATGGGAGACCACGAAAGAGAAGGCTGATTCTTTCATCACCATGCCTACCAATGTGGGTGGAAGGAGTGTAGAATGTGGAAGAGTGGGCAAAATGTTGAATCTGACCTGGTAAAAGTTCCATCTCAGGCCTCACTCTCATTGAGGTAGTAAACATGGGTTTAGTAGAGGTCAAAAAGCCTCTTGCCCCTACCTGGACTCCCTGGGGGAGTTCTTTGCTCCTCGGGGTTTGGTCATGAAATGTCAGGGAGTTAGATTAGCAGAATCAAGACAGATTCCTGCTCACAGTGGGTTTCTGTTCTTTTGCTTTTGTTCTTTTAAATTCATGCAGGCACACTCACATTTGCAAACATCTCTTCTGCAAATGCTTCCCTGATCTACAGTGTCTGGGCTATTCCTTTTTTGGATCGTAGGTGACAGCTTATGGTGGCCTTTTAGTTTGTACTGAAAGTCTTGTTTTTGCTGCAGTTGTTTTGTTGAAACCTGGAACTCGGCGCAAGAATGTAATTTCACATCGGCCTTTCTTGTCAAGGGTGTCTCATAGTTCAACTGCACAAATCGAAAGATGGTCAAAAGGGCGGAACAGAGCCCTACAGCTCTTGTCAGTCAATTTCATGATTCATCCAGCTATCTAATTAAAGCCAGAAAATGTCTGTATTAGTCTGGGCCATTGACAGGCAAAACTTAAAAGAAATCAGGTCAAATGCATCTCTGTTCCTTTCATTCTCATAAGGCCCAAGTGTCTGTACCTTTGGATAACCCCATTTGTGAATATCATATTTGAACACGACATCCTCGTTTTACTGAGCTCAGATTTAGCATGCTCAAAAGCATTTACCTTTTCTCTCTTTACTTTGGGCATAGCAGAACTCAGCTAATCAGAACGAATGAGCAGACTTGCCCAGTTTATTATATTCCCTGCAACTGATATACCCCCACCTTTTCTTTTCTTTTCTTTTGCAATAAAGCTACATTTTCACATGAATTTATGGATAATTATTTTAGAGAGTTTATGGAGAGGAAACTGATTAAGAATTAATTTGCTTTAACCTTAAATCTTAGTGATATTTCCTCTTTCCCTCTTTCTTTCCTCCACTGCTTTTCCTCCTTGCAGTCATATAATGGACCAATAAAAGCTATCACTGAGCACGGGCGATGCCTATCATATCTATGGCCCCGTCAAAGGGTTGCAATACATACCATCATCATTCCATGAAATAGCAAACTATTTGTGGGTGCCAGCAAGAGTTAGTCAAAGTGGGGCCACTGAGAAATAAATGAGGGAGGCATTGGCATGCTCAGGAAATCAGGTCCTCTCTTAAAGAGGGCATGTATTGGGGTGAGACCTGGAAAACCGACACCCTGTGTTGTGGGTGGCTACTATTGGTCAGCCACAACACCTGATTGGTAGGTCCCTCGAAGCTGGGTGCAATCTGGCCAATGGGACGCAGTCCAGATGGTTTGAGGGGCCTATTTATACACATCCATGTGACCTAGAGCTTCCTCTTTTGGCTCGTGCATCGGGACACCTGCCCACCTCTCCCTATATTTAGGGCACTTTGCGATTGACCTTGCTATGCCGTTGTGTGTCATCTGTCATTGGGACAGGGGCACGGCAGGAGTTTTCCCCACTTGGCTGATTTGCTGGTGCCATTTGGGTTTTGCCTGCCGTGTAGCAAATGGTCACAACTTGTAAGGTTGTGGATAGGCTCTGGTTCAGGTGATAGGGATGGGAGAATGCTCTCACCATCCCTATGTGAGGGGTATTCAGTTAAAGGAATCCAGGGACTCAATGGTTTCGTCAACTCCTCAGTCCAGGGGGACATTTGGGTGGCAGAGATAGCCTGTTCCCGACTTTCCACTTATCCAGGTGTTCACCCTTGGCTGACCTATGCTGGAACCCTGGGTCAGCACTAACAGCATGGCAGGGAGCTAGTCGAACCAGAGCCTATGCAACCAGTCACTTTCTGTAATCAATAAAGTTGTGGCCTAAATTCTGCCAAAAACCAAAACCAAAATTTTGAGTCATGTGTGAAGGTACCACTGTAATTTCATATTAGATTTGGATTTCATGGCAGTCTGTCACAATCTATGCCTCAAATCTGATAACCCTGCAGATTACTGAGCCAAAAGTTTTAGGGTGTTTTGTTTTTGTTTTGTTTTTTTAAAGAACTTTTGGTCCAACACTAGTTAAGTGCGAGTATCACCCCATCAGAGAACAAGAACAAACAGGAATCTTGCAAGTAACACCTGAGCTTTTCACAACAGTCATTGAGTATTTTCAGTTCTAATAAAGCTTTTTTCTTTTCTTTTTGGCTCTGTTCTACAATATACCAAAAATATGTATGTAAATTATATTGCAAACCCAGATACCAAAATGTTAAAATAAGGCTCCTAAGCATAGTCAGTTACTATAACACTGTTGTCTCATATTATCATGATTTTGCTAAATATGACAATTACCTCGTGATGTGCCAGTTGCTATCGGTGATAAGATGGATCATTAAGTTTAATAGTGTCAGCGTGTTCTTACTGTGCCATTTACTTTCATTAGTATAAACCCAACTTTTCTTAATACAACTTTGGGCAGCACTTATGATAAAGTACACTTTCAGAGGTCAATGAGCTGAGCACTCAAGAGATTCTTCTTCCCGCTCATTATAAGCAAGTTGGGATATTCATTGCAAATATCATAACCAAACAAAAGCACATTACAGGTGTCTTGCCTCACCAGATTTCTCTGCTAGAACTAGATGAGAACTTCTCAGAGTAGGGTTGGGTGTATCTGTCAATTTCAACTCCTCTGTTATCTTTATTTAAATATTAAATTCAGTTCACCACATTCCCATATCAGTTTGCATTTTTTTAAAAAAGCCATCACAGAAGTTCACCAGCATTTTAAAGTGTGTTTGTGCTAGTATACAAATTTTGCAAACAGTTCTCTTAATATAAACAATTTGCGAGCAATGTAATGCATGGTGTATGTTATTTTCAACAATGCATGCATTTTTATGCATACACTTCCCCAACAGTTAATTTTTTGCAACACATTGAGGCTGGGAAACTTCATCACAAAATTCAGAGCTGTACAGGAAAGCTACATTTTGGCTTACATAGTGTTTCAGGAAATGCACATTAAAGTAGGGTTGCACTAAAATGTGAACTAAACCAAATGGTTCCCTCAGAGGTGGATTTAGAGGAGCGCAACCAGTTCAGTCACACTGGCCGTGGAGCCTTGGGGACACCGCAGGGGATGCCGAAACCATGATGGAGAATGGATGGTGAGAGGTACCGAATTTTGGCATCATAGAGGGCACTGCTAAAATTTGACATCCCCACAGTCCACCACTGCCTCCCTCATCCCTACCTCAGAGAAGAATGTGTTGATGGCTACAGCATTTCAACTGAGACAAAGTCTTCCACTTGTGGAACTTGACCACCCAGGAAATTCTCCCACTTACGGAACACTACATATTCAGAGAGTCCAACATACTTTGCCTGGTTCTACTTTCACCTCCAGCAAAACCACCCTATGCACCAGAGGTGGCAGTGGGACCAGGTAGAGGCCAGGAAGCATGAGAGCCATGGTGATGCTTCAGGAAGGTTGGAAGCAGCAGTGCCACCCATAAAGCTTTTCAGTCGATGCCTAGTCACTGCTGATGCCACACCTCATCTAAATTCAGCTCCCTGTTGGACAGCTCCTTTCCTTCTGAGCAAAATTGGCTCCCACATTGGTTGGTCAACCCCTCAGCCTTGCTAGGATGTAAGCACATGGTAGTGGTGCCAGGAATAAGACAATAGTACATATATACATAGTAGATAACATGAAAATATGCATTCTGGAAGTGAGCTATAATAATTAATGCATTAACAATTGATGACTTTTCTTCTGCAGCCCTGTCATAATGAGTACAATCAGACTATCTCCCAAGTGAGGGCATTAATTAAACCAAATATCCTCCTGTTGCTGAAGATGGGAGAATCATAAGGGATGTGCATTTGGTTTTGGAATGAATTGCAAAATTCATCATTCATCATGGGCCAAATTCACAGGTGAAAATGACTCCTGGGTGAGAAGATACGTATTCAATGCAACTTAATGCATTTTTTTAATATATATTTTTAAGATTCCCCAGTAGGGCAGCTAGGCTTCATGGGGAGGAGTGAGGCAAAAGAGAGTTGAGAAACACTGATTGACACTTTAACTATCCGATATTCAGTTCAGTCACATTCTAGCCAAAGTCTCTATCCAGCCATTTCTATGACAGATGCTCTTTCCCACCCAGAAATCACCAATCACACATTGGCTATTGAAGGAATGTCAAGGAATATAAAACAGCAGCCTGTTTCCTTCCTCTTTGAAGGAAGAAAATGTGTTGCCCGTAGGATAAAGTTCTATGCTTGGTTTGCCATTACACGTAACACACAGCTCATCATCCCATTCAGTTCTGTTTAGGGATGAAGAAAGAATCTATTTTAAACAGATTTATGTGCAGAATTTGGAGGCTCTGACCTGATTGACCTTGGCTTTCATTGCACAGCCTTTTATATCAAGTGTCCACTTATTCTTGAGCTGCTTGTGTCAAGCCCCATGGTGTACAATATTTCTGCAGCATAATTTTATACGTATTTTTATACCGTATATGTAACTGTTTGTGTGCTGGTTACTTTAGGAAACCTGGAGTGTATATGGGTGTAATCATTATGAAGTGGCTGAAATGTATGTGTTCTAGCTTTTAATCATTGTGTTGCATGAGCTTTCTGTTGGCTTGTTGGTTCTTGTGTCTCCTGGAATGCTTGTTTGCAGAGTCTTGTACCACGACATCCTCTGATAGGTTTTCCTTTTTTATATAATATTTTTTTATTAATTTTAACATATAAATTATAAAATGTACCACAAAAATTATCACTTATACAATCTTTTTGGAGTTCCATCAGCACTTCTGATGATCCACCATTTTAACCACTTCTTATGCATTTCTTAACTTTATATTGCCTTTACATCTCTTAACAAATCATCCTCCCCCTTGTCCATTTTTACAATACTTCTAATAATACTCCTCACAAAACTTCTTGCAACTCTACAAACGTCGTCTGTTCTTCACAATTACTTTTCAAATAGTCCATAAATTTACTCCAGTCTTCTGTGAA
The DNA here is from genome assembly GCF_964234715.1 of Podarcis melisellensis. Lineage (NCBI taxonomy): Eukaryota > Metazoa > Chordata > Lepidosauria > Squamata > Lacertidae > Podarcis > Podarcis melisellensis. The sequence continues at coordinate 85,055,595 of NC_138538.1, read as the reverse complement.
TTTCTGGTCTCGCCGGTTTCGAATCCTTCATGTTAGTTTATCTAATTCTGCATAGTCCATTAACTTCATCCTCCATTCTTCAATCGTCGGTAACTCTTCTTGCTTCCATTTTTGGGCCAATAATATTCTTGCTACTGTTACTGCATATAAAAAGAGCTTACATTCCTTTCTATTTATGTCACTTCCCACAATGCCCAATAGAAATGCTTCTGGTTTCTTTATAAATGTATATTTCAACATTTTTTTTCAACTCATTATATATCATCTCCCAGAAGCATTTCACCTATTTACATTCCCACCACATGTGATAAAATGTTCCCTCCTTTTCTTTACATTTCCAACATTTATTACTAACTTTATACATTTTCGCTAACTTAACAGGTATAATATACCATCTATACATCATTCTCATCACATTTTCTTTTAGGGCATTGCATGCAGTAAATTTTAAACGTTCCATAATTTCACCCAATCACTCACCTCTGATAGGCTTTCCAACAAGTGGAGCTGGCCCAATGTCTGCCTGCAGAGCACCAGAAAGCTATGAAGGATTTTTATTTTATTTTTTTAGGAAAGTGGCAGATGGTTTTCCTTAAAAAGTTAAAAACTTAATAGGGGAAGAGTATCTGGTCTCCCAAGAAATCAGTGAGAATGAAAAATAAACGGGAATACAAAAATGAGCAAATGTCCTTGAGGAAGCAAGAATCATTCCAAGTGCATCACGTTATTCCCCATTGCACACCCCTAAAAAGTCACTCATTTGGAGCATAAAACCAACAGCTCTGGTAATGTGTGTGGAAAGTTAGTATGGAGGTTTTCTGATGAGTAAGCTGTGTCTACAATTTGTTAAAATTGGTCGCATTTTTCCATCTCGGCCGTATTAAGCAGTTGGTCCCTTACCTTTCTCGCCCTGATCTGGCCACAGTGATCCATGTGACGGTCACCACCAGGCTTGATTATTGTAACTTACTCTATGCGGGGCTGCCCTTGAAGCTGACCCAGAAACTACAGCGAGCACAGAATGCCATGGCAAGGCTCCTTACGGGGTCCTTGCTGCGGGATCACATTCATCCAGTGCTTTACCAACTGCACTGGCTCCCGGTGGAGTACAGGGTCAGGTTTAAGATGCTGGTTTTCACCTTTAAAGCCCTATGCGGCCTAGGCCCCTACACCTATGGGACTGCCTCTCCTGGTATGCCCCAAGGAGGACCTTAAGGTCCACAAATAACAACACTTTGAAGGTCCTGAGCCTCAAGGAGGTTAGATTGGTCTCAACTAGGGCCAGGGCCTTTTCAGCCCTGGCCCCAACTTGGTGTAACACTCTGTCACAAAAGATCAGGGCCCTGCAGGATTTGATATCTTTCCGCAGGGCCTGTAAGATGGAGCTGTTTTGCCTGGTCTTTGGCTTGGACTCACTCTGACCCCTTATGTGGGATTTGGTATATAAATTTTCCCTTGGCTTTTTTGCTGGCCCATGCAGGACCAGCATGGATAGCTGGCTCGGGTGAATATCTGATGTTTCCTCCCTTTATGGTCTTGATTTATGGGCTACTACCAAAATTAGGCTGCATTTTAAGCTGTATTTTAAGCCGTATTTTAATTAATTTCTTTTTCCTTTTTTCTATTATGTTTTATTGTAATTTATATTTGGTGTTATCTGCCCTGAGCCTGGCCCTGGCGGGGAAAGCGGGATATAAATAAAAATTATTATTATTATTATTATTAATGCAATATTTTAGGAATCAAGATAATGGCAATTCAAAAAGCATAATGACTGAAAAGAGCAAAGTTCCTGAATACTGTAGTGAGAATGAAGGAATCTCTATAGTTGCTTAGATAGGTTTATTTTATGCTAGAATTAAGAAACATTTCTTAGATATATGGATGCTAGGGGAATTGGGGAGATTCAAAGTTTTTTGAAACAAAACTTGATTTGGGGCAAAGTCACTATGCAGGCAACAAACCTTTCATCTGACAAATGCTGAGAAGATGGAGTAAAAACTTAATTACACCTATCAGAAACAAGGATGCCTTGAAAGAAAAGATAAGGACTGCTTAACTGGAAAGTAATTTGGTATGGAATTGATAAAAAAAACCAGCTGACATACTGGCCAAAACAGCCTGAAGGTAAAATAAATGGCTTCTGTAAAATCTCACAGGTTGTTAAGCACTTTCCCATTTGCTTCCATACCTGCCAAAATCAAGCTAAAACTAAAGCCATTGATTGTGTGGGATTCATTGGGTGGTACACAACAAAACTGTTATGTACTGAAGTTCTCACCCTGGGCCAGCAAGGGGATACTGTAGATAGTTTTGCAAATAAGGGATCAAAAGTGACGTTCAGTGATTGGATAGTTTTAGAAAATTGTTACAGTTACATTGTACTGGAGCTCTATATAAGCAGGCTGACTGAACCCTTCAGTTCAGTTCTGTCCTGGCCTGTGAATAAACAATAGCTGTTTGAAGAATCGCTGTGTCATCTGATATGTTCACCCACAACTTAACAAAAACTATGCTGGCTAGCTCAGTTGGATAGAGCATGGTGCTGATAAGGCCAAGGCTGCAAGTTCGATCACTGTATGGGACAGCTGCATATTCCTGCAATGCAGGGGGTTCAACTAGATGATCCTCAGGGTCCCTTCCAACTCTATGATTCTATAATACAGAGCAAAATATGGTCAACAGAGCAGACCCACTACAAGCAATGGACTGTGATTCTTGTATTGAGTATGACTTAGTTGGATACCACTCTTTGCATAGGTGTAAGAGCTGCATCCATAAGCTCTGCTACATCATATTTTTATTAATCCAAAGATGCACCAAGAGAGGAAATGCTGATGGTGATGCTGTTTAAGGGTCTGTGGTAAAAAAGATCATGCAAGATATAGCACATGGGTAGGCAAAGTAAGGCCTGGGGGCCAGATCTGGCCCAATTGCCTTCTCAATCTGGCCTGTGGATGGTCAGCGTGTTTTTACATGAGTAGAATGTGTCCTTTTATTTCAAATGCATCTCTGGGTTATTTGTGGGGCCTGCCTGGTGTTTTCACATGAGTAGAATGTGTGCTTTTATTTAAAATGCATCCCTCGGTTATTTGTTGGGCATAGGATTTTGTTCATTCCCCCCATATATATATATATATATATATATATATATATATATATATATGCAGGTTTTGGTGTCCTCGGGTGTCTTCCCGTGTAAAAGTTGGGGTGTCTAGGCGACGTTTCGACGAGGTCTCACTCGTCATCTTCAGGCTGGTGCTTTCGGCTTCTTGTTACTGGAACAGAGCAGGATCTCAGTGTTTGAGTTCCTATAAATACTGTTGAGGGGGTGTGGTGTATAGCTTCCAATGTTCTGGGCAGAGAGGAAGTTCCCAGGCTAGTGTGCCTTTTCTTCTTTTGTTCCTTAATTTAAGAAGAAAAGGCACACTAGCCTGGGAACTTCCTCTCTGCCCAGAACATTGGAAGCTATACACCACACCCCCTCAACAGTATTTATAGGAACTCAAACACTGAGATCCTGCTCTGTTCCAGTAACAAGAAGCCGAAAGCACCAGCCTGAAGATGACGAGTGAGACCTCGTCGAAACGTCGCCTAGACACCCCAACTTTTACACGGGAAGACACCCGAGGACACCAAAACCTGCATTCCTGTACCCGTGAAAATCTACGAAAGCATATATATATATATATATAGTCCCGCTCCCCACAAGGTCTGAGGGACAGTGGACCGGCCCCCTGCTGAAAAAGTTTGCTGACCCCTGATATAGCACAAAGCAGCCTTAGAACACTACGCATGCGGAGTCGGAATTCTTTTTGGCAATGAAACAGGTTCTGATAAAATCCCCAGCATCATTGATGACAACATTCTTGCCATTTGCGATCCCAGCTCGTGTATTTGGGTGCCAGACTTTGCAGAACATCCTAGTGTATCCCATGTGAAATTGCATATTACCAGAGCAAAGAGGTATTCATAAACGTAGTGGTGCCGATTGTATTATTTGTCTAGCCTTGTTAATACAGTGGTACCTCGGGTTAAGAACTTAATTCGTTCTGGAGGTCTGTTCTTAACCTGAAACTGTTCTTCACCTGAGGTACCACTTTAGCTAATGGGGCCTCCTGCTGCTGCCAAACCGCTGCCGCACAATTTCTGTTCTTATCCTGAAGCAAAGTTCTTAACCCGAGGTACTATTTCTGGGTTAGCAGAGTCTGTAACCTGAAGCGTCTGTGACCTGAAGCATCTGTAATCCAAGGTACCACTGTATATTATTTTAAACTGTTGGATTCTTTGGGTGGAATTCAAGGTTGTGATAAGACAATTTCCCATCTGCGCAAGTATTTCCGCTTGTCAGATGGAACAATCTCCACTCTCCTCCCTCCACATACTGTTCTGGGGTTCTCCCGGCCCCTCCCCCAAGCTGATCGGGGGGGGGGGGCATGGTGAGCACAGATGGAGAAAAATGGGGCAAAGGCTAGTTGCTTATGCTAGCATAATTATATAATTTGATCCATAGTATGTATTCTCTAGTTGTGGTGTATGGAAGTGAAAGCTGGACCATAAAGAAGGCTGATCGCCGAAGAATTGATGCTTTTGAATTATGGTGCTGGAGGAGACTCTTGAGAGTCCCATGGACTGCAAGAAGATCAAACCTATCCATTCTGAAGGAAATTGGCCCTGAGTGCTCACTGGAAGGACAGATCCTGAAGCTGAGTGTCCAGTACTTTGGCCACCTCATGAGAAGAGAAGACTCCCTGGAAAAGACCCTGATGTTTGGAAAGATGGAGGGCACAAGGAGAAGGGGACGAGAAAGGATGAGATGGTTGGATAGTGTTCTCGAAGCTACCAGCATGAGTTTGACCAAACTGCGGGAGGCAGTGGAAGACAGGAGTGCCTGGCGTGCTCTGGTCCATGGGGTCACAAAGAGTCGGACACGACTAAATGACTAAACAACAACATGTATTCTCTACTTACATTGTGGTTTTCAATTTTCTCAGGAAGAATGAGTGAAATAATTGCATTCAGCTCAATATGAGCAACAGCTATCAACCTCTATTTTCAAATGTAGCTGCAGAACATATTGTGAAAATTCTACTTACTGGCATCTGAGTGCCCTCTCTGTGCCAAATCTAAACATGGGTTTAAAAACATGGGTTTACACTCATGCGATAAGAACACATTGACATTGCCAGAATTAATGATCCTTTGCTTTACAACCAGCATATGAAAAGGATGTGGGAATCTAGCCATATTTAATAAGATAATCAGATCGTTCAAGTTTGTGACGAGCACATTACTCCCATGTGTCCTTGTCCTTGAGTCGCTTTTAGCGCTAAAGACAAGTGAAGAAGTTTTTATAAAATCAATATTCTCAACAGTTAAACAGTTAACAAGATTCGGTTTTAATACCAGCTCACTGACAAACGTTTAATGTTTTCCTTTATTTTGTAACTGAAAAGGGGTAGAAAAGCAAAAGTTAGCCAAGTTATTTGTCTACGGGATAATAAAAAAATTATTCAACATCAAATATGCTTAACCATTTACATTTTATATATATATAAATAATATGGGGGTTTATCTTCCTACAAGAGGTGTGTGGAATTCTCCCTCCTCCCAATATTTTATTCTTCAGCAACTTTCCTAGAGAAAAGAATAAATGTACATTTAAAAAACATACAGTTTGCTTAATCTGGGGGTGGTGAAGGTAATAACAAGGTTCCTCACCAAAATGTCACTCGGCGTATTTTGGATACTGTGACACCTGCAAGACTAGTAGACTCAACTATGGACCTTACTACTCTTAGAGGCTTGGTGAAGCCTGATGTCTTCTATGTTGTTTGGTGTCACTTTATTTGTTATTTATTTATCATTAAATCATGACCCACCTGTTCCTAATCTCTACCTCAACCCATCAATCTCTTGAAAAGATGCATTTGGATAAGTACATTTGTAATAATATTGTTGAAGTTACACAATAACTCCCCCTCCCCTTTGGTAATAATATATGGATTTTAAATCTAAAAACTGGATGTGATCCCTTTGTTGATTTAGGTTGATTTTTTATTTTTATTTTTGTCAGTCTTTATTGAGTTAAGATGAATACATCCATACAGTATTTGCCATTACAAGCTTAAAAAGAAAGAAAGAAAGAAAGAAAGAAAGAAAGAAAGAAAGAAAGAAAGAAAGAAAGAAAGAAAGAAAGAAAATAAAAGAAAAACATGAAATAAGTGTATAAAAATCAAGGAAAAAAAGAAGAGAGATAAAACTTACGCAATTATGTAATTCCTCAACATTAAGCATTTTGTTAATGCAAAGATTATTCACACATTTGAAAATAAAAAGTGCTGCAAACATGTAAAAAGACTTCTAAGTATTCTCACTGTACTTTATCTGTTATATACATTATACCGCACAGTTACCTGTTTCTTGTGATTTTTCATTATACCTCAGTTACCTTTTATGAATTTCAAGGATCAGTCTAATTCTGCCGTTGATTTAGGTTGATCTAGCGCTTTCTTTGGTATTCATTTTACCTTTGTATCTTGCTGATAAATTCAATAAAAAGAAATATGGGGGGGGGGGGAATAATTCCGGAGAAGTTTTGTCTCAGCAGGGCTTTTCAGGGCTTAAATGTTTCTTTAGATTAATTTTACAACGAAGAGTACAGTTAGTCATGTACTCCCTTCTCCTAATTATAAGAATAGTTTGTTGAAGTTTTAAAAAATTGTTAAAAGAGGTGGGATCCAAACTAAATTAGCATACCCATCAACTGCTCTGATAAAATTGGGGCATTTGAATTTTTTTTAAAACGTGCGATCACGGAGCAAAACACATATTTTGGGGCTATATGATATCACACGAGGTTGCAATCCCATGCATTTTGCAGCTCCATGATCTCGCACAGGTCACATGACTCTTGCAGGTGATTGCCCCCAGATTTCAAGGCAAAAACTTTGGAGGTTATGAGTTACCTGCAGGTGGGTCCCACTGAAATGGATGGGGAAATTAAATCATGGTTTAAGTCTCCTTGATTTCCGTAGGATGAGGGGGGTTAGGACCCAAAGATCTGTGACTCAGCCAGGAGGTTCCTGGCACACCTAGGCTATGCCAAATTAACTTCATCATTTTTGGCTTAGCATATATCCCCCATCCCAGCTCAGTTTGGCCACCATAAACCCTGAAAAAGAGTTCCAGTGGTGTGACCAGAGACAGGAGACATAGGTTGGGTACTAAGCCCATTCAGCTTGGTCATATGACTTGGCAACCTGGGATAAGTTAAGCCAACAAGAAGGGTAGTGTAAGTGGGATCATCTTTAAGGATGGTCCTGGTTGCGGGCAGGCCCCCAGACTCCTCCCCTGCTGTGGGCAGAGTAATGCCGTCATGCCAGGGTGGCACCACGATCACCCTGGCTTCTTGGCCAATCGCTTTTGTGTGGGGTGATCGCGGGGGGATATAAAAGTGGCAGCGTGACACGTGGCAGGCACCTGCTTCACTCTGCCAAACACCCGCCCACCCATCCTTTATTTTAGATGTCCTCTGGCCTTGCTTGGGACTTCGGTTGGTTGCCTGTCTTGGGACGGGGGCCAGGTGGGAATTTTTCCATTTGGCAGATTGGCACTGGCCACTTGGTTTTCGCCTACCTCTTAGCAATCGTTACAACTTTGTAAGGTTTGGCGGTTAGGCATTGGCTCATGGATTTGTGGGGGAGGGGAGGTCAGCCATCGCCTGCCTCTCCATTGACCAAGGGTATTCCGTTAAAGGAATCCAGGGCCTAGATCCTGTCGGAAGTCTGCTTGAGGGGCTGGGTCCATGCCAAGCCTCTGGGGACACCAAGGAGAGCAACAGGTGGGTTCACCTGGTGTGGCTTCCTCTTTGGGTGGTTTACCGTTACTGGCTTCCTGCAAAGAGGGCAGAAGTCTGATATAGTCCTTTGCCAATGCCTAAGCCATGGGTGGCGCTGTGGGTTAAACCACAGAACCTAGGACTTGCCGATCAGAAGGTCGGCGGTTCGAATACCTGCAATGGGGTGAGCCCCCGTTGCTTGGTCCCTGCTCTTGCCAACCTAGCAGTTCGAAAGCACGTCAAAGTGCAAGTAGATAAATAGGTACCGCTCTGGTGGGAAGGTAAACGCCGTTTCTGTGCGCTACTTTGGTTCGCCAGAAGCAGCTTAGTCATGCTGGCCACATGACTGTACGCCGGCTCCCTCGGCCAATACAGCGAGATGAATGCTGCAACCCCAGAGTTGGTCACGACTGGACCTAATGGTCAGGGGTCCCTTTACCTTTAAGCCAATACCGCTCACGTTTCTGTAATCAATAATGTTGTGGCCTAAAATTTTGCCCAGTAGCCTTAAACCAAAATTCTGTGTCAGTGTGAATTTTATTCTAGCGAGAGGCTGGTTTGGGTGCCTTGCCACGCAAATCACACATTATTTTAATGGATTGTTTCCTTTCTGCCAGGCTTAGATTGGCTCAACCACCAGCAGCCCTGGTTCTGAATGCTTGGACCTGGTGTACTTTATGCTTGTTTATCCTGAGTTTCCTTTACATCGTCTTCTGGTTTATAGGATTGCTTCCTTAGCCTGGTTCCAACCCAGCATTTTCCTGACTTATACAGACAGGTACTTTGCACATTTTATATTACTCCTTTTTGGTAGATCCTGTCTGCCTAGCAAATTATCGGGACCCATATGTTTCACTTCTGAGAGTATGGCACAGGAATAACGCTTTGGCTGGTGAAGCACCAACTGCAGGTTGCCAGGGTGTTATTTTCAAAGGCTGACAGAAATAAGGCCTAGCGAGGACCTATTTCCATGCTGAATATGACAAACAGCAATCAAAACAAGTGCCAGGATTTCCATGAGATGATAACTGGCCAACCACCTGCTTCCTGAGAGGCTTAAAATATATGAACAGTTCTCTCAACATAGCTTCCTTGTAGATTTGCTTGTTCCCCAATAGGGCATTGAGATGACACATTGACTTCTCAATCTGTAGCTATTACATTTGTTGAGAAGGAAAATACCAATAGAGAACTCTAGTAGGGCAGAGTGAAATGACCTCCATCACAACAAAATGTGAGGGGTTGGTACTCTTAGGGGAAGGTGAAATATTTTAACAGCTTCTCATTCATTCAATTTCATTTAGAAAATAATTTTCTAAGACAAAAAAGGCTGGTTTATATCTAGTATATGCTGGAATCCAACCTAATTTCATATGCAATTTTGTAAAAACCAAAAAATGCAGTAAATATACCAGATATTATATAATCATGATTACAATCATTTCACCGTCTGCACCAAGTGCAATCAAATCAAAATAGAAAAAATCTTAACACAATGATACGGTACTTTATTATAAATATGCATTAATTGTGGCATCATTCACCAGATGTGTGTTTGGAAATAATGAAGACCACCCCTGGACCTATCTGAGAAAAAAGATAAAATATTTACTGCTTTTGGAAACTTACTTTGGTTTGGCCAAAGAATAGACTCCCACAGATAAAATACGCATTGCTTCAGAGCTATTGTCATTGACTCATATACCAAATGTATCCCATAATTAAATGGAAAATGGCTTGAGCATTAATGTAACCTATGTAGAAGATTCACTTCAAACGTGATAAGCAGGAAATAGCATTCAGTACCTCATAAGATAAGCCATATTTATAAAACGAACATTGACTAATGAAAAATTCAGGGAACATAATATAGATCACCAATACTATTGATGGTCATATTCAAAATAAGAATGAATGTATTTGAAGGACAATTCTTAAATGAAGAGCAGATGGTACTGGATAAACTCCTCTATTCGATTCCATTATGGCTTTGGGATATCTAGAATACAAGGTGAAAAAGAATAAAATTGAATATCATACACATTAAATATCATGCATGCACTTAGAAGTTGTTTATGGATGAGAAAGCACAACATAGCACTGAAGAATGAAACAATAAGAAAATAGCAGAGCTGATTAAACTGACACCTTCAAAGAGTTGTATCTCTTGACTTATTACTATTGCCCTTATTAATTTGAAATAATTGTTATGTGTGTATTTGAATAATGTAATACAAAAATAGTAATTCCTATAGAACAAGATTCTCAAAGCCTAAGATCTAAAATGTCCTTTGGAGAAAAAAAGTATCTCATACAGATTCTTAATTTTTGAATTTGTGTGTGAACATCTTCATTCTGAGATTCAAAAGGTGAATGTCAAATTAGTAATTCCAAGCTCTCTCCAGGCAGACTTCATAACCAGAACTATTTTGTGGTTTTATATCTTGATTTTATTTTGTGGTTTTATATCTTGATTTTGTTATGTGAACCGCCCTGAGACCCCCCAAGTATAGGGCGATATATAAATTCTAACAACAACAACAACTTCATCAATTGTAGACTGATAATCCTGAAAACCTACTCTAGGACTACACTTCCTAGGCTCAACCACCCACAACTCAAAACAAGCAAAGCCTAACATAGCAAAAACTTACACCATTTCCTCTCTTTTATGGACTCATAATACTTGAATTACTAAGAAATCTTTGATAGCCTACTGGTTGTAGATTCAATTAAGCACTACATAATCCACATCAGAGCAGCAGTCCACGGCACAGTGTGAAATATAATTGTGAATGTAAAGGTCAATGAGCTAATTAGCTACATTTAAATGTTTCATTCAAATAAATGCCCAGCCATTGACTATCTGCCTCCTTCATTTATGGAGGATCCCCTTTCACAAATAGGAAAGTGATTAACAATAAATGGATGGGGACCTCTAAAGGGCCCAGAGACAAAGTTCTTGTCAACCTAAACAGTAATTTTCTATTTCTTAAGATACGTTTCTAGACCTCATTGTTAAACTGATGAGCAAATGTAGACCTAACATGCTTAATCTAGTATCTTTGGGTTGAAGGTTCATTGTCAGTTGTCGAAGGCCTTTTCCTTACTGTCAGGGTTTCAGGGAGAGAAGAGCAGATGAGGGAGGAGACAGAGAGCGAGGGGGAAGAATCCCAGAGAGACGAGGAAGAGGATGACAATGACCAAAGGTCGTCCATGAGTCTGTCCAGTGAGTCAGAGGATTCCCAAAAGGAAGCCCCCCTGGTCAGACCAAGGGGAGCCCAAGGGGGAAGCAGTCAGGAGCAGGGGAGCGAAGGGAGAGCCCCCAGTGGGAGTTGGAGATTGGGGCCGGTTTCTCCGCCGGAACGGAGTGAAGGGGGTGGAGTTACCAGTGTGTCAGAGGGAGCAGAGCAGGAAGCAGACAGGGGAAGGAGATCGGGGCAAGACGTTCTGCCGGAAGGGGCGGAGAGTAGCACCGGGAGCAGTGTAGCGGTCGAGAGGAAGGTCAGAAGCAACGTACGCGCGCCAAGTTCAAATGTGGAGGCGCGCGGAAGTGAGGAGAGCCCTGGGGAGGAGCCTGGCCCCAAAGCACGAAGGAGGGGGGAACAGGCGTCAGAGGATTCAGCCTCTGGGGAGTCCCGGCGGGAGGGAACCCAGGGGGGCAGAAAGACCCTGCGGAAGAGGAAGGAGAGGAAGAGGTGGTCCAGCACAAGCCTCTTAAACTGGTGCAGGGGCGGCACTGATTCAGAGGGGACTTCAGTGGTCTGATGTCACAGACGTAGAGCCACGGAGATGGAATGTAAAAGCAGCAATGTTCTTCAATAAAGACTTTTGTAAATAAACTGGATTGGACTTGGGTCTCTTGTGAGCTGGGACCACGGGTGGCTCTGACAGTAAGTCCCCTCTCTAAGAACGCAAATTTTTTTTTTGCAAAGCTCACCAACGGTAGCAGCCATGAGTGCGGAGGAACAGCTGCAAGCGCTGGGGAATCAGGTTACCGAACTCACAGCTGCAGTCATTGCATCTCAAAAGAAGAATGACGAACTGGAGAAGCGCTGCCAGGACCTGCAAACAAGGTGGGAGCATGCAAGCAGGGCAGGGTTCCCGGGATCCAGATCGGAGGGAGTTGGACTTGGACAGCGGGGGGGGGCACCCTAGTCACCCACTTCGATGGGAACCTGAAGCACTACCCTAGTTTCAGGGCAGACGTCTTGTATGCACTGCATTTACTTCGCAATGATTTTAAAGATGAAGAAGAGAAGGTGGGATTTATAGTGTCGCATTTGCATGGGGAGGCTAGAGCTTGGCTGTGCAATTTGTGGCGCGAAGATGGCCCTGCCCGCCGCAATTCTGATGAATTTATTAAAGCGATGGATGCCTGTTTCCAGTCATCTGTGGACCTGGATATTGCGCGTAAAGAGATGCATGGACTGCGGCAAGGCAAAGCCACAGTATGTCAGTATCATTCCAGATTCTTCGCATTATTAACTGTGTTAGGCTGGGAAAAGGACAGCAAACCAGTGAGAGATCTGTTCTGGGAAGGTCTTAGCGGCCCCATCAAGGATGAGCTTGCCAGGGGAGACAGACCCCAGACCCTAGAAGACGTGGTGCAAAGGGCTCTTGCGATAGGAGTAAGACACGAGGGACGCCCTTGGCACGATAGGGAAGGACACCAGGCGCGTGCACCAGCAAGGACACCCCCTTTTATCCCCAGGGACTTCGGCCAGGCGCACCCCTCGCCCTTGGGGAGGCAGGGAGAAGAGCCGATGGAAATTGGTGGTGCTAGGGCTCAGACACCAGCCAGAGCCCCGGTTTCCGGTGCAGTAAAGGCGAAGCCTCCTAGAGGGACCAGGAAATGTTACATCTGTGACAGTGCACAGCATATGGCGAAAGAGTGCCCCCAGAGGCTCCAGAAACACATTGCAGCTCTAGCAACAGTGGCAGCAGAAGTGATGCAAGGAGAGCAACCTCAGGGAAACGACAGTGCCTGGCTGGAAGCAGAGCTGCTGGGGCTCAGCCAGGCGGATCTGTAGAGCAGTCCCCAGCGCCTTTGCAACGCACAGACCCTTTACCACCCAAGCCAGCAGTGCAGCTCACTGCAACGCTTCAGTTGCCGAATGGAACCACCCTGGAAGTTCCCATCACGATCGATTCAGGGAGCAATGCGGATTTTGTGGGGATGCAATTTGTCAAGCAGCATCGCATAGCGCTTCTGCCCGCAACAACGCCTCTGAACGTAGTTACGGTGGATGGCAGGAAATTGCTAGGAGGGCAAGTTGTGCAACAGACGCCTCCCATGGTGATGCAGATTGGAAATCATCGAGAAGTCATTAGCTTCAATGTCACCCACCTGTCAGACACGCCCATAGTATTAGGCATGAGTTGGCTGGAGAGGCACAGTCCTGCTGTAGCGTGGTACCAGCGGCAGATCACCTTCTGCTCATCGTATTGTGCTCAACATTGCATCCAGTCCAGCCAGGAGGAGGGGGCTGAGCAGCAGCTGCAACTTGGCATGGTGCAGGCAGTGCCTCGCAAGTACGAAGGATTCTTGGAGGTTTTCTGCGAGAAGGAAGCTGACAAGTTGCCGCCCCACAGGCCTTACGACTGTGCGATCGACCTGGTGCCGGGGGCGCAGCTGCCGACTGCAAAGCTGTATTCCATGTCTGAGGACGAGATGCAAGAGCTCAGAGAGTTCATAGAGCATAATTTGAAGCGCGGATTCATCCAGGAATCCAAAGCAGTGGGGGGCAGTCCTGTTTTCTTTGTGAAGAAGAAGGACACGCCCCAAAAAAGACTCATTGTGGACTACCGGTTCATAAACAGAATGACTAAGCCCAAGGCCTTTCCCATGCCCAAGATTGACGACCTCCTAGCGACCGTTAGGAAGGGGAAGATCTTCACCAAGTTGGATTTGCGTGGAGCGTACAACCTCATCCGCATCCGGGAGGGCGATGAGTGGAAGACTGCCATGTTCACGCCTCTGGGCACGTATGAATACAGAGTTATGCCGTTTGGTCTCCAAAATGGCTCCCACGTTTTCCAAGCCTTTATGCATCACGTGCTGGCGGGACTCCTCTACAAGAAGTGTGTGTGTTTTCTCGACGACATCCTGATCTTCTCGGAATCGCCGGAAGCTCATGAGAAAGACGTAAAGGAGGTCCTGCAGAGACTGCGGGAGCACAGGCTCTACGCCAAGTTGGAGAAGTGCCAGTTTGATGTGACGGAGGTGGATTTCCTCGGCTACAAGCTGTCCGATGAGGGGCTGGCCATGGACAGCGTCAAGGTCCGAGCGGTGTTGGACTGGAAGAGCCCACGCAATTGGAAGGAAGTCCAGAGATTCATCGGGTTTGCCAATTTCTACCGCAAATTCATCAAAGGTTTTGCAAAGGAGACGGCAGCAATCACGGACACCCTCAGTTCCAAGAAGAAGAAGTTCGCTTGGATGGAACAGGCGGAGCGCTCTTTTCGGAAGCTTAAAAGCCTCTTCGCCTCCGAGGAGCAGCTGCTGCACGTGAATCCCGGCAGGCCCATGCGAGTAGAAACCGACGCGTCCGACAGAGCGGTTGGAGCCGTCCTCCTGCAAGAAGATCCGCAAGGGAATTGGAGACCTGGTGCCTTTTACTCCAGAAAGCTCAGCAAGACGGAGCAGAACTACACCATATGGGACAGGGAACTGTTGGCCATTCACGCAGCTTTCAAAGCGTGGCGACACTTCCTCATAGGAGCCAAGCACACAGTGCAGGTCCGCACGGATCACAAGAACTTAGAGTATTGGCGAACAGCGAAGCTGCAGAGCCAAAGACACATGCGCTGGGCAGAATTCTTCGCGGATTTCGACTTCAGAATAGAATACATCCCGGGGGATTCCAATGTTATAGCCGATGCGCTCTCCAGGAAACCACAATATCTTGAGGAGACGGCACCAATAGCAGCTAAGCACATTTTTGCACCGCAGGCGTGGGCGTGCGCTGCCATCGCAGTCGACCTGGACGCGGTGCGACGCGCGTTGCAAGCGGATCAGTTTGCACAATCCAAGATGGAGGAGCTGCGCAGGGGTTCACAGAGAGATGATGACTTCCAGTTACGAGACGGGCTCTTGACTCGCAAGGGTGCCCTCTACGTACCAAGCGACGAGCTCCGCGCAAAGGTTCTGCAGCAGTTGCACGACGCCCCCAGTGCGGGCCACTTCGGCAAGGAGAAGACAATAGAATTAGTGGCCAGGGACTTTTGGTGGCCCCAGATGCGGGGAGAGGTGGCGGATTACGTCGCCAGGTGTGACACCTGTCAGAGGTCCAAACCAGTACACCAGAAGCCAGCGGGATTGCTGGAACCGCTGGAGACGCCGCAGCAACCGTGGGAGAGGGTAGCCCTGGACTTTGTTACTGATCTGCCCAGCTCCAGGGGCAAGACGGCGGTACTGGTGGTTGTGGACCTGTTCACCAAGATGGCGCACTTCATTCCTTGTGCCAAGGTGGCGACGGCAGAACAGACCGCCAAACTCTTCGTCGACCACGTGTTCAGAGTGCATGGGCTGCCGCAGTCCATCCTGTCCGACAGGGGGCGCCAATTTGTTTCCAATTTTTGGCAGAAGCTTCTAGGTATCCTGCACGTCAAGATCAACCTAGCGTCGGCGAGACATCCACAGACCAACGGCCAAGCAGAGAGGGTCAACGCGATCATGCAGCAGTACCTGAGATGTTACGCCAATCAGCGACCCGCAGCGTGGGTGGACTACCTGCCGATGGCTGAGTTTGCCTACAACAACACGAAGCACGCATCGACCGGGGTGACGCCGTTCTTCGCGAACAATGGCCGTCATCCCAGAACCTTTCCGAGGCTCGTAGCAACGGGAGAGGGGGTGCCGCAAGAGGCCGACCAGTTCGCAGCAGAGTTGCAAGAGGTGCACGAGGAGCTGCGGAGACATTTGGAGCTAGCCAAACAAGCCTATAAGGTGCAGGCGGACAAACACAGAAGGGCGGGAGAAGACATCCAGGTGGGGGACTGGGTATGGTTAGCGGCCCAAGCGATGCCAGCCAAATCGTTAGCCAAGAAGAAGCTAGGACACAGGCAGCTAGGGCCATACCAAGTTGAGGCTAGGATCAATCCTGTAGCGTTTCGCCTGGCCCTCCCAGAAGGATCCAGAGTGCACCCGGTCTTTCATAGGTCGGTGCTCACTCCCTACAAGGCCCCGCACAGGTTTCAGGAGTCAGAAACAGTACCAGATCCACGCAAAGAGTCACCCAAGAGGGGGGGTCGCCTAGGGCCGAACCACTCAACGAGGTCACAGAGATCCTGGACTCAAGATGGGGGGCAGAGGGAGTTGAATACTTTCTCGCCAGAGAGGGCACCCCAGCCAGTGCCAATAGTTGGGTGCCGGGCTACGCGTTAGACGAACCCCTTTTGAAAGACGAGTTCCATGCACTTTTCCCACATAGACCCATGCCAGCTGAGTACTTTGATGACTGGCTCTTTACGCCCACATTTTCAGATAGCACGTTCCGGGGCTTCTCTTCCACCGAGGAAGGAACGGCAGAATCGAGCCCGCCCAGAGGATCGTGTTCGGGGGTGGACACACTACCCTCGGATTGGTGGGAGGAGCAACCAGAGGAGGACTGGCGTAAGAGGTGGATGAAGTGGCCTTGGCAGGCAGCACCAGACGAAGTAGCAATGGAAGAGGAAACTAAGAACGCTTTGAGTGAAGAACCCGAGTTCGAACACACATACACAGAACTGCCAGCAGAGAACATTGAAGTAGACGACCTGTATCCCGAATCTACCCCCGAAGAGCCGCAGCTCCCACAACCTGCACCCGACGGGCGGGAGGGGGGAAGGGGGGGCTTCGAGGGGGGATGGATGTCAGGGTTTCAGGGAGAGAAGAGCAGATGAGGGAGGAGACAGAGAGTGAGGGGGAAGAATCCCAGAGAGACGAGGAAGAGGATGACAATGACCAAAGGTCGTCCATGAGTCTGTCCAGTGAGTCAGAGGATTCCCAAAAGGAAGCCCCCCTGGTCAGACCAAGGGGAGCCCAAGGGGGAAGCAGTCAGGAGCAGGGGAGCGAAGGGAGAGCCCCCAGTGGGAGTTGGAGATTGGGGCCGGTTTCTCCACCGGAACGGAGTGAAGGGGGTGGAGTTACCAGTGTGTCAGAGGGAGCAGAGCAGGAAGCAGACAGGGGAAGGAGATCGGGGCAAGACGTTCTGCCGGAAGGGGCGGAGAGTAGCACCGGGAGCAGTGTAGCGGTCGAGAGGAAGGTCAGAAGCAACGTACGCGCGCCAAGTTCAAATGTGGAGGCGCGCGGAAGTGAGGAGAGCCCTGGGGAGGAGCCTGGCCCCAAAGCACGAAGGAGGGGGGAACAGGCGTCAGAGGATTCAGCCTCTGGGGAGTCCCGGCAGGAGGGAACCCAGGGGGGCAGAAAGACCCTGCGGAAGAGGAAGGAGAGGAAGAGGTGGTCCAGCACAAGCCTCTTAAACTGGTGCAGGGGCGGCACTGATTCAGAGGGGACTTCAGCGGTCTGATGTCACAGACGTAGAGCCACAGAGATGGAATGTAAAAGCAGCAATGTTCTTCAATAAAGACTTTTGTAAATAAACTGGATTGGACTTGGGTCTCTTGTGAGCTGGGACCACGGGTGGCTCTGACACTTACCCTATTTTTCTTTTTGAAAGCTTTTATGTTGTGAACTGCCCTTAGATTGATGGGTATAGGACAGTATACAACTTTAATAAATAATAACAATAAAATTATATTTAGGCGAGTGGTGCTGTGGTGTAAACCACTGAGGCTCTGGGCCTGCCAATCAGAAGGTCAGTGGTTCGAATCTCCGCGACGAGGTGAGCTCCCGTTGCTCGGTCCCAGCTCCTGCCAACCTTGCAGTTTGAAAGCACGTCAAAGTGCAAGTGGGTACCACTTAAATAGGTAACCCACCTTAAAACGTGAACTAGTCATTCTGGGATATGATATATAATGAGTTGAAAAAACAAACAAAACCAGAGGTTTTTTTTATTAGGAATTGTAGGTGTTGACGTTCCAAAGGAGCAGAAAATACTTTTTATGTACCCGGCAACAGCCACACGGATGCTATTAGCCCAGATATGGAAAGGAGATAAAGTCCCAACCAGAGAAGAATGGCTAATTAAACTGATGGATTATGCCGAAATGGCAAAACTGACCAGGAAGCTCAGGAACCAAGAAGACCAAAACTGTAACAGAGAGTGTGGAAAAAATTATAATTTATCCTGGAGACCACTGTAAGCAGATGAAAATGTTAGCAGGATTGCAATAACACTTGTAATGTAGCAAATACTATGGAGTCAATGGAGTGCTATAAAATATAGACTATTGAATAATATGCAGCTGAAAGGGTTGGCAGTAGGATCCATGGAGGGGAAGGTGAGAAATCCAGAGATTCGGAAAGACCTTTAAATATGGATATGCATCTTGTATTTTTATAATTCTATATTTGTAAAACCAAATAGAAATTATTTCAGGAAGGAGAAGGAGAAGGAGAAGGAGAAGTGGGCAAACCCTGTTCTAATGAACTCAATTTCTTCATTTTGGGTTATCATAGTCACCGTTTTTATTTGCATGAGATTAATCAATTTCTGCAATTTGCAACGTTTTGTAACTTTTTTTGCTCTCTTTCCTGCCATCCATCAACAGCTCTCTTTTGTTGCTGCCATGATTAGAATCAATAAACTTCATTCCTTTTCATATTAATTACGTCAGTCTTTTTGTTTTCCATTTTTAGTAATAACAGAGTAGGAGCTTGGGCCTTCTGACTTGTGGGAGTGGGGAATATTTGAACCCAGATAGTGGTAAGCCTCTTATGGCAGTTGTGCAACAATTTCTCCCAGTGTTTCTCTGCTTGTTTCTGTGGCAATGGCATACTCTTAATTTGATGAATGGATTCATTTCAGGATTCACAGTGTCAGTTTTTAAATATTAACTCCAGAGAAGGAAAGGAAGATAATAATACAAATACAATGGATTGGTTCAGTGGATTATTTTAGGAATGCTAATATGCTAATTTAGCAGCATGGAGAATTATAACCATATTATGGATTTCACAATATATCCACTTCAGATATAAGTGCCATTATTCTTTTGTCCTTTTCCTTGCCATTCACTGGAGCAAGACAAAAGGTCTAGATGGGTAAAAGCCCATGAAGTCTGTGTGAAATGTTAATTTCTTCTAAATCATGAAACTGGTTTTAACACATGTAATGTTGTGATCACCTGCAAGTTTCTGGCCCATAAAACAACAAAACGTCAGTTCCAGAAAATTCCATTAATTATGACTCACAAACATTATTCTTTATGCCAAGTTCATAATTGAGGTACTTTGTTTTCCTCATGTGCAATGGCAGCTCTGGGCTATAATACTGAACACTCATCTTCACATTTATCATTGTTCTTTGATAATTGACTAATCTTTCCCTTAGTATTTTTCTCATTAAGAACAAAAAAATCGGTAAAAGCATGGGGGGGGATTCACAAAACCAGTTTCCCTTTTCAGTGTTGCTATTAACCCTGATATTTATTTCCTCTAGAATTTACCAGTCTTTTCAATTACTGTATTCAAAGTCGCATCCCGTATTTTATTTCCGGGGTTATCTGAATTTTCTTTTCTCTCTCTCTATTTTTTGTTAAATTTTCTGTTTTACAATTTAAGAGTATTCATTTAAACAACCTTAAAATAACTTCCCTTCTTCTCTTTCCATGGTTCATTTCTCATAACATAAATCCCTGCATATTTTATATAGGTTTTCTGAATTTTCTGAGATGAGAGGGGAAAAATACATGTACAGTGGTACCTCGGATTACATATGCTTCAGGTTACATACGCTTCAGGTTACAGACTCCACTAACCCAGAAATATTACCTCAGGTTAAGAACTTTGCTTCAAGATGAGAACAGAAATCGTGCAGCAGCAGCGCGGTGGCAACAGGAGGCCCCACTAGCTAAAGTGGTGCTTCAGGTTAAGAACAGTTTCAGGTTAAGAGCAGACCTCCAGAAAGAATTAAGTTCTTAACCTGAGGTACCACTCTATAGTAAAAGGAGTTTATTCCCACCTGTTCCTACTTCTGTTTTATATGGAATAGGATTCAAAGAACTTCACAACAAAGTCGAACACACAATTGAGATCCTGAGGCTTGTCCTTTTTTCAAACTACCATCACCATGCCAGGCTAAGTGGTATTTTGATACACAGAAGGCTTTCAAAAGAGTTTTTGTGATGTGATATGAAGGTCAGTTGTTCAAAGGCAGAGGGGAATCAGAAATCCATCTAGGGATGCTTCCAAGCAACTAAACAAGCACCTCTCTGCAGAGCCGAAGGACCTATTAGGATGGTCCTATCTTGGACGGTGATGGATACAATGGGTTTCCAGATGGCTCTGGAGGATTTTTCAGATGATATGACTGGTATTCTTATTGAAGCCCTGGTCAACCTTGGAACAACCGGATGGCTTGGGCCATTGACAAGATTGCCTCTGAACACCCACTGCTCCTTTATAGAGCCTGCTTGGCTTCCTGGTATAGTCTAGAACAGGGATGACCAACAGGTAGATCACAATCTACTGGTAGATCACGGGGGGTCTGTGGTAGATTGCGGTAGATCATGGGAACCCACCCAATAAATAAATAAATAAATAAATAAATAAATAAATAAATAAGAAAGCTCGACAAGTTTTATTTGCTCAGGAACTTCGGATTCCTAAGAAAAGCTCAGCAACTTTGGCATCAACAACTTTAGTAGATCCCTGCCAGCTTACTTATAGTGGGTTAGGGCGAGGAAACAAGGAAGGCAGACTTTGCTGCCTCCATTGTTTCCTCATTGTATTGTCCAGCAGAGCTATTCTGGGAAGTGTGGGGGTCCCCAAGCCACCCCTCAAAAATAATTCACAAATCACACGTAATTTTTGTTTAAGGTTTTTAGCATAATTTTGGCCACAACTTTATTAAAATACAAAATCTGTGAGTGGTTGCTTAGGCATTGGTTATGACTATCTGTCCCCCTACCTGGGACAGAACTGACTTTCCGAACTCCCTTGGAAGCCAGTGAAGGGAAAACAATGTTGGGGATCAGTTGACAGTCCCTCACCGCTCACCCAACCTGGTCCGCAAGGCTTGCCGGCCCTGGTCCCATTTCAGAGATTGGACGAAATCGTGGCAAGCCCCAGGATTCCTTTAATGGAATTCCCTTCCACACCACCATTGGAGGGGCAGGCCCAGCCTATCCTGACCCCTTCTCCACCAATTTTTGTAACCAATGCCTAACCGCAACCTTACAAGTTGTGACAAATTGCTAAGTAGTAGGCAAAAACCAAATGGCACCAGCCAATCAGCCAAATGGACAAAATGCCTACTAGGCCCCTGCCCCAACGGCAGATGACCCCATGACAGGCATAGCAAGGTCAACCGGAACACAGCGCGGGTGGGCGGGTGATCCGATGCACTCAGCGAAAGATAAAGCAAAAGCAGAGTGCCCCAATATTTAAAGCCTTTGGTCCCACCCACCCAATTTGCAACATGCAATTTGCCCCAGCAACCTGGTCATCCAATCGTTGCTTCAGGCAATCACCATTAACCTGCCTGGCAACAGAGGGTTGGCCTGGCAGACCCCACCGCAACATGTGCTCTCATTTTAGGGAGTACATGCTTTGTGTGAAGGAAGTGGTAGAACTGACAATAGCTCACTGTGACTTCCTTGCAAAGCATTTGAAGATAAAATTGCTCGCATCCACTGGGATCTTGACTCTGCTGTTACATCAGATGAATCTCAAGGGGTATCCAGAGCACTGCCTGGTCCTGTTGTGTTGGATGAATTTCAGTTATCAAGGATGGAGGATGTGAACAAAGTACCTGGATCAGTCTGTACTGGTGCTCTGTATGTTTGCCCCTCTTGGTTGATAAAAAATAGCAGACACTGTATGTATGGAGAGTTGTCAGAAACATGCCCACTTATACCAATTGTCTGTCTCAAGTTCTGTGGGGTCTGGATGAGCATCGCAACAGACTTCTGAATTCAGTTGTTTTATCGTCATCTTAATATAGATTTATTTATTTGTTTATTGTATCTATATCACACCTTTTTAATGGGCAGTATTCTTATTATTTTTTTAACTCTTCTTGGTCTGAGAAATAGGCTGCTTTCACCCTTGAATAGTCCAATTTTATATGTTCAGGGAATACAGCAAATCCTTTGCTGCATTTTGTAAAATTTTTTTTGCCAACAATATTTTAAAGAATATGTTTCAGTTGAGTCCATTAATAGGGAGGTGATAATACTCAAGAAAGGCAAGGATTTTCTTAGATTGTCAACCTGTTATATCCTATCTGTAAGAAGTTTCTAATGTCGTCTGTGTTTTTTTAACTGTTAACATTTGCTTTCATCTCAAGACACATTACCTGCCAGATTAATTATCACTCTTTAGAGCCGCCTTCCTATCCTTTTCTTATTCTCTCTTCCCTGAAAGGATTCATGAGGTCATTTTTGAGCCTCACTTACTTTTTCTGCACATTATATTTCTTGAATTCATTGAACAATCACATAGCAGAATAGGGCCCTTCAAGTGATTTCCAAGAATACCATTCTGCGGCCTTGAAAAAGACTCCTGCCAGCTACTAGAACTACTTAAGGATATGCCATTACTTATTTTGCTCTCATGTGTAGCTATGAAAAGTCAAGGGCTGTTTTGATACTGCACAGCTCATATTTTCAAACAATGTGAGAAAAAGAAGGAACAAATATGAGAGACCCTGGTATTTGGCTAGAATAATGCTGTCATTAAATAAATGGCATTGCTAATGACTCAATTCAGTCCTGAATTGTGAATTCTCTCTCTCTCTCTCTCTCTCTCTCTCTCTCTCTCTCTCTCTCTCTCTCTGTGTGTGTGTGTGTGTATGTGTGTGTTCATTTTCAAGTACAGACTGAGAAATGTAAACAAACTGTTAAAAAGCTGGAACGTTTCCCAAGGAGGGCAACCGTGATGATAAAGGGTCTGGAAACCAAGTCATATGAAGAACAGTTGAGGGAGTTGGGTATGTTTAGCCTGGAAAAGAGGAGACTGAGAGGAGATATGATAGCCACCTTCAAATATCTAAAGTGCTATCTGTCACATAGAGGATGATGATGATCACAATAATCACATTTTGTAAATTAGGAAGCTATGTTTCCATAAAGGCTATAAAATGTCACTGTTCTATCAGCTGTTCAAATCTCTGTCAATATGGAAGGAAATGATTGAACCAATAGAGTATTGGAGCCAAACATACTCATGGAAAACCAAACAAATGAAATAACATTTAAGTATAACACCATTTACAAGTTATAGAAACAAAACAAAACAAAACAAAACATGCCTTTACTGAGACCTCCTTTGCTCAGTGGGATCTAAATGAGCTCATAGTTTTTAAGACATAAAACTATTGTGCCATTACATACATATAGTGTAAATTTTACTTTTTTAAAAAAAGTAGAAACATCACCTTGCCGAAAAAGTTCCGTATAGTTAAAGCTATGGTTTTCCTAGTAGTGATGTATGGAAGTGAGAGCTGGACCATAAAGAAGGCTGATCGCCGAAGAATTGATGCTTTTGAATTATGGTGCTGGAGGAGACTCTTGAGAGTCCCATGGACTGCAAGAAGATCAAACCTATCCATTCTAAAGGAAATCAGCCCTAAGTGCTCACTGGAAGGGCAGATCTTGGAGCTGAGGCTCCAATACTTTGGCCACCTCATGAGAAGAGAAGACTCCCTGGAAAAGACCCTGATGTTGGGAAAGATTGAGGAGAAAGGGACAGCAGAGGACGAGATGGTTGGACAGTGTTCTCGAAGCTACCAGCAAGAGTTTGACCAAACTGCGGGAGGCAGTGAAAGACAGAAATGCCTGTCGTGCTCTGGTCCATGGGGTCATGAAGAGTCGGACATGACTAAATGACTAAACAACAACAAAGTGTAATTTTAACAGCTAAAAAAATATAATGATGCAATGATCATGAGCGGTGAATTGCCAGGAGCAGCAGCGACAAATGTCACAGGCCTTGTAGCTGTAGCACATGCTATCTTTGCCACCTGCGCACCAGCACATTTCACAACTGCATGAGCATGACAGTCAAAATGGTTACATGAAGTACATCCATGCAAGGATTTTCTGTCCTTCTGCCTTTTGGCAAAAGTGGCAGGATAAAGCAGACTGAACCCAGAGAGAAAAGTGCTTGGGCAAGCTTTACTCACTGAGTCGCAAACAGATAAGAAGAAACAAAATGGATCAGGCCCCGATTCTGTCAGAAAAGAAGAGCACAACAACGTATACTGGACATAGCCTCTTTATATGCAAGAAACCCAGGCTGAAGGAATTCTACTCGGTTGCTAAGCAACACTTCCTAAATGAGCCCAGTTTGCAGCCAGGGTTCTCTGAATGCAACCTGAACTGTTAATTTGCTTTGCACCTCAAAGTAGAAACGAATGCTTAGCTTGCATTGCTTAGTATGATATTTGCCTGTCACTAGTGCAATACTGACTGCAGGAATGACATCTACCCCTTTTCTTGGTGTCAGCAATAGCAGTTCTGATGCAGCCCCTCTTGATGTTCCTGTTAAGAAGGCTACAGTGGTACTTCGGGTTACAGATGCTTCAGGTTACAGACGCTTCAGGTTACAGACTCTGCTAACCCAGAAAGAGTACCTCAGGTTAAGAACTTTACCTCAGGATGAGAACAGAAATTGTGCAGCGGCAGCAGGAGGCCCCATTAACTAAAGTGGTACCTCAGGTTAAGAACAGTTTCAGTCAAGAATGGACCTCCAGAACAAATTAAGTTCTTAACCAGAGATACCACTTGTCAGGGTTTCTGGGAGAGAGGAGGAGATGACAGAGGAGACGGAGAGCGAGTGGGAGGAGGGGCAGAAGGATGAGGAAGAAGATGACGGAATTCTGAGGGAATCCACGAGTCTGAGCAGCGAGTCAGAGGATTCTCAAAAGGGGGTTACCTTAATCAAGAAAAAGGGAGGAGAAGGGAGAAGCGGAGAGGAGCCCAGTGGAAGACAGACGCAGCAAGAGGCGTCTCAGCCGGAACGGAGTAAAGGGGGTGGAGTCGTCAGCCTCTCGGAGGGAGCAGGATTAGGAGAGAACAGAGAAAGGGGGTTGGAGCAAGGTGTTCAGCCGGAAAGGGTGGAGAGCAGAACAAGGGGTGGTGTAGCGGTCGAAAGAAAGGTCAGCAGCAACGTACGCGCGCCAAGTTCAAACGTAGAGGCGCGCGGAAGTGGAGAGAGCTCAGGGGAGGAGCCCGGCCCTAAAGCCAGAAGGAGGGGGGAAGAGGCGGCAGAGGATTCAGCCTCAGGCGAGTCACGGAGAGAGGGAACCCAGGGGGGCAGGAAGACCCTGCGGAAAAGAAAGGAGAGGAAGAGGTGGTCTAGAGCCAGGCTATTAAGTTGGTGTGGAAGAGGGGAGGAGTCAGAGGGGACTTCAGCGGTCTAACGTGACAGACGTACGGCCACGATGCTGAACTGTACGAGAAGCAGAAATCTTCAATAAACTTTTCCTGTAAATAAACTGCAACGGAGTGAGGTCTCTTGTGAGCTGGGACCCGTCCTGGGTGGCCGTGACAGTAAGTCCCCTCTCAGAAAGCAAAAAATTTTTTTTGCGAAGCTCACGAACGGGAGCAGCCATGAGCGCTGAGGAGCAGCTGGTTGCACTGCGGGATCAGGTTACCGCTCTCACATCGGCAGTCATTGCTTCGCAGAAGAAGAATGACGACTTGGAGAAGACGTGCCAGGATTTGCAGGCAAGGTGGGAACACGCGGACAGGGCGGGGGCCCCAGGTTCCAGAGCGGAGGGCATTGCGCTTGGACGGAGGGGGGGTGCCCTGGTTCCGCATTTTAATGGCAACTTGCAAGACTATCCCAATTTCAGAGCGGACGTCGTATATGCACTGCATTTACTCCGTCACGATTTTAAAGATGAGGAGGAGAAAGTGGGGTTCATTGTTTCGCACCTGCATGGGGAGGCCAGGGCTTGGCTACGCAATCTGTGGCGCGAAGATGGACCGGCCGTCGCAATTCAACTGCGTTCATCAAAGCGATGGATTCTTGTTTTCAATCCTCTGTGGATGTGGACATTGCGCGCCGTCAAATGCACGGGCTGAGGCAGGGGAAAGCGACTGTGCGCCAATACCACTCTAAATTTTTTGCATTGCTCACCGCCTTAGATTGGCCAAAGGACAGTAAGCCGGTCAGAGATCTTTTTTGGGAGGGATTGAGCCCCCCCATCAAGGATGAGATCGCTAGGGGGGACAGACCCCAGACCCTAGAAGACGTGGTGCAACGGGCTTTAGCTATTGGAATTCGACATGAGGGACGTCCGTGGCACGAGGAGGACGGGCCCCAAGCGCGTGCGCAAGCGAGGACTCTCCCTTTTGTGCACAGGGATTTCAGCCGTGCGCACCCCTCGCCAATGGGGAAGGACAGCGAGGAGCCGATGGAGATTGGTGGTGCTAGGGCTCAGAAGCCATCCCAGAGCCCTGTCCCTGGTGCAGCCAAAGCGAAGCCTCCTAGAGGAACCAGGAAGTGTTACATCTGTGACAGTGCGCACCATATGGCGAAAGAGTGCCCCCAGAGGCTCCAGAAGCACACTGCAGCACTGGCAACTGTAACAGCAGAGGTGCAACCAGGGGAGCAGCTTCAGGGAAACGACAGTGCCTGGCTGGAAGCAGAGCTACTGGGGCTCAGCCAGGCGGATCTGTAGACAAGCCCCCAGCATCACTGCAGAGCGTGGACCCTTTGCCTCCCAGACCGGCAGTTCTGCTCACAGCAACACTCCAGTTGCCTGATGGGAGACTCCTCGAGGTTCCAATAACGATCGATTCGGGAAGCAACGCCGACTTCGTGGGACTGCAGTTCGTTAAGCAGCACAACATGGCGCTCCTGCCTGCAACGACGCCTCTAAACGTGGTCACGGTAGACGGCAGGAAGTTGCTGGGGGGGCAAGTGGTGCAGCAAACCCCTCCCATGATGATGCAGATTGGCAACCATCGCGAACTTATTAGTTTCAATGTCACCCACTTATCGGACACACCCATCGTGTTAGGCATGAGTTGGCTGGAGAGGCACAGTCCCGCGGTTGCGTGGTACCAGCGGCAGATCACCTTTTGTTCATCGTATTGTGCTCAGCATTGCTTTCAGACCGATCAGGGAGGAGAAGCCGAGCAGCAGTTGCATCTGGGTATGGTGCAAACAGTGCCTCACAAGTACCAGGACTTCTTGGAGGTTTTCTGTGAGAAGGAAGCTGACAAGTTGCCGCCTCACAGACCTTACGACTGCGCGATTGATTTAGTGCCAGGGGCGCAACTGCCTGCTGCCAAGCTGTACTCCATGTCGGAAGACGAGATGCAAGAGCTTCGGGAGTTCATAGACCATAACCTCAAGCGAGGTTTCATCCAGGAATCTAAAGCAGCGGGTGGCAGCCCTGTGTTCTTTGTGAAGAAGAAAAACACGCCCCAAAAAAGGCTTATAGTGGATTACAGGTTCATAAACAGCTTGACTAAGCCCAAAGCTTTCCCCATGCCCAAGATTGACGACCTTTTAGCGACCGTCAGGAGGGGCAAGATTTTCACCAAGCTGGACCTACGTGGAGCTTACAATCTCATCCGCATCCGGAAAGGAGATGAGTGGAAGACCGCCATGTTCACCCCTCTGGGCACATACGAATACAGAGTCATGCCTTTCGGTCTCCAAAATGGCAGCCACGTTTTTCAAGCATTTATGCACCACGTGCTAGCAGGTCTCCTCTACAAGAAGTGTGTCTGCTTTCTCGACGATATCCTGATTTTCTCGGATTCGCCGGAGGATCACGATAAGGACGTGAGGGAGGTCCTGCAGAGGCTGAAGGACCACAGGCTGTACGCCAAGTTGGAAAAATGCCAGTTTGATGTCAGAGAGGTTGATTTCCTTGGCTACAAGTTGTCCGACGAGGGACTGGCCATGGACAGGGCTAAGGTTCAAGCGCTGTTGGACTGGAAAAGCCCTCGAAATCGGAAAGAGGTCCAGAGGTTCATCGGCTTTGCCAATTTTTACCGCAAGTTTATTAAAGGTTTTGCGAACGCGACGGCGGCTATCACTGACACCCTCAGTTCCAAGAAGAAGAAGTTCGTCTGGACCGAACAAGCGGAGCGGTCCTTCCGGACGCTTAAAGGTCTTTTCGCCTCCGAAGAGCAGCTGCTCCACGTGAATCCCGGCAGACCCATGCGGGTAGAGACCGATGCGTCAGACAGAGCGGTTGGGGCCGTTCTTTTGCAAGAGGATTCACAAGGCAACTGGAGACCGGGTGCGTTCTACTCCCGGAAGCTCAGCAAGACGGAGCGCAATTATACCATATGGGACAGGGAGTTGTTGGCCATTCATGCAGCTTTCAAAGCGTGGCGACACTTCTTAATAGGAGCCAAGCACACGGTGCAAGTCCGCACGGATCACAAGAACTTAGAGTATTGGCGGACGGCTAAGTTACAGACCCAGCGACACATGCGCTGGGCGGAGTTCTTTGCGGATTTCGACTTCAAAATAGAATACATCCCAGGAGACTCCAATGTTATTGCAGACGCGCTGTCCCGAAAGCCGCAATACTTGGAGGAAGCAGCTCCAATCGCAGCAAAGCACATTTTCGCACCGCAGGCGTGGACGTGCGCTACCATCGCAGTCGACCTGGACGCGGTGCGACGCGCGTTGCAAAGGGATCAGTTTGCACAGTCCAAGATGGAGGAGCTACGCGGAGGGTCGCGAGACAACGATGAGTTCCAATTGCAAGATGGACTTTTGACTCGTAAGGGTGCCCTTTACGTGCCCACCGACGATCTTCGAGCCAAGGTTCTGCAACAATTGCATGACGCCCCTAGTGCAGGCCATTTCGGCAAAGAGAAGACGATGGAGTTGGTGGCTAGAGACTTTTGGTGGCCCCAGATGAGAGGAGAGGTGGCGGACTACGTCGCCAGGTGTGATATCTGCCAGAGGTCCAAACCAGTGCACCAGAAGCAGGCGGGATTGCTAGAACCGCTGGAGACACCGCAGCAACCGTGGGAGAGGGTAGCGTTGGACTTTGTTACGGACCTGCCCAGCTCCAGAGGTAAGACGGCGGTGTTAGTGGTGGTGGACTTGTTCACCAAGATGGCGCATTTCATCCCTTGTGCCAAGGTGGCGAAGGCAGAACAGACCGCAAAGCTCTTCATCGATCACGTCTTCAGAGTGCATGGACTTCCGCAGTCCGTCTTGTCCGACAGGGGGCGCCAGTTTGTTTCCACTTTCTGGCGAAAGCTTCTGGGCATCTTGCACGTCAAAATCAACCTGACATCGGCGAGACATCCACAAACCAACGGTCAAGCGGAGAGGGTCAACGCGATCATGCAGCAGTACCTGCGGTGCTACGCCAACCAGCGACCTGCGGCGTGGGTGGACTATCTGCCGATGGCTGAATTCGCCTACAACAACACGAAACACGCATCCACCGGGGTGACGCCTTTCTTCGCGAACAATGGCCGTCATCCCAGAACCTTCCCGAGATTTGCGGCACCAGGAGGGGGGGGGCCTCAAGATGCCGACCAGTTTGCAGCGGAGTTGCAAGAGGTGCACGAGGAGCTGCGGAGACATTTGGAGCTGGCAAAACAGGCGTATAAGGTGCAGGCCGATAAGCACAGGAGGGCGGGAGAGGACATCCAGATTGGGGACTGGGTGTGGTTAGCAGCCCACGCGATGCCGGCCAGGTCATTGGCCAAGAAGAAGTTAGGACACAGGCAGCTGGGGCCATATCAAGTTGAGGCTAAGATCAATCCGGTGGCTTTTCGTCTAGCCCTTCCGGAGGGTTCCAGGGTGCACCCGGTCTTTCATAGGTCGGTGCTCACTCCCTACAAAACCCCACACAGGTTTCAAGAGTCAGGAGCACTCCCAGAGCCACGTAGGAGGGCGCCTGAGGGGGGGGAATCGCCAAGACCAGAACCTCTTAACGAGGTCACAGAGATACTGGACTCGAGATGGGGGGAGGAGGGAGTTGAATATTTTCTAGCCAGGGAAGGCGCTCCGGCCTCTGCCAATAGCTGGGTGCCGGGTTACGCGTTGGACGAACCCCTGTTGAAGGAGGAGTTCCATGCACTTTTTCCGCACAAGCCCATGCCCGAGGAGTATTTTGATGATTGGCTTTTCACGCCCACTTTGTCAGACAGCACGTTCAAGGGTTTCTCCTCACCCGAGGGCCATACGCCCGAAACAAGCCCGACCAGGGATCCGAGACTGGGGGGGGAGGAGACAGGCCCTTGTTGGTGGGTGGATCAGCCAAGGGAGGCATGGAGTCAGAGATGGATGGTAGGTCCTTGGCAGGCAGCGCCAGGAGAAGCAGTGATGGAGGAAGAGACTGTGAGGTCTGTGGGTGGGGAACCCGAGTTCGAACACACATATACGGAGATGACAGAGGAGAACGTTGAAGTGGACAACTTGTATCCTGAACCGACCCCGGAAGAACCACGTTTTCCTCAACCTGCACCCGGCGAGCGGGAGGGGGGAAGGGGGGGCTTCGAGGGGGGGATGGATGTCAGGGTTTCTGGGAGAGAGGAGGAGATGACAGAGGAGACGGAGAGCGAGTGGGAGGAGGGGCAGAAGGATGAGGAAGAAGATGACGGAATTCTGAGGGAATCCACGAGTCTGAGCAGCGAGTCAGAGGATTCTCAAAAGGGGGTTACCTTAATCAAGAAAAAGGGAGGAGAAGGGAGAAGCGGAGAGGAGCCCAGTGGAAGACAGACGCAGCAAGAGGCGTCTCAGCCGGAACGGAGTAAAGGGGGTGGAGTCGTCAGCCTCTCGGAGGGAGCAGGATTAGGAGAGAACAGAGAAAGGGGGTTGGAGCAAGGTGTTCAGCCGGAAAGGGTGGAGAGCAGAACAAGGGGTGGTGTAGCGGTCGAAAGAAAGGTCAGCAGCAACGTACGCGCGCCAAGTTCAAACGTAGAGGCGCGCGGAAGTGGAGAGAGCTCAGGGGAGGAGCCCGGCCCTAAAGCCAGAAGGAGGGGGGAAGAGGCGGCAGAGGATTCAGCCTCAGGCGAGTCACGGAGAGAGGGAACCCAGGGGGGCAGGAAGACCCTGCGGAAAAGAAAGGAGAGGAAGAGGTGGTCTAGAGCCAGGCTATTAAGTTGGTGTGGAAGAGGGGAGGAGTCAGAGGGGACTTCAGCGGTCTAACGTGACAGACGTACGGCCACGATGCTGAACTGTACGAGAAGCAGAAATCTTCAATAAACTTTTCCTGTAAATAAACTGCAACGGAGTGAGGTCTCTTGTGAGCTGGGACCCGTCCTGGGTGGCCGTGACACCACTGTATTTGTGTATCCTTAGCCCAGCGTCTGATCAATGCTATATTGTGGGTCTAGTGGATAGAGGGATGTTTACACCATCTTGAATGACTGAGCTTTGCAAAATTCAAGTATTTAAACAGGCACTATCCGTCACATTTGCAAGAAACATGCCCCAATTGATCATGCATTTTGAAGTGTACGTATGTGTACGACCCTGCCACCAGTCACAAGTGTCTACAAGGCATTTAGTTTTCTTAAATTAAATGATGGCCGCCACGTGATTCCAACTATGGCATGAACTAGCTGCATCGTTGTGCATTGAAGACAAGACAATCGTCCTATCTTTCTTCGGCATATAACTGACTAATCTCAGTTTTGTTCAAAAACCCAAAATGCTCTTGGTTTTTATTATTATTGGGTTTTATAAACAAGAATAATGTTATTCAAACACGTATATCAACTTTTCGCATGTCATTAGTATATCACAAAAATAGCATAATAAATGTGGGGACTGGGCAAATTTTTAGAGTCTCCCTCCCAATGTAGCAACCAGGTTCCAGTTTTTCTTCATATCTTTACCCTGGTGTCCTTCTGGCCACTGAATTAGCTATCAGAACCCTGTAAAATACGTTGTTAATTTCTCAGCCACTGTCTGGTCTAGGTTTTGAGGTCCTGGGTCCCCTTCTTCCCCCCTCCCACATATGTCTGCATCATAAATACGGTATTTTGACATTGCAACACGACAACAAGAAGCCGTATTTTGAGGGCTTAGATGCCATATATTGCTTCATTGGAAATCTTCCTTTGGATTAATTAATTGGTATCAGTTGTAACATTTTCACATAGCACAAAGCATTGTGGGAAAGTGTTGATATGCGTATCCCACCGATCTTTCCCAGGGACAAGCTTATCTCTCACCTTGGTGGTTCAGCATTGAAATTTGAGGATTAAAAAAAATTCTTTGAAAGAAGGCCAACGACACTGTGCCCCAGGCAACCCTAAACATCATAATTTACAAATCTTTCCATGAGCAGAGAACAGTGATAAGCTAAAAACTGCTTGAGTAAAAATTGTCATTAAGTCTGGCTACCCACTGAAGGTGACGACACAGTCAGCTTGCAAACACTCGCAGATTCAGCAGGGGTGTCGGCAACCCCCAAAGCCAGCTTAGTATGTTTTGTGCAAAATGACAGCTATGATGGAAGAGAAAAAACTCCAGTTTGTTTGGGTCATAAGCAAGGTTAGAACTAGGAATAAGTGTTTGAACAATTCAGGTTTGTGAAGATTTAAGAAACAAAAACTGTCGGGTGGTATTGACCCTCAACACCATTTTTTTGAGATGTCAAAGGAAGCAAATGATTTGTACATAATGCACTACAAAAAATATTGGGAAGGGGGTTCTCACCTTCCACATTTCTTTCTTGCATCTATCATGGGACAGAGTTAAGTACCTGTCAAAATGGTGAGTAACAAAGGACTTTAAAACAGCAGTTTGTAATGCCACTACCGAACTTCAGGAGGGGGGGTTGCGGGCTCACGACCCCGCCCACACTCCCGCGGGGCTGGCGCCAGCCTCGCGGGAAGCAAGGATTCCCTAATTTGCATCCCCCGCAGTGCCAGCCAATCAGCTGGCGGCAGGGGCGGGCCGTCCAGAGGCCACTTAAGGTCAGGGCAGCCCTTGGCTCACCCCTTTTCTCCTTTGCAGCAGACGCGGTTTCCCACCCACCCACCCTTTAGGTTTTGCCCTTGAATTTGCTATGGGCTTCGGCTGGTCGCCGCAAGGGGCCTGGTAGGAGTTTTTCCATTTGGCTAATTGGCTGAATTTGGAGCCACTTGGTTTTTTTGCCTACCTCGTAGCAAAACGTCACAACTACCTTGATTTTGGCGGTAGGCATTGGCCGGGGTATTGTCATGCAAATGGGATCAGGGGGGAGGAACGCCATCACCTCCCCCAATGCTTGAAGGGTAGTTCGTTAAAGGACTTCGAGGGGCGTCGCCTCGTCCGAAACCTACGGAGGCTAAGGCCTAAAGCGCGCCCCCGAGCGGTAACCCCTCGGGGAGCACCTAGGGATATGCATCTCGGGTGGCTCCCCCTGTTGGTGTTTAACCCTTCCCGGTTAGACCGGATAGTCTGTTAGGGCCAATGCCTAAAGCCAATACCCCTCTTACCTGTAATCAATAAAGTTGTGGCCATTTTTCGCCCATTAACCAAAATGCTTGTGTTCAGTGTCTTTATTTATTCCACCTGTGGGGGGGGGGAGGGAATACCACGCAATGCATTTTGAATCCTAGCACCTCAATTAGTGATTCAGTTTTTGCTTTTCTTGGTTATTCCAAATAAGGGTAGAATTGACCCTCAAAGCTGTAACGGTAAAAGCATCTTTTTGTCACTAAAGTAAAGAGGTGAACACTGAAATACTGCATGACCAATTGCACGTTATCATGGCACATGAAATTGTGGAAGGCTGACACAAAGGTTTTGTTAGGGTTCATTTGAACCCCAGCTGTTGACAAAGGCTAAACAAAGGAATAGTTAAAGCTATGGTTTTCCCAGTAGTGATGTATGGAAGTGAGAGCTGGACCATAAAGAAGGCTGATCATCGAAGGATAGATCCTTTTGAATTATGGTGCTGGAGGAGACTCTTGAGAGTCCCATGGACTGCAAGAAGATCAAACCTATCCATTCTCAAGTAAATCAGCCCTGAGTGCTCACTGGAAGAACAGATCCTGAAGCTGAGGCTCCAATACTTTGGCCACCTCATGAGAAGAGAAGACTCCCTGGTAAAGACCCTGATGTTGGGAAAGATGGAGGGCACAAGGAGAAGGGGACGACAGAGGATGAGATGGTTGGACAGTGTTCTCGAAGCTACCAGCATGAGTTTGACTAAACTGCGGGAGGCAGTGGAAGACAGAAGCGCCTGGCGTGCTGTGGTCCATGGGGTCACAAAGAGTCGGACACAACTAAACGACTAAGCAACAACAATAACAACAAACAAAGGATTTAAATGTTCTGCTTTGACTTCTTTGCCATTAACATGTTTAGAAATTTACAATTTGGGGCTTAAAAGTTGTTGTTTCAAGTGATCTTTGTGAAAAACCAGTACAAAAATTAAACAGGAGCAGCAAGAAAAGTGAATAATGACAATATGCTTTTTTATTGGCTTTCTTGTGGTAAATTATTTCATGTTGAGAGGATTTATACTTTGTGTTTCCCCTGAGTTCATTACGTTCAAAGAAAAGCAAGATAGATGTTAAATAACAGTACACATTCTGCCCCCTTCCTGTTTACACACAGAGAGAATTTGCTGCATTTCTCCAAGATGACAACTTCTGTTAGACTGCTGGCCATTGCTAATGGCTTGCACAGAAATATGAACTTTTTCAAATGCCAAGGTATCTTCTAAACATTATTTATGAAAACCCACAATTCTGGTCCACAGTGAAGGTAAAGATCCACAACAGCAAACATAAAGTTCCACTATGAGATGCAACCCACATTTTCTAATATCCTTGAGTTCTCTTGAACATTTGCTCAATGCTTCCATTATGCAGAGTTCTTTAAAGCCCAGCCTCTCGTAATTAGCACTGGAAGATTTAATTCCTTTTACCTTTTTATTATTAAAAACCACCTGTCTTTTTAACTCTCATTGGTTTTTATTGCAAATGTGTACTGCAGAATTAATATGCTTTAATCATCTGCTGTTCTAGCTTATCATCCAATAATTTATCTCAACATCTGCCAAAGTCACAAATTTTGCACAACTGATATAACAGAAAAGCAATTATACCTGAATATAAAAACACTTGCAAATTACTGGATTGTTATTTCTTCCATAAACATAAGCCTGGTAAAAAAAAAAAAAGGAGAGAGAGAGAGAGAACAAAAATATGCCAGGGAATGTTTTAATAGCTCTAGTTTTGTTCTAAGCCTTGAGTATATATTCAAGATCATGTTCTTACATGCTACATCATTTAATTCAGCATGCACACGAAAGCTCATACCAAGAACTAACTTAGTTGGTCTTTAAGGTGCTACTGGAAGGAATTTTTTTTGTTTTGACTATGGCAAACCAACACGGATACCTATCTGTAACATTTAATTCAGCATCACTCTCATTCTCTGGTTCTGATGGCAGTCTCTAGGACATTTTAGAATCATCATCTAGCAAAACAGTGTGAACTAAAATGCACAGTGTATATAAATTGGCATAGTTGTAAGGTTTATTTGGTTAGCCAATTATATTAATTGATTAAGAAACATGATTGATTGATTGATTGATTGATTGATGGACACACACATACCCACCCTTCCAATAATCTATTTGAGCAAGAGAATAATAATAATGATGATGATGATGATGATGATGATTTATTTATACCTTGCCCATCTGGCTGGCTTTCCCCAGCCACCCTGGGCAGCTTCCAACAAAATATTAAAATACAATAGTCCATCAAACGTTAAACAGGGCTGCCTTCAGATGTATTCTTAAAGTCTGGTAGTTGTTCTCTTTGACATCTGGTGGGAGGGCGTTCCATAGGGCGGGTGCCACTACCAAGAAGGCCCTCTGCTTGGTTTCCTGTAACTTGGCTTCTCACAGTGAGGGAACTGCCAGAAGGCCCTCAGAGCTGGACCTCAGTGTCCGGGCAGAACGATGGGAGTGGAGACGCTCCTTCAGGTATACTGGGTCGAGGCCATTTAGGGCTTTAAAGGTCAGCACCAACACTTTGAACTACCAGGAGCCGCACTGGGATCTGGTAGGCTTGCACGACCATGCAAAAGGCGCCCCCCCATTTGATGTGGGGAGCGGTCATTCTAATATGAGACCTGTTGTGATAGACACTGGTATTATCTAAGGTGGATTTTGTTTTCCTTCAAATCTATTTCTTCCTATCAACATGAATGTAGAGTTTGGTGATTGAAACTCCAGCTGTTTTAACTATTACATCTCTTTCCGCCAAGGTTCAAAGTTGCTTACATCATGCCAGTCAATCTTGGATTTGTGTTGACCTGTACTCAGCACACAACCTAGCCATTGTTTTGTTTTCTCACTGGTTGCCGGAAAAGCAAGAGACAAGAATGTGTACGCTCATGTCTAAAGCCAATGGACAGAACAAGCACCATTAGCTTTTGGACAAGTATTGAATGGTTCCTAGAATCATAGAATCATAGAGTTGGAAGAGACCACAAGGGCCATCGAGTCCAACCCCCTGACAAGCAGGAAACACCATCAGAGCACTCCTGACATATGGTTGTCAAGCCTCTGCTTAAAGACCTCCAAAGAAGGAGACTCCACCACACTCCTTGGCAGCAAATTCCACTGTTGAACAGCTCTTACTGTCAGGAAGTTCTTCCTAATGTTTAGGTGGAATCTTCTTTCTTGTAGTTTGGAACCATTGCTCCGTGTCCGCTTCTCTGGAGCAGCAGAAAACAACCTTTCTCCCTCCTCTATGTGACATCCTTTTATATATTTGAACATGGCTATCATATCACCCCTTAACCTCCTCTTAAATATATAAGATTTAAATATATAAATATACATATATAAATATATGTATATTTATATATAACAAATATATAAATATACATATCACCCCTTAAATATTTGTATTTGCTTAAAAAAACCATTTAAAATGTTTAAATAGGAGCATTGCTCATTCATTCTCCCACCAACATAGTTGCTTGCCCCTGCCTTGGAGCAGAAGGCCTCATGTCCAGTCTCCAGGTAGGATTAAGTCTGAAACTCTGGAGAGCTACTTCTCTGATCTGGATCAAAACAAGGCAGCTTACTAAGCTTACAGCAGCAGAAAAGCTCCATTTTGTGTGTGTGAATGTCTGCACTCTGAAATCAGCTGTCCAATAACCTGGGAGGCTTTTAAAGCACATACTGAAACAGTCAGATGTAAATAAATGGTACGTCTCATTTGATTGAAACAGCCAGACTTTCAAGCCATTCCTTCCATAGCTGATAGGGTAGTTAATGTACTCTAGTATCATACTGATGAGGCCATTGCAATATTCTTGTAAATGTCACTGCATGTGTTTCTTGCTAACCATCAGGAAGAAGAGATAGTAATTCAAATTAGTCCCACTGCATAATGAGAGTTCTTTATGTTATATACACTGCACTGCAAGTATGTAGTCATCAAACCAAGCTTGTTCACCCATATTGTGCTATTTTTTTCCTCTTGGAGAATGAAATTGAATTCCTTATTGTCTGGCATGCTTTTTGCATTATTCTTATTATTCTTCTTATTATTATATAGTCAAGTTTGACTGGACTTAACCATCCAGGGGTCCTTTACCTTGTTATACTATCATCATCATCATCATACAAGAAAGATATCAGAGTTTTTAGGGGCTAACCAGGCTGGGATATCAGGTTTGTGGGTTTTTGAATGTCTGATGTAGATTTTTTAAATTTTGTTGTTCTGTATGGGACAGTGACAATAAAGATTATCGTATCATATCAATATGTGGAATATGTGAATCTGAAGAAAGCCAGGAGCACCAGCCTTCTGTTGAGCTGACCCTCTTCCTTCTTTCTCCTAAAATATGATCAAGTACTTGAATTAAAGATTTCTATGTCTCATTTCCACAGGGTTTCCAAGGATGGTGTCCAAAAAGAATCCAACAACAATTTTACAGCAGCACAATACATTTTTGAGATAGCACCCTTCAGATCATACACCATATTGAAATATCATCCGGTAAGAAAGATCAGACTGATTCTCAGGGATGGGGGAATGGCTTGCATGATGGACAGAACCATCCTACTCTCACATTTCCATTGTGCTGCAGATATAAAAGCACCATGCTTCAGGAATTTCTGCTACATCCTATGTCTCGGGGTGGGGGAGGATTAAAAGCAGACAACAAAACCAAGTTCCTCTCTCCATCTTCCAAAGCTAATGCCCTATGAAGTGTGCCACTATCGCTGGTGGAGTTGGGTTGGAGAATCAACAGCTCCAATCTTTGCAACATGGATATATGGAGGCAACCAATCATGCCACAATAATCCACTGCCAGTAACCCTCTGCACCAGCCCAGTACTATGGAATAATATACCAATAGAGATTCAGCAGACACCTTCTGTTGACTTTTCAATGCCTGCTAAAAATGACACCATTCCATTGGGCCTATGCAAGCAATTAAGAACACATCTTTCCACAATAGTGAACTGACATTAATTTTAACTTTCTAAATGGTTCTTATTGTATGGTTTTATGTTCTGTTGCTGTTGTCATGCATCCAAGTTCCCGGCTTGATAACACAGTAAG
Organism: Podarcis melisellensis; assembly: GCF_964234715.1. Lineage (NCBI taxonomy): Eukaryota > Metazoa > Chordata > Lepidosauria > Squamata > Lacertidae > Podarcis > Podarcis melisellensis. The sequence goes on along the minus strand of NC_138538.1, from coordinate 85,017,167 downwards.
CGTCCTTAATTAAAAAGGAGGATTTATTGCAAAAACAAACAGATAGCTCTGGATGGCTGTAATATAGCCTCCGGCTTCATCAATCAAGATGACCCTTCTGAAGACTGTTTCCAGGTTCTACAGAAGAAACTGAATTTTCAAACCTTGTGTCTCTTGCTTTGTTTCTGGTCTAACAGCCCACCCCTTACCCGACTCTTAGGAGAGATTGGATCAGCTCCAACCTCTTCCCAGTCTGACAGACTATTTCCGTTTCTGTTCCCACCTGAGTGAACTTCCTGAGAGCTTTGGCTGGGTTCCAGCCCGCTCGCAGTCATTCCCTTATCAACCGGCATTCCAAGGGGTGGGGGAGTTAGCTCTCTCTGCTGTTTTTCCTGCATAAAAGTTAACCTTCTCTGTTCCTGGCTGTTTTCTTCAGTTGGCTGCTAACCTTCACTGGGAACTGGCTCATTCCTGACAGCTGTGAATGGCTTTTTTTTTAACAGCAGTATAGAAATATTTCCCCCCAAATCAATTGATTGATTGATCAATCAATCAATCACAATCACACAAGGACACAGCACTCCTAAACTAGCAAGCACAGTTGCACACTTCATAGGATATTGGCTTGGGAAGTTGGAGACAGGGATAAGAGCCCCAGTAATGGAAGGCAAGTTGCTCATGTTTTGAATGCTTGGTGGCAGTGGGATGAGTTCTGCAAAAGGCTAAAAAGAGGGAGCATTTAGGTTTCCTACACACTCAGTTCCCTGTGAAGTGCACACATTCTCATTTTGTGCAAACTTTCCGCTTTTCTGTGAAGTTTTCAGGGCAGGGTGCACCTAATTTCTCTTAATAAGCACATTTTGGGATGAAGTTTTGACAAATGTACACATCCCCCCCCCCAACACATTTCTCCCCACACAATTAATTTATGTAGTTTATTTTCACTAATATATTCAATGCATGCACACTTCCCCCAATATATGAATTTTAGTGAACTTTGGCTGTTTTGCATACTGAATTACAAAATTCAGAGAAATGTGAATTTCAAAAGATGGTTGTGTTTCAGTTTTCCTATTGTTGTAGAAAGTGTAAATTTGATAGATTTAGCTTTAGGAGAGAACTGAATGGAATTTCTCTCCCATCCCTAACTGTCAGGCTTTAGGGAATCGACTTCCTCCCCTGTGGCAGTAGATAAGGAGAACAAAGGAAAAGAAGTCTTCTTACCAGTTAGAATCTTTAATAATCACAGTGAGAGACAACAGAGCACATCTCTCTAGAATGGCAGTGCTCCTATTTCCATCCCTATTAATCTACGTCATTCCTACGTTTTGTAACCTGAGTTTGTACTCTCTGTGCTTTCTGCTTGGAGACTTTCTGAGGTCTTCAAGACCGGGCGGGGGGGGGGGCGCACGAATGTTGTCCAGAGACTGTGAATCTGTTAACCCTCTCTCTTCCAGTGTTTCTTCTCCTAGCTGTTCCCCATCCAGGATTTCCCAGCTTCTGCCTTCTGAACTATGTCCCTCTGCAAACCACTGTTCTAAATCTATACTGTCCTCTTGCTCCTGGGGAGATTCCGGATCAGGGGGAGGTGACAGCTCCCACCATGCCTCCTTATTATAGCCCTCCTCAGCACAGTCCCTGACACTAACTCTGTCGGAAACTTTTGTTATCTGGCACCCCTAAGAAGCAATGAGTGGTATTAGCAGGACTACATTTCACATACAGTGGTACCTCGGGTTAAGTACTTAATTCGTTCCGGAGGTCCGTACTTAACCTGAAACTGTTCTTAACCTAAAGCACCACTTTAGCTAATGGGGCCTCCTGCTGCTGCCGCACCGCCGGAGCACGTTTTCTGTTCTCATCCTGAAGCAAAGTTCTTAACCTGAAGCACTATTTCTGGGTTAGAAGAGTATGTAACCTGAAGCATATGTAACCTGAGGTACCACTGTATTGATTTGAACTAACCAACCAATACTTTGGTTTCAGGCTTATAGGGTATTATTTATATTTATATTTATATTTATATTTATATTTATATTTATATTTATATTTATATTTATATTTATATTTATATTTATATTTATATTATTTATATTTATATCATCCATATCTATATCATCTATATCTATATCTACAGAGAGAAAGAGATGTTGAGAATCTTTGATCTATTCTCCTTTGTTCTTTTCTAGCTCACTTGTTTACATCCAAGTGAGCTCAAGTCTATTATCTTGCAGAATGACTCTTTGATTAAGAACTTCCCCTAACAAGAAAAATTGTAAATCTTTCCCATTTCGCTAGGGGAAAGAGCAGAGCAAATGCCAGTATACCTGTTATGGATGGAGCCCTTTAATAGTACTGACTGAAATACAAACCTGGAAGCAAAAATTAGATTTACACTTAACTTTTTAAGTCCCATTCTATAAGTAATTAATTTTATAGATTTCTTTCATCTGGAAGCCCATTAATGTACACCCTGGCTTTTCACACTGAGGACAGTATCGAGTGGGATGTTAAATAGCAAGAGGGTTTTAAAAGCCAAGAGAAAAGTGAAGGGAGTCAACGGAGTGTGTTTTCAACCATTCGTCAGCTGTCAGGTTGCAGCAATTTGGTAATAAAATCAATATAGATGCCACCAGAAACGTGATGTGGTTCTTTTTGGCATTTCTAACAGTGTGTCATCATGCAGATATTTATATATCAAGCTGAAATGTAGACAGGCTTGACATGGCTTTGAATATAAGGTTTTCTTATTGTTCCTTTTTGTTCCAGCATTATTATCTTCCAATTTGCATTTTTTAAATTAATTTGTCACAATCTGCTTCCTTTCTGGGGAACTTGGTTACACTGAACCTTTGGGAACAACATCTAGTGCATGGGCAGGAAAACTAAGGCCTGGGGGGGCCGGATCCAGGCTAATCGCCTTCTCAATCCGGCCCACGGACGGTCCAGGAATCAGCATGTTTTTACATGAGTAGAATGTAAAATGTTTTACATGAGTAGAATGTTTTTACATGAGTAGAATGCATCTCTGGGTTATTTGTGGGGCCTGCCTGGTGTTTTTACATGAATAGAATGAGTGCTTTTATTTAAAATGCATCTCTGGATTATTTGTAAGGCATAGGAATTCGTTCATTCTTTTTTCCAAAATATAATCTGGCCCCCCACAAGGTCTGAGGGACAGTGTACTGGCCCCCTGCTGAAAACGTTTCCTGACCCCTGATCTAGTGGAAGTGTCATAGCTCAGTGATATGGCATCTGCTGTGCATTCAGAATGTCCCAGCTTCCAACCCAGACATCTCTAGGTAGGGTTCGGGAAGACATCTGCCTGAAATCCTCGAGGGCAACTCCCAGTCAAGGTAAACAATGTTGAGCTGTCATTATCATTATTATCATTTTTATTAGTTATTAAATTTGTTAGTCACTTTTTTTGCTCAAGATGACTTACAGCCAACCACCCACCCACCCACCACAACAACGGAATGGATGAGCCTTGAAGTAACAGGGTCTTTACTGTGAGGGTGCCATTTCCTTCACCCCAGATTTTTCTTGGGACCCATACTCTTCTTTTCCACTACCGCACTTCCACTTTAAAGCCCTAAACAGCCTTGGCCCAGTTACCTGAAGGAGCGTTTCCACCCCCATCATTCTGCCCGGACGCTGAGGTCCAGCGCCGAGGGCCTTCTGGTGGTTCCCTCACTGCAAGAAGCAAAGCTACAGGGAACCAAGCAGAGGGCCTTTTCGGTAGTGGCGCCTGCCCTGTGGAACCCCCTCCCACCAGATGTCAAAGGGAAAAACATTCAGAAGACATCTTAAGGCAGCCCTGTTCAGGGAAGTTTTTAATGTGTGGCATTTTAATGTATTTTTTGTCTCTTTGGAAGCCGTCCAGAGTGGCTGGGGAAACCCAGCCAGATGGGTGGGGTACAAATAAATTATTATTATTATTATTATTATTATTATTATTATTATTATTATTATTATGCCAGCTGCTTGGTTAATACACATCACATCCCCCCAAATTAACCACCACTACTAATGATCCTTGGGGCAACCTTTTACCCACTTTAGCCTTTCCTAAGTATTTTTTCCATGCCTATTTCCCCCGTGTAAGTCACTGTAGAGGTATGTTTCCCAGAGAGATGAGGTTGTATCTCCAAAACTGCTACCAGCCCACTGCTACCAACAACGCTTGAAGTAACAGTGTCATTGCTGGTGGGTGACATTTCATACACCCCAAGTATTTCCTGGGGATTTATGCTCCCCTCCAGGACCCCCAGCAAACCTGCTGCTTAGTGATAAAATCAGAACAAATGGCAATCCCAAGAAAACTTGATTGTTATTTGTTTCAGTTCAGCACTGAACTGCGGGTTTTCCAATGGGAAAGCAGTGTGACAAACAGAAGGGAAGATGAGCGCTTCAATGTACAATTCTCCCGCCCCTTAGAAGTGAGGGGGCAAATGGGTTTCATCTTGGGAGCTAATTTCCCTTCCTGATTGTATCTTCTGTTACAATTGATGAGGCTCAGGTTAACACTTAACATTGTTTAAAACCATCTCACTTTAAAATGGGAATTTGGGCTCCCAGCACACTCTCATTGGAATCATTCAACTTTCAACTGCAGGAAGAAGAAGAAGAAGAAGAAGAAGAAGAAGAAGAAGAAGAAGAAGAAGAAGAAGAAGAAGAAGAAGAAGAAGAAGAATAGTAGTAGTAGTAGTAGTTTGGATTTGATATCCCACTTTATCACTACCCAAAGGAGTCTCAAAGCGGCTAACATTCTCCTTTCCCTTCCTCCCCCACAACAAACACTCTGTGAGGTGAGTGGGGCTGAGAGACTTCAGAGAAGCGTGACTAGCCCAAGGTCACCCAGCAGTTGCATGTGGAGGAGCGGGGAAGTGAACCCGGTTCACCAGATTACGAGTCCACTGCTCTTAACCACTACACCACACTGGCTCCAAACAAGGTTGTGTATGGCAAGAAGAAGAAGAAGAAGAAGAAGAAGAAGAAGAAGAAGAAGAAGAAGAAGAAGAATTAACTAACGTTGGTCACATGGGAGGTATCTAGTGAAGGAGAGGCTCCATTTTATGTGAAGCCAGATGAGTGTGTTTTAGAATCCACTGTGAACACTGCTAAGTTGTATAATGCTCTAGAGTGCTGCTTGACTTCTTGAAGGTAAAAGTGGAAATCTCTCACAGGAGCTGCAAGGCATGGCCTAATTGAGATACAAAAGGCTGAGCTCTGGAAAGAGAGGAAAACACAGTTGTTTGGAAGTTAGAAGAAGAGGAGACCATAAGCCCATGCTTGGACAAGCATCTGACTGCAAATATTATGTTTTGATTCTTCTATAAGTTTCCGCAAGTAAAATTTTTGAATGTTAAAGTCTGGACATTGGTTTCATTTCCAAAGAGGTGTGTCAGTCATATATATGATTTGAACTTCCTGGCTGTGTTTTTGCTACTCTTTACTTCAACATCTATGTCTTCTTTGTCATACAGCGCAACAATACCTGCAGTACACACTACCTGTAGGGTTTGTATCAGGTGATAACCATTCCATTTGGTTTCTATTATGCTAATTGTATCTACAATATGTGAGGACCCACGCTCACACATTTCAGCTTGGAAGCTTCAAACATTGCTGTATGAATCCCTAAACACTGTGCCTCCTTCCAGTGTCTCTGACACTGGAATATAGATCTTCTAATCTATATTGCTTTTATGTCATTAAATGGCCATCCTATTCCCTGCTACTTTTCATCAAGCCTCCTTTTCAACAAATAAACATTTCATTTTGAACTGGACACTCCTCAACTCCTGACAGCATTCCCCTAGGGATCTATTTAAAAGCTGTTATACTATCTTTTTTTAAAAAAACAACACAAAACCAACTTTAAGCTCCTGCAGTCTAGCTCAAACTAAAACAGGATTCACTTCTGAGTAGAGATGTATAGTATTTAGCTTTAGAAAGCTCTTTAGTAGCTATATGCATATGAAATGACGCTTCCATATATGCATTCCAAAGAGATAGCGGTTTGTGTAAATTGTCCCTTTGGGAATTCCTAATTTAATCCTTAGAATCTCACTGCTAATGAATAGGCAGGACTGTGCATCTGGATCTGTTTTTTAAGCACCAAATCCTTCTGATCAGTTGAGAAAGGGCATGGATTCTGTCCCCTGCTTCACCAACCTTTCCCAATCAAGAAACTAATAGGTTTTGGCCTTTGTGAAGGCAACCAGTTCTGTAGCTAATAGTGGCCTTTTTAGTGGTGGCCTCTCACACCCCTTCTGAAATGCACCAGAGCTTCTTGCTCAGCTCATTTAGGAGATCTAACCGCCGAGACAAAGCCTGTGATCTTAATTGGAACTGTGTTTAAATGTATTGTCCTATACGGCTTTTTCCTGAAGATCATGCAACACTTTCCCTCCCCTTCTTTTTAATGTTTAATGTTATATATTATTATTTTTTGTTAGCTGCCATGAGAGCCAACAATAGAAAATTAAAGTCAATATTGTGGATTATTTTATTTTTTTAAAGGAACAATGAAAACAGAGACAAAAAGCATTCTTCCACTTAAGAGAGCAAGGAAGTCAGAGAAAGTATTACTTGTTATGTCTTTGTGCGGCCTTTTCCAACAAAAAGATGCTATAAAGGGGGAAGATGGAGCAATGATCACACCTGTTGAAAATTGTTTATCACATTTCAGCCACTGTCCTTTAACCTAAGAGATCTGTGTTATTCTACGCCGTGAAACATTTACAGCCCCTATTACATTTTGCAATTACAGTGAAGTGAGGCAGAAAATAGCTGTTCAAAAATGTATTTGAGTAATGAAGTTTCAACCATTACTTGAAAGGCTGTTGTTATTTTAGTAAATATTTAATCTTCCTACCAGCATGGATTCCTAATTGAACTTTAAGTATTATTGTTCTTGGACATTCCTAATTGTTACTTTGAAGGCACTAGTAAATCGAGAAGGTAATATCTAATGGATTTTGGGGTGTGTGGGGCGGGGTATGCATGGAACTGTTCAATCAGCCTCTGAGAACCAATCCTAGTAAAGTACATTTGAAGTACAAATCACATGGCCACCTTCTCTCATGTGCTGACTTTTTTTGCAACTACCATCTCCTTATGAAATTTGTTTGTTTTAGATGTAGGTATGTTCCAGAATTGATGCTTTTGAATTATGGTGCTGGAGGAGACTCTTGAGGGTCCCATGGACTGCAAGAAGATCAAACCTATCCATTCTTCAGGAAATCAGCCCTGAGTGCTCACTGGAAGGACAGATCCTGAAGCTGAGGCTCCAAACTTTGGCCACCTCATGAGAAGAGAAGACTCCCTGGAAAAGACCCTGATGTTGGGAAAGATGGAGGGCACAAGGAGAAGGGACGACAGAGGACGAGATGGTTGGATAGTGTTCTTGAAGCTACCAGCATGAGTTTGGCCAAACTGCGGGAGGCAGAGGAAGACAGAAGTGCCTGGCGTGCTCTGGTCCATGGGGTCATGAAGAGTCTAAACGACTCAACGACTAAACAACAACAACATGTTCCAGAGCGTACAGCAGAGAACTGCCATCACAAATAGGACTTCTTTTGCATCAGAGCTGTGAAGCTTAGTTAGATGCTTTCATGAGCACTCATCCACTTCACGCAACTTCCTCTAAATGAGATAACAGGCAAAGCAAAGTTTCTGTGCCTCTGTAGAATTTGCCGTTCCTTATGATGTCCCAACAGAAAGTGTGCATGTCATATTTACGCAATGTCCGATGTTGTTTTTGTGTAAGCAGCAGAGTCACACATACACACACACCCAACAAAAGTTGACTGTACACAGACCTAACATCCACAATTGCAAAACGCAAGCAGTCTGTTACAAAAATATCATAAATATGGGAAAAAGTAATTGCTGATTAGTGTGGGATTTTTCCACATCAATATTTCTCTCAGGTATCATGCAGGTCCAATAAAGTCAACTATATTATATTCCCTTCTGAATGTGCTTGGCAATTCAACAGCCTATTAGGAACATCTGAATGAAGACCAATGTATTAACTAACAACGAATAAACCATTAAGCAAAGATTCCAGCTACAGCCTTTTGAATTTTGAAAGTATGTTTCGGGGGTGGCGAAGGCATTTTCAATTTACTCATAAGTCCTCTTAGACGAAACTTGATTTTCAAATGATTAATCTGAGAGCCCCATTATCATCTTTTAATTCCCAGCTCTACTGTCTTGGTTTCAATGGAGGTGAGCAGTGATTGACATGAATCTCAAGTGACAAGACATGTCATAAGCCATTGACCCACCAGCTTCACGTTCAATTCAGGTTGCTTTGAAATTGCTTATTAAGCCTGGTCAATTTCTATAACTTAATTTACTTCACCATTATGATTGTGATTAGAACGCGGGCTATAGAGCAGCTTAATGACAAAAACATGCTGAATAACTGGCTAATTAAAGCCAGCACACTTTTTGATGTTTTTTACTTAATTGATCCTGGGGGAAATGGAAAGTATGTCCAATTACAGTGCTTCTTGTAAATATAGCGCCTGCTGATGCTGTTCAGCGTTTATTTGGGAGACATCCAATGCTTTTGTCTTCGAAGCAGCACACAGTTCTGGAGCAATTACCCCACTGGCTGGTCATATATTAACAAGCCACATTATTCCCCATGCACCCCTGTGGTGGTCAATGATTTGCGCCTTGAGGGGTTAGTGAGCACAGTAGCCACAATTCAGCAATAGCCATAGGCAGCTGGTTGCACATGAGAACTGGTCACTCTGAATACAAATGCACATCTCTGGTTGCATTGGAAGTTGAATTCGCCCAATCCAAGAAATCTTGAATTAGCATTGCAGTCCACCCAGATGCGCTTCTGCATCAGCGATACGTATGGGAGACTGTTACACAAATAAAACAACATCCAGCAAAGCATCCAGAATCTACCAGTAGATTCTCGCCTAACTTTTGACAGCTCCCAAACTGGAGCCACAGCTTTATTCCAATTTTTAAAAAGGAGATCTTCAACAAATGATGTAACTGATATGGTAGTAGCAGTGCTTTTTCCCGGTGAGACGCAGGGGTATGCATACCCCTAAACATTTTGTGAATCTAAGTATGGCCTCATTGAGGGGCAGTATTTCAATATGAGTAGGAAAATGAGAGTACACCTAAACATTTTTAAGGCAAAAAAATAGTGGGTAGGAGTCACCTTCTGACCAGCACCACTAACCCACTTAGGTAGGAGTGAGCCTGATCCCTCCATGAGTTCAGAACTGTTGACTTTCCCCAGTGTTGAAAGAGCGGCACTCTTCTTCTTCTTCTTCTTCTTCTTCTTCTTCTTCTTCTTCTTCTTCTTCTTCTTCTTCTTCTTCCTCAGTGATGAGGGCCTTCTGGCAGTTCTCTCACTGCGAGAAGTGAGGTTGCAGGGAACCAGGCAGAGGGCCTCCTCGGTAGTGGCGCCCGCCCTGTGGAACACCCTCCCTTCAGATGTCAAGGAAACAAAAAACTATGTGACTTTTAGAAGACATTTGAAGGCAGCCCTGTTTAGGGAAGTTTTTAAATGTTTGATGTTTTATTGTATTTTTAATATTTTGTTGGAAGCCACTCAGAGTGGATGGGAAAGCCTAGCCAGATGGGCAGGGTATGAATAATAAATTATTATTATTATTATTATTATTATTATTATTATTATTATTATTCATTATCATTATCATCATCATCACCCCACTACTGCCACTCTGCCAGGTCTGCTGGCTTCACTAAGCTTCTAACCTGCTTCTTCAAGGTTAAAATCAAATGATTCAATGTTGAAAAGAAAACACCATGTGATAAAACACTTTGAAATAGCTACCAGTGCAATCTATGGTCCTCCATACCTGTTTTGCTTGTTAACTCATCTCAGGGCCAATTATTGGGGAGGGTTGTGTAGAACTGCATACCCACCAGCTATGGTGGAGGAGATAGAGAGTGAGACTTTGTCTAGGGAGACATCGTTTCACATCCTTGCTCAGCTCTGCATCTCACCTTGGGTCAGTCCAATCTACCTCACAGTGTTTATGTGAGCATAAAACAAGTGTAGGAGGGCTCCCTGGAGGAAGGTCGAGGTAGGCATTTTAATAATAGAAATAGATAATTTTGCCACCATTATCCCTGAAATACTGGTTCATAAAGGGTTAACCCAAACAAGATTTCATGGTTAGTTTCCAGTTAATAACATATTTAGGGATGGCGATGTAAGCTGAAACTTTGAAATTCACAAAGTTATTTATTAGCTTGTTTAGGAGCAAGGTGATAAAACTTCAGGGAGTTTCTGGTTAGCTGATAATTGCTTTGATTAGCAACATTCTTCATGCAGAAAACCTTGTATTAGCAGCAGCAAAGCAACGCCCAAAGGTCTTCAGAACCCATGACATTGTGATCTTTTTAAAAAGAGTATAAATGAATGATTTTGAAATATTTCTCAAAGAAGAAACTAGAACGGGGAGATCTGATTTGATCTTAGACTCTCTGCACATCAGCTCCTCTTAGATGTGTAAAGACCTTTTGATCTTGATGAGAATGAATTACTTCTGGTGAAGTTAATAGAGATGGTGGCGTTGGTCATGCAGCCAAGTTTTAAACAAATACCAGTGTGATCCTGTATATGTTGAGTGTTGTCATATGTCCTCAGTTGATACTTATCCTGCAGTCAACCTCAGAGGAATTAAGGCTCCAGGGATGGGGGTGGGGATAAGCAAAGAGACCAGAAGTCAGACCAGTAGGGTGGTTTGTTACAAAGATAGGTAGGTAGAAGGCATGCATGGCATTTGGAAATCAAACTGGCAGTTGGGAGCTGATGGGAGTTGAGAAACAAAATAACATTTAAAAGTGGAAGAACATTTTGGTTAAATTCTCATGGGTGCATTGCAGCATTTATCATAGAATCATAGAGTTGGAAGAGACCACAAGGGCCATCGAGTCCAACCCCCTGCCAAGCAGGAAACACCTTTTGTGTGCTTTCATGAGGTAGCTGAGGTGTGTTTGTACACGCCCCTTTCTTTTATTCTGCAAACAACCTTCTGCACTCCAAAGCCTTCCTAGGTCCACACGCTTCAAAAAAAGGCCAGGAGAAGACCTCGTCAGGTAGCAGTTCCCACACAGCTTTTCATGCAGCTTTTTCAGGTCAGGAAGCATAGACACCTGGGGAAGTTGTGGAGTGCAGGAGAGGTGCTGAATGTGTTATAAGAATTCGAAGGTCTCAAGTATAAAATAAATGTTCATAAATGTCCAAGGCAAACGCATGCGTAACTATATAAATCACGTGTCTGAAATAGAACAGGAGAGCAACCCTGAAGCCATTTTGACTCTCCCAGTGACCTCAAATATTCCTCTGCAGTAAGGGAGGAAATGGGGAAAGACTCCCCATTGTCTTTTGCTTACAAATCTTGTCTTAAGGGCGAATTTGTGTATGAACAGGGTGAGGCTGTGACCTGGATTCAGAAACTAAACTATTAACCATCACAAAAGAATGGCCAGGCTACCCCAGGTAATGTAATCAGTGACTATTATCAGGTATCCTGGCAAACAGGATTACTGCTGTAGACCTCCTCCTCTGCTGTAGACTGCCTCATTCTATGATGTATGTATGATGTTTTTTGGGAGGAGGGGGGTCTTGGGCTACAGGGTGGGCAACTTCAAAAATCTATATAAGGGCTTGCACACCATTCTTCTGTGTTTTCTCCTCCCTCCTGCGTGTGGTAAGGGGAGACCCTTTGCAACAGTTAATAAAGATCAGGCTTACTAGCTGCTTTGCTTCTCAATAGACTCTAGTTGGCATCTGTTATTTTCTGCTCCTTTGGATAAGGGAAAAGAAGCAGTTTTTTCCCCTTATAACAAATGGAAAGAAAAACAAATGCTGCTCCCAGAACAGGCCCAAGACATTTTTGGCACCTGAGGTTAACCACAAAATTGTACCTCTCTTCTCACCAAGGAAGAATGGGAGAATGAAGATCTACATCTGGAAGAAGACAGGGAATAAAGGTGTACATTTGGATCAGCTGCTCCTGTGGATCTTGCCATCTGAGGTGGTTGCCTCACCTTGCCTCATAGGTGTGCTGGCCTTGGCTGTACCTGTGGCTACTTTGCAATGGCAAGATAAGCTAAAAATGTCCTACTAACCCCAGTTCTCAAGTAACTTGAGAATGAGGGAGAAAACCTTTGAGAAAGTGCATGGCAGAGTTCAGCACAGCATTACTTTTTATAGGAGAGTGTAACCCTCATCATTTCTGAGCTGTTAGCTGCAATACCATCCTGTCACAATCTACAATGGCAGTGCTGAAGTGTAGCCAAGAGCAATACATCTGTAATCTGCGGCCAGGGATTTCTCACACTTCCAAGCCAATACATCCGTGGACCATTCTACTATTTCAAATGCATCTCCAAAGATCAGCATCTATAATCTGAATTTTGCTCTTTTCTTTCTTGGAGATATCCCTGAGAATCATTCAGCATCCACCCCCACCCCTCCACCTGCCTATTGGAGGCCATCTGGCATAGGCCTGCTCACCAAACCATTATTACATTCCCCGTTTTTCACTTAAATGTTCTATCAGTGGATTTCACCCAAGGCAATAAAGAGTATCTCATGCACATCAATTTGAAATGGTCCTATTAGTCACTGCAAACAGGACTGTCAGCACAGCATAGAAGACAGATGTCTAATGCCATTGTTTTATGGTGAATAGCAAAGTGAGATCACACAGAACTAACTCTGCATCATTGTATATTTAAGGGTCTTGCCTAAGGTTACATAGTGCCCTCTCATTCATATCCTGGAAAGATAATGAGCTATCCTTGTGCAACAAGTTGACATGGATTTAATAGGCGACCATTCGAGGATACAATTTTTCAATGATAGAGATGGCTTGTTTATGGAACAGATGGGTCACCATCATGAAGTCCCTGTCAGGCGAATGCTGAACTTCAGCACTGACAAAACTGGAAAGGCTACTTGTGGCTAGAAGAATTCAATGGAGAAGCCCCCAAATCGCTTCCACTTCTGCAGCAAAGATGGGGAGCTTTCAAATAATGCCAAAAATGTGCCTTTAATATACAGCCCGAGTAAGGAGAAGAAATTGGAATCTCTGCAGAAGATGTCAACTAATACTGGTGAGATTTAGTATCTCAAACCAAAACAGTGCAATGTTCTTGTATCTTGAGGGTGGCTTTCTGAGACTCCATCTGTACTACCATTCAACAACCAAAGTTGTCTTCAGCTACTATAGTTGCTGTGTTGCTCTACAGACGAGCCGAGTGTTAATGTATAAGGGTTTATGCATGCGGAGAAAAAAGGACAAGAAAGGGCAAGCATGCGAGAGTGACTCAGCACAGACTAAAGTATAAATACACTGGTGTTTGAAGGAAGTTTGCCCTTGGAAAGAGCCTACTCTGTGTTAGAACACTGCAAGGAGACTTTCTGCTGCTGGAAAGACTGTATTTTGCAAGTGTATGTAACCTATAAGCTGTGGAACTGCATTATACTGTCAGTAAATGGACTGACCCAACCTAGAACTGTCTGGAGTTTTTCTGTTCCATTGGCACATTCTGCTGGCATATTGAATACACACTCTGCAAACGCTCAACAGCAGTGAGACCAGGGACATGCTAAGTAGGCCTGCCCACCGGGGTCCATGCAAAGAACTTGAAGACCTGCTGTGACTGGACCTTCCTGGGTACAGCTCTACGTGTGATGGCTTCCACAGGACCCAAATTGCACTAAGCTCTGGGTCAAGTGTAGCCTTAATGCATATAGCTCTATACCTGAAGGCACTACCCCTACAGACATATGTGCTCTTCGAGAATATATCAGGGATGCATCTATCTTGTATGCCCCCAACCCCAGCTCATGTGTAGAGCTATCATGTCTGAAGAGGGCTCATATCCTTTCCTGGCATGTGGGAATGGGTGAGCAACCTACATGCTTACACCATGCAGTTTAGATACCATGCAATGAGGGATCTGCATATATGGCTGTATGCATGATGAACTGATTTACACATTCCTTTTTTAATATATTTTTTCCTAAAAATTAATTTACATTTCAAAATATTCATTTGGATAACCTTAAATCAATGACTTCCCTTCTCTTTCCATGGTTCATTCCACATACCATACACCCCTGCATATTTTACATGAACTAAACCTTTCAGTAATCCATTGCTCCATGCATCAAAACTCATTTACACTGTTGAATTTATCTTAATGCTACCGCATTTTTAAATCAACAGTTTTCACCCATATATTCAGTAAACATTTTCCAGTCTTCTTTAAATGTACACTCTTCGTGTTCTCTTATTCTCAGTGGCGGAGCTTCATGCTCTGGCACCGGGGGGTGGAGAGCAGGTGGGGGCGGGACTGGCGTGTGTCCCGGGGGTGGGGCGCGCTGTTCGCAGGGGCGTGGAGCGCATCCTGGGGGCATGGCATGCGTTCTGGGTGTGGGCGGGGGGCAGCCACGATGGCACCCTACTGGGATCATGCAGCCGGGGGCGGTGCACGCCCCCCCCCCACTCCTCTTCCTCAGCCAGTGCTTATTCTATAAGATTTGCAGATTCCTCCCCTCGTCAAAAAAAAAGAGGAAAAAGAAAAAGAGATGGTGGTTATTACTAGGCAAGTGCATAATTCAGCAAAAAAGCAAAGTGCATTTAAATAATAATAATAATAATAATAATAATAATAATAATAATAATAATAATTCATTATTTGTACCCCGCCCATCTGGTTGGGTTTTCCCAGCCACTCTGGGCGGCTTCCAACAAAGATGAAAGATACACTAAAATGTCACATATTAAAAACTTCCCTGAACAGGGCTGCCTTCAGATGTCTTCTGAATGTCAGGTAGATGTTTATCGCCTTGACATCTGATGGGAGGGTGTTCCACAGGGCGGGCGCCACTACCGAGAAGGCCCTCTGCCTGGTTCCCTGTAACTTGGCCTCTCACAGTGAGGGAACCACCAGAAGGCCCTTGGAGCTGGACCTCAGTGTCCGGGCAGAACGGTGGGGGAGTGTTGTTGACTTCAATTGGGGGAGATAAGCACATGATGTCACTGAGCCCTCGGTACCCTGTTCCATCTGAAGGTACAGGAAGAGGCTTCCACACATAATGCATCCCTAGCTGAATGAGGAACCAGATGTGAAGGAAGGTACTGTATGTGCAGCCCTGTTTTCCTAACCCATCTGCAAGTTAACAGGTGGAATTCTTAAGAGGTGGAACTGTCCCCATCAGCCCCCTTGGAGGAAAGGAATAGGGGGATGTATTGAGTCATGCTTGCCCCCTTTTCCCCACCAAACAGTATATTGGCACGACTACTGCTTTTTCCAAGAAGACTTCATGTGCATGCGCACAGCTGGATCTGCATTCTGAAGCTGAAATAAGATTTCAAAGTCCTGCGTTTAAATTATGCCCTTCCCTTCCACTCCCCCCAACCCCCCACACTTTCCCCAACCAGTTATGAAACACCCTATTTGCTCTCTTCTCTTCTCTTCTCCATTTAGAGATTTAAATAAATCTCCTTTTTTAAAAATGACAATTTTATTTTTGCTAGATGCTGAACCATGTCGACAATAACATCACATTTTTAAAAAGAAAAGAACACTGCAATACTACATTACTACTTCCCATAAATTGACCAGACAGGAAACAGACTTGCAAATTCATCAACAAATGTAATCACTTTTTCTTAATAATGCATCTCTCCAGGAAGAATAATATTCAGAGAACACCTGCCTGGTAATAGAACGTTAATGGAGTTCTGTAAAGAGAACTGAGTTAACTCAGGCTGCCAGCAGATAGAGCGCTATGTTGCTTGTTGAATGATGTCACTGATGCAATGGGGGAAAAAATATTTTTTGATGTGTTTGTTCTTTTACAGTCCTTTCTTTCTACTGTAAACATTTTAAAGGGGAAGCATTTGCACAAGAATTATGGTGCTGGAGGAGACTCTTAAGAGTCCCATGGACTGCAAGAAGATCAAACCTATCCATTCTGAAGGAAATCAGCCCTGAGTGCTCACTGGAAGGACAGATCCTGAAGCTGAGACTCCAATACTTTGGTCACCTCATGAGAAGAGAAGACTCCCTGGAAAAGACCCTGATGTTGGGAAAGATGGAGGGCACAAGGAGAAGGGGACGACAGAGCACTAGATGGTTGGATAGTGTTCTCAAAGCTACGAACATGAGTTTGACCAAACTGCGGGAGGCAATGGAAGACAGGAGTGCCTGGTGTGCTGTGGTCCATGGGGTCACGAAGAGTTGGACACGACTAAACGACTAAACAACAACAACAACAAAGCTTTGGGAGGGGACGCGGGTGGTGCTTTGGGTTAAACCACAGAGCCTAGGACTTGCCGGTCAGAAGGTCTGCAGTTTAAATTCCACAATGGGGTGAGCTCAACAAGAAAGCACTTAGAGGAACAAGTGAGATAACAAAAGCTGTTGTGCTAGGGTTGAGATGTGGGGGACAACAATACACTATCAAGAGTAATGAACAAAGAGAAGAAATAAAGAGGGATTCACTTGAACTCCCTCATGTATTAAAGGAATAATTAGGGTGGAAGTGGAAGCTGAGGAGCTATGCTACATGCATAAAAAATAAAATAAAGCAAAGGACCCCTGGATGGTTAAGTCCAGTCAAAGGCGATTATGGGGTTGTGGCGCTCATTTCGCTTTCAGGCCAAGGGAGCCGGCGTTTGTCCACAGACAGCTTTCTGGGTCATGAGGCCAGCAGGACTAAACCGCTTCTGGCACAACAGAACACCGTGATGGAAAGCAGAGCGCATGGAAATGCAGTTTTACCTTCCTGCTGAAGCGGTACCTATTTATCTCCTTGCACTGGCATGCTTTTGAACTGCTAGGTTGGAAGGAGCTGGGACAGAGCAACGGGAACTCACTCCATCATGGGGATTTGAACCGCCAACCTTTCAATCGGCAAGCCAGAGGCTTAGTGGTTTAGACCACAGCGGCACCTCCCTGCCAACAAAGCTCATGCTGGCCATATTACACAGAGCACTCTGCACCTACATATGCATGTGCCTAAAGCTCATCTGTAGGTAAGAGGGACGATCCTAGTTGCATATCCAGGTGCCATTAACCTGCCCCCATCCAGCCATATCAGAAAAACCAAGGACCACAGACAACATTCTTAGATCCAAATTAGACCCCTACTTTATTGATTAAATATGTACAGCAGTACCTTGGGTTACAGATGCTCCAGGTTACAGATGCTTCAGGTTACAGACTCCGCTAACCCAGAAATAGTACCTCAGGTTAAGAACTTTGCTTCAGGATGAGAACAGAAATCGTGTGGTGGCAGCAGCGGGAGGCCCCATTAGCTAAAGTGGTACCTCAGGTTAAGAACAGTTTCAGGTTAAGAACGGACCTCCAGAATAAATTAAGTTCTTAACCCGAGTATGTATGTATGTGAGTTTTGGCTTGGCAAAAAGCATAGCCACCATCTCCTCTGGCCTGCTTGCTTCAGTGATACCAGGGCAGTGGCAGACTTTGGACTCTCAAATTTCAGTGGCGCCCTGTGTGACATCAAAATTAGGTGCCCCCGCCTCTCGCCTCCCATTCTACAACATAGTTGTGGTGCCCCCAAGGCCCCATTCCCTGTGTGACTGAATCAGTCATGCTTTCCAAAATCTGCCTCTGACCAGGGGTAAAGCCTGATTTGTGGTTGACATACGGTACATCAAATAGGAGCAACCCCCACAGTCTTGCTGTGCTGGGGAGTGCTATGGCCCTCAGCCCCTGTCTGGGCATATGGACTGAAGCACCTCCCCATGGATCCCTTTAATGGGATCCCCATTACTTTTACCCAGGGGTCAGCAACCTTTTCCAGCCGTGGGCTGGTCCACCGTCCCTCAGAAAATGTGGTGGGCTGGACTATATTTTGAAAAAAAAAGAATGAACGAATTCCTATGCCCCACAAATAACCCAGAGATGCATTTTAAATAAAAGCACCCATTCTACTCATGTAAAAACACGCTGATTCCCAGACCGTCCGTGGGCAGGACTGAAAGGGCAATTGGGCTGCATCCGGCCCCTGGGCCTTAGGTTGCCTTCCACTGTTTTTACCCTTTCAGTAGCCCTGTCACCACGCAGTGAGTAATTCAGTGGGTGAGGGACCCCCCAAAATATCCATCACTGTTTATTTCATTTGTGTCCTGATCAAAGCAGTATGTTTTCAAACTCTTGTCATAGGTCTTTCGCTCTAAAACTGGTTTTGTTGTGCAATTAAGTCATTTCACCGAATTGGGAAGAATGCACATTAGTTGGACCTTTTAAGCAGCAGCCCAGCAGGATCTAGGCTAGGAAGCCAACGCTAAGCATTCAAGCACAAAGCAAACTGGCACCAGACACAGTAACAAGCTGCTCAGCACTTTGAATGGGGGAATAATGTGCACTTTCCGCTAGACTATTAGCTGACACACAGATTAACCATTTGGATTAATTACTGCGTTTCAGATAAATGCCCTAAATCTGTAACGCCACTGCTCAGAAAGGTGGAAATGGCCATCAGAATAATAGGGAATGTCTGGCAAAGAGGAGGAGGTGGAGGTGTAATTAATACCTTTCCATTATCATGCTCAATGTGCCATCGTTGCACAATGTAATTACAACACAAACTCAAAATGTTAACAAATCTAAGCACCATCATAAGGAAACTGATTCTTGGTGAAATATAGATTTGCTGCTGGCACTGGATTATGTCCTACAGCAGCTGCAACTATGACATATGGGGGGGTTGCAAGTAGTAGCATGTATGAATCCTTGTGTTCATTTTCTCCTCTTTTTAAAGCAGAGTTACCACATAGGGTTAAGGGACACGGGTGGCGCTGTGGGTTAAACCACAGAGCCTAGGACTTGCCGCTCAGAAGGTCAGTGGTTCGAATCCCTGCGATGGGGTGAGCTCCCGTTGCTTGGTCCCTGCTCCTGCCAACCTAGCAGTTTGAAAGCACACCAGTTCAAGTAGATAAATAGGTACTGTTCCGGCGGGAAGGTAAACGGCATTTCCGTGTGCTGCTCTGGTTCGCCAGAAGCAGCTTAGTCATGCTGGCCACATGACCGGAAGCTGTACACTGGCTTCCTCGGCCAATAAAGTGAGATGAGCGCCGCAACCCCAGAGTTGGTCATGACTGGACCTAATGGTCAGGGGTCCCCTTTACCTTAGCACACGGAGTTAGTACACAGATTGGAGACCTCCTGGAAATACCGGGTGCCATAGGCTTTGAGGCTGGATAGCTCAGTCAGTAGAGCATGAGAGTCTTAATCTCAAGGTCGTGGGTTCGAGCTCCACATTGGGTGAAAGATTCCTGCATTGCAGGGGGGGGGTTTGGACTAGATAACTATCATGGCTCCTTCCAACTCTATGTTCTATAATTCTGTGATCTGTTAACGTTCATAGTCTTTACTCAGTCAGACAAGACAAGCTTGTAGGGATATTCATTATCTACCTTTCCATCCATGTCATCTCAACAATTTAGGAATACTTCCACTCCTCCCCCCACTCTCCCATTCTTAGATCAAAGCTGAAAACTGTGCAATGTTTTTCAATGAACTGTTCCCACCCTGTGACATACCGAACTCCCTTTTATTTATTTATTTTACACGAATGGTTACAGTTAATTTAGAAACCTTCAAGGTGTAAGTGCTTTAAATCGTTCCTTCCAGCGTACTTTACTTTGCAGTTGTCAGAGGGAATTTAAATCTCTTCGTTGGCTGGTTCGGTGCTGATCTTTTTAGGGACCTCCTGAAAGTATTTCACAGTACTTGGCACCATAGATGCTGAAGCATTATGCAGCCAGATATGTTGCATCATCTCTGGAGATAACATATAGGTATTTTAAAATGAGAGCAATCTTCTTTATTGCGGACACTATTGAGCCCAAAGCTTAGGATTTCATAAAGATGGCAGAAAACACGTTCACAGTATTAAAGGATAGCCTGCCTCTCTCTCTCTCTCTCTCTCTCTCTCTCTCTCTCTCTCTCTCTCTCTCTCTGTGTGTGTGTGTGTGTGTGTGTAGACATGCACACAAACGTACATACACACATGTACATCTGCTTGACTAGGGGACTTAATTACAGAGCTGAAAGTCCTAGTCAAAAGGTTGTATTAGGCTCTTTCTGGGCTCCACCTGCCAGATGGGATAATAATATCAACCTGCTTTACAAGATTGTCATAAGGTTTACAATCAGATTATGTGAAGCATTCTGAACTCTTGTTAAAAAGAGCTATATAAAAGGTATTTGCTATCACCACAAAACAGTGCACAGTGAGAACTGTCCCTTGAATAATTAAGCCATCAGATGAAATGCATCTGGTATTCTCTGAGTCTCTGAACAGGAAGGCTTCAAATATGCCTGGTTTTGCCCTTATTCCCCTCATGCATGCTAAGATAAGAGCAGTCGTGTCCACCTAAGGAATGGAGAAAGCTTGCGCTGGGATTCTCAGATGCAATCTGTTATAGTCGATAGACACAGGGCAATCCCAGAAACATTACCATTTCATAGAAAGCCCCAAGCAAAAAGGTGAGTGGGATGCAGTAAACAATAGTAAGCAGACTATAAATTCCTATTCTTTAGGAGCCCAGCCTTCTGCCTCCTTTTTTGAGATATGATTGTGGACACAGGGAACTACTTTTCCCAAATTCCCATATTCTTAGGTTAGCCAGTTTTCACATCACTCCTCCATCTCCAACTCCTCGAAAGATTCCACCAACAGTGTCTCCGAAAATTTTTACACATCACTTGGGAAGACAGGAGAATCAATGCCAGTGTACTGGAAGAAACAAAGATCACCAGTGTTGAAGCCATGATTCTTCAACATCAACTTTGTTGGACTGGTCATGTTGTGAAGATGCCTGATTATCATCTCTCCAAGCAACTACTCTATTCCAAACTTAAAAACGGTAAGTGTAATGCTGGTGGTCAACAAAAGAGGTTCAAAGATACTCTCAAGGCAAACCTAAAAAAATGTAGTATAAACATTGACAACTGGGAAATACTGGCCTGTGAGAACTCCAGCCTTTACCAAAAGTGTCATGGACTTGGAAGATACTTGAACTCAGGACAAAAGGGAGAAACAAGCTAAGAGGAAGGCACATTTGGAAAACCCTCACCGTGATCAACTTCTGCCCGGAAACCTACGCTCCCACTGTGGAAGGACATGTGGATACAGAATTGGCCTCCCCAGTCACTTACAGACTCACTGTTAAAACCGTGCTTATGGAAGAAAATCTTACTTGGCTACGAGGAATCGCCAAAGAAGAAGAAGACATCACTGTTGCTCCATGTTTTCAGGCAGATCAGATCTATAGAAATGTGGACAGGGAGAAACATACCAGTAGTATTCGATTGTTGTGATTGGAAACTAAAGTGCTGTGGAGCTCTGAATATATGCTGGAACAGAAAAAAACACACATTATATGCAGAATAACAGTTAAAAGAAGAAGAGAAAAGACATGCCTAAGACCACCAGTGGGAGCAGTGATGATGTTTGTAATCTGTATGATATATAGACAAAAAACAGCAACCTTGTGGATGTTCTACAAGTGTCATCTTCTGCATTATGATAAAATAAGATGTAGAGGGATCAAAGATGAATGTGCCAGCCATGTACTTGTAGATGTTTCATCAAGATCTATTCTTTCCTTGCAGAATTCTCAATGGTGGCAGCCCTTAGCGATGAAAGAATATATGATTATCTTTTAGTGCTATGTGTCACTTTGGCTGTACGGAAATTGTAGTAATGGTAACATCTTTGATACACTGACAAATAATCTTCGTCTGGTGTGTGTGTGTGTGTGTGTGTGTGTGTGTGCACGTGTGATACATCACTACAGCACTTTGGGTTCCATGGCCTGTCAAAAGCAAAGTCTTTTTACGTCTAGGTCAATAGGGTGTTCTTGGATAATCAAATTATCAAGACAGACAGAGAGAGAGAAAGAGAAAGAGAAAGAGAGAGAGAGAGAGAGAGAGAGAGAGAGAGAGAGAGAGAGAGAGAGAGAGAGAGAGAGAGAGAGATTTGTCCCCACACCCACAAAGAAGAACAGTGATGCAAAGTGTTGGGGACAAAATGTTATATGTATTAATGTGACAACTTTGAGGAATTACAAACCAAATTGACCATATTCAGAAAGTCTGTGGAATTGGATTTAGCCAACTCTGGTAGGGAAGCTTTCCTCCAGACTTCCCCCCCCCCCAAGCATTTGATGTGACAACATGCTGTTGCTCCCTATCTAAGGCTTGGGGGTCCCCTTGGGGTCTGTGCACCATGGTGAATGTTGGAGAATGGGGCCTGGGTGCACAGCTTGGGCTTCACTTACACAAGGCTCACTTAGCAAGGAGGGAGAGTTTCTTTCCATCCTTCACTGGGGAGAACATAAGGTGTAGGTTTACATGAACAAGGGTGAGGGAAATATGTAAGCATTGACACACACACACCCATCCTCATTTATGTGTTTTGCTATTTGGCAGATCCTCTATTTCTTAAACTTTAATAAATACAACTTTTTGAAAAGCGCATAACGTGGTATCTTGAGTCTTCTTTCTGGGTGTGGGGGCAAACTGGCCATGATTGTTTTCAACTGCATGCATTCCTTTTCTGATTTGAAGGACGATATTATTATTGACCTGAATCTGATCAGTGATCCAAAATCAAACCTATACCCTTCAAACAGGAAACCACATATACATTCATGAACAAATGTCCATGTGCATCCTGCTAGACCGTTGACAAGGAGAATATAACTTAAAAACAAAACAAAAAATGGTTTGTTTCAACCTCCAAATACAGGATAGAGGGTTGGAAGCCATTAATCACAAAATGCTTAAACTAATCAACATTCAGATCTAGCTGATACAGCACAAAGGGAAATACAGCTGTGCTTGTCTGAACTTCTGCTGGAAAGATCACAGCTGCCTTTCGTCTCACATGTGCCTACAGAAGGGGAGAGCACAGCAGCAAATGTGATGTATTAATTCGCTGAAAATGCACCTACTGTTATGAGTTGAGGGTGGTGGTGGTGGAAGTAGGTTGTGTGTGAGATCCTTCTACCCCCTGGATCCAGCAAGTGTTAAAATATTAGCCAGGCTAGCTTCCTGTGGTGATAGCCTGGGTAGTGGGCCAATAAGGGAAACAAACAAAAGATGCTTCCCCAGTTCATAGTTACTTAGAAGAACAAGCTCTCTATATTGGACAAACAGGCCAAACCCTACACCAAAGGATAAGTGGACATAAATCTGACATCAGGAATCATAAGACAGAGATATCAGTAGGAGAACACTTCAGTCTTCCAGGACATTCAATACAGGATCTCAAAGCAGCTGTGTTATTACAAAAGAATTTCAGAAATAGACTTGAAAGAGAAATTGCAGAATTACAGCTTATTACTAAACTGAAAACTATGGAGAGACCTGATCTAAACAGAGATATTGATTTCTTGTCTCATTACATATGCTAAAGCTATTTTTGGTCATCTGCATGCTACCCTTGCTTTTTCCTGTAGGACTAATTGCAGCCATTAACAGTCGTCAACAGGTTTACCCTAATACTCATTGAGTCCATCACCCATCTCCTACTACCCTCCTGAGAAAGACCCCACCCCACCCTCCCACTATATATAAGTGTCTGGTGATTTCTTTTTTAGTGTATCTGAAGAGGTGTGCATGCACACGAAAGCTTATACCCATAACAAACTGGGTATAATTGTCCGGGTGCTACTGGACAATTTTTTAATTTATTTTGACTGTGTCAAACCAACATGGCTACCTACCTGAATTTAGAAGGACAAGGCCAGAGTTGAAAGTTGTAACGATGTGATAGCGAAGTAAAACAGCAAGCTGGAGAGAAAGTCAAAACAATGCTTGAGAGCAACGTTTATGAGCAATGTCTGATAGATGTGGCTATGGGAGAAACAAGACCCTTTGAGGTCTTAATGCTGTGAAGCTGTCCATCGTAGGCTCAGGTTGTAAATATGTGTAAATTTATCATCACCACTTTGCCTCATTCCTGAAGGAAACACAAAGTCTGGATAAGTGCAGTCAGCTCCTGGGCACCACAGGATGGAGTTGGGGGGTACCAGATTTTAGCGTTACACAGGGCGCTGCTGAAATTTGAGAGCCCAATGTCCACCACTGCTGGTCAGCTGGCTGGTGGCTGGTTTACTCTAGCAGGACTCTATGCCAGAGGAAGCCAGTGTTAGACTCCCATCAGCCCCTGATGTCTCATATGCCACTGGCCTTGCCCTCCTGATGCATACCTATGCAGTGCAACATCTGTCTGTGCGCTGCCTATGGCAAATGGATGGGGCCAGGGGCATGGGCAACATCACAGGTGGGTTAGCTGCACTGTCTCACTATCCCTTCTGTGTGCAAAAGATCTGGAGAAGTTTTTGATCTCCTACATGTTAGTTTGCCTGTCTTCTGGTTGCTTTGCTTACCATTTTCTTATCCATGGTTTCAGTCTGTTTGCCTTGGCTCCCATCAGAGCCTCCTCAGATGCAGCATCTGACCATCCTGTTTTCTTCATCTGCCTGCTTTATGAACATCATATGATACCTAGCTTTGATCCACCTAGACCTGTCCTCCTCCTTCTCCAATAGCTCAAGACTCCCTTGATGGCCTCTGGCTCAAATAGTGACATTATCTAAACCTTCCCTCATTGAAATGTTACTTCTGCCTACTAGGCCAACTGGAAATAAAAGAAGAACTTTTTTTTATATAAAATTTTTTATTCATTTTTCAAACACATAATAAAAAACAAACACAACACAACACAAAAACATACACAACATTAAACATATACAGACTTCCCCATACCTCCCTTTCGCTGCAACCTTATTCCACAATTCTTTAGCAACCCTTTAGTCAATTTATCTATTAGTTCCCTTTCATTAGATTTCCTTAAACTTATTAGTTACAGCTGTAATTCTCTACTTCTTACCCCTTGACATCTTAACACTCCTCAATTTTACAACAGTTTTTGAGATATGTTTTAAATTTCTTCCAGTCCTCTTCCACTGTCTCTTTCCCCTGGTCTCGGATTCTGCCGGTCATCTCTGCTAGTCCCATGAAGTCTGTCACCTTTGTCTGCCATTCTTCCAGAGTAGGTAGTTCTTGCATCTTCCAATACTTTGCCAGAAGAATTCTTGCTGCTGTAGTAGCGTACATGAAAAAAGTCCTATCCTTCTTTGGCACCAATTGGCCAACCAGGCCCAGGAGAAAAGCCTCAGGTTTCTGGAAATAAAAGAAGAACTTGGAACTAGAAGATTAAACTGCATTCGCAAACATTGATTATTTTATCAATACTGTAGACTTTATCATTTATTAGTATTTATTCCATAAAATTTATATATCACTTGATTTTTTTTAATAAAAAAACCCCTCAAAGTGATTTAGAAAATGGAAAAAACCCATAGAACCATAAAAAATTACAATACATCAAAACATACAATAAATTAAAATACTAAAGCTGATTAAAATCCACACCAGCATTTCTAAGTATCTGGATAGACTTGTATAAACAAGAATATTTTAAGCAGGCACCAAAAAGAATACAGTGAAGGTGCCAGTTTGGTACCTGTCAGAGCTGCCTCCAGGTCCCAGCTCACAGAGGACCAACGCCAGCCGGTAGTAATGTACAAAAGTCTTTATTGAGGTTCAGTTTCCATTTACAAGCCGCAGCGTGCAGCCCTACGTCTAGACACTAGATCGGCGAAGCCCTGTCTGAGTCTCCACCCCCTGTACACCAGTTTAAGACCCTCGCCTTACTCCACCTTTTCCGTTGCTCCTTTCTCCTCCGGGTCCTTCTGCCCCCCGGTGTCTCCTCCTTCCTGGACTCTTCTGACGCTGACCCCCCTGACTCATCTCCCTCCTTTCGGCGGGCTTTAGGACCTGGCTCCCTATCCGGGCTACCCACTGTGCCGCTTGCCTGTACATTTGAACTTGGCGCGCGCGCCCAGCTTCCAACTTTCCTCTCGACCGTTTCCTCGCTCTCCGATGGAGGCGTGGCCAATCCTGACTCATCTCCTCCCGCTGGCGGTGAGCAGCCTGATCCCGATGCCTGGGACTCCTCCCCCCTACTGCTCTTTGGTGGGGAAGCTGGTCCCGATTTCCAGCTGCTGCTCTCTGAGTCCCCTCTGGCCCCTTCTTCCTGGGGTGTCCCCCTTGCTCTGACCCTGGGAGCCCCTTTCTGTGAGTCTTCCGATTCGCTGGAAAGACTCAGAGACCTCGGACCACTGTCATCGCTTATGTTTCCTTCGGATTCCTCCCCCTCGCTCTCCGTTTCCTCCCTTTCCTGTGCCTCTGCTCCTGAACCCCTGACAGTACCAATAGGCATTGATATTGTGTATTGATGCACAATGCAGAACTTTTTGAAAATCTTGTCTTTGCTGCAAGACAATGACTCATTGAAAAAGTTATTAATCATGCTGGGATTTATAATTGCATGTGGTTTGTGTGTGTGTGGTTTTTACAGATGCATCAGATATTTCTCTATTCTCATTCCCAGGTAGCAAATTGGGTGAGGTAGATACTTTTCTTGAAAATAAATAAATGCTGCAATTATTCAAGGTTGTTGTTTCCGCCTCTCCCTCAATCTGTTTGGAAACCTTATTTCCCTTGGGTATTGCTGATTCAGTGGTGTTGGTTTTTGCTCTCTGCTGCTGCTGCTTCTTTCCAAGATTAACTGCCTAGGTTATCCTAGCCAGTCAGGGTTCATACGGTGAATATAATGGTTTAATAGAGATACACATTTGCCTATGTCATGGCGTCACTGAGAGCAACGTAAGCGAATGAGTAAACATTTCCAAAAAGTAAGGGATTTTCCAATATTGCAGAAAACATTTTATGGGGAACTTTGATTAGGATTGACTCAGCTCTAACGTTTTTTTTTTCTTATGTGCTTCTGCATTTCCACGGAAATTGCAGCATGTTCTATTCAAATCAGTATGCCTTTGCAAATTGCCATATGCTTCTGCTGCAGCAATATTTTAATTACTAAATTTGAGTTTACAGGAAATATTCCAGGAAATTTCTTCCCAACATACAAACCGAGACAGGCAAAAACACAAAAAACCGATACATTCTAATCATGCATATTTATATTTTCCTTTCCCAAGTCATTACTAATTCCCTTTGAAACCTAAATTGTGCGCTTACAGGGGTATATAGATAAATAGGTATATTTAGGCTGCTTAGCAATAGAATCATGCATTCCATATTTATTCCTGCACAACGTCTCTCATGGCCACCCTTTGAATTTAACAAATTAGGCCCCCCCCCCAACAATCTGTGAAGCTTTAATATAATATTTGAAATTCAAGCTGTGTTTTTCGGCATTGTACATCATGACCAACAATAAAAAAAAAAATTAAACTGCTGATGGATAAAAGCAAAGCAAGCTTGGGTTCTGCATTGCCAAAGGCAACAAAATGTGTTTTGACAATAAACAAAGAAAAAGATACTGCAGTCATAAAGCTACTGATATGAAAAGTACATCGGAAAGAGATGCAATGCAGTAGCAATCGATCATAGTTTGCTGCATCTTAGTAATTGTATGTGAGTACTTCATCAAGAAAACAGCATATGATGTTGTTGGTGTCCAAAAACCTATGTGTGTTTACTCAGATGCAAATTTTGGTATTACTTTTTTAAAAAAACCAAACCCAGACATACTCAAACTTTTTAATTTTATATTCTTTATTGAAAAATTAGAAAGTACAAAATTACAATTGCACGGAGTAAGATAAGACACAAAAAAGAAAATGAAGCAAGAAATAGTTTAATGGGTAGAGTCATCGTAGTGATCCATAGCTAAAAGTTGTTGTTGTTTAGTCGTTTAGTCGTGTCTGACTCTTCGGGACCCCATGGACCAGAGCATGCCAGGCACTCCTGTCTTCCACTGCCTCCCACAGTTTGGTCAAACTCATGCTGGTAGCTTCGAGAAGTCAGCAAATGTGTCCTCTGTTTTTGCTCTTCAAAATATGTCAACCCTACACAGGGTGGTTTGCAATATAAAACAAAAAACAAAAAATGCATTACATAGTAATAAACAAAACAACACCCCCCCCACACACAGTTTAAAAGTCCGTAGTTTGCTTAATTAGGCAAAGACCTGTGAAAAGAGAAATGTTAAGTTGTGGGTGAACATATCAGGTGACTCAGCAATTCTTCAACAGCTCTTGTTTATTCACAGGCCAGAACAGAACTGAACTTATATAGAGCTCCACTAGAATGCAACAGTAACCATTTTCTGTAACTATCCAATCACTGAACGTCACTTTCGATCCCTTATTTGCATATGTGGACCTGAACTATCTACAGTATCCCCCTGCTGGCCCAGGGTGAGAACTTCGATACATAACAAGAAATGTTTTTTCCCAGTGCCTAAAGATATGTAACAAAGGCACTAGGTGAGCCTTTCTGGAGAGCCACTGCAGAAAAGGCCTGTTCTCATATTGTCATCCTCTAGACTTCTCGTGGAGGAGGCACACAAAGAAGGGCCTCAGATGATGATCTCAGGGTCCAGGTTGGTTCATATGGGGAGAGGTGGTCCTTGAGGTATTGCAGTCCTGAGCCATTTAAGGCTCTATAGGTCAAAACCAGCACTTTGTGTGGGTTCTCTTACTATTTGCTTGTTGTACTATTTCCTTGGTGGTGAGAGGTTGGGGGTGTGGTTGGTTGTCTTTGGTTGGCTGTAGTGAGAATTGTTTTTGTGTGTGGGTGGGTATGTGTGTTTTTGGATCAGGTTAGCCAGATTGATTCGTATGCTGTCGGCAGGTTCTTGTTGTTGTCTTGTTGGGCTGTGTGTGTGATAAAGGGGAACCATACCAGGGTGAAGGCGTCTTCTTCTATTCATCTCAGTTTCAGTTTATTGGTTAGTTTTATTTTTTCTAATAAGGCTGTTTCCCATACTATTTGGTACCATTGGTCCATACTTACTCCTGACAGGTCTCTCCGGTGTCTGGCTATGATGCTTCTAGCTGCTGTGAATAGGCGGCTTATGAGCTCTTTATGATGTGAGTGGGCATTATTATCTTGGAAGATGTTTAGTAGGGCCAGCTCTGGGGTGACTTCTAATACTTGCTTAGTTATTTTGCATATTTCTTGTATGAAGTGATGCTGACACAAAACCCCACGCATACAATAAGTAGAAGAGTAGAAGCATTGCCACATGACCCAACCCCACTCACCATTCCCCCTGCCCCTTTTCTTCCTAACCTAACACTGTATGTAACATTAATGTCTCACAACAAAAGAAACTGATCTGTAGAAAACACAACTTGAAAAAAGAGACAATGCAAGTATTTTTGTAAACTAAGAAATCTCTTAGAGCCAGTGTGGTGTAGTGGTTAAGAGCGGTAGTCTCGTAATCTGGGGAACCGGGTTCACGTCTCTGCCCCCCCACATGCAGCTGCTGGGTGACTTTGGGCAAGTCACACTTCTCTGAAGTCTCTCAGCCCCACTCACCTCACAGAGTGTTTGTTGTGGGGGAGGAAGGGAAAAGAGAATGTTAGCCGCTTTGAGCTTCCTTCGGGTAGTGATAAAGCAGGATATCAAATCCAAACTCTTCTTCTTCTCTTCTTCATCTCTCTCTCTCTCTCCCTCCCTCCCCCCCTCTCTCTCTCACACACAGTGGTGGAGGAACCCTCCGTCACCCTGGGTGGGATGCCAAGGGGCAGGGCAAACCGCCCGGTGACACATGAGCAATGCCCGTATGGACTGCGAACATGTGGCAGCCCATATGGTCACCACGCGAGTGATAGCCTGTACAGACGCCCGTACGGATGCCATGCGCATGCGGACCATGCTCGCGCGGCAGCCCGTACAGATGTCGTGCGGACGTGGCACGAGCGGCACCCACACTGACTGTGTGCTTGCGTGCCCTCCGCTGTTCTACAGCTGGGGGAGGCAGTGGGCCATCTTGTCACCCCCCAGGGCAGTGCGCAGGGCACCCCGCCCCCTCCACCCCCCTTCTTATGTCCCTGCACACAAACACATATCCAGCGCTTTGAATTGGGCCCAGAAACTAATTGGCAGCCAGTGCAGTTGGGCCAGGACAAGCATTCCAAATACCACTCTTGCAAGATTTTTCCTTCTCTGCAAGGATGTGTGTGTTTGTGTGTGCAAGCATGCATGCATTCATGCAGGGGGATACTTGGAGCAGCTTGATTGTGTGTGTGGGGGGGGTTAAAATAATTTTCACTGTATCGGTTGAGGGTTTTTTCCCCCTCTAAATTCAATTTACACTCTTGTAAATGAATATAGGATTTCAGGCAAATGCGCAAATCATTTTTTCTAGATGAACAGCACAGGTTTGAATCTGACTTGATAACATCACATTAGTCAGCAATAGAACAGTAGCATACCCTCCAGTATTAACCGGTGAAAATAGGGGCATCCTTTTCAATAATAATAATAATAATAATAATAATATCCCACCCATCCGAATGGGTTGCCCCAGCCACTCTTGGCTACTTCCAATATACATAAAAACATTTTTAAAATTAACATTAAAAAAACCTTCCCTATACAGAGCTGCCCTCAGATGTCTTCTAAAGGTTGTGTTGTTGCTTATGTTGGCTCACGGGTTGCATAACCTCAGTGCTTTTTTTCGGGGGGGGTGCAGGGGTACACATACCCCTAAACATTTTGTGAATCTTTGTACTTTTGTCCATTTACTGTATTTATTTCCACAGATTTGAACTATAAAATGGTGATTTTCTACAAAGTGAGAGTACCCCTAAACATTTTTTTTAGAAAAAAGCACTGCATAACTCCATACCCTCCAACATTTCTCCAATGAAAATAGGAATGTCCTAAGGAAAAGTGGGACATTCTGGGATCAAATCAGAAACCGGGACAGCTTCTGTAAATCTGGGACTGTCCCTGGAAAATAAGGACACTTGAAGGGCCTGCAGTGGCTACAAGAAACTGCTCCCTTGCAATTTAAGCTTAAATCTGCATAGGCAAGAAGAATCCTCTTGCTGAGAATCATGTCCCACTACAACAAGAGCTAAAACACTGCTGCCTGTCATCTAATGCACCAAGCCAGCTGAAGACCCAAAGCCATGGTTGGCTGCTCATCAGAGCCTTGACAAACCTGATCTACTTCAATACTTCCCTGTACATGCAACCGTGTATTGTTCACAACAACTCATCCCACATCCAAATGCCCTCCGTCACTTGTCCTTAACACCTCCTGGTTCCTTTAATAAGTTGGCAAGGTGGTTTTATATCAGAACAAAAGGCCCACAGTTGCCCTCCTGCCCAGGTAAAACGGCAATTCCCATGCTTACGTTGCTTGTGATATGTACCACTGCTCACAGCTGTGATTTTTTTTGTTTTTTCCTGGCCCCAGCTGAAAGAACAAGATCCAGCCTCTCTCCACTCTTCCCAAATCATGAAAGGAAAGATTGGAGTGCCCGAGCCAGCAACTGGCAAGTTCAGAGTCCATCACTCAGGTAAACTGTGTAAAGGAATATGCTACAGGGACAATGTTGGCTGCAGCACACTCAGTTCATTTGCTGCCAAAAAACGTATAAACCGCAACGAGAAGAAAATGTAGTTGGAATTTTAGTGCTTAAGAGTTCTTAACACGTCCTCCTTCGGGCCCAGAACATCAGGTTCACAAAACGTAGCTCTGAAAAATATTGAAATGAGCAAAGCGCGATGTTCATTTCTGAAATTCTGCATGAGGCTTGGGAGAGGGAACGTAAAGGAGAAATTAGCTCGTTTAGCTTACTCGTTTGGCAGTGCTGTTACCTTGTGTCAGGGAAGTTTGAGTGGGTTTCAATTTTTGAAAAAAGATCGTTTGCACTGCAGCAACCTGCTAAAGCATAAAATTGGTAAAGTATATAGAATTGGCTGAAAAATACTGGCTGTGTGGAAATAATACGTCTAGACAAAAAAGGGGAAAAAAGAACCTTCAGCACCGACACACTGTTTTGAATCACAGCCAGTGCAATCATTACAGCCAAGTTGATTTTCAACTGTCAGTTTATCAGTTTCCTGCTAGAATCTTCCTAAACTGAAAATATAGCTTTTGGTCACAACCAGATGACACCATGCAAATTGCCTCTGCTCTCAGCCAGCTAATTCATCGCGCCACATCTGTTTAAAATAAATAATGTTTATATTGCAGAAACCCCACAGAAAGTGTTGAAATTGGGGGCTGCTTCACCCAACTGAATGCACCATTACTTTTACATTTTGCTGGCAGAAAAATGAGTCAGTCAAATGAGCTGTGTGTTCAACAACGAGCCAAGCTGAAATGTCTCGGAAGACATTTTAGTGACAAAATTTCTGAGGTTTTTGTTATTCATTCTCACCCCCCAAAAGGGCCACTCCACAAATATTTTCTCTAGATGTTCCCCACCATTTTGGGGTCGTAACTGTCACCCCTCTTCCATGCACACATACACAAAGTGGCTTGGAATGATTCTAGATTTGAGGCATTGTGGAGATTGCAAAATGGAGGCCAGGTTTGCCAACATAGTTGCTACTGATGCTGCTTGGAGCACTAGCAGCAGGACCTGCAAATAAAAATAAACCTTTAGGGAAATCGGGTCCTCCCTTAAAGAGGGCACATGTTGTGGTGAGACCTGGCAACCAAACCCTGTGTTGTGGGTGGGTATGATTGGACAGCCACACCACCCAATTGGTAGATCCCTTGATGCAGGGTTTAATCAGGCCAATGGGACGAAGGCTAAACAGATCAAGGGACCTATATATACCCATGCATGTGACCCAGAGCTTGCTCTTTCAGTGCATGCATCAGAACACCCGCCCACCTCTTCCTACTTTTAGGGCTGTGCACTTGACCTTGCTATGCCATCATGTGTCTGTCGTTGGGACAGGGGCACGGCAGGAATTTTCCCCACTTGGCTGATTGGCTGATGCCATTTGGGTTTCTCCTGCTGCATAGCAAATCATCACAACTTGTAAGGTTGTGGATATGCTCTGATTCAGGTGATAGGGATGGGGGAACGCTCTCGCCATCCCTATGTGAAGGGTATTCCATTAAAGGAATCCAGGGACTCAATGGTTTGGTCAACCCTGTGAGGGGGTTGTGCCCATGCCTGAGTCCAGGGGGACATTTGGGTGGTGGACATAGCCTGTACCCAGCTTTCTGCCTATCTGGGTATTCACCCTAGGCTGACCTATGCTGGTGCCCTGGGTCAGCGCAACCTGCAACAGTGCAGGGAGCTAGTCGAACCAGAGCCTATGCAACCACTCACTTGCTGTAATCAGTAAAGTTGTGGCCTAAATTCTGCCAAAAGCCAAACCAAAATCTGAGTCTTGTCTGAATTTATTTAAGGGGGAGGTTTAAAGGTCTGAACAGGCAAAAGAAATAAGCTGTGCTAGTGCCACTGTTAATCGTGAACCCCATGCCCAATAAACTATTGAAGACCATTTCTTCCCTCTGAGGAAATGTGATGATTTCTCTGCCCTCAAAGAGGAGGGAAAATTTTGAGAGGCCATGTGCTCAACTACTGCCTGCTGAACTTTTCTGCCTTTTCTCTAGATCTATCTATATCTATATCTATCTAATCTATATCTATATCTATATCTATATCTATATCTATATCTATATCTATATCTATCTATATCTATATCTATATCTATATCTATATCTATATCTATATCTATATCTATATCTATCTATCCATCTATCATCTACATATTTGTGTCATTTCCTAATATTTTATTATACTGAGCATGATTCAAAGGACAACCAAAGGCAAGGCTTTGTAGTTGCTTCATAAATGGCGAGGGCCCGTTTCCTAATGGTATTTCTGCCAACATAAATTACTGTCAGGGGAACCTAAACTCTTAATTAAACTGTTCCTTGAAAAAGTTAACTTTACAACACATGAGGGGTGTTGGTCTGGGGTCTGGGGAATGGTTTCCAAAGATGTGACAGAGGGTTAGGAAGCGCAACCTCACTCCCCACATGATTGTAATCACATGAGGGGTATTGTCCAAACTGGGCTTTGTTGAAGGACCCACTTCAGAATATAGACACATACCCCTCTTGCAATGGAGGGGTATCCCTCCTGATGGTCTTGACTACAACTCCCATCAGCCCCCCTCATCATGTCCAATTATCAGGGATGTTGAGAGTTGTAGTCCAACAGCATCTTGAGGGTACCACATGGGCTGTTGTGGTGTAATCCATTTGCTTGGCAGAAAATTCTTCCCCCACATGGATGTGGGTGGCACTGTGGTCTAAACCACTAAGCTTCTTGGGTTTCCTGATCAGAAGGTTGGCGGTTCGAATCCCTGTGATGGGGTGAGCTCCCATTGCTCTGTCCCAGCCTCTGCCAACCTAGCAGTTTGAAAGCGTGCCAATGCAAGTAGATAAATGGGTACTGTTGCAGCAGGAAGTTAAACAGCATTTCCATGCACTCTGGTTCCCATCACAGTGTTCTGTTGCACCAGAAGAGCTTTAGTCCTGCTGGCCACATCACCCGGAAAGCTGTCTGTGGACAAACGCCAGCTCCCTTGGCCTGAAAGCAAGATGAGTGCCACAACCCCAAAGTTGCCTTTGACTGGACTTAACCATCCAGGGGTCCTTTACCTTTACCTCTTCCCCATAGCTAGAGCAGCATATGATGTCAGCCCTCCACTGATAGAGCTGTGTATGTGATGACCCGATTTGGGTGAATGCTTTCCCTAAAGATAAAAAGGGGGGAATTATGCTATTCAGGGTATTGTACGTATAGGTCTCTGTGTGTGGTATTCGTTTCCGTACGTTCCTTTAGATTATGGTTACCAGACGTCCCTGTTTGCCGGGGACAGTCCCCGGATTTACAAATCTGTCCCCGGACAAAATCCGTCCCCGGAATGTCCCTGGATTTCATTTAATGTCCCCAGATTTATATTTTAAGTGTTGTAGATTTATTAGTAGGGAATGAATGTTTTGTGATTGGTTCAGCGGCACAAGACCCATCATATGGGGACTTCCAGCGAGGCAAAATGGCGGGCACCATGGCAGCGAGCAGCAAGCAGCTCCTGAAGCCAACCAGACCCAACTGCACTAGCAGGGTGGCTCCAGGCTATTGAGACTGCTGCTGCCACTGCTGCTGCCGAGGGGGAACCAGGGACGCCTGGCGTGTCAACTGGGGGAACCACTGGCCACCCCTGCGCGACCGAAATTGAGCTAGGAGCAAGAGTGCCCAGCCACCCACCCAACTGCCCAGCGGTGCTCCAGGGCCAGTATAAACCATGGAACCGACGCAGGGAGAAACAGGAGAGGAGAAGGAGAAGGAAGAGAGAGAAAAAGGAAGGAGAAAAAAGAGGGGAGCCCCGACCTTGCCGCACCTCTGCTGCTGCTGCCGCTGAAGAGGAGAGGTAGAAGAGTACCGGGAGGGCAAGAACATGTGGCCGAGCCCAGGCCCGACCTGAGCCTACTCCACAGCGGCCAGCGCTCCAAGACAGCAGACTGGGGCCTAGAGGAAGGCTGTGCAACAGAGAAAACCACAGAAGAGAAGCTATTACTTCTTATTTATTTTTTTAAATAATTTTTTAATAACTTTTTTTTCTCTTTAAAAAAAAAAAGTGTCCCCAGATTCTTTGGGGAAAAAATCTGGTAACCTTACTTTAGATGCAAGATGACGGGGATGAGTCTGCATCCACTGCTTTATAATGTAAAGGGTACAGCCAGTCAAGAGAATGACTGTTCTGAAGTATTCAAGGTAAATTTTTGAGGGGAGCCGCTATTCATACCCTTCCCATGAAGCAACTCGGGATCTTACTCTGACAGTGCATTGCAATTTTGCCCTCATAATAGAAAATGAATAGCAATAGAGTCAAATAAACATTTCGCTACAGCTTAACAGATCTTTTAAGGCCATCATATTCCCAATTGAAATGTGATTTACAGTATTGATATTTTTCACCTTGCCAAAGATCTCTAAAAAGAAACAGACTTTTTTTTCTTTCTGGGACAAGCTCTACCAATTATCTGATTGTCCGCAACTGACACATTTATTTTATTTCCCCCCTCCAAGTCCAATCTGATAGCCTGTAAACTATAAAAGTGACTGGGAGTGTAATCAAAGGCTATTTCTGTAAATCACTCAATGACAATCTGGGAGCAATTTTCAGATACTCTTGGGAACAATCCCCCACCCTTCCTGTAATGGAGGAGACAGAAAATGGAAGTCACAATTTTTAAAATGCAGCATAAGTGCTGAACTCAGAGCCTAGCATCACAAATCATTAATCCTTATTAGAACAACAAACTTCAACCGGTAAAGCTGCAATACGATTCCCATTTATGTAGGAGAAAGCCACATTGAGCTCAGTAGGGTTTACTTCTGAGAAGCCATATATAGGATTACATTGTAATTTAATCAACTAAAGCTGGTGTGATTAAGCAGTAAAGGTCCATTTCAATCCCTGAGGCCAAATGTTACTTAGTGGAGTGGGAACTTCAGAGTAGGAAGGGCTGGAATAGTATTCTTTGGCTTCATTTCCATCTCTTGTGTATAGCCTGGCTTGTCCCAGAACGTTCCCCAATGCCTAAGAAACCCAGCCCTCTCTTCCTGACACCATTGTCTCAGCCATACATTGAGACTACAGAGCTGTTCATCTTATGGGTACGATTCACAGCAACATGTTCCTTCCCAAAGACTTCCATTCTCCCTGACAGTAAGGGAGCTAATACCACAGGAATGGAAGCAGGGGCATCTTACCCATAGAGGCTAGTGACGCCAGGCGCCAGGGTACCAAGTTCTGGAGGACGCCAGGGAAGAGGCGGAGGCTGGACGTGGCACCTCCCAGCATCAGCTCACTGCCCTCACCTGCCTCCGCCATTCTGCACCAAAGCAGCACTGCGCCCAGAGCCTCCATCTGCCGTGGCCATTGCAGCACGAAGCGGCCAGCTGAGCTGGGAGGTGCCGCGTCCAGCCTCTGCCTCTTCCCCCTCAGAGGAGCCACCCTCCAGCCACTGCCCACCTCCTCCAGCCCCACCGGTAGTACTGTCCTCCCTAAAAAACTGTGGAGTGAGCTTTGCACCATGGCGCCGGATATGCTTAAAATGGTCCTGAGTGGAAGAAGAAGAAGAAGAAGAGCTTGGATTTATCACTACCCGAAGGAGTCTCAAAGCGGCTAACATTCTCCTTTCCCTTTCTCCGCCACAATAAACACTCTGTGAGGTGAGTGGGGCTGAGAGACCTCAGAGAAGTGTGACTGGCCCAAGGTCACCCAGCAGCTGCATATGGAGGAGCGGAGACACGAACCCAGTTCCCCAGATTACGAGTCTATCGCTCTTAACCACTACACCACACTGACCACACTGGAAGACAACTGTAGCATCCTTATAGGTCTTATCCGTCAACCCCTCTGCCTCTCTTAGCTTTTCTGGGTCCACCACCCCAAAGGAATAAACATGTTCAAAGAAAACATGTTTTCCCCTCAGACACATCCATGATTTTTGTCCAACATGGAGCTAGAACAAAACAGTTGGGAAGCCCCCTCCCACCCTGGTTGGTAGCCCACTGGCAGGAGCAGGGACCGAGCAACAGGAGCTCACCCCGTCGCAGGGATTTGAACCGCTGACCTTCTGATCAGCAAGCCCTAGGCTCTGTGGTTTAACCCACAGCACCACCCTCGTCCCTTGTCTTTAACATATAAATCCCTAAATGGGTGGGGTCTCACATACCTGGAAGACTGAATCCTCCCATACAGACCAAACTGGAAGATGTGTTCATCGGGGAAGGCTCTGTTAGCAAATTCACTCCCCTTAGAGGTTGAAGGTGTGCTGGTATGTGGAAGAACATTTTGTTTGATGCACTAAGGCACACTTTTTTAAACATATTTTTTTTTGGGGGGTGGCTTAATGTGAGTTTTCCCTTCCATAGCTTATGTCCTTTGTTTCACTTTGGATTGATATTTCATGCTTTTAAAAATGTTAGTTATAAATTATTATTATTATTTTTCCAACCTGGAACTTTTTGGAAAGGGTAGATAGCAAATATATGAAATAAATAAAATGTACATCTAATGAGTTTTGGGTAGGAGACAAATTTGTTTAAATTTAATTAACTATTCAATGAATCACTTCACGGCAGATGGTTAATCAGCTAAAATGTTGACAACTGATTGGCAAGGATAATCTGTATCCTTAAGACAATAAACACTTCCTTTAAAAAAGAACAATTTCTGAAATACTGAGCAGCCAATATTTATTTATGTGCCTGTTTATTTACAGTATTTTGGGCGGGAGGGGCACTCTTCAGAACAGCTCATAAATTCTATAATAAGAAGCAAAATCACAAGGGCCACTTGTAGCATTCAGAAAGTCACAGGTCCAATCCTGGGCATCTCCAGATCAGGTTGGGAATGACCCCTACTGGAATTCTAGGGCACCATTGCCAAACTCAGCTAGATACACCAATGGTCTGAACTCAGTAAGATACTGCTTCCTAAGTTCATAATTAAAACTATAATTCATATATAGAACACATTAAAATGTAGAACAGAACAGAATGAAAAAAAATAAAATGTCAGCCTAAAACCACATTTATGCATGGAGAAATAGAAAGGTTTTCAACAAAATGAATACAAAGATGGGAAAGGAATTGCAGAGACAGGACACCAGAGAAGGCTACCAAACCTCAGTCAATGGCTTTTGGATGTAGACATGATCATCAGTAGACTTATCATACAGCCAGACATGGAGGTTCAGATTGTAGGAACTAGTATTCTACCAGGGATTCACGATGTGTCCATCACAATGTGTGCAGTCACAGCAGCTTGGACAACGAGTGCCGTGCTAGTGCAGACTGTCTCTCCACCAACTCATCTGAAGGTGACAACATATAAGAATATGAGCAGTGCCTAATGGATCTAGTCCAGCATCTTGTTCTCATGTTGGCCAACCAGATGCCCAAGGGAAGCCACAAAACAGGTCCTGAGTACAACAGCACTCCACCAACTTGTGGTTCTCAGCAACTGAATAGAGGCACCACTATACCTCTGATGGGGATCTGTTTTGGGACTTTAACCCCCATCAGCTGCAGCCAGCATGGCCCATGGTCAGGGATGATGGGAACTGTAGTCCAGCAATATTGCAAATGTCACAGGTTTCCCATCCCTGCTGTGCACAACCATTGCCAGTTTAGAAACCTTCCCTGAAGGCCATCAAGCAGAGGCCACCAACTGTATCAACTAGCTCATGTTGTTGTTGTTTAGTCGTGTCCGAATCTTCGTGACCCCATGGACCAGAGCACACTAGGCACTCCTGTCTTCCACTGCCTCCCGCCCATAGTAGATGTCATTTTAGTAACATGCTCTAGGAGCTTGTAACATAGACATGGCAGGAATTCCAGATTACATGATGCTTAATCCTTTCAGCAGTTGCCCTATTTATTGGGTTGGTTTGTGGGAGGTTGATAAGCGACTGCTAACTAAATTGACCCCAACTTGTTTTGCAGCGCATCTGTGGAAGACGCTGTTGCGGGTGTTTTATGGGGAGAGTAGCTGCCAACGATTCCTACCATCGGGATATCTGGATGGTATCCCTGTGCAAAATGGGCTGTCAGGTTGATAGCAATAACTTTTTATTTTCTCTGTACCCTGGACCACAAAAGAATAGATGAGAAAAGGAGCCAATGCAAGAACCACAGCATAAAGGGAAGCCAATAGGTTCATAAATATCCACCAAACCATGTACAGGAGGCCTGGGGAAATAAAAGCCCAAGCCACAACTGGCAGGATCATCCATTCTGTTGTGTCTTTTTAATGCTGCTGGTGTATATTTTCTGGTAGAGCTTTTAGAATTCCCCCTCTTTGCAAGTGCTAGCATAGACACAACTAAAAGAAGACAACAAGTACAATTCATGTTGATGCTCAATTTTGTTACTCTTGCTAGAGATGTTGCCAGAGTTCATGGCTTACCTGGTCCAGAATATGAACTTGTACAGCCTGCAAGGCTTAAAGGTAAAGGGACCCCTGACCATTAGGTCCAGTCGTGGCTGACTCTGGGGTTGTGGCACTCATCTTGCTTTATTGGCCGAGGGAGCTGGCATTTGTCCACAGGACTAAGCCACTTCTGGCAAACCAGAGCAGTGCACGGAAACGCCGTTTACCTTCCCACCGGAGCGGTACCTATTTATCTACTTGCACTTTGACGTGCTTTCAAACTGCTAGGTTGGCAGGAGCAGGGACCGAGCAACGGGAGCTCACCCCGACGCGGGGATTCGAACCGCCGACCTTCTGATTGGCAAGCCCTAGGCTCTGTGGTTTAACCCACAGCGCCACCCATGTGTCCCGTGTGTGCAAGGCTTACTACTAATCAAATATCATTTTCTTCAGATTTTTTTTAATCTCCAGTTCAGATTGTGAAACAAGATCTTCCAAATAGATAATACAAGATAGACACATTGGCTAGAAGCCAGAATATTTTTTTCTAACAAATGTAAGCAGCAACATTTCCTATTAATGTGTATATCTGAAATGTGTTGGATGCACTTGTGGCCTAAGGGTGTAATCCCAATCCCGTTGTGCTGGTTGGGTCTCTGTAGACTGGGTTTCTCCACTTATGGAATGATTCCAGTATTCCTCCACCAGAGTTCCCTGTCCACCTGCTGAATGAAGGCAGATGGCGGAAGGCCATTGTCAGGGAACTGCCATCGGAGCCAGAGGCGGAGGGAAGGCTCCAGAGGGATGCCGGAGAGGGTCCCAGTAGGGAGAGAGGCAGCCCATCTGCTGGGGAAGGAAATCAGCGTAACACCGGTGGAGAAGGGGGCAGATGGGGGAATCGGAGAGGAGGCTCCAGGACTCTTCGCCGGAGACCAGCGGGGAGAGCACGGGTACTCCACTGCCCACACCCTCCCTGCGCAGAAGGAGGAGACTTGGCGTCAAATAACTTCTTTGCTGGAAGAAGTTGAAGAAACGCCCACTGATGGATTCTGCCAGCGCCTGAGACAGCCACGGGTGTGAGGCTGTGCAGAGTTCTTCCTTTGGTGTGAGCAGTGCAGAGTTCTTCCTTTGGAATGGAGTGCTCTGCACTACAAAGGATTGGCATCTCTGCTGAACTAGTGCCGGTGCTGATCCTGCTTCAGGTTCCTTTATGGGAAAGCTGCTTGGAAAGGAGAACCCTGTACCATGCAGGATCGATATCTCCACTAATGGAGCCATTAATTCTGCGAGGTGCTGCTTCAGAGACAAACCTGAGTCAGGGAGGGGAGTCAGGTTGTAGCTCCTACCTGCTCCAGAGAAAATGTAGCTGGCAGTCGGGGTAGGTCTCAGCCTTTTTGTGGGCGTTGAGACACATCCACCTTTCACTCGTGAATTTAATGTCTGGAGACCTGGCAAAGGCAGGAGTAGAGGAAGGGAGGCAGTAGAGGCGGCTGTGAGGTTTGCTGTTTACAGGCTTAACACTCTATGTGTCCTGCATCCGGGGAGGACCTTCCTGCATCCGGGAAGCTGAGTTTTTTGTCTGTGAGTTTACTTTCACTTCTCAGCGGAGAGAGGCAGAGAAGCACCCTGCCTGCTGTCTCTGATGGAGCGTTTGTTGTTTCTTTTTAAAAAATAATATTTTTAATTAATTTTAACATATAAATTATAAAATGTGCCACAAAACCTATCACTTATACAATCTTTTTATACTTACATCAGCACCTCTGATAATCCACCGTTTTAACCACTTCTTATGCATTTCTTAACTTTATATTGCCTTTACATCGCTTAACAAATCATCCTCCCCTTGTCCATTTTTACAATACTTCTAATAATACTCCTCACAAAACTTCTTGCAACCCTACAAACGTCGTCTGATCTTCACAATTACTTTTCAAATAGTCCGTAAATTTACTCCAGTCTTCCGTGAATTTCTGGTCTCGCCGGTTTCGAATCCTTCATGTTAGTTTATCTAATTCTGCATAGTCCATTAACTTCATCCTCCATTCTTCAATTGTCGGTAACTCTTCTTGCTTCGATTTTTGGGCCAAAAATATTCTTGCTGCTGTTATTGCATATAAAAAGAGCTTACATTCCTTTTTATTTATGTCACTTCCCACAATGCCCAATAGAAATGCTTCTGGTTTCTTTATAAATGTATATTTCAACATTTTTTCAACTCATTATATATCATCTCCCAGAAGCATTTCACCTTTTTACATTCCCACCACATGTGATAAAATGTTCCCTCTTTTTCTTTACATTTCCAACATTTATACATTTTATACATTTTTGCTAACTTGACAGGTGTAATATACCATCTATACATCATTTTCATCACATTTTCTTATAGGGCATTGCATGCAGTAAATTTTAAACCTTCCTTCCATAATTTCACCCAGCATTTGTTGTTTCATCTGTCTGATGTAAATAAAGCTGTCTAGTTTAGGAAGAACGACGGCATGTGGAGTCTTTCTTCACTCACACATCAAGCACGCGCTGCAACGCTCTGCTACAGTCCAGGAACTTGGTGGCTGTGGAAATGTACCTGACCCAGTCGGATTATACAATAGCGGCTCGCCCCAGGTGTCATCACTGAGGAGGGGCTTTCAATGCACCACCCACCCGCGACTCCCAAGTCTACCCTGAGCCGTCAGGGGAAGTGGCAGAGCTGCGCTGCCTTGCCGATGGCCTTTCGCCCATCTCCCTTCATTTTGACAGCTCAGAGGAGGCTTGGGAGTCACAGGCAGGTACTGCACCATTGCCCTCCGCTCCTGGGCTGTTTCGGGGGGGGGAGCCTCCCCTTAGCTGTCAAAAGGAAGAGGGAAGGGAGGAAGGCTGCTGGGAAACGGGCACGGCTCCCTCCCCTCCACCCAGGAAGCAGCCCGCCATGGGTGGCTTGTTCTATCCCCCATGGGTGGCTTGCCCCCTGGAATGCTCGCCGCAGCGCCCCCCCTTGGGACACTTGCGCTGCCCCCATGGCCCTGCCCCCGGGTGCACAGCATGTGCTCCACTCCAGGTGCCGGAGCAGCTAGCTCCGCCTCTGGATGAAGGGAGTTGAAACTTGAAGGAACTTGACAGCATGTTTCTGCATGGCAACAACATTTTCAAAAGGCATCCACCTCAGCATTTCCCCAAAGAGCAAAACTAGAACGAGCTAGGCATTGTGATTTGCCATGGACAAGTCCTCCAACGTCTATTTGTGGTAAACGGGGCAGTTGGAGGAAATGTTCACATAACAATCTTTTGCCTTCACTCATTTTCTGTCCTCCTCCAAGGCTGCAATTGGCTGGGTCAATTCCAGGGCGGCTTAGAGGCAACATCATTTGGAAGAATGTGCTGGAGGGCACTGTGTTAACACTTCATATGGTCCCATTGCCAGGATGCTGTCTGACCCAGCTCTCTCAGGCATGTCTGTTTGACCCGGGCAATCTTGCTTTCCCTCTCTACATACATTTCTGACAGCAATGAAGCAAACAAACAGAATTAACAACACACTGGAAGGGAGATGTGCCATGTTTGCCCAGTTCTGCTTTCCCAGACGCAGGCTGTGGGAGTCAGTGATAGAGTGCAGGTCTTTTTTAAAAAACAAAAACAAAGCCTCTGTGGCAAATAAAACATTTGCTTGCATAAAACACATTCATTTTTACTATTTCGGGGAAAAGCTCATTATAATGCAGTTGGCATTCAGGTTTTGTCATGTTATGTTTGCATTCAGAGGCAAACTGTGTACATTTTAAACTCCTTCCTCTTCTTCTAGGGTACCTTTAATTTTGATTTGCAGCAAGAGCCATGCTTTAATTACTGAGATAATCAATTAATAAGCTCTTCACCAAAGGTTCTCTTTGCATACCTATAGATCACGGCGGTGGCGATTTAAAGTAATCTCTATTGCAATCACTATGATTAGCAAGATCTCTCTGTTGTCTTAAAATAATCTAATTGTAAGCAGGTTGATAGTTAGAATTACTCGACACCCTACATTTTAAAAGTGATCTGCAGTGGTCATAACCGCACAGCTTGTATTAAAATAATAGGAACTATGTGGTTCAACTTTCCTCTCTTGAGATTGCTAAAGTGTTTATTACTTATGCTCCCATGGTTAATGTATGTAAATTGATTTTATAAAGCTATTAAAGAAAGTATATTATAATGAGTTCATACAAAACAGCTTTTTTTAGGGGAGGGGGGCTAATTGAAGGATTCAGAAAAGATGGGAGAAAGGTGTTCCAGAGGAGATAAAGCTTCAGGAAGCAGGCTTGTTGAACCAAATTGCTTCTCTCATCTTGTACTTCATTCTGTCCAAAAAACAAAATAACCCCTCTGCAGCGACACAAATCCAACTCAATGGTGTAATGTTGGAAAATGTCAATCACTTCTCCTACCTGGGCAGTTATCTTTCCACAAGGGCTGACACTGATGCCAAAATCCAACATTGCCTGAGCTCTACGAGTGCGGCTTTCTCCC
Source organism: Podarcis melisellensis (assembly GCF_964234715.1). NCBI lineage: Eukaryota > Metazoa > Chordata > Lepidosauria > Squamata > Lacertidae > Podarcis > Podarcis melisellensis. The sequence goes on along the minus strand of NC_138538.1, from coordinate 84,972,782 downwards.
GATTGAAGTGCAAAGTGTTTGAGGACCAGGACATTCGCAGGGAAACCAAAATGCTTGTTTACAAAGCTATTGTACTACCAACCTTACTATATGCTTGTGAAACATGGACCACTTATAAACGCCATTTCCAACTCCTCGAAAGATTCTATCAACAGTGTCTCTGGAAAATTTTACACATCACTTGGGAAGACAGGCGAACTAACATCAATGTACTGGAAGAAGCAAAGATCACCAGTGTTGAAGCAATGATTCTTCAACATCAACTTTGTTGGACTGGTCATGTTGTGCGGGTGCCTGATGATCGTCTTCCAAAGCAACTACTCTATTCCAAACTTAAAAATGGAAAACATAATGCTGGTGGACAACAAAAGAGGTTTAAAGACTGTCTTAAGGCAAATCTTTAAAAATGTAGTATAAACACTGACAACTGAGAAACACTGACCTGCGAGTGCTCCAGTTGGAGAACAGCGTTTACCAAAGGTGTCATGGGCTTTGAGGACACTCAAACGTGCTAAGAGGAAGGCATGCTTGGCAAATCCACATCGTGATCAGCTCCTGCCCGGAAACCAATGTCCCCACTGTGGAAGGACGTGTGGATCCAGAATTGGCCTCCACAGTCACTTATGGACTCATTGTTAAAACCGTGTTTATGGAAGACAATCTTACTCGGCTACGAGTGATCACCAAAGAAGAGGACACAAAACATTACTCAGATGAAAGTAGGGACATTTTCATCTGAGGAATGCTGGAGGGCAGTGCTATTTTTCTAGAAAAAGAGGTGCTGGAACTCACCATGAACACTTCCCTCATTCTCTTAGAATGGCAATGGTGCCCACCTGACAGGTGCCAGATTTGAGTTCTAGTGAGTTCCGGTTGAAAAAAGCCCCTTTGGAGGTTATGTAAGTATCATTGAACTTCATAATAATAATAATTTTTGTATCCCACCCCTCTGACTGGGTTGCCCCAGCCACTCAGGGCAGCTTCCAACAGAGTATACAAAAACACAACAACAACAACAGCAACAACAACAGAACATCATACATTAAAAGCTTCCCGATACAGGGCTGCCTTCAGATATGGAAGGTCGTATAATTATTTATCTCTTTGACATCTGATGGGAGGGCATTCCACAGGGCAAGTGTGACTACCAAGAAGGCCTTCTTCTGCCTGGTTCTCTGTAAAATCATGTCTCACAATAAGGGAACTGCCGAAAGTCCTTTGGAGCTAGACCTCATTATCCGGGCTGAACAATGGGGGAACAGATGCTCTTTCGGGTATACAGGGCCAAAGCCGTCAATGGATTTAAAAGTCAACACCAACACTCTGAATTGTGATTGAAAATGTAAGAATTATGCCGGAGTAAATAGATATGAGATAAGGCTTCAAACCTAGCAAACTTGCTTGGGAGTAACCTCATTTGAACTCATTTCTGAGTAAATGCAGACAGTGCCAGAGTGCAAAATACTCAACTGTCATTCATCAAGATTCTAAAAATGGTTCAAATTATGCAAATAGAAACAAAGGTGAATTTCTGTCATCCCGCTTTTAATGTGCATTGTAGAATCTGATCCTGTGCATACTCACTGAAATAATGTCCCAGATTTCATCAGTACAGACTTCCAAGTACAGGTTCGGAGAATTACAGGCATCAGTGCTTAAAGGTGCAGAACAGCTGTAAATGTAATAGCAATTTGAAAATAATATTTTTTTAAGAAGGTCAAAATATAGAAAACAAGGCCCACAACAGGGCTATGAAAGGGTCCTAGAGTTCATCCTCCTTCTTCCCAAATAAGCATTAACTAAGCTTTGGGAAGGAGCCCTCACCACTTGGGGAGATGATGTCCACTACTACAGCAGCTTTGTGTTTGTTGTGGCATGTTGTTCTGCCCTATGCTGAATCTTTACACTCCTAAAATCTTAGAAATAAAACCAGCAGCAAGAATCTCTACCCATTATAATGGAAAAATAATAATGACACCTCATTAATATGAGACTGGCACTTACTTGTTTGACAAAACTAACACATTTGGCAAGAGTTGAAGAGGCAGACTGACAATAAATTCATTGGGAAATGGAGTTATTTTTTTTTTGCAATGTGCTGTGATTTGAAAGCACAAGATTCCATATTGAGTGTAATTTGATAATTTCATGTAAAAGTATCACTCATTTCATTACATTTCTGTTCTCTCTCACACACATTTTAATTAACTTGGGTTAAAGTCAAGGATGATGGGAGTTAATTTTGTGAAAGTTTGTGATGCATTTTAGATATTTATGTTCGATTAAAACAAAATCATTGGTGAAATTAGGTAATTACAGTGGTACCCCGGGTTACATATGCTTCAGAATACAGACTCCGCTAACCCAGAAATAGTACCTCCGATTAAGAACTTTGCTTCAGGATGAGAACAGAAATCGTGCTCCAGCGGTGCGGTAGCAGCTGGAGACCCCATTAGCTAAAGTGGTGCTTCAGGTTAAGAACAGTTTCAGGTTAAGAACTGACCTCTGGAACGATTAAGTACTTAACCCGAGGTACCACTCTATAGACTTTGGATTGGAGGGACACGGGTGGTGCTGTGGTCTTAACCACTGAGCCTCTTGGGCTTGCCGATCAGAAGGTTGGCGGTTTGAATCCCCACGACGGAGTAAGCTCCCGTTGCTCTGTCTCAGCTCCTGCAAACCAAAAAGTGCAAGTAGATTAATAGGTACTGCTCTGGCAGAAAGGTAAACAGCGTTTCCATGCACTGCTCTGGTTTTGGTGTTCCATTGTGCCAGAAGCAGCTTAGTCATGCTTGCCACATGACCCGGAAAAACAGTCTGCAGACAAACGCTGGCTCCCTCGGCCTGTAAAGCGAGATGAGCACCGCAACCCCAGTGTTGTCTATGACTGGACTTAACTGTCAGGGGTCCCTTACCTTTACCTTTAGACTTCGGACTTAAAGTTCTTTCTTTTTTTCTTTTTAGATGGTAACATCACTACTGCCAACCTCAAGCCCAGTTAGGCAAGTGAGAGGTGGGGGAAGGTTTTGCCATTAAGCTGGGAGAATGCAAGTACCAGAAGGCTCCCCAGGTGGACTCATGAGCATAGGAACAACTGCTAACTAGGGATGGGGAGAAATTTGATTCATTTTGCATTGAAAGGTGAACCTACTTCATCCCAATTTCTGTAACAATATGAGGACTAGGATGCAGCTGTTCTTGAAAATTCGCACTTCTTAGAATTTTGCAATGCAGCTCTTCACATAAAGAATGTTCATTGAAACACATATATTAGAAGGAAGTGGGCATAAGAATGACTATATATATATATATATATATATATATATATATATATATATATAATATTTATTAAAGTTTTAAAGGTTACAGAAAGAAAAAAGAGAAAACACCAAATTACACAAAAACAAGACAACACATCACAAGAAAAAAGAAAAAACGAAAAAAGAGAAAAATAGAAACAATTAAAAAAACAAACACAACAAACCTTCCCATAACTTATCTTTCATTTGCTTGTTTCCTTGACCTCCTCACACCTCCCTTTTTTGTATTCTAGTTCGGTTAGCTATTTCAGCAAATCCTTTCCATCTTTCCCAGTTTTTGTCCTATAATTTATCTAAATATAATGTAACTTTACTTTCCCTCCTTTCACCAATTAACAGTCTATTTTTTCTTAATCCTTTATAACATTTCTGCTAAAACCACATAACTTTATTCCAACATCCTTCTAACATTCCTTAATTTTACAATGTTTCTGTAAATAAACTTTAAATTTCTTCCAACCTTCTTCCACCAAAAGAATGACTATATTAGTGACAATAGCACACATTATATGCATTATATTTGGGGTAATTGCTGACAAAAATATGTATATTAGTCAAAATTCCATACAAAAATGCATTTAGGGGGGGAGGGTCACACTAAAATGTTGATGAATTTCCATGAGGATTTTTTTTTTTTTAATGTTCAGTTTGCTGCAGAAATTTAGAAAACAGAAAGACTGAGAAACCCCTCTGCCTTCTGTTTAAATTGGGAGGGATGGAGAGCATAGGGAATGTACCTTGTCTTATTGTGTGTAAATATCACTGCAGTGCAGCAAGACAGGAGCAATGTTAGATGTGCCTCTTAATGTGAATTTTGCTTTCTCCGCATTAAATTATCTTCAGGCCCAGTGCCAGATGACAGGGACTTGGAACAGCACTGACAATGGCCTCCCAACCCTACCAGAACAGGAGTGGCTACTGCATAGAAAAAACAGGCCTAGCATTTACGAAGAAGGCTAAATATTTGGGTGTGAACTTAACAGCGAAGAATTTGAATTTGTATAAAGATAATTATGAGAAAGTATGGAATGAAATAAAAAGAGATTTGGTCAAATTTAAAATTTTCACTCTTGGGTCGAATATCGGTGGTCAAGATGAATGTATTGCCGAAAATGTTGTTTTTGTTTCAAACTCTACCCATTATTGATAATGTTAAATGCTTCAAAGACTGGCAGAAGGCCCTGTCTAAATTTATCTGGCAAGGGAAAAAAACGAGAATTAAGTATAAATTACTTATGGATACAAGAGAAAGAGGGTTAATATCATCAAATAATATGTTTATGAAGATGGATTTTAATTAATTAATTAAGTGTTATTGTAGTGATGATTTGTTTTATTTTATGTTCTATATTCTTTTTTCCTTTTTCTTTTTTCTATTTCTCTTTCCCCCCTCTATTATTGTTAATTTCCTTTTTACTATGTTTATGTATGGAAAATAATAAATATTATGGGAGGGGGAAGGAGTGGCTACTGCATGCTTTTTCCATATTTTTGCCACATCTGTGGTGGTGATGACTCCACTAACTGCCCTCCATTTGGCATACTCTAATTGGGGTTGGATGGCAACATGTTTGGATCAGAGCTAAGGCCAACTCTTATATATGGTGGCTGGCTGCTATCTTAAGTTACCAATGCAATGCTTTAGCTTACAGATCTGCCCAAAGTATATGTCTAAGAGATCAAAACATTTCCTAGATGTGTGGGCTGGGACATTAGAGTTTGGGTAACTTCAAATCATGGGAGGCCACATGAATGAGGCCTGAACTTGGCTCTTATTCACATGTGGCACCATGGCCACCACTGAAAAGCATCGGGGCCCAGTGGGGTGGGGGAGATGAAAGGTAGTGTGGGTAGATTAGGGCCCTTTGGGGCTTTGGCCAATATGCAACCTGACCATTCCTTGATGCTGGGCCTGATAATTCGCCTTGTAACACTCCGCAACACAGCTCTAATATTCATTAGATGCACATAGGCAATATTAAAAGGTAAAGGGACTCTGGGGTTGCAGTGCTCACCTCGCTTTATTGGCCAAGGGAGCCGGCATACAGCTTCCGGGTCATGTGGCCAGCATGACTAAGCCGCTTCTGGCAAACCAGAGCAGTGCACGGAAACGCCGTTTACCTTCCCGCCGGAGTGGTACCTATTTATCTACTTGCACTTTGATGTGCTTTCGAATTGCTAGATTGGCAGGAGCAGGGACCGAGCAACGGGAGCTCACCCCGTTGTGGGGATTCGAACCGCCGACCTCCTGTTCGGCAAGTCCTAGGCCCTGTGGTTTAACCCACAGCGCTACCCGCGTCCCAATATTAAGGCAATATTAAGAGGCTTTAAACTCAGCTCAGCCAGTTTTGCTACAGTTTGGGCATACCTGTGACAGACACATCAGAATATTCCTGCTGCAAGTTTTTAACTCCAGCTTTGTTGCAAATAATCCAGATGTAAGTTTTGATGCAGTCAAGTGGGACAAACACTAAATGATCTAGAAATAGAAGTGCATAATGGCTGTTGTCATAAAGCAGATTATAATGTGGAGGTGATAAACACTGCAAAACACACACACAGCTATAACACAACACTGTAATGTGTAAAGAGTAAATTAATGAGAAAGAACTAGGTCAGGAAACAGCTTCCAAATGAAATCTTATTAGCATTTATTTCCAGGAATACCAAACAGAATTTTCAGCCTTTTTTTTTTTTTTAATCACAGGAAGGTCATTAACAAAATTACTTTTCCTTAGCAGTAACCATTGTGAGGAATTATCAATAGTCAAAGATTTAGGGTATAAACCAAAATGTTATGGCCTGCCATTTTTTGCTGGCTGTTGTACCTCTTTGCTAATGTTGGTCGCACCCTTGCTTGCTTTCCTCTTTCCCCATATTTCTCCCTTTTTCGCTAAGTTGCTTGGCAATTCTTTGTCAATAGAAGAAATTGGCAGAGCAGTCGTGCCCCCCTTTGTGCCGAGTTGTGGGGTGCTGGTGCTGGTCTGTGAAGAGTGATCCTTCTACCTGGACCTGCCAGCTGCCACCAGCCTCCACTTGCAGAGTGATACCAGCATTATTCTGTCTCTGCAGACTTGCCCTCTGCCGTCCACTGAACACGTGGGTGGGTAAAAGTGTTACCAGTGGGTTTTCTGCCAGTGGCAATCTGGAGAAAACCTTGAAACGGGGCATTCTGCTTGCAGGGAAGGACTAAGCCTGTCTACAATCTGTGGGATCCCAAACTGGTCTTGCTGCTATCACATAATGGCATTACAGTGGTACCTCGGGTTACATACGCTTCAAGGTTACATACGCTTCAGGCTACAGACTCCGCTAACCCAGAAATAGTACCTTGGGTTAAGAACTTTGCTTCAGGATGAGAATAGAAATCATGCTCCGGCAGGGCTGCAGCAGCAGGAGGCCCCATTAGCTAAAGTGGGGCTTCAGGTTAAGAACAGTTTCAGGTTAAGAACGGACCTCCAGAACGAATTAAGTACTTAACCCAAGGTACCACTGTACTAGGTCTGATGGCTGTGCTAGACTTCCTTCACCACCACACACACACATCTGCCAGCCCAGCCAGCAAGCTTAACTGGTTTGCAGATGCAACGCTGGTCCTGCTTCTTTGTTAAGACTCAGCATGCAGCAGCCTTGGAAATGTGCGTATATCAACTGAATTTTGTACATTCTGCGGCACCGGCAAATGTGCATATCTTGCCTGAATTTTGCACATACTCTGGCTAATATGCACAATCCCTGCCAGACTTTGAAGGATGTTCATATGCCAATTGAGTTTGTACAGGCTGGCAAAATTATTTTACTTCCTTCCACCTGCACCTTCTGCAATAGCTAGCATCTGCAGCTCTGATGTTGAATCATGATGTTCCCCAGTCAAGCTTTGGACTATGCATTTCTAACCTACCAACATCCAGTCCTACAGCCTTAACAAGACCTCGGCAATGTCAACAGGATTCCACAACCACCCTGTATCAAGAACAGGATTCTCTCGGAGTAACCTTTCAGCTGTGGAGTGGTGTAGGTGGTAGTGGTGGCAGACTAAGGGACATGTGTGGTGCTGTGGTATAAACCACTGAGCCTCTTGGGCTTGTCGATCAGAAGGTTGGCGGTTTGAATCCCCGTGTCGGAGTGAGCTCCTGTTGCTCGGTCCCAGCTCCTGCCAACCTAGCAGTTCAAAAGCACACCAGTGCAAATAGATAAATAGGTACCAATGCAGCATGAAGGTAAATGGTGTTTCCATGTGCTTTGGTTTCCGTCATGGTGTCCTGTTGTGCCAGAAGCGGTTTAGTCATGTTGGCTACATGACCCAGAAAGCTGTCTGTGGACAAATGTTGACTCCCTTTGCCTGAAAGTGAGATGAGCGCCGCAGCCCCATAGTCACCTTTGACTGGACTTAACCATCCAGGGGTCCTTTAGCTTTACTTTTTTAGTGATGGCAGAAATGTCAGTGGGTAGGATCAGTGGTTCTTCACACACTTTCTCTTGCAGCCCTGTTTTCCCTGCTGCATAACCACTTCCACAGCTGGTTAAATCTTTACGCATGTGATTCCCATGATGAATGACCCCCATGGTGCTCTTGAGGTTTCTTCTAAGCTTATTGTGCTGGTCCCGGGGGGAAGGTACCGTGATCGTAGTCAGAGTTCACCAGATGAGAGGCGAGGTCCGAAACAGGGAGCCGGGCGGGGAACAGGAACGCTGGGAGGTCAGAAGCTGGGAGCCGGGCGAGAACAGGAACGCTGGCAGGACAGAAGCAGGAGGCCGGGCACGGAACAGGAACGCTGGAAGGTCAGGAGCAGGAGGCCGGGCAGAGAACAGGAACACTGGAAGGTCTGAAGCCAACAACAACGCTGCTCCCGCAACCTGGGACCGGGCTGACTGACCTTTATCTTCTTCTAAGGCCAGGGGCGGTCCCGGCCCCCAGGAGCCCCGCCTCCTCTTGCCTTAAGGCGAGCACTCCTCCTGGGAGCAACCAGTTCCCTTCGCCTCTCTGCCCTAAGCCTCTGCAGTTCAGGAGAGGCCGAAGGGTTACTGGGCCCCGGAGGAGGCTCACCTGTAGACACTGAGTCCTCAAGCACCTCTGGGGCCATAATGGTTTCACCTGGTGCCTGCTCCTGAGAATCTGACACAGGTGCGGGCTCCTCAGAATCTAGGCCTTGCCCCAGTTCAGCCGGCCCTGGAGGCGGGGATTCCTGTGCAGGCTGGGATTCCTCTGGTTCAGGCTCTGAATCGGAATCCCTTGCCATCACACTTATTAGCAGCACCATGGGAACAATTTCAATCAGAATCATGGGAGAGGGACAGCTGAGACTGGTGAAAGGGAGGCTAGATTGGAGAAAAAAAGCTCCAACCCCTTATTCCTGCTTCTTGGCTGGTCAAGGGGGAAATAGTTGTGTAAGGCATATTTCTTGGAGCCCATGCATGTTGGCCAAAGAAAGTAACAAACTCAATTGAAATATGGAAATTTCCCCAGGGCTGTTGAAGAGTATGCATAATGGCTAGACAGGACAAGGGGCATTCTCTTTAAACAGTACCCCGAGAAAGGGTCAGCAGAAACCAATACCAATTGTTTATACTTTTCTCATTGATTCAGTTGACTTATTTGTTTTCCCCCTACAGTATATACTCTCATTGTTAGATTGCTGTACCCCAAGCAGACGGATTCACCCTGAGCAGTCATTAGTTGTCTAGGGCTAGGCCACCTGTAGTCATTACCTGCTGAAAGGGAGTGTACTTTTCCTGCTCTGAGATTAGCACAAACCACAAGTTTGTGAGCTAAGAACAGAAATATTCATTTTCTTTCCTGTTTTAGTAGCAGGTGCTCCTAACATAACCCAAATGTTTCAACTGTTCTGGAATTCCTCAAAGATCTCAAACCAAAGAGGCCCAGGCTTGCTTCACATATGATGCTGTTCCTACAATGCTGATCAAAACAGAAGCTGCACAATTAACTGCAACCTCCTCCTCTACAAGTTCTACTCGAATGGTCCAAGCAGACAGCAATTTGCCAGGTGATGCTGTGGTCTAAACCACAGAGCCTAGGCCTTGTCAAACAGAAGGTCAGTGGTTCGAATTCCCATGACGGGGTGAGCTCTCGTTGCTCGGTCCCAGCTCCTGCCCACCTAGCAGTTTGAAAACACGTCAAAGTGCAAGTAGATAAATAAGTACCGCTCTGGCGGGAAGGTAAATGGCATTTCCATGCGCTGCTCTGGTTTTGCCAGAAATCATGCTGGCCACATGACCCGGAAAAACTGTCTGCAGACAAACGTCGGCTCCCTTGGCCAGTAAAGCGAGATGAGCGCCGCAACCCCAGAGTCGTCCGCGACTGGACTGAACTGTCAGGGGTCCTTTACCTTTACTTCAACAATCATGCTCATTTAACCTAACACTGTTAGATGACCTAACAATACTGTCTTATCACATCACCATCATCATCATTTACCCACCCTCCAACCTTAAGTCCCAGAGTGAGTAATAACTAATTAATACAAACTTTAAAACAATTTTAAACAACTTAGAATCACAAATATAAGGTTGGTCCTAAAATAGCCATCTTGTGCTTATTCTTATTCATCAAATTTTTATTCAACACTTCTTTCAAGAACCTTGGGGCAGCATACATGGGGATTATGATCACAACAACGCTATCTACTTGGTTACACAAAAAGGTAGTGACTGGCCAAAGGGTGCATAGCTTGTTTCACAACTGAATGGAATTAAAATCCACTTGTAAGTCCAGCATTCTCAGGGTTATAGGTGGAAAATCACCTCCAACCCCATCAGCCTAGCCAGCATGCCCAGCGGTCTGCAATTATGGAAGCTGTAGTTTTGCAACACACTGGGCTGCTTCTCACAGTAATTATCCCATCACAGTAATTATTATCCCCTTTGCTCTCTTAGTAATTTATCCCATTTCCATATGTCTTTAGAAACACGTGGAACTCTTAAAATCCCATCAGCATCTTTAAAAAGACATTTCCAAAAAAAAAAAGGCCTTATATTTGTGCTCAAAGTCAATCGGCATTTTGTCTGCCCAGATAGCTGAAAGACGGGGTCCCATTATATCTGGCCTTTACCTGAGGCTTCTCTCAACTCGGATGGTGCTGACGATAAGCATTACCATCCATCTCAGTAATAATCTATTTTTCTGTACGGCAGTCTTGCTACATTACTCATTGCCCTTTTCAGCACAACACATTGTCAACAGGAGGAAAAATGCACGGCAGGTTCACAATGTTAATTAGCACTGTGTTTCTCTGTACAAGAGCATGGAGGATTATTCCACAATGCAACTCAATGACTCTGAATGTCTGTCAGGGAGAGTTTTAGATCCATGTTAGCTTTTTATTAGATATATCGAGTTCATTTGTTTTCTCATCACTTATAGAAATGCTGCTTGAATTAGATGTTTACTTAGTAAATCCTCTTAATTCTTTTTTTAATAACTTTTTATTCAAAATTATAACAAAACATATTATCCAGAAATATATCATCCTTATTCCCCCCATTTTTCCTCCCTCCCCCCATAGAACCCACCCACCCCCACCCCCGACTTCCCTCAGTTCCAGTCTTTGATTTCTCTAAAAATGCTGTTTTCTGCATGTTTCACAGTTGTATAAATCCTCCAACTATTTAGCTGATTATTATCAATAAAAAGTTTGTGAATGTTTATTCAAAACCAGCCAAGGAGTCCAGTTTGCTTTGTTGTGTCTTCAAATACTTTGTAAAGGGTTCCCATTCATCTTTAAAGTCACAGTTATCCTTGTCCCGTAGCTTGTATGTCAGTTTTGCCAGTTCTGCAAAGTCCATCAATTTTTCTAGCCATGATTCTTTAGTTGGGGTTTCTTCAGTCTTCCATCCTTGTGCTACCAGAACTCTCGTGGCCGTTGTCACATACATGAAGATGTTTTTCAGCTTTTTGGGCAGATCTTTCCCTACAATCCCTAATAAAAATGCTTCAGGTTTTTAAACAAATGTTAAACGAAACATTTTCTTCAATTCATAGTATATCATTTCCCAATTTTTTAAAATTACCTTACAATCCCACCACATATGATAAAATGTCCCCTCCTTTTCCTTACACTTCCAACATATATTTGAACTAGTTTTGTACATTTTCCCTAACTTCACTGGTGTTGTGTACCATCTGTACATGATCTTCATGTAATTCTCCTTCAATAGGGACCAATCTGTAAATTTTAAGTCAGTTTTCGTTTTAATTCTTAGCATCACTCACGTTTTTTAAAGGTTTTCAAACTTTGCTCTGAATACTTCTGTGCAGAAAAAGGCTGATTCAATAACAGACAAAGACGATTAGAATTTGTACTCCAAAATCGTTTGTTGTTGTTGCCACAAACCTGATTCCATAAGAAGGATCCTTGGTTGTGTTCTGACCTCCCAGTGTGCACAATTATCAAAATTCTCATATGGGTGGAAAGGGGACTTAAGGAGGAAATAGGAGACAGATATGGTTTCCTTTGGTTAAAAGCACCCATTGGTGAGCAACGATATGGGCTGGGAGAGGGAGTTTTAATGCTTTTCACCAGCAGTGCTGACTTGGGCCCCAGACTGTGGGGGCAGAGGCTGGGCAGTTGGCTGGAGCTGGCATCAGTGGTTTTCATAACATAGTTTCCCTTTTTAAAATAATGATGATGATGATGATGATGATGTTCTTTGATTTTACAAGCATAGAGTTATAACAATACCAAGCAAATATCCACATTTAGAGATTTTTCTGAATCTCTAGACTTCCCACCATCCCCTCCACGGGTCTTATTGTCAACATTTTCAACTGCATATTATTTCATAATCCATTTTATATCTGTCCATATTATCCATAGTGATTATTACATTACAAGGGTTATTATAATCCTGCTAATGTTTTCATCTGCTAACAGTGGTCTCCTAAATGAATTATAATTTCCCCCCATTCTTTCTTAAAGTTTTTGTCCTCTTGGTTCCTGAGTTTTTTGGTCAGTTTTGCCATTTTGGCATAGTCCATCAGCTTGGTCTGCCATTCCTCTTTGGTAGGGATTTTGTCTTCTTTCTATCTCTGAGCTAGTAGCATCCAAGCGGCTGTTGCCGCATACATAAAGAGTCTTTTCTGCTCCTTTGGAATGATGTACCAGTGGTATTTGACTCCTCGTAAGTTTGCAAAAATGTATAAGACAACTACAAATGCCTGCTGGAAATGTAAAAAAAAGAAAGAAGGTACCTTTTATCATACGTGGTGGTCGTGTGAAGTAATAAAAACATTCTGGGAAATGATATATAATGAATTTTTAAAAATGTTTAAAATAACTTTTATTAAACCCCTGCTCCAGAAGCTTTCTTATTAGGAATTGTAGGTACCAATATTTAGAAAAAATGGATGGTCAGACACAAGACTTGCAGAATCATGGCAGGTCACTGGGAAGTAGCAAGCAACTTGCACCGCATCTCTCTCCAGCACCTAACTTCCCCTCCCATGATCCACCCCTTTGCTGAGAAATTGAGATCATTACAGAGGTTGGAGCCAAGCACTGGTTCATATCTTCATGAACTTCCACCTTGGTGAACTCTATATACTGATGAGTGGGCACTGGGGATCAAGTCTGGTGTTGTTGGACTTGGTCCCTCAGCTGAGGGACTCTGGAAGAGCCTCTTCTATTATTCTGGCTGCAATTCTTGAATTCCAGAGACTGGGGTTTTCTCTTTTGTAGGTAATCAATGTGTCATAGATTTGACTGGATCCTCCCCCTCTCTGTCTAAGTCATGGGTCTTGAGGCCAGGATCATGACAAGTATTTCATCAATTCATTGCAAGGTTTAGATAAGAACTATTATAGAAGCATTTCTTCAACCAGAAAGAGTATCTGTTCCTGTATCTCCATGCAATATTCATTGTCACGTTCTCTCTCATGCAGTACTTTGTTAACTGTCATTCCTTTGCAGGGTATTAACATCAAATCAAAAGAATTCGAGCTTTAAAGTAGTCCCATTGAGACTCTTGACAGCACTATATTAACTAGCATTGATAGGCAATTGGCAATATAAATATAAATTATAGATAAATTATAGATGAAGATAGATTTTTATGTTCCAGTCATTATTTGGACCAATTTAGCATCAGCATAATTTTATTACACTCTAGTCTGCCAGAAAGTAATTTTCAAGTATATAAAAAAATCTGCAATTTGTCGATGTTCGGAATGGATTTCTTTTATGTTTTCCCTTGCCATTTTAGCTTCAACCTGAGGGTGTTTGGACATCTATGCAAGACTGCAATTTTCTACAGTTCAAACATGAGTCAACTCCATTTTTTCCTAAGTATGCCAGCTGAATGTTGCCCTCTGCACTTTGCATATTAATTTAATCACTTGCCCTTTACTTTTCTTTGTTGATTTCATAAAGGGCAACTCTAGATGACAGAGGAGAGCATTCTAAATCGATGCCAGGTTGAAATTTGGCAGTAGAATTTCTTGCAGTGCTGCCTGTACAGATTATATACATACACCCACATACGTCTGTCTTTTTCCCTATAACCTGTGTCTACACATCCATTTGCCTACCGACTTGTCCCATTTGGTCAGCATGGATAAGAAAAGCACCGACAAACTTAATTATGCATTTGGCAAAGAAGTCCCCTCCCCTCTGATCCTACTGCAGATCTGGTCCATCAGATGAATATGAGTTCTGGGATTGTAAGAGGAGGAGGAAATGTTCTTTCCATTCCTATCCTCCATGTGACATAAAACTGGTGTGGAGAACACACACACACACACACACACACACACACACACACACACACACACATATATATGATTTTGACAAAGTAAGGTAAAGGTAAAGGGACCCCTGACCATTAGGTCCAGTCGTGACCGACTCACTTTATTGGCCGAGGGAGCCAGCGTACAGATTCCAGGTCATGTGGCCAGCATGACTAAGCCGCTTCTAGCGAACCAGAGCAGTGCACAGAAATGCCGTTTACCTTCCTGCCGGAGCAGTACCTATTTATCTACTTGCACTTTGCTTTCAAACTGCTAGGTTGTCAGGAGCAGGGAGCTCACCCCGTCGCGGAGATTCGAACCACTGACCTTCTGATCGGCAAGTCCTAGGCTCTGTGGTTTAACCCACAGCGCCACCCGTGTCTCGATAATCATAAATAATTAAGAATATAAATGTGCACCCCACCACCGAGACCATTCCATTGTAACTATCCAACCTCTCAAAATTCCAACACCTCTTGCAATGGTTTGACCCCTTTCCATTTTAACAGTACAAATTCTACAAACACCCTCCATATCTCCTCAAAATCATTTCTCTTACATTTCCCCCGTCTTACCTCAATGGCACATGTTAATTTATCATTAATATCTATATCCTACACCTCTTTATACCATTCTTCCACTTTATATTCTGCTTGCCCCTTCCACTTCCTAGCTATCATAATGCGTGCAGTTATCAATAAATTTGTGAGTAACCATCATTGATCAATAGTAATGCTACCTCTGGACTTTCACTCAGCTTTAACCCAGTGATTTCTGTTATTTCCTTAAACACCCTTTCCCAGCAAAATTGTACATATTTACACCCCCACCACACATGAACATAATTCCTTGTTTCCTGGCATCCCCTCCAACATAACACCAAATATTCCTTGTTTAATTGATTTAATCTAACTGGTGTTAAATACCATCTCCAAACTAATTTATAATAATTTTCTTTTATTCTTAAAGAGAACATTTTCAACGTGTGTTTCTCCCATATTTCCCCCCAGCTTTGAGTATCTATCTGCCCTGTTGTCTCCTTTTCCCACACCTCTTTTAAGTGATCTCCTTGGTCCTCCATTTCTAAACTGGTTTCCCCTTTTATAACTGCATTTTCTTCTTTATCTAGGTGTGGAGAACATTTGGCACTCCAGATGTGGCTGAACAGCAACTCCCATCATCCTTGGTCATTGCTTACTGGGACTGATGAGAGTTATGGTTCAGTAACATCTGGAGGTGGAAAAGTCCCCTACACTTGTGGTGGGAATGTACAAAGGTGAAATGCTTCTGGGAGATGATATATAATGAGTTGAAAAAAATGTTGAAATATACATTTATAAAGAAACCAGAAGCATTTCTATTGGGCATTATGGGGAGTGACATGAATAGAAAAGAATGTAAGCTCTTTGTATATGCAATAACAGCAGCAAGAATATTATTGGCCCAAAAATGAAAGCAAGAAGAGTTACCGACGATTGAAGAATGGAGGATGAAGTTAATGGACTATGCAGAATTAGATAAACTAACAGGAAGGATTCGAAACCGGCGAGACCAGAAATTCACAGAAGACTGGAGTAAATTCACGGACTATTTGTAAAGTAATTGTGAAGAACAGACGACGTTTGTAGGGTTGCAAGAAGTTTTGTGAGGAGTATTATTAGAAGTATTGTAAAAATGGACAAGGGGAGGATGATTTGTTAAGAGATGTAAAGGCAATATAAAGTTAAGAAATGCATAAGAAGTGGTTAAAACGGTGGATCATCAGAGGTGCTGATGGAAGTCCAAAAAGATTGTATACGTGATAAGTTTTGTGGTACATTTTATAATTTATATGTTAAAATTAATAAAAAAATATTATAAAAAAAGAAAAGTCCCCTACACTTGACATGTAGTAAACCAGTCAGTGGAGATAAAAGTGAGGTAGATGGACTCATGGTTTGTCTCAGTATAAGGGAGTTTCCTTTTCATAGAATCAAAGAATCATAGAGTTGGAAGAGACCACAAGGGCCATCGAGTCCAACCCCCTGCCAAGCAGGAAACACCATCAGAGCACTCCTGACATATGGTTGTCAAGCCTCTGTTTAAAGACCTCCAAAGAAGGAGACTCCACCACACTCCTTGGCAGCAAATTCCACTGTCGAACAGCTCTTACTTTTGTTCCAATGTGCATCTTCCTTTCAGACTCAGCTTCTGACTTGCTTGCTATTGCACAACATGGCTACCCTTCCTGGCCCAAACTTTGACAGCCCTCATCTCTACCACATTATATATCCATTGTCGGGAAAGACAAGGCCCTTTCTCTTTGGTATCTCTTTGCCCGAGAAGATACACATATATATGGAAATTACTTTTCTTTCTGGAGAAAGCTGTAGTTCTTATCTCTAGAAAAATAATGTGCTTTGCAGCCTTAGCTTTGAAGAAGAAAACTCTGCATAAATCTATTTAATTAGCAATTATTAATTAGCAGTAAAACACAGCCATGATTTTTCTCAGCTTACTTCCAGCTTAATGTGCTGGCAGTCCCAAAGAATCTTCGTAGGAAATGATTTGCAAACACATTAAAATTTTTATTAGGGCTCACGAACGGCTGGTGTCTTTATTAATAATAATACAATTATGTCTCATTAAAGCACTAAGCAGTTGCAAACAGGGAAAGAAAACCAAAGCTGCCTATTCTAATCAACACTTTGTATTGTCATTAACAGCTTTGGATTGGGAGACCATGTTAAGAGGCAAATTGCATACTGCTTTGATTGCATTGCTAAATAAGTAATAGGGGAAATATGAATATTTCAATGATATCTGTCGCTTCGTATGATTAACCTTAAAAGTATCATAGAATTAATATATTTAAGTATTCTAGAACTGAAATGCACTGCTGCTCTTAAAGTTACAAAAGGCAAGTGAATCAGATTTGCAGTGCCAACCTCTGAGTTCTCTCTCTTTGTCACATGCAAACATGACCAAGAACTGGAATCCACCAAGGTAGGGCCATGTCAGTGATGGTGGTGCGGTTCTCAGTATCACTTGGGTGCTTACTGTGCTTTTCATCTCTTATCATAGAATTGCAGAGTTGGAAGGAATCCTGAGGATCATGTAGTCCAACTCCTGCGATGCAGGAATATGTAGCTGTCCCATACGGGGATGAAATCTGCACCCTTGGTGTTATCAGCACCACGCTCTAACCACCTGAGCTGTTGGGATGTATCCATCAAAACATTTCTGCTAGTGCAAGCACTTTTACCTGTGCAATGGAATTTGCCTGCCCTCTCCTTCTCCTCTACTTCCCCCTTCCACACAACCTCCAAACCCTCCAGAACAGATTTAGGGGGCACAGAGAGAGGGCCAAGAAGTTACACTCTGCATCTGAGCATCCTTGCACTAGCACAGTGGTGGCCAAACTTGGCCCTCCACTGTTTGGGGACTACAATGCCCATCATCCCTGACCACTGGTCCTGTTAGCTAGGGACGGTGGGAGTTGTAGCCCCCAAACAGCTGGAGGGCCAAGTTTGGCCACCACTGCACTAGCAGAACTGTTTTGTTGGATACTGTATCATCATCATATGGGGAGACCCAACCAGATGAGCAGGGTATGAATAAATTATTATTATTATTATTATTATTATTATTATTATTATTATTATTATTAGAGTGCAACCTGTCCCAGACAGCTGGACCAGGGGGTCAATAACAGTCTGCTTGCTTTGCTCAGCATCATTTTGCTGATCATGTGTAACCCTTTCTTTCTCCCCATGTGAATAGGAAGCATACATTTATATGGCGGTGGGAGTCGGAGGTGGAGTAAACAGCTGTATTTAGAGACAGCATAGTGACTGGCCCAAACCTGCCCCCATGTTTCAGCATTAGGTGACTTGGGCTCTTCTGACAATCCATCTCGCTGTAGACATGTTGGCGGAAGTGAGAACACACCTTTCTCAGTTGTCACTCATCTTCATCTAACACCAGTTTGGGGCTCTTGCTCAAGTATCGCAACCAAAGAAAATACAATATATTATTATGAGTTTTGAAATGCTTTTTCAGGGTGGGGAAGAAAAAATACATCTCTAGATACATAAGATGCATCACAGATGAGAAGAGCCTGTGGCCCTCATGTTGTGATTGGACTCCCAGCTCCCATCACATTTAACCATCATGGTCAGTAGTTGTGGATAATGGAAGTTGTACCCTAGTAACATCTAGAGAGCCACAGGTCCTCCACCCCTACTTTAGATAAATAATATCCATGATGTTTACTTGTCAACAGTTTCATATATATATATATATATATATATATATATATATATATATATATACCCTAAAATGTGTCCTGACACCAGAAGAAATCCTTTGCTTCAACTGACATTTCACAATTTTAACTTAATTCAGCTTTACAGCTTGCCATGCATTCATCACTGACAGGGAAATATACAGCCTACCATTATAAATCCTTTATGATGACCCTGTCTCCCATAGTCTTCCCTCTAATCATAGCTATGGCACTTGTGATTCGTGTCATTTGGAGAAATATATAAGACCCATAAAAGTGAAGGCTACTCCCCCTCCCTTTTCTGACATTATTCAAGGAGCTATAAAAATAAAACCGAAAAGGAATCCATACAGAATTTCAAACTGCCGTGAATCAAATCCTGCCTTCTGACTATGCTTGACTAGGCTCCTGAACCAATGACCTTCATTCTCCAATCAGCAAATAAGCCTCGGCCGTGTCCATTCTACAGGATTTATTTAACCGAAGCCTTCCTTTCTTCTGCAAGTGAAAGTGAGCATTCCTTAAGCTTTTCCTGCTATGTCCTCCCTTTTCTCTTGATGGAGTGAGCAGCTACATGCATGCCAGATCAGACGATTTAGCATGTCACCCAGTTTCACCTGCAGGGGAGCAGGGGGAACTGCGATGGAACAGAAGTTTTCAAGGGAAGACCCAAGAGTTTCAGAAAGTTTAGTAAATTTAGTTTCAGCTAAATTCCTTCAGGGTGCTTTGCACATATTTTTACATTGGGTGAAATGTACCTGCTGCCAATATTTACACATGGCACTCTTGCATAGTTGGCAGGGGTATATCGAGTCCTCCCTAAAAGAGGGCACGTGTTGCGGTGAGACGTGGAGACCAATCTCCTGGTTGTGGGTGGGTATATTGGACAGCCACAACACCTGATTGGTAGGTCCCTCATTGCTGGGTTTAATCTGGCCAATGGGGAGTTGTTTACACGGATCGAGGAATCTATATATACCTATGCAGGTGACACAGAGCTTCCTCTTTCCGTTCATGCATCGGAACACCTGCCCACCTCTCCCTATATTTAGGGCATTTTGCGATTGACCTTGCTATGCCATTGTGTGTTGTCTGTTGGGACAGGGGCACAGCAGGAATTTTCCCCACTTGGCTGATTGGCTGTGGTCATTTGGGTTTCGCCTGCCGCGTAGCAATTCATCATAACTTGTAAGGTTGTGGATAGGCACTGGTTCATGTGATAGGGATGGGAGAACGGTCTCGCCATCCCTATGTGAAGGGTATTCCGTTAAAGGAATCCAGGGACTCAACTTGGTTTGCTCAACTCCCCTGAGGGAGTTGTGCCTGTGCCTGAGTCCAGGGAAGCATCTGGGGCGTGAACAGCATCTGTTCCTGGGCTTTTAACGTTCCTCAGGTGTTCACCCTTGGCTGACCTATGATAGAGCTCTGGGTCAGCGCTACCTCCGAGGGTGTAGGGAGCTAGTCAAATCAGAGCCTATGCAACCACTCACTTTTCAGTAATCAATAAAGCTGTGGCCTAAATTCTTCCAAGAACCAAAACTAAAATTTGAGTCAAATGTGTCTTTATTTAGGGGGGAGGTCTCTGGGTCTGAACATGCAAATGTGTGTTTTTGTGTGCACACTGATGGTCTGACACTCTCCTTTCTCTGGCTTGGCACTCAGAGCAGCAGTGGGTGGCTGAATCTTGCCTTTCTTTTAATCCCACTACCTTTTAAAACCCAGAATTGCCCTGAAGCATTCTGGAAAACTGTGGTTAGGCCCAGCCACCTAGTGGCTCTGGGAGAACTGCCACTGCAGCTAGACAGGCATAGCAGGGACCATTGACAGAGGAAGAACCTCACCATTGGGGACTTTGCCCAGCACACCCTCAAAGCTGGCTAGTTGGGTTGTCAAAACAGAAGCAGGACCTCTACAGATGGCAGGAGAACCTGATATACACAGGAAAAGGCTGCTTTTGTGTTAGAACTCATTCCCTGCCCTCCCATATGCACAGTAAAAATCATTGCTACTTGGCTGCCCTCATTCTGACAATAACAGTTGGTAGCAGAGAGCACCCTCTCTCAGAAGAGTGAGTGTTAAAGGGAAGGAAATAGCTTGAGGCCTAAAATCTCTATATGTGTGAGGTTGGGGGGTGGAATGGAAAATGCATGGCAGTTTCCACCCCCAAGTGCAAGGTGGACTGCCCATTCATGGCATAAAGAATTGTTGGGAGAGTCAAAAGTGGACCCAGAAGAGACACTCCACCTAGCATGGCTACTCTAAGCCCAGGTTGACCCTTCCAAGTGATCTTCTCCAAGTGTTTTCCCAAACGTGGGTCGCCAGCTGTTTTTGGACTACAACTCCCATCATTCCCAGCTACCACAACCAGTGGTCAGGGATGATGGGA
Organism: Podarcis melisellensis; assembly: GCF_964234715.1. NCBI lineage: Eukaryota > Metazoa > Chordata > Lepidosauria > Squamata > Lacertidae > Podarcis > Podarcis melisellensis. The sequence continues at coordinate 84,952,068 of NC_138538.1, read as the reverse complement.
ATTGTAGTTCAAAAACTGCTGGAGTCTCAAGTTTGGGAAGCACTGAGCTAGGCAATGTGAACACTAAACTCTGCTTTTTATATATAGAAAGCTGGTGGGTTGTATTCAGTGGTCTCTCTCATGATGATGGAAGGCTTCTTAATACAGAAAATGTTTACATCAGCCGAACAGGGAGGGCAGCAATTTCCAGTGATGCCCTCTCATCCCTGGAATTCTTTATGCCCACCTCTCATTGTGTTTTTGAAGCAATCTGAAGCCAATTTCAGGAGTGCATGGAATAAAACACTGATACCCAAGGATGTGGTCAGTTGTATCCATTTTACCTGACACAGAGCTAAGAATATTAATTCTGTGTTCTTAAATTTAAGAATGTAGTCCCCCCCCCAATATAATCCAAGGGGTAGGAATATCTAGAGATAAGCAGAATTGAATCTTGTCATCTGTACATAATATAAATCATCATGAAACTAAGGCAAGATTTCGGAGTCAGAGCTGATTATCAAGGCAGTTAATTAAGCTTTTCTCTGGCAGGTCAAGAAGTGCATGCCTAACATTTCTCTTATGCTCTCAAAACAAGTGAAGCGTAAATTATTCCATCTTGAAGAGTGGATTGCTAGCTCCTCATTCACTGTGGGCAGCTGCTAAAGCTACACAAACCTTTTCACACTCCCCCAGTTTCAAATGCTCTGCTCAACCTCACCATTACTTAGATCTGCTATGCACAACTTGCAATCTATCAACCAGCTATGTACGGTGGTAATTGGCACCCATTTTTTAATCATCCATGCAGCATAAACATAATGCACATCAACCACCTGTAGAAAATGGCAACATTTGCCTTGGTAGATTGCAAGTTCAACAAGTATAGCCTACCAGTTGGAATCATGGTATCACAAACATTGAAGTCCACATATTTTATAGTTCTCCAGCCAAGTGCTTTGTTTTCTTTTTAAAAATGTGGTTTTGCAAGACGTTACATAACAGGGAGGTATTTTTTAGGAAACACTATTTTGACAAATCATTACCATTTGAAATCAACATAAACAGAGTTTCGACAATGATCATTGTTGTGTCTTTCCTGCTCATGTTGTTGTTTAGTTGTTTGGTCGTGTCCAACCCTTCATGACCCCCTGGACCAGAGTACACCAAGCACTCCTGCTCATACATGAATTACTTCTTCCAGTGCTCATTAGTAGAGCTGTGTGCAAATGGCTTCTTGAAATTCTCCACCATATTTGTGGGGAGAGAAATGGAAGGGGGATTTGTGTGTTGAGGTCCCCAAGCCACCCCCCTAAATAAACACAGTTCACACCAATAATTTTGTTTAAGGTTTTTAGCATAATTTTGGCCACAACTTTATTAAAATACATAATGTGAGTGGTTCCTTGGGCATTGGTTATGACTATCTGTCCCCGCCTAGGAACAGAACTGACATCCGCACGCCTGCGGAAGTCAGTAAGGGTAAACATTTTGGGAAGAGAATGGAGCTGGGCACCAGACATTCACCTCTCCCCGAATGCCAAGGATTTGGACAAGAGCATGGTGAGCCCCTGGATTCCTTTAACAGAATTCTCTCTTGCAGCAGCATTGGAGGGCCAGGCCCAGCCAATCCTTGCCCCTCCACCAACCAATTTTTAACCAATGCCTAACCACAACCTTACAAGTTGTGACAATTTGCTACACAGTAGGCAAAAACCAAATGGCACCAGCCAATCCGCCAAATGGACAACATTCCTACCAGGCCCTTGCCCCAAAAGCAAGTGAGCCCATGACAGACATAGCAAGGTCAAACTCACAAGCCCTAACTTAGGGAGAGTGGATGGGAGATCCGATGCACGCAGTGAAAAGGGAAAGCTCAATGCTTTTTCTACAGGCAAGAGGAGGAGGAGAGGAAGAGCCACTAGGCATGAGGAAGAGCCCCTAGGATCGATAGCTGGGAGGTGAGTTGCTGTTGCTTATCGGTGAAGGAGTGGGGCAGCAGAGAGGTCCCTGATGAAAATGCACCAGTGGAGCAGGTACTCCTGCCAGTCCATTTGCAACGGCACCAATCTCCCCAGTGCTTAGTCCTTCTCCCCTGTGAGTAAGCAACAGTACCCACCTGCTCAGAAGCTGGTATGGTGGATCTGCTCCACCAGCAAACTGCTTTGGCTCAGAACAAGGTCTCCTGATAAATTTCCTCTGAGCTCCAGCAATTAGCTCTCCTTCCTCTACGTCCCCTCAAAAGCCAGGAAGGAAAATGTGTCCACCATGTCTCCTCAGAAATGACTGCATAGCACTTCATCCACCAAAATATTCACAAGAGCATCTGTCATAGCATGAGCTAAGCAAGATAACAATTAGAAAAAGCACTCTGGTTTACAAACTCCATTATTCTCAAAACGTTTTGCCAGGCGCTTAAACGATCCTGCCGTTAAAGCTGCTGTTGTTGTTATTATTACCTAATTTCACTTCCACTCATGGAGTGTAACATTTTATGATCGGCAAAGGCATCGGGAATGATATATGTGTCAAAAAACAAGAACGAAAAAAAAATCAAGCATTTTCCATTATTGTTAGGAAAGCTGTACACGGGGAAAGCTATCGTATTCACCTCGATAGACTGTTGTGCATTCTTTATTGTTTGTGGCATATATGATAATAAGCAGAAAATAATCAGAACCAAACTGAGTTGGAGGGGGGGGGCATTCCTTGTAGAAAATATGTATTCAGGTGTTCCATATAATGAGGTCTTTTCACTACTAACCTCGACAGCAGGACCTCAGAGTCAAACCAACTGTGCCATTTTCCTGGACTTAATGAGCAATCCATTCTCTAACATCAACACAATCATTCTGGTTTCCCCTGCAACTCCCTAGACATGTCACAGTTCAAAAAGGATTCTACACAGTTGCGCTCCCCAACCCCTTTCCCCCGCCTGACAAGCAATATATGCAGCAGATCTTCTTGTCTCTTATATGCTGCTATTCAGGCTATTACTTTTCTTTGCAAGGTTTCACTGTGACGGCATGTAGATTTCCAGCAGAATGGGAATATGGAGGAAGAGCCCTGAAGACTAAAAGGGGCTGGGGAGGTCATGTAGTTAAATGTTTCCCTCCTGGTAATATATAATGAAAAGCTCCATACAAGAACTTAAATTTAATGCTGCCGGGGATCAGGCTGTATATGATTCAACTCTCTTGTGAGGAAATGTTGTAGCATTTGGGGTGTTTTAGTTCGCGTGCCGAGGTCCCCAAGCCACCCCTAAATAATTCACAATTCACACATAATTTTTGGCATAATTTTGGCCACAACTTTATTAAAATACATAAATGTGAGTGGTTGCTTAGGCATTGGTTCTGACTATCTGTCCCCGTCCAGGGACAGAACTGGCTTCCTGATTCCAGCGAAAGCCAGTAAGGGAAAACAATACTGGGGAGAAAATGGAGCTGAGCCCCAGGCCCTCACCTCTCCCTAGTGGCGTAGCGTGGCTTGTCAGCACCCGGGGCAAGGCAAGTAATTTGCGCCCCCTAACCCGTGGATTTTAGCAGGGGGCAGAGAGCTGCGAGTGCGAGCGCGCGCCCCCCAGATGTTGCGCCCAGTGCGGCTGCCCCCCCTTCATACCCCACACTATGCCACTGCCTCTCCCCAAATGCTTCCAGGGGCTCTTGCGTGGCCCTAGCTCCTTGCCAGGGGTTCGGGCAAGAGCATGGCAAGCCCCTGGATTCCTTTAACGGAATTCCCTTGCAGCAGCAGCATTGGAGGGGCAGGCACTGCCAACCACATCCCTCCACCAACCAAAATTAACCAATGCCTAACCGCCAACCTTACAAGTTGTGACGATTTGCTACGCAGTAGGCAAAACCCAAATGGCACAAGCCAATCTGCCAAATGGACAAAATTCCTACCAGCCTTTGCCCCAAAAGCAGACGACCCCATGACAGGCATAGCAAGGTCAAACGCAAGAGCCCTAAATTAGGGAGGGTGGGTGGGTGATCCGATGCATGCAGTGAAAGAGAACTCTCAATGCTGTGTGCCCAGTATATAAAACCTTTGTTCCATCCCACAAATTGGCAACATCAGAATTAGCCCAGTAACCCAAACAGCCCAATCACTGCCAATGGTCATCTAAATGATCCCACCCAGGAACTGAGGGCATGGCCTGTCAGACCCCACCGCAACATGTGCTCTCTATGAAGGAGAACACGCTTTAGTGAACAGGCAAATAGGAACTTTCATCTCCTTTCCTTCCACATGGCTGCTTCAGTAAACAGAAGGTGAAGGGCTGTTGGGGGGGGGGCAGAGGCTGGCAGAGAGAATGTTGGCCAAACATAGGTGCCAACTCTATAGGTGTGAGGTGTGTTCAGCCTCTCCCATGTCTGTTCGGATGGGGCTGAGGGGGCTTGCAGTGGTAGTGGATCTTGGTAGGTCTCGCAGCAGCAGCCTCCTCCCATTATCGGCCTCATTCTGATGCGTGTTGCATGATGTCACAGGTGTGTGTCAGGCACATGATGGCACATATGTGCAATGCCCCACCCCAGTGTTGGGTGCAACCCAACGCCTCTGTGTCCAATGGAGAGACTGGTGGGATGAGGAACCTTTACAGTGCCTCACTTTACAGACTCAGATAAGAATGCACGTTTCCCCTGAGTTTCATTCCTTTTTCTTTCTTTCTTTTTTAACTTCTATTTAAGCTTCACCAGTAACAAAAAAATCCACAGTAACTAATACATCAGTTCATTACAAGTGACCTTCTTTAGCAATAGTTGACAAATTACAAAAATTGCTTTGAGTTAGTCAAATTTTCATATTTAACTTCTTTCTCTTTGTCTCTTCTTAGCAAATCAAAAAGAAAAGGACCAAAACAAGAGGGAAAGAAGAAAGAAGGGGGGGGGGGAGAGAAAAGAAAGAAAACAAGAGAGAGAGAGAGAGAAAATAATTCCTGATTCCCTGAGAATGAGTCCTGAGTTAATCGAAGGCATGTATTGCACTCTCGGTTCACTAGCTGGGAATTGGAAGCTTCAAGCCTGCTGAGGGCTTATTCCCAAGCACAAAACCTGTGGCGAACGTGCTGAATGAGCACACCCCTGCAGGCAGCAAGATTCAATCCTGCTCAGTTTGGCTGGACATGCTTGTTTCCCTGCTGGGAACAGGCATGCACAGCCAAAGTGCAGTGCGGGGCTGTTTGAAAGCCCTTGTGCAAAGTTGCCCAACAGTGTTATTGGTCAGTGGTTGCTTGTGTCTTCTTACTCCCACATCTCTTACTGCTCAACTATGCTGCATTTTGACAGCCCTGTATCCCTCTAGGTGAGTCATGGGGCCAGTTGTGGAGGAAGGGGCTTTGGTACCCGGGGTGGCGGGGGCGTGGCATGCCACACGTGGGGGCGTGACACATCACATGTGCGCACAACCCAGGGGGGAGGTGCCCACCCATGGCGATGTCACCCCCCAGGCTGACACCCCTGACGCACACCCCCCCGCCCCCTTCCTCCGCCACTGCATGGGGCTAGCCTAGGCTATCTTGACCCAATTGAACCAAAGCCAGGATCTCCTTAATATCTAGAAGGAAATTATTATTATTATTATTATTTGAATTTATATACCGCCCTATACCCAGAGGCGGTTCACATAAAAAGATCACAGTATATAAAACAAAGCAAAAGCAATAAACCAATAATACCGCCCCCAAAAGAGCCACATTTTAAAAATTATGGGATGTTGATCAGGTCAACCAAAGGCCTGGTTAAAAAGGAACATTATACACCTTTAGGCGCCAGGAGAACAACCCTGGTGTTAAATGTTTGGAAAAAGTCAGAAGCCCAAAGCAGTATAAGTTCCTCAATTAAGTTTATTCAACATTTGTCAGTGACAAGAGCTCACTCAGAGGAACACAAGAACCGAACTGACTGGACAACACAATAATAATCCCGAGCATGGATTGACCATTAACAGTTGACAGTTGAAAGTACCATTAGAATGTTCGTCTACCAACGCTTATACGATCGAATAGAATGCGCCTTGTAAAATAAAATGTGTTAAACCCAATATATAACACCTGGGGAGAGCATTCCACAGGAGAAGGCACAAAAGGAGGGCCTCAGAAAATGATCTTAGGGTCCGGACCGGGTAGGTTCATATGGAAAGAGGTGGTCCTTGAAGTATTGTGGTCCTGAGCCATCTAACGCTTTAGAGGTCAAAACCAGCATTTGAATTGGGCCTGGAAACTAATGGGAAAAACTGATACGTTCTGGAATATACTCTCACTTTGTATGGAGTGATGGCTCTACTCAACAGACCAAGTTGGAGCCCCACATTTACTTAATGGGTTTCCTGGAGCACACTGTAATCTTCAGGGTTTCCAGGGCAAAAGCACAGGATTCCCTTGTTCCCTGAAGCTCCTAAATTTGAAACCTGTTGGTCCCCTCCACATGCTTATCACTTTGCCTTTTAAATATCAGGATCCCTTGCTTTTAATTTGGGTTTGCATCCCTTCCATTTTGAAACAATAACAGGAGAAAGGCGGATTCTTGAAAGAATCAACAAATTAAACGGCTGTTGTTGTTTACTTCTTCTTCTAGTCATTGCACCAGACTCCTTGCCCCAAATATGCACATTTAGGGTTTGGCTCCATTCCTGTCTCTTTCCTTTCTTCCCCTAACAAGATGAGTCTACAGGTACATTCACCTTGAAAGTCGACCCACTTTTCTGTCTTGCCTTGTATGCCTGAAGGAAAGTTTGTAGGTAGTTGACCTTCTGTTGCTCAGGCATCCTATTACTGCACACACTGTATATATTAACTATAGCTTCCCTTGAGATAGAGACGTTTGCATTTTGCCATTTTATTTTTTTTAACGAAATATGTCTTAAGGTTAACATATTTCTCCAGAGAACTGGCAGGATACAATCTCGATGGCTCATTTATTACCAGTCTACTTGCTTCTCTTTCTATGTGTTTATGCACATTTATTCAGAAATGATAGGGTGGGTGTGGGTTCGGCAAAAACACTTCAGAGAATGCCAAACAGAAACTATTTTTTTAAAAAAATATTTTTTATTCATTTTTAAACATATTAATTGTCATACATACCACAAAGATTCACATCTTATACAGTCTTTTTGGACTCCATCAGACCTCTGATGATCCCCCATTTTTATGATTTCTTCTGCATTTCTTAAATTCATATTGCCTTTAATTATCTTAACTAACATCTTCCTTTTTATCCAATTGTGCAATAATTCAAATTATTCACCTCACAAAACTTCCTGCAAACCTACAAATGTAATCTGATCATCACAATTACTTTTCAAATAGTCCGTAAATTTACGCCAATCTTCTGGGAATCTCTGGTCCCACCGGTTTCGAATTCTTCCCGTTAGTTTGTCTAATTCTGCGTAGTCCATCAATTTCAATCTCCAATCTTCTTTCATTGGTAATTCCCACCAGACAGAAACTATTATGAGCAGGCTCCAGCAGCAGGCTTGCCATGTTTGCAGTCTGTACCAGGGGGCACTTCACCAATGGCCCTGGCAATGCACCTATTGGAAGACAGGTTTCAGCACAGCACTAATATGCTCCATCACATCAGAACTGCTGGATGACAGTATTTCATCTTAGTGCACATGTGTACAGTGATACCTCGGGTTAAGAACTTAATTCGTTCTGGAGGTCCATTCTTAACCTGAAACTGTTCTTAACCTGAAGGACCACTTTAGCTAATGGGGCCTCCCGCTGCCGCCACGCGATTTCTGTTCTCATCCTGAAGCAAAGTTCTTAACCCGAGGTACTATTTCTGGGTTAGCGGAGTCTGTAACCTGAAGCATATGTAACCCAAGGTACCACTGTAAAGAATTTAAAGTGGATTGGTTACATTTCCCTTCAGAATTCTAGGAAGGGCTTTGTATGCCAGCTTCACTGTTTTCTTCATTTGGTGCAGGTATTTTATTTTCAGTATAAACAGGATTCTGTTTTTTCACTTAACACACACACACACAGAGAGAGAGACTAAATGACTAAACAACAACAACAAATTGAAAACTAATTTTAAAAATTATATTTTTTTTAAAAAAGAAAGAATTTTGAGGGGGCGCAACCCAGGACCCCCACGACAGGCTCTTTCGCCAAGGCTGCCAGGTTGCTGCTTTCCAAGCCACACCTGGACTGAGCCTTCGGGCCTGTGGCAACACCTTCTCCTCACAACCAAAAAAGGGATGCCCATCCCTGGGTGGAACTCCCGCCAGCTGGAGCCCAAATTTTTCCTGGCCCACACCCCTCCTTCCCCAGGCCCTCTCTCCCAGCGTGTGTTCTTGAGTGAGGCTTGTGCCCCATGGTAGGAGCGTGGAGAAGAGAGCCACCCACTTGCCCACAGGTGCCCACACTCGTGCTGTACTGCCAAGGAGAGGTAGCCAGGAAAGGGTGCCTCCGCCTGCTCTCCTCTGCCTTCCTCTTAGACCTGCTGTAGCTCTGGCGGTGCTGAGACACTGCCAAGCCCACCAAGGATCACCAGCTGTGGTGTTTGTACGGAGCCCCTAGTCGTCTCACGGACTATTGACCCGTACACCACTAATCCGCTGCCACCAACCAGGTCCTCCCCGGTAAATCACTTAGTCTCAGTCAGGTTCTTAAGTTAACAAAGAAGAGTGCACAGTGGTACCTCAGGTTACATACCCTTCAGGTTACAGATGCTTCAGGTTACAGACTCCACTAACCCAGAAATAGTGCTTCAGGTTAAGAACTTTGCTTCAGGATGAGTACAGAAATCGTGCAGTGGTGGTGCGGTGGCAGCGGGAGGCCCCATTAGCTAAAGTGGTGCCTCAGGTTAAGAACAGTTTCAGGTACAGAACGGACTTCCGGAACGAATTAATTTCTTAACCCGAGGTACCACTGTAGTTTATTGCAGACAGAAATAAACTTTAACTGCATTCAAAATGTTGTTACTCTTTACCTTCTTAGTCTTAATTTTATCCTGTCTCTAACTTTTCTACCTCCCCTTGCAAAAGAACCAACTGCACTAACTGTCTCTCCAATTCCAACTGCCTGCCAACTGCTTTTCCAACTGTCTTTCCCAACCCACCAATCCACTAAAACCAACCAACTACCCACACCCCAAACCTCGGGCCAAGCCCTTTTATAAACAGGTAGGGTCTGCCTCTGGCTTTCCTATTGGTCTACATATTAACCCTTTCTCTACCCCTGTACAGACATTTTCAAACAAATGGGCGAACACCACACCAGCCACCGTTCCTGCTGGGAGCTCGCTGAGCTGACAGGGTGGATGCAGTGATCAGCCAGTGACCTCAATGAGGAGCGCCTGCCACAGGGACACAGCGATGTCCTCCTGGAGCCTCCTGTGCGATGCTGATAAGGTGGTTAGGGGGCACAATCTTTGCCTTGCCCCGGGCACTGCCAACGCACACTGCACCGCTGTGTACAATTACACCAAGATTGCTTTTCTGCTGAGTTTTTTGGGGGCTGGTGTCTGTATGATGATTAAATGGCACTAGCTGACTTTTCCTGTCTCTCCTGCCACTGTGTTATACCTGCTCTCTGTATTCTGGTTGCAAAGGAGGTAGCAGCATGTGGAGAAGGTGACGAAATGAAGGGAGGCTGCCCTCAGCGTTTCTGCCCTGCTTTGTGTGGTCCAGCCTTGAGCCCTGACCCTGAAAAGAGGATCCAGAGCTGAAGTGTTCTAGTTAGCCGGATGCTGAACTTCACGCCTAATAATCACTCTGAAACCATAAGGAGGGAGTTTAATGAACACATCTGTGTTGGCTACTGACCTTTGAGTTGAAAGGAAGGAAATTGGAGTCTTGACCTAAATGTCAAGGTCTATTGGTGAAGTCTACTCTCAAAATGCCATCTATATTAAGATCTCCTGCCTAGTCCTACTTGTTGGCAAATTACATGTTCCGTAATTCCCATCCCTGAAGCCCCACTCCCTTGTTCTCTCATTAAGACTCACAGAACTTCTGTGTGTGTAGTGGTTAAGAGCAGTAGTCACATAATCTGGGGAACCGGGTTTGTGTCTCCGCTCCTCCACATGCAGCTGCTGGGTGACCTTGGGCCAGTCACACTTCTCTGAAGTCTCTCAGCCCCACTCACCTCACAGAGTGTTTGTTGTGGGGGAGGAAGGGAAAGGAGAATGTTAGCCGCTTTGAGACTCCTTAAAGGGAGTGAAAGGCAGGATATCAAATCCAAACTACTACTACTACTACTACTACTCTTCTTCTTCTTCTTCTTCTTCTTCTTCTTCTTCTTCTTCTTCTTCTTCTTCTTCTTCTTCTTCTTCCATTCAGCTCTTGTCATCTTGAAAAAGCATCATTTCTCCCTTCTTTTCCCTCCAACTACCAACATTTTAAATCAGGTAGGAGTTCTCCAGATCTTGTTGATCTACAACTCCCATTATCTCTGGCCATTGTCTATGCTTGCTAGGGCTGATGGGAGCTGTAATTCAGCAAACATGTGGAGGGCAAAGGTTTCTTCACCTGTTGCAAATCTATAACCCTTTTGTTCTTTTCACCTCACGTAGTCCATTAAATAGGTTTTTGTCAATGACTGTTTTATAGTCCAACCCTAGGGAGGTTTACTCAGATGTAAGTTCCTTTGAGTGCATAAGTGCATATAGGAGTGCAGCTTTAGTGACATGTGAACTCAGATGGCCCATTTTGTGCCACAGTCAGTCCAGTTATAGGAAGAAACTTGCTTGAATCAGACAATTGGTCCAGTGAGATAAGTATAATCTAAAATGAATGACAATGTCACTGCAAGTTTCAGATAGGTGTGTTTTCTAGCTCTACCTGGAGATGCCAGAATTTGAACCTAGGGCTTCTGCGTGCCAGACAGATGGTCTACCACTGACCTATGGCCTTTCATCAAGGGTAGGCTGGTCACTCAAACGTCACAAAAAAGAAAAACATTGCCAAAAAAGAGGACAAAAGAAAACACAGTTTGCCTGAAATTTTCACATGCTGATTTACATTGTTAACGCAGTACCCTAAACACAGAGCAGCAAGAAACACCAATTATTCCAAGCACTTTACAAAGCGTTTGGTTTCCTTGAAATGAAGGTCAGTTAAGATTGTGGTATCTTTAGGATGTATGGTTTAATTTACACATATAGTCAGCACTATATATATATATATAGTGGTGTTGGTGTTTAGTCATTTAGTCGTGTCCGACTCTTCGTGACCCCATAGACCAGAGCACGCCAAGCACTCCTGTCTTCCGCTGCCTCCCGCAGTTTAGTCAAACTCATGCTGGTAGCTTCGAGAGCACTATCCAACCATCTCATCCTCTGTCGTCCCCGTCTCCTTGTGCCCTCCATCTTTCCCAACATCTGGGTCTTTTCCAGGGAGTCTTCTCATCTCATGAGGTGGCCTCAGCACATCTAGGAGCAAGAGCAAGGGAAAGGAGCCAAACTGTAGACTCCTGCAGTGAGACCCCAGATTCCCACCCATGCCCACCCACAACTGTTGGGCAAAGGACCCCCAAGGGTAAAAGTATGATCAATGACTAGCATGTTTGTAATACAATCTTTATTAGAATAAAAGAAAACTTGTTTGTTTGTTTTTCTATTTGGGTTTGTGGGAAAGGGGGAACTGGGCCTTCGGGGGGAGGGGTGCTATCTTGTTATCTTGATTTCTTATGTTTCCGGTAAGATTTGCCATTTCTGCATATTCCATAAGTTTTTGTATCCCTTCTTCTTTTGCTGGGACTTCTTCTTCTTTTTCTTCTTTTTTCCATTTTTGGGCAAGAAACATTCTTGTGGCTATAGATACACCCATACTGTAGGGGGAAAGAACCGCCAGGGTTAAAAAAATGACCAAAGACTAGCATATTTGTATTAAAAAGCTTTATTAGAATAAAAAAAAATATTTAATCGGGGAAGGGGGGAACTGGGTCTTGGTTGAGAGAGCTGCTGGCCTCACTGTTGCCGCTGCCTGGAAGAGAAAAGAACAGAAAAGATTCTTAATATTTTCATTTATTATTACTGCAAGGATCTCCAAGTGGCCCACATTATTCTCCCTTCCTCATCCAATCCCTAAACTCTTCTTAAATCAGGGAACTGCCTCCCCCCCCCCACCCCAGCCAGCCAGATTCTCTCTGGCCTCCCTGTTCTTCATGAACAAAGATCAAAACTCACCACTGCTGGAATCACTGGTGGCATCCATCCCCTGGTCCTTTGGCCTCACATAGATGGTTCGAACTCTTATCTCCTTGCCGTTAATCTGAATGGTGTCTTCGTCCAGGGGATGGATTTTTATCGAGCGGCAACAGGAGGCCAGCAGCTCTCTCAGCCTTCGCAGACCGGAGCATCTAGGGAAGAAAAGGAAGACCTGGTAACCTATGTGTCTAAATCTTAAGGAATAGCTAAAGAAAGGGGAAAGAATTAGAGATCCTACTTACAGACGTGATGGTTTCATATTTTTTTTTCTCAAACCGTAATTTGCTTCTCCCTCTCTCTCTCTCTCCAATAGATGTTCTGTCCAAAGTTCTCGGCCAACCAATCAGCAGGGGACGTGTCACAATGGAAAACATGACTCCGTTACTTTAGCTACCTTGCTTAACAATGGGCATTGCTCCCCTTAATATTTATTTTTCAAATATATCTTCCAGTGGGTTAAGTGGTTTTATTAAATTTATTTAGAAAAGAACTAGAGCTGGCTTCATGCAGCACGGTGCATATCTGGACTGGACAAGAAACACCTTGCAAACACACACACTTTTCAACATGGCGGGGTCACCAAGGGAAAACACTTCTGGCCTTGACTATGGCTGCTGTTTCTCACTTAAGAGTTAAAAATACCCTTCTCAACACCCTGTAGTAATCTTTCCAGTATTATGATGAACAGGAGCAGGACTTCACCCTTAGAACTCCTCATCCCCCTGTTTCTTTCAGTTTCTGCCCAGTGTCGTCAACCAAGAAGCAAACAGCTTCCCTTAGGCTGCAAGGAAGTGAAATGTTATGAGTTTGTAGGAGCCAGGTTCCCCTTTGTCATGGGTTTCTGAGTGCCAGGCACTGAACCCCTGGACACTGAACATCTGGGGAGTTGATCTAAGCCTGGTTTAGAAATGGATTGAAACCATTTTATTTCATTCACAACAGAAAATCTGACATGTGATTATCATAAGGGTTTATAGACAATGGGTGACATATTTATTAATCCTTTACATAGGTTATTATTTGTCTACTTTAATGGATTATTTATATATAGTAGTCATTTAGAGGTTGGGGTGGGAAGCAGTTTTGAATAGGAAACTGGTGGACGGCTGTCATTAATTCAGATCCATTCCATAGAATCATAGAATCTTAAGAGTTGGAAGGGAACTAAGGGTCATCTAGTCCACCCCCCTGCAATGCAGGAATCTCAGCGAAAGCATCCATGGCAGATGGTCATCCAGTCTTTGTTTAAAAACCTCCAAGGAATCAGAGTCCACCACCTTCCAAGGGAGTCTGTTTGTTTTTATGCATGTTTAATCAGAATCTCCTTTCTTGTAACCTGAAGCCACGGGTTCGAGTCCTACCCTCCAGAGCAGGAGAAAACAAGCATCCTCCCTCTTCCATGTGACGGCCCTTAAGATATTTGAAGATGGCTATCAGATCTCTTCTCAGTCTCCCCTTTCCAGGCTAAACATACCCAATTCCTTCAACATCCTCCTTAAATTGTGGCTCCCAGAATTGGACACAGTATTCCAGGTGTGGTCTGACCAAGGCAGAATAGAGCGGTACTATTACTTCCCATGATCTGGAAACTATACTTCTGTTAACGCAGCCTAGAATAGCATTAGCTTTTTTGCTTCTGCATCACACTGTTGACTCATGTTAAGCCTGTGGTCCATCAAGACCCTTAGATCCTTTTCACAGGTACTGCTAGGAAGCCAGGTGTCCCCCATCCTATATTAGGGAACCTAATTCTTCCTGCCTAAGTGCAGAACCTTACATTTGTCTCTATTGAAATTCATTTTGTTGGCTTTTATCCAGTTCTCCAATCTGCTAATGTCATTTTGAATTCTGATTCTGTTTTCTGCAGCATTAGCTACCCCTCGCAGTTTGGTGTCATCAGCAAATTTGATGAGCATCCCCTCAATTCCTTCACCCAAGTCATTTATAAATACATTGAACAACAATGGGCCCAGGACAGAACCCTGCAGCAACCCACTTGTCCCTTTTCCCCAGGAGGACAAGAAACCATTGATGGCTCCTCATCATGTCCTGGCAGTGGGCAATGTTTGCAGCCCTGCGCACTGCACCACCATCTTTTTGGAGCCGTGGTGCTCCTGTGGCCATTGTTCCCCTCCTGGGGCCACCATGGAGGCCTCTGGGTTCCCGCCAGAACCCAGCCATTTGAATCTGTGAATCTGCGGTGGGCGCATCTAGGAGGAGTGGACCGTGCCAACGCAGGCTTCCTTCTGGTCCACTCCTCAGATTTAAAGGAGGCCAGAGGCCTCTGGGCTAATCTGTTTTGGTATCAGTATATGGGGGACTAGGCTAGATGACCCAGAGCCCCTTCTAACCCTGTTTTCAGTAACACGGGGGAAGGATGCTGTTAATTAGCTATTAATTAGTCATGAGGTCATAGGCATGCACACACAAGTGGGGTTACAATGTATGGTTAGTTCGCACGTGATCTATGGTACTCTTTATGTGGGAGTCTGCATTTATGTATTCTCTTCTTCAGTGCCTGGTCAGCTCAGCTGGTTAAAACATCATGCTGATGGGGCCACGGTTGCATGTTTGATCCTTATGGTGGGGTAGTGGAATATTTCTGCATTGCGGGGGGGTTGGACTGAATGATCCTTGGGGTCCCTTCGAACTCTGGAGTTCTGCCTGCACAATTTATTTCTGAATTGTTTCACAGTCATCTCGTCTGTGCTGCCCCAGCATGGAATCTTTAGGTGCTGCAATTTACTATGCTTGTCGGCCTGAGTATGGTGTGCCCCTTTAAAGAATTTTCCCCCCACCTAGGAGGCTTCCGTTGGCTTGGTTCTAAGAATGCGCACACACTCAGATGGTCACAGTTTCTGTTTTATATTCACAGCTTTCCCTAAGCGCAGACTTAGATTCTGCGGCTCTGAGGCTCTTTCTTCTAACTCTTTGCTGTATCACTTCCTAATTTTTTTCCAGTCCTTTTCCTTATTAAGATAATAATAACATGGATAAGAGTATTAGTAACAATAATATTAGCACCATCATGCTGCCTGCTGGGACAACCGAACAACAAGGGGTCATTTCTCCACCTCGCACGCGTAAGGGCATGTCAAGTGGCGCTCCTAGCTGAGCCGTGCAGGTGGCTAAAAAGATTAAGAAGAGGGTGCTCTCTTCAGGGAGGAAGTGTGCCCACACACTGTGTGTTTCTGCTGGAGGCAAGACGGCAACATTGCTTGGCTCTCTGACAACATCTTGGAGCCTTGTGACCACCATCAAGCATTCAGCTCACTCCTCAGGGCGTTGGATGAGTCCTTCCTTTCCCTCCTCCCCTGATTATTCCTCTTCTAACGAATATTCCTTTTCTCGGTCGCTAGGGAAGGGACAACAGGGCAAGAACTATTGCCCATTTAAGGCAGCGCTTGGAGCAGGCCAAAGTGCTTATGGTAAAACCTAATTCTCCCTGTCACTGTTCTCAGACTGTTAGACGCAGAGGTGGGTCTCCCTCCTCTAGTTTTTCTGACAGTTCCTCGTGCCCTAAATCACATAGGACACAACGTGGGAAGAAGAGATCCCACTAAACTAGGACACACGGATATGAGTCCAGGAGAGATTCTTTGGATTCATCAGAGTCCCCAGATATGTCTGCTTATTCTGATACCGACTTAGATCATATTAAAGGGTATTGGGTTACTACATCTATTTTTTTTAAAATGATATTTTATTAAGTTTTAAGAATAACAACAAACGGAAAAAGGAAAAAACACATACACAAAAATATAAAGTTATAAAATACAAAAAATACAAAAGTTTAACTTAGAAAAAAAGAAAAAAAGGGAAAAAAAGAAAAAAAAGAAAAAGCACATTTAAAAAAACACAAAAATCACTCTTTTTAATTTCTCATATTTGATTCACTTATTTTCCTGACTTCCTCATATCTCCCTTTTTTGTATCCCTTTTGAAAATTAATTCAGCAAATTCGTATCCAATTAATTTATCTATTATCAATCCAATCTTATTTTTTACCTTGTTGCTAGAACCCTTTCATTTCATTTCAATGTCATTACCATTCAAAAATTTTACAATGTTTCTGTAAATAAATTTTAAATTTCCTCCAATCTTCTTCCACCAGCTCTTCTCCCTGGTCTCGGATTCTGACAGTCATTTCCGCCATTTCCATGTAGTCCATTACTTGCATCTGCCATTCTTCCAGAGTGGGTAGGTCTTGTGTCTTCCAATGCTTTGCGATGAGTATTCTTGCTGCTGCTGTAGCGTACATAAAGAAAGTTCTATCCTTCTTTAACACCAATTGGCCGACTATGCCCAGGAGAAAGGCCTCTGGTTTCATTGGGTTACTACATCTAAAAAACCCAGCCTCCCAAAGTGGGTTTGGAGATGCAGAAACAAGAGGTATCAGTGTGAGAATGGTGCCTCAGCCCCTTGTGGCGAGAAGGGTCTAGATTCCAACGGGGCGCATGTTGTTGTTTAGTCGTTTAGTCGTGTCCGGCTCTTCGTGACCCCATGGACCAGAGAACGCCAGGCACCTCTCTCCTCCACTGCCTCCCGCAGTTTGGTCAAACTCATGCTGGTAACCTCGAAAACACTATCCAACCATCTCATCCTCTGTCGCCCCCTTCTCCTTGTGCCCTCCATCTTTCTCAACATCAGGGTCTTCTCCAGAGAGTCTTCTCTTCTCATGAGGTGGCCAAAGTATTGGAGCCTCAGCTTCACAATCTGTCCTTCCAGTGAGCACTCAGGGTTGATTTCCTTCAGTATGGAGAGGTTTGATCTTCTTGCAGCCCATGGGACTCTCAAGAGTCTCCTCCAGCAACGGGGCACATAAGGGAGTCTAGTTTTAAATGCACAGACCAGCCTCCATCGATTCGCCTGTGGGGGGAAATTTGTGATCGCATCCTCAGTGGTGAATTAATAGACATGTTTTCTTTACTATCGCTAGCTTCATTGTGTAGTATAAAGTCAAAACCAGACGAGCAGCAAAAGAAAGAAAAGGAAAACAGGGCTGAAGGCAACTTCCATAACTGGATGACCACATTCAGGTGTCATATCGTCAGCCTATCCTGACAGGGGCTGGCACCTCTTTAACTATCAGCATAGCATCCTAAAAGTCAAATTGATGGCAGGGAAGCTGCAGTCTTAGAGGATGAGGAGGAGTTTAGGGAAATGGCTGCAGAGGATCATACAGTTCAATGGGATGTAAAAGACAGTGACACTTGGTCGGAGCTGGGGTCTCCCCACCACTGGCAGAGGAAGGGGTCGGGGGGGGACAGGACACCCCAGGTGCCAACCCTGGGGTGGGGTGACATGGCCACAGGTGGCACCCCCATTGGGACCATTGTGCAGACGCCACCATGGGGATGATTGTGTGGGCGGGCGCCGGCCCCTTGGGACGATGCTTGTCTAATCTAAGGAAGTTAGATTAGCCTCAACCAGAGCCAGGGCCTTCTCAACACTGGCTCCGGCCTGGTGGAACGCTCTGTCTCATGAGACCAGGGCCCTGCAGGATCTGATTTCTTTCTGTAGGGCCTATAAGACAGAGTTGTTCCACCTGGCCTTTGGCTTAGAATCAGTTTGATTCCCTCCCCCTCTTTCTTTTTCCTTTCTCCTACTGTGAAGAGGCTGCATCCTAATGTTTTAATGTTGTATCTTAATCTTTTAAATTGTATTTTAATCAACTTGTTTTTATTATTGGTTGTTAGCTGCCCTGAGCCTGGTCTTGGCTGGGGAGGGTGGGGTATAAATAAATTTTTAGTCGGTGGAAGAAGATTGGAAGAAATTTAAAGATTATCTACAAAAATATTGTAAAATTAATGAATGTTAGAAAGATGTTGGAATGAAGTTATATGGCTTTAGCAGAAATGTTATAAAGAATTAAGTAAAAATAGATTGTTAATGGATTAAAGGGAAAAATAAGGTTAGAATGTGTTAAGATAAATTATAGGACAGAAAATTAAGGAAGATGGAACGTATTTGCTGAAACAGTTAATTGAAGTGGAATACAAAAAAGGGAGGTGCGAGGAGGTCGCTGAAACAATTAAACGAAAGATAAGATATTGAAAGTATTGGACGTTTTTTTAAAAATTGTTTTTGTTTTGTTTTGTTATGTATATGTAGTGTTCTTGTTTTTGTATTGCATTGTTTTGTTTTGTTTAATTATTTTTCTTTTCTTTTTTGTAACCTTTAAACTCTTAATAAATATTATTTGTAAATAAATAAATAAATAAATAATTTTTTATTTATTATTCATTTATATTGTGAGTGCCCAACCCATTGGGACGATGCTCGCAAGTGGCCGCCCCATTGCGACGCTCTCACGGGCAGGCATTGCCCCCTTGGAACGACGCTCATGCATGGCCGCCCCATTGGGATGCACAGACAGGCTGGCGCTGCAGCCATTTCATGGTAGAAGCAGCAGCAGCCTATGCCACTTTTTGAAGTTCCCCTTTTAATGAGACAATGTTGGCTTCAACCAGAGCTTTGTCTGCTATGTTTTTAATGAAGTGGGATCCTCTAAGTCAGCAGTTCTCAACCTGTGGGTCCCCAGATGTTGTTGGACTACAACTCCCATCATCCCTGAGCTCTGGCCTTGCTAGCTAGGGGTGATAAGAGTTGTAGTTCAACAACATCTGGGGACCCACAGGTTGAGAAAGGCTGCTCTAAGCGTATTTGACCACCTCTCCCCCCGCCTCTTGTTATATCTCTTTTTATACCCTTGGGATGACGGACTTCCCCTCTCCCCCTCTCTGTGGGGGAATCTTCCTGAGGAAACCTTTTGGGGGGCTTGATATAAGGTTTGTACCTCTTTTGAGGAGGGAAGCTTAAAGTTTATATTATGCTCATGCCTTGCCCAGCTACAGACCCATG
The DNA here is from genome assembly GCF_964234715.1 of Podarcis melisellensis. Classification (NCBI taxonomy): domain Eukaryota; kingdom Metazoa; phylum Chordata; class Lepidosauria; order Squamata; family Lacertidae; genus Podarcis; species Podarcis melisellensis. The sequence goes on along the minus strand of NC_138538.1, from coordinate 84,933,067 downwards.
TGTGTGTGTGTGTGTTTTTATGGGGGATCGAGAGGGCGCGCTCGCGTATGCGAGAGAATTTTTGTCTCCGCTTCTCAGGAGGGGGTGAGGAAGGTGAGGAGGCAGCGGATGTGCAAAGGCTCAGTGCCTGAACTTGGATGCAGCGTCTGCCTAGAGGGCGGAAACAATAACCCCACGTCCAAAAGTCTAACGAAGTTACTTAAGATAATATTCCTAACCACAAAGCGCTGGAAATCGTATGGCAAAGCCATCTGCCATTGACGGCAGCATGGCCAAGGGCCTGATCCGAGGTGGGTGCCGCCCCATTGGGACGCTTGTGCGGGTGACATGCCATGCCCCCGTCGCTCACAGTACCAAAGCCCCTAGCTCCGCCATTGCTCCCCACATGGAGAAGAGTTCAGACATAGCCAAATCCTTGAGGCCACCTCAGAAGTGTGTTGGGTGTGTAAGGTGTGCTAGGAATTCAACAACAGCCCATACCAGAAGGATAAATGTCATTACATTCATTAATATGAGCACTGTGGTGGCTCACATCTCTGTTCCAAATGTTTTCGCACCAGGACCTTTTTTCTTTGCTTCCGGAACTAAGGATCTACATTAGGAAAGAAGGACTTTAAAACAGCTGCTGGTACTGCAGGCTCCCAGTTGGCAAAGGGACCCGCCTGAAAACGACACCTTTTTCTCCCTAGCCCCTCCCCAGTTTCTCTTGGAGCCATGTTACTCCTGCTGCACACATATCCTAACAAGGGGGTGACAAAATACCTGGAGGAGGGATTTCGTGTCGACTTTCGCATCCCGGTGAAATGTACTGTGATTTCAAATAACCCACCCAACCAGAAAGCCACCTGATCCACCAAGTTTACACAGGTTTAATCTTGTGCACGTGACAATAAAGACCAGGGGTGATGGAGAATATGCAATAGTCGCGTTTGGAACCAAGTTCTGCAATAGTTTCCTTATTTGCTTGCTAATCAACTTCCCATGCGAGGAGCAGCGATCTTGAACAATGCCGATATCCTTCCCAAAAAATAATTTCACAACATTAATGACAGTGCTTTCAAATCCACAAAAGTCTTAACAATGATCTCCTATACTGACTACTATGTTATTATTGCTTTGGAAGTACCATCCAATGAGATGGGCTGGTGCATTTTTTGCCTGATGTACACATTCTAGCAATTTCCCTTAATATATTGCATTTTATTTTCGCAGGTTACCTAATATATGTATATTTGTGCACATGACATTCCTGGGGAAGCTTATTGTAGCATTTGACTGATCTTTGGTCTGCATGGTGTGATGTGTTAGTGGGGGAACAGGGATCACCCAGATCCCTGGAAACCAGATTTCCAGCTCTAAATCCTTGGGTGCTGGGGTCTAATCAGAGTTTTGAGAATTTAGGTAAGGTGAGAGGCTGACCTTGTTTTTCTGACAGACAGAGGGACAGAGGGAGATGATGGCCCTGCCTCTAACCCATCACAAAAGCCATCTACGAGACAAAAGGGTAACTGAGGAGCTAGTTGCCAGGGCAATGTGGGTGTGATGTCACACTGGTTAAAAGTTGTCCTTTTACAAAGAGGTTTTTGGGCAAGGTGTTATGGGAACAAGGAGGTGGAAATTAGAAGACCTCCGTATGGGGGCTGAAGGTCAGAACCACCTTGGCAGCCTGGCCAAAGTAAGGCTGGGACAGAGGCACAGAGATGTCTTGGAGTTCAGTGCTGCTTTGCTGTAGGGAACAAACCCCTTGTGAGATGTAATTCACATACATGAATAAGTTTCTATACAGTTTAGATAGTTCTGTCCCTATCATTCCCAAAAGGAAAGCTTCTGGTTGTTGTTTTTTTACAAAGGTTATTTTAAACATCTTTTTCATTCCATTATATATAACTTCCCAGTAAGCTGCAACCTTCACTTTAACCAGATAGCTCTTCAAATGGCAGACTTTTTCAAATTGAGGATTGCGTGTCAAGGTCCCCAGGGCCACCCCAATAACTCACACATCACACCAAATTTTTTGTTTAAGGTTTTTGGCATAATTTTGGCCACAACTTTATTAAAATACAAACATGTGAGTGGTTGCTTAGGCATTGGTTGCGACTATCTGCCCCCACCGTGGGGGACAGACTGACATTACGCACGCCTGCGAAAGTCAGAATGGAGGAATACACTTGGGGGTTACGCGGAGCAGGGAACCTGCCCTCACCCCAAATGCAGCCAGGAGCTCTTGCAGTGGCCCGAGCCCCCTTGACAGAGTGGACAAGCAATAGTTAGCCCCTGATTCCTTTAACGGAATCCCTTGCAGCAGCAGCATTAGAGGGGCAGGCACAGCCAATCCATGCCCCTCAACCAACCAAACCATAAACCAATGCCTAACCGCAACCTTACAAGTTGTGACAATTTGCTACACAGAAAAACAAATGGCCCCAGCCAATCAGCCAGATAGTCCTACCAGGCCCCTGCCCCAAGAGCAGATGACCCCATGACAGGCATAGCAAGGTCAAAGCGAACAAACCTAAATATAGGGAGGGGGGATGGGCAATCCTATGCACGGGCGAAAAGAGGAAGCCCTAGCCTCGTGCAAGGAGTTTTACCATTTCTGGCTGTCAATCAACAAATGGCAACATTAACTTCTTCCCAACAACAAGGGAAGCCCAATCACAACAGTGGCCAATGATCAATTAGCCCGCCCCACAACTTTGGAGTGTCCTGGCGGCCCCCACCGCAACATGTGCTCTCCATGAACGAGAACACGCTTTGTCCTCTCACAAACAGACTACGCCCCTCTGTAGAGAAGAGTAGGTCACATAGTCCACCTGTCCAAAGGTGATTGAGGCCATATTCATCATTATGAGACTTAAATGCCTGCCTTCTGCTTCCAAACCCACTGTCCCTTTGGATGAAATATATTGTCCATAAAATCTCTCCTCGTCAAAAACCCCGACAACACATCCCCACGTTCAGTGCCTTCGGCTGTTTTTTTTTCTAAAACTGGTCACAACGCTCTACTGCCTTGTCCTTGGCTTCCTGCCAAAAGCTCCTTTCCAGGTGTGCCCAACCAAAGCAAAACAAAGCCTCAAAATCATGAGCACTGGTGCGCTCTCTCACCTGAGGCTGCTTGTCGACTGCAGAGGACCAGAGTTCACCACTCAACGCAGTATGAATAGGCCAATAATAGAGCGCATGATGAGACATTCAGAAAGGAAGGGTGACAGAGCTGTTTGTTAAGTGTGCTGCTTCCACATCCACAGCACCCATCACATTTTAGGAGATGATTGCTTCACCTGACAAGAAAGAAACATAACGTTATACAAGCACAACTGAAATCTGTACTCAGGCTGACAGTTTGGCAGGGGAGATTCAGACAACTGTTTTTCACACTGCTTTATGACATTTGCAGCTTCTCACACAGAATTGCCTCCTCAAAAGCAGCCCATTGTGTGCCTCAGCTATTAAGCTTGCAAGTAGTGATGGGCCTTCAAAACATCTAGATAGCTTTAACTTGCAATGTTGTACAGTGGTACCTTGGTTCCCAAACGCTTTGGTACTCAAACAACTTGGAACTCGAACACTGGAAGCCTGAAAGTAAGTGTTCTGCTTTGTGAACTTTTTTTTGGAAGCCGAATGTGCTCTGTTTTGAGTGTTATGCTTCCAAATTGAGTGCCACATTTCTGTTTTGAGTGTTATGCTGAAGTCTGTCTGTTTTTGCTATTTATTTTGTGTTTTTGTGGCTTTTTTGTTTTGTTTTTGTGGCTGTGTGGACCCCTTTTCAGCGATTGATTGATTGATTGATTGTGTGACTGCAGTACATTGTTTATTGCTTTTATTTTATGGATCAATGGTCTCATTAGATAGTAAAATTCACGATAAATTGCTGTTTTAGGGGTTGTTTTTTAAAAGTCTGCAACAGATCAATCCATTTTGCATTACTTTTTGTGGGAAAGTGTGCCTTGGTTTTGGAACGCTTTGGTTTTGAAACAGACTTCCGGAAGGGATTAAGTTTGAGAACCAAGATACCACTGTAATCTTGTTGCCCTGACAAAGGTCCTGGGTTGACCAAAAAGCAATTGTAGCCAGAACAGGCAGAGGGAACCATAAAATGTTGCCTGGGTGGGTGGATTTATGCAGCAATCCGGAATGCAAAGAACTTCCAGAAGGGTACTGATGTTACTTTATTGCAGCAATAACACCAAGAGTGGCCTTTCTCATTTCTTGAACAGTCGTATCCCAGACATCTCTCTTCAGCCTCAAAATAACCTGCTGAGAAGAGGATCAGAAACACTGATCAGGATAAAACACAAATGAGGAAGACCCTAATTCTAATCTGAACCACTCCTGATTGTTTGCTTAAAAGAAATGCTAAATTATATTCATTGTATACATTTTTCCAAATAGATACAAATGTTTGCAGTGGTGAAAGTGTGAAGCAAAGGGACATGTTTCTAAACAAGCAGTGACGTTTCACTTTGATACCAACTGGAACTCACCAATGCACACCCCCTCTCATTATTAGAAATGTGAAATCAAGTTATGAGCTGCATTTGGGGTTGTTGTTGTTTTAATTTCCATGCCATGGACAGAAAACCCAGCAGTTAGTTATATTTTGGTTTTATCTGTAATGGGCTTCATTTGCAATTTATCCAATGAATTATATCTGCAATTTCATTTAAACCTCTGCATAGAAAGGAGTATCTAACATTTCGGCATAGCAGGTATATATTTTAGTGTGTTGTTGTTGTTGTATAGTTGTTTAGTCGTGTCTGACTCTTTGTGATGATGATGAAGAAGAAGAGTTTGGATTTGATATCCCGCCTTTCACTCCCCATCAGGAGTCTCAAAGCAGCTAACATTCTCCTTTCCCTTCCTCCCCCACAACAAACACTCTGTGAGGTGAGTGGGGCTGAGAGACTTCAAAGAAGTGTGACTGGCCCAAAGTCACCCAGCAGCTGCATGTGGAGGAACAGAGACGCAAACCCGGTTCACCAGATTACGAGTCTACCGCTCTTAACCACTACACCACACTGGCCCACATGGACCAGAGCACGCCAGGCACTCCTGTCTTCCACTGCCTCCCGCAGTTTGGTCAAACTCACGCTGGTAGCTTCGAGAACACTATCCAACCATCTCGTCCTCTGTCATCCCCTTCTCCTTGTACTGGAGTCTCAGCTTCAGGATCTGTCCTTCCAGTGAGCACTCAGGGCTGATTTCCTTCAGAATGGATAGGTTTGATCTTCTTGCTGTCCATGGGACTCTCAAGAGTCTCCTCCAGCACCATAATTCAAAAGCATCAACTCTTCCATACATCACTACTGGGAAAACCATAGCTTTAACTATAGGGACCTTTGTTGGCAAGGTGATGTCTCTGCTTTTTATGTTTTAGTGTAGACACATTGAAATTAATACACCTATTATACATGCCTATTCATTTCAGTGGGTCTGTTTTGAGTAGAACAAATATCAGTCACAACCTAGTATTTTTTTCCCTCTCTCTCTCTCTGACTACTTAATTGAGCATGAGGACTCACACACAATCCAGACTGTTAACATCTTCCCCTCACCCTTTTGAAGAAATTACTCCAATTGCTGAAAATCATAAACTCTGAAAATTTCCGAGAGTTTAGGGACAAACTACATATTAAACAAACCTATGTATAATGCAGCCCAAATGGTTGCCCCAGCACCACTGGGTCGAAGTAGTTTTACAATGAATTATTTTAAATGGAATGTGGGGTGGGAGGTGGAATGGGGGTTTAACACTTTCCTTACCATCTTTTTTTCTACTCCAAATCACCTTCAGCTGCTTTCTGTCCCCGCAGGCTATCCTCAGCTTAGAACCCTACAGAGGAAAAAGAGCTGTAGTTGGAGAGGAAGGATATGGCTTAAAAAAAAAAATGACTAATGGGGAAAGAAAGGGTCAAGCATTCCTTAGCCACCAACTTCCCATTCAAAACTACTTTTCTTCCAATATATATATATATATTAACCATTGGAGCTACATTATATGTACTTGTGAATAACGCTTAGCTTGGCCAAAGTCCAAACCCTCCATGGGCACATAGAACTAGTTGCATATGAATTCTGCTATATATTTTCTTTAAAAGAAAATAATAATAATTTATTTCTTCTTGGTCTGCTAGTAATATGCATTGCCAAGGGATTGGGTACCTCCCCGCACCCATGTTTCTCTTTTGAGTTCTGCTCCATTTTTTTGCTGGCTTTTCATCTGCTTTACCAAGACAGGAACAGAAACCTTGTTTATTATAGCTACGATTAATAATAATAATTCAAAAGGATTTTGATGCTTCCCAGGGCCATCTGGATTAATGATGCTGCAATGCAGATGATCTGTGAAATCCTTGCCTGCTCATTCGCACTTGTTCAAGCACATTTGACAGCCAGACCCTTTGGCTGGGTCGGGACGATATGGGATTGGGGGGGGGGCAACTCCCATCTCTTGCTGGGGCTCAATTAGTGCCAGCACCGTCCGTTAAGAGATTGGGTGTAATCTTCGACACCACCCTTTCTATGGAGGCGCAGATTGCAGCTATAACAAAGGTGGCATTTTTTCATCTCCACCAAGCTAAGCAGTTGGCTCCTTACCTCTCTCGCCCTGACCTAGCCACTGTGATCCACGCAACGGTCACCTCCAGACTGGATTATTGTAACTCGCTCTACGTGGGGCTGCCCTTGAGACTGACCCAGAAACTCCAGCAGGCGCAGAATGCTGCGGCAAGACTCCTTACGGGGTCCTCGCCACGGGATCACATTCACCCGGTGCTATACCAGCTGCACTGGCTCCCGGTGGAGTACAGGATCAGGTTTAAGGTGCTGGCTTTAACCTTTAAAGTCCTATACGGCCTCGGACCCTTGTACCTATGGGACCACCTCTCCTGGTATGTCCCACAGAGGACCTTACGGTCTTCAAATAAAAACAACCTGGAGATCCCGGGCCACAGGGAGGTTAGGCTGGCCTCAAACAGAGCCAGGGCTTTTTCGGCTGTGGCCCCGACCTGGTGGAACGTTCTGTCACAAGAGACTAGGGCCCTGCGGGACTTGACATCTTTCCACAGGGCCTGCAAGACAGAGCTGTTCCACCAGGCCTTTGGCCAAGACACAGTCTGACCCCCTCTCTCCTTTGGTAATCCTCATAGAACTCTAGCCCAATGGTCGCCATTAATTTGATTCTGAATTGATTTTAGAATGTATTTCAATTAATTGACTGTGATTTTATGTAGACTGTACTGTTTTTACTGTTAGCTGCTCTGAGTCCAGCTTTGGCTGGGGAGGGTGGGATAGAAATAATAATAATAATAATAATAATAATAATAATAATAATAATAATTAATTATTATTATTATTTTATATATGCCCGCCTACGTGCCCCACTCCCGGAAGAGACCTGGTCTCACAGCAACCAACTACCAACACTGGGGGAATCTGTGCACATATAAACATACCCCTGACACAGGCCACACCAGTGCTCATGAATATTCATAGCCATCCAGTCATTTAACTTCAATCAACTCTTATTTTAAAGCTGTGAGGACCTGGCAATTTTCACCTTTATTGTGAAGAAAGAGCAATCACATGAGAGTGCCTTGTCACTCTCCTGCTAATGAGTTTAATCTGACATTTGGCAAAAAGTGCTTTGGGGTGCCTTGCGCGACAGTATTGTTTTTGTGGTTTTAATAGAATCTGCACAAAGGCATTTCTTAGGGGTAGAAGCTCTGCTTGATTCCCCCCCCCTTTCCTTTCATTTGAATGAGTTAAATATTAAATTATTGTTATTGTGAGGTGCCGCATGGCTCTGAAGTTGCATGGAATTGCTGGACGGCTCTCAGATGTGCAACCATCTTTGTTCTACTTGTAACTTTCATAAAAGCTCTGTTTGGAGGCTCAAAGCATATGCTCACTCAGCCTGATCCCAGTGTGTCACCCAGCAAAAGCCTAACTGTAGAGATGTGCCAGAGTTATACAGCGGCTGCATTCTGGAAGCATATTTTCTCTTTTCAAGTGGTTTGTCGCACAATGTAAAATCCACCCAATGGAAATCTAATGGAATCTAGTAGACGCTTAATGCATAGTTCCCTGCTATGAGCAAAAGATTCCTGCACTGCATTGGGTTGGACTAGATGACCCTTGTGGTCCCTTCCAACTCTACAATTTATTGATTGTGTGAATTGCTTTCAGAAGAAAACCTGTTTGCACTCTCATGAACCCCCAAAATGGTGAGATGAGATTTTTTTTAATTTTTTTTTATTGATTTTCCAATTTTATATCAAACAAAAAAGAACATCAGACAACAAACAAACATTTATCCTAACTATAATAACTCCATTTTTTTAACATTGTTAAATGACTTCTACGAATCCCCCTAGCTGAGTTTCCATATAGTCCATTGTAGCAGTTTTCCAAAACTGTTTTCACATAAAATTTACTTGGTCAATTTACATCTTTCTTTCTTTTCATTTTAACTTTAACATAGTATTTTGCAACATCACATTGTTAAATCCTAGGCCTATTTGGTACTCACAAGTAGTTCCACTTATGTTATCTTAACATATTTAGCTAAATAATCTTTGAATATCTTCCAATCCTCTTGGTGCTCCTCCTCCCTCTGGTCACGGACTCTTCCGGTCAGGTCGGCTAGCTCCCAAAACTCCATCATCTTCATCTGCCATTCCTCCACTGTTGGTACTTCTTGTAGTTTCCAATTTTTGGCCAACATGACATTCTCACTAGCCTTTTTCATCCATGAATCATGGAGAAACAAGCACACTTGCACATATAGGGTGGTGAAATGTCCGGTGACATCTGCCGCTGTGTCACACCACACCCACTGGTGTGGATGAAAGTTAGCACAACATGGCAGTTCCATAATGCAATATGCAGTGCAGTGTAAAAAGAATGTCAGAAACTGGGGCAGAAGTGCTAGAATTACAACCAGGAAAACAAATCCAATTGTCCCCACGTGTGAATGCACCCAACATGTCTGAGTTGGAACAGCTTGCCGACATGGGTAGTCCAAAAAACCTGTGACCCTCCAGATGTTGTTAGACTCAAATTCCCATCAGCCCCAGCCAATTGTCAAGGATGATGGGAGCTGGGGTCCAACAACACACGGCAAGCTGCAGGTTCCTGGCATAAACTATCATTGCAAGTTACAGTCTTGAGCACTGAGGTTTCCAGCTCATGCAAACTGCCTACTCAAGTATGGTACTCAGCATGTGGACAGTCTTAGGGAGAGACATGATGGGTACACAGTGGGTACATGGTGAATGCGCGCTGCACCATTCTCCTACTTCAATCAGTATCGTGTGTTTTGAATGCAATGAAGCATTCTCTCCCCCTTCTCTTGCTTCTCCCCAGTCTGTTCCCCCAACCCTCTGCAGCTGAACTGGAAACAACATTGGGTGCACACAATAGGTGAAGGACAGAGGAAATATTGCTGCACTAATGCTAATCCTTGTGTAAAGGTAAAGGTAAAGGGACCCCTGACCATTAGGTCCAGTCGCGGACGACTATGGGGTTGCGGCGCTCATCTCACTTTATTGGCCGAGGGAGCCAGCGTACAGCTTTCGGGTCATGTGACCAGCATGACTAAGCCACTTCTGGTGAACCAGAGCAGCACACGGAAATGCCGTTTACCTTCCCGCTGGAGCGGTACCTATTTATCTACTTGCACTTTGACGTGCTTTCGAACTGCTAGGTTGGCAGGAGCAGGGACCGAGCAACGGGAGCTCACCCCATCGTGGAGATTCGAACCCCCGACGTTCTGATTGGCAAGTCCTAGGCTCTGTGGTTTAACCCACAGCGCCAATCCTTGTGTAGTGTATCCATTTAGTTGAATACTACCCAGCATAAGGCAGCTTCCTGTGTTTTTAATTTAAATGGTTCATCTCAGCTAAAAACCCTAAATGGCCTGGGGCTGGAAAACCTCCTATTTGTGGCTTCAAGATCATTTGAGGAGACCACGTACATAAGCTATGCCTCCATCATCTGAGTTTAGGTGGGGTGGCAAGACCATGATAGTGAGCACACTTAGCAAGTTGTGTGCACTCAACTCAAACCTGAATAGTCCTCTTAATCTGTTTTAGAAAGATTGTTCCAAAGGTACCTTAAGGAATACTTTCTTGGTTTCGAAGCTCAGTGCAAAATGAGTTCTTCTTTTCCATTTTAAACTTCTGTCTCCACCTCTCTTTGCAGGATTAAACTTTGCTAAACGAATTCCGTCTGATCCTGCTGAGACCAACATGCTCTTTGAGTATAAAAGTGGTGTCCAAATAAAGGCAGTTTTGTCTCTTGGCTGAAAAGGAGTATTGGCATTGCAGCCCATTACTGCTGAACAGTGCAATTCTTCAATGTTGGAAACATCCTAAGAGAGCTTGCTAAATATACCTATGAAGGTATCCCTAGAGTCATATGCTGCCACAACATCGGTTTCTCCTTGAAAGCCTCAGAATCCCTGGATTATGAAGAACTCCTTCCCAAGGACGACACAAATCCATCCCGTCCTTTGGTCACAGGAACCCAGATGTGCATCGCTCATATTATTAAATGGCTTTCAGGAAGAGGAAACAGCACTGGAAACGAGGGCCGGATTTAGGTCTGATGAGGCCCTCGGCTACTGAAGGTAATGGGGCCCTTTATATGTCCAGCTGTCCTTTCTCAACAACAAATTGTTGCTGTTTTTTTGTATTGAATATATGCTATATGGTAATTTATGGACCTAGGTAAAGTAAAGGGACCCCTGACCATTAGGTCCAGTCGTGACCGACTCTGGGGTTGCGGCACTCATCTCGCTTTATTGGCCAAGGGAGACGGTGTTTGTCCACAGACAGCTTCCGGGTCAGGTGGCCAGCATGACTAAGCCGAACCAGAGCAGCGCAGGGAAACGCCATTTACCTTCCTGCCAGAGTGGTACTTATTTATCTACTTGCACTTTGACGTGCTTTCGAACTGCTAGGTTGGCAGGAGCAGGCACCGAGCAATGGGAGCTCACCCCATAATGGGGACTCAAACCGCTGACCTTCTGATTGGCAAGTTCTTGGCTCTGTGGTTTAACCCACAGCGCCACCCACATCCCTTTTAATTTATGGACCTAATAGGTATCTAAAGCCATTTGCACATGTGGCCATGCAACCAGTCCATGCAGAATGTAGGCACCCTATATATAGAAATGAGCAAACCAGTGATATTTTAGGGAGTAGGCTGGCAGGTATTACAGGAGCCTACAGAACACAAAACACAAAACACTGTTGCTGTATGTAGGTTTTATTTTATTTGTTTTTTATCTTATATTTTGGAAATGTACATCCTGTTTTGTTTTTCCTTTAATATTTTTTTTGGGAGGGGGCAAGAGAGTGGGCCCCTAAGCTATAGCTTGTTTAGCTTAGACGTAAATCCATCACTGCTGGAAACACATAGATGCTTTACAAGATGGTGTGGTAGATAAAAGCCTCCAGACAAGGAGTGTAATGTTGAGGCTCAGAAGCACCATTTATAAGGAGGAATTTGAGATGTGAAGTGACCTATGCACAGTTTGTCCAGTCTCTGCTACTCTACTTTGTTATCTAGTTCCTGCCTCCCATATTTGAGGGCACCATCTTGGATGTTATAGGGGACCTTCCAACAAGATGACAACCAACAGGGATAAGTTGGTGCAATTTCCACTTCTGGTGGTCTGAGGTCCTGAGAGCCTCTTCGGCAGACCTCCTTCCCAAGTGAAATTGCTCCTCACATTCCTAAAGTATTGCATCCCTAGTCACTGTTCAATTTTTACAAGTGAGGAACTAAGGCTCAGTTTAATTTGCTGAAGACCATACACTCATTTGCTGGTGGTGAAGAGAACTAAAAGAGGATCCATCCATGGAATGCAGATGCTTACACTGGTACGGACAATGTGACGTGTTGCTTACAAGCAAATAATGGGCCCATAATTTTCTCCATTTCTCTTGTTACAAGGGAAAAGGTGATATTATGGAGGAGTGGGGAACATCACCCCCTCTTTCGATATTTCCAGGTTCCCCCTTCCCCTGCTCATTCTTTGCAAGCACTGATCATTAGCCTCTTCCGTGACATTCCTTAAGCCCAACACCTTTGATAGAGCGACCCGTAATTGAATATGTCAGCCCAAATTAAAGAAATTGAGATCCAGGGTATCATATCTAAATTAATTTCCTGACTTTGCATTTAGCCTTTACTGCACTACCAATTAGGAAAATGAAAGATAATGCTGTTTGAAACTGAAAGGGACACTCTCAAGGCCGAAAGTCTTGTAAATTAAACAGACCTTGACAGTTGTCCCATTTGATTGCGTTTCCACATGTGTGGGACTTTGGGAAACGACTCTCTAAAGAGTCTAGCCCTTAAATGTGCTAGACTGCTGCCATGATAAGAAGCCATCCTATGTGTAGAATTTCTTTCACTTCTTATGGTGGATTCACAGTTTTGAGGTGTGTGTCACTTGCGGAACCCCAAAGGGTTATTTGCTGTGTAAATAAGTACTCAAATATGAGTTTCTTTTATGGGTGAGGATTTAAAGCAGATTAATCTGGAAATGGGATGGGACAGATCTATGGACATGTAAATCTGAGGTGGACTGGAAACAGACTAAGCTGTCCATCCCCAGTTGCAAAAGGGCTTCCTAATTTATTATTACTATATTATTATTTACAATAGTTTATAAACTTCTTAATGTTTTTAAAAGCTCTAGCAGCGTACACAACATAGAAAGTATAAACAATACCATGAAAACAGAAATACAACATAAAACTAGAAAAGCAGTAGCATGAAAGTATTTAAAAACAAGAACAGCAACCTGGAAATTCAGGAAATTTGCACACGTTTCTGAGCACAATTCACAGTGTTGGTGCTGACCTTTAAAGCCCTAAACAGCCTCGGTCCTGTATACCTGAAGGAGCATCTCCACCCCCATCATTCAGCCTGGACACTGAGGTCCAGCTCCGAGGGCCCTCTGGTGGTTCCCTCACCGTGAGAAGCCAAGTTACAGGGAAACAGGCAGAGGGCCTTCTTGGTAGTGGCAACCGCCCTGTGGAACGCCCTCCCACCAGATGTCAAAGAGAACAACAACTACCAGACTTTTAGAAGACATCTGAAGGCAGCCCTGTTTAGGGAAGCTTTTAATGTTTGATGGATTTCTGTATTTTAATATTTTGTTGGAAGCCGCCCAGAGTGGGAAGCACAGCCAGATGGGCGGGGTATAAGTAAATTATTATTATTATTATTATTATTATTATTATTATTATTATTATTATTATTAAATAAAAACAAGATTTAATCTTATGGGTCAGGGGAAGCCTGGGCAAAAAGATTTGCCTTTACAAGTTGTCTGAAGCAACTGGTGGTTGCTGTTTAATGCATGCTTCTTCCTGAAGGAGCCCAGGGAGGCAAACAAATGATAAAACAATGTTGGATGAGGAAAGTATTCAATAGGCAGCAAGAAGGCAACAGAGACAGTGCCTAATATTCTACTGGAGGGGTAATTCAGAGGCTGCCAGAACACTAAAGGCACAAGTCCTGCTTTGTGTGGAATGGACCTCCTGATAAGGGGTGACACAATCATTCAGGTATCCTAAGCCCCAAGCTAAATGGGACTTTTAATAATGGAAGTTAAACTACACTTCCTATCATTCCCAATGAAAATTCCCCCTGTGCTTCCCAGTTGCCCATCCTAATATCGTTTACGATAAAATAAATGAACTTGGAATTTTCTACATGTATTTCTTTATAAAATGTTAGGTTCTTATATAAAAATATGTCTATCAGTACATTTCCCCCATCTGTTTCTAAGATTTTAAGACAATTTGGAAGTTGCACGTTTGTTCTTTTCCTGCTCCAAATATTTATGAGGACAATAAGTCTGCCAAAATAGCATGCTTTTTGATCAATGCTTTAATAATTATTTTTGCTCATGCTATCTCAGGAATGAAAACTTAGGAACCAAACCAATGTGGGATACACACACACACACATACAGTGGAACCTTGGGTTAAGTACTTAATTTGTTCTGGAGGTCCGTTCTTTACCTGAAACTGTTTTTAACTTGAAGCACCACTGCAGCTAATGGGGCCTGCCACCAGGCCGCCGGAGCACGATTTCTGTTCTCATCCAAGCAAAGTTCTTAACCCAAGGTAATATTTCTGGGTTAACATTGTCTGTAACCTGAAGCATATGTAACCAGAAGCGTATGTAACCTGAGGTACCACTGTATATGAAAAAGGGGGTGCATTTTTAATAGTGCTTTTTAAATTTCCTTTTTATCCAAAAAGAGCAATGAGCAAAAATATGAGTCAGAAGACTCAAATAATATTAAGGCATATTAAAGCCAGTCTGTTAAATGGAGAGTTAGAAATAGAAGATCTCAACCATCTCAACCATCAGCCGTAATAAACGCAAGAGAGCAAATGCTTGAAAGAAGGAAACTGTTTTCAGCTGATAAGTGAAAGGTCTACATTCTCTTGGAAGAGATGTAAATGTTGGATGTCAAAACTAAGGAGGCCCCTCTGTGTTCCAATAACAGTAAAGTATGGGACAACCATCAGAGACTCTCCTAAATTTTCACGGCCATTGGTTGCACCTTGGGAGAGCAGCTACTCCCTTCGGTGTTCTTGACCCAGGTTGGGTCTCCAAAGTCAGGACAAGGTAGCAACTTGATTTGAGATCTAGGGCAGTTGGTCAGGACTGGTGTAACCAGCGTTTTTTCCATTCGCATGTAATCAACAGATGGACCACCAGCTGCAGTTTTCAAGTGAACAACACTGTATTTTAAGTAGTCTAAACTAGGGGATGCTTGAAGTACACAATCTTTCTGAATTCCAATACAAGCTGACCTAATCCACACCTCCCACATGAAAGTGTGTGTTGGGAATCTAGCTGTCTATCAGATTTCACACTTCTCTGAATGTTGTGATAGAGCAATATTTCCTTGAGAATATATATATATATATATATATATATATATATATATATATATATATATATATATATATGCTTTCGTAGATTTTCACGGGTACAGGAATGCAGGTTTTGGTGTCCTCGGGTGTCTTCCCGTGTAAAAGTTGGGGTGTCTAGGCGACGTTTCGACGAGGTCTCACTCGTCATCTTCAGGCTGGTGCTTTCGGCTTCTTGTTACTGGAACAGAGCAGGATCTCAGTGTTTGAGTTCCTATAAATACTGTTGAGGGGGTGTGGTGTATAGCCTCCAATGTTCTGGGCAGAGAGGAAGTTCCCAGGCTAGTGTGCCTTTTCTTCTTTTGTTCCTTAATTACTTGAGGGATATCTTGAGTGATTTCTTGAGTGATATCCTGAGTACCACTTAGGTGGGTCATTAGGTGTGGATTAGTTGCTAAAGTCTTTGTGTCTTGACCTCTTGAACTTTGTGAAGAGTTTTTCTGAGAAGATGGCTGTACTGCACTTAGTTGTGCTCTGGCTTGGCTTCGTGTATAGGGGCGAGCTGTGGTTTTGTGGCCTGTGTCAGCCAGATCTGTGTAGGGATTGCAGGGGGGTGCAGCATCCGGAGGTGCCACCATGGTTTGGCTACTGGATGGTGTCTGTAATTTATCTGTGGAGAGGGTCTGGGTTTGGGTCTGGTGTGGTTGATTGGTGATGGCGTTCTGTGTGCCTCTGGATCTGGTGTCAGTTTTTGTGGGGAGGGCTAATTTCCAGATGTCTGGCAAGCGGGATGTGTCATCACGCTTGTTCATGTTGTGAGGGTGTTTCTCTATCTCGATGGCTTCCATGATTATTCTCTTGTGGTGATGTTCCATGTTAAAGAGCAATTTGGAATCTGCAAAATTAATTTCGTGTCCTGTTTCTTTCATGTGTTGGAAAAGAGAGGAAGTTTTTTCTTCTTTTTTGACGGCATTCTTGTGTTCTGCGATACGTGCATTTATTCGTCTGTTTGTTTGTCCAATGTACGTGGCTGGGCAGACTTTGCAGGGTATTTCATAGACCCCTTGGTTTTCCAACTGGATTTTATCCTTGGGGTTTCTGAGGATATTGGCTATTTTTTGGTTGGTGCAAAAGGCTGTTTTGATATTGTGTTTATGGAGGATTTTGCTAATTTTATCTGTAGTGCCCTTGATATAAGGAAGGAGGGCCATGCCATTGTTTTCTTCTGTGTCTTGGTTTTTGGGGGGTGTTTCTTTTTGGATTAGCTTCGTAACCCTGTTTTGCTGGTATCCATTGGCAATTAACACATCCATTGGCAATTTACCCCAAGGATAAAATCCAGTTGGAAAACCAAGGGGTCTATGAAATACCCTGCAAAGTCTGCCCAGCCACGTACATTGGACAAACAAACAGACGAATAAATGCACGTATCGCAGAACACAAGAATGCCGTCAAAAAAGAAGAAAAAACTTCCTCTCTTTTCCAACACATGAAAGAAACAGGACACGAAATTAATTTTGCAGATTCCAAATTGCTCTTTAACATGGAACATCACCACAAGAGAATAATCATGGAAGCCATCGAGATAGAGAAACACCCTCACAACATGAACAGCCAATTGGCTGGCTCAGGGTGTGTGGCTTGCCTCATTTAAGGCGAGCGCAGCCCGAGATCTCCCTCTTTGACCAGCGCAGCTGTTTGTGTTTCACACCTGCCCACTCCTTTTTTAGGTTTCCTTCTGACCTTGCTATGGACCTTGGTTGGTCGCCGTTAAGGGGCCTAGTAGGAATTTTTTCCACTTGGCAAATTGGCACCGGCCATTTGGTTTTCTGCCTACCTCATAGCAAATAATCACAACTCCTTTGGTCTTGGCGGTTAGGCATTGGTAGGGGTATTGTTATTTAGATGTGTTGGGGGGAGCAGTGCCATCACCTCCCTCAAATAGTCCGGTAAAGGATTCCAGGGGGTGTGGCCTCATCCGAAGCCTGTGGAGGCCAGGGCCTAAAGCGCCCCCCCCCGAACGGTGACCCCGGGGGAGTACCTAGTTGATGTGCATCAGCAGGGCTCCCCCTGCTGGTGTTAACCCTTCCTGGTCTTCAAGCAAACAGGCTGAAGATAGTCGGATAGGACCCATGCCTAAGCCAATACCGCTCTTACCTGTAACCAATAAAGTTGTGGCCAATTTTAGCCCATTAACCTTAATCAATGGTGTCATGTGTCTTTATTTCTACTGGGGGAGGCGGGAACTCGCCATGCAATGTATGCTTTCAGTCTGAGATCAGCTCTTGGCATCCTTCGGTAAATGTCAGGACCATTAGGTGGGATAGGGGGGCATTCGATTTTATGCCTACCTGCACTTAGATAGGCATATAACTGGGGTTTTTTGGTTATTTTTGCTTGGAGCTGAACGGCACCCTGGGTACCTCTAGGCAACCAGTGTGTGAACTACCTCAGAATACACAGCGGACGCACGTAATGTCATTATGCAGCAACATCACGTTTTGGCCAATGTTACACTGAGGATGGATTCTGTACCAGTCAGCTATAGTAGCCACCATTTTAATTCCATACCAGTAGTGACCCTTCTCATCATCACACGGGCACCATTTCCTGTTTGGCCCTGGCGTTGCTGCCGCCCACTTCTTACTCTACCACCACAGCAGGGCCTATACATCATCCAATAACCTAACCAGGGCCAAGTGGGGTCCATCGTCTTCTGGGCAAGGGTGCTTCAGCCAGGGCCAAATCTGAAGAGAGTGCTGTCATGCTCAGCTTTCAGGCTTCCCACATGCACCTGCTTGACCACAGTGAGAACACAATGGCATCCCATTGGCCTAATCCATCAGGCTCTTCTAACATTCTCATGAAGGGAAGTGGGTGGTGCTGTGGCCTAAAGCACTGAGCCTCTTGGGCCTGCCAATCAGAAGGTTCAAAGGTCAGAGGTTCGAATCCTCACGACGGAGTGAGCTCCCATTGCTGTGTCCCAGCTCTTGCCAACCTAGCAGTTTGAAAGCACGCCAGTGCAAGTAGATAAATAGGTACTGCTGTGGCGGGAAGGTAAATGGCGTTTCAGTGCACTCTGGTTTCCATCACAGTGTCCCATTGTGCCAGAAGCGGTTTAGTCCTGCTGGCCACATGACCTGGAAAGCTGTCTGTGAACAAACGCCGGCTCCCTCAGCCTGAAAGCGAGATGAGCGCCGCAACCCCATAGTTGCCTTTGACTGGACTTAACCATCCAGGGGTCCTTTACCTTTTCCCTTTACATGAAGCCAACACAGGCACTGGGCTCCATAAAAGCTTCATAAAAGCATTAAATGTCTATTTTTGGGGAGGATGTGTGGATTCCTCAGTCTCTACTTCTGTTTCCCTCTGTGCTTTTGAGGAGCAGCATTTCCACTTACCTTCCTGAAGAATAAATAAATAGTTTTTACTATACTTTAAACTAAAGCACACATATCATAAAATGCAGCTATCCAGGGAGGTAATTCTGTACATTAGAAATGTCATGTTCAAAATGGCTCAGATAAAAACAGCCAGACTGTCACTTTGTGTCACTGTGACAATCCCATTTATCGGCTCCATTAATTTAATGGTCAAATAACAACCCCCTCCCTTCGCTTCTCCACTAACACACAGCACAAAACGCATGCTAATACAAAGAGATGTTATCAGCATTATTTTCTATTGCCTTTATTGTTCCCCATAAAATCCTGTCACTGGGATTAAAACTAATATATATTTGGCCTAGTCACAAAGAAATAACATTTTAAAAATATACTGTTTTTCCCCCCTTCCATTAGTCTATAGCATTTTATCTTTCATCTTTTGAAATGTACTCTTAAAGAAGCTAATAGTCGGAAATGGAATATGCTCTGAATATGATTTCTTCCCAGTACTTTTCACAGCATTTGCAATTTGAGGCAAAAGCCTGAAGCTGATAAATATTGTTTGTTTAGGGTAGGGGGGGAAAGTTAACATTCAGATCAACACAGTGAATCTCTAGGATTGCGTTCTATGCCTTCTATGTGCAAGCTACCTATATAGGGCCAAATTAGGCATTTCAGTGACAGGAGCACCTCCACTGCTAAAACTGGCAAACGTGAGTCTAGAAAACCTGTCTCTCTTTATTGAATTGCCAAAACAGTTCACGTTTCCTCACTTCCCAACATCAGCAGCCAAGAATGCTTGAGAGGCTGAGATGCTTTGAAAGATGCTTAGAATGTCAAGGTGAATTTTAATCTGGTTTAGTCTATGGTTTTTTTTAAAAAAAAACCTTTTTGAATGTTTTAAAATATTATTGTAATCCCCCCCCCCCAATGTTATTGTTTTATCTCTTTGTAAACCATGTTGAGGTTATTGGGTGTGGGGTTGTTGTTGTTTTTTAAAAAAATCCCCACTAGATAAATTGGTAATAAATAAATAAATAAAGTGCCCCGTTGAAATCAGAATGTGATGACAGGACAGTTCAAGGTCTACAAGACATTACGAAGGTGACAACTGATTTTGATGTTAATCATGATTCCAGTCACGTGAGGGAATAGACTTTGTTGTTGTTGTTGTTTAGTCGTTTAGTCGTGTCCGACTCTTTGTGACCCCATGGACTAGAGCACGCCAGGCACCTCCATCCTCCACTACCTCCCGCAGTTTGGTCAAACTCATGCTGGTAACCTCGAAAACACTATCCAACCATCTCGTCCTCTGTCGCCCCCTTCTCCTTGTGCCCTCCATCTTTCCCAGCATCAGTGTCTTCTCCAGGGAGTCTTCTCTTCTCATGAGGTGGCCAAAGTACTGGAGTCTCAGCTTCACGATCTGTCCTTCCAGTGAGCACTCAGGGCTGATTTCCTTAAGAATGGATGTGTTTGATCTTCTTGCAGTCCATGGGACTCTCAAGAGTCTTCTCCAGCACCATAATTCAAAAACATCAATTCTTCGGCGATCAGCCTTCTTTATGGTCCAGCTCTCACTTCCATACATAACTACTGGGAAAACCATAGCTTTAACTATACGGACCTTTGTTGGCAAGGTGACGTCTCTACTTCTCAAGATGCTGTCTAGGCCTGGCATTGCCCTTCTCCCAAGGAGCAGGCGTCTTTTTATTTCGTGGCTGCTGTCACCATCTGCAGTGATCATGGAGCCCAAGAAGGTAAAATCTCTCACTGCCTCCATTTCTTCCCCTTCTATTTGCCAGGAGGTGATGGGACCAGTGGCCATGATCTTCATTTTTTTGATGTTGAATAGACTAGCCCCCTGCTTCTCTAGCATCACTCTTGCCCGTTTTATCATTTTCCATGTTTTGGGAGCCGGACACCTGCAGTGAGGTGCAAAGTGTTGTGGCAGAGGGGCTTGTGGAGGTGGTGCACCCCCACATGATGGCAGTCATGTGAGGAAGAAGTTTCCTTCTATTCTGTTAAACTGGGTGAGGCAGGTGGCTTCAACTGTTGTCTTTTCACATTTTGCTACGGCCATCCCTGACGTTAGGAGAAAGTAGTCCTTAATGATGTATAAATGCATGAGAGAGAGAGAGAGAGAGAGAGAGAGAGAGAGAGAGAGAGAGAACAGTCGTACCTTGGTTCTTGAATGTCTTGGTACTTGGAAGTTTTGGCTCCCGAACGCCACAAACCTGGACATGAGTATTCCTGTTTGTGAACATTTTTCAGAAGCCAAATATCCAACGCGGCTTCAATGGCTTCCGACTGAGTTGAGGAAACTCCTGCAGCCAATCGGAAGCTGTGCCTCGGTTTTCAAACCATTTTGGGAGTTGAATGGACTCCCAGAATGGATTACGTTTGACAACCAAAGTACAGTGGTACCTCAGGTTAAGTACTTAATTCATTCCGGAGGTCTGTACTTAACCTGAAACTGTTCTTAACCTGAAGCACCACTTTAGCTAATGGGGCCTCCTGCTGCTGCCACGCCTCCGGAGCACGATTTCTGTTCTTATCCTGAATCAAAGTTCTTAACCTGAAGCACTATTTCTGGGTTAGCGGAGTCTGTAACCTGAAGCGTATGTAACCTGAACCGTATGTAACCTGAGGTACCACTGTACAACTGTATGTGTGTGTGGAGAGAGATATGGAGAGAGAGAGGTATTTAGCATTACTACTGAAATAGTTTTGAATGCATTAGGAAGAATTGCAACCAAATGTCAAAACCGG
This sequence comes from Podarcis melisellensis, assembly GCF_964234715.1. NCBI lineage: Eukaryota > Metazoa > Chordata > Lepidosauria > Squamata > Lacertidae > Podarcis > Podarcis melisellensis. The sequence goes on along the minus strand of NC_138538.1, from coordinate 84,912,003 downwards.
GGGTCCTGAACATAGAAAAGATCCCTTATTGTATTATTATTATGGCTTCTCTGTTTCAATCCATATCTCTGATTAGTGAGAGACAAAAATTCTAATACACAAAGCTCTACAGTGTTGGTTTACTGCTCTGCACACTGAAATGCTTGCAGACTATTCTGAGGGCTATGGATTTCTCTCTCCCTCAAACCGTTTGCATTGATATTTTGTACGAAACCACCTGTGTCAATGAACGCGTCAATAACTCATCATCTTTGGGTTCCATCATTTTTCTTTATGTATCAGTTTCCAAATACAAATTTTGACTTTTGATTACTTCATAATGAACTCATAGCAGTGGGAGGGATGGTTTTCTAAAATCCTCCCACGACAGGGCACATTTTAGTACAATGATGAAATTAGCTTTGACAAGAAAACGACAGCTACAGATCAATATGCCGTTCCTATAGACAAGGGCCGACACACACAATTCTGCACAACCCAGTAAACCACATTTGGCAAGTTTATCACAGGTAGAATAATACACATCAATATTACATAGGATGCAATTGATCAAGTTCATCAGGCAGTAATTGGTTGTCTTCTCACTGTCCCCCAGAATTTCATGATTATAGTGACTCGGAACACTAGTTTTCAGAAGCTGTACATGAATGGTTTTCTCTTTGCCTTGTGTTTGCAGCTGAAAAATGGCTCCTTGTGTTTTGACCATTGTGGAGAAGGAACCCTAGTCTTACTTGAGAAGCAAAGACTTAATTATTTACTGGCATCAAGGGTTATTTCCTTCTGATAGCTAATTCAACTGTTAGGCTTCTATCCCTGGACGTATTCCATCATATTCATAGATCGATAGATAGATGATAGATAGATAGATAGATGATAGATAGATAGATAGATAGATAGATAGATAGATAGATAGATAGATAGATAACCAACTAAGCTTTACTCATAGTCAATCCATTGAAATTTTGAAATTAATGTCTCAAATTTAGTTATGTTCATTCATTTCAATGGGTTTACTCTGAGTAAAACTTAGTTGAGTACCATCCTACAGCAGAGTTCTCACTGATTAAATTTGGGGGCTCCGGCACAAATGAATCTTCTGCAGGGATTTTTAGGGAAGATAAGAACAAGGATGGTGACCTATCTCAGATGGGTTCCACACACCTCCCTGCAGCAAGCCAGCAAGACAATTGGTAAAGTTGTTCCACCTTCAGTCTTGGCGTCTTTACACTTGCTGAACTTTGGACCTCTTCGCTGCCAAGCGTAGGAGTGCGGCACATCATTTTTTCAGTTAAATGCTCAGTCATCACAACGAAGGGCTCATTAATTCTCACTCTGCTTCTTGCTGACATGTCATTCTGTAAGAAAATGAGCACTAAGCGATCCCATTGTTGGTGGAGTTAACAGGAGACAGGGTGTGATTTTCTGAGCTCCTGAGCATTCCCTTCACCCACTGCTGCCTAAGGAAGCAGCGTTCATCCAGCTCATCTTGATTAATAATGAATATACAATAGTTATTTCAATTTACTTTAAAATTGCATTAAGGAAATGGTTTCCAGAACAACGTCTTCTTTCAGAGTGCTACCATCCAGAGCTTGTTCAGAGCAATTATTAATTTTCTAGTTTGTCCAAGACAATGTTCTCTTGTCATTAAAACTGTTGATAAGGGGAGATCAATAAGCCATAGCTGCTGGGGTGAGGTGGTGTGTGTGAGTGTGTGTGTGTGTGTGGTATCCCAAGGGCCAAATGAGGATCTGCTTGGCATCTTGAAAGATGTTCACACAGGGACACTATATCCAACACAATTAGTTACTCAAATACAGTAAAATGCAGGGAGCATCGTTCCAAAATAAATTATGTATGTATTACTCCAAAGAACATTGGTAATTTATGAATTTCTATTAAGCCTGTTTCACTCCATTTTTATTAAACTTGAGAGCTGTGACCTATCTAGAGATTCCAGTTAAATTAAGCTAATTAAAAATTAGAAACAGTGAGGGTGGGGAAACAGGATGCATGGCTAATGCAAATTTAAATTAAGGAATAAAAAAAAGGATGGGGCAGTATTCTTTTTAATATTTAAATACTGTGCTTTTCCCTGATATAGCAAATATTTCATCACCATGTGCACATTGAATAATTCCGTGTTAGTTACTGGGAACGAGAGAGACTCCTTCTCCCCCAACTCCTCCAAGAAGTGTAGCTACTCTTTCCAAAGCTCCTTTAGCTTCTTTTGAAATTCCTTGTCCAAGCAGGAACCACCAAAGTCACCTTGATTGTAATTTTAGGCAAATTTCAGAAGCGCACTGGGGACATGTGTCGAATTCTCCTGGAAAATGTTGTCCCAGGTTGCATGCAGCAACCAGAACTGATTTGCATCCCCGTTCAGCTCAAAAGATGCACTGAGGTGATTTATTGGGGTCTGGATTTACACTGTAATGCACTGTTAAGCAAAAAGAATATTTATTAAAGGGCTGTTTTGTAAATGAGGCAATAGCAATATATACTTTGGGGTCTTACATGGGCCGGAGGACAGTTTCTGAAGGTTTCAGGAGAGGCTGTTGCTTTCACCTCAGGCCAAATCCCCTAAGTCCCAGTCAAATTGACCCGCCAAAATCCAGCCCAGCTACTGAGAACAACCCAGCCCTGACACCCACAGGCATCTCAGGTTGTACTTCAGCTGCTTGGAGAGTTTAGCTGATTAAAAACAACAACAACAAATAACCCCTCACTTGTGTAAACTTAAATTAGTTTAATGTCCTCCCTAGTGAGATATCTCTCTTCCTCGTTACTGATTTTCAGGAGGAATTTTAAAGCATTTAACCAGGCATTTGATGGCTGAAAGATACTGTTTCTGGCAACCCTGAAATCATTGGCTGAGAGAATGTGATGGATTTTGAACTGTTCTTAAATGAGGTAGGTAGCCGTGTTGGTCTGACACAGTTGAAATACATTAAAAAAACAACAACTGTCCAGTAGCACCTTAGAGATCAGCTAAATTTGTTCTGGGTATAAGCTTTCGTGTGCATGCACACTTCTTCAGATACCTTGTTCTTAGAATGGTTTAAAACTGCTGTTGGGTTTTGTTATTGATGTGATTGCCACCCTGGGCTCCTTTAACAGGGAGGGTGAGATATGAACTGGAATAAATAATAACACCATCAACTATAAATATTAAATGTGATTCTCTCTCTCTGTTATGTACTGAAGTTCTCACCCTGGGCCAGCAGGGGGATACTGTAGATAGTTATGCAAATAAGGGATCGGAAGTGACGTTCACTGATTGGATAGTTTTAGAAAGTTGTTACAGTAACGTTGTACTGGAGCATCTAGTCCAACCCCCCTGCAATGCAGGAATCTTTCAACCCAATGTGGTGAGGCAAGGAAGAAGGGCTACCCCTATGCTATCCATATAATCAGTTATCAGTAATAAATATATTCAATATATATCCATATATGTTTGCACATAATCAGGGCTTACAGTATTTTATAATCCATTTTGAATCAAAGGGAAGCTGTGCCTTAGCTAATTGCAAACTGCTTGAAACAGCAAGTTAGGAGCCGACCTTTCCCCCACAAACATCTGTGTACCCTGGACAAGGGGAAGACGTGAATCAGAGATTCTGGTACAAAATCCCCTCAGATACAGGCTAAATAAATCCACTGGAACAGGAAGAGCGAAACCGCAAAATGTCCAAGCTCCCTGTCCTGTCATAACTAGGGGAAAGGTTAGACAGAGCGTCACTGGAAGCATTGGAAAGCAGAACTAGAACCCTGTGCTTGGCCAGGAGCTGGTAGCATGGCAAGAAGCTTGCTAATTGGCTGATTCTCGCTGACAATATTGTGAGTCCCTCCTGATTGTCTCATGATCTATGATTTGCTGTGATCTGCTCAGGTATAAGACCTCTGGATTTCTGTCAATCGGGGTCCCAGTTCCTTTTGGAAGAGATTCCAAACTGGGTCCTTATTGCCTGGCAATAAACTTCACCTTCATATTCTCCATTGCTGAGTCTGCCTGATCCTTATTTTGACACCAAGCGAGTACCCACTTGCGATCCTTGCTTCAGTGGAACTCAAACCCACAACCCTGAGATTAAGAGCCTCATGCTCTACCACCTGAGCTATCCCTGTCTAGCCAAACAAGGCCTCAGATTTTGACAGTTGCACTCCGACATCAACAGAGGTCACAGAAACATCTTTCCAAACACACACACACAAAGCAGACGTGTTTTTCCACAAGGCAACTTAAGTGGAAAGTGGTGAGCCATTTTGCACAGCTGGGTCCCCTGCATTTAATAGCACCAGCACCTGCATTTAAGATTCAATTATTTTGAAGTAGCATCGAGCATTTGACACCACTTCACAGCTGTCACGCCGTGCCAATCAGAATTTGCCAGTGTGTAACGTCTGCCAATTAACATTTGGCAATTTTGGGCGGTTGGACGTGCTACATATCAGTCAGTATTGGACAGTATCAGCCATGCAGTTCTTGCCATACTTGGTAATTGAGATGGAGTTAGCTGTCAGTCTTTGACCTTACCCGATATGTGGCAGTCAACATTTGACAGTTTCTAACATGTCACATGTCACAATTTGATTCTAAACCTCGAATGACAACGTTGTGAGGCTTTTGTGGGTGAGCAGACAGTTTGTTTGGACCCTGGGTAAGAATTTGGAGGCTGAGAGGGAGGGTGTGCCAGAAGAAAAAAATGAATTGATATTGCATTTTTATATATTAGTAACTTTGTATTAATGTAACGTTTTTATACGTAACTGCGTATTTCTGTAATGTTTAAAACTGACTGCTTTTGCTTCAGTCTTCTATACACTGCTTAGAGATATTTTCAATATACAGTGGTACCTCGGATTACAGACGCTTCAGGTTACAGACTCCGCTAACCCAGAAATAGTACTTCAGGTTAAGAACTTTGCTTCAGGATGAGAACAGAAATCGTGTGGCGGCAGCGTGGCTGCCGTGGGAGGCCCCATTAGCTAAAGTGGTACCTCAGGTTAAGAACAGTTTCAGGTTAAGAACAGACCTCCAGAATGAATTAAGTTCTTAACCTGTGGTACCACTGTATTAAGCAATATGGAAATTAAAGACTCTACCAACTCTATGAACATTTGTTTCACGTTGACCACTATCATAATACACGGGAAGTGAAACAGTGCTATCTTGGTAGAAACCTGGTAAAAATATGTAGTTCCCTTAGAACAGAGGCAGGAACACATTCTGTCTGACCTCAGATCCCATCAGCCATAGTTGGCATGACCAATGACCAGGAATGATGGGACTTGTAGTCTTGCAACATCTAGAGGACCAGAGGCTTCACCCTGCTGCCTTAGATAGTCTAACTGCATTCCCACAGTGCATCTGCAGAACATCTGTGACTGCTTTAAAGTAGTCCTTTAAAAAAATCTATTGTCCAATCAGCTGTTAGATGGGGAAGACGAAGTAGACATGGAGTAACTAAATCCAACTTCCATTTATCCCTTCCATACAGCGGATTCCAAGGATGTGGGATTTAAACTTTCCTAAGGGCAATGGTCACGGGTGGCACTGTGGGTTAAACCACAGAGCCTAGGACTTGCCGATCAGAAGGTCGGCGGTTCGAATCCCCACGACGGGGTGAGTTCCTGTTGCTCGGTCCCTGCTCCTGCCAACCAGCAGTTTGAAAGCACATCAAACTGCAAGTAGATAAATAGGTACCGCTACAGCGGGAAGGTAAACGGCATTTCCGTGCACTGCTCTGGTTTGCCAGAAGCGGCTTAGTCATGCTGGCCACATGACCCGGAAGCTGTACGCTGGCTCCCTTCGCCAGTAAAGCGAGATGAGTGCCGCAACCCCAGGGTCAGTCACAACTGGACCTAATGGTCAGGGGTCCCTTTACCTTTACCTTTAAGAGCAATGCACCTATAGCCCCAGTTACTGTGTCAAACTAGAGAACTTATCACACAGCACTCGTGTGTGCACAATTTTGCACCCAGTGACAAATACAAGTTTGGCAAGGGTATCTAAATCAGGTCATATTGGATTAAAGCAACCCGAAAGAACCTACTTAATAGTATTGATTGTGAGGGTTAATAAAATTGCTTTACATCATGCTAGGTAATTTTTATATATTAAAATATCAATATGTTGTGTCACTTAGAAGTATCACTGCATAGCTGCTTTCTTTGGCAAGAACATTCTGGCTTAAAAATAAACTTCGCAAAGAATTGATTTGTCAGTTTTCCACTTGGGTTCTGTTCTCTGCAAACTGTATTTCTAATGAAATTGAAATCAATAAAATGGTTTACCTCTCTGTTTGTACTCAAGCTTTCAGCAGTGTCACAGGCTGTGGACTTCAGATGACTCGCTGAAGATTTAATGAGAAAATACTGAAAAATCTTGGAATGACATGGTGTGAGTTTGTGAAGCCCTTTCCTCTTCATGGTCCTCTTCCCTCCTAAGCAATCAAATACCAAGTGGCCATGTTGCTGAATCAAATTGCTACGACTGGGGAATGAAAGGCGGGGGGAGAGCTTTTGACCCTGGCCTTCAATTCTACACCATGTGGTAGAGGATAATATGAAACAAGTGAATCTAGGTTAGGATCAGATTGAAAAGGGTCTTGAAAACATAGAAGAAAAATAGTTAGGAAAAGAGAGAAAATACATCTAAACAACAGAAAAGTCATAATTCTGCTAACATATCAATAAACTGCTGTGTTTCCTCTTACCTCTTCCTCCATTCATTGGGGTTGAGTTGGTGGATACAAATGCGATTCCAATGCCCCAATCAAAGGTAATTGCAGTCTTCTGGATTGTGGTCAACTAAATCCGACTCAGAGTTGACCCATTGAAATTAATGAACCTAACTTAGTCATATCTGTTAATTTATATGAGTCTGTTCTGAGTAGGACTAGTATTGAATACTACCCAGGAAGCTGAGGTTTCAAAACCCTGTGAAACTTATGGTCAAATAAGACAATAGGTGGGAGGCATGATATCCCATGGTTTCTGCTACAGGAGGAACAAACCATCTACCCTTAATCCCCACTCCCAAAGTTATTTTGAGGCCCCATATGAGGACTTTCTGCAAGGCTTCCATTCTTCCCTGCCTTCAGGAAGCACTACAAAGCCTCTGACGTCTACTTTAGACATTATATCCCTTGAAAACTAATACTACATGACCCAAGATTCCAGGGTGCCGGGGGTTCATTCGTAGAGTAGATGGAAGAAGCCTTGAAGCACATAACTACCAGGCTGAGTAATCAGGCACTTAAGAAGACCACACCTTTCCAGTGCCCCTAACCTGAGGAGGTTGGAAAGCATATTGGCTGTGAGTCTTGGGGGACCTGCTCCCTGCCTTGCAGGCCTCTTCTACCTGGCCTACAAGGGTGGGTTCAGGCTTATTGCAGCTACAAAAACTGAATGGACTCTTGGGTTGGGGTATAGCTTAGCAGGTCTTACTGTTATTATTACCCCATTATTATTTTTTTTGTTTTTAACTTGAGTGTTTTAGATTCAGGGATTTTGTTGTTGTTTTAATACAAGGGATATGCCTGGGAAGTGAGGAGCTGGGGAGAGTATCTTCCCCAAAAAATTCAGGGTAGGGGGAGGTATGGTGTAGGAGGTGGGACAGTCTTGGTAAGGGGCACACAGTTTGTGCCGTGTGCTTTTCTCCAATCTGGGGAATTGCAATTGTCAATATCAGCCAGCCCTCAGATTTACCACCCACCTCATTGCCCAGCATCCCTGACAGAGTTGGTCTTGGAGTCATTGTAGAGGACTCCCAGACCACTGGTTTTGGGGGACTTAAACAGCCAACCATGGGGCTGTCCCAACATGTCACTGGCCCAATGCATGTGGCAGGCCACACAGTAGACCTTGTTTTCTCAACTAGGCAGAAAGAGCAACATCTGAAAGTGTGTGTGTGGGGGGGGATACTGACATCAGTCCCTTGTCATGGTCAGATCACTTCTTGCTGAGATTTTGGCTTTCAGCAGCTTTCCCCCTCTGCAACTGGAGACAGGCCTTGTTTCCTGGACGCATGCATTCGTTCTCTAGCTGATTTGAGATGAACATATGCCTAGCGTGCTTATTCTGGGAATGCCATCTGAAAATTGAAAATGTAAACTGCTCAGGACAAATATCTCTCTTTTGCTCATGTTATACCATAAGGCACAATTTGCACTGATGATGCGACAAGAGCAATAGCAGCAATTAGTCGTTTAGTCATTTAGTCGTGTCTGACTCTTCATGACCCCATGAACCAGAGCACGCCAGGCACTCCTGTCTTCCACTGCCTCCTGCAGTTTGGTCAAACTCATGCTGGTAACTTCGAGAACACTGTCCAACCATCTTGTCCTCTGCCATCCCCTTCTCCTTGCGCCCTCCATCTTTCCCAACACCAGGGTCTTTTCCAGGGAGTCTTCTCTTCTCATGAGGTGGCCAAAGTCTTGGAGCCTCAGCTTCAGGATCTGTCCTTCCAGTGAGCACTCAGGGCTGATTTCCTTCAGAATGGATAGGTTTGATCTTCTTGCAGTCCATGGGACTCTCAAGAGTCTCCTCCAGCACCATAATTCAAAAGCATCAATTCTTCGGCGATCAGCCTTCTTTGTCAGCAAGGTGATCTCTCTGCTTTTTAAGATGCCGTCTAGGTTTTTCATAATAGCAGAAATAATAAATCCTAAACCCATTGTTTTATCAAAGTAAAATCCTAGTAGGAGCAGAGTCCCGTTGGAAAAAGCCCTTAATCCCGCCTTGCCTTAAAACCACTGGAAAGATGATTAATTAATATGATACATTGTAAACCAGGCCTTGTATAGAGATGGTTCCTGCATTGCAGGGTGTTGGACTAGATGACCCTTGGTGTCCCTTCCAACTCTTAAGATTCTATGATTCTATGTCTGCTTCCTCACCTCTGGCCATGCTTTTGTGTGGATGCCCCAATATTCCAACTCAGCCTGGGAGGAAAGCACAGAGAAAATTCAAATAAGTCTCTGCTTGAGCAAGCAAAAGTACGGCTCTCTGTGGTGCATCAATAGCATTCATTGGCTTCCGCAGGCTTTTCCGAAACTTGATTTTTAATGCTGTTTATTGATGTAGCTGTGTAATCTCCTTTGGAAATTTATGCAATGCCTCATCAAAAATTCACAGCCAAGTACGCTGTCAGCTCAACATCCTTTCTCCGGCAGTACAAGCCCATGTATCTTGAATTGCCATGAATAATTTGCAATGCTATACACACCAAACGTTTCTCGGAGAGATGAGGTTATGTCACCAATTTTATGAAAAGAAATCTCAATTTTATTTGCTTGGCTGCTGACATGGGATTTGCTTTGTCCTAAGAATTATACACATTCACCCCCCAAAAAAACCCCCAAATAATATATTTGGTATCTCTAAGAAGCATTTATGACATGCACATAATCAAGCACAGTTTTACACTGCCCCAGAGAAGCTCTGTTGTCAACCACATTCAGGTATTAATAATAATAATAATAATAATAATAATAATAATAATAATAATAATAATAATAATGTATTTATACCCCACCTATCTGGCTGGGTTTCCCCAGCCACTCTGGCCGGCTTCCAACAATACAGTAGTCTGTTAAACATTAAAAGCTTCCCTAAAGAGGGCTGCCTTCAGATGTCTTCTAAAAGTCTGGTAGTTGTTCTTCTCTTTGACATCTGGAGGGAGGGCGTTCCACAGGGAGGAATTTTGTCCATCTGGCTGATTGGCTGGGCCATTTGGTTTTTGCCTACTGCGTAGCAAATCGTCACAACTTGTAAGGTTGCGGTTAGGCATTGGTTATAAATTGGTGGAGGAGGGGTTAGAATAGGCTGGGCCTGCCCCTCCATGGTTGCTGCGGAAAGGGAATTCCGTTAAAGGAATCCTGGGGCTTGCCATCTTTTCGTCCAATCCCTGGAATGGGACTAGGGCTGGCAAGCCTTCGGGGAGCATGCGGATGAGAATTGAGGGTCTGTGACTCAGCTCCATTTCTTCCCGACTTGCTTTCCCCCGCACTGTCTTTCGGTAGTGCCCGGAAGTCAGTTCTGTCCCCAGGCGTGGGGACAGATAGTCTTAACCAATGCCTAAACAACCACTCACGGTTTTGTATTTAAATAAAGTTGTGGCCAAAATTATGCCAAAAACCTTAAACAAAAATTAAGTGTGCGTTGTGAGTTATTTGGGGGGTGGCTTGGGGACCTCGACACGCAACACATTTCAAATGGTACCAGTCTAATTTCCGTGGGGGAAAGAGTACAGTGTACTTCTGACTGCGGGTGAGGGCTCACTTAACTGAATGTACCTCCAAAAAACCACTACACACAGAAAATAGCATGTCAGGGATCAGTTTAAAGTCATTCTCCCTTACCTTCTAGTTTTCTATGTGTGTGGTGTGAGCAAACATTTGCAGTTTGGTGTGTTTCAGTCCCAATGCAGGTTTGATACCTCACCTGCTGTTTGGAGAGATGCTATTTTGCAAGAAGGGTTGTGAAAATTGTTTTAGATGACCAGCAGATATTTCTTACAGACTTTCTTACACAGTAAGGAAAAGCCACAAATCTGTGAGCATTGGCAATTGGAGAAAATGTCCCAATTCAGGATTTAGGGGGAAACTATGATGACAAATTGCCCTGTTTTTCTGAGACTAGATGAAACAAAAAAGCCACAACAAACTTTTCAAATGAAACATATGTCTCACATTCAGCTTTCAGACCTCTCTCCAAAGACACTTTACATAAGGTGACAGTTAAATCCTATCACTTCCGTTTCACAAAAGGACTCACTTTATTTTAGGTGGGGCTACCTGTTCAAATGACTTTTTAAAAACACTCATGTGGTAGGAATTTTGGTGCTGAATGAGGATAAAAGAGGTGGGTTTGATTGCTCAATCTTAAGTGTAACATTTAAGCACAAAGCAGAATTTTAGGGTGAGGGATGCAGTGTGATGGCTTAGGGGCCAAATTCTTATATACAGAATTTGGGGTGGAGGAAAAATTCTATTTATTTCACCTTTAAAGGTGAACCTCCTTAATCTGCATCTTCCGAAACAATATGCAGATTCAAACACAGTCATCTATCATTTCTCCAAATTTTGTGATGCAGTTGTCTGGCAAAATAATGTGCACAAAAACACACGTGCTAAGGTAAAGTGTGCCCCAAAACACATATATTAGTTAAAATAGCATACAAAAAAGCATTATGTTTGGGGGAATTGCTTTGTGAGAAGCCTGAAGCAGATGAAAATGAGAATTTAGGGTATCTTTTGGTTTCATATTTGAATCTCTACTTACTCTCTCTTCTGTGGAGAACTAAATTTCAGAGTGGAAAAACGAGAAACTGGGAGAAGCTGAAATGAATAGATTTGCCCACTTACTCCTGAGTTGTTCATTTGTGATTAATAGCAGTGCTATTTTTTTCTAGAAAAGAGGTGCTGGAACTCACCAAGAACACCTGCCTTGTTCTCTTATAACGATAATGGCACCCAGCTAAGAGGTGCCGGAACTGAGTTCTGGCGAATTCAGGCTGAAAAAAGCCCTGGTTAATAATATGGGCAAAGTCTGCTATAACAAAGTCTGCTATAACATTATGAAATATGGCATTTGGGTAGATGCAACTTGTCATGCTGAAATGAAGAAAAAAGACTGATTCCCTACTTATATATTACAAGTTCAGGAGCATAGCCCTTCTTTATATTTGGCTATCCTACCTGACATCACCTTGCCAACAAAGGTCCGTATAGTTAAAGCCATGGTTTTCCCAGTAGTGATGTATGGAAGTGAGAGCTGGACCATAAAGAAGGCTGATCGCCAAAGAATTGATGCTTTTGAACTATGGTCTGGAGGAGACTCTTGAGAGTCCCATGGACTGCAAGAAGATCAAACGTATCCATTCTTAAGGAAATCAGCCCTGAGTGCTCCCTGGAAGGACAGATCGTGAAGCTGAGGCTCCAATACTTTGGCCACCTCATGAGAAGAGAAGACTCCCTGGAAAAGACCCTGATGTTGGGAAAGACAGAGGGCACAAGAAGAAGGGGACGATGGAGGACGAGATGGTTGGACAGTGTTCTCGAAGCTACCAACATGAGTCTGACCAAACTGCGGGAGGCAGTGGAAGACAGGAGTGCCTGGCGTGCTCTGGTCCATGGGGTCACGAAGAGTCAGACACGACTAAACAACAACAACCTGACTACGCTTCAGGTTACAAAACTAAAATTCCCTGATTGTGGATAGATATTATGCTTATTCCTTTGCAATGATCATTCAGCCATTGACATCATATGATCCTTCTTGTAAATTCCATGATGACAGCAGACAAAATTGTGCCTGGCATGAGGCAGGAGACTATCGTCTCCAAGGCAGAACAACAGTTTTGTTTAATTTGGCTTTGGCAATAATGAAAACACTTTTCTCTTTACAAAATTTCCGACCGACTTTGATTAAAGATATTAATAAACTTCAAAAGGGTAAATCTAATTTCCCATTTGGAATGAAGAGCAGTGCTCCACTGGAATGAAGTGATTAGCTGAGAGTCGTTGGCAGGGCAACTTCATCCAAGGCTCTCCGATGCTATTTATATTGACCTGAGTGTATCTGGAAATGTTGCTGAGGTTAAGCCTGGGATGCCATGCACTGTGTTTGCTAAGTGATCTCCAGGACAAATAGTGCTTGATCTTAGTCTCTGTCAAAGGATCCAAGTGATTATTAGTCGCAACATGTCCCATATCTATATGGTTGGGCTTTGCTAGCTGACAGACTGCCTCATTTATTCAGCTATCGAAACTGTTGGGTAACTGATAGAAAGACAAAAGCTTATACAGGTAAAGGTAAAGGACCCCTGGACAGTTAAGTCCAGTTCCGGTGCTCATCTCGCTTTCAGGACGAGGGAGCTGGTGTTTGTCCACAGACAGCTTTCCAGATCATGTGGCCAGCATGACTAAACTGCTTCTGGCGCAACGGGACACCGTGACAGAAACCAGAGCACACGGCCTGAAAGTGCCGCAACCCTATAGTCGCTTTTGACTGGACTTAACCATCCAGGGGTCCTTTACCTTTACCTTGTATCCAAAGTGCATCCAACAGAAAGGAATTCAGTATCAGAAAGGAAAGAAAACTCGATTCCTGTCCCAACTGGGATGCACATCCAAATGTGCTTCTGATTTACACACATGATTTCTGATCCAGCAAGTAATAATAATAAAAAAAACAATAAATGTTTATTTATACCCTGCCCTTCCTGGTTTAAAAACCAAGCTCAGGGTGGCTAAAAGCAAATATAAAACATTGATTAAAATGCAACTTAAAAACAGCATAAAATACAATGTAAATGCAGCATCAATGTCAATAAAATTCAAAAATTCAGGGGTCATTTTTTTTGGGGGGGGGGAACCCCAATCAGTAAACATCAAATGATATTCAGGGCTAACTGGCCAAGTTGGGACTACTATGGCCAGCAAGGAGACCAGGGAAGAGTTTAAATGTGGGGTCCCAGAAGGATATACAGTATGTAGCATATAAGTAGAGGTAAAGGGACCCCCGACCATTAGGTCCAGTCATGACCGACTCTGGGGTTGCGGCGCTCATCTCGCTTTATTGGCAGAGGGAGCTGGCGTACAGCTTCCAGGTCATGTGGCCAGCATGACTAAGCCGCTTCTGGTGAATCAGAGAAGCACATGGAAACGCCGTTTACCTTCCCGCCAGAGCGGTAACTAGTTATCTACTTGCACTTTGACGTGCTTTCAAACTGCTAGGTTGGCAGGAGCAGGGACTGAGCATGCAGGGATTTGAACCATGTTCAATTATGTAAAAGGATGTCACATAGAGGAGGGAGAAAGGTTGTTTTCTGCTGCTCCAGAGAAGCGGACACGGAGCAATGGATCCAAATTACAAGAAAGAAGATTCCACCTAAACATTAGGAAGAACTTCCTGACAGTAAGAGCTGTTCGACAGTGGAATTTGCTGCCAAGGAGTGTGGTGGAGTCTCCTTCTTTGGAGGTCTTTAAGCAGAGGCTTGACAACCATATGTCAGGAGTGCTCTGATGGTGTTTCCTGCTTGGCAGGGGGTTGGACTCGATGGCCCTTGTGGTCTCTTCCAACTCTATGATTCTATGAACCACCGACCTTCTGATCATCAAGTCCTAGGCTCTGTGGTTTAACCCACAGCGCCACCCGCGTCCCTGTAGTATATAAATAGTATACAGTATATGTAGAAGCTTGCTTCTTTGTGCTGAAAAATTCATACAGATTGGGGCGACAGTGGTTTTCACGCTTAGAATGACAAAAGTAAAGCCCTCTTTTAAAAATTCTGCAGACTACAAGTGGCTCTAGACACATTACTGAGAAAAGTGATGAGATAGCATCGTGATATTTCCCTCTCCTTTCTTACAAATGGGGAATTGTAACTGATGTCAGCATTGTAGAATAACAATAAGATCATTAGGATGCCCCATCTCTGGGTATGTTTAAAACTTGTTTGTTTACCTTGGCATTTCTGATTGTTAATACTGACTGCATGTTCTGTAATCTACTCAAGATTTAGCATTATTACTGAAATTGTTGCAGTATAGTTTTATTGTTGTTTTTCTAACGCTGAAAACCCACTTTGGATCTGTTGCATACCAAGTGGTACAAAAACATTTAAAAGTAAATAATTGACAATATCTGTATACATTCAGAAGGGGAGGGGACTCAAATTTGTACAGATAAAAAACTCAAGTTGCTGCATCAGTAAATTGCTAAAAAAAGCAATTGTCCCTGTTTCCAAGGAGGATCACAGCCAGCACATCAGATCGGAGCTCCTGAGTTACCGTATTTTTCGCTCTATAAGATGCACCCAGCCATAAGACGCACCTAGTTTTAGAGGAGAACAAGAAAAAAATATTCTCTCCCTCTCTGCGCAGTGCCTCTCCAGTGGAGCGAAATCAGAACAGCAAGAAGGATTGCTGCGCAGCCTGCATTCGCTCCGTAAGACATACACACATTCCCCATTACTTTTTAGGAGGGGAAAAGTGTGTCTTATAGAGTGAAAAATATGGACCTGTTATCCCCTTAAGAAATTCTACCAGCCCTGGTAGGAACAAATGCTCTGTAGGGAGCAGAGATGGAAAAGGAATTCATTTGGTTCATGTGGACTTGCCTAATTTTTGCTTCCTGGGACCAAAATGCAAACACAGGTGGCAGTGAAGCTTTCCTTCCAAAGTCACCCTTTTCTAAATTCTGTGATGCAATTCTCCAACCAAACAATGCAGAGAAAAATGTGTACATTGGGGGAAATGTACATTAGAACGTGTGTGTATTTTCCTGCACTGTTGTTGTTGTTGCTGTTGTTGTTTTTTCCACACAATCACAAACTGATGAGAAAATTGGCCAAACTGATTTCAAGACTGAAGTAATGAGAAACTGAGTGAAATCATAATTGACAGATTCATCCATTCCTACCTGGGAGTACCCACTGCTACCTCTCACTGCTTATTCCTTTGCTAGCTGCAAAGTTCATCTATATTATCCTTTGGGTGGTAGAAAAATAGTGCAGGAGTTAAAAGAGAGGATCACATGGTCTGACAGATGAGAGATGAATTATTTAGGGGATGGACCAGGAAGATGGTGGCAGTAGCAACGGTGTGTGCTTGATGTGTCAACGCTCAAACTTTGCTGGGTTGAACTATGGGATGACTGTACAGTCAAGATGGTGATGAAAGTGAGACCTCACCAGGAAATGTTGCTTCTGTGTGACTTGACCCCACACTCTGGATTCTCCAACACTTGACTATTTCTGGACTTTAGTCCTTTGAAGGCAGGGAGATTTGGCCCCATTTGTGCCTTTAATGTCCTTCTGCTCTCAGGTAGAAAAGTAAATTAAGATAACTGGATATGTGGTTTTCCCATAGTGAGAAAGGCTATTCACCTTAGAGGGGCTGGAGACCTTGAGGGCACGTGATCCGGGTTCCAGGATGCTGAAAAGTTTCTAAGTTTCTGCATGAAAAGGTTTCATGCACAATGGCTGGTCCACCTCAAATTGTCATGCAAAGATATGGATGGTGGGACAAGGTGAGAGAGGGATGTGACCCACCCCCTTTTTCTAATTTGCTTAACCCTCTTCATGTAAGCAACGGATGTAGAAGTGGGGAGAGAGAAAAAAACACCTTTTAAAGAACTGCAACACAAGGTTACTAAAAACATTTGCCCATGGCTATTAGGCTATTTCTAACTTGTTAATCATGAGTGAATAGCGATATGGTACATAATTCAGATTTATTTAACATTTATCTTCCTTAAATTATGTTCATATAGAGCAGGTGGAAATGTAATTATTCTAATTAGGGGGGAAAGTCCACTGATGGCTTGGTTCGTCCTCCAACAAATCAATATTTAATTAACAATGTGTCAAAACTGAAATGCTTGTCATTGGTTGCTTTCTAGGTAGGGAGGGTAGCAATAGCATTTTTTTTTATCGCATTGAAGAGGTACTGTGTTGTAGCAATCCCAGATGAACATAACCAAAATTCCTGTGGGAGCTGACATTCAATATTGGCAAGAGTTCTTCCAGAAGAGAGTTTACAGGACTGAGACCTCTATATCCATGCCTCCAGGTTGAAGGTCTAAGTTGCACCAACATCCCCATGGCAAATAATTTTTCTTTGGCTTGATGTCATATATATATATTTGCCACCCCCTCAGTAGTAACACCCTGGGCGGCCTGTCCCCACCACACACCGCCCCTGCATCGGATACAGATATAAATTCCCCGAAATGTGCACCCCTGAGTCTGTTGCTAAATGTGTAGTTATAGCCTAGGTAATTTTGGGTAGGGACACGGGTCGCACTGTGGGTTAAACCACAGAGCCAAGGACTTGCTGATCAGAAGGTCAGCAGTTTGAATCCCCACGATGGGGTGAGCTCCTGTTGCTTGGTCCCAGCTCCTGCCAACCTAGCAGTTTGAAAGCACGTCAAAGTACAAGTAGATAAATAGGTACCACTCTGGCGGGAAGGTAAATGGCATTTCCGTGTGCTGCTCTGGTTCGCCAGAAGCGGCTTAGTCATGCTGGCCACATGACCCTGAAGCTGTACGTCGGCTCCCTCGGCAAGTAAAGCGAGATGAGCGTCGCAACCCCAGAGTCGGCCACGACTGGACCTAATGGACCTTTAATCTTGGGAAATGCTATGATCCAAAAATTGGGAGCAGGGAGTGATGACTCTCCCCTTCACATCTTTTAAGTGGAATCTCTTATATATACGCTTCAAGTATTAAAAGGACATTTAATCTTGAACGCTAGCATATTATATAGCACTCATCATTTTCAAAACCTCTATTTGTTTACAGCCTGGTATAATATAAATGATCTACCTGGAGTTGTACTCTATGATTCTTGAGTGTCTGCTCCTCCTCCCACCACCTTTTACAGTTTTCTATTTCTCCATCTACTATCGGAACCAGACTTTCTGGGCAACGAATTAGCCTTTAGCACTATATCCATTTTAGAAAATATAAATTTGAACTTTAAAATTCTGTTCCCTCAAAGATCATTCGTTTTATTAAGCGGCTATATTTCTTCCGAAAAACCTTGGGCAACAGTGTCAAGAGCCTTCTGTGTATATGCCTTTCTGCAGTAAAAGGGGGGGGGAATCACAACAGGTTTAATAGATTACCTGGGGAAATTTATTACTGCTGAAGTGCCAAGAATATTTTCTTCTGTGTAGCTGTTTTTATTATTATTGTTGTTATTGTTATTATGTGGCATCCAGAACCGTACGGCTTCTGGGCAGTTCTTCCAAAACTGAATGAAAAATCTTAGGCAGTAGACATCGCAGAAGAATGCGAACATACTCAATTTTTAATCAGGTGTGTATTCAAAGCCAGCATTGAGTGCTGCCTGCTAAGTGGTTTGAAAGAGCAGCCAAACTGAGCAGGTTTGGGTACAACCGTGCAAAAGAGGTTCCTGTAGAGAATTTGCATTTGTCACTGAACCAAACAGGATCACCCTCTTTTCATATCAGGCAATATGTGGGGAAGGCAATCCTGCTTGGTGCTGAGGCTTGAAATAGCTCAAGCCCAGACCCTCCAAGTGTCCCTATTTTCCAGGGATAGTGCCCAAATTCCAGTTTCTGATTCGATCCCAGGATGTCCCGCTTTTCATGAGGATGTCCTATTTTCATCAGAGAAATTTTGGAGGGTATGGAGCTATGTGGCTATGTGGTATGGAGCTATGTGGCCGCCAAGCCAAGGAGATAAGTAACTATACAATTTGAAGGCAGCCCTGTATAGGGAAGCTTTTTAATCTTTAATGTTTTTATATATGTTGGAAGCCATCCATAGTGGCTGGGGCAACCTAGTCAGATGGGCAGCATGTAAATAATTAAATCATTACAGTAGTATCTCGGGTTACAGATGCTTCGGTTTACAGACGCTTCAGGTTACAGACTCCACTAACCCAGAAATAGTACCTCGGGTTAAAAACTTTGTTTCAGGATGAGAAGAAAAACCGGCGGCGGCGCGGCGGCAGCAGGAGGCCCCATTAGCTAAAGTGGTACCTCAGGTTAAGAACAGTTTCAGGTTAAGAACAGACCTCCAGAACGAATTAAGTTCTTAACCCGAGGTACCACTGTATTATTATTATTATTATTATTATTATTATTATTATTATTATTATTATTATTATCAACATCATCATCGTCATGGAACAGGACATCCCTATTTTCATTGGAGAAATGTTGGAGAGTATGCAAGCCCACGGTCTGCATCTATAAAGGTAAAGGACCCCTGACAGTTAAGTCCAGTTGCAAATGACTCTGGGGTTGCAGCAATTATCTCGCTTTATTGGCCGAGGGAGCCAACGTTTGTCCGCAGACAGTTTTCCGGGTCATGTGGCCAGCATGACTAAGCCGCTTCTGGCGAAACCGGAGCAGCACATGGAAACGCCATTTACCTTCCCGCCGGAGAGGTACCTATTTATCTACTTGCATTTTGACATGCTTTCAAACTGCTGGGTTGGCTCACCCCGTCACAGGGATTCAAACCGCCGGCCTTCTGATCAGCAAGCCCTAGGTTCAGTGGTTTAGACCACAGCGCCATCCGTGTCCCTTCTGCATCTACAGTGTACTGTATATTCTGGTGCTGCGTCGGACTCACCTCTACGAATGCCATGATCAGTAACCCTGGAGGGTAAAAAGACACCTTGGTCAGGAAGCTAGACAATAATTGGATACACACAGATTTTTTTCTCCTAAAAAGTAAGGGGAAATGTCTGTGCGTGTTATAGAGCGAATGTGTGGTCCCTGGAGCCGTTTGTCCCAAGTGCATGGCAAAAATCAGGCAAAAATCATATTGCTCCGTCACGGAGGAGAGGAGGCTGCTGCTTTCCTGCATTCTGCCTCAGGGTCTTACTGCCCTCCCTGTTCTGTTTCGGTTGCTGTTTGCTCAGAGGGAACTAAGAGCAGTTAAATCCCCTCCCCTCCAGGCAACCCCTCCCCTCCAGGCAAGTAGAGACGAAAGCAGAGCGTCCGCTCCGATGCTCCTGCTGCGTCTGGGGACTCGGCAGGCAGCGGAAAACATGCAGATGAGAGGGGGGGGGGAAGGCTGGCTTGAGTGGGTGGGTGGACTTTTGCCTTCCTTCCCCCCCTTTAAACCCCTCTCCTGCATTCTTAGCCAGCTGCTTCTCCGCACACCCCTCTCGTGCTCCTTGTCCCTTCTATATTTTTCCTTCCCTCCCCACTTAAAACGTGGTTACAAAGCACGGATCCACATGGATCCTCAGGATCTTTGCATTGGGTCACCCCAAATAGCAATGATCTGATGCAAAAACAGGGCTGCAATGGTGCAAAAATGTGGTTACAAAGCATGGATCCACATGGATCCTCAGGATCTTTGCATTGGGTCAGCCCAAATTCACCATCAGATCACATAGCATGTCCATGGCTACAGCCTGCCCCCCAAAAATCACGCACCCACTGTTGCCTGGGGCTGCAATGGTGCAAAAATGTGGTTACAAAGCATGGATCTACATGGATCCTCAGGATCTTTGCATTGTGTCACCCCAAATTCACCATCAGATCACATAGCATGTCCATGGCTACAGCCTGCCCCCCAAAAATCACGCACCCACTGTTGCCTGGGGCTGCAATGGTGCAAAAACGTGGTTACAAAGCATGGATCCACATGGATCCTCAGGATCTTTGCATTAGGTCAGCCCAAATTCACCATCAGATCACATGTCTGTGGCCACAGCATGAAGCACAAAAATGATACATCCACTGTTTCATTCAGAATGTTTTTTCCCTTGTTTTCCTCCTCTAAAAACGATGTGCGTGTTATGGTCAGGTGCGTGTTATAGAGCGAAAAATACGGTAATTTCACTACACACATCCATGCATTTGGTGCTGAGACAAATAAGAAATCTGTAATTTAGAATCAGAAAGTTCTTGGTGAAGTCAAACTCCACGGAAGTTAAAGGAAAGATGTGAATAGTTCGTTGATGGTTCTACTTTCCTTACTTTTTTTCTCATTACTTTCTAAAGACTGGCTTGAAATCTTTCTTCATCCAAGACAGAGTAGAGAACAATTTCCACTAACTACTGTAAGAGAAATACAAATGTATAATTAAACACCCGTCAATAGAATTACAATACTACAGCTCCCTCTTATTTTCCGTTTTAGTCTTTTTGCTGTATATTTGTTAGCGCACATCTGTTTCAAAGTTAATACTGTACCATCAAGATAAAGACTGTTGTTAACTGTATTGTACACCAACATTCTATTGTAAAACAAACAAACCCAGAAACTCATCTATGCAAAAGGCATTGCAGCTACCAAAACAAATGTCTACTAGAATACTTCAAAATGAATTAGAATTGTAAACCCACACCACACAGGGATACATATAAGTCCACTATTATTGCACTGCACCCCAATCTCTGACCAGTGTGAGATTCCAGGGGTCCCAGGCGCCTAGCCAACCTTTGTGTTTCCTTTTGAAAATGAGACAAAATGGAGATTGTGCTGTCTTTATTATATATGGTTTATTTACACATATAGGCAACCTAAGCCTGTGATGGAGGGTGTGTTGTTAACATATGAGAGTGCTGGAGGTGAAATAGGTAAACAAGTTACCCAATCAGAACCCGGGGGTGGAGTCAGAGGGACTATAAAACCAGCTCTGGGAGGGGAGAAAGGGGAGTTCATTGGGGAGTTGGGTGGTTGGTTGGAGTGGGAGTGAATTGGGACAGAGTTTGTGGGTAGGTTGAGTTAGTGTAGTGAAATAAGCTGAGTCAGGAACAGTTAGGAGCTAGGAAGACAACTAAATATCTGAGAGGTGGTTTAGTGAGGGTGAATAGGTAGTGGAAGTTACAGGTCTGGATAGGCACCCTATGATTGTAATTGACCGATACCGTTTATGAAACCACACACTTGTTAAACTGCAATAAATAAACAGAAGTTTATGTTCTAATTTAAACCTGACTGGACTCAGTATTGTACCAGGTAGCGCTGGGTGGTGGCAGCGAGAAATAAAGTGGTGGCATAGGGATCAATAGACGGTGAAACGTCTGGGGACCCTGTGTGATCGCCACAGAGGGGTTCACAGTATCAACACCCCAAGTGGATCTTGTTTTCCCCATAGACGTGACCTTGGATTAAAAGAGAAATCAAACATTGCTCTCAAACATTGCTTTGACTCTCTCCAACCTGCTGCTTTACTTCTGGGTCACATCACTGCCCCTTTCCACTCTAAACTCAATAGAAATAAATCAATATATAAATGAAGGACCTACCCACATGATGCTGACACAAATGCCCTGCAGAAACACTATGCAATAGGATGAAAGATCTGTCTCTCTCCTCTCTGTTTCCGCAACTGCACAATGTCTATGGCAATGGTGTCTCGTACCGAATGTAAAAAGGTAAAAAAAGAGGTAAGGGACCCCTGGGTGGTTAGGTCCAGTCAAAGGTGACGCTCGTCTCACTTTCAGGCTGAGGGAGCTGGCCTTTGTCCACAGACAGCTTCCCGGGTCATGTGGCCAGCATGACTAAACCACTTCTAGCACAACGGGGCACCATGACGGAAACCAGAGCGCATGGAAACGCCGTTTACCGAATGTAAACAAACTATTAAAAAGACTCTATGAATCGAAAGTGGAGACACTATATTTTCCTTGTTTATTTGTTTGTTTTGTAAGGCAATAGAATTTTCAATAAAGATAATTTTTAAAAAGAAAAAAAAAACTCTGGCTTTTGAGGGAGGGGCCCCACCCATTTGCAGTCTCTGGCAGAGCCCCTTCCTTTTTTCTCCTTACACCTCACCAGGTTTGGCTATTCCAAATATGAGAAGCCTTGGTTAGAATTTCAACACTTGCTGGAACCAAGAATTAGAGGTATCTGGCTCACCCCATGTAATACTATATACAGTGGTACCTCAGGTTAAGTACTTAATTCGTTCCGGAGGTCTGTTCTTAACCTGAAGCACCACTTTAGCTAATGGGGCCTCCTGCTGCTGCCATGCCGCTGGAGCCCGATTTCTGTTCTTATCCTGAAGCAAAGTTCTTATCCTGAAGCACTATTTCTGGGTTAGCTTAGTGTGTAACCTGAAGCATATGCAACCCAAGGTACCACTGTATGTTGGGATTATGAGATTCTGCATATATGCAAATATAGACATCAAGGGATAAGGTCAGTTAGGCGCCATTGATGGAGGCCAGGTTGCTAGACATGACCTGCTTTCCACACTGTACACATGGATGCATGTGTGAAAGGGTTTGAGTGTATAACTCTGCAATCTCTCTGTAATGGTTCTAGGGGTTGCTCGTGCATAAGTTGCCGCCACTCCTGGCTAGGTTACCTGGTTGAACCCTTTCTGTCTGGACAGCCCTTCACTTCGTGGCTGTCTCAGTCGCTGGCAGAATCCGTCAGTGGGCGTTTCTTGAACTTCTTCTTTCTTGAAGTTCTTTGACACCAAGTTTCCTCCTACTCTCCCTTCGCGGAAGTCTTCTGCGCAGGGAGAGTGTGGGCAGCGGAGGACCCGTGCTCTCCCCGCTGGTCTCCGGTGAAGAGTCCTGGAGCCTCCTCTCCGATTCCCCCATCTGCC
This sequence comes from Podarcis melisellensis, assembly GCF_964234715.1. NCBI lineage: Eukaryota > Metazoa > Chordata > Lepidosauria > Squamata > Lacertidae > Podarcis > Podarcis melisellensis. The sequence continues at coordinate 84,888,937 of NC_138538.1, read as the reverse complement.
CCCCTTCTCCACTGGTGTTACGCTGATTTCCTTCCCTAGCAGATGGGCTGCCTCTCTCCCTACTGGGACTCTCTCCAGCATCCCTCTGGAGCCTTCCCTCCGACTCTGGCTCCGATGGCAGTTCCCTGACACTCTCTTTAAAAGCAAAACAAGAAAAATGATTCAAAAACCATGACAATACTTAATAAGAGGAATCCAGGTTTTCCCTTTTCATCAAGAAATTCCGTGTACATGTATTATTTTCTTATATTCTCAGCAAAGCATCATGGTAATATCGAAAGTTTTAGAGATTTCTCAGCAGAAGGTGATCTCTCCAAGTTATTTACACCTCACATTTTATTTATATGCCTGATTAGAAATCCTGCTGGATACCTATGGCAAATCTGGGCAGGTAGGCTGTGAGTGACCCCACTTAACTGAGCTTTCGAAGACATGCACAACACGGGCCAATTTATTTGAGAAAAGCTGGAACATGCTGTCTCATCTATTTTTCATAATTGCTGAAAAAGTGAGGTTATGTTAAAGAACGTTCCACTCAGGTTCAGCAAGGCACAAGGGCAAGACGGAAGAAAATGTGATGCATTATTTGTAGCTAAATCCACCAGGGAAAACCTTCTGCTCACCCCAAAATCTAACCTTCACCAGCCAGCTCAAGAAAATAACATAATTCCATTCCTACTTCCAGGAGACAAAAACTGTCCACTGTGTCCACGGTTTAGGTTTGCCATATGGCAGCCACACTTCCTTCAGATACATGCCCCTGCTGATTTCTGGAATTGCCAAAAACAAGCTATAGAATCAGTTGGAATACATGAGGAATTTTCCAATTCCAGTATAAGGTGACCCACTCCATATGTCCTGGACTAATGTGCTGATTGGGACACAGTTATGCTTCACATTTTATACTTCTCTGGATTTTGTACTGATAAAATGTCCATAGAACTTTGGGACAAATTACATTTACAATTGCAAACTTAGAGAGAGAAAAATAGATACAACTTTATATGAAGATTTGTGGGGGGTTTTATAAATGAAGTAAAAAATGCTGATTGGCATGGAAACAGGATGGAACGGACTTATGCATAAATGCATACAAAACTATCACAGACCGGAAAGAAACTTAAGGCTACAATTCTATACCCACTTACCTGGGAGTAAGCCTCATGGAAGATAATGGATCTTAACTTCTAAGTAGACAAATATAGGATTGTGCTATAATCCGTCAATCTGCCAGTATGAAGTGCTAGGGACTTACAAACTTAATTTTTATGAGAGCTCTTATCTCTGGCAAAGGTAAAGGTAAAGGGACCCCTGACCATTAGGTCCAGTCGTGACTGACTCTGGGGTTACGGCACTCATCTTGCTTTATTGGCCGAGGGAGCTGGCGTACAGCTTCCGGGTCATGTGGCCAGCATGACTAAGCCGCTTCTGGTGAACCAGAGCAGCACACAGAAACACTGTTTACCTTCCTGCCGGAGTGGTACCTATTTATCTACTTGCACTTTGATGTGCTTTCAAACTGCTAGGTTGGCAGGAGCAGGGACTGAGCAATGGGAGCTCACCCCGTCGCAGGAATTCGAACCGCCGACCTTCTGATCGGCAAGTCCTAGGCTCTGTGGTTTAACCCACAGTGCCGCCCGCATCCCTCTTGTACACTGGTACAAGTGCCTAACTACAGAATCAACAATGTGCATGTTTCAGATATGAAACATGTATTTTAATCCCCATCCCCTCTTATGAATACATGCAAGCAAGCTCCATTGCTGTGCACATTTATCTTCAGAAGGAATCAGGGCTAAAAGCATATATACATGTATATTTTGTACCAACTCTTTGGCAACTGGGTATTCTCCATTGCTTCTTTGGGTAGAGACCGAGGCACCAGTAGCCATATCTTGATGAAAGTGGTGTGGGTGAGAGATCAAAACGATGAAGCATTCTTTGAGGATTCGAAACCTTTTGTGGAATATCTCAGGGTGTACATATGGAGTGATATAAGTTAAAAGAATTCATCATTAAAGGAGAAACATAGAACATCATGGAGGGTGTGTGTTATGTACTGAAGTTCTTACCCTGGGCCAGCAGGGGGATACTGTAGAAGGATGAAGGATCGAAAGTGACGTTCAGTGATTGGATAGTTTGTATGCAAATGAAGGATCAAAAGTGACGTTCAGTGATTGGCTAGTTACAGAAAATGGTTACTGTTGCATTCTAGTGGAGCTCTATATAAGCAGGCTGGCTGAGCTCCTCAGTTCAGTTCTGTTCCAGCTTACAAATAAAGAGCTGCTTTGGAAGAACCGCTGTGTCGTCTGATATGTTCGCCCACAACTTAACAGGGTGAGTGGGACATCAATGGATAAACTGTTGATGGTAAAGTACGTAAACTTTTGAAAACTAATTAAATATATATGTATATATACTTAAAATAGTGTCGGTGCCAGCATAAAGTAAAGAAAAGAGAGAGAGATAGTACTCCGTACTAACACAAACAAGTTTAGTATTCATAAGCAAGGGAGGGGGAAGATCTGGCAAGAAGCAGCCCAGAGGTTTTTGGAAGAGGAGAAAAAGGAACCCAGGTCTCTAGAGTCAAAATCAACCACCTTGTCCTTTACATCCACAGGCTACTATGGAAATGAATTCGGAAACCAAGGCCAAGAAGATGCCTTTGGGTGCTATTCAGCAAACATCTGGATTGCCTCAACACTTTCTCTGCATATTAGAGTGAAGTCCTGTGAGTCCATCCTTTGCCAAAGTCTTGTCTGAATGAGCCCTACCAGTGACCAGTCTCCAGGGAGATGTGTGAACAGCTGAGAAGCTACCAGAATATTGCTTTCCCCAGCTCTGGCTGACAGCCAAATGAATATATTATTCATTTAAGGCAGACACGTACAGAGCTTTTGAAGGAAAGCAAATGGCTTATGGGAATAATCCTGCATCTTAAAAAGGTAACGTGTCAAGCATCCTTCAGTCTGCTTCTCTTTGTACTGGTGGAACAGTAGGTGGTTGAAAGGCAGGTCCGTGGTTTTCTTAACGTTTTCAAACAAGCAGATGGGAAGGAGTAATCTTACGTCTCCACCTACCCCATATGATTCATCTGGGACTTTCTTTCAAAGTACATAATCCATTTTATGTTGAATGTGTTAGTGCAGCCCTGAAATAACTCTATTTATTCACCACTTAGATATATAGTCCATTACTGTGTGGAGCTTTTGACAAAGATGGCCTCTGACACTTTGGCGCCTCAGGCAGAAAATTCAAATGGCACCCTCCATGCTGGCAATATATAAGTATAAACTCAATAACTGACTGCTGCTTCCCCTTTTACGGTACTCCAAAATACGCCACAAGGTGAGTCACCTGATCCTACCTAACGGCGGGACGTTTATTTTGCTGACTTGCGATCACTGGCATCATGTCTGCGAAGCTCTTTTTGCTGTTATATCGATCAAATTTCTTGGCCATTTGCAACATATATATGGCAAAGCTCATTTTCAAATTAATATCTGGAACTGCAATGCACATTCTTGGCAAGTTTATGGGGAAGGATAGCTCTTCCCAAGAAAGTGAAGTTGGGTTTCAGTTGCAATCACAGAAACTTCACGTTGGTTACCCTTATAAATGCCAAACAGAAACATGAACTGCAGGAAATAGTGTAATCAGGTTTGTATGGATGTTAACCCACCCTCTTGCTTGAAAACAGTGAAGCATAAATAAGCACGTATATTGTTTCGCCTCCAGGTAAAACAAAGTGTGTTGTCCTGTTGTTCTTGCTGGACATGTAACATTGGCAGTGGCAAAGTTTTTATCGGTGGTTGCAAGAACCAATGATCCCTATATTCTGAACGAAATGCTTGTTTAACCCGGAGGTAGGCTGTATGAATTGTGTATTGCTTTGTAACAATTTGTTGGGTCTCTGGACCGTAATAAAGGTTGATGATGTAAGTTAGCATCTAATGGCAGGCCATGGGTTGTTGCCCCTGTACTTCCATGGATGTACATTGCTCGTGCTGCCTCCCCAAAGGTGGCTAAGCCCTAACTAGGCTTTGGGAAGGAGAGGGAAGGACTCTAGGACCTTCCTAGAGCACTCACCAGTGGCGGAGGAACGCCGAGGGACGGGGCGGACTGCCCTTGCGGCACACACGTGATGTCCGTACAGACTGCGCATGTCACCATCTTATCTCTCACACGCCCCAGAACGGTTCCCAGGGTACCCCTCCCCTTGTATGCCCCTGGCCTGTGAGGATACCCAGAGCTTACAGAGTTAACAGCTCAAGGGAAATGACGTCCTGTCACTGGGGGGGGGGGGGGTTCCCATACAGGTTGTGTACTTTGTTATGTGAATCCTTTTACTTTCTGTTTTGCCTGCGACAGAAGAAGCATCATGTCTTTGCTCTCTCTCCTGGCTGAATTGTTTTGCTGCTGTACAATAAAGCTTCGTAGAATAGGAAGCTGCTGTACGAGAGTTTTTCCTTCCACACAGACACACCGCTGCTCAAGATACTCTGCTGTAGCTGGGAGGAGCAGACAAGCACAGTGGAAGAGGACTGGACACCACAACAGTGCCACTATTCACAGCCTTGATGGAAGCTCAACAGAACAGGTTACGGCACATGGCCCTCACACCTCCTTCCCAAAGTTGGGTGCCTTGCTTACCGGGCTTTGAGATGGTGCCTCCTTGGCTCAGTGCCCAGTGCTTGCACACCACTCGCACAGCCCTAAATCTGCCCCTGTTCTGTTGTCACTCTCACATACAACTGTTATGCCCCACCCACTTTGCAGACTAAAACCCATCTTTATTTGTGCGTGGAACAGAGGTCTCCTAACAACTCTCAGCACTCTTAATAAATGACAGTTCCCATGATTCCTTGGGGAAGCTATAATAATAATAATAATAATAATAATAATAATAATAATAATTTATTATTTATACTCCGCCCATCTGGCTGGGTGGCTTCCAACAGAATATTAAAATACAATAGTCTATTAAACATTAAAAGCTTCCCTAAACAGGGCTGCCTTCAGGTGTCTTCTAAAAGTCTGGTAGTTGTTTATTTCTTTGGCATCTGGTGGAAGGGCGTTCCACTGAGCGGGCGCCACTACCAAGAAGGCCCTCTGCCTGTTTCCCTGTAGCTTCACTTCTCGCAGTGAGGGAACTGCCAGAAGGCCCTCAGCCTTGATGAGGAGCATGAAGTTACTGCAAAAGGAGGTGTGGATTCCTAATGAATAGACAATTGCTTTGGTTTTTCTATGCTTCTGTTGCTTATTTTTGAAATGTTCCTGCTTTGGAGAGGCTAAAGAAAACCCACTGTCTGAATTATAGCAAGTATGTGGGTGCACTGGTGTGTACCCTGAATTAAATTCTAAAGCTCCTGGATTGGTGAAAGAGATTCTTTGAATTTGAGCTCCTAGTTTCCTTGGCTGGATGACTGTCAAATCCATTTGTTTTAGGGGATTTGCAAATTTGACTTTCCTTGGCAGACTTTGATCCGGCATGCCAAGGCTCAGGCTACAAGGGATGTTTTGTGGTAAGCAATGGCAGAAAAATTAAGCAAGCAACTGTTTTGTTCAGGAGCTTTCAGCTGTAACATCGATCAACCTTTTTTTTGAAGAGATTTGACCCAGCTGAAGAAATTGGCTTTAGGCTGTTTGGGGGGAGGGTGGGGGGTGGGGATCTTGTAAGACACAGGAGTACAAAGAAAAGATATACAACATGTCCCTTAATAACAGTCAAATCCCTTCCTAAGAAAATTGTAAATGAGGGGGAGAGGGTTGTCGCATTTGACATGAAACTAAGTGTGGACTATTGATGTGCATAAGCCTTCAATATTATTCCTGCCATTATTTTTGCCTCTCCAGACTTGAAATTGCATGTTTGAGACATTGATCTACAAAAGGTATATAATTTTTGAAATGGCAGGATTTTCTGAGTGTCTTATTCCAACGTTAATTCATTTCCCAGTTTGTATGCATCTTTCTCCATTCAAAATGTTGACCAGGCTGCCGTTGCAGTTCTCCATCTAAATGCTGACCTGGTTGCTACTACATTTTCTTCTTCTGTGCCTAAGGATTGACTAGAAGACTATTATACAGGATGCTGGCTATTATCAAAAATACCAGATCATTGTGCAACTTCCCACTATTGTGTGCAAATGGAAAAAATAACAACTGTGAAATATATTGTCAATTAAGACACAGATTTGTGGAGGGGGGGGGGCGTATTTTCTCTTTCTCAAAATGCAATAACTGTTCTGAAATTTATTTAAAATGATCATCCATACAAGCAAATACTGTTTTGGTTTTTCAAAAAGCCACAAGGATAACAGTTGCATCCCTGGCAGGCAATAATGCTGTATTATCCGCCCCTGAAACTTGGAGTGGGCTGTCAAGGCTGCATCATTTGCAAACAGCATCTCTCAGATAAGAACCCATCACATTTTTGTCTTGGCACTGAGACATGCTAGGTTGAACAAAGCTCTGTTGCTCCTTGAATGAGAGTACACACTGTCTTCAGTTGAGCTGGAGGCATACACCCTTGTGCAAATTAATCAGAACAAAACATGTTTTCTATCTTACTCGTAATCCTGTACTCAAAACAAATACGAAAAGTCAGTTGATCATGATGGTGTCGGAAGCCTGCACCCAAAAGAAGGAATGATGCGCTCACCACAATATACTGAGGTTCTAAGAAGGAATGATGCGCTCACCACAATATACTGAGGTTCTATGAAAGAGTTATTCCAGAGCTGGAAAAGAGGTATCCTGCAGTGATTCAAATGTGGTACAGGGATCTGAAAATCAACAGTGATTGCTTGAAACTAGTAGACTCCATGCCAAGCCCTGTTCAAATGCTGCTTAAAAATAGTGGAGGTCATATCCGTTACTAATGTACGTATATGTGAGTTTTGTACAACAAACTACATTGTTTGTTTCAATTAATTTGCAGAAGGGTGTAGGGGAGCAACAGGGAGAAGAATATGCCAAGAAATATGCAAGAATCAATGGCGGAGGAAGCCTCTCTGGCACCTGGGGCGGCGCGCCGAAAGGGGAGGGGTGAACCGCCCATAGGGGTGGGGCAGGGCGCATGGCACCCATAGGGGTGGGGCGTGTGGCACCCTGAGGGAGGGGTGGGGCGGGTGGCACCTATAGGGATGGGATGGGGGGCACGGCACCCATAGGGACAGGGCATGCCGTGCGGACTCAGCCGCTCTACAGCTGGGGGAGGCAACAGCTAGACAGTGAGACGCGTGGCTCGGGAGCGCTGCAGGCCCAGGGGTGAGTGCCGCCTGCCATTTTGTCACCCCTCTCAGTGGGGACACCTTGGGCGGACCGCACCTACCGCACCCACCTTGCTAAACCCCTGATGAGAATACAGCCTTGTTTCACACCGCTCTTTATAGGGAAGGTGTCCAAGAATGAGCCTCACATGTTCTCATGGAAGGATACAATTACCTTGCTAAGCTTAATCACCCCACCTTTAAAATCCTAACTATTCCTTCCTGAATACAATTTAGTTTTGCCAATAAAAGTCAAGCACCTATCCACTCTTATTCATCATCAGTGTATAACTTGGTCCATGAATTCAGCCAATGACATGATTAATCCAAAAATGTAGCACAGTAGAGCTTAAAGGTCAGCATCAGTAATGACATGTTTTCACAGCATAATGACTTCTGATTTTTATTATTATTATTAAATGTCTCCAGGTTACATATTTCTGAAAATGCACACATGGTCTCTGTCAATCACCACAGCAGATAAATAAATTTAACTTGCATTTTGAAAGCATATAAAACATACACACACAAAAAAAAATTAATTCATGGGTATGAAGGCCAAGAGATCTCTCACTTCTTGAGTCCCCCATTTTAGGAGAGATGTATTCCATTGCTCCCTAAACCCTGGAATGAAGACACAGGGCTATGTATGGGGAATAAAGTCAATTCAGCTCGCATTTTAAGGAGAACCTATCTAATTCAGACTTTCTGGAACAATTTGCAAACCAAAAGACATACATAGTGTGAAGATCTAGAAAAATAATAAAAATGAATTAATCATCGGAATTAGAAATATGGGGAGGGGAAAAGAAAATATCTCATTCAACAACTTTTCTCCTGAAAGCTGAATTAAATACTTTTAAATATATTGTTCTAAAATTGCATCCTAGTTCTGAGCCAAAACTATTCACATAATTTCCTTTCACTGATACCGAAAATCTTGATTCAATGAAATATTTCCATTTGAAGATGAGAGCTTTCATGAGCATTGATGGCAAACACATGTTTTTGGAACCACACAAGATAGGAGCCCCCCAAAAATGTGCTTTTACGGGGCAAGTGTCCATGAGATCATAGCACCCAAAATGGCATGATCTTGTGCAAATAAAAATGGATGTCCTCTTTTTTTCTGGGGCACTTGGCACTCTGAACTAAAGGACTGGCATGCAATTGCACCGTTATAATCTGGCCTAGATTGTGGCCCTGGAATAAACGCTTCTTGGAGCGAGAGCACAGTGCAAGAATGTGTGAGGGCACTGCAACCAAAATGGCCACCACAATCTCACACGAAAAAATGGGATGTCCCATTATTTTTCTAGAACACTTGGCAGGTATGTTCCCCTGAACTAAAAGACTGGCATGGGTGCTGATGCAATTGTACCACTATAATCTACTTCACAAAGTTGTAAAGGGGTTCAGAGGTTGGTGAAGGAACTAGAGATGCTATATTGAAGAGGAGACATGAGCTATAACAAACAAAGCCTCTGAGCATTCACTATGAATTGCTTTGCCTGCCCTTTCCTGGAAATCCACAATAAACGTAGTGTACTACTTATGACAGGTGAAGGGACGTGGGTGGTGCTGTGGGTTAAACCACAGAGCCTATGACTTGCTGATCAGAAGGTCGGCGGTTCGAATCCCCGTGACAAGGTGAGCTCCCGTTGCTTGGTCCCTGCTCCTGTCCACCTAGCAGTTCAAAAGCACATCAAAGTGCAAGTAGATAAATAGGTACCGCTCCAGCGGGAAGGTAAACGGCGTTTCCGTGCACCACTCTGGTTCGCCAGAAGCGGCTTAGTCATGCTGTCCACATGACCCGGAAGCTGTACGCCTGCTCCCTCAGCCAATAAAGCGAGATGAGTGCCGCAACCCCAGAGTCGGCCATGACTGGACCTAATGGTTGGGGTCCCTTTACCTTTTTTTACTACTTATGACCTATTTAAGTAGAAAGGAATGAACCAACCAAACTGATTTCAAATCTCAATTTCTTGACTGAACAGAGTAGGTGAAAAAGGCACCCACACCGTCATCCATAAAGAGATTAATCTAAGACGTCAACACTTCAAAAAATTTTGGAGTAGAGAAATTTCTCCAATGGACCGACCAGCTCTTCTGAAGCCAGATCCCTTGATGATCTTTTTTCAAAGCCCACACAATCAGAGCAATGCAGGCTTCTAGAATCTCAAGCATTTAGCAAGAAGTTGCCAAATTTAGCTACAAATATTTTCCTTCCATTAGGCTCTGATCTCAAGTGTTGTGTTTATCCTGATTTTCTGTTGTAATTTTGCTCTCTGTTGAGTGAAACATGTGGGGTTTTTTTGTTCATTTGTTTGTTCTTAGCATTCTGATTCTTTACATAACACACACACACACAGCATATTTAACAGGTTTAGGTAGACAAAGAACCAGATCTGATCTATGGTTTATTGCATCAGTATCCCACAGGAAAGATTTCAGAGGCCATTATGTGTCTCTGCACACCATCTGGTCAGGCCAAATGATGCACAAGCATATTTCTTTCGCAAAATGGCTGAATACCAAAACTGTAGGAGCATCCAAGCTGCTCCTGAAAATAATGGCTGGTGTTATGCATCCAACCTTTGATGCTGATGCTATTAAACATCTCAGTTAAAGGAAGAGGTTCATTTACATATTCACTTTAGATCTGCAGTTATTTCATGCACACAGTACTACGCCATATTCCTTAATTCAAAACCAAAGCAAAGAGATAATCACCATTTTTGCCTTCAAACGGGAAGAAGCACAATTATGCACAATTATGCACAGAAGACCCTGGCAAAAGAATGAAAAATTGTTGGTGGCTGCAAGAATGAAAATTAGCCAAAATTGCAGTAAGAAAACTTCCAAATTCACCTGTAAATGTGTACTTGAAAAGTGAGAGGGGGAAGGAATGCCAAAGATGTGTACATATAGTTGGAACTATTCTTTAGTTAATTGTTCCCTATAGTCTCCAATGAAAACTGAATACAGTGGCACCTCAGGTTACAAACGCTTCGGGTTACAAACTCCGCTAACCCGGAAGTAGTTACCTCGGGTTGTGAACTTGGCCCCAGGATGAGAACAGAAATTGCTTAATTGAAATCGCAGTTAATTGAAATTGTTAAAGATTGGTACGGTATTTAAGAGATTTAAATTTTTATAAAGATTCTATAAGGAAAGCAGAAAGCAGCAAGAAATATCAAGTAACGATATCGGAGAGCAGATCAGTGTAAATGAAAACATGAGACTTATGGTTTTGTTATATATGATTTTATTTTGGAGTTGTCTGCTTATTTTGGAGTTGTTTGTGGTAAAGAATGTATATTATGTGAATAAAATGAAATAATGAAAAAGAAAGAAATCGCGCGGTGGAGGTGCAGTGGCAGCGGGAGGCCCCATTAGCGAAAGCGCGCCTCAGGTTAAGAACAGTTTCGGGTTAAGAATGGACCTCCGGAATGGATTAAGTTTGTAACCTGAGGTACCACCGTATAATAAATGTGCATACAAATAAACAAACAAAAACAAATGAGGCTCCATACAGTGGCAGAGCTTCATGCTCTGGCACCAGGGGGCGGAGAGCAGGCAGGGGCGGGGTCAGCGTGCCTCCTGGGGGCATGGCACCCAGTGTAGGCAGGGGGTAGCTGCGGTAGCACCTCACTGGGTGTTGCGCTCTCCCCGCACGCCTCTTCCTCCACCAGTGGCTCCATACCAATGTTAATGATCTTATCTTTTGGGGGCTGTGTGTGAAACAGATTTTTGTTTCTTTTGTGTGGTGGTCAAGCCATATCCTGTGAAGGTGATTTTCCCCCTCCCCAACTTTTATATAGTCTTTGCTCTGTAGGAGCGATCTCATCTGGAGATCCATTTGGTACAATGTAGACAATGGACTTAGGGCGCCTAGTCAGAAGTCTCAGCCTTAAAGCCAAGGCATGTGACAGACGGGCCATAGAGTTTCCTTCAGCAGCTTGGGAGTATTTTCCATGTAGACCTATGCCTTGCAGAGGACCCTTAATCCTAGGCTTGACCCTGTCGTGCTTTAGCCATCCACCAGGGAGGCTAAGAAGGAGATACACCCAATGCCTAAGCCATGGGTAGGCAAACTAAGGCCCGGGGGCCGGATCCGGCCCAATCACCTTCAAAATCTGGCCCGTGGATGGTCTGGGAATCAGCGTGTCTTTACATGAGTAGAATGTGTCCTTTTATTTAAAATGCATCTCTGGGTTATTTGTGGGGCATAGGAGTTACAGTGGTACCTCTGGTTACGTACTTAATTCGTTCTGGAGGTCCGTTCTTAACCTGAAACTGTTCTTAACCTGTTCTTAGCTAATGGGGCCTCCCGCTGCTGCCGTGCCGCCGCCGCACGGTTTCTGTTCTCATCCTGAAGCAAAGTTCTTAACCTGAGGTACTATTTCTGGGTTAGCGGAGTCTGTAACCTGAAGCGTATGTAACCTGAAGCGTTTGTAACCCGAGGTACCACTGTTTTGTGATTTTTTTTCCCTTTCAAAATATAGTCTGGCCCCCTCAAGGTCTGAGGGACAGTGGACCGGCCCCTTGCTGAAAAAGTTTGCTGACCAAAGTTGGCCTAAGCCAAGTACAACCTACATCCGGAATCAAGAAATCTGTGACCTAATTTTAAATCCTAGATTATTGTCCTGTCCAGTTTGTTCACCTTCATATGTTAAGCCTTACTCCTTTGGGAAGGGTCACTGCAGGTGGGTCCGAAAGTGTATGTATGGTTTGGGCTCACCTGCTTTGGGTATGTATCTCTTCAACCACTTTTTCATGGGAGAATTGAACTCCTGAACTACACCTTTCCGCCAATAACTTATTGAGTTTATGAGATGAATACATTTTGCTATTCCCCAAAATGCCTATTTGATTTGCTAAAATGAAAGTCTTTTTTTCTGCCAAGACTTGAGGTTCTGTTGTAGAATTTAATTATGGAAAGGAATCCAGAGAACACGTGAATTTTACATCAACATAAATAAATATGAATCATAGGCAGAAATGATTTATGTGGTGTAGTACTGACTACTGAATAATATAAAGAGGCCATGGCACTAAAAGGGATAACATTGCAGTTTTCTGTCTCTTATTTGTATGAGGATATTTCTGAAACACTGAGTTCAAGATGGCATACTGCTCCCATATATATTTATGAACATTCAGATTATGGTGATTCTGAAATGTGAGAAGCATTTGGATATAAATAACACATTAATAGTTTCAGTGTGCTTTCCTTCCCAACTGAACTTGGCTGTGTGACATATAGTTTAAAAAAGTGGGAGGTAGATATTATACAAATATATTTCACTGCCATGGCAACTTCACATTTTGTCCCATAGAACATACACAATAAGGATATTTAGAGAAGCTCTTTGTTCTTGAATCTTTGCTTGTATTAGTTCCTCCTTCATTTCAGATATCAGTGCAAAACTCCCTCCCCAGATTTTGTTTCCTTCCTGAGTTTCTGTATTGCCATGATGGCCGGCTCAAGACATTTTGTTGCCTGAGACAGAAAACCAAAATGTCACCTCCCGTTCCCCAGAAGCTGCTGGGCCAGCTGGTTTTTAGTTCAACAGTGGAAATAGGGCAACACCCTGTTGTATTTATTTATTTTATTAAATGTTACAAAAAATGAATAGAAAAAAAGAAATACAGTGGTACCTCAGGTTAAGTACTTAATTTGTTCCGGAAGTCCGTTCTTAACCTGAAACTGTTCTTAACCTGATGCACCACTTTAGCTAATGGGGCCTCCCACGGCAGCCATGCTGCCGCCACACGATTTCTGTTCTCATCCTGAAGCAAAGTTCTTAACGGAGTCTTTAACCTGAAGTGTCTGTAACCCGACCACTTATAGGGAAACAGCTCCCACCTCCGTCTCTACCTAAAGGGAAACCTCTTCTAACCACAGCCTCTACTAGCCAGCTCTGTATAAAAGAAAGCTTAGGTATCTGTGCTTCTTTCATTTTTATTTTGTGGTCTATAGGACTCCATGCCACCATAACTCAGTCCCTCAAAATGACCCAGCCACCATTCCCTTATGATGCCTTTGAAGCATCCTGGTAGCTTGAGATAAGAGGCTTAGGTGTGAGATGGGCACCATCACTGGAAACAGGATGAAATATTAGCTTAGATTCTTTATTACTATATTAATATAAGGGAATGCTTATATTTACAATGAGGACTAAAATGTGCTTGACATTTTCTAAAGACTGTGGATATACTGTTGCTACTCCAACCTCTAAGGGGCTTTCACTTCTGGTCAAGTTCTCCACCCCAGCCAAATTCACCCTCAACCTGGTACAGCTACTGGGGCTCTGTTTCTGACCCCAAAGCTCACCCAGTTGTACTTCTGACTGCTTGGACAGTTTAGCTGATTATTTTTATTTTAAAAATTAATCTACTGGTGCAACCTTTTGTTAAGACCTGGGCAGCCTTTCAACCTAATACAGCCAACAGCTTCCTTACTCTGGTCAACAAATAATTGTTAATGCACTGCGGATGAACAGCTTAATATTTAGGTCTGATTCCCCTCAGGTTTCTCTGGTCTTTGCTTCACACCTTCCTCATCAACCAACTTCCACCCCACCTGCTGCTGCAACTGCTCCCCCCCCCAACTGCTTCCCAGCTAACATATTTTTGGGGGGACCCCAATTTGAGAAAATGTGGGGGGGATCTATCCGTGTATAAATGCCCCCAAATTTTGGACATTATTTTTTAGGAAAAAAGCCTAGTCTTATACATGGAAAAATACAGTACAGTGGTACCTCGCAAGATGAAATTAATTCGTTCTGCGAGTTTTTTCATCTTGCGAATTTTTCGTCTTGCGAAGCACGGAACTGCACCTCTTCAAGCAATGCACTCTGGGTATTAACGGTTTTAAGGAAAAGGAAACAAACTTGCAAGACGTTTTTGTCTTGCAAAGCTAGCACATAGGGAAATTCGTCTTGCGAAGCAACTCAAAAAACGAAAAACTCTTTCGTCTTGTGAGATACCACTGTACTTAATTATCCCAGTTGACCAGAATCTCCAGCCAACCAGAGCCTGTTCTTTCTCAGACCAATCAGAATGACTCTACCTGATCCAGGCTCCATTTTTACAAATATTCAGAATCTGTCACCAAGCAACTGCTGCTGAACAGGCCTGCAACCTAATAATAGCCCAAGGACTCAAACTTTGACAGTTACCCTTGATGACATCAACTGAAGTCAGGAAATGTTCTTTGAAGCACAACACGCAAACAGACAGCCTTATACATATCCTTTCTCTGCACGCCCCATTTTGCCTAAATGGTAGGGGGCAGTGCCACCATTTATCTTGTGAAAGATCAGTACAAAACCATTAACCTGAGTGTGCGATATCTCACACAGCTATTGATTATTTCCCACAGGCAAACCAATCTGGGCAAAATATTGGCAATATTCCCAAAGTAGCTGTTAATATGATGACATCAGTCATGAAATGGGGAGATATTGGGATGCCACTTTTAATGTTTCCTAGTATCGCATTCACACCTATCCATTCTTAAGGAAATCAGCCCTGAGTGCTCACTGGAAGGACAAATCGTGAAGCTGAGGCTCCAATACTTTGGCCACCTCATGAGAAGAGAAGACTCCCTGGAAAAGACCCTGATGTTGGGAAAGATGGAGGGCACAAGGAGAAGGGGACGACAAAGGACGAGATGGTTGGACAGTGTTCTTGAAGCTACCAACATGAGTTTGGCCAAACTGTGGGAGGCAGTGGAAGACAGGAGTGCCTAGCGTGCTCTGGTCCATGGGGGTCATGAAGAGTCGGACACGACTAAACGACTAAACAACAACAACAACAACAAAGTATCACATTCCCTTTGGGGTGGGTTTTCAGATAGGTTCGGAGCCTGAATTGGTTAGTCTTTAAAGTGTCAGACAAAACTGTTAACAAGGTCCCCTCCATAACCTTTCAACCCTAGAATATTTTAAAAAAGCTTATCCCACCACTCAGACTTATTAACTTCTATGGCTTCCTTTCAGAATGTGAAGAGATGTTAAATGGACTAGAATATGGGATACCAGGGTTAAAACCACTACTGGGTGACCTTGGGCTATGTCTCAGTGTTGTGAGGATAAAATGTGGAAAAGGAGAATCATGATTGCCACCATAAGTTCCTGATAGGATAGAAACAAAATGTTTTAACTGGGGGAGACATGCGCACAAATAATTTAGAAACAATTACAAACTTGTCACCAGCAAGAAAAAGTTGTCTTCGAAAAGAATGGGAAAAAAATATGTTGTATATAGGAAAGATAAGATGAAATAGTAAAACCAGCAGAATTGGAAACAAACCTCATAACGGGAAAGATTAAGAAAAGTGATGGATAAGGAAAATAATAAGAAGCAAAATGTATAAGGAAACTAATATAACTAACAGTAGTGGTAAATGAATACAGACAGACAACAAGAATTGTATAAACATGAGGACTTATTTGTTTATAGGTTCACTATGGACAAATATGGAAAATGAATGACAATATATAAAATGGAAGAAAATAATGTGATAAAATTATATGTGATATAAAAAACCAGAAGAAGGAAGGAGGGAAGTCAGCTCCGAAGAGCACGTATGAATGTAAAATGTAATACAATATGTGTATGTGGAGTATCTAATTGAAAAACTAATAAAGATTATTTGAAAAGAAAAAAAAGAAAAGAAAAAGTTGTCTTACTACCAAAAAGAGGGCACGTTCTCTGCTAGAGTTAAATCATGTACGTAATGGAAAGCCTCTCAGGGCTACAGACAACAACAACAACAAAAGATGCAACAGAATTAATATCGGTAGGAAGAGCACCAAATGTTCTAAATATGACTGTGGTACAGTGGTACCTCGGTTTTCGAACGTCTCCGTTGATGAACATTTCAGAACTGAACGCCATAAACCCAGAAGTAAATGCTTCCGTTTTCGAACGTGCCTCAGAAGTCAAACAGATTCCACTGAGTATATATGTTATTTTTCTCAATTTTTTCTATTAAATTTGCAGACTGCCCTCTGTGCCTCGGTTTTCGCACGTTTCTGAACTTGAATGGTTTTCCGGAATGGATTACGTTCAAAAACCGAGGTACCACTGTCCTCATCACTTATCTACATGTGTGAGAGGAAAATGGATTCACCTGTTTCAATTGGATAGAATAGCTTGGTCATGTGAAGGTGGCAATATGAACAAGCCAATTCTGCTGGGTCTTGTGACTACCTTAGACTGCATTGTTAACCATGTCTACTCCTAAATAATTCCTATTGAATTAAATGGAGCTAACTGCCAGAAAAGTGGGGTCAGTTTATTAACTGCATTGATCCACCCCAAACTGGGGATCCCTGGGTGTGTCTTGAAGCAAAGTAAAACAATTACGTAAAATCTAGGCCCTGAGAAACAGGCTCAAAGTTTTCCAGGACCTACATGGTCTGCACATATTGAAACCAGAGCAGATATCAATACACCTGGTGGCAGCTTGGTTGCGTATCGTCCAACTTTTTCAGATAAAAACCCCAAATGCGTGTCTTCTGGGACACAATGCTGGGTGAGTCACATGACCTGCACCATTATCTTGCCCTGAAATAAGTGCCTTTTTGAGGCATGAATGCAGCACAAGAACACACAAGATTGTGGTGCCCACAATGTCTACTGCAATCTTGCGCAAAAACCCCATGTCTGTTTTTGGCAACTATGTAAGGATATAAGCACAATCTAGGTGGACTAGACAAAGGCCCATGAATGTACAATAAATTCAGACAGTGCTTTTTTTGGGGGGGGGCACAGGAATACAAATAACCCTAAACATTTTGTGAATCTGTACTTTTGTCCATTTAGTGTATTTATTTTCCCCAATTTGAAATATAAAATGGTGATTTTCTTGAGTCAAAATGAGAGTACCACTAAACATTTTTTTAGAAAACCCCCCACTGCATTTAGATATTCATTTTAGCTATCATATCAAACAGTTGTTGAAAGCAGTGATGTTGCTAAGGCTCAAATCTTGAGGCTTCAAAACACGATTATCCCAAATCCTTGTCCACCTTGAGTTTAAACAGAGCCTTTATTCGCAATTTTGCGAATCAAATGGCCTGAAATCCTAGACACTCTTATGTTGGAGTTGGCCCCATTGATTATGCTGCACATGTTTTTATTAATCACTGTTTGTTGGCTTAAATCAGATTTCTTCCTTCAGTGTTCAATTACTTGCTAATGTTGCTCAGGCTCGATCTTAGCACTTTGTTATATTACTGAATAAATTTAATTGCTCCAGGTTGGTTGAAAAGAGCAAGTGTTAAATCTGTTTAACTTGGCTTTCTGTTTTAGGTACTTCCTCTATAAATCTAAGCTTCTGTACAACTGTAGGCCACATGTGCAGACACAAATGTGCAATTGCTAAACTATTAAGTAAAATATGTGCTTCATCATTAAAATCGGCCTTCTATCCACACAATTATCTCTCCTTGACCCGGTATGCAGTCACAGTGGGAGAGTTGCTGAAGCTACAGGAGAGTCTACAGAAGGAATGGGAGTGGCCCAACAGCGCACTCCTATGTCTACCCAGAAGTAAGTCCTATTGAATTTGATGAGGCTTACTCCCAGGTAGAGCTGGGACCATACTGCCAGGTGAGAGCTGAACCATAAAGAAGGCTGATCACCAAAGAATTGATGCTTTTGAATTATGGTGCTGGAGGAGACTCTTGAGAGTCCCATGGACTGCAATAAGATCAAACCTATCCATTCTGAAGGAAATCAGCCCTGAGTGCTCACTGGAAGGACAGATCCTAAAGCTGAGGCTCCAATACTTTGGCCACCTCATGAGAAGAGAAGACTCCCTAGAAAATTCCCTGATGTTGGGAAAGATTGAGGGCACACGGAGAAGGGGACGACAGAGGACAAGATGGTTGGACAGTGTTCTCGAAGCTACCAACATGAGTTTGACCAAACTGCGGGAGGCAGAGGAAGACAGGAGTGCCTGTGTGCTCTGGTCCATGAGGTCACGAGTCGGACACGGCAAAACAACTAAACAACAACTCCGGTAAGTGGGTCATGAATGCAGCCTTAGTGCTTAATGCCAAATGTCCTCTCAGGCCAGTCCCCAAAGGAATCTGCTAATTCTCCTTGAAATAGCATGAACTACACTGTCTGGCAGCTGGATCTGCCCAGTGGTGTTCAGAGAAAGGGGAAGGATGTCAGGTTTCTGTTTTTGCCACTGTGCAGTGCTTGGAGTCACAAGACTCTGTTTAAATTCCAGATATTCCAGACTGTTGGAAGTCTCACGGGAGACGGATGTTGATATTACTGGTTTCCTGTTCCTTTGTGTTTCAGTTGCTCTCTGCTTTCACAGAGAGAGGATGTATATTCTTTTCTGTTTGCGTAGTTAGCTCTTAGCAATGTAGATCATATTTCTCATCCTTCTACTGCTTGGATACTCTGCGTAATGAGTGAACATGCCTGAAGCCTCATCAAAGGCTTAGTTCATTAATCATTGTCGGAGGAGATTCCAAAGGCTTGACCAGAGAAGTAGCTCGGTCGAACGGAGATTCCGACATCCCCATGCCAAACCTGGATGGACCTCAGACACCTTTTTATTATTTGCATGATCCACACTGATCTTTTGGGGGAACAACACCTTCTCAGTGGCTGCTCTCAGATTTTGAAACACCCGCCTTAGAGAAGCTAGACTAGGGAGGCATGTGGCGCTGTGGTCTAAACCACTGAGCCTCTTGGGCTTGCCAATCAGAAAGTTGGCTGTTTGAATCCCAGCAATGGGGTGAGTTCCTGTTGCTCTGTCCCAGCTCCTACCAACCTAGCAGTTCGAAAGCATGCCAGTGCAAGTAAATAAATAGGTGCCGCTGTAGCGGGAATATAAACAGTGTTTGCGTGCACTCTGGTTTCTGTCACGGTGTCCCATTGTGCCAGAAGCAGTTTAGTCATGCTGGCCACGTGACCCAGAAAACTGCCTGTGGACAAACACTGGCTTCCTCGGCCTGAAAGCGAGATGAGTGCCACAACCCCATATTCGCCTTTGAATAGACTTTGAATAGACTTAACCATCCAGGGGTCCTTTACCTACTCAGAAGTAAGTCCTATTGAATTTAATGGGGCTTACTCCCAGGTAAGTGGGTCATGACTGCAGCTTTAATGCCAAATATTCTCTCAGGCCAGTCCCCAAAGGAATCTGCTGGATCTTCTCGAAAACCACTGAGCCTAGGGCTTGCCGATCAGAAGGTTGGTGGTTTGTATTTCCGCGATGAGGTGAGCTCTCGTTGCTTGGTCCCTGCTCCAGCCAACCTAACAGTTCAAAAGCACGTCAAAGTGCAAGTAGATAAATAGGTACTACTCCGGCGGGAAGGTAAATGGCCAGAAGAGGCTTAGTCATGCTGGCCAAATGACTTGGAAGCTGTCTGCGGACAAACACCAGCTTCCTCTGCCTATAGAGTGAGATGAGTACCACAATCCCAGAGTCGTCCATGACTGGACCTAACGGTCAGGGGTACCTTTACCTTTTTACACTGTATGGCAGCTGGGGCTGAGAAGAAATCCCCATTGGCAGGTGAAGACTTTCTTCTTGCAACAGGCTTTTGGGAGCCAAGTGCTTTTAATGAAAGGGCTGGTGCTATGCTGTTTTTCTTGCAACTATTTGTATGTTTTAATCACACAGGAGCCAGTGGGGTGTAGTGGTTAAGAGCGATAGTCTCCTAAACTGGGGAACCGGGTTCGCGTCTCCGCTCCTCCACATGCAGCTGCTGGGTGACCTTGGGCCAGTCACACTTCTGTGAAGTCTCTCAGCCCCACTCACCTCACAGAGTGTTTGTTGTGGGGGAGGAAGGGAAAGGAGAATGTTAGCCGCTTTGAGACTCCTTAAAGGGAGTGAAAGGCGGGATATCAAATCCAAACTCTTCTTCTTCTTCACTTTAATCTCTTCAGAGTCCAACAGTAGTCAGTCATCATGACTGCGTCCCAGCGACCCTGATACCTGGTCTCCATCTCTTTCATGTCCTGATGGAATCTCTCCCCCTTCAAGAAACCGGTCCATATGTGAAAATAGGTAGTGCATCTTGACACTCATGTTGCAGCCCAGGTTTCTGAAAGCAGTCAGCATGTTGTTGACAAGCTCTGCGTAGTTTCTGGCCTTATTGTTGCCAAGAAAGTTCTTCACTACCAGAACAAATGCCTTCCACGCTTCCAGTTCCACTTCGTTCATTGACTTTCTGAACTCTGGATCTCTGATGAGCTGATGGATCTGAGGACCGTCAAAGATGCCAGCTTTCAACTTCTCCATGGTCAATCCTGGAAAAGCCTGGCACAAATAAGTGAAGCAGTCACCATCCTTGTCTAGAGCCTCGGTGAACTGCTTGATTAAGCCGAGCTTGATGTACAGCGGTGGGAAGAGTATTCTGTCTCTGTCCACCAGAGGGTCGTTGATGACATTCCTTTTTTTGCAAGGCACCAATTCCTCCCGCACAGGCCAGTCCTTCTTCGTGTAATGCTGAGCACTGTCCCTACTATCCCACATGCACAGAAAACATGGGTACTTTGTGAAGCCAGACTGTTGTCCCAACAAAAAGTTCACCATCTTCAGGTCAACACAAATAAACCACTTATGCTGATCATAACCAATTTTCTCCAGCACATACTTCACCGCTTCATAGTTCTCCTTCAGTGTACTCGAGTGAGCCAGGGGCATAGAGGCAAACTGGTTGCCGTTGTGTAGCAGAACACATTTCAGTGATCGCTTGCTGCTGTCAATGAACAGTCTCCAATCTTTGGGTTCATACTGTGGCACTCCAAGCTTGAGCAGAAGCTGCGCAAGATCTGCACAGTACACCAAGTCCTTCTCTTCCGAGAAAAAACGGAGGTACTCTTGATGCCTGTTGCGGAAGAAGCTCATGCGAGCACTGTCAGAGAGGAGGTTTTTTTCCTTCAGTCTGGATGCCAACAGTTCGGCAGAGTCCTTTGACAAGCTGAGATCGCGAACTAGATCATTCAACTCCTTTGGGGAAAATGGATGTGGAGCATCATCTTCAAGAACCACTTCTTCTTCATGTCCTTCAACACTGGAGGTATCTTCCTCACTAATGTCAGGATGTTCTCCAAAGATAGGCACTGGAATTTCATCACAATGAGCTACAGGACGACGTGCTGATTAAAGATCAGGATACTTCGAGGTTTTATAACTTCAAGCTGATCCCTTTTCGATATAATCACCCAGAACTATTGGACCTGAATACTTCTTGTCATTAAAATAATCATTTCCAATCAAAACAATTATTCAACATGGCATTTTACCCCAACCAACTTCTTCTAAAATGCTCCACACAAGCATACATGTGAACAAAAATGTAAAAAAACAACGACATGTGGCCATAGCTCAAAAAGTTGACCTGATTGAGCAAAACCAATGTGATTTTTAGTTTCAGCGCATCAAATTTGTCCTAAATCAACTGAAAAAACGCAGACAACAAATTTGTTGTTGACCAGTGAGTCATATAGATAGATATAATTTTAATTCTGTAAATGTTTAATTATTTTAAAATTATTTTTATGTTGTTAGATGTTCCTATTTTATATGTAAGTCTCTGTTGGGGTTATGGGAACAGCTTCATTTTTTAAAGAGCATTTTCTGCCATTTTTAGAACTAATTATAATTTAAGCTTTCAATATCACCCAAATGTGTGCATGCATATTTTTTTATGGTCCTTGTTTCGTCACTTACAAATATGACAGCTGTATCTCAAAGTGAACAGAGGCGCTGTGAAATTGTTCCAAGAGTTTTCACACTTTTGTCTGCCTGCCACTAAGAATCTTATTACCCTCCCTCCCCATCTATAGTGCACTCCTTGGTTAGCTTCTTTATGGTTACTCATAGCTGTAGAGGAGCAGCAGCCCTATGTTTGCCTTGAAAATATTTCAGCACTTCAAGCATTCCCTCTGAATGCTCAAAATCCTTCCCAGATTCCCCTCTCGGCTGCCAGCTATCCTGTCCCATCCCCAAGGCGAGGTAGCAGGTGGCAGTGACTCTTGAACAGTTTACAAACTGCCATAGCCCTTATGACAAGCAAAATGAGAAAAAAATGCCTGCGTATTTCGTTGTAACTGTATTCTGTTGGGTTGGCTTATTGTCCTTGTTCTATATTTATTATGTTGATTATTTCAACTTCTGTTCATATATATATATATATATGGACCCCTGGACTGACGCAGGTGGCGCTGTGGGTTAAAGCCTCAGCGCCTAGGACTTGCCGATCGAAAGGTCGGCGGTTCGAATCCCTGCAGCGGGGTGCGCTCCCGCTGCTCGGTCCCAGCGCCTGCCAACCTAGCAGTTCGAAAGCACCTGCAGGTGCAAGTAGATAAATAGGGACCGCTTACCAGCGGGAAGGTAAACGGCGTTTCCGTGTGCGGATCTGGCTCGCCAGAGCAGCGATGTCACACTGGCCACGTGACCCGGAAGTGTCTCCGGACAGCGCTGGCCCCTGGCCTCTTAAGTGAGATGGGCGCACAACCCCAGAGTCTGTCAAGACTGGCCCGTACGGGCAGGAGTACCTTTACCTTTACCTTTATGGACCCCTGGACTAGGGGTCAGCAAACTTTTTCCACTGTCCCTCCGACCTTGTGGGGGGCTGGACTATATTTTGAAGAGGAAAAAAATGAACTAATTGCTATGCCCCACAAAGCGTGTTCTCCTTAACAGAGAGCACGTGTTGTGGTGGGGTCTAGCAGGCCACCCCACTGTTGCGGGGCAGATCCGTTTGGATGGCCACAGGCTGTGATTGGGCACTTGAGTTTCTGGGGAGATTTTGATGTTGCCGATTTGTGGGTTGGGCTCAAAGGTTTTAAATATTGGGCACACAGCTTTGGGCGTCCTTTTTGCTTCGTGCACCACATCACCCACCCACCCTCCCTGAATTAGGGATTTTGCGCTTGAACATGCTATGCCTGTCATGGGGTTGCCTGCTTTGGGGGCAGGGGCCTGGTAGGAATTTTGTCCATTTGGCTGATTGGCTGGACCCATTTGGTTTTTGCCTACTGCTTAGCAAATCATCACAACTTGTAAGGTTTGCGGTTAGGCAGTGGTTAAAAAATTGGTTGGTGGAGGGGTAAGCGCCTACCCCTCCAATGCTGGTGTGAAAAGGGAATTCCGTTAAAGGAAACCAGGGGCTTGCCATGCTTTCGTCCAAGTCCCTGGCATTGGGCTTGGGCCGCACAAGTCCCTGGGAGCATGTGAGGGTCTGGTGCCCAGCCTCATTTCTCCCCAATATTGTTTTCCCTGATTGGCTTCCGCTAGAATCTGGAAGTCAGTTCTGTCCCTGGGGCAAGGACAGTTGTAACCAATGCCTAAGCAACCACTCACAGTTATGTATTTAAATAAAGTTGTGGCCAAAATTATGCCAAAAACCTTAAACAAAAATTCTGTGTGATGTGTGAGTTATTGGGGTGGCTTAAAGACCACAACACGCAAATAACACAGAGATGCATTTTAAATAAAAGGACACATTCTACTCGTGTAAAAATACACTGATTCCTGTACTGGCCGTGGGCCGGATTTATAAGATGATGGGGCTGGATTCGGCCCCTGGGCCTTAGTTTGCCTACCCATGCTCTGGATGGTTAAGTCCCATCAAAGGCAACTATGGGGTTGCGGCGTTCATCTCACTTTCAGGCCAAGGGAGCCGGCATTTGTCCACAGACAGCTTTCCAGGTCATGTGGCCAGCAGGACTAAACTGCTTCTGGTGCAATGCAACACCTTGACAGAAGCCAGAGCGCATGAAAATGCTGTTTACCTTCCCACCGCAGTGGTACATATTTATATACTTGCACTGTCAGGGGAGCGGGTGGTACTGTGGTCTAAACCACTGAGCCTCTTGGGTTTGCTGATCAGGCTAGCGGTTTGAATCCTCACGACAGAGTGAGCACCTGTTGCTCTATCCCAGCTTCTGCCAGCCTAGCAATGCAAAAGTGTATATGTATGTATGTATATATATATATATGTGTGTGTGTGTGTGTGTGTGTGTGTGTGTGTATCGCTTTCTGTGCCCAATAAGAACGGGACACCTTTGCCCAGTGGTGCTGTGGCCCATGAATTGCAGAAAAATGCTGTGCAAGGTGTCTTCACTGTGTCATGGGCTCATGGGAAAAAGCTGTCCCATGAGCCCTTGCTGTAGAGGGGAGGGGAAGCCTATATAAGGCTCCTTCCCCTGGATCTCACAGCTGTTTTGCTTTGGGAGCTTCCTGCCTGCCCACCCTTGGGTTGCAGAAGGCTTCCTCAACCTTGGCCCTCCAGATGTTTTGAGACTACAATTCCCATCAGCTCTGACCACTGGTCCTGCTAGCTAAGAATCATGGGAGTTGTAGGCCAAAAACATCTTGAGGGCCAATGCTGAGGAAGCCTGGGTTAGAGCCTTCACTGAGCAATTTAGGGTTACTGGTTGGCAGGGCCAGAAAGGAATTTTTTTCTCTCAACCTGATTGGCATTTGGTTGGGTTTTTTTTTTTTTTTGCCTTTCCCTCCGTGAAATTATGACTTTCCTTTGTTAGGTGGAATAACGTTGTTTGTATGAGGGCAGAAATGGCATTGGGCAGGATCAACATAGTATGGTGGCCCCCCTATAAGGGGCCTGAGGGGAGAATTGACCCTAGTATGGCCTTGCTTGCTTGGCCTGCACCATGGCAAGGTTCAACACTGGCCAACTCCCATCGTGCAGGTTTGGAGCGATCCAAACTCAGTGGATCCATTCCATCAACATGGGGCTTGTGGAATGATGAACTGATCCTGGGACCCACTGCCATGCCAACCCTTGCCCTGCCTGCTGCTGTCAATAAAGATTTGGCCTGATTTTATTCCATCACCATTGTACAGTTTGGTTATTTTGCTGCTTTTTGTGGGTCACATAATGCACTTGCCCGGGCAACTTTCTCAATTAACGAGAAAACAAACTGTAACCACAACAGAATCCATGAGAATTTCATTTTTCTTTCCAGAGATCTCACTGGAATCCAGTACTATTTATCCACTGATTTTCTCTGTTTGAGGCAGTTGCCTCAACTTGCCTCATGGGCAGGCCAGCACCGGTAGGTGATGGGTGTTTGTAAGTGTCCTATCTTTCATTCTACAAATCATCTCATCAGCGGTATGCACTCAGCTGCCTCACCAGATGCTCGCACTTCAATTAAAGCCCAGGGAAAGATACCATGTGGCCATTCCTCCCATGGATTCCCCCCCCCCCATAAGGAAGCACAAGCACCCAGGGAGGCTGCAGAGTGCTGGATAAATGAGAAGAAGAAAGCAGACACATTATTAAACACCCTTTTCAG
Organism: Podarcis melisellensis; assembly: GCF_964234715.1. Lineage (NCBI taxonomy): Eukaryota > Metazoa > Chordata > Lepidosauria > Squamata > Lacertidae > Podarcis > Podarcis melisellensis. The sequence continues at coordinate 84,863,345 of NC_138538.1, read as the reverse complement.
CAATAAAGAAAGCTCAAATCCTTATCCACCCAGATGCTAAAGTGTCCTGATGCCGAGGTGGGGAAATGGAAGCATATTGCATAAAGGGAAAAAGAAAGAAAAATTGGAGGAAAACTACAAGGTCCACCCCCCCCCCCCCGATGTTCCCTTTGGGGATGGATAGAAGTAGCTGCCAGGGAAATGTAGAGTGTATGGAAGCAATATTGATGCACGAGAGCCCACTTGCAGTGGGATATAAGAATTTGAGTAGCTGTGTTTATCTGTGTGATCGTCCCCACTCCTTGTGACGTAGCCCTGTTCTTATCTACCCCATTTAAAATACAGTCTTCTCAGAGCAGCTGACATGGTGACTAATATATGCACTGAAAAAATTGTTCCCATGATTATCCTCTATGATTTTTTTTCATATCAGATGCTATCTGCGTAATCTTTGACTACTCCGCATATTCTAGATATCTGTTGACTATTTGATGCTTGCATTTGACATCCTTTGGTATTTGATACCATTTGATAGTGGGTATGTAATGGTATTTATTTATTACTGAGCAGTATTTAACAACTGGTATGACTTCTTTGGTATTTGCAGCCAGATTCAGTTCATTTTGAACCTGCTCACCTTGGAAGTGCATGGCTACGTATTTTATGCAAACACCCACCATACATCACAGACCGCCTTCCCCCTCCCCTTTCTTCTCTGACCCATATGACTGTTGGGGATAAGCAGTGTCCAGTGCACAGCGGAATGATGAGAAGTATATGCCAACATGCTCTATACTACTTTATTTACAGTTCAAAGCTGGTAAGTTACAGAAAAACATTTTCCCTCTGCCGGAGCAGAGAAAGCGTCATCTCTCCTCTAAAGCACGGAGAGAATCACAAAACTGAAACTGCAAAGAACAGTGAAAAACAGGAAACCAGTGTACGTCACATCCAGTCTCCCGTTCCCGTGGGAAAACCTCCAACAGTACATCCTGTGGAATGTAAACATTGTCTTGTGACAAGCCCTTCGCTGCACAGAGAAGAAAGCAGAAACCAACATCCTCCCCCTTTCTGTGAACATCACTGGGCAGCGTGTTCGTACAATATCAGTACAAACCCAACTTCTGCACATAGGTACAGTGTTGATCCCTTGATACAATCTTGGACAATACATCAGCAGGAATTTCATTACCTGGCATATAGGACACCGTTACGAGTCCCTTCTGAATACGTTCCCTAGCATGTTGCACCTTCAATTGCAAGTGCTTCGTGCTTTGCTTACAACCTTCAGAATTCAGCAAAGCCAAACATGCTTCGTTGTCCTGGTAAACCTGGATTGGACATTTGACAGGAATTTTCATGTCTTTGCACAATTGTAACAACCATTCACAATCCTTAAGTGAATAAGACAGTGCATTCAGTTCAGCTTCACAAGTACTTAAGCTAACTGTTGTTTGCTTCTTGCATGACCAATCAAACAGACCCTGATTGTACTTATAGCAAACTCCAGACGTACTTTTCCTGTCTGTAGTGTCACTTCCAAAACTTGCATCTGCAAATATCTCAAGACCACCAGACTTCTGATTGTTAAATCTCAGTCTGTAATGCATAGTGCCTTTCAAATACCGCGCTATGCGTTTCAGAGCTTTCCAATCCTTAACAGTAGGATTGTTGACTTGTCTGCTTAGCAAATTACAGCTAACAGCAATGTCTGGTCTTGAACATCTGGCAATGAAGTTTAGCTTGCCTAGCACACTTCTGTACAGTGTAGTGTCAGAAAATGCTTCTTCAGTGTCATCTACCTGATAACCTGTTGTCATCGGTGTGTCCACAGGGTTAGCATCCATCAGGTTTAGTTTGCTTAACACATCAGCAATTTTCCGTGACTGGTGTACTAGAATGTTACCATCTTGATCTCTCTCTATTTCCAGAGATAGGTAGTTGTTTACCTCACCAAGATCTTTCATGTCAAAGTGCTCTTTCAGTTGAGCTAGGGCGTTATTGTACATTGTGACATCTTTCCAAAAGAATAAAAGATCATCAACATAAAACAAACAATACAGTTTCTTTTGCCCCTCCTCTTTGACAAATACACATGGATCAGCTTTCCCTTGCTTAAAACCTAGAGAAAACAATACTTCAGTGAGTTTTGTGTGCCAACACCGTGCACTTTGTTTGAGACCATAAAGGGACTTTTTCAGAGCACAAACAAATCCCTGTTTTACCTGTACGCCATCAGGTGGAAGCATATAAAGTGATTCATTTAGAGATCCGTACAGAAAAGCTGTATTCACATCATGGTGACTAATGTGTAGATTTTCCTCTGCAGCTAGCTTGAGCATAAGCCTAATGCTCTCATACCTCACTGTGGGTGAGTAGGTCTCGTGATAGTCTTCACCTGGTACCTGAGCAAAACCTCTGGCTACCAATCTGGCTTTGTGTCTGACTATCTTGCCATTTTGATCAGTCTTGGCTTTGAAGACCCATTTGCTTCCAAGCAATTTCATTCCTGGAACTATTGGAACTAGCTCCCAAGTTTTGTTCCGTTCCAAGGAATCAAGCTCAGCCTTCATGGCATTTAACCATGGCTCAGCTTCCTTTGAATCCAAATCCTGGATTTCTTGGAAACTTGAAGGTTCAAAAACCTTCTTGGAGCTTTTAACAGCTGTTACTGCTATTTTGGCAAACACATCAGCAAATCTCTTTGGAGGTCTGCCTTTTGTGGCTCTCTGTGACCTACGAATTAGCCTTAAGTCTTCAACACTCTCCTCTTCCTTCTTAGGAGAAAAGCGACCTATTGTGAACAATGGTTCCTCCAATTCTTGATCAGAGCCTTCAGAGGGTCGCATAGAGGCTTTCGCACTCTTGAAATCCTCTGAATCACCCGATTCAGTTTCAGACTCAGAATCAGAACCTTCATCAGTGGGTGTGGGTTGTTGCGGTTGCTTTTGACTATCCTCAGTCTCATCACTGTCATCAGGATAACATTGGAAAATTCCCACATTCTCCCCCCACTTGGCATTGTACTCAACACTTCTTGTGAGCTTAATTTCCTTAGAGTCAGTCATCATTATTCTGTAAGACCCTTTCTGATAACCTAGAAAGATACCATGCAATCCACGCTTGTCTAACTTGGAGTTTTGTGGTGAGTGAACCCACATGTCCGAACCAAAAATTTTCATGTGTTTGATGTATGGCTTCTTGCCAAACATCTTCTCATAGGGGGTACAATCAATCGCTGAAGATAACCTGCGATTGTAACTGTAAGTGAAACGAGAGAGCTTCGGCCCAATAACTCTCTGGAAGATTTGCATCATGCAGCAAGGTCTTTAACCCTTGAAGCAATGTTTGATTTGCTCGTTCCGCAAGTCCATTCTGCCATGGCGAGCGAGGACTAGACAAATCGTGTTGAATTCCTTTCTCAGCCAGAAAAGCTTCAAACTGCTGAGAAGTGAATTCTCCCCCCCGGTCAGTGAAAAGAATATTTATCTTCTTACCATGCACATTTCCCAACCAAGCACAGAATTCCTTGAACCTAGGAAAAGCCTCTGATTTCTGCTTGAGATTGTACACATAAATATATCTGGAAAATGCATCAATGAGAACCATGAAGTACCTATTCCCACCCAAAGAGGGCGCTAGTGGTCCAACCAAATCAGCATGAATAATTTGGTATGGTTCTGTAGCTTGCCTACTAGACACCTTACCTTTCGCAGCCATTTTTACCTTGTTTGCTGCGCATGCCTTGCACTTCATGTGGTACCTGCAGGGTTTAATAGTCATACCTTCAACCAAGGCAGGCATTTTAGATACTGCCTCAAAATGCAAATGTCCAAATTTTCGATGAAAATCGTGAATACATTCTGCATGCAAACTTTTGTTAGAACCTGCAATGCAACAAGTGTCATCCTGCACAACATCATCATAATACAAAAGAAACAAACGATCAACAAATTCAGCATACAATTGATAATCATTTTTCTTGGTGATGATGCATCTATTGTTTTTAAAGGAAACGTCAATCTTCTTCTCAATCAGCTGTCCAACGCTGAGCAGATTATGTTTCGCATCCGGCACATAAAGCACATCCTGTATCGATAAGTCCAAACTGTGAAGAACAACAGTTCCGTAGCCTTTACTGGGGATAGTGTGGTCATCCGCCTGGTGAATTGCACCTTCCTGCGGTGTAAAAGACACGAACAGTCGCTTATCGTTGCACATGTGATGCGTTGCAGCTGAATCAACAACGAAGAAAGAGCTAGACGTCTTCTGGACCTCTGCAACCTCTGCAACCTTTGTAACCTTTGGAGCGAAGCGTGAGACCATTGCCTTGTGCTGCGTTGTCCTGGACACCGGACCTTTGCCTTTGCTCTGGCCTTTTCCACGCGATGAGCTTTCGCTGCGCTGCTCTGTCTTGGCCCTGGGATATTTGCATTCCCTCTTCATATGGCCTAGACGTCCACACAAGTAGCATTTCACTGCCTTCAAAGCTTTGGCGCCATCTGGTGGTTCCACTGCACTATGGGATGACGTCTGTGAAGACTCCCCATTTCCCATGCAGCCATCACCTCGGCGATCTGCTTCATTCTGAATCATGGCAGTAACACAAGCTACTGTGCGTTGAGCATTTGGCTGATCAGTGGTATCAAATCCCCCACTTGCTTCATCCAGCCTTCTGCAGCTAGCCATCACTGCTGCTTTAAATCAGACTGCTTTATACATGCTGCTTCTGTGTACAGCTGCTTCAATCCAAAGGCAATCTCAAAACAGCCTCTGCTATGCCTGTGCTGCTTTTCTGTTGATTTGCTTTGCTTATCTGCAGCTGCTTCAAACCGCATTCCCAAAGGCAAGTTCAATAGCGAAAGTCCCCAAGTGCTTTCTCTATGTTGCCCTTTAATTCTTGCTGCGTCATGTCTGCAGCTGCTTTGAAACTGCAGCATTTGTAAAAGTTACTTTCACTTTCCCAGCCATCCAAGCCACTACGCTTGTGCCGTGGAAAACGGCTTTAAAAGTTCAAAGTCCAGCCTTAAAGCCATTAATTAGAAGCTTGCAGGCTGCCCGGAGCAGTAGCACATACCTTCATCAATCATGTTGACGCGCAGAGCAGATACCGTGCGTTCCGTCTCTCTGCCGCTGTTCCGATGCTTTGCGGGCACTTTCTTTCCTTGCTCCTTTGTTCCTTTGCCAGGAGCCCGACTTCTGAAGTCCATCCTCAAAACACTGCGTTTTCTGGGCCCATAACCAAATGTTGGGGATAAGCAGTGTCCAGTGCA